>NC_083427.1:3210770-4435191 GCF_020745735.1 Hemiscyllium ocellatum
GAAGTTTTGTAATATCAATTGTGTTTTCTACTGTGAAGAATGATGCACAGTAGGTATTCGATTTCTCGTCCATTTCTTTGTTCCCCATTATGACTTCTCAAGCATCATTTTCCAGTGGCCCGATGTTCACTTTTGCCTCTCTGTTGCTCTTTATATATCAAAAGAAACTCTTGTAATATTTCCTAATATTACCAGTTTGTTTACCCTCATATTTAATCTTCTCCCTCCTTATTTCATTCTTCGTTGTCTTCCGTTGGTCTTCGTTGACTTCCCAATCTTTTGGCTTCCCATTGTACTTCTCCATATTACATGCTTTCTCCGTTGCTTTTATGTTGTCTTTGACTTCCCTGGCCAGCCATGATTGCCGCATCTATCTGTAAGCATGTTTTCCCACCCTTCGGGATAACATTGTGCTATGCCTCTCGAATTACTCCCAGAAAATCCTGCCATTTCTATTCCAGTGTCTTTCCTGCTCGGCAACTCTCCCAGTCAATTCTGGGCAGTTTCTCGCTCGTGCCTGCATAGTTGCTTTTATGCAACAATAGTACGGCTACATCTGATTCCATCTTCCCCTCTCAAACTGCAGAGTAAGTAAGTTCTATCATAAGATGGTCACGGCCCCCCATCACCTTAAGATCCCTTCGCAAGTCTGTCTCACTGTGCAACACGAAATCCAGAATTGCCTGTTCCCTAGTGGACTCCAACACAAGCTGTTCCAAAACGCCATCGCGTAGACATTCCACAAATTCTTTTACTGGTGATTCACTGCCAGCCTAATTTTCCCAACCCCTGGAATCCCGCATGTTCACTGTAAGCTTGCCTTTCTTACACGCCATTTTTTGTCCCTTGGTGTACGTTGTGCTCCAAATGTTTGGAGACCTGTAGATAACTCCCATTATGGATTTCTTACCTTTGTGTTCCTCAACTCTATCCACCCAGATTCTACGTTATCTGACTCTCCGCTGTTTATTGCTATTGGTTTAAGTTTTAGCTTTACTAACAAGGCAACCAATTGTCTACTCTATCCTCACTTAATGCAGGAGAAACTGCGCGATATGACCTATACATCAAATCGTCTGATTTATTTGATTTACTAAATCTTGCCAAGTACATTTAAGCAATAATGTACAGTGCAGAAGGGGATAATATGGCTCATTGTGCCTGAACACGCTGTATTTTCTAGGGTTTATTTCTTGCATACATCCACTGCTCTCTTGAATGCGTCAATTGATCCTGCTTCCACGACATTTCCAAGCAGTGCATTCCACATCCTGATAATTTGCTGTGTGAAAATGTTCTTTTTCTCTCTCACATGACATTTGCACATCATTTTAAATTAATAAAATGTGAGATACAAGGGCACATTATTTCCTCTCAGTACATGGTATAATTTAGCAGGACTTCCAAATCATCTTTGCCAAGCAGCATTCGAAGTTCATTCCAGATGAAAAAGTATCCTTAGCTGTCATTGTGAAAAGCCATCTGAGTTCAGCTTGCAATATGTTTGAGTAATAATGTTTTTCACATCAAGTTTAGAAAGGGCTGGTTTGTCCATAAACGTGCTACCATCAAATGTTTAGGTTTATCAGAATGATAGAAGGATACATTCGGAATAATTGACCTGTATGCAGGATTAAGCTGTTTTGAAATGCATAGTAGTCGTTCAGTTCAACTTTTAGGCCTCCTTGGAGTTATTTGGGATGCATTTTCTTCAAATTCAATGAAAAAGGGGGACTTCAAATCGTCTTCATATTGGATTTTATTGTTCATCCTCTCTCACGCAGTGCAGCAACATAGTCCCAATTGAACGTCAGGGGATATGAAAGTCGAGCGAATAAAAGGAGAATTTCGGTATAAAACTAGGTCTCAACATTACATCAGTAAAATCCATAAAGACGATACAATGGATCTTTCTGTTCATTAATTCCATGCTCCAGTTCAAGGATGTGATTAGCCATAGTACGTTAAAGGAAAAAACTAAAAGTTCCCGGATACTTTCGAATATTTCTTCTTATTCTCTCCAAGTAATTCTTCCCAGCTCTAAATTAGGTCAATTTTATTGTCTGTTAGCAGAAAGCAGGTTATTGGGACTGCAGTAGCAAGACAACAAACTCCCAAAAGCAATCACAAAGGTATTCATCCACGAGACATACTGTTTCATGCAAGTCCAGATGATATTATTGTTATCGATCTCAAAATCAACAATATTTCGTTATACACAAAAGAAGACTATTATTGCCTTATATCCGAATGATTTAGATTTCACCATTCGTTTCTTCTTTCACTGGATGAGGGTTTTGTTGGCAAGGCCAGCCTTTGCAGCCTATTCTTATCTTCCTTGGAAATTAATGGTTTCCTGATTATTTTTGAGAACAGTTATGAGCCATTCAAACAACTATGGCACTGGTGCAGGCCAAACTCTGTGATGATGTTCGATTTTTTTTCTGTCAACTTTATTAATGGACCAGGTGGCGTTTTAACGATCATTTATAATGGTTCCAATTCTATCATGTTTGAGAGTGTTTAATTGATTGCAAATGAATTCCATCAGCAAAGGTGTCGGGTTTCCAATTCTTGTGACAAATGCATGAGTTTCGGACTTTGTATTTCTCATCTAGTACCATCACGTGCCATCATTTGCCCCGAATGCTCAGCAATAATGACAAGACGGAGCTGATGATAACCAACAAAATGCTGATGTTTAAGTCAAGCAAAATCTGAGCTGTTTATGAACTGTTCTTCAACTGTGTGATAATTGCAGAACAATCGAATTTGCAGTGATACCTGAAAAAAACAAAAGCTAAGACGGTAGAACAAGACGACTATTTTAGTCTTCTTGAATGCTTCAATCTAATCAATAACCCGCGTCTTTCATTTCCACTTTGGTATATTTTCTGCACATTCTGATAACGTCAATATACCAGAATTAAAATTAGAAACGTTTTAAATAAAGGCAATCTGAAGACAAAATTATGGAGACATCATGTTCATTGACATTTCAGACAGCATTGCAAACTTTTACTCTGTTAATTTAAAACGGGGTCTCCAGCATACCGCTGCTCTCATTACATCCAGAGCGAATCATCCTGTTGAAGCTTTGGATATCTATCAAGGGACAGATTTCCTCCGTGACAGGCTATAGAGCTACACAGATTAAACAAGAAGCAGAATCTTGAAAATGAACAGATGATTAATAAATTATTGAAGAAATTGAAGCTACCACGTGTTAAGGAGGTATTGCTGATTATCCCCTCAACATCTCTCCTAAGTTCACAGGGATAATGTGTGTTTATGTGTCTCTAATATTATATGCACATTCTGAACCAGAACAAATCCCTCATGAAGGCATCCGAGGCCCAACTTTTTCTTATCATAAAGGTAAATGTGAAGTGCTACTGGTCAAAGTACTCGAATTTAGGCAAACATTATAATTAAAATACCAACAAAGCAAAGAGGAATATAGAATAACTTAATTACTGGAAAAATTAGCCCATTAAAACGACAGTGAAGAAGATTACTTCTGACTGCAACAGAATGTTGATCAGATGGCCCAATGGGCTGGCAAATGGCCAGTTTAATTTAGATAAATGTGAGGTACTGTATTTTCGAAAGTCAAAACAGGACAGGACTTGTGCATTTAATGGTAAAATCTGAGAGTGTTACTGAAAAAAAGAGTTTGGAGTGCAGATTCATGGCTCCCTGCAAGTGGAGTGGCAGGTAGATAGGCTGGTGAGGAAGGCACTTGTATGCTTGTCTGTATTGGCTAGTGTATTGACTATAGGAGTTGGGAGATCACATAGTGGCTGTATATAACATTGGTTACTCCACAATTTGAATACTGCGTGCAATTCTAGTCTCCCTGCTGTAAGAAGGATGTTGTGAAACTTGAAAGGGTTCAGAAAAGATTTAATAGATCAACCATTATAAAGCATCAGCATCACACAATAACATCCTCAGTGCTTGGGAGCCTCCTGTGAAGCGCTTCTGTGATGTTTCCTCCGGCATTTATAGTGGCTTGTCTCTGCCACTTCCGGTTGTCAGTTCATTCCACAAACAAATTATTTGGCTAAAAGGGGAATTCAGACACAGATTCTCGCATGTGATTCTCCAATGCAGGAAGAAGATACATAAGAGAAAGTTCAGTGTGCAGCAGCCAAGAGACAGCTACTGGAGCTTTTGAGACCCCCAAAAAACTACTCAGTTACTGCAAAACATCAAAACCAAGAAACCTGAACTGGCCACATCGATCAAGGTGCTTCTATTGTTCCAATTTTTTTTATCTAAAGGCGTCACAACTTGTTTTCGTAAGCCGTCTTCAGTCGCCAGTTCATAACCTCGGCCTTATAGCCTCTCTTCAGAAATAAGGCCAAAATAACTTTTTAAAGTGACAGCATAGTCAAATACATAAGCAACATGTATATGCATATAAAAATAAAGTGCATATGTATGTCTACATTCGCATATGCACACACGTGTCTGTGTGCTGATAGATGTTTCTTGTATTCTTCCTTCGTGATGTCACCACTCACCGCACAACACATTCAAAATCAAGCCCCAGCCTTCTTGAAGTCGTCGTGAAAGTTCATGTTTTTTTAAAGAATATAGACAAAGCTATAACTACCTAATTTTTAGGACTGGCTTGATAGAAAGCTCTGTACAGGTTTCTATCCTCCAGATTAATGCGCTTTTATAGATTTATTAATTAATTAGATGTTCGTAACAGATCAACAATTATAAACCTTCAGCATCACACGAGAACTCAAAACACGAAATTCTTTTTAAAAAAAATCCTGACACATGCACTCAAACACACAGGCGGAGAGAGAGAGAAAGCATGTATGGAAACAGTTTCGGGGTCACAGCTCACAAGAAGTTTCTGTGTCGGTAGTTGCTGATGCTGAAGTTTCTCCTCTGCGTTCTTTTCACCGAATGCTTTCACTGGCGCAGGGGAGTTCGTTCATGGGTACGGGATCTCTGGCTTTTCAATTCAAAGTTTAAGCTTACATTGACTGTCAAGGGAAAAAAGTAGCTGTCTTATTCAGATTTATTGCGTTTTATTGCAGAGATCTGAGAGAGTGAGTTTCTGCCTGCTGCAGTCCTTTTGGTTTCTTTTTTTTTAATCTGAGAAAACTTCTCTCTGTTTTGTTGACAGCCCAAGCTGTTGAACTACCCAACAACCACTTATATGGTTGTTATCAGGCAGAGGATCTTTGTCATTGATAACTCGTCAATGGTCCATGAACCTAACAACTTCATTTGTAAACAACCCCTGGGATCTGGTTCATTTGCATAATATTGGAACCCACAGTCACATGAACACTCTTAACAATAGGTGTCAGTTGTTTTCAATGTATGCAACTATTTTTGTAAAATCCCGGATTTCAAGCAGTTCTTTTTCATTCTAGCCCACAATATTAAAACAATTCACAAGTAAATAAAAAGACACATTCGTTACGAGAGGAATATCTGTAGATGGCAAACTGTTTCCCTGTTCCCCACCATTTCAGAACTATTTGCACACTGAATGTTAACATAGAAACCTTCATCCCTCCATTGAAAATCTACACATTAGGTTGTGGCCTTCAGTTGCTTTCAGACTGGGACAGATGGGCATCATGGTTCAGGTCTCGCCATCGTTTTACCTCAGAGAAATATCTACAATCTGATCTCTGTCCTTTTGTCACGATCCCTTTTGGTATGATCACTACTCTGGCAAGATTCTCTGTCCCTTTGCACAACAAGACAAAAAAAAAAGCCTGACCGATATTTTTGGTTCGCTTCTCTTCCTTGGCTTTGGAAGAGTTTTACATACCACCGCTGGTTTCTGTCAGAACCTTTCCACGGGCGAAATAATTGGGTATTGTCCAATTTCTCAGTTCCTGGCCTCAATAAACTATATTGCTTGCTCACCCTTCTCCTCAGTGACTAGCATCTGTCAGCTCGTCTTGCGCAGAATGATGTATGCACACTAATCTTCGCAATCCTTTCGATCATTTAGGCTAGATTATGAAGACAGGTGTTTGTTTCTCGTTTTATTAATCTCATTGAACTATCTGAGCTACAAATCTTCTCAAAACTCGCTAATATCAGTGAAAAGATAGATATGTTTCAGTTGTTATTCCCAACATCTTATTTGCACAATCATCAATATTTATCAGTCATCTGTGCTCAAACATGGGATTTCTGTACTATTCGTCGCCTTTTGGTCTTTTTGCCTCAGAGGGTTTCCATACGATGACTGGTGGCTTTCTTTACTTGTGGTGGTGAAAGGCCTGTTCCTTGGCTGTATTGATTTTTGCTTATGCTATCACGATCAGAGTAATAACTTCACACTGAACAGTATCGTTCCTTCCCTCATTCTGAGAAAAAAATATGTTTGAACACTGATATTTCTTATCTCCCCACACCACCTTCCTCAGAAAATCACTACTCTGAGCTCTTGGGATTTCGATTTATTTTCGTTACATCGACACGCAAAAGAAATCACCCTCATGGACTATCAATGCATAGTCTTTCAATTTCTCCCTGTGACAAACCACCTCTCAATTCGCTAATTGCCAGCTTTCTATCTGTTTCCTGCATAAGGGACTCACAAGGAACCTTTTCAGTTCAGTAAAGTCATGTCAGGTGTAGGTGTGCAGATGCAGAGAGTCTTCATGTAGTATCCAACTAATTGTTTTTTACGAGTCCCTACAGTGTGGAAACACGTCATTTGGCCCAACAAGTCCACGCTGACACTCTGAAGAATAACCCACCCAGGCCTTTTCCCCCCGTACTCTGCATTTACCCCTGAGGAATGCACCGAACTTACACATCACTGAATTTATGGGCCTTTTTTAAAGCATAGCCAATTCACCTAAACTACACATCCTTGGACAGTGGGAAGAAACCGGGGCACCCAGAGGAAACCAACACAGATAACCGAGGCTGGAATCAAAGCTGGGTCCCTGGCGCTGAGAGGCAGCAGTGCTAACCACTGAGCCATCGTGCCGAGGATGTGGTGACAATCAAGCAGCCTGTTTCATCCTCGATGTTGCAAAGGTTCTTGAATGTTATTGGATCTGCAGCCATCCACACAAGTGGGGAATGTTTCATCAGACATCTGACTTTTGTCTTGTGGATCATGAACAGTATTTGGAAAATCATACTAATTATACAATCCCTACTGGAAATCATAGAATTCCAAAAATGTAGAAATAGGCCTTTTGGGCCTACAGGTCCACACTGACTGTCTGAAGAGTATCCCACGCAGGCCCACTCCCCTATCCTATTACTTTACATTTCCCCTGACGAAAGCACCTAACCTACACATCCCAGAACACTATGAGCAATTTAGCACGGCTAATTCACCCAACCTGCACATGTTTGGACTGTGGGAGGAAGCCGGACCACCGCGAGGAAACCCACTCAGACATGGGATAGGGGAGAATGTGCAAATTCCACACCAATAGTCACGCAAGTTTGAAACCGAACCCAGGTCGCTGGCACAGTGAGGCAGTAGTGCCAAATGCTGACTCACTGTGTCGCCTGATCACGAGGTCAGTTAATCAATGCAAGATTCCTGACCACTGACCAGCTCTCTTGGCCATTGTATTCACGAAACTGATCCAAATTAGTGTCAATGGTCAACGGTAATCCCCACGTTTTTGGCTGTGTGAGAATCAATGGCAGAAATGCTACTTCCCACTTTTCAGCCAAAGCCTGGATATTAATGGTGTCTTGCTGTATTTCAACTTGGACTTCAGTATCTGAGGTGTTGCGAGTGGTGCGGAACACTGTACAATCGTCGGCGAATGTCTTATGTTTGGAGGGAAGGTTATTGATGAAGTAGCGGCAGATGATTTGTCCTAGGGCACTATCCTCAGGAATTCCTGCAGTGATGTGCTGGACCTCAGAAGTCTGACTTCCAATAACACCCACCTCTGTGCCAGATGTGTCTCCAACCAGTGGAGACGTTTCCCTCTGAATCATATTGAATTCAGTTTCGCTCGGGATCCTTCATGCTCTACATGGTCAAATGCAGTCGGATGCTGAGGGCAGTAATTTTCGTTTCACTACTGAAATTCTGCTGTTTTGCTCATGTTTGAACCAAACTGTGATGAGGTCCGGAATTGAGTGATCTTAGCGAAACGCAAACTGGGCGTCAATGAGTAGGTTATTTCTGAGTAAGGTGTGGCTTTTTAGCACTGCTCTGGATACTTTCCACGACTTTCCTGGTCATCGAGGGTATATTGGTGCGGTATTAACTGGCTGGTTTAGATTTGCCCTGCTTTTTGTCTTTTGGAATTTTTCCACATTCTCGAGTAGGTACCAATGCCCTAGCAGCATTGGACGAGTTTGACTCGGGGTGTGGTAATTTCTGGATAACAAGTCTTCAATACTATGACTGCAGTATTATCAGAAGGCACTGCCTTTGCAATGTCAAGTGTCCACAACCGCTTCTTGTTACCATGTGAAGTGAATTAATTTGATTAAAGACTAGCATATATGATTTTGGAAGAGCTGTGGGACTTTTGGAATTTACAATCAATTTACATAGCCCAATGTTTGAGGTTTTTCGGTTGAAAATTTTTGTCATCTAAAATAACATCAATTTCTATCTCTGGACCACATGTCTCTATCTCACTTTCAGTCATTCTCATTCGTGCACAAACTCTAAATGTCTTCAGCAATTTATTCAATGCACATATTTCTGTTTAACCTACCATTATCAATCCGTCTTTAACTATCTCTGCTGTAATAATGATCTCCGGTCGATACCCAGGTAAGTCTCGGCTTTCTATCTTAAAGGTAGGAAATTCATCTTTAGACTGCAAAAATCTATTGTTATTTAGTGAACCATTTCGATGCATTGTCTTGATCTATGTGACCTGAGCACTGATGCGCGTGCACGTACACACACACACACACACACACACACACACACACACACACACTCACAGAGAGAGAGAGAGATGGAGAGAGATCTCGACGTGTATTAAGTGATGGCATTGATATTGAATACTAAGGGGTGATGGCTTAATAGTCTCTTCCTGGACATGGTTGTTGTATGGAATGTGTGGTGTGAATGTTACTTGCCAATTCTCAGGTCAGACCTGGATACTATCCAAGTCTTGTTACATCTTGGACATGGACTGTCGTTGCTGAACATCGTTCAATTTTTTCCTTAGTCAATCTCTGTTCATGTGACATTTGGAGGATATCAGCTGCAGCTATGAAATGTCTCACTGTGTTAATTCTGCAGATACTAGAAGTTTCTTCATGCATATAACACATTCATCTGTATTTCCATGCTACTTTTAACTGCATATAATTGCTGAGGCAATGAGTGTTAACAACAAACCTCACCCATCCACCTTGAGAGTGTGTTGCTGGAAAAGCACAGTAGGTCAGGCAGCATCCAAGAATCAGGAAAATCGACGTTTTGGGCCAGAGCCCTTCATCAGGAATGAGGCTGTGAACCTCAGGGGTGGAGAGATAAATGGAAGGGGGTGGAAGGAGGTGGGGCTGGGGAAAAGGTATCTGAGAGTGTAATAGGTGTATGGAGGTGGGGTAAAGTTGATAGGTCGGAGAGGAGGAAGGAGGGGATAAATGGGAAGGAAGATTGACAGGTGGGGAAGTTGATGAGGCTGGTGCTGAGCTGGAAGGTTGGAACTGGTGTAAGGTGGGGCGAGAGGAAATGAGGAAACTGGTAATATCCACATTGATGCCCTGGTGTTGAAGGGTTTTGAGGCGGAAGATAAGGCGTGCTTCCTTCAGGTATTGGGTGGTTAGGGGGTGATGATGGACCCAACTATCTTCCTGCCCACACACAGCTGACAAATGCTGGTCATTCGGTTTGTCAACTCTGTGCACCATTGAGGCTAGCTGGTGGAAGTAAAGTACAATTTCTGCACACCAGTTAAAGGGTTTTCTGTCCCCCCCTCCCATTCAGTACCAATGCGAAGAACCATATTGATCGCTAACTGAAATTCTGGTAAGCAAGTAACATGACAAAAACGCAAAAATTGGTGTGTGTCTTTGCTCTGCATACAAATCACGCAATCACCGCTAATAAGTATGCACTATTGCCCTTTCATTTAAAAACCTTTTCACGTTGTTCCTGGAGTTTTCTTTGTGGTCTCCTCTGGTGGTGCTCCAATAATAGAACGAAACGCTCGAGTTATTGTTAATACGTTTTATTACTGGTTTTGCACTGGTTAAGATATAGAAGTAATGCGCCGTGATTATTATGTCAAGAAAGATTACATATGTTTTAAGGCCGTCTATAAATTTATATATCATGAATACACCCTAATTCCTAACAACTCTGTCTTTGTGTTTTCATTAATGGCAGCATGAGATGATAGGGTGATTAGTCTGTTGAAAAACAAAGCTTCCAGTGTGACATTTCCGGAAGAAATCATTTGTTGTGCAAAGCAGTTGTTTAATCCATCTTTTTTTTGTTCCCGTTACAGGGCACGAGTCAGTTGATGTAAGAACAGAGAAGTCATCCAGTGCAGCAATGATTTAGGAATGCACATGTCAAAGTATGAGATTCAACGTAGTGTACAAGATAATTAGGGGTTTAGATAGGGTTGACAATGAGAACCTTTTTCCACGAATGCAGTCAGCTATTACGAGGGGACATAGCTTTAAATTAAGGGGTGGTAGATATAGGACAGATGTTAGGGGTAGATTCTTTACTCAGCGAGTCGTGAGTTCATGTAGGATAGTGGGCTAGTGTAGGTTAGGTGGGCTTGGGTCAGCGCAACGTCGAGAGCCAAAGGGCCTGTACTGCAGTGTATTTTTCTATGTTCTATGTGGGAATTTGCAGTAGCTTACCAGTCCCTACAAGAAATAAATGTGTGACAGAAATGTCGCAATAATGTCACTAAACTTCGTCAGAGCCTGTTATCACCATTAAATGTCAAAGTTTTACAAACAAGGTTGTATCGTTTCCCTTTTGGCACTGATAGCTGTGGGGGAAATTTGTCTACTGCTGGTTGCAGTGGTCAATAATTCCCATGATGACCACCAGCTCAGATGTATAGCAAACTGAAGGACAGCAAGCTCATTAGCGCTGACGAGTACGAAAACACAGCAAATATAAAGAAGACATTATATATGTTATCGTCTACCTAAAAGAAAAACACTTAACTATGTGCTTTGCTCGCTTCCATCCCATATCCCCGAATCACTCTCCAACCAATCCACTCTGTCCAAGTAGCCCTGTATCATTTGCAAACAACCACCTTCACACTTCTCTCTCCCCATCGGCCAAAATAATTCAGAATTTAATAGCACACTGCCTTTCCTCTTCTCATCCCTGTATCTATCCTAACCTAATTCCTAACTGTTTAATTTATCCCTGTGTCAATTGAAGCTAACTCCAAAAGTGCAAAGACCAGCTCTCCACTATAACTGTGTATAATTCATGTCTTCCATTTGTCCTGGATTGAACACAACATAACATAACAGCTGTACTGGCAAATTTTCAGCCTGTATCATTCCTAAAGTACTTCACTACCCCTTTTTTCCCTTTGCTCTGGTACATTCGAAGCAAAACATACTACCAATTCCTCACTCCATTGCACAGTTTCGTTTCTAAACTGTGAACACTTTACCTCAAAGCCGTCAACAATCATTGTCCTCAATGCAGAATCTCACTTTCTCTTAATAATCCTGCAGGTATATTAAACTTTAACTTGAAGTAAATCCATTTGTGCTCTCTCAACAACGGTCTGTATCCATCTTATATTAGTTCCACAGCTCTCCATGTCACTATAAATAAGGATGAATCCAACACTGAACTATTACCTTATTTCTTATGCATAATGTTGAATCCAAAACATAACACTGCCTCACATTCTCTGACAGAGTATGAATTCGGATCACTGTTGCCTTGTACCAAAAATTAAAATGACATTGTTCTCAACAAGACAGCCACGTGATCTTTCGACTTTGGTATGCTGAAGTAACAATCACAGTTAAAGCACATAAAAAGTGATCAATACCATTGAACAAATCAGGTAGTAATCTGTTTCCAGGGAGAATCTGTTTCTCTGTCCAATGCAGAGAGATTGGCGAAACTGGCCCTGAATTGTCTGGAGTTTCAATGACTGAGAGGTGATCTCACTGAAATTTGCAAAATACTAAAGGAGTAGACCAGATAGATGCAGGTTAGGTGTTCTCCAGCGAATCGTGGAGTCGATAACATTCAGCACAATTGAAGATAAGATGGATACCGTTAAGAGAGAAATAACAAGAGTCATTTTCTTATTCGGATGGTCATTGGTCTTTGGAATTCACTACCACAGATGGAGTGGAAACTTAGTATTTGACAGTGTTTAAGTAATCCTTGATAGACGACCGATTAACAATTGTGTTGAACGTTATAGGAACAATGTGGCATCGTGTTTTTACCAGGCATAATTGCGTTAAATAGTGGAGAAGTTCATCAGGCTGAATGATCTCATGTTTTAGGTTCCTAAATAAGATTTCTTTTGCCAAGATTTTATTCTTAAAAAATAGAAACAGGCATGAATACATGAAATCTTCACACATTGCATGTATGACTACACCGTACTGACTGCTCTGGACTGATTTAAGTATGGACTCTTAGAAAGTTTCCTGCGATTAACAAGGAGACTGGAACATTCTGTAAGTTATTTTGCAATTTTATTTCTGGATTGGGTGACTATTGCTTGGCACTGAAGAACTGTGACTCTCTTTTAATGTTTCAGAGAATACACATCACCCTTCGCCAGGAATTTGGACACAATACAGTGTCGTGCGTAGAAAACACTATCAGACATTTACGTCACTCCACTTAATTTCCAAATTTATTCATAGCCTTTCTAAAAAATCATTAATCTCAGCTCCCGAAGTTTTAATCAACACATTTGTTTGTAGTTTAGACGGAGTGTTCCATATCTTTTGTATGAAGAAGGATTTCTTGATTTCATTTATCTATCTGATTAGATAGACTGTAACTGTAAACTTCCATCCATGACTCGCCATCAAATGATAAAAAGGTTCTCTGCACGCAGTTCAACAAGTAAGTTAAGTACGTTAGATCTACAAATTAAATCAGGGGCTTAGGTTTGAAACTCAAAATTGTGAAAGTGACGTCGATGTAATTCGGCTAAAATATCTCATTGTTTTGTCCCCAGAAAATTCGACCCAAATGTGGCTTCAGCAGCAATTCATGAGCTACAGCTCCGAAACTGATCAGGCTCTAGTATCGTAATGTTCTTCTGTTTAAATGTCTTCTTTTTTTAATGTACGCATGAAGTCCAAGCTTGTTGATTTACCAAGTTGGTGCGGTTATTTGCTGCTATACATGGTGATACCTTAGAAACAGTATTTCCAAAATCCTGATTCATAACATTACATCACTGCTGGTAGAGAAATGAGGGGTATGAAGTTACAAGTTACAGCTTTCAGTCGATTCCAATTGTTCTTTGTCTTTTTCTGCTGACGATCCAGGCAATTGCCCAATTTTGAGTTTCTTGACCTTATGTGAAGTTATATTATCTAGCTCAGTCAGAGTGCCATCAAACATGTAGAACATTTTCTTCAGATGAAGATTGAACTTTGTTACTATCCCTCACACCACTCTCTTCTCCGTGAGCGCGCTATTACCCAAGCACGAATATTGCTAGATAAGAATGCAGCTCAGGTATAAGCGAAGGACTTTTATCTGTTCCTGTTGGTTCACTTATCATCTGTCCCAAGACTAACAAACTGACAAATACACCCCAAATTCTATCAAATCGTCTACAATTCGTCAAAGCCTTTACTTGCTTAAAGTGATTAGAGCGGGGAGTAAGTCATTTAATTTGCCAAGAGAAGCTAGTAATTTGCAATTCGTTTCCTGGTACATGTTTCCAACGAAGCTATGAGACGTCATGGAGAGCATCAGCACGTCAGAGCCACTGTTCACAACACAACCTTCCCATTTACCTGGTATCTTTGCCCCAAAGGAGGAGAGGAATTATCTCAGATTGATGATGGAAAATTTTTGGGACCTTAAAAAGTCGCTTAGATCTGGGATTATGAATTCAGCAGAATTCATGATGAAGGGCTTTTGAGCGAAACATCAATTTTCCTGCTCCTTCGATGCCGCCTGACCTGCTGTGCTTTTCCAGCACCACTCTAATCTAAACTCTGGTTTCCAGCATCTGCAGTCCTCACTTCTGCCTTACGAATTAATCAAGCAGTTGCAGAAATATGATCTGAGACATAGTCCTTAACTTGACAATGGACTTCAATTGCTAGCACGGACGGATTTGAAGGGCCGTCTGGTCTGGCAGTTTTCTGTTTTGTTGTTCACTCTGCACTATTTTCCGAGGTCATCGTCCATTGATTCATCCATCCCTGTCGCGTTGCATCCAATAGTATGTTATACCTCCCTGGTTTTCTTGGACACTTGAGTGTTGTTCAAGTCATATGTATAGAGGTGCAAGTGAAGTCACGTATAAGTTAAACAATTTTTAGATGACAAATTTATTTTGTGAGACAACATAGCGTTCCTCTTTGTTTTGTGTTTTGAGTTCCAAGTGCATTCATTACCTGGGTAATGGAAGTAAAAACGACTGCATTAAATTGTTTGTTCAGTGACTGCCATTCATATTGCTGATGAAGTAACCTCATCTTATGGTTTACCGATTGCATCTACTATGGATGCGTCTCCTTCTCCTTCCTCCCCTTCCTAGACCTTTCCATTTCTATCTCGAGTGACTAAATCAACACAGACATTTGCTATAAACCAACCGACTCCCATAGCTACCTAGACTACACCGCCTCCCACCCTGCCCCCTGTAAAAATGTTATCCCATATTCCCACCTCCTTCATCTCTACCACATCTGCTGCCAGGAGGACCAGTTCCAATACCGTACAACCCACATGGCCTCTTTCTTCAAAGATCGTAATTTCACCCCAGACATGATCGACGATGCCCTCCACCACATCTCCTCCATTTCCCACTCCTCCGCTCTTGAGCCCCCCCTCCAATTGCCACCAGGACAGAAGCTCACTGGTCCTCACCTACCACCCCAACAACCTCCATATATATTGTACTGTCCGTCGTCATTTCCGCCACCTCCAAACGGACCCCACCACTAGGGATATACTTCCCTCTCCTCCCCTATCAGCGTTCCTAAAAGACCACTCCCTCCGTGACTCCCTCGTCAGGTCCACACCATCCCACCAACCCAACCTCCATTCCTCACACCTTCCCCTGCAACCGCAAGAAATGCAAAACGTGCGCCCACACCTCCCCTCTTACTTCCCTGCAAGGCCCCAAGTGATCTTTCCATATCCACCACAAATTCACTTGCACCTCCACACACATCATTTACTGCATCCGCTGCACCAGAGTGGCCTCCTCTATATTGTGGAGACAGGCCGCCTACTTGTGGCACATTTCAGAGAACACCTCTGGGACACCCGGACCAACCAACCCAACCGCCCCATGGCTCAACACTTTAACTTCCCCTCCCACTCCACCAAGGACATGCAGGTCCTTAGATTCCTCCATCACCCGACCATTGCAACACGACGGCTGGAGGAACCCTCTCATCACAAGGGATGAACTCAGATTTCTCCACTTTCCCCATTTCCCCTCCCCCCACCTTGTCTCAGTCAAATTCCTCGAACTCAGCACCGCCTTGCTCACCTGCAATCATCTTCCTGACCTCTCCGCCCCACCCCTACTCCAGCCTATCACCCTCACCTTGACCTCCTTCCACCTATCGCATTTCCAACACCCCTCCCCCAAGTCCCTCCTCCCTACCTTTTATCTTAGCCTGCTGGACACACTTGCCTCTTTCCTGAAGAAGGGCTCATGCGCGAAACGTCGATTCTCCTGCTCCTTGGATGGTGCCTGACCTGCTGCGCTTTTCCAGCAACGCATTTTCAGCTCTCCAATGGATGACAAAACCATCTGATATATTACCCCCCAAGGATCGCAATTAAAGTCAATTGTGAAAGCTTATAATTTTGTCTCTGAGGATTAAACATCAGGTATAAGAATGTTCCTTTGATTATCAGGCAAATCAAATGTAAACTCTGAACATACATCTCGGAGAAAATGCATTCACCACCCAGAGGTCTCGTCTATGCCATTTACTACACTTCACTTGCGGTTATTGCTGTCCCAGGTAAAACACTGTCGAAAATTAATCGTTATCTATTGAAATGAGGAATTGTTTTCTTCATCGGGATAAAAACATAGTGTTCTGGTAAGATTGTGGCGCAATCATTGTGTTTAGAACTGAGTTCCCTATCTCAACAAGGCTTTATTGGCGTTAGAAGACAGTTTCGGTGTATGGAGTGCGAGTCGGACAGATTCAGCAGAATGGCAACAACCTTAGCGACTTCTAAGAACATGGTTTTTAGTGAGTTCCGTCTATCTGAGAGGGAAGATTGTGTAGCGTTTAAGTTATTTCAGAATTGAGGGTTGATTCATAAACTTATTTTCTCATATGTTGACGGAGTCCACAGAAAAGAAGCAGATCTTAAAATAAGGCATAACCATTGAGATGTTATCAAAAAGCATTACTTCAGGTAGAGATTCGGAAAAGTCAGGAATTGTTGCCATCCCTGAGCAGTGGTCGACTAATCATGAGTGCACTTTGAAAGACTTTTGAAAGTTAAAGACATGAAAGATTTGAAGCAGCTGAGTAAAAGCCAAATACACGCCAGTCACGAGTTAATCAAATGGCGTTGCAGACTCCAGGTATCGAATGTTTGACTCATTTCAACGTATTCAATGCTGTTAGCTACATGAAAGAAACAGCGAAAGTTTGCATGGCTGCTACCACGGAAAATCCATCATTATGACTCATCAGTTCATCAAGAAAATGAAAAGGCTCCAAATAATGTGAACGGAATACGTCTAATGGAAGATTTTGTTTTGCTCTCATCGAATTGAACACAATCTTACTATGCATTTCGTAGAAGGTAAAAGGAACATCAGTCAATTGTAATAACTGATTGACTTGAATGCCATTGCTCATTTTCCAGCGTCATTAATTTGCTGCTGGATTTTGGAAGACTTATTGCTCATTCTTGCTAATTAAAAAGAAGCAATGATTTCTATTTTCCAGAATATCGAATTCAATCTCTGATAATGTCTAGTCAGTTTGTCTCTTGCTGCTGTTTTTTTTTTGCCTGACTGAATTATCTCTCGCAATTCTTAACACTGGCGAATGTTCATCCTTGATATTTTGCATTTTCCCAGATTTCTGCAATCTCACTTGCAGAATGAAACATTCAGTCTACCCATTGGTTTCGCCATTTAAATTTCAACTCATTCCTTTACTCAAGATCAGACGGTTCAAATCTGATAAACCATCCATTTGTAAATCCGATTTTATTCTTTACATATATGTGCTTTTGGAACAAAAGCACCCCTGCCAGACTAGAATTTATTGACCATTCGCAATTGCGCTACAGATCTGCCTTCTTGATCCACTGAAGGCTTTGAAATGCTGGGATGCCATACGTTTAATCTGGATGTTAAATCTGCCTGGTCAGAGTTGTGGCGCCATGCATCTATTTATTGATAACCTTGAATGTTCTTTGCTTCGCCCTTCATTTTCGTTGAAATGATCTCAGTTTCCTTAGCAGAATTCTGCATTCTCATTCGAATAATTCTCTGTTTTAATGGTGTACATCAACTCTTTGAGATGGTACTCGAGGATCTTTAGGGAAACATTGATAGGAAACTGAATTGAGAGGCTTGTGGTTTCAACACGAAACGTAAACCGATAACTCAGAATGCACCAGGTCGAAATAAGACGTGAAGTGGTGCATTTCATTTTTGGACCTCCTTTGCAATTCTTGAGGATGGCTTCCATTAGGTCTCGCAAATGAGGAGAATGCTGGAGAAACTGTAGACTACTGGCGGAATCTTCGGAGAGAGAAGCAGAATTAACGATCTTAGACCTGTTTTAAGAAGAATCATACTGGACTCTAAATATTAATTTTGCTTCTCTCTCCAGAGATTTTGTTGGTTGTGCTGAGTTTCTCCACTATCTCCTGTGTTTATTTTAAACTCCCAGCAGATACGTTATTTTGCTTTTAATCTACTCACATCTACTCTAAATATACTCAGCAACTGGTATTGCACACATGTCTGGGGTTGTCGAACCAAAGGTTCACATATTTCTATGAAAGTTAAATAGCTCGTACCACAGTCTGAAAACAATGACACTGTGATACTGTGCTTTGGGTTTGGGTTCCAGATAAACAAGTTCACCACCTGCTATATCAAGCACCTAAATAATACTTAGGTTTTAAGATTAATAATAATCAGAGATTTAATAATACTCAGAGATCCGGTCAATCATCTAAACTCCAGTAAAAATTGACATCGCTTACTCATTACTGGAGGCAATCAGCTGAGTCATTCCTGCATTCCAGCCAGGGTAAATATTTCATTCTTCAGAAAACTTAGCATTCAGTACACGAAGGGTGGTCTTTGCAACGTCCAGTAGAGTCGTTTTTCTTGACATGTATATTCCAACCCTTCGCAGCTAAAGCCAAAATACTTACAGGCTGGAATAAAATTTCCTGATAGGGCTGGATATTTATCTTTGAATCAGACCAAACGAAGAAAAGCTTTTTGCCTGCTTTTTGGCAATACTATTTTGTTAAACTTCCCTAGACCATTGTTGGTCTCACTGCTCTCTGTGAGACCTCAATCGTTTAGATTTTCTCCTCAGTTTCTCAGTCCAAAGCAGCTATTTTCTATTGAAAAATATAATCGGACGTCATAGCAACTCAAGGTCTCGCAATTCAATTTTAACTAGATAAATATTCACTTGATATTTGATTTAAGTCGTGTTTTAATTGCGGTCCAACTAGTATGAGTTACCTGCTCCCTTTGTGAATGAGGATAAAGTCCCACATAACAGACTATTAACTGTTACCTGCAGAACAGAGAGAGAATTACTGACAAAGCTTCGGAAATTGGTTCAGTGGTAGGCAATAGAATTAAAGGATCATGTGCAGCTGCTTAAATTGGTAGTGTGTAACCAATGGGGTCCCGCAAGGATCTGCGTTAGGGCCTCAATTATTCATTTTATTCATTAACGACTTGGTAAAAGACATAGAAAGTCATTTATCTAAACTTCCCGGGGACACAAAGTTCAGCGTCATTGCAGAAAGTATAGATCATAGCACAACATTATAAGGTATATTTATAGATTAAGTGAATGAGCAAAACCATGGCAGGTGGAGTTCAATATAAGAAACTTCAGATTTTCCATATTGGACCAAGAAAAGATAGATCAGGGTACTTTCCAGATTCCAGTTAAATGCAGTCGATGTCCAAAGAAAATTCGGTGTATAGCTGCACAGATCTTACAAATTGCATGAGCATGTGCAGAAAATAATCCAGAAAGCTTGTGAAATGCTTGTCTTGATATCGAGACAGCTAGAGTGCAAGGACACGGATGGGATTATAAGATTATACAAATCCAGTCTACAAAGTACGCGAAGTACTGTGAGCAGATCTGAGCACCAATCTCAGAAAGAATATTTTAGCCTTGCAGAGACTAACGTAGTTCTACAGGAATGATATTTGGACTTAGGAGGTACATTATGAGGAGAGATTATATGACTTCTCCAGAAATTAAGAGCTTAATTGTGATATGAATGCATTCTTCGTGTTGTTAACACGAAAAGACGGGGTAAGGAATGCGAAATTATTTTCACTGGTTGATATTTGTAGAACTATGAGTCATAGTTTGAGAATTGGGGGCAGACAGTTCAAGAGATATGTCAGAAAGCACTCCTACAAGCAATCAGCAGTAAATGTTTGAAATATTCTCCCAAAAACGGCAGTAAATGCTGGAGAAGTTGTTACTTTAATTTCTGAGATTCTTTAAAAATAACAGATCCATTAAGGGTTATGGGACAAAGGCATGTATATGGAATTCGACAACAGATCAGCCATGGTTTAATTTAATGGTAGAACAGGCTGGATGGACTGAACGGCCAGTTCTGTTTCTCTCTTATCATATAACTTGCTGCACTTGATTTTTGAATTAGTTCGCATGTTGTTTGTTCAATCTGGATGTGTTCACTATTAAACTGTTGTATTCATCATTTCATGATTGGCATTTACTAATATATTCTAATAATCTAATAATAATATATATTAATAATCTTCAAAATATATTCAATGTACTTTGGTGCTGTCGGATTCAAACTGTATGTTTCACTCATCTGAGGATTCCTCTCCATCTTACCTTTGTCTTGAATGACTATATCGCCTTCCATTGTTTCAAAATAAATGTATCACTGCTGAATTTACAGCACACTGGCATGTGTATTTGCAACTGAATTTCGTTCTCCCTCCCTTTTACAGTTAATTTAGTGACGATATTGATCCTGACACGAGGAAGGTGTGGCCTATCCAGGTGTATTACTCGATACCTCATGTCCATGGCAGTGACCGATCTGCTGGTCATTATCACCGCTGTGATATTGAACAGAATTCCTGGTATTTATTTTCCAGGTAGTTTTCTTTCCATCACTCCGATATGCAGTGTCAGTATTGCATTAATTTATGCAGCCAGATTCAGTTCTGTTTGGTTGACAGTCACTTTCACCTTCGATAGATTTGTGGCTGTTTGTTGCCAGAAGCTGAACACAAAATATTGCACTGAGAAAACAGCAGCCATCGTCATAGGATCGGTCTGTGCACTGGGATCTGTAGTCAATATCCCATGGTACTTTATACACGAACCCATGTACACAATGGACAATGTTCCTTGGTACTGCCGACTTAAAAATATCCGTTATACATCTCCTGCCTGGACAGCTTTTGATTGGATTGATCATCTTTTAACGCCATGTCTCCCATTCCTACTGATTGTTTTGCTTAATGCACTGACCGTAAGGAACATTCTAGTGACCAGTAGAGCTCGTAGAAGGTTCCGTTTCCAAAGCAACGAAGAGAATCATAATGATCCAGAAATGGAAAACCGGAGAAAGTCCATTGTCTTACTCTTTACCATCTCAGGCAGCTTCATTCTTTTGTGGTTGACATATGTCATACAGTTCTTATATGAGCGATTTACAAATGATTATAAAATCCAAGGTTTCAGTGACCCCAAATTTATTCTCATAGAAAGTGCAAATATGCTTCAGTTGTTGAGTTGTTGCACAAATACATTTATTTATGCAGTTACTCAAACTAAATTCAGGGATCAGTTAATGACTCTATTGAAATATCCCATGCATTCAATATGCAAATTTGTAACGTTATGACAAGAATAACTTCAATCCATTGCACTGCCTTACATGAAGAGCCAGAGGTGATATCTCAAAAATAATGAACGTGATGCTGCTGATTATCGGTTAATGTGAATTAGAGTAATTTCTCCAAAATGTAGCCTGCATGATAAAAAAAAAACAATGGGCGCTGTGGTATATATTTGGATCTGTCATTGCCTCTTATAACACAATCGAATCATGCAACAATGAAGGACAAGTGGTTGTCCTCCTTCAACAATCCTGTGCATCACTCCTCCACAAACATCAGCTTTGGAAAGTCCCAGTATTGCAGGAGAAGTCTCTGTGCATCCATTACACTAATCCTGTAAAACAAATAAATACGTAAGTTAAAAGAGACAATTCAGTCCTTCCAATATGTTCTAAGACTTCTAAAATATGACAGATCACAAGTGGCATGCAAACATTTTACATCCTTATCCTTTATCAACGTTATGCAACGAACTCTTATCAACTTAATTTTAATTCACCCAAACCTGAATAGCTTTTATAAGGACGGATGAAATGCTTGAAGACATCATCGCGGAATGGTTTCCCCACTACCTTACTGTTGTGTTACTTGGCTTTCGACTGTCCCAGAAGAAGAAATCACTTTTTTTGTAGCTGCCACCTTTGTCCTTTAATAACTTTAAACATCACAATTAGATCAGCTTTCTTTAAGCTTCTGAAGTAAATGAAACGGTTTCTCACAATTTAATCCTTCTAGCTTGGGTGTCATATTCACTGCATCGCACTTATAACTGTGTGTTTTTACTTCCAAAGGTGCAATCCAGACTCGAATACAGTTACTATAAATAAGATGCTGTTGCTTGTGGCTACTTATGACGTCAAATCTACGGTCATATCTACTACCTTTATTTTTTCGATTTGATAGTTGTCTGGGTCTGGAAGGTGCTACCAAAGAACTATGGTCAATACCTGCGATCATCCTGTAGATAATGCACACTGCTGCTACTGAGTAACAGTGGTAGAGGGATTGGTTGTTTGTGAATGTGGTGCCAATCAAGCAGCCTGTTTTGACCAAGATGGTTTCAATCTCTAATTGCTGGAGTTGAACTCATTCAGGCACGAGGGAAGTGATCCAACACACACCTGACTGATGCCATGTAGATGAAGGAGAGGCTTTGTGGAGTCAGGAACTGATTTATTCACATTAGTTTTCTGAGAGTCTAATCTGTTCTTCCTGCCTCAGATTTTATGTGCATAGCTCAGTTCATCATCTGCTCCATGGTAATCCCCGTGATATTGATAATAGGACAGTTTGAAGTAACTGAATGTCAAAAGTTGTATGGAAACTTTCTTATGTTGGACACCAGAATTGCCTGCGATTTATGTGGTACAAATATTGCTTGTCAGTTGTCAGCCCAAACCTAGATATTGTTGTATTTGAGCATGGAAATCTTCAGAATCTGAGGAATTATGAATGGAAACAGTCAAGGTTGAATCATTAAACATATATCGTGGTCGAGGTAAGCTTTTAATCAATAAGATGAATTCCACTGAAAAGGCACAGAAAAGAAATCAAACATTATCTGACGATACCCTTGAATTTATTGGCCTGCTAAGCCATTTCAGAAGGCAATTCAAGATCAATCACATGCTGTAAGCCAGATCAAGTAAGAATGATAAATTTCCACAATGAAATGGTATGAGCCAGATGTTGAACCAGGTGCGTTTTCACTGTAATTGACAATGATTACATGGCTATTATACTTATTCCAGTTGTTTTATTCCAGAACTTTAAAAGCTGCATTTCAATTTCACCATCCATTTGGACACATATCCCTAGTCCATGAATCGGAGACCCTGGATTATTTGTCCAGTACCATTATCACGACATTACTGCCATTACTGCCTCTTTCTTTCGCTCTGTGGTGCGCTCAAATAGCTTGTCTGTTACCTCTATTTACCTCAAGTTGATTCTGTGTATTAGAATGCAAGTTACACATGTAATTACACACATACGTATGTATTGGACTATTACTGATTTCGCATTTTATGGTAACATTTATTGTTTGATCAATATCATGGCATCATGTAGCATTAAGTACCTGGAGCTCACATTTTGGCTGTGCTTCAAAACAATCCTCCTGGTTTCTAGCTAGATTGTAACTATAATTTGACACTGGTATGGATTCATAGCACACTAATATTAAATGATTGATGTATGCATATGTCGGTGGTAACTATGTAAATTAATCTGTGGAATTGATTATGAGGCAGAAGACAAAACACAGAGTGTTTAATGTGCAATGGAGTTGGAATAATGTTACAAGTAAGATATCTCAGGAATAAAAGATCCCCTCTTATCTACTCACCATCCTTGATTTGGTCCGCATCACGCGTTTTTACAGGAAGACAGGCAGGGAGGGTTATCATGGACCAGGCCACACCCCCGCAAAATATTTTCACAAGGTAGCCTGGACTCTTTTCTTCTTATATTAAAGGCAGATGTGAAGTGATTGTTCCAGGTCTGATGCAACTGGTCAAACCACTCGGCTTTAAGCGAAGCTAAATTTATTTAAAGACTACAGTTCAAACCTGAACAAAGGGAAGTGGAATTTTGAATAACTTAACTGTGGAAAACTGAACCGAGCCGATAAAGTAACTATTACTAATTAACTGTTCCATTACAGGAACATCCCATAAACCAGCCCCTTTGAACAATGTAAACTCAAGCACAAATTCTTACAGGCGGGGGAGGGGGAGCTTTCATAGAAAGAGCCTTCAATAGAAAGTCAGAGGACATCTTTACTGAATCTCGCAATTCCCCTGGAATCATGCATCTTGTGACTGCTGCAGCTAAAACAAATCAGAAAAAATCTGAACTGGGAGAACTGGTCAACTTTTTCCATTATTAAACTAGAAACTTCAGCACCTCTGCCTTTATGACACGGCAAAATAACTTTTTAAAGTGACAGCATCGTCACACCTCCCTCTTAAGAAATGAACCATCAATATAAAAATTGCTTCATTTTAAGCCTGTTAGTCTTATTCTGCTACTACATGACAACATATATTACATTGACTCTAAGCATGCGACAAACAATCACGAAACATTTTATTTCAATCCATTTACTCCTGCAACCGAACGCCTCCATTTCTTTTCATCCAAGTCGCAACAACCCATCGCAAATACGTTTTCTCGTTCTGCCACGTGCATAATTTTCAAATTGAATGGCTGTGACAATAAGCTCCATCTAAATAGCCTGGAATTTAGTCCTTTAAAGTTCTCCAAATGCATTAATGGCTTCTGTTCAGAATATACGATTCCCTCAGATACATTACTTACAATATAAATTATAAAATGTTCTAACACCAACACCAAGCTTAAAGTCTCTTTCTCAATTGTGCAATATTTCCATTGATAAATATTCAATTTCCTGGAGAAATATCCGATAGGTATTCCTTTCTTTTCGTCGTCTACTTGTAAGAGTACAGCATTAACACCCACATCACTTGCATTGATAGCCACCTTCAATGGCTCAGTGTAATTAGGTGTAGCTAATACTGTACAGTGGTTCACACAACTTTCAAAAGCCTTTTCACAGTATTGCATGCACTGAATGTTTCTGCACTTCTTCGTTAATTCAGTGAGTGGAGCAGCCAATTGATAAATTTGGTCCGAATTTCCGATAAATCCCACTCAATCCCAGGAATCATAGTACTGTTCTTTTCATCAATTGAATGTGAAACTCCTCGAAACCATTGTTTTCACATTCCGTGAGGCAATCTGTTCATGTCTGATAACACGGTGCATGAAGGGGACTTGATTTTGATTTTGGCGAATTCACTCAAAGCCAGGTTTATCACCAAGCCTGCCTCCCAAAGTCAATCAAATAATTCTGGTACATGCTGCAAATGTTCATCCCACGTGTGATTAATACATCACCAAGTCGTCGATGTATTCCACGCAATTGGATAATCCAGAAATTATTCTATTGGCTCGTCTTTCAAATATGGCTGGCTCATTTTTCATACTGAATGGCATGATTTTAAATTGGCATCGTCTGTTCGATGTCATGAAAGCTTAAATTTTCTTCGTCCTTTCAAATAAAGGTACCTGCCAGCATCCCCTGAGTGAGTCCAACTGAGAAAGATAAGTTTGGGGAGAAACCCAGGAGTGCTGGAGAGTCTGAGTCGAAAAGTGTGGTGCTGACTAGCACATCAGGGCACTCGGCATCTGAGGAGCACGAGTATAGACGTTTCGGGCATTCCTGATGAAGGGCTTATGCCCGAACTATGATTCTCCTGCTCCTCGGATGCTGCCTGACCAGCTGTTTTTTTCCAGCATCACGTTTTTTTCCATTTAGAAATAGACGTTGTTTGTTCCAGCTTTTCAATACAATATACCAAACGTGGAATCGAGTATGAGTCAGGCTTGGTAACTGTACTGACTTTGTGATTGTCTACATATAACCGTTGCTTACCATCTGGTTTTGGAACCATTAATTTGGGTGAGCATCAGCCACTGCAGCTCACTTCGATTATATTGTCTTGGAGCATGCGTTCAATTTTCTTTTCACACTGTCCTAATTTTAGATGGTTAAGTTGATTAGCATGTTGCTTAATTGGAACAGCATTTCTGATACCTAAGCATCCATAATTAGATAAGTTCTTGCCAGCTTATTCCCACATATCTCACCATGCAGTAACAATAATGCTTTCAGGTCATCTCGATTTTTCTCTGGAAGGTAACTCAATAATTTCTCCTAAAATTTCAGCACTTCTTCCTTGTTCAACCGAATTTGAGGAATGCCCAATTCAGAATGCTCTGAACTTGGTTCTTCACGTTGTCTTCGAACTTTTAAGACATTCTCATTTTCCTTTCCTTAACTACCAAAATACCTTTGGGCATATTCACATGACACAGTCTGTGAGATTTCTTTCTATCTAGAATCCTTATCGAATAGTTCACTCACTCAATTTCAGTTCTATTAGATAAGGTCTATAACCTTTGTTTTTAAAGGTTTCCTATCACTGGTAGTAACGCTGTCACTTCACCTACGTTAGCAAAATTGCAAGTTTTTGATTTCTTGTCTGCTTCCTGTTTCAAAATATGCTGTAATTTTTAAATGCTGTCTAGCTAACCGCCCGTTCTACTTAATCGTTCCCTAAAATTTGACACATGCTACAAATATGGGGATTTCTTAATTCTGACGCACCTCACTGCTTCTCTTAATTAATTTCAGCCCTCTCTCATCTTATAGCCAAAAACTAATTCAAAGAGACTGAATTTGGTCAGTTCATTTAGTGCATCCATAAAGCAAATAGTATTAACAGAATTTATTTGTCCAGATCGCCACGTGGTCTTTAATGTTTTGATGCCACCTGTATCACGCGCCTTGCGATTCTGGATGGTACATAGTTGATGTGAATTGTTTTATTCCGAAGCTATCCATAACTTCCCTGAATAATTTTGCTATTATTAATTCGATTATATCTCTCTGAGTAGTTAGTATCTAGGGAAATATTTGAGTCACTCTTCGACAATCCTTTCAGCTATGATATTGCATAATGCAATGGCCTCTGGATATCCAGTGGACACATGCATTATTTCTAACAAATATTGATTCCCACTTTTTGTTTTAGGTAGCTGCCCAACACAATAAATTAAGACCTTTGTAAAAGGTTCCTCAAATGCAGGAATGTATAGGAAGTGTCGTGTTTTTATTGCTGTCTGAGGTTTTTCTTTTACCTGATATATATGACATGAAGCAAAATTCAACTGCATCCTTATGCAATCCTAGCAAGTAAAAATGTTTTTCTTTTGTGGCTTGAGTTTTTCTTACCCTAGTTGACCTCCTACTGATAATTCATGTGCTACCGCAATTAGTCCATTCTATAACCCTCTGGTGACACAACATGACGATCTTCTCCCCATTTCTCATCCATCTGAAAATGTGGTAGTATCCATGTACTCATCAAGGCATCATTTTTAAGATCGGAACATTCGGGAAAACGCTCAGAATCTTTTTTTGTGTGCACTTGTTGATATAATTGCTTCAGTTTTTCGGTTTTCTGTTGGAACTCAGTAAATCTCTCTGAGCTAAAATCATCCAGTTTGTCCTCCACCGGTTGTTGTTTCGGTTTAACTGTTCGAACAAACATTTTTCTGATAATTTTACTTTAACTTTTTCATCTGTATTCTTTGATTTCTCCTCCTGTTTCAACTGTCGAATTTGTGACTTTGTTATCACAGAGTCAGGCAAAATCCCAGGCTATACTTCCCGTAATATCTCAGTTACCTGATTTTCCACTGGTATTTCAAACAAAACAGGCAGCACTTCTACCTGTGATCTAGCTATTTCGTTGCCAAGGGCAAATTATATTCTCGGAGACGAGAGCTCTTCCAGTTCTCTTACCTTCACTTCTCTATTTTTCACTGGACACTCCAACCTCATTTTACATTATGGAGCACTACTTGTCTCACCATGTGTTCGTTGTACTAACACTTTTTCTGGCAGTAGTCCTTCTGAGTTACGTATCTTCTCATCTCTCAAAATCAAAGCTTAACATAATCCCATATCTCTTAATACTGTAACTTCTTTGACAGCTGCTCCTGGCCTATGTGAGTAGACTTCACGTTTGCAAACAAATGGTTTAAGAAGATCTGGCATTTCCTTCTCAACCAACCTCCGAACAGAATGCACATTCGATGCTGATTTTTAACCTCCACTGTGCTTTTTTTTTTTGACAAATTTAACAAAATTCACTAGCTTATCCATTTTTTCGATATCCATCTTCCCAATGATTTTTCTAAACCACCAACATTGTGATTTCACGTGGCCTTATTTATTGAAGCGAAGTACCTGAGCATTTTAACTTCTCTTCCTCCTACATGAGTTTCCCTTTTACCCTGCAGTAAGTTATCTTTATTCTCTTCAATGAGACCTACCTTCCTCTTACCTCTTTAGGATTTCTCTTTTCCTCAATTTCTATCCCTCTCGGATTGAAATTGATGTTTGAAGCTAATCCTTTGTTCATGAACCAATCATAACCATCAACCATTTCAGCTCCTCATCTTGCTAGTTTAACTCTCTGGTGTTCCACATGAGTTGACATAACCTTAGGAGGTGAAGTTTTGAACTCCTCGAAAATAATAATCTCTCTAAGAACGTTATATGTTTGCTCTATTTTAATGCCTCTCCCCACCGATCAAAATTATTTTGTTTGACCTTTTCAAACTCGATATATGTTTGACCAGGTTCCCTCATTCAATCCCTGATACGTTGTCTGTAGGCTTCTGGCATGAGCTCATAAGAACTTGAGATGGTTTTCTTCACCTCCTCTTGCTGCCCAGATTCCTCTGCTACTTGTGATGCAAAAACCTCACTCGCTCTGCCTATCGTCTTTGAATGGAACCTCATGATGCCTGGCCGCCTCATTTGTGTTGCCACTTTCTCAAATGAGTTTAATGCAGCTTCCACATTCTTCTCGTCACATTTAGGCATGCATGGATACATGTAAACAAATTCCTACACGGCCCTTTGTTACGATGGGTTTGCTATACTCCACACGAAGCCTACCTTCTACCTTCAACTTGCTCTTTTTATGTCGAGTTACCTATCGAAGTAACAACTTCTGAAATTCAAACTCTCTCTTTTCTACCTTTCCTCTCTCTTTGTTTCCCTTTCTTCTTTCTCTTTTCTCCGGCAAGGGTCTTACTTCCTTTTCGTTCTGCCAGAGTGATTCTTTCCTTTTTCAGTTCCTCTTCTTTAAACCGTAAGTTAAACATTTTTAGTTACTTGGCACATTCACGCTGTTTCATCTGCAACTGAATTCCAGTCCTTTCCGAAGATTCCGAAATTCCAGTCACTTCCGAAATTTAAATATCGAGCTAATGCTGTAATGATCTCACCTTTTCTCACAGAAAAAGGCAACCGCAACTCCAACTTGCTTGCCAATTCCAAGAGTTTGCCTTGCTCACTTTTCCTAAAACCTCCAAACTCAATTTTTCCAACACAGCAGAAAACTCATCGTGACTGAAACACCCATTACTACACGAAGCAATGTTTGCAGCAACCGAATTCAACATCTGGAGCAAAAGACACTAACACCTACCAGCCGCTGGCTTTGATTTCAACAACTGAAACCCATATTGGAATTATAGAATCAATCAGGATTTGGGCGCCCAATCTGTTATGGACCAGGTCAGACCACCTCACAATATTTACGAAGTTAAGCCAGACTTCGTGTGAAGTGGATGTTCCAGGTTTCGTGCTTTATCACTCAGCTTTCAGCAAAACAAAATGCGTGTATACACTCAAGTTGAAATATGAGCAAAAAGAAGTATAATTGAGAATAACATACCTGTTCAAAAACTTAACCAACCTGATGCATTAACAATGACTAATTAATTGTTCCAATACGTAACATCCCATAAACACACTTTTGACAAAAACGGGAATTCAAGCACAGCTTCTTACAGGCAAGAAGGAACAATTTCTAGAGAGAGTCTTCAGTACAAAATCAGAGGAATCATTTACTGACACTTGCAATTCCCCTGGAAATGCACGTTGTGTGGCTGTTACAGCAGAACCAAACTAGAATAAACCTGAACAGGATGAACTAGATTCTTCATCACCTATACTTTTACAACCTC
This sequence comes from Hemiscyllium ocellatum, assembly GCF_020745735.1. Lineage (NCBI taxonomy): Eukaryota > Metazoa > Chordata > Chondrichthyes > Orectolobiformes > Hemiscylliidae > Hemiscyllium > Hemiscyllium ocellatum. The sequence goes on from NC_083427.1 coordinate 3,240,668, forward strand.
TCTTGAACAACTGCAAGGTTAAAATAACAATTTTAAAGTGACAGCATGGTCACAGGACGATGCACAAAATTGAATTAATACGCAAACGTCGGACAAATACAATGTAATATGTGTAAATATGAGGAAGTACAAGCGGAATAGAGTGTCTGAATACGATATAAATGGAGAAAGACAGAAGAAAGCTGCAGAAGAGAGTGCTTGGGGATCACATGTGTGAGTCAGAAAAGGTAGAAACCATCTTCTGTGGCAATGGTATTGGCCAATGGAAATACAGTAACACAGTACTGGCTGGCATGTTTTAAAATGAGGGGTAAGTCATAGAAAACTATAAAATTCTAACAGGACCAATGGTAAGCCTGTGGAATTCTGTTCTACAGAAATCAGGTTAAGCTAAGCATTGAACGTTTTGAAGGACTTCGAGTAAGGTACAGATTCTGAGCTGCATGTTTAACCATGATCAAATTGAAAAAGCAAATTTGAAAGGCTGAATAGCCTACTCTGGCTTCAATTACTATGGTTCTATGCTTCTATGACCATAGGTGTAAAACTGCAAAGAGTTTTGGGCTCTTTATCTCAGGAAAGGTGTAATGATGATCAGGCAGTCGAGGGAAGATTCACAAGGGGTATAATTATTATGGAAGGACAGTCATGAGGAGAATTTCTGCAGGTTAAGCATGTACTCAATGGGATTTAGGAGAAAATGATGTAAACTTATTGAAACACGCAAGATTCTTAGGTGGGTTGATAGGCAGGACACAGAAACACTCTTTCATCTGTTCAGACTGTTTGGACCAGAAGTCATATCTCATTGTTGCATGTTTATTCGTACATGAAGGAGAATATCTTCCTTCCAAGCGTAGGGTATGTGTAGAACCGCTGTCAAATCTGGGTCGTTAAGTATGCACAAGGCTGCCATTGAGATTCAGTAGGGAATCAAGGTTCATATGGAAAAGATAAGGAAAAGCGAGTTAAGGATTATCAGATTAGACATGAACTCACTGTAGATTAGCCTAGATTAGATTAGATTAGATTACTTACAGTGTGGAAACAGGCTCTTCGGCCCAACAAGTCCACACCGACCTGCCGAAGCGCAACCAACCCATACCCCTACATTTACCCCTTACCTAACACTACGGGCAATTTAGCATGGCCAATTCACCTAATTTGATTTGCTGAATGGCCTACTTTTGCTCTACATCTTATGGCTCTTGAGTCAAATTCCTGTTAATTCCTTCCCTGACATCATATAGTTGCACCGATAATGCATGCACCGCAGAAGGTCAAGAAGGCCACCAGAGGTCGGCAATAAATGCTGACCCAGCCAACTCGTCAAGCTTTATATTTCATGCAATACCTCTTTCTTGCAGTTCAAGTGACTGCCGCCATGCAAAGAAAACAAAACGCTAAGTTCGCCAAGTATTTACCTAGTTCTCAATGTCTGCCTCTGGGGCACGAGCATTCAATCCCCTCGTTGCATCAGAATGCCTCACACAGCATCGGATATCTTTCTACACATGTTTACCTAAAAATCTAAATTTTTAGGGCGATAATTTCGATCACTCCAATAATATGGTATCGATCGGGGAGACACACACTACCCAAAATACAGAGCTGAATTCTAACCTATTTCAAGTAATTATTGAGATATAACAGCTAAAGTGCAATACATGAGCTAAACAGAAAGTATGCAGCCCTTGAAGGGTAAGAATAGTATACCAAGGTTAATTTCCAGACGTTTCGTCAACCAACTAGGTAACATCTTCAGTGGGCCTCCGGGCGAAGCACTGTTCATGAGTCCTGTATTTTATGTTTAGGTTTCTATGTTGGTTATGTCATTTCCTGTGGTGATGTCATTTCATGTTCTTTTTCTCACGGGGTGCTAGATGGGGTCTGACTCGATGTGTTTGTTGATGGAGTTCTGGATGGTATTCCAAGCTTCTAGGAATTCTCGTGCATGTCTTTGTTTGGCTTGTCCTAGGATTGATGTGTTGTCCCACTCATGTTCCCATCAACTAGCCACAAAACGACATGACTCTCTTTCATCAGTATCCTTACTTACAGATAAGGAAGGATACCACTTCGAATGGGACAACACATCCACCCGAGAACAAGCCAAACAGAGACACACATGAGAATTCCTAGAAGCATGATATTCCAACCGAAACTCTGTCAATAAACATCGAGTTAGACACCATCTACCACCCCTTGAGAAATAGAACATGAAATGACATCACCACAGGAAATGACATCATCAACCCAAATAAACCCAAGCATATAACTAGAAAGCAGGACCCATGAACAGTGTTTCCACCGGAGGCCCACTGAAGATATTACCAAGTAGGGTGATGAAACGTCTGGAAATGAACCTTCCAGCTCAGCGAGCAAGCCTACATCCAGAACCTCAACCTGAGCTACAAATCTCAAAACTCGCTCATGGTATACCACTGCCGAGGTCAAACAGATAGATGGATCACGCAGAGAACTTGTTGGTCTCAGTCGCTGATGGCTCCACTGAACAGTTAACTGGTATGAACCAGAAGGTGGGGCTTGAACTGTAGCCAAACTGCATCATTTCAAAATCGCTTTCTTATCCTCTGAAGACCCTGCTTTAACCTTTAAATTGATTTCACATATGTGATTAAGTTGTTTCAGATTTACAAATATGTTGGGAAAAGATAATTGACCTGGCTTTGGACTGAGAACCGGAAAGTAGCAATGGAAGTTTTTATTTCCGAAAATATGACGGAAAAATAAATCATTTACATAAGCTTCAATACATTTATTAAGATCCATTAAGTTTAATAAACACTGGCTACTAACGCTCATTATGTGCATTGCTCATATCTCCATTGTTGTGCTGAGGGGATTTCTGCATCAGATAGAGGATGGAATGTCCAAACCAATAAGAATAATCGATAAGCTTTGATTAGAAAATACTAATCAGTGGAACCATTCAGTAACTGAATTGGAGAGTTCTTAACAAAACGATTTGGAAATAAAGGAAAGTTCATGATTTTGTTGGAAATTAAAGTTTTGATTAAAGTTCATGAATTGTGGAGAAAGATCATAAACAGCTGTTTTGAAAATGGCACTGTATCTCTGGCAGGATTATTAAACGCCAGCACAATTATGCAGAGAAGATGAATGGCCCCTCCTCAGTGTGATCCCGCTGGTTTGCCACCATGTCAGCTGAACGCATGAATCTCTTCCCAAACTCGGAGTAGGCAAATACTCTCTATATGGTGGGAATTCTCTGGTGTTCCAACTGGGTGGATAATAGAGTGAATCCCTCTTACACTCAGAACGGTTGAAAGACTTCTCCACAATGTGAACACGCCAGTATGAAATAACATTGCCTGAATATCTCGAGCTCTTCCCGCAGCATGTGCAACAAAATGGATTCTCCTCAGTGTGAATTCGCTGGTATGTCAGCAGTAGGGATGTCCGACTGAATCCTCCCCTCAGTTGTGGCAGTTGAATGGTATCTGCTCAGTGTTATGTTGCTGGTATGCAGTGAGAGTGAATGATGATCTGGAGGGGTTTCCGAAGCATATGCGGCTGAACGGCTCAAAATGAGCAGTTTGGCGTGACTGCAGGCTGCCAAGCACTGTCAATCCCTTCCTACCTATACAACAGGTGAATCGACTCTCCCCAGAACTTTCTAATTTGATTCCAACCCAGAATGTGGCTGCTTGAACCATTAAATCTGCATCAGTTTTCTGAGTCAGCAACTCGTCTAATCCCACATTGACCTTTTCCCAAGTCTGACAATTCTTCTTCTATTCAGTCGCTCTCCAATTACTTCATGAAAGACACAACTAAATACGCTTCCTCTCTTCTCTCTACTGGCACATTTAAAATCCAGAATACTTGCTGTGCTAACATATGTTTATCTCATACCTCCTCCAATTACTGTGGATATTTTTCATTTCAGATTGCATGGCAGTGGAACAAAGTTTCTGAGCAGAACAGAAAATGAGAAGCTATTTTGATTGCAGATATATAAAAAGCAACGACTCAAGGTGAATGCTAATGAGGAAAACCGTTGTGTCACAGTGAGCAATTACAATCGCATTTCACAGAGAATTCAGGGCACTGTCTGCAGGGCTGAAAGACTTGGCAGAAGTTCTGTGGAAAGAGCAAGGAAGGGACAATCAATAGGAAACATTTTCCAAAGAACCTTCGCAGGCTCAATAAGTTGAATGTCTGTGATTTAATGCTACTTTGAATACCACCCAGCCCAAGCATCATTTAATCCGTATTTACAAATCCCTAATTTCCCGAACATTTGATGGACCAACATAATTTCTCCCCCCTTTTCAGCGACTTTACTTCCAGAACATTCCCTGCTCAGTCATCATTTCTCGTCCATGTACAAATCCCCTCATTTCCTAATCATTCCCTACTCAGTCATCATTTCTCCATTTACACAGCCTCTTACTGCTTAAAATTCCTCCTCTCAATTCTCATTTTTCCTCCATTTAAACGTTCCTTGATTGTTAAAACATCCCTTCCTCAGTATTATTTCTCCTCGATTTACAGTCGCTTCACTTCCTCATAATTAGTGTTCCTCCGTTTACACAACACTTTCGCAGAATTCTCTGTTTATATCTCTCTTTATCTGTATTGTTTCACACATCAATCCCTCAGTATTATTGCACCGCCATACACAAATCTTATCCAAGAGTATTATTACATCTCCATTTCCACAACTGTTTCTCAGTACTGTTTCTTTTCCATTTATACATCCTTCCGATATTAATTATCCTCCATTTACATAGCCCTTCCTCTGTATTATTGCTCCTCAAATAACACATCTCTTTCTCGTTATTAATATTCCAACAGATACACATCTCTTCCTGAGTATTATTGCACATGTATTTGCACATCGTTTCCTCAACAATATTTCTCCTTCATTCACATATTGTTTCCTTAGAACTGTTTCTGTATTTATACGTCCCTTCTTCAATTCAAATATTCCTCCAATTGCACATTCCTTTTTTCACCATAAAAACTCTTCATTTACCTTCACCTTCCACTGTACTATTACGCCTGTATTTACATATCCATACATCAGTATTATTAGGCTTCCATTCACACTTCTTTTCCTCAGTATTAATTGTTCTCCATTTATACAACCCTTTCTCAGTATTATTACTTCTCCATTTATGGATTCTTCCCTCAGTATTATTATTCCACCAGTTACATATCAATACCTACGCATTATTGCAATTCCAGTTACCCATTTCTTCCCCAGTATTATTATTGCTCCATTCACACATCCTTTCCTACATTTGCACATTCCTTCCAAACTACGATTGCACCTATCATTTCGCATCCCTTCCTCAGTATTATTTGCCTTCTATTTATACATCCCTTCTTTAGTATTAATATTACTCCTGTTAGCATCCATTTTTCAGTATTATTCAACACCAGTAGTATTTTTATCATTTGAAGTCCAGCTCGAGCATTGATAGATCTTCCCTATTTGCACTTGAGAGGGTGGTGCTGATCTGCTTTCTTGAATCACTGCAGTTCACTTGCTGTGGGTTGAGCCACAATGCCAGTAGGGATGGAATTCCAGGGTTTTGACATAACGACTGTGAAGGAATGGTGGTTTGTTTCCAAGTCAGAGTGGTCGCTGGCTTGGAGGGGAACTTGCAGGTGGTGGTGTTTCCAAGTACCTGCTGCCGTTGACTTTCTAGATGGAAGTTGGAGTTGGTTTGGAATGTGCTGTCTCAGGAGCCTTGGTGAATTTCTGCAGTGCATCTTGCAGATAGTACAAACTGCTGCTACTGAGCACTGGTGGTGGACGGATTGAATGCTTGTAGATGTGGTGCCAATCAAGTGGAAAGGTTTGTCCTGAATGGGGTCAAGTTTTTGAGTGTTGTTGGAGCTGCACCCATCCGGGCAAGTGGGGAGTATTCCATCGCACTCCTGACTTGTGCCTTGTAGCTGGTGAATAGAACTTGAGATGTCAGGAGATGAGTTACTCTCCGCAGTATCCCTTGTCTCTGACCTGCTCTTGTAGCCGTTGTGTTTAAGTGGTGAATTCAGTTCAGTTTCTGGTCAACCACAAGGATGTTGACAGCGAGGGATTCAGTGGTGATAATACTGTTGAATGTCAAGCGGTCGTGGTTAGAGTGTCTCTTACCTGTCCATGGGATCTGAACTGTGGTGGAGAGTAACGAGGATAATTTTCTAACCCAAGTAATGAATGATTTTCACGGGGACTCAACTGTCAGTGAAGAGAAATAAGACAGTACAGCAGCATTTGTCACTCTCAGCGTGACCCTGGAGGACCATGCCCAGGCTGAAGTTGTGTTCTTGCTGTATGATCCTCACCTGCCCGCTGTTCACATCAGGGGTTGAAAAATATGGTGCTGAAAAACACAGCAGGCCAGGCAGCATCCGAGGAGCAGGAGAATTCCAGAAGAAGGGCTTATGCCCGAAACACCGATTCTCCTGCTCCTTGGATGCTGCCTGGCCTGCTGTGTTTTTCCAGCACCACATTTTTCAACTCTGGTACTCCAGCACCTGCAGTCCTCACTTTCTCCTCGCTGTTCACATTACTCTGTTTTGCAAGCGAGCCACCCTAACAACTGAGCTATGCGATTCCAACCTGACAGCAAGGGCAGAGAGAATGGACTTATTATTGCATGTGATTGAACACAGTACAAAAAGAATACAAGACCTGCTGTTACTTGTGAACTAGGTGGTATATGACCAAGTTGGTTGCGTGATTGCTGATGATTTAACACGAACTGTTAGGTTAGTTATTCCATCCAATATAGATGACAAAGTCACCTGATATATTATCTCCCAAGTGTTGTATCTAAAATCAATGCTGAAAACATTAAATTAAACCTTTGGGGTTAACAATCAACTGTAAGAATAGTTCCTTTGAATGTCAAACAGAGCAAATGTGAATCCTCAAAATACATCACAAACATCTCGGAAAAAATGCACTGCCCCGAGGTCTCATCTATGCCATTTACTACACGTCACTTGCAGTTATTGCCCTCCCACGTAAAGTACCCTTGCAAATTATATATTATCTACTTGAATTAAGCAGATGTTTTAAAAAAAATAGGAATATAAATTCAGTGTTTTGGTTAGACGATGGTCCAGCCTCGGTGTTCAGAACTGAGTTCCCAATCCTCAAAAGGATTGCATAATGAGTTTTATGTAGCTCTGAGGGAAGATTGAGAAGCGTTTATGTTATTAAACAATCGAAGCTTCATCCAAGAATTTGATTTGCCCTGTATTAAGGGAGTCCAGAGAAAAGAGACAGATCGTAAAATTAGACTTAAATTTGAGATATTGTCAAGAAGCATTGCTTCAAACAGTGGTTCGTTAAAATTTGGAATCGTTGCCACCACCTCCCGCCTGAGAAGAGGTTAACTAAAATCATGGATACACTTTGAAAGCACCTCGATAGCTAAAGACTCGATAGGATTAAAACAGGTGAATACTGGTGAAATGCACGTCAGTCATGAATTAGCCAAATGATGTTGCAGACTCCATGTCTCGACCTCGATTTGATGTATTTCATGGTGTTTGCTCCCTGAAAGAAACAGCGAACTGTTGCCGAGCTACTACCACAGAAAATTCAAAACTTCTGATCAGCATTTCACCAGGAGAATGAACAAGGCTTCAAATAATTTGAACATATGAAGTCGAAAGAAGGCGTTGTTTATTTCTCTCTTCGAATTGAACATAACCTTGCTTTGCGAATGGTAGAAGGGAAAAATAACATCAATCAATAGCAATAACTGCATGACTTGAATGCACTTGCTCTTTTCCCATGTTATCGATTCACGACTGGATTTTGGAAGGAATTCAATGAGCTGGCTTGATTCCAAAACTGGGTCATTCTTCGCTGAACTTATCAAATGATTTGATCCCCAATTATTTTGGAGATTTTTTGAAGTTCACAGCTGGTCAATGGAAGTAAGCAATGTAATGCGATTGGGTTTTAGAACTGAACAGACTGAAGTTAAGTTTTATCTCAAAGCCTAATTGATCATTCTTGCTAATTAAAAAGAAACAATGACGTCCAATTTCCGGACGATTGGATACGAGTTCTGATTGCATCACTTCAGTTTGTCTCGCAACCCTTACCAGTAGAGAATCTCTCAGGTTCTCCATCGCAATCTCTCTTCACTGATAACTTTCAGATCCTGAAAACAATGCCCCTCCTTGATGTTTTCAATTTCACTCTTGTTTGCAATCTCATTTGCAGAATTAAACAGCTGCAAATGTGTTGCTGGTCAAAGCACAGCAGGCCAGGCAGCATCTCAGGAATAGAGAATTCGACGTTTCGAGCATAAGCCCAGGGCTTATGCTCGAAACGTCGAATTCTCTATTCCTGAGATGCTGCCTGGCCTGCTGTGCTTTGACCAGCAACACATTTGCAGCTGTGATCTCCAGCATCTGCAGACCTCACATTTTTTACTTGCAGAATTAAACATGCAATCTAGCCATTGGATTCACCCTTTAAATTTCAGCTCATTCTGTCCCCAAAGAACAGCCTGCTCAGTTTTGGTCAATCATCGAATCACAATTCAATTTTATTTTTATATGCTAGGTAAAAACAATGACTGCAGGTGCTGGAAACCAGATTCTGGATTAGTGGTGCTGGAAGAACACAGCGGTTCAGGCAGCATCCGAGGAGCAGTAAAATCGACGTTTCGGGCAAAAGCCCTTCATCAGGAATACTGCCTGAACTGGTGTGCTCTTCCAGCACCACTAATCCAGAAATTATTTTTATATGCATTCGTTTATCGGACGAAGAATGCTTTTCTGGCCAGAACTTATTGTCCATTTATAATTGCCCAGCAGATGAAATTGAGCCAGTGCACATATTTGAATGCTGGGATGCCTGCAATTCTGGGATGCCTCCATGTTAACGTTCCTAGTCAGAATTGTGACGCCTTGGTAATCTTGAATGCTCTTTGACTCACACTTCTACTTCGTTTAAATGATCACAGTTCCCTTGGCAGAATTTGACCTTCTCACTCTCAGAATTATCTGTTGTACGGGTGTACATTCGGTCTTTTAGATCTTTACGGACCATTGATGGGAAACTCAATGAAGAGGCTTGGAGTTCCCCCATGAAACATAAACCGATAACTCAGTCAGAATGCATCAATGCCAGAATAAGAAGTGAATTGGGCAATTCACTCTTGGACCCCTTTGCATTCATTGAGACCTGCATTGAATAGGTCTCACAAACGTAGCTAACAGAATGTCAGCTTTAGGTAAGGCCGATTTTAAGAAGATGAGTCAGAAACTGTCCACAGAAAACTGGGAAAATCTGCTGTTGTGTAAAATGATTAAAGAAAACTAGGGAATTACAGGCGAGTTATAATCAAATACAATCTATAATCAAAGAGGTGAGGAATGAACACCTAGAAACTTCTTGGTTAATGAAATAAAGCCAGCAAGCATTCCAGTCATCATGCGTGACAAACTTCAATAAATCTTTTGAAGAGGTGACCAAGGTATTGGGTAGGGAATATCTATGGATTTTTGGTATAGGGACGTCCAGAAGGCAGTTAATAAAGTCCCACACGAGATTGGTAACTAAGGAAAGTGGCCCTCCTAAATGACGGCAAATTGTGGACGTGCCTGGGAAATCAATTCAGTGGTAGGCGATAGAAATACCCAATAATATGCAGTTGCTTAAATTGGCCGGGTCTCAATTGTTCGGTTTATTCATTAACAACCTGGAAAATGCCATGGAAAGTCAATAATCCAAATTTGCTGCTGACCTAACGTTTGATGGCATTATAGACATTGTAGATTGTAACATAAGATAATAAAGTATATTTTTAGACTATGTGGACTGGCAAAGTTATAACAGTTGAAGATCAATATAAGGTTATCAATTTTGGACCACAAAATTGGAGATCAGGGCACTTTCCATATAGCAGGAAGTTGAATGCAATGGAAGCATAAAGAGATTTTGGCGTATCACTGCATAGATCTTAGAAATTATCTAAACATGTGCAGAAAATAAGCAAGAAAGCTAAATGAATGCTGAACCTTATATCTGATGGACGAGAGTGCAAGAAAAGAGATGTTGCAGTTACACAAAACCTTGATTAGAGGTCACATGGTGTACCTTAAGCAAATCTGGACACCACATCTCAGAGAGAATGCATTAGCCTTGAGAGGAGTATAATCACGGTTTACAAGGTTCATATAATGACTTCAGGGTTTACGTAATGAAGGGAGATTATACGAATTGGACGTGTTTTCTATGCAATTTAGTATGATGAATAAATTGTTCAAGATATCAACAGGAACAGGCGAGGTAGATAATGAGAAACTATTTCCACGATTTGACAGTTCTCAAGCTGTACAGCATATTCTGCGAATTGGGGCCAAACAGTTTCAGAAATATATTAGAAAGTACTTCTATACACAAAATTTAGTAGATGTTTGAAATGCTCTGCCAGACACGGCAGTGGATGCTGGGTCACTTGCTAATTTGAAACCTGGGATCTATTTTTGTTTAGCAAAAGTACGAAGGGATATGGGACAAGGAAAAGTATATGGAGTTACACCACATATCAGCCATGTTTTTATTGCATGGTACAATAGGCTCGAGGGGCTGAATGGCCTTTTTTGTTCCTTTGTTATCTTATAATTGTTTGCATTTGATCTTAGAATTAGATGCATTAATCTCTTCAATTCTGATGTTTTTGCTGTTTATTCATTTTATTCATCACTTCATCTCTTTGAATTTTTAAAACTTTTTCAATGAACTTTGGTGCTTTCTGATGTATACATTGTGTTTCACTCATCGAAGGATTTCTGTTCAACTTACCTTTGTCTTGAATGATTATATCGGTTTTCTTTGCTTCAAAACAACTGCTGAATTTACAGCACACTGCCGTGTGTTCTTGCAACTGAATGCCGTTTTCCCTCTCTTTTACATTTAATTTAGTGACGATATTGATCCTGACACGAGGAAGATGTGGTCTATCCAGGTGTGTTACTCGATATCTAGCGTCCATGGCAGTGACAGATTTGCTGGTCATTATCACCTCTGTGATATTGAACAGAATTCCTGGTATTTATTTTCCAGGTAGTTTCCTTTCCATCACTCCGATATGCAGCGTCAACATTGCATTAATTTATGCAGCCAAATTCAGTTCTGTCTGATTGACCGTCACTTTCACCATCGATAAGTTTGTGGCTATTTGTTGCCAGAAGCTGAAAACAAAACATTGTACCAAGGAAACAGCAGCCATCGTCATAGGATTTGTATGTACACTGGGATGTTTAGCTAATATCCCATGGTACTTTATACATGAACCCATCTACACAATTGACAATGTGCCTTGGTACTGCAGGATTAAAAATATCCGCTACACGTCTCCTGCCTGGACAGCTTTTGATTGGATTGATCATCTTTTAACGCCATGCCTCCCATTCCTACTGATTGTTTTGCTTAATGCACGGACCGCAAGGTACATTCTAGTAACCAGTAGAGTCCGTAGAAGACTCCGAGAGCACAACAACGAAGAGAGTTACAATGAGTTACAATGATCCAGAAATGGATAGCTGGAGGAAGTCCATTGTCTTACTCTTCACCATCTCAGGCACCTTCATTCTTTTGTCATTGACATATGTCATACAGTTCTTATATGAGCGAATTACAAATAATTATAAAGTCCAAGGTTACAGTGACCCCAGATTTATTCTCACAGAAAGTGAAAATATGCTTCAGCTGTTGAGTTGCTGCACAAAGTAAATTCAGGGATCAGTGAAAGACTCTGATGCAATATCCAATACATTCAATAAGTAAATTTCCAAAATAATGTCAACAATACCTTGATGCAAGTTTGATTCATTTCTCCAGTTTCTAGCCTGTATTATATTAAAAAAACACCATGGACATTGTAGTAAGGTTCATATCTGTCATTGTCTCTTGCCACGCATTCGATACATGTAACAATGATGAACAAGTCTTTGCATTCATTCAACCATCATGTGTATCACCGCTCTATAAACTTCAGCTTTGGAAAGTCCAAGCATTGTAAGTGGATCCTCTGAACCTCTTCTACATTGATCCTGTCACACAAATGAATAGATTAGTTGAAGTAGATAATGCAGTCTTTCTAGCATGCCCCAAGATTCCTACAATAAGGCAGATCTTCAACGCAACTACAGCCAACAATTCTACATGCTTGTCCTTGATCAACATGAGGCAACAAAATATATCGAATTTATTTTCAGTTCACACCGTTCTAAACAGCTTTTATAGGGAGGCAGCTACATAATATCGGCGTTTTTTAAGCAATGAAATGCTTGAAGAAATCATCCTTGAATGGTTTTTGGTCGACTGTACTGTTGTGTTGGCTGCCGCAAAGGATATATCATATTTGTTGCAGTTGGCGTGTTTCTCCTTCAATTTCTTCAAATAACACAATCAGATCACGATTTTTCAGTGAAGTAAATGAAACCAGGTCTCACAATTTAATCATACTCCTTTCAGAACAATTTTGGTTGATGTTACTGCATCGCGCCTAAACCAGCTTTTGTTTTCCCCAAAGGTGTAATCCAGACTCGCATACAGTTACTATTGATAAGAGGTTGTTGCTTGTCGCTATTTATTTCGGCAAAGTCTACAGCCTTTTTCTCTATTATTGGTGGTCGGCATAGGGTGGAAGGTGCTGTCAAAGAGCCTTGGTTAATTTGTGTCAGCATCCTGCAGACAGTGGACACTGTTGGTACTGAGCAACAGTGGTGGAGATAGTGATTGTTTGTGGCTATTTTGCTAAACAAGCAGCCTGCCTTATCTGGGAAGGTTTCCAGATCCCATTCCTGGAGTTGTACTCATCAAGGAAAGAAGAGAATATTCCATCACGCACCTGAACTGTGCCTTGTAGATGATAGAGATGATTTGGTGGAGTCAGGATCTGAATTACTCACTACTGTCTTCCTAGTGTCTAATCTGCTCTTGTACTTTGTTTTGATGTGACTACTGCAGTTCGGTTTCTAGTCCATGGTAATCCCCAAGATGTTGATAATGAGAGGTGTTAATATAATTGAATGTCAAAAGGTGATGGTTAAATTTTCTCAGGTTGGAGATCATAATTAATGGCATTTCTGTGGTACAAATATTGCCTGCCAGTTGTCAGCACAAAAATGGGATATTGTGCAGGTCTTGTTGTATTTGAACATGGACAGATTCAGAATCTGAGGAATTATGGATGGCACAGTCAAGGTTGAGTCGTTAGGAATATTCAAGACTGAGATAAATTTTTAATCATGATAAATCAAGGGTGATAGTGAAAGGGTAGGGAAATGAAATTGAGGATTATCCAAACATGCCCTCGAATCTATTTGCCTGTTATGCCATTTCAAATGGGCAATTAAGATCAACCTGATTAATTAAGATGATCAATTAAGATGACTGTAGGTCAGAACAAGTAAGAATGACAGATTTACACTATGGAAGAGTATGAATCAAGTGGTGACCGAGATGCGTTTTCACAATAATTGACAATGATTACAACTATATTGTTAAAAATCATACAACGCCAAGTTATAGTCCAACAGGCTTGTTTAGAAGTGCATACTTTCGGAGTGCTGCTCCTTCGACAGGTAGCTACTGCTCGTACTTCCAAATAAACCTGTTGGACTATAACCTGGTGTGTACAACTTTTAACTTTCTCCACCCTGGTCCAACACCAGCCCCTCTGCCTAGACATTTATCATCATTAGTTCAGTCTTTATTTATTCCAGATTTTTAGAAATGGAATTTTACCTTCGCAATCCGTTTGGACTGATATCCCATGACAAGAGTCTGGGATTTTGGATTAATTGTCTAGTGACATTGCCACTACACGACTGTCTCTTTCTTTACAGTATTGCTGATTTGAAATTGCGTGTGACATGCTAAAACAGCTTGTCCATAATCCATATTTAACTCAGGTTTGATTCTGTGTATTAGAACGTATGCACTGGACTATTACTAGTCTCACATTATCGAACAGCATTTAATGTTTGACCAACATCATGGAAGCCTCCGGCAATAAGCACCTAGGTCTCACATTTCGTCTATGTTCCAAAACAATTCTACTGGTCCCTAGCTACATCATAACCTTAATTTAACATGGAATAATAACACATTACGTTCTGTGATTTAGTGACAATGAGGTAGATCCAATGTACACAAAAGGGAATTGTGTGATCATGTTGAAAATAACAATATGCAGATTTACAGGGAGAAGACGAAAGAATAATATGTATGGAGACACTCATCCGGGGTGGCACAGTGGCTAAGTGGTTAGCACTGTTGCCTCAGAGCGCCAGGGACCCGGGTTCGAATCCTACCTCACGTGACTGCCTGCGTGACATTCTCCCCATGCAGGTTAGGTGAATTGGCCATTGTGTTCAGAGATGTGTAGGCTAGGCGCATTAGTCTGCGGTCAATGTAGGGGAATGAGTCTGGGTGGATTACTCTTCAGAAGGTCGGTGTGCACTTGTTGGACTGAAGGCCCTGTTTCCACCCTTCTATATTCAATAATGAATGTACATACCTGGCCTCATAATCTATGTCAAGTAATCTTGTCAAATTGGGTATGGGGAAAAGATTGGTTAGCACTGCTTCCTCACAACGCTCGTGACCTGGGTTCAATTCCTGCCTCAGACAACTGTCTGTGTGGAATTTGTACATTCTCCACGCGTCTGCGTAGTTTTTCTCCGGGTGCTCCGTTTCCTCCCACTGTCCAAAGGTGTGTAGTTTAGGTGAATTGGCCATGCTAAATTGCCCATAGTGTTAGGTCCATTAGTCAGGGGTGAATGTAGGGGAATGTGTCTAGGTGGGTTGCTCTTCGGAGGATCAGTGTGGACTTGTTGGGCCGAAGGGCCTGTTTCCACATTATAGGTAATCTAAAAAAAATAGTGTTTAGTCTGCAATCGAATTGGAATATTGTTACTAGTAGGATATCTCAGGAATGCAAGATCCTCACCAAACTTGAATTGGAATGAAATCACGCTTCTTGAGAAGAAAGCACTGAGTGAGGACGATACACAGAACTGAATTAATGGACGAAAACCTCACAAATAAAACATAATATGTGAAAGTATGAAATTATGCAACGAAGAAAACAGTGTATGACTGCAATTTAAATAGAGAAGGACAGCAGAAATCTACAGATCAAAGGGCTTGATACCAAGCATTGAATGGTTTGAAGGATGTACAAGTAGGACTTCGGACAAAAGTGGTCAAAGTAGGGAAAAACATACTGAATTGGATGATTAACTACGATCACATTGAAAGAGTGGAGTTGAAGGGCTGAATAGCCTCTTCTGTCTTCTATTACCGAGGTTCTAGCTTCTTTGATCATCGGTGGAATACTGCAGACAGCTTTCTGACCCTTATTTAAGAAAAGATGTACTGACATTGAGCCAGTCAAGAAAAGGTTCACAAGATTGACAAGGGATATGGATGGACAGTTTTGAAGAGAGATTGCGCAGTTTGGGCATGTGCACATTGCAATTTAGGAAAATAAGATGTGCATTTATTGAAACATAGGAGATTCTTAAGTGCCTGGACAGGGTAGAATCAGAAACGCTGCGTCATTTTGTCGGGGAGTTTAGACAAGAAGATATACCTCATTCGGTGTTGTACATTTATTCGTAGATGCAGAAGGATTTCTTCTCTCAGACTGTAGTTTATCTCTGGAAGCCCTGTCAAAGTTACTTCATTTAGTATAAATAAAGCTGGGATAGACAGATTGACATTCAGTGAGGAAATCAAAGGTTAGAAGGAAAAGATAAGAAAGTGCAGTTAAGGAATTTCAGATCAGCCATGAACTCATTGAAGACTTGACAAGTTAAATGGACTCCTTCTGCTCCACAGATTATGATTCCTGAGTCAACTTCCTGGGAATTCGTTTCCTAACAGCATATAGGTGTTTCTGCAGCAAATGCACTCCACAGTTTCAAGAAAGAGAGATGCAAGTGTTGGACTGGGGTGGACAAAGTTAAAAAAAATCACACAACACCAGCTTATAATCCTACAGGTTTATTTGTAAGTACAAGATTTTCAAGCGCTGTTCGTTCATGAAGTAGCTGTCTAATGAAGGAGCAGTGCTCCAAACGCACATTCAAATAAACCCGCTGGATGATAACCTGGTGGTGTGTGATTTTAATGAGGTTCAAGAGGGCCACTCGGCATGGACAATAAATGCTGACCCAGCCAGAGAAGCTCACACCGCATGAATTAAAAAGAAATGACCAAGTTAGCAAATAGCCGATTGTATGATATATCAGAATTAGATTTACAATTAAAAGTTGCATCTAGCGTACACCTCTTGCATAAACAAAATTATTACTTTATTATTAGCGAGCCTTATTCAAAAATATGTAAACAAACCAACAACTTGAAATTCTGAACTATACGAAATTAGTCTTCTAAATAGCACCAACCACAAAGGAACTCTAGCACATATCAGTGAAAGAGAAAAAAAAAGAAATATTTCTTTCAGGGATTAATTTTGGACATAAGACGTTTGGGAACGAACAGTTAATAATTCTAAGAGAAGTAAGTGGTAACGTATTAACTGGTCCAGATCTCTTTCAGTCTAACATCTCTGTACAAAAGCACAGGTACTGAAACAGATAGGTGTCACGAGAAAGAAGCAGCTGTCCGTTTGAAATCTCTTACAATGTAATTTGTTCAGGATGTCTCCTAAAATCCTTTTAACAAGATAGCTGCTTCAATTACTCAGCTCTCACATCAAATCCAGAAGAAAATTTCCTGGAAACGTGGTAAAGGCTACACTTAGGGGCCTTTTGCCTCAGGAAATGCACCCAACTGAAGTTCAAAACAACTTCAAATACCGATTCATCACAGCCATGAACCCAGGCATATGATTTTACGTCAGTTCAGGCACTTAGCAGAAGACAGATGACTTGCAGAAAGTGATTTTACAAAAATATCCCACTGCTATTTCGGTGTGTCCTGCAATACAACATGTCCACGAATGAACCAGCTTTCATAATACTTCAGGCATTAGCGATGAAAAACATTAATGATTGAAGCAATCAGAATGAGGCAGTTCCTGCACACGTGGTTCGTCATGAGTCACGCAGGGGTCCAGGAGCTCCAACAAATTACATCATCGTTTCTGCCGAATCCATGATGCTTGATTCAACTCTATTTAAAAGTAAATATCGGTATAATTCTAATGTCAAGAACTATAATTTTCCTTACATCTGGCTGCTAAACTGTAAATTTAATGCAATGCTTGTATCTCTGCAGTATCAGTTCAGGTGACTGCATCCCTGCCGAGAAAACGAGGCGCAATCTTTGTCAACCAATGAATGCCTCGGGGCACAAACAATCCCTCCCCGATTTTGTAAAAGGCCTTGACAGCACCTCCTCTCCATTGCACTAGAATCCCTCACACAACATCGGATATCCTGCGACTCATGTTTACCGAACACTCTAAATTTCCAAGCCTATAACTTTGACTTTTGTTAGCACCAATAATACAATTTAAATCCGGAATGTACACACTACCGAAAATAGGGAGCTGAATTCTTAAGCCATTTAAAGTAATTATTGAGATGTAATAGCTTTTATACAATGCATGAACTAAACAGACAGGAAACGTGACCAGCCTGTGGAAGGTAAGAATGCTTTGTCAATTCCGAAAATGAACAGATAGATCACGCAGTGACTGTGTTGGTCTCTGTGGCTGTGAGCTCCACTAAACAGAAAACTGGTGTGCGCCAGAGTGTGGGGGTTGGACTGAAACCAATCTGCGTCAATTCAAAATCCTTTTGCTACTCTCTCAACAGCCTGCTTTAGCTTTTACAGTTAGAATAAATATGGGCAGTGAGATGCAGTTGTCTCAGACTTAGAAATATCCAGGGCAAAGGGAACAGGTCTGACTTTTGTGTCTGACAATCAGAAAGCCGATGTTGAAGCTTTTCTTCCAAGAATATGACAGGAAAGGATACTGTTTAGATATGATTCAATACATCTGTATGTAAGTTAGCTCGCTGAGCTTGAAACTTTGCTTTCAGACGTTTTGCCACCATGACGATTCCACATTATCAGTGAGAGTCTCCAGTGAAGCGCTGGTGGTAGAACACCCCACCTCTCTCTATTGAAGGAAAAGTCTTGGTTTCTTAAGGTGTGTGATGTCATTTCCAGTTCGTTTTTCAAGGGAAGGTAGATGGGATCTAAGTCGATGTGCTTATTGATGGAGCTCTGCTTCGAAAACGATGTCTGAAAGATTTCTTGTGTGTGTCGTTGTTTCACCTGTCCTAGAATGTGTGTGTTGTCTCACAAGCCTACCAACACAATTGTAGAGCAACTAATGAACCTAAAGGATCCATTAGATACCACCAGCAAAACTGACGTTGTTTATAAAATGCCGTGCAACATCTGTAAAAAACACTACCTTGTACAAGCAAACAGGAAACTTGCCACCAGAATACATGAACACCAACTAGCCACCAAAAAACACGATCCACTCTCATTAGTTTCCATACAAACAGACAAGGAAGGACACCACTTCCACTGGGACAACGCACAACGATCAGGGACTCAAGGGTTACAACTTCTGGTTATCACCCAGGCCATGTGCAACTCATATAGAGTTCAGAAAAATAGCGAAGTGACCGCATAGATGAAGTCAAAACAGTTTTAAAATCAAGTTATGACAAAGAGGAAGGAAACAGTCAGGGATATCAATTTAGTCAGGCAGATAATAATAAAATTCCAAGAAGAGTATTGAATAAATGAGAAGTGAGAACTAATAATTAAACGTAGAAGTCACTGGTGCTGAGGGACAGGTTAGGGTGTATGGCCCAAACAAGAGTTCTACATCCAGATAAATGGATGTAAGGAATGCATTTAATGAGCTGCAGGCACAAATTCAAATTGGTGATTATAATCGAGTAGCCATAACTGAGATATGGCTACAGATGGTCAGTATTGGGAACGAAATATGCCAGCTTGTAAGGCTTACAGGACAGTTAGGAGAAACGGCAAAGGAGGGGTAGAGATTATACCCGAAACGTCGATTCTCCTGCTCTTCGGATGCTGCCTGACCTGCTGTGCTTTCCCAGCACAACACTCTCGACTCTGATCTCCAGCATCTGCAGTCCTCACTTTCGTCTGGAGTAACCATACTGTTTAGAAACAAAACTAATTCAATGATAAGGAAGGATACGAAAAGAAGAGAAAATAAATATAGACACTGTAGGAGTGAAGCTGATGAACACTAAAGGTTCTAAACTGTTACAGGTATTGTATACAGACGCCCTGATTGCAGCTCTGAAACATACAATGTTATAAATGCAGAACATAGGGCAAGAGTGTATGAAAGCCAGTCTATTATAAATGTGAAATCTGTATTTGTAGAGGCTGACAAGCACATGTCAGAAAGATAGAGACGTTCTGCAGTGTTTCCGAGCATTTCTTACAACGATTTGTCCTTGATGTAGGAACAGGACAACAGCGTTGGATGTTGCAATGACTAATCAGCCAAATTTATTTAGAAACCAAACTGTACGTGAACATTTATTAAATAGTGACCATAACATTGTCGAGTTCAATGTCACATTTGAAAGGGAAAATCATAAACCAGCTACCAGAGTTTTAGGTTTGATGAAGGTCAGATAAGACAATGACATCCCGCAGTAAACTGGGAAAATCTGTTAATGAGAAAAATTAGTACAGAAATCCGGGGAATTACAGAAAAGTGAGGATGACATCGATGCTGGGGCAATTGCTGGATTCCATAAACAAGAAGGGGATGACAGAACAACTTGAAATATTTCGATCAGTAAGGGCATAGCTAGAAAGGCTTCCAAGCAAGTAAATTATACGTGACAGGATTCATGAACTTTTTTGAATAGATGACCAAGGTAATGGACAAGGAATGTTCACGGACACTGTTATATGGACATCAATACAGTCCTCACATAAGACACGATTCACCAAAGTCAGTAGGCCGCGGAACCGAGGGCAAATTACTGACATGCCTGGGAAATCGATTCAGGGGTGGGGGATAGAAATAAACGATAATGTGTAGATACTTAAATAGGCAGCGTATCAATTACTCGCATTGTTCATTAACGATTTGGAAAACGGCATATAAATTCACTTATTCAAATTTGCTGATTACACAAATTTCGCTGGAATTGGGTCGATTATAGCAATAACATGAGAAGATATGTTGACAGACGAAGTGATTGGGCAAAACTTGAGCAGTTGGAGTTCAATCTCAGCAACCATGAGGTTTTCCATTTTTGACCAAAAAAAAATCCGGATACTTTCCAGATAGCATGAAGTTGCGTGCAACGGATGTCCAAAGAGATTTGGACACAAAATTGCATAGATCTTACAAATTATATGAACACGTGTACAAAGGTATTCTAGAAAGCTAATACAAAGCTGTTCTTTATATGAGATGACGAGAGTGAAGGAGACAGATGTTGCAGTTATTCAAAACCCTGGTTCGAAAACACATGGAGTAAAAAGTGAGGTCTGCAGATGCTGGAGATCAGAGCTGAAAATGTGTTGCTGGTTAAAGCACAGCAGGTTAGGCAGCATCCTAGGAACAGGAAATTCGACGTTTTGGGCCAGAACCCTAATGAAGGGCTCTGGCCCGAAACGTCGAATTTCCTGTTCCTAGGATGCTGCCTAACCTGCTGTGCTTTAACCAGCAACACATTTTCAGCTCGAAAACACATGGAGAATGTGAAAAAATATGAGGACCACATTTCAGGCAGAAGATATTGACCTTGAAGAGAGAATAATATCGTTCCACATGAGTGACATTTCGACTTCAGGGGTTATGTTCTGAGCTGAGATTTAACAAATTATGTGTGCTTTCTCTAGAATGTAGAAGGTTATGTGTGATCAATAAATACTTCAATATATTAACAGGAAACGACAGGGCTGGCAATGAGAAGCTATTTCCATTGGTTGACATTTCTCCAGCTATGAGTCAGAGTTTGAGAATTAGGGTCAAACAGTTCCGGAAATATGTTAGGAAGCACTCAACACAAGAAGAGTAGGAGATGATTGCAACACTATTCCGGGCATTCTGGGTCAGTTGATAATTTGAAATCTGAGATTTTTTCGTTTAGCAAACGCCTGAGACCCGGGTTCAGTTCCCGACTCAGGCGACTGACTGTGTGGAGTTTGCACGTTCTCCCCGTGTCTGCATGGATTTCCTCCGGGTGCTCTGGTTTCCTCCCACAGTCCAAAGATGTGCGGGTCAAGTGAATTGGCCATGCTAAATTGCCCGTAGTGTGAGGTAAGGGGTAAATGTAGGGGTATGGGTGGGTTTCGCTTCGGCGGGTCGGTGTGGACTTGTTGGGCCGAAGGGCCTGTTTCCACACTGTAAGTCTAATCTAATCTAATCTCATCTATTGAGGGATATGGGCCAAAGGCAGATATATGGAGTCATAACACAGATTAGCAATAGCTTTATCAAGGAGCTGAATCATCTTGTCTGCTTCTTAATTAACACATAATTTATTGCATTTGTGCTCAGAATTATTTGCATGAAATCTGTTACATTCGTATGTGTTTGTTACCATATATTTACTTCAGCATGGAACATCTGGCATTCGTTAATGTGTTTGAATCTTCAAAATGTATGCAACTAACTTTGATGCCGTCTGATACCAACTTTGTCTTTACTTATCTGAGGAATTACCAATGTCTTTAATGATTGTGTCAGTTTTCATTGCTTCAAAATACATGTGCTGCTGCTGAATATGCATCACATTACGGCGTGTACTGCTAACTGAATGTCTTTAACCCTCTCTCATACAGTTAATTTAGTGATGATATTGATACTGGCATGAGAAGGATGTGGTAGGTCTAGATGAATTACTCGATACCTGGTGTCCATGGCAGTGACAGATCTGCTGGTCATTATTACCACTGTGAGATTTAACAGAATTCCTGGAATTTATTTTCCATGTAGTTCCCTTTCCATCACTCTGATATGCAGTGTCAGTGTTACATTAATTTATGCAGCCAGATTCAGTTCTGTCTGGTTGACAGTCAATTTCAACTTCGATAGATCTGTGGCTATTTGTTGCCAGAAGCTGAAATCAAGATATTGCGTCGAGAAAACAGCAGCCTTTGTCATAGGATTGGTCTGTGCACTGGGATGTATCACCAATATCCTATGGTATTTTATACATGAACCCAGCTACATAATAGACAATCTGCCTTGGTATTGCAGATTTAAAAATATTAATTATACTCATACGGCCTGGACAGATTTTGATTTGATTTATTATCTTTTCACTCCATGCATTCCATTCCTTCTGATTATTCTGCTTAATGTGTTGACTGTAAGGTGCATTCTAGTAGCCATTACAGCCTGTAGAAGACTCCGGGTTCATAACACTGAAAAGACGCATAATAATGCAGAAATGGAAACCAGAGAAAGTCCATTATCTTATTCTTCACAATCTCAGGCAGCTTCATCTTTTTATGGTTGACACATGTCATGCCATTGTGATATGAGTGTCTAAATCTGATCTTGCAGCCAGAGTGACTAGCCCAGTTCAATTTTTGGCCCACTATAATCCTCAGGATATTGATAATGGAAGAATTTGAGGTAATTGAATGACTAAAGGTGACGGTTAAATTTTCTTTTGTTGGAGACCAAAATAGCCTGGAATTTGTATGGCACAAATGCTGCTTTCCAGTTGTCGGGCCAAACCTGAATATTGTGCAGGTCTTGCTGCACTTTGTACATGGACAGCTTCAGAATCTGAGGAATTGTGAATGAGGGCAATCGATGTTGAGTCATTAAGTATGTTCAAAGTTAAGATAATTTTAATTAATCAAGGGTTATAGTGAAACTGTAGGAAACTGAAATTGAGGATTATCAAATCACGCCCTTAAACTTATTGGCTTGTGAGGACATTTGAATGGGTCACTAAAGAATGATTGATTTCCATAGTGAAAAGGTATGACCAGATGATGAATCCGATAGGTTTTCACAATAATTGACAATATTACATGGACGTAATTATTATTCTAGTACCTGGATCTCACATTTTGCCTGTGTTCCAAAGCAATCTGACTGGTCCCTGGCTAGATCGTAACTTTATCTTGACAGTCTTGTCTGGAATCATACACACAACAGACTGTGGTTGATGCACGCATAAATCTGCGTCACATAACCTACGTAAAGTAATCGGCCGAGTTGCACTGTAGAGGTTCAAGAAAGCCACTAGGGATAGGGAATAAATGCTGACTCAGCCAACAAAACCCACATCGCATGAATGAAACAGTTGCCAAAAAGTCCATTGTATACTTTCTCTCCATTAGGTACAGAACTAAAAGATGCATCAAGCATATATCTATTTCGTAAACAACGCTGTTACTATATTAAAATTAGCCTTATGCAAAAAAGACTTAAAGCAATAAACGCTTTGAAATATTGAATGAAACAAATTCAGTCTCCTCAACATTCCCAACCACAGAGGCTCTCTCAGGTACATCAGTGAATGTAAAATAAGGAAATCTTCACAGATTAACTTTGAACAAAGAACACTTTGGTCAAAACAATTGCTAATTCTCAGAGAATAAAGTGATAAGATATTATATGATCCAGATTTCTTTCAGTCTAACATCTCTGTACAAGATCACGAGTATTGAAATAGACATGTGTAATTAAAGATGCAAATTTTTCCAGCTGCTTTCTGAAAGCGTTTGAACGAGGATAGCTGTTTCAACTCTCAGCTCCCACATCATATCCACAAAAGGGTTCCCTGTTAAGGTGGTGAAGGCTACGCTGCAGGTCTTTTTACCTCAGGGAATGTACTCAGCAGAAGTTCAAAACAACATCAAATGCTGATTACTGGCGGCCATAACTTCAGAGACATTTTCCGTCATTTAAGGCATTTAGGTGAAGACAAATGACTTCTAGAAAGTGGTTTTGCACATATCCAGTGCTAAACCGGTTATCACAATACCTCAGATATTAGTGATGAAAAATATCAATAATTGAAGCTGTCAGAATTAGGCACATTTGTTTGCCATGGTTCAGACAGGTGACCACCAGCTCCCACATGTTACAACATCTTTTCTACCATGCTTACTACGTTTTATCAAGTAAGTTTAAAAACATAATTCAGCGATTGTTTATCATTACATTCAGCTGTTAAACTCGTCATTCTACAAATTTAATGCAACACTTGTCTCTCTACTATATCATTTGAGTGCCTCTGTGCAGAGAAACCTCAACGGAAAGTTTGCCAACTATGTACCTACTAACTCATAGACTAAATATCTAGGACACCAGCAATCACTCCCCTCTTATGTAAAATACCATAACAGCATCTCCTCTCTCGTTGCACCAGAATCCCTCCCACAGCATCGGATATCATTCTACTTACGTTTACCGAACAATCTAAGCTTTCAAGCCAATAATTTCGACTATGCTTCACACCAAGAATACGTTACGTCCGAAAGGAACAATCTGTCCAAAATAGGGGCTGAATTCCTAAGCCATTGAGATGTAACAATTTCAGTGCAGTGCATGACCTAAACAGACAGGTAAGGTATGCAGCACCAGAAGGGACAGAATGGTTTACCAACCCCAAAGAGACATGATTAGATCAGGCAGAGAACGTATTGGTCTCAGTCACTGATGGCTCTGCTGAACAGTTTCTCCCCACCTCCACCCCCCTCTCATTTATCTCTCCACTCTGCAGGCACCTTGCCTCTATTCCTGATGAAGGGCTTTTGCCCAAAACGTCGATTTTCCTGCTCCTCGGATGCTGCTTGACCTGCTGTGCTTTTCCAGCAACACTCTAATCTAGACTCTGGTTTCTAGCATCTGCAGTCCTTTCTTTTACCCAGTTAACTAGTGTGAGCCTGAGCGTGGGGCTTGGACTGAATCCAGTTTGGGTCAATTCAAAATCATTCTCCTATTCTCTCAACAACCCACTTTAACCTTTACAGTTAGTTTACAGATGGGCAATGGGATCCAGTTGTTTCAGGGTTAAAAATATTTTGGGGCAAAATAAAAAGGCCTGACTGTGTCCGACAACCAGAAAGCTGCTGTGGAAACTTTTCTCCCGAGAATATGGCAGAGAAAGTGAACATTTGTGTAAGATGTAACACATTTCTTAAGATCCCATGGGTTTAACAGGCACTGATTCCTGACAGCACAGATCTCCAATGCTCTTCAGGGGTTGTCTGTATCAGGTGAAAGGTAATATTTGACAAATCGAAATTCTTCTAGAATTCCTGTTCTTCTTTCTTCATGGCGAATAACGGAAGATGCAAGGATGGTAATTGCAAGTTAATAAGAATTGTAAGCAAAGATCATCAGCTTGTTTTAATCAGAGATGTTAATCAGTGGGTTCGTTCAAATATTCACTTGCAGAGTTCATCACAATGGTCAATTTGGAATTAAACAAAACGTTCATAACTTTGTTGGAAACTTAAGTTTTGATGAAGGTTCCTGAATTATGGGTAAAGGTCATACGCAGCCGCTATTACAGAGGTACTGCATCCCTTTCAGGGTTATTAAACGGCAGATGAATTACACCGAGCAGATCTCCCAATGTGAGATCGTTGGTGTTCCGCCAGGTGAGATGACCAAATGAATCTCTTCCCACCCTCGAAGCAGGCAAACAGTTCTGCGCCAGTGTGAATTCTCTGGTGTCTTAACCGGTAGATGACAGAGTTACTGTCTTCCTATGCTAATAACAGGTGAATAGCTTCTCCACTGTGTGAACACACCAATGTGAAATACTATTGCCTGAATATCGACAGCTGTTCCCGTAGCATATGCAGCAGAATGGTCTTTCCTCAGTGTGAATTCGCTGGCTTATCAGCAGATGGGATGACTGAGTGAATCCCTTCCCATAGTCGGTAGCTGCATGGCCTCTTCCCAATTATAAGTCGCTGGTGTGCAGTCAGAGTGGATGACTACCTGGTGCTCTTTCCACAGCATGTGCAGTTGAATTGTTTCTCCTCAGAGTGAACAAGCCGGTGCGACTGCAGGCGGGTTGCACAGTGAGTCCTTTCCTACCTTTAGAACAGATGCATGGTCCAATGTGGTGGCACATTTCCACTTGCGAACATCACAAGGTCTCTGAACAGAAAGGGAAAAACTGTTTCATTTGCCGATATATATAAAGCAATGATCCAAGGTGAATGCTAACTTGAGGCAAAACATTGTGGCACGGTGAGCAGTTACACTGCAGGTCAGAGGGAAATGCAGGGTTGAACCACTTAGTTGAGGTTCTGTGGAAAGGGAGGGACAATCAATCTTTTTCAAAAAGGCCATTGTAAGCTCAATCAGCTGCCTCTGAGATTCAATGCGACTTTGAAGATATGTCTTGCTCAATCATCATTTAACCTGAAATTATAGATTCCTCACTTCCTGAACATTTGGGGCGCAATCCTCATTACAGCCACTTCGCATTCTAATCATCCCCTGCTCAGTCATCATATCTCCACTTTCACATCCATTTACCTCTTCAACGTCCTCCTCTCAGCTATCATTTCTCCTACATTTAAACAGTCTGTCACTTTTTAAAATATCTTTTCCTCAGTACCTTTTCGTCTCTATTTACAGTCCCCTCACTTTTTAACCATCTATTCCTCACTATAATGTTCTCCATTTACACACAATTCCTGCTCAATTTTATATCTCCATTTGCACATCCCTTTCTCGGTATTATTACACCGATTGCACATTCCTTACTCTGTAACATTTCTCCATTTAGAAATCCTTTCTTCAGTAATATTACATCTTTTTTTAGGCATCACTTTCTCGGGATTGGTGCTCTTCCATTTGCACAGCCCTTCCTGAGAAGTATTTTTCCATTTGCATATCACTTCTTCAGTATTTATTCTCCTCAATTTTCATACTCGTTTCTCGGTAATATTAGTCCCTTTTTGACACATCTCTGCCTTAGAATAATTTTTTTTTCTGTTTACATATCCCTTCATCATACAGATTCTCCACCATTCATGCACTCTATTCTCACTATTATAACTTCTCTATTTACATATACCTCCTTCAGTATTATTACTCCTCTCATGCCACATTTCGGTTTCATTTTTTTCTTCATTTAATTCCGTGTCGGTGCACTTTCCCCCCGGACACTGTGCATGCCTTCACCAACGATCTGCGCCTCCTAAGCATGTGATCGCTTCGGCCATGGACGGTACAGGTGATGAATCGCAGCAGATCCGAGCCAATGGGAGGAGAGCAGGCGGATCTGGGAGCGATGTATCAGACAGAATTGTACCAGCGCTGGAGGAGGCCATTCGACTTCTCAACTTATCCTGGGTCCTCACAACCAATTACTTGCTTTTTTTTTCTCCATCCCCTTGCATCCGATCTTTTTAGAGGTAGTTGCTTCCGCATGGAAAGTCAAACTCACTGGCGGTCCCAAGTATTGCATTGGTAGTACGGCTCTTTTTGTAACAGTCTGCGAGATATGATTAGATTAGACTTAGATTAGATTAGACTTACAGTGTGGAAACAGGCCCTTCGGCCCAACAAGTCCACACTGACCCGCCGAAGCGCAACCCACCCATACCCCTATTGGTATGGCCAATTCACCTGACCCGCACATCTTTGGACTGTGGGAGGAAACCGGAGCATCCGGAGGAAACCCAAGCAGACACGGGGAGAACGTGCAAACTCCACACAGTCTGTCGCCTGAGTCGGGAATTGAACCCGGGTCTCAGGCGCTGTGAGACAGCAGTGCTAACCACTGTGCCACCGTGCCGCCCACTGAACCTGGAGGCTACAAGGTTATGATGGAACTTTGTAAAACGTTAATTCAGCCTCTGTTGGAGTACTGCGTGCTGTTCTTACCTCTGCAGGTGAGGAAGAATGTGATAGCACTGGATTACAGATGAGAATTACCAGGACAAAGACTGAAAGAATTGTGAAAGAAATAAGGAACAAAAGCAAAATTGGCTGAAAATCTCAGTAGGTCTGGCAGCATTTGTAGAGAGAAATCAGAATTAATGTTTTACGTCCAGTAACCCTTCCTCAGAACTGGGCAACAGTCAATGGAACCGAAACATTAAATCCACATTCTCTCTGCAGGTACTCCCAGATCCACTGTGATAGAAATGCACACACGCACTTTACGTTCAATAGCTAATGTGCCTAATGCATTGGTTTTTATTTCATCACTGCATCAGGGCTTTCAAATTGATCAATTCACCCAGCGCATATGATTGACATGCACATACATAAAACAAAAAACTGAGGATGCTGCAAATTTTACAAAAATTGAAGTAATGGCGAATCTCAACATGTCTGGCAAAGAAAACAGACCTAATGTTTCGGGTCCAATAACTGTTCGTGCAGAACCATTCTGAAGACCTGAAAAATGGAAGGTGTTTGAAAGGATCGAGGTGCTGCATAAATGCCATCAGCAGATGTTAAGGATCGTCGATGAAAATCAGATGGCAAGTCACAGAAAATATTTATTGAAAATGAGTAGTAGGGTGGAAGGCCCAGGGAGAAGATTGAGCGGCAGGAGGCTGATCCAGCAAACAATGGGAGTGTGGGGCTCGAATTGATGCTCGAGCTCCCTCATTGAATGAGACACTGTCCCATTGAGAACTTAATATGTGACGACCTCCAGGAGAAAACTTTCTGTCAACGTCTTTATACAAAGGGAACACTTGCGCAGCAGTAAACATCTCAACATTCGCTACAGAAGTCTGGGAACATGGTGAAAAAATGCACAAATGATTCAAGGACTGATTGATTCGATTAGCTGGGCAGACAGGATGTGAGAAAAAGGGACTCCTTGGTTTTAGTAAGTGAACTGGCAGAAGGGCTGCGAGCAGTTTCGTACTGTCATCATTCAGCACAATTCAGGCGAAAAAATAATCTGATCTCAGATGCAATCATTTGCAATCATTTTATGTGGTGCCAAAAGCGAGCCTGGTTCTGTCATGGTCATTTTTCCAAATCCCTGTGAAGAATTCCCTAACACCACCATTCAAATCGTTCAATTGGAATGTTAGAGGATAAACATTGTCTACTCAGAGAATGCAATATTTGTGTTACACCTCACACGAAACAGCTAATATACTCAATGACATACTCGTGGACATATCTGGGTACAGTGTGCAGTTTTGGTCTCCTGTTCTGGGGAAAGATATTATTACCATAGAGGGAGTGGAACAAAAGTTCACCAGACTTCTTCCCAGAACAGTAGGTCTCTCCTATGAAAGGTTGGGCAAACTGGACATGTATTTCATAGAGTTTAGAAGAACGAGAGGCGATCTCATTGAAATTTACACAATACTTAAAGGGGTAGACAGTGTACATGCAGTTAAGATGTTTTGAAAGGTTTGGGAGTCTAGAACCAAGGCCACAATTTAAAAACAAAGGGGTGACTGTTAGGTTTCGGATTCCAAGTCTTCGTTTTTGAGTCAGACAGTTGTGAAACTTTGGAATTCTCTGGCACAAAGAACGTAGTCTTTTAACATGTTTTTGTTATAAATTGGTTCAGTACTGATTATCAAATGTGCACAAGGTAATGGGAACGGGTTGGGTAAAATGAATTTGGGTTGTCGATATTGAATGGCAAGGCAGGCTTGATGGACTAAATGGCTTATTCTTGTTGCAAAATGACAACTGCACTAACAATTACAGCACCTGAGGACATACACATCAAGACAAAATACAATGGTTGCTGGAAATCGGAAAACATAAAGTGCTGGAGAAACTCAGAACGTCTGGCAGCATCGGTGAAGAGAGAAGCAGTTGCTGCTTCCAATCGAATGACAGTATGGGCAACACAGCTTCTTGGAGCCAATGCAATGAGAATAATGCACTAAGATTGAGTTGCCTATTGTCATTGTTGGCAATCAGCCCTGGAATTAGAGTACTGTACAATACGGGGCATCATATTTATTTAATTTCAGCCTCTATTTTCCTTTTTGAGTTAAACCTAATTCACAGGGTGTGGACATCACTTGTCAGGCCAGCATTTGTTGTCCATCCCTAATTACCCAGAGGGCAGTTGAGAGTCAGAAAAATTGCTATAGGTCTGAAGTCACATGTCGACCAGACCTGATAAAGATGTCCTTCCCCAAAGGCTGTTCGTCAACCAGATGGGATTTTCTGACAATCAATATTGGATGTCTTGGTCCTCATTCTACTCTTAATTCCAGATTTTTATTGAATTTAAATCACACTGAAATAACTTTGGGAAGGCTGAGACCTCATCACCAAGTCAGCCTTTATTTACATATGGTCAGTCATTGAATTGAGTAATGCCGCATAGAGTCATACACCCTAGTTTCAGTGCCTCCTCCACTCATCCTTTTTTAAATCTGGACGCCAGCGGATCTTGATTCGACCAGATTAGCAGTCCCAATCAGAGAACTCATTGCCTATTATATATAGTTGGTTGATCTCGTTACAAGCACTATCTGCCATGGTAGGACTCGAACCAGAGCCTAAGAACGTTACCTGAATCTCTGGAAAAATCGGCTGTTGATAAAACTACGACGCCATCACCTCCCCATTGCACGTTAGATTATGTCAATTTCCCTCATACTTGTGTTTGGACTCGTGAAGAGAATTCCAAGACGGATTACGATGAGAAAGAACATATTGATAAATATCCAGTGGTGGACGTGATCCATATGGGCATCAGTAAGGCATTCGACATCGTTCTACATGATGGACTGTTCAGCAAAGATAGATCACATGGAATACAAGGAGAGCTAGTCATTTGGATTAGAACTGTCTCCAATGTAGGAAACGGGCGGGGCTGGGGGGTGGGGTGGCGGTTACTCGAGACTTGCTTTTGTGACTGGAGGCCTGTGACCAGCAGTATGGCTCAAGGATCGATATTGGGTCCACTGGTTTTTCCTATTTACATAAATGATTAAGATGTGAACATAAGAGATATGGTTAGTAAATTTGCAGATGACATCAAAATTGGTGGTGCAATGGATAGCGAAAAAGGTTATTTCAGAGTACTTCAGGTAGGCTGATGGGCCGAAGTGTGACTGCTGGAGTTAAATTCACATAAACATGACGTACAGGATTTTTGAAAGGCAAATCAGGGCAGAGCGTTTACACTTAATTGTAAGTATTTGGGGAGTGTTGCTGAACAAAGAGACCTTGGACTGCAGGTTCAAGATTTCTTGGAAGTAAAGTTGCAAGTAGACATTATAGTGAAGAAGGGGTTTCATATGTGTTAGGGCTCCCAACGACAGTACAGCAGGATATGGCCAACGACAACACCAAGAAGCATTGCAGGACATTTTAAACAGAAATTACAGGGTGTGAAAATGGTCTGTGTTCTCAGCACTTACAACAAGAACTGTTCAGTAAGATTGAATTTGCAACATTCTCTGTTCTTCTAAATGTAAGAACACTTTATACCAATTAGTTATCTCTGTCAATATTTGTTTAGAAATCATGGATATAGTCTCATAATATGTTTTATATTTACCAGACACGTATATAATCATCACTTAGCAAAGCATTAGAAAGAAAGGCCTGAAAACGAATTACGAGGAATAGAGAGGGGCCTCACTCTCTCTTATCAAGGAGAGCACCTCAGAGTGTTGGAATGACGAGAAATCTCAAAGAAGACCCTGTTCCAGCCTTGTACAAAATAACAGATGAATACGTCATTGAGTGATAAAAGGGCACAAGTGACCACGAAGAGTTCAATATCCCACGAACTAAAATGGCCAAACAGATCACAGCAACAAGTTGCAAATGATGCCTTGGAAACCCAATCATAGTTGAATAACACAGCACTAAGTAACCATTAGTATACAAGGGTGAGGCAGTGGGTGAATGTGCCATTACTTGAATGTTACAAGAAAAGTGCATAAAAATTAATTTATCCGTTTTTAAGATTAAAGCATCATTGACTTTTCTTCTGATCTGAGCTGAAGATTAAGTGGGCAATTGGACAATCATGTTGAGGTCACATTTGGGGTAGTCTTTGACCACTCCTGCACTGCACCAGTAGATGCATGAAAGAATTGTCATGTCATGTCCTTTGAACTAATCGGTTTGCAGAAAATGTACTCATTCCATAGAATCGCTCCAACAGTATGCGAGCCTATATTAAACAGTGCATTCAGTACAGGCATTGGCAAGTCACGTTGTGACTGTAAAGGACATTTGTTAGGCCACTTTTGGAATACCGCATTCAATTCTTTTCTGCCTGCTAGGGAAGGATGTTGTGGAACTTGAAAGAGTGCCGAAAATATTTTCAAGCATGTTGACAACATTGGAGAGTTTTGAGCGATAGGAAGAGGCTGAATAGGGCGCGGTTGCTTTCCTCAGAGCATCACAAGCTCAGGGCTTCCCGAATGAAAGCTTCCAAAATCATGAGGCACATAGATAGGGTGAAAGGCCAAGGTCTTTTCATTTGGGTAGCAGAGTCAATACTTGGAAGGCACAGTTTTAAGTTGAGAATGGAAAGTACAAAGAAAAAGAACAAAGAAAATTCCAGCACAGGAACAGGCCCTTTGGTCCTCCAAGTCTGCATCAATCAACTCCTCTATCGAAGCCTACTCTCTAAGGGTCTGCCTTCCTCTGCTCCTGGCCGATTCATGCATTTATCTAGGTGCATCTTAAATGATGCTATCGTGCCCGTCTCCACCTCCTCCTCTGGCAACACATTCCAGGCACCCATCCCCCTCTGTGTAAAGAACTTTCCACACATATCTTCCTTAAACTTTCCCCTCTCACTCTGAACTCGTGACCCCAAGTAATTGATTCCCCCACTCCATGAAAAAGTTTCTTGCTATCCAACCTGTCTGCACCTCTCACGATTTTGTAAACCTCAATCAGATCCCCATCCACCTCCGTCTTTCTAATGAACATAGTCCTAATCTACTCAACCTTTCTACAAAGATAGCATCTTCCATGCCAGGCAACATCGTGGTGAACTTGCCCTGCACCCTCTCCAAAGCATCCACGTCATTTTGACAATGTGGCGACGAGGACAGGATGCAGTATTCCAAATGTGACAAAACCAAAGTAACTAACATGATCTGCCAACTGTTTTACTCAATACCCTGTCCGATGAAGAAAAACATATGGTATACATTCTTGACCTCTCCATCGACCTGCGTTGCCACCTTCAGTATACAATGGACCTGAACACCCAAATCTCACTGTACTTCAATTTTTCCCAAGGCTTTTCCATTTACCGAAAAATTCAATCTTGAATTGGATCTTCCAAAATGCATCACCTAGCATTTGCCCGGAATGAACTCCATCTGCCATTTCTCTGCCCAGCTCTCCAAACTATCTATATTCTGCCATATTCTCTGACAGTCCCCTTCACTATCTGCTGCTCCACATATCTTAGGATCATCTGCACACTGGCTAATTAGACCACCTACACCTTCCTCCAGATCGTTTGTGTGTATCACAAATAACGGTGGTCCCAACACGGATCCCTGAGGAACACCACTGGTCACAGTTCTCCATTTTGAGAAACTCCATTCCATTAGTACTCGCTGTCTCCTGGTGATCAGTCAGCTCACTATTCATCTAGCTAGTACAGTCTGGACCCCATACGACTTCAATTTCTCCATCAGCCTACCATGGGGAACCTTATTAATCACCTTACTGAAGTCAATGTATGTGGCATCTACTGCTCTTCCCTCATCAATCACTTTGTAACTTCCTCAAAGATTCTATTACGTTGGTAAGACATGACCTACCCTGCACAAAATCATGTTGCTGACCACTGATAAGGCCATTTTCTTCCAAACGAAATTAGATCCTATCCCTCAGTATCTTCTCCAGCAGCTTACCTACAACTGACATCAGGTCACCGGTCTATAATTACTTGGAGTATCCCTAATACCCTTCTTAAACAAGGGGACAACATTAGCAAAACTCCAGTCCTCACCCATATTCAAGGATGCTGCAAATATATCCGTTACAGTCTCAGTTATTTCCTCTCTCACTTCCCTCAGTAACCAGGCATAGATCCCATCTTGACCTGGGGATTTTTCCACTTTAACGCCTTTTAGAGTACCTGACACTTCCTCCCTCCTTATGCCAGCTTCACCAGAGTAATCAAACATCTATCCATAACCTCAACATCCGTCATGTCCTTCTCGTTGAATAGATTACTTACAGTGTGGAAACAGGCCCTTCGGCCCAACAAGTCCACACCGACCCGCCGAAGCGCAACCCACCCATACCCCTACATTTACCCTTTACCTAACACTGCGGGCAATTTAGCATGGCCAATTCACCTGACCCGCACATCTTTGGACTGTGGGAGGAAACCGGAGCATCCGGAGGAAACCCACGCAGACACAGGGAGAACGTGCAAACTCCACACAGTCTGTCGCCTGAGTCGGGAAATGAACCCGGGTCTCAGGCGCTGTGAGGCAGCAGTGCTAACCACTGTGCCACCGTGCCGCCCACCATGCAATGTATTCATTAAGGATCACACACACTTTCTCTGACTCCACGCATGACTTTCCTCATTTGTCCTTGAGTGGGCAACCTTTCTTTAGTTACCTTCTTGCTCCTTATATAGGAATAAAAGACTCTGGGATTTTCCTTAACCTTGTTTGCTAAAGATATTTCAGAACTCATTTTATCCCCCTTAGTTCGTTATTTAAGATTGGTCTCACTTTCCCAATATTCTTCCAAAGCTTCGTCTGTTTTCAGTCGCCTAGGCCAAATGTATACTTCCTTTTTCCTTTTAGCTAATCTTACAAGTTCACCTGTCATCCATGGTTCCCTAATCTTGCCATTTCTATCCTTCACTTTCACAGGGACATGTCTGTCATGCACTCTGATCAACCTCTTTTTAAAGGACTCCCACATTTCAAATGTGTATTTACCTTCAAAAAGCTATTCCCAATCCACATTCCCCAGCTCTTCCCGAACTTTGCTGTAGCTGGCTTTCCCAATTTAGCAAACTTCCTTTAGGACAACTTTCATTTTTGTCCATGAGCATTCTAAAACGTACGGAAATGTGATCCCTATACCCTAAGCATTCCCCTACTGAAACCACTCTGACCGGGCTCATTCCCCAACATCAAGTCTATAACACCCTCCAGGATGCTCCTTACAAATTCTGTTCCATTCAGACCTCTAACACTAATGAATCCTAGTCAATGTCGGAAAAGTTAAGATCTCCCATCCTGTTGTTCCTACATCTTTCCATAATCTATTTACATGTTTGTATCGCTGTCACAGGCTCGCTGTTGGGTGGCCAATAGTACAGGCCCAACATTGTTACTGCATTGTTATCAGCCCAGCTCCCCATTACTAACCTAGTTACAGAAGCACTTGGATACAGCACGCTTTTTTTTAATGACATAATCAAATGTCTGCCACATAATTATACGAGAAGTTATCAAGGTCTTCTGAATTTCTCCTGTTTTAATACAATTTTGCTTTTCGGAGGTTCATTGGAATGAAAATTAACAAGTTCTTCAAAATGGAAATTTCAGAAATTACCACATTAAAACATTAAAACGTCGTAGGACAATTTCAGAAATCTTTTCCAGACTGGAAAATTAAACCTAGCGTTTCCCTTTCCGTCAGGAACAGATCTCAAATTGACCTCAAACTCTTAAGTGGCAGCAGTTTCTAATATTCCCTTTGTTCGTGCTGATTCCAAACCCAGTTGTAAAAGAGTTTGTGTTCCGTGTCTTACAACATCTGAACCGTGAGAGAGAGAGCCAGCTTGGATAATTTTCTGATTCCCCTAAGGATTGACTCTCACAGGGACTTTGCTGTCGATGAACAGAGATGAGAAAGATCACGATGGCATTTTTCCCTCTCAGTGTGACCCTGTATGACCATGCCAAGCTGAAATTGCGTTCCTGCTGTACGATCCACCGCCCTCATTGTTCTTCACGAGCTCCAAGGGGAGTTGTGATCAACACTTGGTTTGAAAAGGATGAAACTTGCAACTGATGTGTTCAAATCAAAGATTATTTATTTCAAATTTAACCAGAGTATTGAGCTTCAACCCCGTTTCGTTTTGGGCACGGTTTTGAAATCCATACAGGAAACCACAGCCCCAAATGCCACAGTGCTGCTCTCCCATATATAAGAGATGACTGCTAGGGGCTCAACCTGAGGGTTACCATTCTGCAGGTGAGCAGCAAAGTTCATGAAGTGGGAATTTCATTGTTACTGCAACCAGTACAAGAATTGAACCTGTGCGTTTAGTATCATTCGGTATTGCAACCAGTTATCCAACCAACGGAGCTAAGCAATCCCAAGTTTGAGGTAAGCTCAGAATCTATGTATTTAGTATTTCATCTCTTAATAAACAGTCCTAGCAGTGCACAAACCTTGTCGTTGCTTGTGAACTCGCTAGTATGTGAGCAATTTGGATGACTGAGTGCTGATGTCACCTCATCTGTTAGTTTAGTAATTGCACTTAATACAGTTGACAAAGTCACCTGATCAATTATCTCCCACAGATTGTGACTCAGATCAATGGTAAAGCTTTTAATTATGTCTCGGGGGTTAAAATCAGCTATAAGAATAGTTCTGTTCAATATCAAACAGAACAAATATAAACCCTAAAAATACATCACAAATATCTCGGGCAAAATGCATTCACCACCCAGAGGTCTCGTCTACGCCATTTACTACACTTCACTGGCAGTTATTGCCGTCCCAGGTAAAATACCATTGCACATTATTCATTATCTGTGCGAATTAAGAAATCTTTGAATTTCTATCTCCATTCAGAACAAAAAGTGTTCTGTTTATGTTGTGGATCAATCAGGCAGTCAGACTTGCGCTCCCCATCTCAACAACGATGCATTGGCTTTGGAGAAAAAGAGATTCGGTGGTTGGAGGGAGAGCAGCACAGACTCACCAGAATGGCAACAGCCTCCGAGAATTTTTGGAATATGTCGTATAATGAGTTCTGTGTGGCTGGTGGGGAATTGTTGAGCAGCGTTTAAGTTATTAAAGAATTCAGGGCTGATAGATGGATTTGTTTTCCGCTATGTTGAGGAAGACCAGAGAAAAGAGGCAGGTCTTAAAAGTAGACTGAACCATTGAGAGGTTGTCACGGAGAATTGCTTCTGACAAAGATTGGGTAAAATCCGGAATCTTTGCCCTCCATGAGAAGTGGTTGACTAATACCATGAACAAACTTTGAAAGAATTCTGATAGGTAACGACTTGAAACAATTGAAGCAGGTGAGTAGAGGTGAAATGTATGCTAGCCAAGAATTAATCAAATGACATTGCAGACTCCAGGTCTCAAGTGCTTTACTCTTATTCGAATGTAATCAATTATGCTAGCTCCATGAAAGAAACAGAGACCTCCTGCCGGGCTGCTACCACGGAAAATTCAGAAAGTCTGCTCAGCATTTTACCAGGAAAATGAAAAGGCTCCAGACACTTTGAACAGAAGATGTCGAATGCAAGATGGTGTTTCTTGTTATCGTCAAATTGAACACAACCTTACTTTGCGAATAGGAGAAGGGGAAAGGAACATCCAGCAATCGTAATAACTGTATGTATTGAATGCACTAATACCGAAATGAGAGGTGAAGTTTAGCATTTCATTCTTGGACACCCTTTGCATTCATTGAGATCTGCATTCATTCGGTGTCACAAACGAACAAACTCAAAGCTCTCGGCAGAATGCTCTGTACTAGAATTATCAATTCTGCTTCTCGCACCACAGATTCTGCTGGTCGTGCTGAGTTTCTCCAGTATTCTCTGTGTTTGTTTTAAAGTTCCAGCTGATATATTATTTTGCTTTTAATATACCAACTTCTACTTTATATAAACTCAGCACTCCTGTCCTGGATGGAGAGCAAAAATCAAGATGGATAGGAGGAGCATTATTAAAATGAAGAGTACACATAACATCCTTTCTAGCAAGGACAAGAGTTCAGCATAGTGTTTTTCCTGTCTGGTGAGAAGGTAAGAGACACCTCAAACAAACTTGAAAAGACATTGGCGTAGAAGGAGGAAGAGCCAGACGCTGTGGTCCATGTTGGGACCTATAACATAGGCAAGAGTAGGTGGAAGTTCTAGTTGGAGAATATCAGGAATGACGAACAAACGTCAGGAACAGGATCACAAGGCTATCATTTCAGGATTATTACCCAAGCCATATGTGACTGGCATAGAGATAAGAGAATTAGCGAAGTAAACGCGTGGATAAAGTTAAAACAGTTTCAAAATCAAGCTATGACAAAGAGTAAAAAAACAGCCAGGAATCTCACTTCAGTCAGGGCAGACAATAATAAAATTGTAAGAAGTGTTTTGAATAAACCAGAAGTGAGAAATAATAAATAGGAGGATAAAAGACGGGTCGTTTTGCATAGTTTGGAGTGGGTGGCTCAAATGAGAGTTCTATATGCAAATGCATAGACGGTGAGGAATAAATTTAATGAGCTGCAGGCACAAATTCAAATTGGTGGTTATGACAGAGTCGCCATTACTGAGACATGGCTACAGATATTGCGAATGAAATATGCCAGATTATAAGGCTTACAGCACAGATCGTGGAAACGGCAGGCAAAATGGAGTAGCATCACTAGAAACAAAACTACTTCAATGATGATGGAGGATACAATGAGAAGAAAGTTTGCAGTAGACATGGTATGAATGAAACTGAGGAACTGTAAAGGACCTAAAATATTAACAAACATTGTGTACAGATGCCCAGAGAGCAGTTCTGAAATGTTACATAGTATAAATGCAGAAATTAGGGCAAGAGTGGAACTAAGCCAATATAGTGTAATGTGAGATATAACTATAATGTAGATTTGTAGAGGCTAACAAGCATATGTCAGAAAGATAGTGACATTCTGGAGAGTGTCCATGAGTTTCCTACAACAACATATCCTAGATGCAGCAAGGGTACAAGCAGCCCTGGATTTTGCAATGGGTAATCAGCCAGATTTAATTAGACACCAAATTGT
This sequence comes from Hemiscyllium ocellatum, assembly GCF_020745735.1. Lineage (NCBI taxonomy): Eukaryota > Metazoa > Chordata > Chondrichthyes > Orectolobiformes > Hemiscylliidae > Hemiscyllium > Hemiscyllium ocellatum. Next base: position 3,279,617 of record NC_083427.1, read on the forward strand.
ACGTGTACATTTATCACACGGTGATCATCACATAATCGAGTTCAATGTAGCATTTGAAAGGGAGAAGCATGAATTAGCTATTAGAGTTTTCAATTTGTATAAGGCCAATTTTAACCGGATGAAACAGAGACTGTCCACAAGAAACTGGGAAACTCTGCTAATGGATAAAATAACTAAAGAAAGCCAGGCAATTACAGAGGAGTTTGCTGACATCAATGGTGGGGGATTTGTTGGATTTTATAAGGAAGGAGGGGATAACTAAACAACTTGAAAGTTATCGGTTAGTAAGGGCAATCCAGTAAGGATTCCAGAATAGTAAATCATGTATTGCAAACCCAATTGAATTTTTTGAAGAGGTGACCAAGGTACTGGACAGGGAATATCTATGGATGTTGTTATAGGGACAGACAGAAGACATTTAATGAAGTCCCACATAAGAAACTGTCAACTAGGGACTGGAGCCTTTGGAACTCAGGGCAAATTACTGGCGTGCCTGTGAAATTGGTTCAGTGGTAGCAGTAATAAATAATAATATATAGGAAATTAAATTGGCAGGGTCTAAAATTTTCTTTTAGTTCATTAATGATTTGGCAAATGACATAGCAAGTCATAATCCGAATTTCTGATGACATAAAGTTAGCAGTGCAGGCAGTGTAGTTGTTGCATAAGGTACATTGATCGACTACGTGAATGGGGAAAGCAATAACAGCCGGAGATCAATATAAACAACTGTGAGGTTATCCATTTTGCACCAAAATAGGATGGATCAGGGTTCTTTCCAGACAGCATGAAGTTAAATGCAGTGGGCGTCCAAAGAGATCTGGGCGTATAACTGCATAGGCTTTACAAATTACATGAACATATGACAAAAATAATGAAGAAACCTAACGCAATGCTGGTCTTTATATGTAGGCGACAAGAGTGCAAGGAGACTGATCCTGCAGCTATTCAAATCCTGGCCAGCATTCACATGAAGAACTGTGAGCTGATCTCGGCAGCACAACATAGGAAGAATACTGGGGTAGATGGGAGTACCATGCAGTTACACAAGAATGATATTAGAGCTTCAGGAGTTATGCTATGACAGGAGATTGTAAAACTTTGACGTGATCTCTATAGATGGTTAATGGTTAGATGGTTAAGTGTGATGAATTTAGATGGTTAAGTATAATGAATAAATTCTTCAAGATATTAACAGCAAAAGGTGAGGAAGAAAATGATAAGCTATCTCCACTGGTTGACATTTCTAGATAAATGAGGCATGGTCTGTGAACTAGGCCAGACAGTTCCAGAGATATGCTAAGAAGCATTTCGACAAACAAAAAGTACTGGATGGCATTGAATGCTGGGTCAGTTGCTAATTTGAAATCTGAGACTTTTTTGCTTAGCAAGAATATTAAGGGATATGGGACAAAGGCAGGTATATGGAGTTACACCACAGATCAGCCATGACTTTATTGAATGGTAGAATTGGTTCGACGGGCTGAAAGAACGAGCCTGGCCTCTTTCTAATCATATAGTTTGCTGCATTTGATCGAAGAATCAGTTGGATATAATCTGCTCAATCCGTACGTATTTTCTATTCATCTGTTTAATTGATTATTTCAAGATTGACATTTATTAACGTGTTTCAATCTTCAAAACTTATTCAATATAATTTAGTTCGCTCCTCTGAGGATTTCGACCGATCTTATCGTTGTCTTGAATGATTACATCGGGTTTCATTGCTGAACTTACAAAACACTACAGTGTGTACTTGTAATCGAATGTCACTCCCCCTCTCTCTTACAGTTAATTTGGTGACGATATTGATCCTGACACAAAGAGGATGTGGTCTATCCAGGTGTATTACTCGCTATCTCGTGTCCATGGCAGTCACAGATCTGCTGGTCATTATCACCGCTGTGATATTAAACAGAATTCCTGGTATTTATTTTCCAGGTAGTTTCCTTTCCATCACTCCGATATGCAGTGTCAGTATTGCATTAATTTATGCAGCCAGATTCAGTTCTGTCTGGTTGACAGTCACTTTCACCTTCGACAGATTTGTGGCTATTTGTTGCCAGAAGCTGAAAACAAAATATTGCACTGAAAAAACAGCTGCCGTCATCATAGGGTTGGTTTGTGCACTGGGATGTGTAGTCAATATCCCATGGTACTTTTTACATGAACCAATCTACATAATATACAATGTGCCTTGGTACTGCAGACTGAAAACTAATCGTTATACTTCTCCTGCCTGGACAGCTTTTGATTGGATTGATCATCTTTTAACGCCTTGTGTCCCATTTCTTTTGATTATTATGTTTAATGCATTGACCGCAAGACACGTTCTAGTGACCAGTAGAGCCCGTAGAAGACTCTGGACCCAAAGCAACGACGACAAACATAATGATCCAGAAATGGAAAGCCGCAGAAAGTCCATTGTCTTACTCTTTTCCATCTCAGGCAGCTTCATTATTTTGTGGTTAACCCATGTGATACAGTTCTTATATGAGCGACTTACAAATGATTTTAAAGTCCAAGGCTTCGGTGACCCCAAATTTATTTTCATAGAAAGCGCAAATATGCTTCAGCTGTTGAGTTGCTGCACAAATACATTTATTTATGCAGTTACTCAAAGTAAATTCAGGGATCAGTTAAAGACTTTGGTGCAATATCCTGTGCATTCAATATGCAAATTTGTAAAGTCAGGGCAAGAATAACTTTAAGCTATAACACTGCATTACATGAAGAGCCAAAGTTGTCTTTCACATTTCAATAATAATGAATGCCACCTCGCTGAACATTGATTAATATAAATTAGAGTCATTTTTCAAATTGTTCGCCTGGATTAAAAATAATACGATGCACGTTGTGGTAAAGATCAGATTTGTCACTTAATCGAATCATAAAGCAAATGTATAAACGAAGGGAAAGTGGTTGTACTCATTCAACTATCCTATGTATCAGTCCTCAATAAAGGTCAGATTTGGAAAGTCCCTATAGTGCAAGAGGAGTCTCTGTGCATCTGTTACATTGATCCTGTCACACAAATCAATATATATGTTAAAAGTTAGTCTTTTAACGACACATCTTTAGCAAACATTTTAGTCTTTCCAGCATGCTCCTAGATTTCTATAATATGGCAGATCTTTATCCCAACTGCTTGCAACAATTTTACATTCTTAGTCCAACTCAAGAAGGGGCCATCCTGGACTTGGTGTTGGAAAATCAGCCCGGCATGGTGGTTGAAGTTTCAGGAGGGGAATACTTTGGAAATAGTGATCACAATTCCGTAAGTTTCAGAATACTCATCGACAAAGGTGAGAGTGGTCCTAAAGAAAGAGTTCTAAATTGGGGAATGGCTGACTATACCAAAATTCGGCAGGAGCTGGGGAATGTAGATTGGGGCCAGCTGTTTTAAGGTAAATTCACATTTGATATGTAGGAAACTTTCAAAAAGAGTTTGATTAGAGTGCAGGAGAGATGTGTTCCTGTGAAAATGAGGGATAGAAATGGAAAGATTAGGGAACATGGATGACAGGTGAAATTGTGAGACTAGCTAAGAGGAAAAAGGATGGTCTAGGTGGCTGAAGACATACGAAGCTTTAGAAGAATATCGGGAATGTAAGACCAATTTGAAATGAGAATTGAAGAGGGCTAAAAGCGGTCACGACACATCTTTAGCAAACAGGGTTAAGGAAAATCCGAAGCCTTTTATTCATATATAAGGAGGAAGAGAGTAACGAGAGAAAGGGTTGGACCACTCAATGACAAAGGAGGAAAGTTATGCGTGGAGTCAGAAGAAATGGGTGAGATTCTTAATGAGTAATTTGCATCGATATTCATCGAGGAGAGGGACATGACGGATGGTAAGGTTAGGGATAGATGTTTGATTACTCGAGGTCAAGTCGGCATAAGGAGGGAGGAAGTGTTGGGTATTCCAAAAGGCATTACGCTGGACAAGTCCCCAGGTCCGGATGGGAGCTATCCCAGCTTACCAGGGGAAATGAGAGAGGAAATAATTGGGGCCTTAACAGATATTTTTGCAGCATCCTTGAAACCAGGTGAGGTCCCAGAGCACTGGAGAATTGCCAATGCTGTCTCCGTGTTTCAGAAGGGTAGCAGGGATAATCCAGGTAATTATAGACCGGTGAGCCTGACGTCAGTGGTAGGGAAGCTGCTTCAGAAGATACTGAGGGATAGGATCTATTTCCATTGTGAAGGAAATGGACGCATCAGTGATATCAACATTATTTTGCGCAGGAAAGGTCATGCCTTACAACTCAATATAATTCTTTGAGGAAGTCATAAAGTTGATTGATGAAAGAAGGGTTGTAATGTCATATACGTGCACTTCAGTAAGGCATTTGATAAGGTCCCACATGATAGGCTGAGGGAGATGGTGAAGTCATATGGGGTCCAGGATGTACTACCTAGATGGATAAATAGCTGGCTGGGCAACAGGAGACAGACAGTAGTGGTGGAAAGGAGTTTTTCAAAATGGAGACCTGTGCCCAGTGGTGTTCCACAAAGGTCTGTGCTGGGACCACTGTTGCTTGTGATATACATAAATGATTTGGAAGAGTGTATAGGTGGTTTGATTAGCAAGTTTGCAGATGACACTAAGATTGATGGAGTAGCAGATAATGATGGGGAACTGCCAGAATACGGCAGAATATAGATAGTTTAGAGATTTGGGCAGAGAAATGGCAGACGGAGGTCAATCCAGGCAAATGCGAAGTGATACATTTTGGAAGATTGAACTCTTAAGAGCGAACTATGCAGTAAATGGAAAAGTCATGGGGAAAATTGTTATACCAAGTGATCTGGATGTTCAGGTCCATTGTTCCTTGAAGATGGCAATGCAGGTCAATAGCATGGTCAAGAAGTCAAACAGCATGTTTCCTTCATCGGACTTTTTGTTGAATACAAGAGTTGGCAGGTCATGTTACAGTTCTATAAGGCGAGGAAAAGGTGAGGACTGCAGATGCAGTCAAAGGAGATCAGAATCAAAGAGTGTGGTGCTGGGAAAGCACAGGCGGTCAGGCTGCATCTGAGGAGCAGGAACGTCAACATTTCGGGCGTGAGACCTTCAGCCACATTTGGAATACTTGATACAGTTCTGATCGCCACAATATCAAATGAATGTGAAAGCTTTGGAGAGGGTGCAGAGGAGGTTCACCAGGATGTGCTTGGGATGGAGGGCGCGAGCTATGAATAAAGGTTGAGTAAATTAGGATTATTTTCATTAGGAAGACGGAGGTTGAGAGGGTCCTGATTGAGGTCTAAAAAAATCATAGGAAGTATAGACAAGGGTGGATAGCTTTTTTTTCCCAGAGTGAGTAATTCAATTAGTAGGGGTGACGAGTTCAAAATGAGAGTGGAAAAGCTTCGGGGAGTTCTTTATGCAGAGGGTGCTGGGTGTATAGAACACTTTCCCAGTGGAAGTGGTAGAGGCGGGCATGATAGCATCATTTAAGATGCATCTAGACAGACACATGAATGGATAGAGAGCAAAGAGATACAGACCCTTAGAAAATCGGTGACAGGTTTAGATGGAGAATGTGGATTGACGTAAGTTTGGAGGGCCGAAGGGCCTGCTCCTGTGCTGTAATTTTCTTTTTTCTTTGCTCTTAGTTCTTACCCCTCAAAAAGATTAGGTAACCAAATACATCAAATTACTTTTCAATTCAACCCAACCTGAATAGCTTTACTCAGAAGACGGCTGCATAACTTTGGCATTCTTTGTGTGACTGAATGCTTTATGACATCATCTCTGAAAGCTTTTTCCTCTACTTTACTGTTGTGTTACTTTTCTTTCGGCTACCCCAACAGAAGAAATCACTTTTTTGGAGCTGCCGTAACTTTTGTTCAATTGCTTTAGCCAACACAATTAGATCTTTTTTTTTAAGTTTCTGTAGTAAATGGAACTGTTTCTCACAATTTTATATTTTTAGCTCAATGGTCTTCTTGGTTAATGTTCACTGCAGCACACCTATAACGGTTTTTCTTTTCTTGCAAAGGCTCAACCCAAACTCGTATACAGTTACTACAGATAACAAGTCGCTGCTTGTAACTACTTATGTCGGTAAACCTATTATCATATGTGCAAACCTTGACCTTCTACAGGTAGTCATCGTGGGTTTAGAAGGTGCTGTACAAACAGCATTGTTGAATCTCAGCGGGCATACTGCAGATAGTGCACATTACTGCTACTGATCAACAGTACTGGAGACAGTAGATATTTGTGAATATGGTGCCAATCAGCAGCCTGCTTTGTCCGAGGTTGTTGCAAGCTCCAATTGTTGGAGTTGTCCTCATCCAGGCAGGAAGGGAATATTCCATCACACACCTGACTTTCGCCTTTACATGATGCAGAGACTTTAGGGGAGTTAAAAGCTGATTTACTCACCACAGTATTCCCAGCGTCTAATCTATTTTTGGAGCCTCAATTTTAACGTCGTTAGTCCAGTTCAGCTTCTGATACATGGTAATCCTCAGGAGATTGATAACGAGGCATGTTAATGTAATTGAATGTCGAAGGTGGTTGTTACATTTTCTCATGGTGGAGACCATCATTGTCCGCCATTTGTGTGGTACAAATATTGTTTGCCAGTTGTCAGTTCAAACCTCGATATTGGGCAGGTCTTGTTGCATTTGACCATGGACAACTTCAGAATCTGAGGAATGATGAATGGCAGCAGTCAATGTTGGGTTGTTAAGTATGTTCAAGATTAAGATTTTTTTAATCAATAAGAAATCAAGGATGATATGAAAAGAAAATGAAGTCGAGGATAATCCTATCGTGCCCTTGAACCTATTGGACTGCTTAGCCGTTTCAGAGGCAATGAAAGATCAACCACATGACTGGAGGTCAGAGCATGTAAAAATGATATATTTCGATAGTGAAAGAGTACCAATCAGACGGTGAACCAGATGCGTTTCTCCAATAATTGACAACGACTACATGACTGTTAAGATTATGCCAGTTGTTTTATTCCAGAATTTTTAAGACATCATTTGGACCCCTAGCCTCGCTTCATGAGCCTGGGAACTGGATTAATTGTCCAGTAACATGACTACGATATACTGCCTCTTTCTTTACAATGTTGCCTATTTCATTTGCTCTGTGCTCTGCTCAAACTGCTTGTCTGTTAATCCTATTTACCTCGGTTAGATTCTGTGTAATAGAAGTTGCACGGTTAATTATACAGTTATGTATGCATTGGATTATTACTGATCTCACATTGTCTCGTAACATTTATTAATCGATCAATATCATGGAATTGTGTAGCATTAAATACCTGGATCTCACATTTTGTCTGTACTTCAAAACAATCCGAGTGGTCCAGAGCTAGAACGCAACTTTTATTTGACGGTCTGGTCTGGAATCATATCACATATTGTGTGTGTGTGTGAAGTCATCCTGTAGAATTGATTACGAGGCAGAAGACAAACATCAGAGTATTTCATATGCAATCGGGTTGGAATTATGTCCAATACTGTCCTGAGACAGTAGGATGTCTCAAAAATGCACAATCCCCTCCAAGCTACTCGCCATCCTTGATTTGGACCTCTATCACACCTCTTTAGAGGAAGACAAGTAATGAGGATGACACACAGAATTGAATTAATCAGAAATCGCCTGGAAAATAAAATATAATGCGGCAAAATATGAGAATATACAAGGAGAGTGGAGCTTCTCGATTTGTTTGAAATGAAGAAGGACAGCAGAAAGTTGCAGAAAGAGAAGTTAGATCTCATCTGTGAATCACAAAAAGTTGCATGCAGCGTCTGTGGTGATGGGTAAGGTAAATGGGAATACGTTAAGACTGTAATGTTTGGATTTTCGAAAACAGAAGTGAATCTCATTGCACACTATAAAAATAAAACTAACAGCACGAGGTAAACGCAGGACAGATGTTCCTGATGACTGAGGTTACAGACCAAGGATGTAATGTCGGTCATTCAGGACTGAGATGATGAGAAATTTCTTCATACAGAGAGTGGGATACTGTGCTACAGAAAGCAGTTGAGGGCAAACATTGAATATTTTGAAAGACTTGGATAAACTTTTTGTGACCAAAGAGCTCACAACAGGGAACAGTGTACTGAGTTGGATAATTAACTATAACTATATTCTGTGAACAGAGTTGGAATACTACAAAGTTTTCGGCCACTTATCTGAGGAAAGATGCACTGGCATTGAGGCAGTCAAGAGAAGCATCACAGAGTTGATAATGGGTATGGAGGGACTGAGGAGAGGTTGTGCAATATAGGTATGTGCGCATTGGATTTCAGGAGAATAAGATGTGACCTTATTGAAACATGCAAGATACTTGGGTGGCTTGATAGGGGATGTAGAGAAACGCTGTTACATCTTGCCAGAAAATTTGGACCCGAAGTCATAACTCACATTGGGTGTTCCACATTTATACGTACATGCAGAAGAATTTCTTCTCTCAGGGAGTAGTATACCTATGGAGGCCCTGTCAAGCCTAGCTCATTCATTATGTTTAAGACTGGTATAGACAGATTAACATTCAGTGAGGGAATCAAGGGTTTTATGGAAAAAGTAGGAAAATGGAGTTGAGGATTATCAAATCCTCCATGAACTCATTGAAAACTGGCAAGTTAGAATGGCTTACACCTCCACTACAACTTATGGGCACTGAGTCAAATTTACATCCCTGACAGCATGTAAATGTACCGTCATCAAATGCACCACACATGATCGAGATGGCCAATAGGGAAAGGCAATAAATGTTGACAACAAGCTCACATCGCACGAATGAAAAAAATACTTCACTATCAAATAGTCCATTGTATACTTTATCTGCATTAGTTTCAGAATTGAAATATGTATCAAGCATATACCTATTTCATAAACACCATTATTAGTCGAGCCGAACTCAAAGAGATGTAAAGCAACACGCAGTTTGAAAAATTCAAATTGACAAAGTTTGTGTTCTAAATAGCCCCAAATACAAATGCTTTTTCACACAAAACAGTGAAAGAGAGAAAAAAAAGGAAATTTCCTTCAGAATTAACTTTGGACAAAAAGCAATTGGACCAAACTCAGTTGCTAATTCTAAGAGAATAAAGTGATAAGACATTAAATGTCTCAGATTTCCTTCAGTCTTCCATCCCTCCTCAAGATCACGGATACTTAAAGAGACATGTGTCACTAGACATAAGCAGTTGTCCCTTTGAAATCTCTTAAAATATCATTTGTTACGGATGTCTTCTAACAGTCTATCAACGGTTGTAGGTGTTTCAATTTCGAAACTCTTACATCAAGTCCACAAGAAGGTTTCTTGGAAAAGTGGTAAAGACTACAATGGGGTCTTTTTACATCAGGGACTGCATCCAACTGAATTCCAAAGCAGCATTAAATACAGTTTCCTGGAGGCCAAAACCAAATAGATATCATTCCAGGTCAGTTCAGGCACTTAACAGAAGATACATGACTTTGACAAAGTGATTTTACAAAAAAATCCCAACTGTCCATTCAATGTGCCCTTCAATAAAACATAGAGTAATCGAGACATATAAACGTACAGCATATAAACGCACCCTTCAGACCAACTCTGCAACACCGATTGGATAGCCTACATATTCTAGTTCCATTTGCCTGCAGCTGACCCATGCCACTCTAAACACTTCCTGATCATATACCCATGCAGATGCTTTTCTTAAAAAAAAATTGTGGTTGTACCAGCCTCCACCACTTCCTCTGGCAGCTCATTCCATATACACACCACTCTCTGCATGAATAAGTTGCCTGACCATGTCAAACTTGCGTCCTCTAGCTTTGGACACTCCCCAAATCCGGGAAAAGGTCTTGTCTATTTCCCATATAAATGGTCTTAATGATTTTATAAACTCTGTAACATCACCGCTCAGCGTCTGATGCTCCAGGGAAAATATCCCCAGCCTAGTCAGCCTCTCACTTTAGATGGAAAGCTCCAAACTGGTAACAATCCTTGTAAATCTTTTCTGAAACCTTTCAAGCTTCACAACATCCTTCCTATAGAAGGGAGACTAGAACTGGGCACATTATTCCAAAAGTGGCCAAACTAATGTCCCGCAAAAACATAGTGTGACGCCCCAATTATCTCAGGATGAATTTCAAAAAGCTTCAGCAATTAGTGTTGAAACATTAATAATTGAAGCAATTAGAACGAGACAGGTACTGCACACGTGGTGACTATTGATCAGACAGGTGTACACCAGCTCCCACAAATCACATCACCTTTTCTGCCATATTTATGACGCTTGATTCCACTAACTTTAAAAGTATAGCAATCATCTATCATTACATCTAGCACTTTAACTAATCAAGCTATAAAATTAATGCTGTAATCAATTATCTCTGCTGTATCAATTTAAATGACTGCCTCCATGTGGAGAAAACAAAATGTGAAGTTCGCCAACAATTTATCTACTTATTCAACAAATGAATGCCTCTGGACACCAGCATTCCCTCCCATCTTACGTCAAAGGTTATAGCAGCATCTCTTCCCTCGTTGCTTGATAATCCTTTACACAGCATTGGATATCATTCTACTCATGTTTACCTAAGAATCTAAACTTGCAAGGCAATAATTCAGATCTTTCCTAACACCAATAATACAAGTTAGGTCCAGTAGGCACAGACGACGCAAAATAGGGAACTGAATTCCTAAGGAGAAAGTGAGGACTGCAGATGCTAGAGGTTAGAGTCAAGAGTGTGGTCTTGGAAAAGCACAGCAGGTCAATCAGCGTCCGAGGAGCAGGACAGTCTTAATTTCGGGAAAAGTCCTTCATCAGGAATTCCTACTCCTCGATGCTGCCTGACTTCCTTTGCTTTCCCAGCATCAACTGAATTCCTACGCTAATTGAAGTAACAATTGACATGTAAAATATAATGCATGAGTTAAACCGACAGGAAAAGTATGCAGCCTGTGAGGGGTAAGAATGATTTACCAATTCCCAAGGAAATATAGTTCGATAGATTATGTATAGAACATGTTGGTCTCAGTAGCTGATATCTCCGCTGAAGAGTTAGCTGCTCTGAGCAAGTGCGAGAGTTGGCCTGAAGCCAGTCTGCATCAATTCAAAATCCTCTTTCTTTACCCTCACGACCTTGCTTTAACCTTTACAGTCAGTTTACATATGGCAATGCGATCCAGTTGTCTCAGAGTTAGAAATACCCTTGGCAACGTTAACTGCCTTTGCCTGAGTTTGATAACCAGGAAGTTGGTATAGAAGCTTTTCTCCCCAGAATACGACAGAAAACTAAACTAATTCCAAAAGATTCAATACATTTATTAAGATAACATCAGTTTAACAGGCACTGATTTCTAACAGAGCTGAAAATATGTTGCTGGAAAAGCGCAGCAGGTCAGGCAGCATCCAAGGAACAGGAAATTCGACGTTTCGGGCATAAGCCCTTCATCAGGAAAGATGAAGGGCTTATGCCTGAAACGTCGAATTTCCTGTTCCTTGGATGCTGCCTGGCCTGCTGCGCTTTTCCAGCAACACATTTTCAGCTCTGATACTCCAGCATCTGCAGACCTCACTTTCTCCTCACTGATTTCTAACAGCTCATTACTTGCATTGCACATATCTCCATTGCTGTGGTGAGAACATTTCTGTTTCAGATGGAGGGTTATACTTGAAGAGGCGAAATTCTCCCTGAATTCCTGTTTTCCATTCTTCATGAAGAATCATGGAAGATCTGTAGATGGAAAATCCAAGTCAATAGGAATTATCAGCAAGGTTCATCGTTAATCTTTTTATTAGATTTGATAATCACTCGAACCTTTCAGTCACTGAATTGTCAAATTTATAACAAAGGTAAATCTTGAATTAAAGAAAAAGTTCACAATTTTGTTAGAAATATAATTTTTCATCAAAGTTCTTGAAATATGTGAAAATGTTATGAACAGCTGCTTTTAAAAGGACACTGCATCCCTGGCAAGATTATTAAACTTAGTCACAATTACACAGAGAAGGCGAATGGTCTCTCTTCAGTGTGAAACCGCTGGTTTGTCACCAGATCAACAGACAGAATGAATCTTTTCCTACATTCAGCGCAGGCAAACATTCTTTCTCTGATGTGAGTTCTTTAGCATCTCATCAGGTTGGATGACAGAATGAATCTCTTCCTACGCTCATAACAGATGAATGGCTTCTTCACAGTTGAATACGCAAATGTGAAATAAAATTGTCTAAATATCTGTAGGTCCTCCTACAGTAGGTGCAGCAGATGGCCGTTCCTCAGTGCGAATTCACTGGCGCATCAACAGAGGGATGACCGAGTGAATCTGACCCACAGTCCGGGCAACTACATGGCCGCTTCCCAGAGTAAAGTCGAGCGTGTGCATTGAGAGTGGATGACTACCTGGAGGTCTTTCCACAGCATAGGCAGCTGAACAGTTTCTCCCCAGTTTGAACAAGCTGGTGTGACTGCAGATTGACTAGCACTGTGAAACTCATCCGACATACAGAGCAGTTTATGGCTCTCTCCTGAATATGAACTCGCTAATGCAGTGTTAGGTGAGCTGACTGAGTGAATCCCTCCCCACACACAAAACAGGTAAATGGTGTCTCTCCACTGTGATTGCACTGATGAGTTTCCAGCCAGGTTGGGCAACTAATCCTTTTCCATAGTCCCCACATTTCCATGACTTCTCCATAGTACACATCCCCTTGAGTCTTTCCTGATTCGACAATTAATCCCCAACCACGCACAAGAAGTGTGCATGGTCTATCTGCGTTGTGAATGCTGAAATGTTTCAGGCTGTGTAACTGGTTAAAGCTTTTTCCACAGTCGGTTAACTGCAACACTCCCACACAGTGTGTGCGTGTACGACGTCACTACCTTTGCTGTCACAGATATAATAGAAAAACATTATCCTTTCACATTCAACTTTCACAAGTTAAGTCGATAATATTTAACTCCTGATTGGTCATGCTATTCTGTCAGATCTGTGCCTGGGGGTTGATATGTGTTTCCTGTCAACAAATCATGTGTACTAGTACACTGTAAAATTAGATGATAACAATGATCGTTGTAAAGGGTAGAAGTTCGAGCAGACTGTTGTAATTTCTAAAGGTCATTTTTCCCTAACTTGTTTTCCCAAAGCAGTACGTGGGCAACCCGTACAATCTGCCTACAAGCTAATATTGCTTTAACATTTTCCATACTAATAGAGCACATTTATATAAGATGACATAAAAAGAAGTTTGATAAATCATTCTAATTATTTTCTTGACACAGCATCAATCTGAAATACCCTGAATGTCTTCAGAATTGCAAATCTTAACCTTTGTCAAACAAACCACTAAAGAGATTTAATCAGCACCTGTGAACGTATTTTATCCATGCCTCTCAGCATTTCTCACCTTCTCCTCTCCCTCTGACTGAACTGAAACTTGTCTCAGTGTATGGTTCATCTGTTTTCTGTTTCTTGACAATATGACTCATTAATTCCAACGAACATTGAAGCCATAATTTACATTTCCTTTGCAGTCTACACTCCGTGGGGGCACTTCCCTTTCCCCATCTGTCAACACACTAAACTTAAGGCAACGGTGCTCAATATGGTGCCCCATTTAATACTGGGAATGTAATTGCAAAACTGACATTGATTGCCAAAGCTTTTACAAGAGAAAGCGAAGTATATGGAGACAGAGTTACAGATCAACAATTGTCTCATTGAATAGGGTTATATATGGGCCTCCTCATGTTACTAGCAGCATTTCTTTGTCAATTAAAATTATGAATCAAATGAATGATTACAAGCCAGAATTTAGTTACTTGGCGTGTTAAGTCTGTGTCAGCTCTCTTACATAGCAATCCGGCGAGTCTCACTCTGACCATTTCTCAAATTTGGCAATTTTCTTCTTTTCAGACAATCGTTCAATTACTTTATGAAAGACACAACCAAATGCGCCTCCTCAGTCTTCTGCAGTGGCTCGTTTTAAATCCAGAATGGTTGCAGACAAGTATTTATCTCAAGCCGTCTCCACTTATTGTTCATTTCAGATTTGATGGAATCTATACAACATTAAAAGGCCCTGAGAAGAACGAAGAAGGAGAAACACTTTTGGTTGCCGACATATCAAAAGCGTGAATGCTAACATGAGGAAAAATGGGAAGGCGCAATGAGTAGTTACATTTGTAGTTCAAAAGGAAGTCATCTGCAGGGGTGAAGAAGTTAGCAGAGGTTCTGAGTAAATAGCAAGAGAGAGACAATCAATAGGAATCTTCTTCCGAGTAATCATTGCAGACTCAATAAGCTGAATGCCTCTGTGATTCAATGCTACATCGAAGACATTCCTGCTCAATCATCATTTAGCCTGTATTTATAGATTCATCACTTCCTGGATATTCGGTACACCACCATTTACCCTCCCTCTTCCCGAATTTACAGCTATCCTCACTTATGCAACATTCCCTACTCAGTCATTATTTCATCACCATTTACAAGTCCCGTCACTTCCTAATCATTTTCCTGCTCTACCATTACCTCTCCATTTACCATCCCCTTACTTCTTAAAAATCCTCCTCTCAGTCATCATTTCTCCTCCATTTAAACATTCCTTCACTTTTTAAACACTTCTTCGTCACAATTACTTCTCCTCCATTTACAGTCGCCTCACTTTTTAACCATCCAAGCCTCAGCATGAATTTCTCCTCTGTTTAGTCACATTCCCCTCCTCAGTATTATAGACCCGTTTGCACATACCTTCCTGGGCATTAAATCCCTGAAATTACACCTCCACTCATTTTTCACACATTTCTTCCGCAGTATTACTGCTTCAGTCACACATCCCTGACTGTGAAATAGTTCTCCATCTGCACAAACATTCCTTATTATTATTAAAACTCCTGCCTCAGTCTTAGTGCTCCTCATTTACACATCCTCTCCTCAGAATTATTTATCTATTCACACAATGTGTATTCAGTATTATTTTATTTTCCAATGACACATCCATTCCTCAATCAAGTTACTCTTCAATTTGTGTATCCCTTCCTCAGAATGATTTATCTACTTACACATCTCCTTCTTCAGTATAAATTCACCTCTTTTCCACTAACATTCCCTGCATTATTACTTCTTCAATTACACATCTCTTCTTCAGTATTAATATGCCTCCATTCAAATTCCCTTCCCCAATATTATTGTTCCTATTGTTGCACACCCCTCCTAAGTATTATTGCATCTGTATTTACATATTCCTTTCCTCAATATTATTACTTCTCCATTTACACAACCCTACCACAGAATGATTTCTCCATTTATACTCCTTTCCTCAGTAATATTACTTCTCCATTTGTGCATCCCTTCTTCATCAATATGTGTACACATCTACACATTCCCTCTTCACTATTATTACACCTGCATTTATCAATCGTTTCTGACACTATTATTCCACCTCCACATGGACAATCCTTTCACAGTACTTTTACTTTCACTTATACATTCTTTTTTCTGTATTCCTCCGTTTACACACCCCTTTCACAATATTATTACTCCACCTTTGACACATGCCTTCTTGAGAAGGATTTTTAGGTTTTCACATCTCTTCATCAATATAAATAACCTCCACTAATACAAACCTCTATCATTATTATTGTTCATGCATTCACGTTCCTTCCCTTAGAATTATTATTCTTGCAGTTGCACATCCCTTTGTCAGTATTATTACACTTGTATTCACACATCCATTCTTCAGTTTTACTACTCCTCCAGTTATACTTTTCGGATCCACTATTTTTACTCCTCCAGCCACATATTTCTCGGTTAAAATTCCTCTCGAGCATTCCCAGCATACTCACATGTGTCTACCACCAGTTTACGCCTGCCAACATACGCTCATTTTGGTCAAAGGTGTTACGATAACTGACAGCGTATCCAGCCAATAGGAGATGAACTGGCCGAGCTGGATGACCAACTGGGAGCCAGGTGTCAGACACAATTAGTCCAGCGTGGAAGGAGGCTTTTCGACCCTTCTCCCTAATCCGGCTCCTCACATCCAATCACATGTTATTTTTTCCCTCTCCTTTCCCTTGCAAAGTAAATTTTCAGAGATGCTTGCCTCTGCATGGAAAGTCAACCTCAATATCTTCCCCAGGCACTTCACCGGTTGGCAAGGCTCTTTTCATAACATAGAACGTAGAACAATACAGCGCAGAACAGATCCTTCGGTTCTCAATGTTGCGCCGACACGTGAACTATTCTCAGCCCGTCCCCCTTTAACATTTTGCAATCATCATCTAGATATGTTTTGCCCGGAGACTATAAGAGGTACCTTTGGGTAACGTTAATTTGGCCATCTTACAGTACTATCTGCTGTTCTGATCTCTGTATAAGAGGAAGAATGTGACTACACTTGCGTGCAGAGGGGATGTACCAGGATAAATACTGAAAGAATTGCATACTGGAAATCAGAAACAGAAACAGAAACAAAAATTGCAGGAAGGCTCGGAAAGACTGACAGCACCTGTGGAGACAAATCAGAGTTAATGTTTCGGGTCCATTAAGCCATCCTAAGAACTGCGGAAGGGTCACTGGACCTGAAACGTTAGCTCTGATTTCTCGCCACAGATGCTGCTAGACCTGCTGAAATTTACAAGGATGTTACCCAGGCTGGAGCAATGAAGAGAGGCTAGATCGGCTGGACGTTGTTTTCCTTAAGGCAGGGAAGTGAGGGGACAGGGGTTGGCAAATGATCGTGTTGCACAAGATTACGAGAGGAGCTAGATATCGACAAAGTCCCCCCGAGTCAAAGTTTGAGTAACCAGGAAATACAGATACAAGGTACAAAGCAGGCGTATGAGAGAGATTTTGAGGAAAAGCAATTCACCCAGATGGTGGCAGGTATCTGGAGCTCGCTGGCTGAAAGGGTTGTCAAGAAGGAAACCTTCAGGTATTTGATGGGTAAATGGACTACTGCTGTTTCAAAACTAACAACTGCGCTTACAAGCACTGCATGTGAGTTCACACAAATAATAACAGAATATATTGGATGCTGGAGATCTGGAATTAAAAAGAATCCAGCAGTGGAGAAACTCAGCAGATCTGGCAGCATCTGTGAAGAAATAAACACTTGTTGCTTCCAATGCACTGGTTCTTCTTCAGAATGAGAACCTTGTCCCACAGGATGGACAACACCAACCAATCTGACTCATACATTGAATAAGTTATTGGGGTATGTTAAATGCATAATTTTTGGCAAATTCAAGCAAACATCCTCCAGTGATCTCAAGCAACTGTGGTCATATAATTTCACTGTTTCCACTGAAACGTAAATCATCATTGATCATCATCTTGGAGAAAATGACGAGAATAATGCAATAATATTTACTTGTCTATTGTCACTGTAGGCTATCAGTGCTGGATTTAAGATAGTGTACAATACAGGGCAACGCCTTCATATAATTTCAGCCTCTACTTTTTTTGTATTAAACCTTTTTGCATGACGTTGAAGTCACTGGCCAGACTAATATTTATTCCTCAATCCTAGTTACTCAGAGAGCAGTTTAGAGTCAGCAATATTTCTGAACGTCTGGGGTTACATGGAAACCAGACCAGATTTCCTTCCTTAAAGCACACTAGTGAACTTATGGAATTTTCTGACATTGAACAATGGTTTTGATGGACATCATTAGACTATTAATCATAGATTTTTATCGTCTTTAAATTCTACTGCAATAGCTTGACTGAGGCTAAGGTGTCGTCAACAAGTCAGCCTTTATTGACATTGACATTGGCACTGTCACATAGAGTCAGATACTGGAGTTTAAGGATCTCTGATACTCTCTTCTTTTTCTTCTTGTGTAGGTGTGAGACACGGTGAAAAACACATGGTGCACGAATCTTTATTCAGTTTCCACCACTAGGAAGAAAAGAAACACCCAAGTGGACAGAGACAAGCAGTGCCCGTCACATCAAAGGGCAATGCTGTGTGATCAAACAGTGAAGGGGAGGGCAGCGATTAAATCAAAATAGAATTGGACGGGGGAAAATGCACTCCACTCCCTGCGGTGCCCACCTCTCCCTGAACAACTCAAGGGTGTTGGTGGACACCATGTGCGCCTTCTCCAGAGACACCCAGGTTCTAAAGTAAACACTCACTCTCTTTTTCTTTTTTTTCTATTACCCCCATACCCCCACATAACTGCGGTAGTGCTTATTTATTCCCCCACACTCATGCTGTGCGCGTGCAGGTGTGAGACACAGTGAAAGAAACAAGGTGCACGAATCTTTATTCAATTTTTACCACCACGAAGAAAAGAAACACCCATTTGGCCAGTGACAAGCAGTGCCCTTCACATCAAAGGGCAATGCTGTGTGATCAAACAATGAAGGGGAGGGTAGCGATTAAATCAAATAGAATTGGACGGGGGAAAATGCACTCCACTCCCTGCAGTGCCCACCTCTCCCTGAACAACTCAAGGGTGTTGGTGGACACCATGTGCGCCTTCTCCAGGGCTCTAAAGTCAACGCTCACTCTTTTTATCAGGGCATTCTGATTGTAGCTGAAAATGTGTTGCTGGAAAAGCGCAGCAGGTCAGGCAGCATCCAAGGAGCAGGAGAGTCGACGTTTAGGGCATAAGCCCTTCTTCAGGAATCTTCTTCCTGAAGAAGTCAGATTCGGCATGTGTATTTGCCCTCTCCTTGCACGATACCATCACATGCATTAATAAATTACCACATCCCTTGAACTCTGCGGTCTTCTGAAAACTTATTATCTCCATAAAACCCCGTTCAATAAGTATGCTTGCCTTTATTAGTCATTGCATTCAGTATAGAAGTTGGGAGGTCGTGCTGTGACTGTCCAGGACACTGATTTGGTCACTTTTGGAATACTGCATCCAAATCTCCTCTGTCTGCCATAGGAACAGTGTTGTGAAACTTGAAAGGGTGCAGAAAAGATTTACAAGTATGTTGCCAAAGTTGCTGAGGTTGGAGGGTTTGAGTCAAAGGAAGAGGATGAATAGGCTGGTGCTGTTTCCCCTAGAGCGTTGGAGGCTGGGGGTGGGGGTTACCTATCAAAATTTATAAAATCGTGAGGGCTGTAAATTGGGTGAACAACAAAGTCTTTCTGCTGGCATAGTGGAGTATAAAACTGGAAGACATAGTTTTAAGATGAGAGGGGAAAGATTTAAAAGGGACCTAAGGGATACCCTTTTCATGCAGATGGTGATGAGTGTATGGAATGAGTTGCTAGAGGAAGGGGCGGTGACTAGTACAATTGCAACGTTGAAAAAGCATCTAAACGTTTTTATCAATAGGAAGAGTTTAGAGGGATATAGGTCAAATGCTCGCATATGGGATTAAATTAATTCAGGATATCTGGTCGGTATGGAGAAGTTGGACAGGAGGGTTTGTTTCCCTGCCGTCCAGCTCTATGATTCTATGACTCTATAATGGGTACATATGCACTGACCAACAGACATTTTGAGGCTGCAACAAGAAGAATCTTCGAGAGTTTTGAGGTTGAGAATGTAGGCACAGGAAAGCCAGGCATGAAAATACTAAAAGTTACTGGGGTTTTACTGAATATTGCTCAACAGTTAGGACACAAACATAAAAATTAAAGATCTGCATTAGAAGCAGATTCTTGGAGGTCATATTGGGTGTCAGGTGATGAACTGAATACTAAGATATTATTGCATCCCTTGGAGAGAAATGAGATATTCAGGCACAGCGCTTGAGTGAGGTCAAATTAATGGGTTCTTCTTGTTCATTCATGGAATGGAGCTGTCGCTGGTTTGGTCCCATTTGTTGATCATTCTTAGTCACCTTTGAGGTGCTGAGCTGTCTTCTTGAACCGCTGCAATTCATTTGCTGTATGTACATCCACTGAAGGAACAGTAATATATTTCCAAGTCAGGATGGTGAGTGGTTTGGAAGATAACTTGCAGGTGGTAGTGTCCTCATGCATCTACGGCCTTTGTCTTACGAGACGAACGTGGTTATAGGTTATCATGCCACTTTGTAGGAGACGGTGGTGAATTTCTGTGCTCAGTTTAATAAAACAATGTTGGTGTCATATCATCAAATTAAGAAAACTGCTCAAAAGGAACAGATGCCATACTCGATGATCCACGGCTTTTGAACTGAACTCCGTTCAATCAAACTGAGATTAGCACAATATGTTCACAGCTCTGTCTGATGAGTCCTTTTTTTTGCATTTTATAATCTTGTGGTTTCCTTACATAGTGGGTTGGAAGGTAAAATAATAGTAAACTATTAATAGTAAAGTAGTAAAATAATAGTAAACTAATAAAAGATAAATGTAGTGATCTCAGACTAAGTCCCACTCTCCCTTAGTTTCCTGATCCACAGGCCACAATCAGTGAAGACTTGGGCAATATTTCATCCTCACTAACAATCAACACTGGTGCCCCCAGGGGTGCGTACTCAGTCCCTACTGTACTCACTGTACATCCATGACTGTATCGCCAAATACCGGACTAATGCCATTTACATGTTCGCTGGTAACACCACCATATTCAGTAGAATCTCAGATGGTGATGAAACTGACTACAGACGGGAAGTGGAAGACCTGGAAAAACGATGCTCTGAGAACAACCTAGTTCTCAATGTTGGCAAAACCAAGGAACTCATTATTAACTTTCGACGGAATTTTACTCATGCCCCCTTACACATTAACAGCACAGAGGTGGAACAAGGGGAGAATGTCAAGCTCCTGGGAGTGGTCATTCACAACAAGCTTTCTTGGACTCTTCATGTGGACTCACTGCTTGCAAAGGCCCAACAACGTCACTTCTTCCCCAGGCAGCTGAGGAAATTTGGCATGACAGCGAATACCCTTGCCAACTTTTATATGTGCGCTGTCGAGAGAATTCTGTCTGGATGTATCACTAACTGATATGACAACTGTATCATTCATGATCAGAGATGGTTACAGAGAGTGGTGAATTCGATCCGGACAATCACAAAGGTCAACAGGCCTGCTGTTAAGGAAAGGCGGCCAGCATTCTCAAAGATCCATGACAATGTTTTTCTACAACCTTTACTATCGGGGAGATGGGACATAAGCCTGACCACACGCAAAAGCCGGTTTCATAAAGGTTTCTACCCTCCTGTTGTTAGAATACTGAATGGACTCACAAACTCTTAACATTCACATGTGCCTGTGTTTTTACTTATTATTTACTTATCTATGTTACTTAACTGTGTGATCTGCCTTTATTGCTCGCACTGTGCCTCAGTACACGTCTATTCATGATGAAGGGCTTTTGCCCGAAACATCGATTTTCCTGCTCCTCCTATGCTGCCTGACCTGCTGTGCTTTTCCAGCACAACTCTAATCTAGCCTCTGGTTTCCAGCATCAGCAGTCCTTGTTTTTACCTACAAGTGACAATAAATTAAATTCAGTTCAATTCAATAATAATAAAAAATTTAAACAAACATGTTATAGTTTCAAGTTTCTGAGTGTGTGTAAAGGGGTTTGGATATCGAAATCCAATGTAATCCTCGCATTTAATGGAAAACATCTTGTAATAACTTGAAATGAATTCCTCGATCTTTCAAAGCCATTTTGTGCATTATCAGAAAATTTGTTTCCACACACAAACACCTTCTCGCCAGCTACCTTGCTAATGCGTCAGATGACTTTCTCCAAACTCGATGAGCAGTTTGGCTTAATGTGAAATTGTTGGCGTGTCAGGAGGTTGGGCAAATAACCAAATCCAATCTCGCATTCATAGCGGCTGGACAATCTTTCCTCAGTGTGGACAAGCCAATCATTCATCAGATTGACTGATTCCATGACACCTGAAACTTACACAGAGGAAGCAACTGACTGTGCAACAATAAGCCAGATAAACTGAATGAGTCCCCTCCCAACTCAGTGTAGGTGAGTGTGTCTCTCCCCACTGCGAACCTGCATGTGGAAAATCTGGCTAGGGGTACAGGAGCACTCGGAATGGAGTCAACTACATTGCTGTTCGTTTGGATTTCAGCTGGAGCAGGTTGGGAAATCCCGTTTGATTTCCGGGAAGATGGCAGTGAACCAGGCGAAATTTTACAACAACCCAACAGCTTCATGATGACTTATATCGGCATTTTATTCTCTTCAGATTTACTAAAACAACCAAATTTGAGTTTCCCAGCTTCAGTGGTGGCTTTGGAACTTATACCTGCAAGTTATCAGGCCAGTGTCTCCAAACGTAATCCAGTTACGGAAGCACTTAGCTACTGTATCCTTTCTTTTGCCAAGATCAAATGTCAACTATAATCTCCTCTGAATTCCTCCTATTTTATTGGAGATTTGAATCAATTATGTTTTCAGATGATTCACTGGCATTAAAATAAACAACAGCCTCAAGTCCTAGCTTCAGAACATCCTACATAAATTCCTTAAAACGTCGTTGGATAATTGCAGCAGCCATTTCAGATTGGAAACTTGAACTTGCCTTTTCACTTTCAGTCAGGAGAAGGCTCCAGTTTGACCTCAAACTCTGATTTCCCAGGACGTTTCCAGCATTCCCCGTTATTCGTGTTGGCTCTAAACCCAGTTGTGAAAGAGTTTATCTTCCGTGTCTTACAAGTGCTGAACTACGGGAGAGAGCAGCTCACATAATTTTCTTACAGATCTAAGGATTATCTCTCACACGGACTTTGCTGTCCGTGAAGAGAGTTGAAGAAGTCCACAGTTGCGTTTGTCCCTCTCAGTGTGACTCTGGAGGACCAAGCCCAGCTGAAATTGTATTCCTGCTCTATCACCCTCCCCCTAAATTGTCCTTCTTGAACTCCAAGTGAAGTGATCAACACTCGGGTGCAAAGGGCAGAAACTTTCAATGCTGTGTTATAATCGAAGGTGATTTACTTCATATTAATTCACACCATCCAACTTTAACCCAGTTTCGTTTGTATGTGGTGTGAAATACATAATGGAAACTCCTGCCCCAAAAGACATTGCTTTGTTCTCTCATTCCTGAGGGGTATCTGGTGGTCGCTTAACCTGGCGTGTACAATTCCTCAGATGAGGAACTAGATTCTGAAAGGGACATTTGGATAGCTAGTATGGGAACTGAACATATGCAGTTCTATCATTCTGTATTACAAATCAGTCATCCAAGCTAATCAATCCCCAAGCTAAAGGCTAACTCAGGGTGAATGAACTAAGTATTGCACATCGTTGAAAACAGTACTGACATAAGACAACCCTGCTGCTACTTGGGAACACACTAGTGTATGAACAAGTTGGATGACTGAGTGCTGATGATGTCACCTCATCCGTTAATTTAGTGATTGCAACTAATTTAGGTGACAACGTCATGTGATATATCATCTCCCAAGGCTTGTAAATCAATAGTAAAGATTTTAATTATGTCTCTGATGGTTAAAAATCACCTACAAGAATAGTTCCTTTGAATGACAAACAGAGCAATATAACTCCTAAAGATACATCTCAAACATCTCGGAGAAAATGCATTCACCACCCAGAGGCCCTGTCTATGCCATTTACTACACTTCACTTGCAATTGTTGCCGTCCCAGGTAAAGTACCGTTGCAAATTGTTCATTAACTATTGAATTATTAAGTTTTTTTTTTCTGGATGGATATAGAAATTTAATGTTCTGGTTAAATCTGGCTGTGGAAAAATCGAGGTGTTCAGAACTGAGCTCCCAACCTCAACAAAGCATTTTTTGACTTTCGAAGAGTGGTTGAACTGTTGGAGGGGGAGTAGCACAGATTCACTAGAATGGCATCAGCCTTTAGAGCATTCTAAGAATAGGTTGTATAACGAGTTCAATGAAGCTCGGAAGCTTAAGTCATAAAAGGATTGAGGCTTTATACACGGATTTGTTTTTCCCTATATTGAGGGAGTTCAGAGAAAAGTGGAAGATATTAAAATTAGACGTAACCATTGCAAGGTTGTCAAGAAGCATTATTTCAGTCAGGGTTATTTGTGCAACAGGAATCGTTGCCCTTCCCAAACACTGGTTGACTAAAATCATGAATACATTCTGAAAGAATTTTGATAGGTAACGACTTGAAGGCATTGAAGGAAGTGAATAGAGGTGAAATGCACATCAGCTACGAATTCATCAAATGGCATTGCAGACTCCAGGTCTCGAATGTTTGTCACTCATTTGAATGGATTCAGTGTTATTTGCCCCATGCAAGAAACAGAGCACTCCTGCTGGGCTACTACTCGACGAAAAATCCAGAAATTCTTTTCATTATTTCACCAGGAAAATACACAGGCTTCATGTATCTGAAGAGAAGAAGTCGAACGGAAGATGTTGCTTCTTGCTCTTTTCGAATTGTGCATTATCCTGCATTGTGAATAGCAGAGGAGAAAAGGCATATCCATCAACAGTAATAGTTGTACAACTTGAATGCCATTGCCCTTTTCCTGTGTTATTGATTCTCTACTGGATTTTGGAAAGAATGCAATGAGCTGTCTTGATTCCAAAGTTGGGTCACTCCTGGCTGAACTTAACGAATGGTTTGACCAACAATTATTTTGTGGATTTTTTTTAAGTTCACAACTGGTCAATGGAAGTAAGGAATGAGATGTGATTGCATTTAAGAATTGGACTGACGGAAGTTAAGTTTTATCTTAAAGCGTTATTGGTCATTCTTGCTAATTAAAAGGAAACAATGACTTCCATTTGCCAGAAAGTTGGTACATCTCGTCAGTTTGTCTCTTACTGCCATTTCTTCTCTGAGTGAATTATCTCTCGCAATTCTTACGAGTGGAGAATCTCCCAGGTTCTCTGCTGCAAACTCCCTTCATCCCACGACTTTCACTTCTTGGAAAAACTATTCCTCCTTGATATTTTTCACTTTCACTCTTTTCTGCAATCTCACTGGCAGAATGAAGCATTCAGCCTAGCCATTGGATTCGTCATTTAAATTTCACCTCATTCCTTTCCTCAACATCAGCCGGTTCAATTCTATAATCCATTTGTAAATCCGATTTTATTCATTATACGTATTCGTTTATGGGATGACAACATCCCCACCAGACCAGAATTTATTGCCCATTCATAATTGCCCGGCAGAAAATGGGGATCTGCCTTCCTGAACAACTGCAGACTTTCAAATACTGGGTTGTCTGTAATTCTAATCTGGAAGGTAACTATACATGGACAGGTTTGGGGCACCACACAAACATTTCCTGATAACCCTGAACGCTCTTTGACCACCTTCTTTTTCGTTCAAATTATCTCACTTCCTTTGGCAGAATTTTTGGTTGTAATGTTGTACATCAACTCTTTCAGATCTTACTCGATGGTCTTGAGGGAGCATTAACGGGAAACTGAATTAAGAGAC
Source organism: Hemiscyllium ocellatum (assembly GCF_020745735.1). NCBI lineage: Eukaryota > Metazoa > Chordata > Chondrichthyes > Orectolobiformes > Hemiscylliidae > Hemiscyllium > Hemiscyllium ocellatum. The sequence continues at coordinate 3,304,919 of NC_083427.1, forward strand.
TTGTGATTTCCCCGGGAGACATGAACCAATAACTCAGTCATAATGCACCAGTACCGACCGAAGAGGGGAAGTTGGTCATTTCACCTTTGGACCCCGTTTGAATTCATTGAGACCTGCATTCATTAGGTCACACAAACACAGAGAGTGCTGGAGAAACATTGCACTACTGGCAGAATCTTTGAGAGAGAATTAACAGCTTTAAGAACTTCACGGAAGGTAAGTCATACTGGACTTGAAATGTTAATTCTGTTTCTCTCTCCAGAGACTCTGCTGTGCTGAGTTTCTCCAGCATACACTGCACATGATTTAAATTTCCAGCAGATGCATTATTTTGTTTTTAATCTACCAACCTCCACTGTAAGTATACTTACGACTGGTATTCCACAGCTGTCCAAAATCGTCAATCCCAAGAGTTGGCATACTTTTACGAGAGTAAACTCGCCCTTACCATAGTCCTAAAGTAATGACTCTTATTCTGAGACTGTGATCCTAAGGTTTGGGATTGGCGCCCAGAGAAAAAAGATCACCACCCGCTCTGTCAAGCAGCTAAACAATATTTAGATCTTATTATCAGAAATCTTCTCAATCATATAAATTCTAGTGAACATCGATCGCGCCTATTCATTCCTGGAGCAAATCTGACGAATCATTGTTACAATACAGCCAGAGTAAATATATCATGCCTCAGAAAAAAAAATGTACACTGTATTCGATGTGTGACCTTTGCAATGTCCTGTAGATTTCTAGTAATTTTGCCTTGACATTTATATTTAAACCCTTTATAGCTAAAGCCAATGTATTTGTAGATAGGAATAAAATTAGCTGACAGAGATAGACATTTATCTTTGAATTGGACCAATCTAAGGCTGATGGATCTCCTGCTATTTGGTCAATATTATTTTATCAAAGTTCCTTGGGCTGGTCACTGGTTCAGGGATGTCAATCATTCAGGTTTCTAGGGAATTTCTCAATCCAAAGCAGCTCTTTTCAGTAGAAAAGTGTATTCGGAGGTCATAACAAGTCAAGTCTCACAATTCTGTTTTAACTCGATCAATACGCACCTGATTGATAGTTGTTTTGAATCGTGTTTTATTCAGACTCCAACAAGGAAGAGATTCCTACTCCCTATGTGAGTGAGGAAAAGGACCAAAGGAATGATGAACAAAGTGACCACTGTGCTGTGGTCAGGAGGCCATTCAAGTGTGGGGTAGGAGCAAAACTAAAGTTGGCACTAGTAAGTTTCTTCAAAATTAAGGGTACAGATAGCATCCTTTTGAAGCAGGGTCGAGAGTTCTGCATGGTGTTTTGCCTGCCTGGTACCAAAGCAAGGGACATCTCGAACCACCTTGAAAAGACATGGGAGTAGAAGGAGGATGAAGCAGACATTGTGGCTCATATTGGGATCAACAACATCGGCAAGAGAATGGAAGAGGCCCTGATTGTAGAATATCCGGAATCACAAAGAAAATCGAAGATCAGGATCTCAAGGGTTATAATTTCTGAATCATTCCCTAAGCCATGTCCAACAAACATACAGTTAAGAACGTTAGTGATTTTAACACGTGGATAGAGTCAAAACAGTTTCAAAAATCAAGTTACGACAAAGTACAAAGAGACATCCAGGAATCCTATGTCAGTCAGAACAGATAATAATAAAATTGCAGGAAGCGTGCTGAATCAACCAGAAATGAGAAATAATAATTAGGTGGTTAAATCACTGGAGCTGAGGACAGATTGGAGTGTAGGGTAAGGAAACACTTAATGAGCTGCAGGCACAAATTCAAATTGGCGATTGGAATAGAGTAGGCATTACTGAGACATCACTACAGATTGGTGGTATTGGGAATGAAATATGTCAGGTTACAAGGCTGGTGGGATGGATTGGGGAAATGGCAGAGGAGGTGGAGCAGCCTTACTGATTAGAAAGAAAACTACTTCAATGATGAGGAAGGATGCAATGAGAGGAAAGCATGCAATGTTGACACCGTATGACTGAAACTGAGGAACAGGAAAGGATCTAAAATTCTAATAAATATTGCATACAGCCGACCTGATAGCAACTCTGAAATATTCGATGGTATAAATGTAGAAATTAGGGGAAGAGTGCAGCAAAACCAATGTCTTATTAGTGTGAGATTTAACTGCAATCAAAATTGGTAGAGGCTCACAAGCACCTGTCAGAAAGATAATGTTCTGGAGTCTGTCTGAGGAGTATGTCCTGGATAAAGAACGAGGGCAAGTAGTGCTACAAGCAATGAGTATTAAGCCCGACTTAATTAGAAACCTAATCATGAGCGAGCATTTATCAAATTGTGATCAAAACTTGATCGAATTCAAGGTAGAATTTGAAAGGGCAAAGCATGAATCAGCTACCAGAGTGTTAGGTTTAAGTAAGACCGACTTTACCAAGATGAGATAGAACTGGCCACAATAAATTGGGAGCATCTGCTAATGGGTAAAATACCTAAAGGATACCTGGGAAATATAGGCGAGTTAGCATGAAGTCAATGCTGGGAAATTGTTGGATTCTATACTCAAGGAGGGGATAACTGAAAGTCTTGAAATGCTTTGGTTTATAAGGGAGAGCCAACAAGGAGTCTAGGCACTTAAATCATGCATGAAAAACCTCGTTGAATGCTTTGAAAAGTTGGCCAAAGTAATGGACATAGAATGCCTGTGCATGTTGTCACAGGGATATGCGGAAGTTATTTAATAAAGTGCCACATAAAAGTTTTTTTCAAATCTAAGGACAGTAGTTGTGGAATTGAGGGCAAATGATTGACATGGTTGGGGAATTCGTTCAGTGGTAGGTGATAGAAATAACGTGTAGGTACATAAATTGTCGGGGCCTCAATTTTTCATATTATACATTAAAGACTTGGAAAATGACAAGGAAAGTAATTTATCCAAATTTGCTGATGATGCAATATTCGATGACATTGCAGACACTGTAGTTAACAGCATAACATCACAGAGTACATTGATTGACTAAGTGAATGGGCAAAACTGCAGCAGCTCGAGTTCAGTATAAGCTACTGCAAGTAACCCATTTTATTTTTACCAAAAAAGGATAGATCAGGGTACTTTCCAAACAGCATGAAGTTGAATGCAGTGGATGTCCAAAGATATTTGAGCATGCAACTCGATACATCTTACAAATTAAATGAGCATGTGCAGAAAATAATCAGGAAAGCTAATGAGATACTGGTTTTTAATATCTCGAGGAATGGAGTGCATGGAGAGAAGATGCTGCAGTTATACAAACTCCTGGTTAGAACTCACGTGAAGATGATTTGGGCACAGCATCACAGAAAGAATATATTGGTTTCGAAGAGAGCATGATTTAGTTTCACAAGAATGATATTTGTATTGCAGGGGTTAGGTTACGGGGAGATGATATGAATTAGGATTGTTTTTCTCTATTATTTAGAAGATTAAGTGTAATGAATAAATTCTTCAAGATTTAGCAGCACGTGACAGGGTAGATAATGAGAAACTATTTCCACTGGTTGAAATTTCTACAACTATGAGGTATAGAATGAGAATTAATGCCAGGAATACGTATTTTCAGAAATACGTTAGGGACTACTTCTACACACGAAGAGTAGTAGGTGTTTGAAATGCTCTTGCACAAATGGCTATAGGTGCTGAACCAGTTGCTAATTTTAAATCCCAAATCTTTTTGTGTTTAGTGAAAGTATAAGGAGATATACTGCTGCGCTTTTCCAGCAACACATTTTCAGCTCTGATCTCCAGCATCTGCAGTCCTCACTTTCTCCTCAAAGATTTTAACCTACTGTGAATCCTCTTGCAATAATGCCTTCCTTGAAGAAGCTCTCTTTCTCCCTCTACAAGAATTCCAGTGAATCCCTCTCTCACTGCACACCCCAGGTCATCTCCTCTGCCCAGAAGCTCTTCAGCCATATTCTCAAACAGACTCGCTACCACAGTCACATCTCCTTCTTCAGCACCTGCCTATGGAACTAACTGACCCCGCACAAACACTGGACTACGTTCTCCAGTTTCCTCATTTCCCCTCCCCCCACCTTGTCTCAGTCCCAACTCTCGAACTCAGCACCACCTTCCTAACCTGCAATCTTCTTCCTGACCTCTCTGCCCCCACCCCCACTCCAGCCTGTCACCCTCACCTTGACCTCCTTCCACCTATCACATCTCCATCGCCCCTCCCCCAAGTCCCTCCTCCCTACCTTTTATCTTAGCCTGCTGGGCACACTTTCCTCATTCCTGAAGAAGGGTTCATGCCCAAAACGTCGATTCTCCTGCTCCTTGGATGCTGCCTGACTTGCTGCGCTTTTCCAGCAACCCATTTTCAGCTCTGATCTCCAGCATCTGCAGTCCTCACTTTCTCTTATAAGGAGATATGGGCCAAAGGCAGGGATATGGAGGTAGACCTCAGAGCAGCCATGATTTTATTGGATGGTAGAGCAGGTTCAAGGGGCTGAATGGACTAGTCTATTTTTCACTTATATAATTTCCTGTATTTAGTCTTAGACCCAGTTGCATGTTATCTGTTCAATCTATATGTGTTTCCTATTCATCTGTTTTATTCATCATATCACGATTATCATTTAGTAATGCGTTTGAATCTTCAAAATTTATTCAAAGAACTTTGGTACTGTCTGATTAACCTTGTGTTTCCCCAATCTAAGGGTTTCCATCCATCTTATCTATTTTGTGAATGATTATATTGGTTTTCATTGCTTCATAATATCTATGTTCCACTGCTGAGTGAATAACACACAGTGGCGTATACTTGTAACTGGCTGTGGTTCTCCCTCTCTATTGCAGTTAATTTGGTGACAATATTGATCCTGGAACGAGGAAGATGTGGTCTATCCAAGTGTATTACTCGATACCTAGTATCCATGGCAGTGACAGATCTGCTGGTCATTATCACCGCTGTGATATTAAACAGAATTCCTGGTATTTATTTTCCAGGTAGTTTCCTTTCCATCACTCCGATATGCAGTGTCAGTATTGCATTAATTTATGCAGCCAGATTCAGCTCTGTCTGGTTGACAGTCACTTTCACCTTCGATAGATTTGTGGCTATTTGTTGCCAGAAGCTGAAAACAAAATATTGCACTGAAAAAACAGCTGCCATCGTCATTGGGTTGGTCTGTGCACTGGGATGTGTAGGCAATATTCCATGGTACTTTTTTCATGAACCCATCTATATAATAGATAATGTGCCTTGGTACTGCAAACTTAAAAATATCAGATATAGTTCTCCTGCCTGGACAGCTTTTCATTGGATTGATCGTCTTTTAACGCCATGTGTCCCATTCCTTCTGATTATTTTGCTTAATGCACTGACTGTAAGACACATTCTAGAGGCCAGTAGAGCCCGTAAAAGACTCCGAGTCCATAGCAATGAAGAGAATCATAATGATCGAGAAATGGATAGCCGGAGAAAGTCCATTATCTTACTTTTCACCATCTCAGGCAGCTTCATTCTTTTGTGGTTGACACATGTCATATACTTCTTACTTGAGCGAATTACAAATGATTATGAAGTCCAAGGTTTCAATGACCCCAGATTTATTCTCATTGAAAGTGCAAATATGCTTCAGCTGTTGAATTGCTGCACAAATACATTTATTTATGGAGTTACTCAAAGTAAATTCAGGGATCAGTTAAAGACGCTAGTGAAATATCCCATGCATTCCATGTGCAAAAGTGTGAAGTCATGACAAGAATAATTTTAAGCCATAGCACTGCATTACATGAAGAGTCAGAGTTCTATTTCGCATTTCAAAAATAATGAATGCAAGCTTGATGAATATTGATCCATGTGAATTAGAATCAGTTCTTCAATTTTTAGTCTGCATTAAAAATTATACTATGAGCATTGTGGTAAAAATTGGATCTGTCATTGCCTCTTGTCACACAATCGGGTCAAGTTACAATGAAGAGCAAGTGGTTGTCCTCATTCAACCATCCTGTTTATCACTCTTCCATGAATGTCAGGTTTGGAAAGTCTCACTATTGCAAAAGGTGCATCTGTGCATCTATTACATTGATCCTGTCAAACAAATGAGTAGGTAAGTTGAAGGGATAATTCAGTCCATCCAGCAGGTTCCACAATTTCTACAATATGGCAGATCTTTATCCCAATCGCATGCAACAATTTTGCATTCTTATCCCTAAACAACATTAGGCAACAAAATATATTCACTTAATTTTCAATTCACCCCAACCTGAATAGCTTTACTCAGGAGACAGCTGCATAATTCCAGCATTTTTTTTTGAGATGCGAAATGCTTGAAGACATCATCTCTGAATGGTTTCTGAATCATTATTGTGTTCCCTTGCTTTCGGTGACCCGAACAAAAGACATTACATTTTTGGAGCTGCCTCATTTGTCCTTCAATTGCTTTAAACGCCACAGTTAGATCACTTGTTTTTCAGTTTCTGAAGTAAATGAACCTGGTTCTCACAATTTTATACTTCTAGCTCAGTTGTCATTTTGGTTAATATTACTGCAATACACAATTCAACGGTTTTTTTCTCTTGCAAAGGCACAATCCAAACTCGCATACAGAAAAGAGATTGCTGCGTGTAACTACTTATGTCGGCAAATCTACTGTCATATCTGCAGCCTTTGACCTTCCATTTGATAGTCGTCTTGGGTTTGAAGGGTGCAGTCCAAAGCGCCTTGATGAATTTCTGCAGGCATCCTGTAGATAGTGCACATTGCTGCTGTCGAGCAACAGTGGTGGAGGAAGTGGATATTTGTGAATGTGGCGCCTATCAAAAGCCTGCTTTGTCCTCAATAGTTGCAAGCTCCAATTGCTGGACCTATCCTCATCCATGCATGAGAGGAGTATCCCATGACATCCCTGATTTGTGCCTTGTAGATGAAGGAAACGGTTTGGAGAGTCAGGAGTGATTTACTCCTTGCAGTATTCCTAATGTCGAATCTGCTCTTGCAGCCTTAATTTTTATGTGGCTAGTCCAGTTCAGCTTCTGGACTATGATAAACCTCAGTATGTTGATAATGAGAAATGTTGGTGTAATTGAATGTCAAAAGGCGGTGGTTTCATTTTCTCGTGTTAGAGACCATAATTGCCTAGCAGTTGTATGGCTCAGATGCCAGTTCTCAGCCCAAACCTCGATCATGTGCAGGTCCAATTGCATTTGAACATGGACAGCTTCAGAATCTAGGGAATTATGAATGGTAGCAGTCAAGGGTGGGTCACTAAGTATGTTCCAGGTTAATATAATGTTTCAGCTGAAAGTGTGTTGCTGGAAAAGTGCAGCAGGTCAGGCAGCATCCAAGGAACAAGAAATTCGACGTTTTGGGCATAAGCCCTTCATCAGGAATGAGGAAAGTGTGTCCAGCAGGCTAAGATAAAAGGTAGGGAGGAGGGACTTGGGGGACGGGCGATGGAGATGTGATAGATGGAAGGAGGTCAAGGTGAGAGTGATAGGCTGGAGTGGGGTGGGGGCGGAGAGGTCAGGAAGAAGATTGCGGGTTAGGAGGGCGGTGCTGAGTTCGAGGGATTCGACTGAGACAAGGTGAGGGGAGGGGAAATGAGGAAACTGGAGAAATCAAGATGAAAGGTAAAAAGTGAAGTCTGCAGATGCTGGAGATCAGAGCTGAAAATGTGTTGCTGGTTAAAGCACAGCAGGTCAGGCAGCATCCAAGGAACAGGAAATTCGACGTTTCGGGCCAGAGCCCTTCATCAGGAATGAGGAGAGCGTGCCAGGCAGGCTGAGATAAAAGGTAGGGAGGAGGGACTTGGGGGAGGGGCGATGGAGATGTGATAGGTGGAAGGAGGTCAAGGTGAGGGTGACAGGCTGGAGTGGGGTGGGGGTCGGAGAGGTCAGGAAGAAGATTGCAGGTTAGGAGGGTGGTGCTGAGTTCGAGGGAATCGACTGAGACAAGGTGGGGGAAGGGGAAATGAGGAAACTGGAGAAATCTGAGTTCATCACTTGTGGTTGGAGGGTTCCCAGGCGGAAGATGAGGTGCTCTTCCTCCAATCGTCATGTTGTTATGTTCTGGTGATGGAGGAGTTCAAGGACCTGCATGTCCTCGGTGGAGAGGGAGGGAGAGTTAAAGTGTTGAGCCACGGGGTGGTTGGGTTGGTTGGTCCGGGCGTCCCAGAGGTGTTCCCTGAAGCATTCCGCGACTAGGAGGCCCGTCTCCCCAATATAGAGGAGGCCACATTGGGTGCAGCGGATGCAATAGATGATGTGTGTGGAGGTGCAGGTGAATTTGTGGCGGATATGGAAGGATCCCTTGGGGCCTTGGAGAGAAGTAAGGGAGGAGGTGTGGGCGCAAGTTTTGCATTTCCTGCGGTTGCAGGGGAAGGTGCCGGGAGCGGAGGTTGGGTTGGTGGGGGTGTGGACCTGACGAAGGAGTCACGAAGGGAGTGGTCTTTGCGGAACGCTGATAGGGGAGGGGAGGGAAATATATCCCTGGTGATGGGGTCCGTTTGGAGGTGGCGGAAATGATGGCGGATGATACGCTGTATATGGAGGTTGGTGGGGTGGTAGGTGATAACCAGTGGGGTTCTGTCTTGGTGGCGGTTGGAGGGGCGGGGCTCAAGGGCGGAGGAGTGGGAAGTGGAGGAGATGCGGTGGAGGGCATCGTCGATCTTGTCTGGGGGGAATCTGCGGTCCTTGAAGAAGGAGGCCATCTGGGCTGTACGGTATTGGAACTGGTCCTATTGGGAGCAGATGTGGCGGAGACGAAGGAATTGGGAATATGGGATTGCGTTTTTACAGGGGACAGGTTGGGAGGAGGTGCAGTCCAGGTAGCTGTGGGAGTCAGTCGGTTTATAGTAGTAGTTTGGCGCACCGACCTTTATACCGCTGAGGCCAAATGCCAGCTCGGGGACGCCTCCTCTTATTGCCCCCTTGACCATGACCCCACCTCCCACCATCCAACCATCATCTCCCAGAACATACATACCCTCATCACCTCAGGGGATCTCCTATCCACCACTTCCAACCTCATAGTCCCACAACCCCGCACCGCCTGTTTCTACCTCCTGCCCAAAATCCACAAACCTGACTGCCCCGGCCGACCCATTGTCTCAGCCTGTTCCTGCCCCACTGAACTCATCTCCGCGTACCTCGACACAGTTCTGTCCCCTTTAGTCCAAGAACTCCCCACCTACGTTCGGGACACCACCCACGCCCTCCACCTCCTCCATGATTTTCGCTTCCCTGGTCCCCAACACCTTATCTTCACGATGGACATCCAGTCCCTGTACACCTCCATTCCCCATCACGAAGGACTCAAAGCCCTCCACTTCTTCCTTTCCCGCCAACCAGTATCCTTCCACTGACACCCTCCTTCGACTGACTGAACTGGTCCTCACCCCGAATAACTTCTCTTTCCAATCCACCCACTTCCTCCAAACTAAAGGAGTTGCCATGGGCACCCGCATGGGCCCCAGCTATGCCTGTCTCTCCGTAGGATATGTGGAACAGTCCATCTTCTGCAACTACACTAGCACCACCCCCCATCTTTTCCTCCACTACATCGATGACTGTATCAGCGCTGCCTCGTGCTCCCACGAGGAGGTTGAACAGTTCATCAACTTTACCAACACCTTCCATTCCGACCTCAAATTCACCTGGACTGTCTCAGACTCCTCCCTCCCCTTCCTAGACCTTTCCATTTCTATCTCGGGTGACCGACTCAACACAGACATCTACTATAAACCGACTGACTCCCACAGCTACCTGGACTACACCTCCTCCCACCCTGCCCCCTGTAAAAACGCCATTCCATATTCCCAATTCCTTCATCTCCGCTGCATCTGCTCCCAGGAGGACCAGTTCCATTACCGCACAGCCCAGATGGCCTCCTTCTTCAAGGACCGCAGATTCCCCCCAGACGTGATCAACGATGCCCTCCACCGCATCTCCTCCACTTCCCGCTCCTCCACCCTTGAGCCCCGCCCCTCCAACCGCCACCAAGACAGAACCCCACTGCTTCTCACCTACCACCCCACCAACCTCCATATACAGCGTATCATCCGCCGTCATTTCTGCCACCTCCAAACAGACTCCACCACCAGGGATATATTTCCCTCCCCTCCCCTATCAGTGTTCCGCAAAGACCACTCCCTTCGTGACTCCCTCGTCAGGTCCACACCCCCCACCAACCCAACCTCCGCTCCCGGCACCTTCCCCTGCAACCGCAGGAAATGCAAAACTTGCGCCCACACCTCCTCCCTTACTTCTCTCCAAGGCCCCAAGGGATCCTTCCATATCCGCCACAAATTCACCTGCACCTCCACACACATCATCTCTTGCATCTGCTGCACCCGATGTGGCCTCCTCTATATTGGGGAGACGGGCCGCCCACTTGCGGAATGCTTCAGGGAACACCTCTGGGATGCCCGGACCAACCAACCCAACCACCCCGTGGCTCAACACTTTAACTCTCCCTCCCACTCCACCAAGGACATGCAGGTCCTTGGACTCCTCCATCGCCAGAACATAACAACATGACGGTTGGAGGAAGAGCACCTCATCTTCCGCCTGGGAACCCTCCAACCACAAGGGATGAACTCAGATTTCTCCAGTTTCCTCATTTCCCCTTCTCCCACCTTGTCTCAGTCGATTCCCTCGAACTCAGCACCACCCTCCTAACCTGCAATCTTCTTCCTGACCTCTCCGCCCCCAACCCACTCCAGCCTATCACCCTCACCTTGACCTCCTTCCACCTATCACATCTCCAAAACCCCTCCCCCAAGTCCCTCCTCCCTACCTTTTATCTCAGCCTGCCTGGCACACTCTCCTCATTCCTGATGAAGGGCTCTGGCCCGAAACGTCGAATTTCCTATTCCTTGGATGCTGCCTGACCTGCTGTGCTTTAACCAGCAACACATTTTCAAATCAATATGAAATGATGGATAAGAGAGAAAAGTCAGGAAAGTGAAATCGAAGATTATCCAATCGTGTCCTTAAATCTATTGGTCTGCTTTGCCATTTCAGAGGTTAATTCAAGATGAACCACATGGCTGTAGGTCAAATCAAGTAAGAATGATAGATTTCCAGAATGAAAGAGTATGAACCAAATGGTGAACCAGATGTGTTTTCACTGTCATTGATAAAGATTACATGACTTTTATGATTGTTCCACTTGTTTTATTCCTGAATCTTAAAAAATGAATTCCAATTCGCCATCCGTTTGAAACCAAACCCCCAGCACATGAATCATGGGACCTAGATTAATTGTCCAGTAACATTACCACGACACTACTGTCTTTTTCTTTACAATGCTGCTGACTTCATTTACTCTATGGTGAGCTCAAACCGTTGGCCTATTACCCCCTAAATAAGTCAGTTTGATTCTGTGTATTAGAACACAAGTTGTACGTGTAAATCTACTTATATGAAAGTATTGGTTTATTACCGATATTACATATATTACATTGTCCAGTAATATTTATTGTTTAATCACCATCATAGAAATGTGCAGCATTAAGTACCTGGATATCACATCCTGTCTGCGTTTCTAAACAATCCTACTGCTACCCATCTAGATCTTAACTTTAGTTTGACAGTCTGGTCTGGAATTATAGCACACAATGTTCTGTGAATGATGTATGTATATATCTGTGTCACATAACCTACGTGAAGTAAACCCTGTGGAATTGATAATGAGACAGAAAATAAAACATAGAATGATTATTTTGCAATCCAGGTGCAATAATGTTAACAGTAGGATGACTCAGGAATGTGACCTCCCCTCCAAGCTACTCAACATACTTGATTTGGAACTTTTCCACATCTCTTTCGAGGAAGATAAGGAGTGAGGATGATACACCAAATTCAATAAATATGCAAACGCCTGGCAAATAAAATATAATGTTGGAAAATATGAGTATAGGCAAGTAGAATGGAGTGTTTGAATATGATTTAAATGGAAAAAGACAGCAGAAAGCTGCAGAAGAGAGGACTCGGGAGATCTCATCTATGAATCACAAAACGTAGCATCCAAGTTCTGTGGTAATGGGGAAGGTAAATGGAAACACACTAAGATTGTATTGACTGGATTTTTAAAAAAATAAGAGGGCTCTCATTGAAAATATAAAGTCCTAACAAGACTAGATTACGCAGGTTGGATACTCCTGATGACTGGGGAATCCAGATCCTGGTATTACAGACTAAGGATACGATGTAGGCTATTTAGGATTGAGATGAGGAAAAATGTTTTTATCAAGAGAATGGAATTCTGTGCTACATGATGCAGTTGAGGTCAAGCATTGAATATTTTGAAGGACTTAGATATAGATTTTGGGAATAAAGAGGCCAATAGGGTGATGAGTTGGATGATTAAGCATGACAATGCTGAAAGAACAGAGCTCTGGCTTCTATGACCATGGTTCTATATTTGTATGCACATAGTTGGAATACTGCAAGCAGTTACAGGCCTCTTATCTAAGGAAAGATTTGCTGTTATTGAGACAGTTCAGAGAAGGCTCACAAGGTTGATCTCTTTTTTAAAATCCCTACAGTGTGGAAACAGGCCCTTCAGCCCAACAAGTCCACACAATCCCTCTGGAGAATATCCCACCCAGACCCATTCACCTACCAATCTATTAATCTGCATGTCATCTGATTAATCCACCTAACCTATGTACCCTGAACAGTATGGGCAATTTAGCTTGGCCAGTTCACCTAAACTGCACATCTTTGGATTGTGGGAGGAAAGTGGAGCACCCAGAGAAAACCCACGCAGACACGGACAGAATGTGCAAAATCCACACAGGCAGTCACACAGGCAGTCACCCAGGTCCCTGGTGCTGTGAGGCAGCAGTGCTATCCACTGAGCCACCATACCACCCTAGCAGTGGGATTGGATTGAGGAGAGGTTGCGCAGTTTGGGCATGCGTGCTTTGGAATTCAGGAGAATAAAATGTGACTTTGTTCACAACATATAAGATTCTTATGTGGTTTGACAGGGTAGGTAGAGAAACATTATTTCATCTTGCAGAGAGTTTGGAACAGAAGTTATATCTCACTGGGTGTTGCACATTTATTCATACACTCAGAACAATTTCTTCTCCCAGAGAGAGTGTATCTGTGGAAGCCCTGTCAAAGCTGGGCCATTAAGTATATATAAGCTTGGGATGGACAAATTAAAATTCAGTTAGGGAATCGAGGGTTGTAAGGAAAAGGTAGGAAAGAAGAATGAAGGAATATCAGATCAGCCATGAAGTCATTGAAGACTTGATAGTTGAATGGCTTACATCTGCACTGCAACCTATGGATCCTGAGTCAAATTGCTGGGAAGTCCTTCCCTAACTGTATGAGGATAGATCTACATCAAATGCACTGCAGAGGATAATAAAGGCCACTAGGTGTGGGCAATAAATGCTGATGCAGCTAAATAAACTAATACCGCATGGATGACAAAAAACCTCAGTTAACAACTAACCCAATGTATACTTTATCTGCATTTGATTCAAAATTAAAATATATGTGAAGCATATATCTATTTCATCAATGAAATTATTAATTTATTATCATAAGCCTTATTCAAAAAGATGCAAAGGAACCAACAGTTTGGAATATTTAGTCTTCTCAATAGCACCAATCACAAAGGTTCTCTCACACACATCAGTTAAAGAAAAAATAAGCACAAATTTCCTTCAAACATTAACTTTGGACAAAAAAGCATTTGCGCTTAAACAGGTGCTAATTCTCAGAGAATAAAATGATAAGACATTAAATACTCCAGTTGTCCTTCAGTCCAACAGCCCTGAATAAGATCAGGACTACTAGAACAGACAAGTGTCACTAGGTATAAGCAGTTCAACCTTTGAAATCTCTTAAAATGTAGTTTGTTCAATATGTCTTCTAAAAGCCTTTCAACAAGTCTAGCTGTTTCAATTTCTCAGCTCTCACATCAAATCCACAAGAGGGTTTCTTGCAGAGGTGGAAAAGGTGACACTAGGCGCCCTTTTACGTCAGGGAATGCACCCAACTGAAGTCCAAAGCAACATCAAATGCCAATTCCGGGCGACCATAAACGCACACATACAATTTCACGTCAGTTCAGGCACATAGCTGAAGACAGATGACTTTCAGAAAGTGATTTTACAAAAATGTCCCACAGTCCTTTCAGTGTATCCTTCAACACAACAGGTCCAGGGACGAAACAGCTTTCACAGTACTTCAGCGATTAGTGATGAAAAGCATGAATAATTGAAGCAATCAGAATGAGACAGTTGCTGCCCAAATGCTTGTCATGGGTCACACGGGTGTCCACCAGCTCCCACATATTTACCCTCCATTTCCACCATATTTATTATTCTCAATTCAACTCCATTCAGAAATATAATTCAACGATTACCTATCATTACATCCAGCGGTTTAACTAGTCTAGCTATATATTTAATTCATTACTTTTATCTCTGCCGTGTCAGTTTAAGTGACTGCCTTCGTGCAATTAAAGCAAAACGTAAAGTTCACCAACCACTGATCTCGTTCTCAACTAATGAATGCCTCTGGACACCAGCATTCCCTCCCCTCTTATGTAAAAGGTCATAACAACAGCTCTTCCCTCATTGCACCAGAAGCCCTCACACAACACTTATGTTTGCATGAGAATCCAAATTTTCAAGCCTGTAATTTCGACCACTCCTCGCACAAATAATACGACTTACGTCCGGGAGGTGGACACTACCCAAAATAGAGACCTGAATTCCTAAGCCATTTAAAGTAATTATTGAGATGTAACAGTTTACATACATTGCATGAGCTAAACAGATAGGAAATGCATGGAGCCCATGAAGGGTAAGAATAGTTTATCAATCACTGAGAACAGATAGATAGATCATGCAGAGAATGTGTTGGCCTTAGCAGCTGTGGGCTCCACGGAACAGCTAACTGCTGTGAGCCAGAGTGTGAGAGTTGGACTGCAGCCAGTGTGCATCAATTCAAAATCCTTCTCGCATCTTCTCAACAGCCTGCTTTAACCGTTACAGTTAGTTTATAAAAGGGCAATGAGATCCAGTTCTCAGAGTTAGAAATATTTTGGGAAAAGGGAACAGGCCTATCCTGTATCTGATAACCAGAAAGTTGCTGCAGAAGCTGTTGTCCCGAGAATATGAAAGGAAAAGTAACTAATTGTATAAGATTCAATAGATTTATTAAGAACCTATAAGTTTAATAGGCATTGATTTCTAACAGCCCATTACTAGCATTTTACGTATCTCCACTGCTATGCAGAGGGGATTTCTGTATCGGAAGGAGAGTAACATTTGAAGAATTGAAATTTTCCCTGAACTCCTATTTTCCAGTCTTCATGAGGAATAATGGAAGGTCCATGAATAAAATGTCCAAGTGAATAAGAATTATCAGCAAGCTTCATCAGTAACTTTTTATAAGAATTGTTTACATAACTGTAAATTTTAACTTTGAGAAAAAAAACCTACTCAGGAGATTTAATGAGCAGTTGTGAAGATATCTTCTGTACATCTGTCAGCATCTCCTTCCTGCTTTCCTCCCTCTCTTACTAAGCTAAAATGTATCTTGTTCTGAGGAAGAAAATTTAACTCTGATTTATCTCCATACACCATCTGAACTTTTCCAGCAACTTCTGTTTTTTATATATATATATATATATACACACACACACACACACATATATATATATATATATATATATATAAACCATGATTTACAGATCGCTCTGCAATCTCTATTCCATGAGGATAGATCCCTTGCCCCATCTGTCAATATTCTAAATTTAAGACCATCTTTTTATCAGTGTGGTGTCACATTTGACCCTGAGAACTGAACTGCAAAAAAGAGATTGACTGCCAAAGCTATTACAAGGAAAAACAAGAAGACTGGTTATAGATCAGCTACTGTCTCACTGAATAAGTCTATACATGGGCCTCCTCATATTCCTCACAGCTTTCCTTGGTCAGTTAAAATTATGAATTCAAGCATTGTTACAACCCAGAATGTGGCTGCGTGGCCCATTAAGTCTGTGTCAACACTCTGACGCAGCAACTTGGCTAGTCCTACTCTGACCTTTGCCCAATGGGGTTGCACGGTGGCCCAGTGGACCCGGGTTCAATTCCAGCTTCGGGTGACTGTCTTTGTGGAGTTTACACATTCTCTCCATGTCTGCATGGGTTTCCTCTGGGTGCTCCGGTTTCCTCACACAATCCAAAAATCTGCAGGTTAGGAGAATTGGCCATGCTAAATTGCCCATAGTGTTCAGGGATGTGTCAGTTGGGTGCACTAGTCAGTGGTAAATGTTGAGTAACAGGGAAATGGGTTTGGGTGGGATACTCTTTAGAGGTTGGTGTGGACTTGCTGAGCCGAAGGATTTGTTGCCACACTGTAGGGATTCTATGGTTCAATTTCAGCAATTCTTCTTCTCTTCAGTCGCTCGTCCAATTACTTTCTGAAGGCCACAACCAAATATGCTTTCTCTCTCTTCTCCAGTGGCTCATTATAAATCCAGAACACTTGCTGTGAAACATGCATTTATCTCAAGCCGGCTCCAGTTTCAGCATATATTCTTCATCACAGATTTGATGGAAGTGGAACAAAATCCCAAGGTTTCTGGGCAGAACAGAAAATAAGAGAGTGACATATTTAAAAAAAACAATGACTCAAGGTGAATGTTAACATGGGGAAAAACATTAGGGCACAATGAGAAGTTACAATCGGAGTTCAGAGGGAAATTAGGGCAATACCCACTGCGGTGAAACATTGAGCAGAGATTCTATGGAAAGAGCAAGGGAGGGACAATCAATAGGAATCTTCTTCGAAGGAACTTTTGATCAAGGATAGTCAGCATGGTTTTGTGAAGGGCAGGTCGTGCCTCACAAACCTTATTGAGTTCTTTGAGAAGGTGACCAAGGAAGTGGACGAGAGTAAAGCAGTAGATGTGGTGTATATGGATTTTAGCAAGGCGTTCGATAAGGTACCCCATGGTAGGCTAATGCAATAACTACGGAGGTATGGCATTGAGGGTGCATTAGAGGTTTGGATTAGGAATTGGCTGGCTGGAAGGAGACAGAGGGTAGTAGTCGATGGTATAGGTTCATCTTGGAATGCAGTTACTAGCGGTGTTCCACAAGGATCTGTTTTGGGACCATTGCTGTTTGTCATTTTTATAAATGACCTAAAGGAGGGGCTTGAAAGCTGGGTGAGCAAGTTTGCGGATGACACGAAAGTCTGTGGAGTTGTGGACAGCGAAGAAGGATATGGCAGGTTACAGCGGGATATAGATAAGTTGGAGAGCTGGGCAGAAAGGTGGCAAATGGAGTTCAATGTAGCTAAGTGTGAAGTCATTCACTTTGGTAGGAGTAACAAGAAGATGGATTACTAGGCTAATGGTAGGCTACTTGGTAGTGTGGATGAGCAGAGGGATCTTGGTGTCCATGTACACAGATCTCTGAAAGTTGCCACCCAGATAAATAGTGCTGTGAAGAAGGCATATGGTGTACTGGGCTTTATTGGTAGAGGAATTGAGTTCCGGAGTCCTGAGGTCATGTTGCAGTTGTATAACACTCTGGTGCAGCCTCATCTGGAGTATTGTGTGCAGTTTTGGTCGCCATACTATAGGAAGGACGTGGAGGCATTGGAACGAGTGCAGAGGAGGTTTACCAGGATGTTGCCTGGCATGGTAGGAAGATCGTATGAGGAAAGGCTGAGGCACTTGGGGCTGTTCTCATTGGAGAAAAGAAGGTTTAGGGGAGATTTGATAGAGGTGTACAAGATGATTAGGGGTTTAGATGGGGTCGACAGTGAGAACCTTTTTCTGCTAATGGAGTCAGCTGTTACTAGGGGACACAGCTTTAAATTAAGGGGTGGTAGGTATAGGACAGATGTTAGGGGTAGATTCTTTACTCAGCGGGTTGTGAGTTCATGGAATGCCCTGCCAGTAGCAGTGGTGGACTCTCCCTCTTTATGGTTATTTAAGCGGGCATTGGATAAGCATATGGAGGTTACTGGGCTAGTGTAGGTTAGGTAGGCTTTGGTCGACGCAACATCGAGCGCCGAAGGGCCTGTACTGCGCTGTATTTTTCTATGTTCTATGTAACTATCACAGGTTTAGTAAGCTCAATGCCTCTGAAATTCAATGCTACATTGAATACATCTCTACCCAAACATCATTTAAACTGCATTTGTAAATCCCTCTCTTCAGCAACATTCGATGTACTGACATCATTTCTCCCCCACTCACAGGCACCTCACTTCCAAATCATTCCTTGCTCAGTCATCATTTCTCCTCCATTTACACATCCCCTTATTTCTTAAACATCATCCTCCCAGTCATCATTTCTCCTGCATTTAATCATTCCTTCACTAGACCCCCCAATAGTCAGAGGGAAATTGAGAAACAAACTTGTAAGGAGATCTCAGCTATCTGTAAGAATAATAGGATGGTTATGGTAGGGGATTTTAACTTTCCAAACATCGACTGGGACTGCCATAGTGTTAAAGGTTTAGATGGAGAGGAATTTCTTAAGTGTGTACAAGACAGTTTTCTGATTCAGTATGTGGATGTACTTACTAAAGAAGGTGCAAAACTTGACCTACTCTTGGGAAATAAGGCAGGGCAGGTGACTGAGGTGTCAGTGGGGGAGCACTTTGGGGCCAGCGACCATAATTCTATTTGTTTTAAAATAGTGATGGAAAAGGATAGACAAGATCTAAAAGTTGAAGTTCTAAATTGGAGAAAGGCCAATTTTGACGGTATTAGGCAACAACGTTCAAAAGCTGATTAGAGGCAGACGTTCGCAGATAAAGGGACGGCTGGAAAATGGGAAGCCTTCAGAAATGAAATAACAAGAATCCAGGGAAAGTATATTCCTGTCAGGGTGAAAGGGAAGGCTGATAGCTATAGGGGATGCTGGATGACTAAAGAAATTGAGGGTTTGGTTAAGAAAAAGAAGGAAGCATATGTCAGGTATAGACAGGATAGATCGAGTGAATCCTTAGAAGAGTATACAGAAAGTAGGAGTATACTTAACAGGGAAATCAGGAGGGCAAAACGGGTACATGAGGTAGCTTTGGCAAATAGAATTAAGGAGAATCCAAAGGGTTTTTTGCAAATATATTAAGAACAAAAGGGTAATTAGGGAGAGAATAGGGCCCCTCAAAGATCAGCAAGGCAGCCTTTGTGTGGAGACACAAAATGGGGAGATACGAAATGAATATTTTGCATCAGTATTTACTGTGGAAAAGGATATGAAAGGTATAGACTGTAGGGAAATAGTTGGTGACATCTTGCAAAATGTCCAGATTAAAGAGGAGGAAGTGCTGGATGTCTTGAAACAGTTAAAGGTGGATAAAGCCCGAGGACCTGATCAGGTGTACCCGAGAACTCTGTGGGAAGCTAGAGAAGTGATTGCTGGGCCTCTTGCTGAGATATTTGTATCATCAATAGTCACAGTGAGGTGCCGGAAGACTAGACATTGGCAAACGTGGAGCCACTGTTTAAGAAGGGCAGTAAGGACAAGCCAGGGAACTATAATCAGTGAGCCTGACCTCAGCTGTGAGCAAGTTGTTGGAGGGAATCCGGAGGGACAGGATGTACATGTATTCGGAAAGGCAAGGACTGATAAGGGATATTCAAGATGGCTTTGTGCGTGGGAAATCATGTCGCACAAACTTGATTAAATTTTTTGATGAAGTAACAAAGAAGATTGATGAGGGCTGAGCAGTAGATGTGATCTATATGGACTTCAGTAAGGCGTTCGACAAGGTTCTCCATGGGAGACTGATTAACAAGGTTAGATCTCATGGAATACAGGGAGAAACTAGCCATTTGAATACAGAACTGGCTCAAAGGTAGAAGACAGAGGGTGGTGGTGGAGGGTTGTTTCTTCAGACTGGAGGCCTGTGACCAGTTGAGTGCCACAGGGATCGGTGCTGGGCCCTCTACTTTTTGTCATTTACATAAATGATTTGGATGCAAGCATAAGAGGTACAGTTAGTAAGTTTGCAGATGACACCAAAATTGGAGGTGTAGTGGACAGCGAAGAGGGTTACCTCAGATTACAACAGGATCTGGACCAGATGGGCTAATGGGCTGAGAAGTGGCAGATGGAGTTTAATTCAGATAAATGTGAGGTGCTGCATTTTGGAAAAGCAAATCTTAGCAGGACTTATACACTTACTGGTAAGGTCCTAGGGAATGTTGCTGAACAAAGAGACCTTGGAGTGCAGGTTCATAGCTCCTTGAAAGTGGAGTCGCAGGTAGATAGGATAGTGAAGAAGGCGTTTGATATGCTTTCCTTTATTGGTCAGAGTTTGAGCACAGGAGTTGGGAGGTCATGTTGTGTCTGCACAGGATATTGGTTAGGCCACTGTTGGAATATTGCGTGCAATTCTGGTCTCCTTCCTATCAGAAAGATGTTGTGAAACTTGAAAGGGTTCAGAAAAGATTGACAAGGATGTTGCCAGGTTGGAGGATCTGAGCTACAGGGAGAGGCTGGGCAGGCTGGGGCTGTTTTCCCTGGAGTGTCAGAGGCTGAGGCGTGACCTTATAGAGGTTTACAAAATTATGAGGGGCATGGATAGGATAAATAGGCAAAGTCTTTTCCCTGGGGTCGGGGAGTCCAGAACTAGAGGGCATAGATTTAGGGTGAGAGGGGAAAGACACAAAAGAGACCTAAGGGGCAACTTTTTCATGCAGAGGGTGGTACGTGTATGAAATGAGCTTCCAGAGGATGTGGTGGAGGCTGGTACAGTTGCAACATTTAAGAGGCATTTGGATGGGTATATGAATAAGAAGGGTTTGGAGGGATATGGGTTGAGTGCTGGCTACTGGAACTAGATTGGGTTGGGATATCTGGTCTGCATGGACAGGTTGGACCAAAGGGTCTGTTTCCATGCTGTACATCTCTGTGACTCTATGACTCTAGTCACATTCCCCTGCTCAGTATTATATCTCCATCTCCACATCCCTTCCTTGGCATTAAATCTCCAGCAATTACACATGCACACAATTTTACACAGCCCTTCCTCAGTATGATTACTCCATTTACACATCCTTTACTCTCCGTAAATTTCTCCATTTACACATTCTTTCCTCACTATCATTATGTCTCCCTTTACGTATCACTTCCTTAGTATTAGTGTTCTTCCATTTACAAATCCCTTCCTCAGAATTATTTCTTTATTCATACATCCCCTCCTCAGTTTTATTACATCTCAATTTACACATCTATTCCTCAGTATTAAAATTCCTCCATTTCGACATCTCTTCCTCAGAATGATTCCTCTATTTACGCATGTCTTCTTCAACATAAGTTCTCCTCCATGTCCACAATTTTTTCTCAATACTATTACTTCTCCATTTACACATGCCGTCTTCAGTATTAATTCTCTAGCATTTACATAAGTCATTCTCAGTATTGTTACTCCTCCATTTGCACAACCCTTCCTCAGTATTATTACTCCTCAATTAACACATCTTCTCCTCAGCATTATTAAACCTCTACTTACATATCATTTTCTCAGTATTATTAGTACATTTGCACATCTCTTCCTAAGTATTATTACATGTGAATTTATACATCTCTTCCTCAGCATTATTACTCCAACAATTACACGTCTCTTCTTAAGTATTATTATACTTCTTTTTACATAGCCCTTGCTCAATATTGTTACTCCTCAAGGTTTGTTAAAGATTTGTAGCTTAGGTGCCATTTGCAGTAGTTGTACTTATGTTCGGCAAGTTGGGAAATTGATTTGCAGACATTGCATCCCCTGTGTGGTTGGCACCTTCAGTGCTCTGGAGCATGCTGTGAAGCACTATTGTACTGTGTCTTCTGGAATTTATTTGGTTCTGTTTCTGCTGCTTCCAGTTGCCAGTTCCAGTTGTTAATTGCAGTGGCCAGTATATTGGTCTAGGTCAATGTGCTTGTTGGCAGAATCTGTGGATGAGTGCCATACTTCTAGGAATTCTCTGGCTGACTCCTGTTTAGCTTGTCCTATCACTGTTGCGTTGTCTCAGTCGAATTTATGGTCCTTGTAATCTGTGTGTGTCCATACTAGGGACAGCTGGTCATGCCATTTAGTGGCTAGTTGGTGTTCATGGATGAGAATCGCTCATTGTCTGCCTGTTCGGCCTAGATAGTGTTTTGTGCAGTCTTTGCATGGAATCTTGTAAATTACGTTCATCTTGCACATGATGGGTATAGAGCTTTTTACCCTGGTAAATTGTTGTCAGAGTTTGGCTGTCAGTTTATGGGCTGTCATGAATCCAATGGTCAGAGAAGTCTGGTTGTTAGTTCTTAGATCTTTTTAATATAAGGTAGCATGGCTGGTGTGTTGGGTCATGGCATGCCCTTGTCACGCTGTTTGTCTGCTAGGCATCTGTCGATGAAATTACGGGAAGATCCATTCTTGGTGAAGACTCTGTAGAGGCATTCTTCTTCCCTTCAGAGTTTGGGAGTGCTGCAGTGTATTGTGCCATTTTGAACAGGATCCTAATGCAGCTTCTCTTGCGTGTGTTTGGGTTGTTGATGTTGTAGTTCAAGACCCGGTCAAGTGTGTGTGTCTTTTCTGTACACTTTTGTGGTGCATTCACCGTTCTGTGTTCCTTCTACCGTCACATCCAGAAATAGGAGTTGATTGTTGGTTTCCTCCTCTCTTGTAAATTTGATCCCCGTGGGAATGGTGTTGATAATCCTGTGTGTGTTCTCGATTTCACTCTCTTCATAATTACAAGAGTGTCATAGACGTATCTGATCCAAAGTTTGGGTTGGATTTGTGGCAGGGATATTGTTCCAGTTTTTACATTACTGCTTCTGCTATGAGCCCAGAGATGGGTGAGCTCATAGGTGCCCCATTGGTTTGTTCATATATTTGGTTGTTGAATGTGAAGTGTATCGTCAAGCAGAGGTCTAGTAGTTTGAGTATGTAGATCTTGTTCATAGGTTCCCCATCATGCCATCTGTACTGTTTGTCTAGGAAGTTGGCTATTGTCTCTCCAGCTAGAGTTTTGTCAATTGAAGTGAACAGTGCCATTACAGCGAATGAGACTATTGCTTCATCCTTGTCTATGTTTATGTTCTTGATGATGCCTCGGAATTCCTGTGATGATTGCAAGGAGTGTTTGGATCCGCTGATAAGATGCTTCAGTTTTTGCCAGTTTAAGTGATGGGGTTCCTGGAAATGCCACAATAGGTCTAAGTGGCTTGTGTACCTTGGGTAATCCGTAAAATCTTCAATCCTGGTTATCAGCCCGTATTTTTTGTAGGTTCCATAGTGTGTTTTTTTTCTATTGGTTAGCTATACCATGGGGTCTGACTCCCTTTGTAGGTAGGTCTCCATATCTGCAATTAGTTTCTCTGCTTTCTGAATATATTCAGTCTTCTCCATAATAACCGTCATTCCGCCTTTACCCACTGGTACTATGATTATGTTCTTGTCCTTTTTAAGTGTGTTGAGGGCTTCTCTCTTTTTGGTGTTGAGATTCTTCTTTTGTCTTTTCTTTGTTAGTAAGGGTACAATGGTTTGTCTGACTGCTTGCTGTGTCTCTTTGGTAAGTTTGTTAGTTCTGAGCATACATTCTAGTACAGCTAGGAAGTCTGTAGTTTTTCGATCCTTGTAGTTGTAGTTGAGTCTCTTGGCTAGCATGGCTTTTTCTCTGTCTGTGAGCTGTCTGTTGGAGAGGTTTAACAGCCTCTCTAGAAGACGTAACAGCCAGACTCGTCCGACCACTCGGATTCATGACAGCCCATAAACTGAAAGCCATGCTCAGACAACAACTCACCAGAACAAAATACCCTGTGCCCATCATGTGCAAGATGAACGTATTTTACAAGATTCCATGCACAAAACACTATCTCGGACAAACAGGCAGACAACTAGCAATCCACATCCACTAACACCAACGAGCCACTAAATGCCATGACCAGCTGTCCCTAGTGGTGACACATACAGATGACAAGGGCCACAAATGCGACTGGGACAACACAAAGATCATAGGACAAGCTAAACAGAGGAGAGCCAGAGAATTTCTAGAAGCATGACACTCATCCATGAACTCCATCAACAAAGATATAGACCTAGACCCAATATACCAGCTACTACAAGGAACTGGAACTAGAAACCGGGGAAGCAGCAGAAATGGAACCAAATAAATTCCAGAAGACACAGTACAGCGCTTAACAAAAGGCTCCAAAGCACTGAAGATGTCAGCTAGACAGGGGATAAAATGTCTGCAAATTAATTTCTCAGCTCAGCGAACATATCCACAACTATGGCATTATTACTCCTCCATTTACACATTCCTTCCTTCAAATTATTGTGCTATTTACATATCCCTTCTTCAATACAAATACTCTTCCATTTACACATCCATTCCTCAGTATTATTAGCCTTCTATTCACACACCTCTTCCTCAGTATTAATTCTTCTCCATTTATACAAACCTTTTTCAGTACTATTATGTGTCCATTCCTTCCTCAGTATTATTATTCCTCCAGTTATATAACAATTCCTAAATACTATTAGATTCCGGTTTCCGGTCCCTTCCTTGCTATTATTGTTGTTCCAAACACACACCCCTTCCACAGTATTATTAAACCTCCATTTACATATGCCTTCCTCAATATTATTACTCCTCCATTAACACTTCCTTACTTCAGTATTATTACTCCATCATTCACATAGCCCTTCTTCAGTATTATTACTCTTCTCATGGTCAAGTGCCTTCTTCAGTATTACTACTCCTCCAGTTGCACATTCGTTTTTGACCATTGTTACTCCTCCAGTAACATTTTTCTTGGTTACGTCCCATTTGTGCATGGCCTCCGGACAGCTCATCTGTGTCCACCAATGGTCTACACCTGCCGAGCATGCGCTCGCTTCAGCCATGGGTGGTACAGGCAATGATTGACAGTGGTTCCAGGCCAATGGAAGGAGAAGTGGCATTACTGGATGACCTCCTGGGAGGCAAGTGTTAAGTAGAATTGGTGCAGCGCAGGAGGAAGCCATTCTCCTTGTCCCAGTTTCTCACATCCAATTACCTGTACTTTTTAGAGGTGCTTGCCTCTGCATGGAAAATCAATTTTATTATATTCCCCAAGCATTGCACAGGTTGGCAGGATTCTTCTCATAATATTTTGCAATTACCATCTGGATATATTTTGCGCAGAAACCATACGATTATGATGGAGCTTTAGATAACATTAATTCGAGCATCTTGGAATATTGTATACTGTTCTGCACCAGAGGAGATTTACCAGGATAAAAACTGAAAGAACTGCAGATGCTGGAAATCAGAGCAAAAATAGAAATTGCAGGAAAAGCTCAACAGGTCCAGAGAAGGGTTACTGAATCTGAAACATTAACTTTGTTTCTCTCCACAGATGCTGCCAGACCTGCTGAGATTTACCAGGATGTTGCCCAGGAGGAAGTAACAAAGAGCAGCTGGATATGGTATTCCACAAGGCAGGGAGGCGAGGGGTTCAGTGTATTAGTAACTGATTGAGGTGCATAAATTTATGAGAGGGATAGATAGAGAGAAAAGTCTCCCCAAGTCAAAGTTAGAGGAACCAGGAATTGCAGTTTAAAGGTACACCACAGAAGGTTTAGAGAGAATGTGAGAGAAAACAAATTCACTCAGAAGGTGGCAGGTATCTAGAACTCAGTGTCTGAAAGGGTTGTAGTGAAGGGAACCTTTAAGGCATTTATAAAGGCATTTAGATAAGCACTTGAATTACAGTGCAAGGTCACAGCCAAGGGCTGGAACCTGGAGGTCTTGATGACCGGCATGAACATGATGGGCTGAAGGGCAACTTTCCATGCTCTAGAAACGCAATGTCTCTCTATGATTCTATGAAACTTTTTCCTATTGGAAGCCCACATGGGGAATCTGCAGTCATCCATGTGAGAGATATCTCTGGCTTATATAGTTCTGGCAGAAAGAATAGAAATGCAAAATGTGCATTTAAAGTTCAATTTCTAATGTAACCCAATGGTCTGCATTGATTTTTATTTCTTCACTGCACCAGCGCCTTCGAATTGATCTATTGGCCCAACGCAGATGATGGACATGCATAAACATTAAACAAAAATTTGCAGATGCTGGAAATATGGTAAAAAAAAAAGTACTGGAGAAACTTAACAGGTCAGGCAGCATCTGTGGAGAGAAAGCAGACTTAATATTTCAAAGCTAATGACAGTTCATGCAGAATCATTGTGCAGACCTGCAGAAAAGTGGATGGTGTTACACCAGGTAGAGATGCTGTCCAAATACCATCAGGAGATATTAAAGATAGTCGACAAAAATCAGATGTCAGGTCACAGAAAATATTTTTTAAAATGAGAAGTAGTACAGTAGCACCTCGACATACAAATGACCCCGTTCACATACAAATCGGTTTACGAACAGGATTGTACGTAAAATTTTGCTTCAATGTACATATGAAATTCAAGGTACGAGCAAAGGTACAAATGCAAAAAGCCCGTGTGCGACCACGTGGTTTCATTGTTCCGCTTGTTCAACGCAAAAGCTCTCGGGGCCCCACGTGATCTCATTCAGTTAATCTTTGGCGTGTGCGCTGTGAACAGCCATCCAAGCATTCTTACGCTATCCGAACAATGGGAACTTTTCGGTTCGCGAACCGGATCCCGGAATGGATTAAGTTCCTAAGTCGAGGCGCGACTGCATTCAGACACAAGACGTTACCCAAGAAGCTTAGCAGGTCTGGCAGTATCTGTGAAGCGAAATCAGAGGGAACATTTCGGGTTCGCTGACACTTATTTACAATTAAGTAATAGGTGGTCATTCATTCCTTTTAGGTATACGGGGGCGGGGGAGAGAGAGACTGAAGACTCAGCAGGAGTTTGGTCCTCCAACCAATACGAATGAATGAAGAGCACAGGCTGGTCCTGGAGGTCCCTCATTGTCTGAGATTCTGCCTCCATAATACCATAGGACACAGAAACAGAAGTTAGGCCATTCAGTCCATTGAGTCTGCTCTATTATTCAATCATGGCTGATAGATTTTTCAAGCCCATTTTTATGCATTCTCCCCATAATCGAGACAATCAAGTTCTTAGTTTTAAATTTACTCATTGACCAGGTCTCTGTGACAGATTCACCACTCTAGGACTAAAGAAGATTCTCCTTATCTCCACTCTAAACAGTCTTCCCTTTACTCTTAGGCTGTGCCCTCAGGTCCTAGTCTCTCTTGCCCACAGAATTATCTTCCAACATCCACTCTGTCCAGGCTGTTCAGTATCCTGCAAGTTTCAGTCAGATCTCCCCTCATCCTTCTACACTCCATTGAGTATACCCCCAGGATTCTTGAACATTTGTCATACGTTAAGCCTTCCATTCCTGGGATCATTTGTGAAAACCTCCTCTGCTCCCACTCCAGGGTCAATACATCCCTCCTGAGGTATAGGGGCCAAGATTGCTCACAATACTCTAAATGTGGTCTGACCAGAGCCTTATAAAGCCTCAAAAATATGTCCCTGCTTTTACACGCTAGTCCTCTTGATATAAATGACAACACAGCATTGGCTTTCCTCACGACTGACTCAACCTGCAAGTTTACCTTAAGAGAAACCTGGACTAAGACTGCCAAGTCTCTGCACTTCAGATTTCTGAATCTTCCTACCAAAGGGCATGATCTCACAATTTCCCAAACTGTCTTTCATATGCCACTTCTACAAATGAAGAATCATCTTAAGTGTTGAGATGGGAAATGGAGATAAAGGGAGGCCAGACAGGAAAAACCCAACTTATCAAATTGTTGTAATAGTTTTATTGAATATTTCTTAATAGTAAAGACACATTAAAATTAAGAACCTGCATTAAGAACAAGTTTATATTGAGGGTCAGGTGATGAACTGAATACAAAGACATTACTACATCATGGGTAATGTGGTGGTTCAGTGGCTAGCACTGCTCTCTCACAGCACCAGGGACCCGGGTTCAATTCCAGCCTCGGGTGACAGTCTAGAGCATGTACTCAATCTCCTTTTGAAGCTATGCCAACTTTGGAGGGTGATGCCTGTATGGATGTTGCTCAATTGGAACAGCATCTCCTACATCTGCATCATGCATAATTAGAAGGATGGCACAGTGGCTCAGTGGTTAGCACTGCTGCCTCTAAACACCACGCACCCGGATTTGATTCCAGCCTCGCGGAGTTTGCACAGTCTCACTGTGTCTATGTGGGTTTCCTCCCACAGTCCAAAGATGTGCAGATCAGGTGAATTGGCCATGCTAAATTGTCCATAGTGTTCAGGGGTGTGTAGGTTAGGTGCATTAGTCAGGGGAAATGTAGAGAAATGGGTCTGGGTAGGATACTCTCTGGGGGGGTCAGTGTGGACTTGTTGAGCCAAATGATCTCTTTCCACAGATTCTATGATCCATGATCTCAGAGACAGATGTAAATTTTGCAATCATATTGATGATCAAACCCTTTTCTACTCAGACACAAACATTGACACAAACACCATCTCCATCACGTGACCTTGTTGATGTGTCCGATGTCTCTCCCAACACATCGATGAACAGTCGGACCTACTGTGAAATACGGCTAGATGGTCTTTCCTCATTGTGGACAACTGAGGCATCGATCAGATGGGCTGATTCCATGAAACATCATACGCACACAGAGGAAGTGACTGCAAGTGCAACAGTAGGCTGGATGACTGAGTAAATCTTCGAGTAAAAAGTGAGGTCTGCAGATGCTGGAGATCAGAGCTGAAAATGTGTTGCTGGTTAAAGCGCAGCAGGTCAGGCAGCATCCAAGGAACAGGAAATTCGACGTTTCGGGCACAAGCCGATGAAGGGCTTCCTGATGAAGGGCTTGTGCCCGAAACGTCGAATTTCCTGTTCCCTGGATGCTGCCTGACCTGCTGCGCTTTAACCAGCAACACATTTTCAGCTCGTGACTGAGTAAATCCCCTCCCAATTTAGTGCAGCTGAATGCAGCTGTTCTCACTAGGAGCCTGCTCAGATAAAACCAGACTTGGAGAGGGAAGAGCGGTCAGAATGGAGTAAATCACATTGAAGTTACCTTTGGGCCAGATGAGGTTTCATTACCTGGCAGATGACAGCAACCCAGCTGTAAAACCCCTGGCTTTTACAACAAACCAGCAGTTTTAATGTCACTTATACCAGCATTTTATTCCTTCCAGATTTATTCAATTAACTGAACTTCTGGTCCCCAATTTCAGTGGTGGTTTCAGAACTCACATCTGTAGGTTATCTGTCCAGCTTCTCCAATACTAATTCAGTAACAGACGTACTTAGTGCTGTAACCTTCCTTATGCCAAGATCAAATGCCTACCACAGAATTATGCGAGCAGTTAACAGAGTCCTCTCAATTTCCCCAATAGTTATTTTAATGCAGACTTGAATCAAATCTTTTTTTTTCAGAAGGGTCACCGGAATGAAAATTAACAACTGCTTCAAAATGGTAGCTTCAGAACATCTGACATAAAAACGTCAAAACTTCATAGAAAAATTGCAGCATCAACATTCATACTGGAAACTTTAACATGCAATTTCAGTTTCAGTCAGGAACAGATCTCACTTTGACCCAAATCTCTGATTTCACAGCTGGTTTCCAGCATTCCCTATTGTTCATGCTGATTCTAAACTCAGTGGTGAAAGTGTTTGTGTTCCCTGTCTACAAGCTCTGAACCATGTGAGAGAGCAGCTAAGATGACTTCCTTACACACCTAAGGATGGTCTCTCACAGGGACTTTGCTGTCAGCGAAGAAAGATGAGAAAGACCGCAGTGGCATTTGTCCCTCTCAGTGTGACCCTGGAATACCATGCCCAGGTTTTTGTATGATTCTCACCCCAGATTGTCCTTCCTTCAATTGAAGACTGGCACTCAGGTGGAAAAGACAGAACCTTACAATGTGTTTAAATAAAAGATGATTTATTTCATATTTAACCAGAGCATGAAACTTCAACCCAGTTATTTTTAGGGGTGGTGGTGTGAAATCTCTAGAAACCACCAGAAAATCATACCATTGCTCTCATTTGCAAGAGACTGATGGTAGATGAATGAGTTGATCACCAGACTGGATGAATGCATAAATCCCTTCTGACACACAGTGCAAGTGAATGGCATCTCCCCAGTGTGAAGATGGTAGTGCGTTATCAGAACCTTGGTGCAAAGATCAAGGTATCTCGGAGAGAGTACAGGATATTCTCAAAGGGAGTGGGACCAGCAGGAGGTCTTTGTATGCATTGGAACTAAGGACATAGGAAGGAAAAAGGATGAGATTCTGAAGGGAGAATAGAACAGGTTAGGCAGGAATTTAAAAAGGTCCTTGAGGGTAATAATACCTGGATTACTCTTGGTGCTACGCCTAAGTGAGGGCAGAAATAGGAGGATAAAGCTGATGAATGTGTAGCTGATGAGCTAATGCACGGGAAAAGTATTCATATGTTTGGATCATTGAAATCTTTTCTGGAGTAGACATGACCTGTACAAGAAGGATGGATTTCACCTGAATTGGAAGGGGTCTAACATACTGGCAGGGAGATTTGCTGTTCTGGAGGATGTAAACTAGTAAAATGGGGTGTGTGTGTGTGTGGGGGGGGGGGGGGGGAACCCCAAAGACATAGTGAGAAATGAGATCACTCTGAAACTGGTATAGTTGGGAAAAGGGGCAAGTCAAACAGTCAGGGCAGACAGGAACATGGCACAGACCGAGGTAGGATGGATTCATTAAACTGCATTTCTTTCAATGCAAGAGGCCTAACAGGGAAGGCAGATGAATTCATGGCATGGTTAGGAATATGGAACTGGAATGTCATAACAATTACAGAGATGTGGCTCAGGTATGGACAGGATTGGTAGCTTAATGTTCCATGATAGAAATGTGATAGCAAGGATAGAAAGGGGAGCAAGAGAGGTGGAAGAGTGGCGTTTTTGATAAAAGATAACATTATGGTTGGGCTTACAGGAGGATATCCTGGGAATACATCCGGGGAAGTTATTTGGGTAGAACTGAGAAATAAGAAAGGGATGAAAACCTTATTGGGTTGTAATATAGATTCCACAATCGTGATCAGGAAGTTGAAAAACAAATTTGTAAGGCGATCTCGGTTGTCTGAAAGAATATTAGGGTCGTAATGATCAGGAATTTTAACTTTCCAAACATAGACTGGGATGACCATAGTGTTAGGTTTAAAATGGAGAAGAATTTAAGTGTGCACAAGAAAATTTTCTGAATCAGAGCGTAGATATACCTACCAGAGAAGGTGCAAAACTTGACCTACTCTTGGGAAGTAAGGCAGGGTAAGTGACTGAGGTGTCAGTAGGAGAGCACTTTCAGGCCAGTAATGATAATTCCATTAATTTTAAAATAGTGATGATGGAAAAGGTTAGACTGGCTCTAAAAGTTAAATTTTTAAATTGGAGGAAGGCCAATTTTGATGGTATTAGACAAGAACCTCCAAACGTTGACTAGGGGCAGATGTTTGCAGGTAAAGGGACGGCTGAAAAATGGGAAGCCTTCAAGATGAGATAATGGGAGTCCACAGACAGTATATTCCTATTAGGGTGAAAGACATGGCTAGGTTTTGGTTAAAAAAAAAGCATATGTCAGGTGTAGACAGTAGAGATCGAGTGAATCCTTAGGAAAGCATAAATGCAGTAGGAGTACACATAAAAGGGAAATCAGGAGGGCAAAAAGGGGACATCAGATAGCTTCAATAAATAGGGTCAAGGAGAATCCAAAGAGATTTTATAAATATATTAAGGACAAAAGAGTAACTAGGATCAGCAAGGCAGCCTACGTGTGCTAACTCAGGAGATGGGAGAGATACTAAACAAGTATTTTGCATTAATGTTTGCTGTGGAGAAGGACATAGAATGTGGGGAACTATATGGCGACATCTTGAAAAATGTCTATATTACAGAGGAGGTGGTTCTGCATGTCTTAAAATGCAGAAAGGTGGATGAATCTCCAGGACCTGATCAGGCGTCCTCTAGAACTCTGTGAGAAGTGATTGCTAGGCCCCTTGCTGAGATAATCAAAGGTGCGAGAAGACTGGAAGTTGGCTAACATGCTGCCTCAATTGAAGAAAGGTAGTAAGGACAAGCCAGGGAACTATGGACTGGTAAGCCTGACATCAGTGGTGGGTAGGGTGTTGGAGGGAATCCTACGGGACAAGATTTACATGTATTTGGAAAGGCAAGGACTGATTAAGGATAGACAACATGGCTTTGTGCATGGGAAATCATGTCTCACTAACTTGATTGAGTTTTTTTGAATTAGTAACAAAGAGGATTAATGAGGGTAGAGCAGTGGACGTGATCTATATGGGCTTCAATAAGGCATTCGACAAAGTGTTTCATGGTACACTGGTTAGCAAGCTTACAACCCATAGAATACAGGTAGAACTAGCCACTTGGATACCTAACTGGCTCAAAGGAAGAAGACAGGGTGACTTCAGAGGGTTCTTTTCAGACTGGAGGCCTGTGACAGTGATGTGCTACAAGAATCAGTGCTGAGTCCACTGCTTTTCGTCATTTTCTAAATGGTTTGGATGTGAACATAAGAGATGTAGTGGACAGCGAAGAAGGTTACCTCAGAGTTCAACAGGATCTTGATCAGATGGGCCAATGGACCAAGGAGTGGCAGATGAGGTTTAATTTAGATAAATGCTGCATTTTGGAAAGGCAAACCAGGGCAGGACTTATATACTTAATGATAAGGTCCTAGGGAGTGTTGCTGAACCAAGAGACCTTGGAGTGCAGGTTCATAGTTCCTTCAAAGTGGAATCGATGGTAGATAGGATAGTGGAGAAAGCAATTGGTATGCTTTCCTTTATTGGTCACAGAATTGAGTGTGGGAGTTGAGAGGTCACATTGCAGCTGTACAGCACATTGGTTAGGCCACTTTTGGAATATTGTGTGCAATTCTGGTCTCCCTCCTATAGGAAGGATGTTGCAAAACTTGGAAGGGTTCAGAAAAGATTTACAAGCATGTTGCAAGGTTTGGAGGGTTTGAGTGACAAATGGAGGTTGAGTAGGCTGGGGCTGCTTTTCCTGGAGTGTCAGAAGCTGAGGGGTGACTTTATAGAGGTTTATAAAATCATGAGCGGCATGGATTGGGTAAATAGACAAGGTCTTTTTCCTAGGGTGGGGGAATCAAGTTGAAGGCACAGATTTAGGGTGAGAAGGGAAGGATTTAAAAGGACCTAAGGGCAACCTAAGGGGCAACTTTTGTCATGCAAAGGATGGCGTGTGCATGAAATGAGCTGCCAGAGGAAGTGGTGGAGGCTGGTACAATTACAGCATTTAAAAGGCATCTGGATGAATATATGAATAGGAGGGGGTTAGAGCGATATGGGCCAAATGCTGACAAACGGGACTAGATTAATTTAGGATATTTGGTCAGCATGGACAAGTTGGACCGAAGGACCTGTTTCTGTGCTGTACATCTCTAAGAATCTTTCTAGATGGTGATGGTTTAGTCTGAGGTTTGCCATCCGTCAGATGGCAAGGTTCAGGAGGTGGGACTTTCAAGGTGATCTCAACCAGTACAGGAACCGAAACCAGTGCCTGTCGTGGCCAGCCTCCAGCCAACTGAACTAACTGTTCCCCAAACTGGGAACAAACTCAGAATTAATGTAATTAGTACTGCATGTGATTAAAAACAGTACTAACAGAGTCTAAGCCCTGCTGTTACTTGTGAATTCGCTGGTGTGTGAGCAAGTTGGATGACTGAGTGAACCCTTTCCCACACTCAGAGCAGGTGAATGGCCTCTCCCCAGTGTGCACTCGCTGGTGTGTCTGTAGGTGGGATAAACGAGTGAATCCCTTCCTACATATGGAACAGATAAATGGTCTGTCCCCTGTGTGAACCTGCTGGTGTGTCAGAAGATTTGACGAATTACTGAATCCCTTCCCACACACGGAGCAAGTGAATGGTCTCTCGCCGGTGTGAACCCGTTGGTGTTTCACCAGGGTGGACGAACGTGCAAATCCCTTCCCACACACTGTGCAAGCAAATGGCCTCTCCCCAGTGTGAGTATATTGGTGCGTTATCAGATCCTTTTTGCTTTTGAAGCATTTATCACAGTCAGAACAATTAAAAGGTTTGTTGTTGGAGTGAACACGCTGGTGTGTCGCAAGATGGGAAGAGTGTGTGAATCCTTTCCCACAGACAGAGCATGTGAAAGGTCTCTCACCGGTGTGAGTGCGCCGATGAATCTTCAGTTCAGATGGGTAATTAAATCCCTTCCCACAATCCCCACATTTCCAGGGTTTCTCCATGGCATATATCCTTGAATCCCTCCAAGTCCCATAACCAGCTGAAGCCTCGTCCAGTCAGAGTGATTTCCGACTGATGTGAATGCTGTTCCTTTCAGGCTTTGAAAGGTCTTTATCACCAACCCATGTGCATGCTTCAGTGATTTCTCAGTCACACTGATGTTTGAAGTCTTTACCAACAGAAAAGCAATTCTCCTTCTACGGTCAAAGGCTGATGGCGTTCAGGTCCCAATTAACCGAGTCACTCTGTCCGATCCTGACGTGACATTTTGGTTTGAGTTCCCCGCCTATGAATCCTCCCCTTCTGAAATCCGGCACAAGGAGCTTACAGGAGTCATCGCTGCTCGAAAAACATGGTACAAAATTAGAACATTTGTTCCCCATTGTTTCCCCAATCCTCTTCAGTCAAGCGGAAATAGGCCAATACCAGCATTAAAAGGCAAACTTCCTAGCTAAACCAGAATGATTGCTCAGTGTATACGAGATGCTAAGCGCCCTGTTGTATTCACTGTGGAAGGTATCCAGCCGAAAGATGGATACTACACGTTTTATCTGTGAGGGCTGACAAGCACAGACAAGGGTGGCTCAGTGGTTAGCACTGCCGCCTCACAGCGACAGGCACCCAGGTTTAATTCTAGCCTCAGGCGACTATCTCTGTGGAATTTGCACATTCTCCCTGTGTCTTTGTGGGTTTCCCCTGAGTGCTCCAGTTTCCTCCCACAGTCCAAAAATGTTCAAGTTAGGTGAATTAGTCATGCTAAATTGCCCATAGTGTTTAGGGATGTGCAAGCCAGGTGCATTATTCAGGAGAAAAATGTTGGAGAATGGGTCTGGGAGGGATAGTCTTCAGAGGGTCGATGTGGACTTGTTAGGACAAATGGCCTGATCCATATTGTTGGGATTCTATTAGGAGAATGAGCGTTAAAAGAGTGCCAAAACCTGAGAAGTAGCCCCTCAAGGGCTAGGCAGAGGGGCTGCAACCTCTCACAGTGAATATACGCATGGCCCAGGGATTCCTATACTGTAAACATCAAATGCAACTTGTATTCACCCACTAGATGAAGACGCGCAAAATCCTGTTGTCTCAAATATTCAGAAAATGCAAGCAATAAGTCAGCATTCGAAGTGTTGAACTTTGAATGTGTGGCAACACTTTGGGTCAACAATGGGTAGGTCAAGAAATAGAAAAAAGATAACTGACAGAGAGAATAGGATGTTAGCAACTAGAGTGACGTCAGGGATAATCAGAGTTAAAAAAAAACAAAGCTAAAGACACTCCTCTCAATACACTCACAACAAATTAGATGATTGATCTGATCCCTTTTTCCAAGAAAGGAAAATATGACTGTACACAATACTCAGGATATGATCTCACCAAGGCCTTGCATTGCTGCATCAAAACTTCATTGATATCCCACTCCCTTCTAGTAAGCATTAATTTGCCTTCCTAATCAGCGTACTTCCATACTAACGTCTTGTCATTCATGCAGCAGGACGTCCACACCCCTCCGTTCCGCAACGTTCTACAATCTTTCTTCATTTAATTCAGATTTCACTCTTCTATTCTTTCCGTCAAAGTTGACATCTTCTCATATCATACCCTATCTGTTGATTTTTCACTCACTTACATGCTCTATTTATGCCCATTCACAGATTTGTTAAACAATATAAGTTCCTCTTTTATTTGGTGTCATCAGCAAATTTGGCTACCATATGTATTCAAGTCATTTGATATGGATTGTAAATATTTGAGTCTCCCACACAGATACCCTGTAGAACTCCACAGGATTGTTATAGCCTGGTCAGTTACAGCATGCCAACCCATTTGTCGTTACTCAGAGTCATACAGTACAGAAATAGCCCATTGAGTCTGCTCCAGCAAAGCTGCTCTAATCTTTACTTGTACATCACACTCTCTGCTAGACAATTCTCTACTTGTGCTAAACATGTCATAGAAACAGAATATAGAGATAACGTGTCGACCATTTGGCCCTTCGAGCTTGCTCTATCGCTCATGGCTGATCAGTCAATTCAGTAGCATGTTCATGCTTTCTCCCCATATCCTTCCATCCCTTTAGCCCTAAGTGCTAAATCTATTTCCTTCTTGAAAATGTTCAGTGTTTTGGCCTCCACCGCTTTCTGTGGTAGCGAATTCCACAGGCTCGCTACTCTCTGGGAGTAGAAACTTGTCTTCATCTCAATCCTAAATGGTTTATCCTGCTTCCTTCCACTGTGACATTCTGGTACTGGACTTCCCCATAACTGGGGAAGTCCTTCTTATCTCTACTTTGTCCAGTCTTGTTAGGATTTTATAGGCTTCTATGAGATTATCACCCTCATTCTTCTAAACTGCCGTGAATAACTGATCCAGTTTTTCCCCACAAATCAGTGACACCATTGCAGAATTCAGTCATGTGAGATTTTATCTTTTGATGTGATGCCTTATGCGAATGTAGTTTCCCTCTACCTTCTCGATCAGTATCAAATAACATCAAAGTCACATACAATCATCTAAATTCCTATAATCCTTGTAATGAGATGATGCATTTCGGCAGAGGAATAGGAAGAGACAATGTACTCTCAACGTCATAGTTTAAAAGCTTTATCTTGCCAGATTAACTCGAGGGTTTGTATGCTCAGATCTCTGAAACTAATAGAGAGAAGAAAGTGAGGACTGCAGATGGTGGAGATCAGAGTCAAAAAATTTCACATCTAACAGACATTATTGTACAAGATGTATTTTTAATGACAATTGACAATGATCATAGCATTCAAAAACAGAAATTGCTGGAAAAACACAGCAGGTTTGGCAGCATGTGTGGAGTGAAAGCAGAGTTAACCTGGAGGTCCAGAGACACTTCTTCAGTTCCATGTTTTTCTGAATTGGTTAGGTCACTGTTGGAATATTGCGTGCAATTCTGATCTCCTTCCTATCGGAAAGATGTTGCGAAACTTGAAAGGGTTCAGAAAAGATTTACAAGGGTGTTGCCAGGGTTGGAGGATTTGAGCTATAGGGAGAGGCTGAACAGGCTGGGGCTGTTTTCCCTGGAGCGTCGGAGACTGACGGGTGACCTTATAGAGGTTTACAAAATTATGAGGAGCATGGATAGGATAAATAGACAAAATCTTTTCCCTGGAGTTGGGGAGTCCAGACCTCGAGGGCCTAGGTTTAGGGTGAGAGGGGAAAAATATAAAAGAGACCTCAGGGGCAACTTTTTCACGCAGAGAGTGATACGTGTATGGAATGAGCTGCCAGAGGAAGTGGTGGAGGCTGGTACAATTGCAACATTTAAGAGGCATCTGGATGGGTATATGAACAGGAAGGGTTTGGAGGGATATGGGCTGGGTGCTGGCAGGTGGGACTAGATTGGGTTGGGATATCTGGTCGGCATGGACGAGTTGGACCGAAGGGTCTGTTTCCATGCTGTGCATCTCTATGATTCTATAAGTTATGTTTTTGTTTCTGACTTCCAGCATCTGCAGTTCTTTGGGGCTTTCTCTTACGTGATCATCTGATTGCATTAACCAGGTTTTAATTATGTATTTATTAAGTGAATTCAAATCTCACTATCTGCCATGACGCGATTCAAATCTATTAGGAAAACTCGGAGCTGCTGGCCCAGTGACCTTACCGCTATTCCATCGCCTCTTCCAACGCGACTGCCCGGGGTTTGTCTGTCGCATCTGCAGAGAGGAAAACAAAGACTTAACATTTTAAGATCAAGAAGTCCTTTCTTCAAATCTGGAAGGAACGCTGCAGGGATTCTCAGATGTGGTGGTGCTGGTGTTGCACTGGGATGGACAAAGTTAAAAATCTAGGCGAAAGTGAGTACTGTAGATGCAGGAGATTAGAGTCCTGGAGGGGAAGGTGCAATAGGTGCAAGATGATAGGTCGGAGGGGAGAGTGGAGCGGATAAACGGGAAGGAAGATGGACAGATGGGACAGGTCATGAGGATGGTGCTGAGCTGGAAGTTTGGGACTGGGGTAAGGTGGGGGGAGGGGAAATGAAGAAACTGGTGAAATCCACTTTGCTGCCATGGGGTTGGAGGGTCCCAAGGCGGAAGATGGGGTGTTCTTCCTCCAGATATCAAGTGGTAAGGAAGTGGTGATGGATGAGGGCCAGGACCTGCACGTCATCGGCAGAGTGGGAGAGGGAGTTGAAGTGTTCGGCCAGGGGGCGGTGGGGTTGGTTGGTGGGGGGGGGGGTCTCCTGGAGATGCCCTCTGAATCGCTCTGCATATAGGCACCTTGTCTCCCCAATATAGAGAAGACGCATTGGGAGCAACGGATACAATAAATGACATGTGTAAGTGGAGGTAAACCTTTGATGGATGTGGAAGGCTCCTTTGGGCCTTGGACAGAGGTGAGGAGTAGGGGTGGTGTGGGTGCAGGTTTTGCAATTCCTGCAGTGGTGAGGGAAGGTGCCAGGAGGGGTGGGTGGGTTGTTAGGGGGCATGGACTTGATGAGGTAGTTGCAGAGGGAATGGTCTTTACGGAAAGCATATGGGGTGGGGAGTGAAATATATCTCTGATGTCGGGGTCCATTTGTAGGTGGCAGCAATGACAGAGTATGATGCGATGTATCCTGAGGTTGGTAGGATGGAAGATGAGGACCAGGGGGGTTCTGTCCTTGTTGCGGTTGAAGGGGTGGGGTTCGATGGCGGAGGTGTAGGACGTGGATGAGATGCGCTGGAGGGCATCATCACCCACGTGGGAGGGGAAATTGCGGTCTTTGAAGAAGGAGACCATCTGGTGTGTTCTATGGCCGAACTGGTCCTCTTTCACCGTACCTGCTCCCAGGAGGACCAGTTCCACCACAGAACCCCACCTCCCCCCCGGACCTCACCTTCCATCCCACCAACGCCCTGATACATCGCATTGTCCTCTGCCATTTCCGCCACCGACAAAGGGAGCCCAACATCAGAGATATATTTCCTTCCCCACTCCTACCTGCTTTCCTTAAAGACTGTTCCTTCCGTGACTCCCTTGTCAGGTCCACGCTCACCACCACCCCCCCGGCACCTTACCCCACCCCTGCAGGTATTGCAAGACCTGCCCCTACACCTCCCCCTCACCTCCATCCAAGGAGCCATCCGCATCCGTCAAAGTTTCACCTACACTTACACGCGTCGTTTACTGTATTCGTTTTTCCCGATGTGGTTCCCCTCTACTTTGGGGAGACAGGACGCCTACTCGCAGAACGCTTCAGAGAACATCTCCCACACCAACCGACCCCAACGCCCAGTGGCCGAACACTTCAACTCCCCCTCCCACTCTGCCGAGGACATGCAGGTCCTGGGCCTCCTCCATCGCCACTCCCTGACCACCTGACGCCTGGAGGAAGAACGCCTCATCTTCCGCCTTGGGACGCTCCAGGCCGAGGGCATCGGTGTGGATTTCACCAATTTCCTCAATTCCCCTCCCCCCCCCCCCCCCCCCCACCTTCCAGCTCAGCAAAGTTAAAACTCTCACAACACCAGGTTTATCTGCAAGCACTAGCTTTTTGGAACGCTGCTCCTTGGTCGGGTGGCTCGCGGGGCAGGGTCATAAGACACAGAATTTCTTGGGTGACACCCGAGGCAGGTGTGGAACTGTTTTGGGGTGGGGCGAGGGCAATGCCAGAAGTTGCTGGAAAGGCTGAGCGGGTCTGGCAGCGCCTCTGTACAGAAACATCAGAGTTAACCTTCCGGGGCCAGCGACCCTTTCCTCGGCATTTCATTGTAAACGGTGTAAAAAGGGCTTATGCTCGAAACGTCGAATTCTCTATTCCTGAGGTGCTGCCTGGCCTGCTGTGCTTTGACCAGCAACACATTTGCAGCATTGTAAACGGTGGGCAGGCTGCCCCCTCCATTTTACACTTGCACTGGTTTCAAAATCGACTTTAAAAATCTGACAACACCAGGTTACAGTCCAACAGGTTGATCTGGAAGCACTGGCTTTCGCAGCGCCGCTCCTTCGTCAGGTGGCTGGCGGGGCAGGATCGTAAGAAACAGGAGTTCTCGGGTGACACCTGAGACAGGTGTAGAACATTTTTTTGGGGGGGGGGGGGGAGGGGAACAAGAACAACGCCGGATGTTGCCGGAAAGGCCGAGCGGACCTGGCAGAGAAACCAGAGTTCGGGTCCGGCGACCCCTTCCTCACCCGAAAGGTTAGCTCCCGATTCCTCTCCGCCGAGGCGCTGCCAGACCCACTCAGCCTTTCCAGCAACTTCCGTTCTCGGTTCTGTTGGGAACTTTTTGAGACCAGATTGGATAAGGGGCATATGGCAAGACAAGGAGGGGGTGGGGGGGGGGGGGTGGAATGGTCATTTCAAGGAAAAGCTGCCCCCATTAGCTAATGGTACAAGGACTTGGGGTTGGGGGAGGGGGTGGGGGAAAAGAGGTGGGAACTGCTGCGCTTTTCCAGCATCACTCTCATCTAGAATCTGGTTTCCAGCATCTGCAGCCCTTGTTTTTAACCACAGAGAAGAACATGTTTCTCTACCCCTGTCCACCACTGCCCCCCCCCCGACCCCGCACAAAATGGCCGCCGGTGGTCCTCCCCCTCACCTTTCAGGATAGTCTCAAAATGGCCGCTGGTGGTCTCCCCCCCCTCCCCTCCTTAAATAATTGCCACCCAAAATGGCCGCCAGTGGCCTCTCAGGATAGTTTCAAAATGGCCGCCGGTGGTCCTCCTCCACTTTAAACAATTGCCTCCTAAAATGGCCGTCAGTGGTCCTCCCCCTCACCTTTCAGGATAATCTCAAAATGGCCGTCAGTGGTCTTTTCCCCCCTTCATCTGAAACAACCGCCTCCCAAAATGGCCGCCAGTGGTCTCATCCTCACCTTTCAGGATAGTCTCAAAATGGCCGTCGAGGGTCTCTCTCTCTCTCCACGTTTCAGGCCTGTCTCAAAATGGTCGCCGGTGGTCACCGAAACCGCCAGGTCCAACCTCTCTCAAAATGGCGGCCGCGGCGACCGGTTGCCCAGGCAACCCGACGTCACGAAGGCGGAGCTCCACCCTCTCCCGCGACCTCTCCGACACGGGATGGTGGTGGGCGAGCCCGGCTCTTCCTCCTACCCGAGGGTAAAAAGACGGGACCTGTCGGGCTCGTCTTCTGGGGTCTCAGGCCTGCCTTCAGCCTTCCCAAGCCGGCCGCGGTCTTCAGCCTCTCTCCCCTCCCCCTTCCCCGCGGTCTCGAGTCCCCGTAGCCCCACCTCCTCCTCCTCTACCGTTCTGTGGCCCTCTCGCGGAGTGAGCATGCTCAGTCCACGCAACGACACCGCACTCACGTCCCCAACTATCACTCGACTTTCTGACCCGCGAGGTCTTCTGGGTATATCGTCCGCCATTAGCTCTTTAACAAATTTAACAAAATCCGAACAGACATCCGGATGCAGCAACCGGACACAAAATCGGAGTTTACATCGCAACGAAAACGACAGCGTCACACCCTCGATCTAATTCGTGTGCGATTATACGCACAGATGACCACAGATGCACCATTTTACTCCTGAACGAAAAGTGGCGGCTCATCGCTCAAGGGGTTTACAAAATTAATGACTTCACATACAGGATAGGAATTCAAACG
Organism: Hemiscyllium ocellatum; assembly: GCF_020745735.1. Classification (NCBI taxonomy): domain Eukaryota; kingdom Metazoa; phylum Chordata; class Chondrichthyes; order Orectolobiformes; family Hemiscylliidae; genus Hemiscyllium; species Hemiscyllium ocellatum. The sequence goes on from NC_083427.1 coordinate 3,346,734, forward strand.
GATAATTCTAGTTTCTAAGAAATATTTGTTCCCCAAAGCTGTAAATCCTGTCCCCATACACTGTCCCTTTCCCTTGTATCCACTGTACTTCCTCCAGTCCCAGCGTCCTCCCTCTTTTTTTTAAATAATCTGGCTGTTTTCAATTCTCCAGTACCATATGCAGAGTGCAAATAAAGCTAACGTTCAAGCTGGTGTGACCTTGGAGAAGGAGCACGTCGTGTCCATCAACACCCTCAAGATTTTCAGGGAAAGGTGGGCACCACAGGGAGTGGAGTGTACTATTTCCCCCTCCAACTCTATTTTGATTTCATCCCTGCCCTGCCCTCCCCCTTCACCTTTTTGATCACTCAGCATTGCTCTGTGCTGAGAAGGGCACTGCTTGTCACTGGGTGTTTCTTTTCTTCCTGGAGGTGGAAATTTGTCTTTCACTGTGTCTCACACCTATTCAAACACAACATGGGTGCTGGGGGAAAATAAGCACTATCCCAGTTAGGCAGTAGGTGTGGGAGTTTTATATAAAAAAAACAGGAGATTTAGAGTCTCCTTAAAAAAAATTAGGAGGAGACGTAGAGTCACCTCAGTTTGGCGCACTGACTCTGTGCTGGCTGGAGAAAAAATAAATAAAGCCGATATTCAATTGCTCTCTCACCTGCTTATTGGGATCCTAAAGTCCTGTTCATTCTGTTCTCTAATCAAAATGACTACACAGATAGCTATTAACCTTGAATAAAGACAGTGGGTCTATTAAACTAAGCTTTTTTCTTAAGCAATGACTCCAAAAATCGAAGTGAAGTCCTGGAGTTTCTTACTCCAAGATTACAACCTATGTCAAGTGTTTCTGAAGCTATCACCTGCTGATACAAAATTAAGCTCCTTCAGTACATATTCCCTGGATTCTGGTACTATTCAGTCTTATGCTGACTGGTGTGTGTGTGTGTGTGTGTGTGTGTGTGTGTGTGTGTGTGTGTGTGTGTGTGTGTGTCTCTCTCTGCTCAGGTCTCCACATTCAGATATCTCTCTCTCTCTTTCAAAGATGCTGACTTTGACTTGGTTACTGTCTCCATTTCCCATCTCTCACAATCCTAAATATTGTTTTTTTAGAATGATAAAAACAAAAATAAATAATTTGATGCACCATGCCTGTGATGGCTTTCTAGTAGCTCCATCCAATTATTCTCACAGTTCTGCTGGCAGTTAAAAGAATGCATATTTGGTTGAGGGATGCATGAGATTTATGGAAAAGGTAGACTATTCAGCTATTTTTCACACACTGACCTCCCTGGAAAGATTGAGCAACTAATATACTAAGTAGATATTAAGTTAAACAATTTAAGTAATTCATTGTTAAAAATCACATAACACCAGGTTATAATCCAACAGGTTTAATTGGAAGCACTAGCTTTCAGAGCTCTGCTCCTTCATCTCCTGGTTTTGTGTGATTTTTAACTTTGTACACCCCAGTCCAACACCAGCATCACCAAATCATAAATAATTCATAGTGTTATGGACCAGGCCAGACCCTCTCAAAACATTTCAAGAAGGTAGCCCAGAACCTAACTTTTCTAGTTGTTTTAAGCAGGTGTAAGGTGGAAACTCCAGGAGTGATGCAACTGACCCAACCACTCAGTTTTAAAGAAAACAATTTATTTACACATGAACCAAAGGTAACCAAATTGAGAATGACATAACTATTTGAAAACCCAATCTACTCCATCGCAACTTAATGATGGTATTCCAAACACTTAAATACCTCCTTGGCAAATAAAGGTAAAATCAAACACAGGTTCTTACAGGAGAGATTGCAGAGAGAGGAAGGACCAGCATGGAGCTGTTCTTTAGGTCCAGCAGCCTTGAAAACCTTAACCAGCAGCTGCAAACAAGTCAGCTTGCGAAACCAAACCAAACCTTGAACCAGAAGAACTAGCTGCTCCCCTTTCAAAGCTTCTTCAAGCAGATAAACCCAGACATATGGGAACCTATGCCTTTATGACCCTCTTAAAAAATGACAAAACAACTTTGTTAAAGGAGCAGTATCATAACAATAGTTCCCATTTAAATCAATGTTAATAGATACAACATATCACTTCAGTGAACCATTGCAGCACTCACTCTTTGGCAAGGGTATCCTGTCTCAGGTTCAGAAAACAAAACCATGTGTAATATTTCACGTATAGTGTGGCCAAAGCCCTGCAGAACCAGAGTAAGGCATTCTTACTTCTGCGCTCAAATCCTCTCACAATGATAGTTGATACACCATTTGCCTTCCATATTGCTTGCTGCACCTGCCTACTTTCATTGACTGATATGAAAGGACACCAAGATTCCTTTGTACATACACTTTTCCCAATCTATCACCAATTAAATAATCCTGTGTCTTTATTCTTTTCATGCCTAAGTGTATAACTTCACATTTAGTCAGGTTGTCGTGCATCTGCCAACTGTTTCCCCATTCACTCAAATTGTCGAAAGCTCCGTAAAGTCTCCTTGCATCTCCTCAAGTCACAATTCTGTTTAGTTTTGTGTCTTGAGCAAATCTGAAAATGTTGTATTTGGTTTCCTCATTGAGGTCATGAGTACGGTGAATACTGGGGCCTAAGCAGCGATCCTTGCAGCATCTCCTAGGCCACTGCATGAAACACAAAAAAAGATCGACTTATTCTCTTTCTGTTTCCAACTGGGAATCAATTCTCAATCCATGCCAATATCTTACCCCTATCTCATGTACTTTAATTTTGCACCTTATCTGAAGATCCAAATACATCACATTCACTGGTTCTGCTTATTTATTCTACTAGTTACATTCTCAAAGCATTCCAATACGTTTGTTAGTAAAACAGTGCAGAATAAACTTAAAATCCGTAAACTAGATGTAAATTAACAATTTAAGGCCACAAAACCTGCACAGCTTTGGAACAAATTTAAGTTAAAGAAGTCACTTATCAGAGAAAAGCAAAGGCATTGGGGAGGCAATGAGATAATGTTCTGGGGACCTGTGTTCAAATCCTGGCATGAATATAGTGAAATCTGAATCAAGAGTCTAATGATGAGCATGAATCCATTCCCAATTGTCAGAAAAAACTCATTTGTTTCAAAAATGCCCTTCAGGGAAGGAAACGGCCATCCTCATTTGGTCTGGCCTACATATGACTCCAGATCCACAACAATGTGATCGAGTCTTAACCGCCTTCTGGCCAATTAGGCAGAGGCAATAAATGTGGATCTGGCCGGCTATGCCCTCATCCTATGAATGAATAGAAAATATCCTGCAAGTTCACAACTACCAATTATCTAGGACATTGAATGAGCAAGAATCTCCACCTTCCTAATGAGAGAGATGGTTGCTGTTGATGGAGCTCAGACATCCCTGCAGGAGTTCCTCAGGATAGTGTCTTAGGTTCAAAGTTCTTCAGGTATTTAATTGTTCCATTGTAAGGTTCAAAGTGGGGACGTTCACAGATGGTTGCACAATGTCCAGGACCACTTTGTAACTAATAATTTATTTCAAGGAATGTGGGCTCAGTGGCTAAGTCAGCATTTGTTATCCATTCCAAATTGCCCAGAGGGAGTCAATCACAGTCTACAGATCATACCAGGTAAGGAGGGTACATTTCCTTCCCTAAAGAAGGTTAGTGAACCAGTAGACATTCCCCCACACCATGGCATTGGCCTACATGGACCTCTTTCGGCACTTAAGGTTACACAAAGGCAGTCACTCTTTCCGTGCCTGAACCTCCAAGAGCCCTGCACTCCTCCAACTATCACCCTTTCCTACCATCCCCCCCCCCCCCCCCCCCCACCACCAACATCATTCCACCATCTGTGGTTGCACTTTCAGCTACCAAGATATCAAGCTTGAGAATTCCCTCCCTAAAATCTACCTCAATAAAGCTTTTGGTCAAGTATAAAGCACCTTGGCAAGTTTTACAATATGAAAAGGTCTAAGTTGGTGTTGTTCACGTACATTCTGAGAATCAGGAGCATCACATAATCGTTTTAATTCCTCAGACCATAAAAACCACTGTTGCTATCACACTGGAAACCTAAATCTGCCATTTCATTTTCAGTCAGGAGCAGATCCCATTATGACCCCAATCTCTGGCTTGATTATACATTTCTACCATTCCCCATTGTTCTTAATGACTTGAAACAGTTACGTCTCAGAGCTCTGAAACATGGAGTAGAGTGGCTGGGACATAATTTTTCCCTATCTCAGGATTACAGCTCTACAGCATGGAAACACACTCTTCAGTCCAACTTGCCCAAGCTTACCAGGTATCCAAAATTAATCTAGTTCCAACTGCCAGCATTTGGCCCTTATCCCTCTAAACCCTTCACAGTTATGGAACCATCCAGATGCCTTTTAAATGCTGTTATTGTACCAACCTCCATCACTTCTTCTGGCAGCTCGTTCCATACATGCACCACCCTTTGAATGAAAAAGATGCCCCTTACGTCCCTTTTAAATCTTTCCCCTCTCAGCTTAAAGCTATGCCAACTCATTTTAGACTCCCCTACCCAGGGGAAAAGACCTGGTTACATACCCTACCAATGCCCTTCTTGACTTTATAAACCTCTATAAGGTTACCCATCAGCCTCAGGCACGGCAGGGAAATAGCCCAGCCTATTCAGCCTGTAAGTGTAGCTCAAACCCTACAACCCTGGCAACATCATTGTAAATCCTTTCTGCGCCCTTTCAAGTTTAACAACATCTTTCATATAGCAGGGATACCAGAACTGAACGCAGTATTCCATAAGTGGAATAACCAATGTCCTGTACAGCCGCAACATTCAACCCAATCCTATACTCAATGCACTGACCAATAACAGTAAGCGTACCAAAATCTTCTTTCCTAACCTGTCTACCTGGGACTCCATCTTCAACGAAATATGAACCTGCATCCCAAGGTTTCTTTCCTCAGCCACACTCCCCAGGACCCTACCATGTGTGTAAAGTCCTGCCTTGATTTCCCTTACTAAAATGCAACCCTCATACCTATCTAAATTAAACTTCATCTGCCAATCCTCAGCCATCGTGATCAAGTTCCTATTGTATTGAGAGATAACCTTCTTCACTGTCCGCTATAGCACCAACCTTGCTGTCACCTGCAAACTTACTAACCATTCCGCCTATATTCACATCAAAATCATTTACATAAATGACAACAATAACTCATTCTCCAACTTCCTGATGCACCAGTGAGTTCCACTGGGGAGCAGCCAGCTCTGAATGAGATGAATAGCTGCGCAAACAGAATCCAACCCCTGCAGTCAGTCAATCATATATGAACTCACTGCAATCTCAGCAGGAGGGAAGAATGAATGAATTCCTTCCCATACAGGGCTCAAGTGTATGACCTCTTCTCTGAGTGAACTCGCTACTTTTGCAGCAAGGTAAACACCCAAGTGAGTCCTTCCTGCATTTGGAGCAGGTAAATGACTTCTCCACAACTTGACTTTGCTGATCGTTTAGTTGGTTGGATGAATCAGTGAACCTCTTCCCACTATCGCAGCAGCAGAACGGACTCTCTCCAGCGTCAATGCATCGGTGTGTCTGCAAGTCATTGCCACTTTTAAAGCTCTCCTCACCATCTGAACATTGAAAGGCTCTCAGATCTGAGTGAGCACGCTGGTGCCTCAGGAGGTTGGATGAATAAGTGAAACTTTTCCCACACTCAAAGCAGATGAATGGTTTCTCTCCAGTGTGAACTCGCTGGTGGACAGCGAGGTCAGATGTCGTTTTGAACCCTGTCCTACAGTGAGAGCACCTGAAGGGTCTCTCATCGGTGTGAACACGTTGATGGCATGACAGTTCTCTGGAACTTTTATAGCACTTCCCACAGATGGGGCAGATAAAAGGTCTCTTGTCAGTGTGAACTTGCTGGTGTTTCAGCAGGGTCGATGAATCAGAGAATCCTTTCCCACACTCAGAGCAAGTGAAAGGCCTCTCCCCAGTGTGAACCCGCTGGTGCGTCAGGAGGTTGGAAGAATGGCTGAATCCTTTCCCACACTTAGAGCAGGTGAAAGGCCTCTCTCCTGTGTGAACTCGCTGGTGCTTCAGCAGGGTGGATGATCGAGTGAATCCCTTCCCACAGTCAGAGCAACTGAATGGCATCACCCCAGTGTGAGTTCTCTGGTGTGTCTGTAAGCTGGATAACTGAGTGTATCCTTTTCCACACTCAGAGCAGGTGAACGGTCTCTCACCAGTGTGAATGCGTCGATGAATTTCCAGATCAGATGGGGATCTGAATCCTTTCCCACAGTCCCCACATTTCCATGGTTTCTCCATGGTGCAGTTGTTTGTGTGTCTAAGTTGGATGATCAGTTGAAGCCTCGTCAACACACAAAACACAGGTATGGTTTCTCCCGGCAGTGAACAGTGTGATTTATCTTGGACAGTGTCATTGGTTAAAGCTCATTCTCCAATCAATTCACTGGAACATTCAGTCTGTGTAATTGATTCATGCTTTTTGCAGTCAATTCACTTGGACACTCTCAATCGGGTGGGTTTGTTGTCTTGTTGTTTTCTGGTTACACTGACATTTGAAATCTTTTCCCTCAGAAAGAATGAAGAAAAACTTCTTCTTCCACATTCAAAGGCTGATGAATTTCAGGTCCTGGTGAATCTTGGGACTGTCAGATATTGATGTTTGATTAGACATTGCTGTCTGAAAATTCTCTTCTTTTGACATCCTAAAAAGGAAGATTAGAGAAGTCAGCATGAATTCAGGACTGGAATTGGAAACAGACAATTCTTCTTTCAATGGAACAATTTCCCCTCAAGCTGTAAATGTCTTTTCAACGGTTTCCCTCTTGTATGTACAGAAATCCAAATAATCTACTTCTTTCCTGCCCAGTTTTCTCTCTCCCTCTCCTCTGAGTTCTCCAGCTCCTTTGTGCAAACTAAACATAAAATCAAAGAATAAACTATGTTCTCTTCTGAGGCCCAGCCAATTTCTATTTAGTCAGCTGGGTGACCATGCACACTCACCGCTTACGGAACAAATACTTCAAATGGTAGCTGATGACCTGGCTAAGACTGAGAAGACAGCCCTGCCTCTCTCATTCTTCAGCAGTCTCTCAGGATCATGAATGGCTTCCTTACATGACTCTGGATTAGGTGACAAATGCATGATCTGTAGGTGCTGCACCGTGGGATGGGGATGTGCAAAGCATAAAGGGTCAGGTGGATGTTTGGAACTTGAGGTGCCTCCACTTTGACTCTGCAGATACTCAACAAAGTATCTCAATGTACTCCGTGCATTCCCAAACCAGCTTTCTCCACTTTAGTCCACCACAAGCTGGACACACCCCTGAGTCGGTGGTTTGTATTCAGTCTCTTCAGAGATGCTTTGAGGACATCCTCATGTTAACTCTCACAACATAAGTATCAAACTGCGGGTAGAAAAAGTACAGAAGATCCAAGAACTCGAACACCAATAAGAGGCAGCGTTGTCTTCAGTGCTGAGAGAACAATCTATGGCCCAGGCACTCTGGAACCCACCCTGCTTAGACAAAAGTGCAGAGGGGAATTTATCAAGGATAAGGAGACAGTCAAAGCTCACTGCAGAGAACAAACTAAAGAATTCCTCAACCAAGATTCTCTTCTCAGAAGAATACCTCAACACCGTTCTACCCAAGTGCAGAGTGAAATTGAAAAACATTTTCGTAGCTCTAAAGCAGATGCAAGCCCAGCCAAACTCCTCATTTTCCCTCCCCCCCCCATCTTATCCCAGATCCAACCTTGCAATTCGCCACCACTCTCATCCTATCACACTCTCAGCTACCTTCACCCCAGCCCCTCCCATTTATCTCTCCATCCCCTTGGCCGCTAGCCCCATTCTAATGAAGGGTTTTTGCCGAAACGTCGATTCTCCTGCTCTTCGGATGCTGCCTGATCAGCCATGCTTTTCCAGCACCACACTCTCGACTCTGAAATCTCCAGCATCTGCAGGCCTCACTTTCTCCTAAACTCTAAAATGTGTTGAGGTTACATTCCTGGCACAGCTGTATCATCTTGGAATGCCCATCTAAGAAGAGGAATGATTCCTCAGAATCATCAGAACTGCAGCTATGTTTGTGAATAGACAGATCCAATTGAGGTAACTCTAGAGGTGACTCCCTATTGTTTACCACAGGGAAGGTCATAGCACAGAACCTCTCAATCACCCTCTTCTCATGGCCAAGGAGCTTCTTTCAGAGTCTCAGCACAGTTTTTCCTTCATCAAGAGACACCACTGAAACTATTTTCACTGCATGATTAACATTAAAATAATGAGTCCACCATTCAGTCCCTCAAGCTTGTTTTGCCATTCAATTCAACTCTTGGCCAATCTAACTGTAATCTCAAATCCACACTCCTGCCTAACCCCAATGACATTTCACCCCCTTAAGAACAGTCTACCTCCCACTGCCTTAAAAACATTCAAGAACTCTGCTTCCAACATATGTTTCAGGTACTAAAGACTCACAACCCTCAGAGAAAACACTTGTCTCATCTGTTTTAAATGTTCTAGATTCTCCCACAAGAGGAAACATCCTGTCCAAATCTACTCTGTAAGATGCCATCTTCAACCAAGTCAGTTCTTACTTATGTCTTCTCTGAAATGTCTTCAATGCATTTACATCCTTCCTTAAATAACATGCACAATACTCCACGATGCAGTCTCACAATGCCCTGTAATACTGAAGCATAACCATTCTAATTTTATATTCATAATTTACACACAGGGTGATGGGTGTCTGGAACACATTGCCAGCAGAGATAGTAGAGGCAGGCACGGTAGATTCATTTAGGATACATCTGGACAGATGCAAGAGTAGATGGGGAGCAGAGGGATACAGATGCTTAGGAATTGGGCAACAGGTTTAGACAGTAGATTTAGATTGGCTCAGGCTTGGAGGGCCTGTTCCTGGGCTTTAAGTTTTCTTTGTTTTTTATCTCAGCTGGCCTATTTCCATTTTATACCTACTTTACTCACCTTCTGCGATTCATGCACATGACACCCAGCTCCTTCTGCACCTTACAGTTCAGAGTAAGGAACAGCACCAACAATGTATTTGGCCTTTTACTTGCTGCCAAAACTATTGCTAACCCTGAAAGCCTCCAGCTTAGCTCCCCTCACAAATGACATCACCATCCTCTACCTTCTCCACAAAAACATAAATTTTCCTCGCTGTTAAGACTGCACCTCACCCTTAGCAAATGGTCCAGGAGTTTGAGACAGCTTGCAGCAGACAGAAAACTCAGTGCACCTTCAAAACAAAACTAGATTACTTCAAGCTCAGACAGTTAGAGTCTGTATCAAATATCTTATCTGCACATTAATCATAGAATTGCTAATGTGGAAACAAGCCATTTGGTCCATCAAGTCCATACTGACTCTCCAAAGAGCAACCCATTCAGACCCATCCTCCTCCAGTTTCCCCATAACACCGCACTTCCCATGGCTAATCCACCTCACCTTCACGTCCCTGGACACTATGAACAATTTGACATGGCCAATCCACCTAACCTGCACATCTTTCAACTCTGAGAGGAAACCCACGCAGACACAGGGAGAATATGCAAACTCCACATGACCAGTCGCCTGAGGGTGGAATTGAACCCAGGTCTCCGGTGCTGTGAAGCAGCATCTACCTCGATTCCATAACATTTAAAAAATTTACATCATAAACATTCAACAATCTCAGTTTGAAATTCTGAACTGATCTAATCACAAAAGAATTTCAAATTTCCACTTTAATTGCTGTAAGGTAGTTGCTGATTTTAAAGAAATTATTATTTTTCTTTCATAAAGCTGGAGAGGGTTCAGAAGAGATTTACCAAGATGTTGCCAGGAATGGAGGGTTTTCGTTATAGGAGAGGCTGGATAAGCTGGGACATTTTTCACTGGAGGGTAGGAGGTTGAGATGTGACCTTATAGAGGTTTATAAAATAACGAGGGGCATTGATAACATGAACAGGTGTCTTTTCCCTATGTTGGAGGATTTCAAGATTAGTGGGTATACTTTTAAGGGAAGAGGAGAAAGATCTAAACAAGACATGAGGGGCTTTTTATTTATACAGGGAGTGGTTTGTGTGTGGAATGCACTTCCAGAGGAAGTAGTGGATGCAGCTGCAGTTACAATGTTCAAAAGACATTTAGAGAAGTACATGAACAGGAAATGTTCTGATGGATATGGGCCAAATGCAGGCAGGTAGGATGATCTAGTTTGGGATTATGGTTAGCACAGATGGTTGGACAGAAGGATCTGTTTCCATGCTGTATGATTGTATGACTTGTGGACATTGTACTGCCCTTGAACTGAGAGGCTTGCTAGGGCCTTTCAAAGGCTGGCTAAGAGTCCACCAATACATTCCTGGGATCAAATGTTGTCGTCACCCATTCCAGGATCTGAAATTTGCTACCTATTTGGCCACAGACTCATGCAGGATGCCACTGATGATCAATTTTACTTATTCTTTGTTGAGATGAGGACATCACCAAGAAGGGCAGCACATGAACTAAGTGACTTGCTAGGTCATTTCAGAGGGCATTCACGAATCCATAACATTGCTGTGGACCAGGAGTCATGTGTAGGTCAGATTGGATAAGGTCAGCAGATTTACAATCTTGAAGAACATTAATGAAGCAGGTGGGTTCTTATGGCAATTGATCATTGTTTTATAGTCGCCCTCACTGAGAACTGGCTTCTTCAAAGGTCAAAACTTTAATGAAGCAAATTTATATTCCATGCTCAGACGGTACATGCTGCTGCTACTGAGCACCAGTGATGCAGGGAGTGCATGTTTGTGGATGGTGATGCCAATCAATTGGGCTGCTTTGTCCTCAATGGCATCCAGCTTCTCTCATGGCTTGTTGGAACTGAATTCATCCAGAGGAGTGGAGAGTATTCCATCACACTCCATACTCATCCCCAAGTGAGTAGTTCACTTGGATTTCCCTATCCCCTCATCTCTACCCTATATCCCAGCATGTCACAGAGTCATAATCATAAAGTCCTACAGCATGGAGACAGGCCACTTGGCCCAAACTAGTCCATGCCGACCAAAATGCCTGTCCACGCTAACCCCATTTCCCTGCACTTGGCCCATATCCTTCGGAACCTTTTCTATTCATGTATTTCTCCGAATGCCTTTTAAATGTTGTTAATGTATCACCTCAACCACTTCTGCTGGCAGCGCATTCCATACGCATACCACCCTTTCTGTAAAAAAGATTCCCCTCAGCGTCCCTTTTATTCTTTCCCCTCTAACCTTAAACTGATGCCCTTTAGTCCTCAATTCTCCAACCCTATGAAAAAGACGGACTGCATTCATCCTATTTATGCCTCATTATCTTCTATGCTTCTATAAGATCCCCCCACAATTTCCTATGATCTAAAGGAAAAAGTACTAACTTGTCCAATCTCTCCCAAAACTTCAGAGCCTTGCATCCAGACAACATCCTTGTAAATTTCTTTGCACTCTTTCCAGTTTAACATTCTTCCTATAGCAAACTGACCAAAACTAAACACAATGCTCCAAGTGCAGCCTCACCAATGCCCTGTACAACTGCAACATAATTTCCCAACGTTCATACCTATTGCCCTGACTGATGAAGACCAGTGTGCCAAAAGCCTTCTTCAGCTGCCCTGTCTATCTATGACTCCACTTTCACAGAACTGTGCACCTGAACTCCACATTCCCTCTGTTTCACTAACTCCTTAAGGCCCTCCCATTCACCATGAAATCCCTGCCTCAATTTGACTTTCCCAAATGCAAGAATCAAAGACTTCACACTTATCTATGTTATACTCCATTTGTCATTTCTCAGCTCACTTTCCCAGCTGATCAAAGTCCTGCTGCAATTTCTGATAACCTTCCTCACTGTGCACAATACTGCCTATTTTAGTGTCATCAACAAACCTACTAATCATGCCTTGTATGTTCTCATCCGTGTCCTTCCATTTTTAATTAACAATCCAATTCCCAGTTGAATTTTCATATGATTCACTTGTGGGAATGTCAGCAGCTAGCCAGTAATTAGCCAGAGCACTTCAAAGAACATCTCCGGGACTCCAGCACCAACCAATCCCACCGCCCCGTGACCAAACACTCAACTCCCACTACCCCGCCAATGACATACAGGTCCTGGGCCTCCTCCATCGGCACACCCTTACTAATCGACACCAGGAGGAAGAACGCCTCATCTTCTGCCTCGGGACCCTCCAACCACACAGAATCACTGTGGACTTCACCAGTTGCCTCATTTCCCCTCCCTCCCCCCCCAACCTTATCCCAGTTCCAACCTTCCACTCGGCACCAAACTCATGACCTCTCCATCTTCCTTCCCACTTATCCGCTCTACCCTCCTCTCCGACCTGTCACCATTACCCCCCCCACCTCCATATCGCACTCTCAGAGACCTTTCCCCCCCCCCCCCCCCCAGTCCCCTCAGCCCACAAGCATCATTCCTGATGAAGGGCTCTTGCCAGAAACGTCAACTCTCTTGCTCTTCAGATGCTGCCTGACCGGCTCCACTCTGATCTCCAGCATCTGCAATCTTTGCTTCTATTGCCAGCAATTATTGCCCATCCCTAATTGTCCCTTGAGAAAGGGCACAATGTCTTGAGGTAGATATTGTGACCAAGACAAGCTAAAGGAACAGCGATGCATCTCCAAGCCAACATGGTGCCTGCTGCCCCCTTCTCCTTGCACATGGAATTGGCTGTGGGTTTGGAAGGTACTCTCTGAAGAGCCTCGGCGAGTTTCTGAGTTACTTGGCTCCTTTTGCAACAGGATTTTTGAAAAACGAGAGGAAGAACTGCCGGTGATTCAAGAGCCTGCTCTCTTCTCGCAGGTCGCGGATCTGACCTCAGGACCAATCCTCAAGGCTCATAAGATGGCGCCTGCGACCGGCCGGTTGCCCAGGCGACCGACCCCCGCCGGCGAGGCAGACCCGCAAAATGGCGGCCGGTTGCCGGAGCAACCAGCGCAGAGGCCTCGCGCCCCGCCAGCGAACCCGCCCGCAAAATGGCGGCCGGTTGCCCGGGTAACCCACCCACACCTCCCCCGGCCCCTCCGTCATCAGGGAGGTGGACGCGCCCGTTTGCCCCCCCCGCGCCCGAAATGGCGGCGGCCGCCGAGCCACCTCCCCGCCCATGGCGGTCTGCGCCTGAGGGGTCGCGGGTGGAAAGGAATGTCTCAGGCCCGAGCCGAGCTGCTTCTGAAGCTTGCGGCGATCCCCATTCCCCAATCTCACCTTGCCATCCCCGGCGCCTTCCGCTCGCCAACTCCCTGAGACCGTCCGGCTTCTCTTCAGCTGCGGTAACGGTCACTCACACCGACAGCGCTGACGAGTTCTGCACCTGCGCCCTGGGTGCCCACAGTCATCGATAGGGGACCTTCCGAACCGCTCGGCATTCTGGGTAAACTCACCGCCATCGACATTTACGTGCAATGGGAGAACATTTGTCGCAGAATATCTGTGGATGAGAAGGACATTCGACCGGGAGCGCTTAAGCCGCTTTATTAAATTATTACAGTGCAAGAATGAAATAATGTGCCAGAGGTCTGTGGGGATAAAAATGGAGTTTGAGGCTGAAATGACTTCTCCTCGCTTATTTTTAACAGTTGCACACTAGAATCAAAACATTAAGCCTATTTCTCTCTCCCGTGCCTTCTGTTTTTATTTAACTTTTCCAGCATCTCCGCAGTAGTTTCCTTTCATTGCAGTAGAAGCACATTGAGCTGAAAGATCACTGACACACGAGGGTCCTGTGGTATGAAGCCTTCCGGGAGTCAGCCCGTTTCACAGACCCCTTTCACTTAAAGGAAAGAGGATATGAAAAATTGCATCATGAAAATGAGCTATCTCTTTGTTCACTTTTTTTACAATGTGTCAGAGTTCACATTTAACACTTGCGTTACCCCCCAGCTTTATAAACCATTCTGACTGGGAAACATTCACAGAATCAACCAAATCGATGAATCACTGTCATGCTCACATGAGGAAAAGGCCATAAATCGGTACTAACCCTGAGACTGGAAATGTTAATTCATCCAACCTCTGGACAATATTGGTAAACTTAGATCGGCTGAGATTAAACATGGGAGGGATTAACCCAGTTGTTTAAATGTTGGACAGATCAGCTTGATTACACAGCAAAGAGGGTATTTATGTCTGGTGGAAAACTATTTGATGATGATGATCACAGCTCCAAACATTTGAAATATAAAGTTGAGAGAAGTTATTCAATCTGAAAAGAAATTTGCTGATGATTTTCTTTACAGAAATCATGGGATTCATTTAACATTATTACAAAATGCGTCCCAATTAAAGCTAAATGTCCATTTCATTGTTACAGAATTATCTGCATTTAGATGCCTTTTAGCAAGATTGGAAACTAACAAACAATGAGATGTCATTTGAAGTTTAAATTAAAAATTCAGTCACATCTGCTACACTTGAAGAGATATTTTCATAATCATCTTGTTCACATATGTTCTTACACACCTTTGGAGCAGGTAGAACTCAAAGCTAACTAATCCTAAATAGCTGCAACAGGAATTACAGTGTTCAGGCTCCTGTTCAGCTGCTGCTGTCCTTCAACCATTTCTCTTTTTCTCCTTTTCTTTCTACTTTTTTCTACAATTCTCTTACTTTTTTTTCCCCTTGGGGAACTCGACTGCAATGGAACCGAAAGCATCAGCGGTGACAAGTGTTGGCCCAGAAAATGGTGCTGGAGCATTACAATTTCGACATTGGTGGGCCCTGCGCAGGACTCAAGGCGGCAGCAGCAGCACCGGCATCAACTTCAGCTCTGATGTCAGCACGGTTTCAAAGGGTCACACTTTTGCATTCGTTCAGGAAGGTTGTGGACTCTGATTCCAAGTAATCAACCTGTCCAGAGATGTTATTACACACCTCTGGGGCAGGTGGTCCATGGGTCTCTGGATCCAATTATGTTTGGAGAGCATGAGATTAAGAATTGCTCACAGGAAGAAAAGTTGTGACCACATCATTCTGGCCTGGTTATCCTGACTGATTGCACAACCAGCTTAAAAGCCTTGAGAGTGCGTGTATTAAATAAGGCTTCTTCTGGTGCAATGGTAATGTCCCTGCCCCGGACCAGGTAGCCTGGGTTCAAGTCCCACTTGATTCAGAGGTGGGTAATATCGTTTCAACAGGTCGGTTAGTAAAATAGAGTAAACGTTTTAATTCTAGTGATGTCTTGAGAACATGTCAATAACATGGCAACATATTCTTTTGTTTGTGAATTAAATGGAATACACTGATAAATACATGCTGTAAATAATGCAATCTCTTTCATGAGTTTTCAGATGAGTTAATGAGCTGAGGAATAACAGATGGCTATTAATTTAGGTAAATGTGAGGTTTTGCATTTTGGTAGCCAGAGCAGGACTCATACAGTTAATGGTAGGGCCCTGAGAAGTGACCTAGGGATGCAGCAGCATATTTCCTTGAAAGTGGAATCTCAAGTAGATAGGAAGATGAAGAAGGCATTTGACGCACTTGCCTTCATTGCTAAGTACATTAAATATAGGATTTGGCATGCCTTGTTGTGGCTGTAGGGGACGGTGGTGAGGCCACTTTTAGAATACTGTGCTCAATTCTGCTCTCCCTGCAAAAGGAAAAATGTTATTAAACTTGAAAGAGTTCTGAAAAGCTTTACAAGGATGTTACTGGCATTGGTGTTTTTGAGTCATAAGGCGATGCTGAATAGGCTGGGAGCATCATAGGCTGAGGGGGTGACCTTATAGAGATTTGTAAAATCATGAGGGACAAAGATAGGGTAAATACCCAAGGTCTTTTTCAAAAGGTAGGGGAGTCCAAAACTAAAGGGCTTAGGCATAAGGTGAAAGGAGAAACATTTAAAAAAAAAATCCGAGGGTCAACTTTTTCACACAGACCATGATGCGTGTTTGGAATGAGCTGCCAAAGACAAGTACATTTACAACATTTAAAAAGCATCTGGATGGGTACATGAATAGGAAGAGTTTAGAGAGATACTGGCCAAATGCTGGCAAATGGGACTAGATTAATTTAGGGTATCTGGTTAGCATGGACAAGTTGGACCACAGGGTCTGTTTCTATGATGTATGATTCTTTGACCATGTCTCTATGTTGTTGCTTTCCTCAGTTTGTACCTGGATATCATTTATTTCGGATAGAGGAAATTAATTCCTTATATTGCATTTATCCCCTGACTCTTTGGGCTGGTGCCAAACTTGCATGGTCTGTTATTTCAGACCATTAGTCTATTCATAGTTATAAGATACCTTCTTATCTTATCTCCAAATTAGTTTCTGGAAATGGTTTCTGTTTTGATTTTGTGTGGTTAATGTTGTCCATCCAATGAAACAGAAAATGACACAATCAATGTGTAGGTGCATTGTTTCTTTTTACATTTGTTGAGAAGCAGAAATATTTGCATGCTTTCCATATGTATCTATGTCTGTCTGTGTGATTGGGTGTTTGTATACATGTGTGAGACACTGAAGGAATGGCATAAGTAGATCTGTAAGTATGGGTACAGCTTATCAGTACCTGTAGAATTCTAAAATTCTTTTAAAAAGCAGATGCTGTCAATCTGAGAATCCCATAAAGTGAATGGGAGAAGTTGAAGATTCTTCACCTTGGATGAAACCACCGATTGACTGTACACTGTGTAAAATTTGACCACACACAATCAAGCCCCAATTTTTCTGGACCATACAAGGTAGCTGCTGGTTTCCAGATCCCTTCAGCTCTTCTTGTAATTGTCAAAAAGAATTCCTTGTGCATGCGGTCATCCAACTTTAGGTACTTTGCTTGGTTTTATCACAAATAGCAATGGTATTGCTGTTGTAGAACTATAGAAAGGTCACAGCACAGAGAGAGGTAATTTGGCCCAATGTGACTGCACTGGCCATAAAATGACCCACATATCCTGAGCTGTTTTTTCAGCATTTAGTACATATTTCAGCAGGGTATGACACTTGAGGTCCAGATCCAGACACATTTCAATTGAGTTTATGCTCCTAGTCCTTCAGGCAGTGAGTTCCAGATTACCACCATTCTCTGGGTGAAAAAAACACTTATCCTATTTCCCTTCCAACCTTCCTACCATTCACTTAAATATATCCCTTTTCATCAATGATCTCTCAGCTAACGTAAGTAAGTTCCATCCATCAACTCCATCCAGGGCCCTCTCAATGTTTTATATCTCAATAGAATCTGCCCTCAATGTTCTCTGTTCGAAGGAGAACAACTTCTATTCAATCTTTCGTCATGGCTGTATTTTGCAATGCGAGCAACACCCTCGTAAAACTTCTCCACACCTTCTCTAGTGCAATTACCTCCTTTATGTAACGAGTCGACCAGGACTGCACATAATGTTCATGTTGTTGAATAATGAATAACTTACACATTCCTAGTACAACCACTCTGTTCTTGTACCCTATGTCTCTTTTTAACCACCTTGTCAACCTGCCTTGCTATGTTCAGGAAATTGTGAGCATTTATAGCATGTGTTGCACAGCATGGAAAGAGGATGTCGGCCCATTACATCTATCCATCCCCAATCATGTTTTTTTTATTTCAAAAATATACTTTATTCATAAAATTATTTGGATCTCTATACAATTGGTCATGCCATTCTTGTGCACACGTTACATTGCTTTACATGCAGACACTGAAATTCATTTTTCCAATATACAAATCTGTACATTTACTATCCAGCTCTTCTGCTAAGGCATCAGCAGAGCCCAAGTGACTGGGTGAGCCCCCTGCTCTTTGGCAGGCAGACGTTACACAATGGTCTTTCCCCACCGCGCCTTGCCGGCAGCTGCCCCAAGCTTCAGCACGGCCCTCAACATGTAGTCCTGGACCTTGGAATGTGCCCGTCTGCAACACTCATTCGGGGTCAACTCCTTCAGCTGGAAGATCAACAGGTTTCGGACCACCGAAAGAGCATCTTTCACCAAGTTGATGATCCTCCAAGCACAGTTGATGTTCATCTCGATGTGCTTCCTGGGGAACAGACTGTAGAGCACAGAGTCCCATGTCACGGTGCTGCACGGGATGAACCTCGACAAACACCACTGCATTCCTCTCCAGACTTCTTCTGCATAGGCACATTCCAGAAGGAAGTGTGTGACAGTCTCGTCTCCCCCACCCCAACCCAGCTGCTTCAAGGGCAGCTTGCGGTACGTCAGAGAGTCCAGACATGCATAAAGAATCTCCCAGGCAAAGCCCTTCTCACCACCACCAAGCCATGTCTTGGTGCTCGTTGGAAAGTTCTGTGCCCAATCATCTGTCGATTCAATTCCTATTTTTCAGAACTTGAGCTATGGCACTTCCAAGTGTTCATCGAAACACCTTTGAAATGTTGTGATGGTCCTACTCTCTTCCTATTGGTCCAGCACTACTGTCAATCACCGGGGCGCTGACGCATGCGCATTTCGGGCGACGCCATACGAACTGGGGCAGTGGCGTTGCCGATCGCAACGAGTGAGGGAGTCTGACGGTGAGTCGGGGGAAAAGGCCGGACCCAGCCAGGTAGGTCACTTGAAACGGTTTTATTACCGGGTTGGCGTAGGACTCAAACCCCGAATCGTCATCGAGCGAAGCTCCGTTTGCGTTCTGCCGGGCGACTGCGGCGACATCTCTTCGAGGCCCCGGCTCGACGGCCGCCATCTTTGCAAGGCGGTCGTTTTTGCGAACGGCGCGTGCGCGGCGCCCATCATTTTCGGGGGCAGCAGATTGTCGGATGGGTTCGCTGTCCGCCCGACAGGCCGCCATATTTTTCAGGGGCACTGTCTTCCTGGACGAGGAAGCCAATGAGAGGGGAATATCCGGGCCAGTCCCGCCCACTTGCTGCTGCGGGCCTGCTCCACACAGTAGCGCGTGGTTAAGCCCAGTTGCACAAATGTTCTACTGATGTGATCTTTCCCAGGACGTGGGTAAATGCACTGGCCAGTAGTTTTTTTTTTGCCCATCTTTCACTGCCCTCCCTTTTTTTGCAGAATAACCTGATTATTTGGTGAATGTCTGCTATGAGGTCTGTTCTGTTCCTAAGGTTCAACATCGCATGGGAGGGTAAGTTGAATAAAATATTTTAAAAACCGACTCAAATAATCAAATAGTTCCTTAGACCACATTGAGATTCCTAGGGGACACAAATGACAACAGAAAGTGCTGGAGCAACTCAGCAAGTCTGACAGCATCTGCAGAGCAAGAAATAGGTTCATGCTTTGAGTCCAATATGATTGTGCTGAAGAAGAGATGTCAGACTTGAAACGTTACCTCTGTTTCTCTTTACACAAATGTTGACAGAGCCGCTGAGTTTCTCCAGCGCTCTGTTTTTATTTTAGAATTTCAGCGGTATTTTTCTTTTAGGTGAAATATCACAGTAGCAGCATGTCAGAGCTCCTGGATGCCAGTTTGGTTGAGAGCAAAAAGTCTACAATAATTATTTGACATTCAGCAGCTTTGGCTGAAGGTTTTATGAGCTGGAGGGTGAACTACAGACCCTGTAATTGATCAGGGAGGAGAAAAGTTCCCTAGATTCTTTGTACCAGGAGGCTGTCACACCTCTGATTAGGTCATCTGAATTTGACAATAGCCAAAAAAAGGGTGCATGACTGAGAGTTGAGACAAGTAATGGGATCCAGAAGGCAGGATTCTCAGCCATTTGTCATTTCGCAACAGGTTCTAGGTTCTTTTACCTCCAAAGGGGCCATATAACCCCCTCCTACATCATAACAATTCTGATTTCTGTCACGATGAGTGTGAGGCTGCAGGGTTGATGAGCTAACTGATCATGATCATGGATAGGATAAATAGACAAGGTCTTTTCCCTGGGATGGGGGAGTCCAGAACTAGAGGGCATAGGTTTAGGGTGAGAGGGGAGAGGTATAAAAGAGACCTAAGGGGCAACTGTTTCACGCAGAGGTTGGTGCATGTATGGAATGAGTTGCCAGAGGAAGTGTTGGAGGCTGGTACAATTGCAACATTACAAGGCATCTGAATGGGTATATGAATAGGAAGGGTTTGGAGGGATATGTGGCGGGTGCTGGCAAGTGGGGCAAGATTGGTTTGGGATATTTGGTCAGCATGGACAAGTTGGACCAAAGGGTCTGTTTCCATGCTGTACATCTCTATGACTTTGATACCATGGTACAGGAATTTCTAGTGGAGGAGGATGGTCAGGTCATCAGGACAAAGATGGATATTCTTCATAGTCATTAAGAGAAGCCAGGTGCCACATTTAGAAGCATATACCTCTGCGTTATCTGGTCCGTATAAAAATCGGCATGGAGAAAATCACGTTAAAGAAATGAATTCGTGGCTGAAGGACTGGTGTGGGAGTAGTTGGTTCTGGTTCATGGGGCATCGGCACCAGTACAGGGCAAGGTGGGATCTGTACCAGTGGGATGGTCACCACCTGAACCATGTTGGGACCAGTGTTCTTGCTGACTCCTCTTAACCAGGGAAGTGGTAAGGATTTTAATAATGTGGGCAAAGATTCAAATTTGGGAAGATGCGGTAAATTAAAGAATAGAGTCAAGGCCAATGAGGAAAGTAATAATACAGTAAAGAGTCCATGATCGAGTGAAAATCTAAGAAACAACAAATAAAGAAGACCAGAATCTACAAAGGAACTAAAAAGATAAAATTAAAGACGGTATTTGAATATACATTGTATTCAAAAGATACCATGATCAAGTGAAAATCTAAGAAACAACAAATAAAGACTAGAATTTACAAAGGAACTAAAAAGATAAAATTAAATATACATAGTATTCAAAACAAAACAGATGAGCTGAAAGCCCAAACAGAAATGAGTAAATATGATCTGGTAGCCATTACACAGGTATGGCTACAAAATGACATGGACTGTGCCCCAAATCTTAAAGGGTGCATGACATCTAGAAATGCAGGAAAAGGTTTGGGAAGGGGGTTTAAGTTAATGTTGGTGTTGGCACAGAGTAAATGATGACCCTAACCCCAGATAGCCAAAATGTAGAAAGAGTTTGGTTAGAAATGAGAAATCTTGATAGTAGGAAGTCCATTTTTGGGTGTAGCGACTAGTTCAGGAGGACATCTTCAGTCCTATCACTGAAATGTTGTCAGGGCCCATAGCGTTTATGGTATCCATTATTTACAGCTGTTTCTCAACATCACATAGAGTGAACTGAATTGTCGAAAGACTGGCACCTGTAATGCTGGGGATCTCAGGAGGAGGCCGTGATGGATCATGTACTCAACACATCTGACTGAAGATGAAAGAAAAACTTCAGCTTTGTCATTTGCAGTGATGTGCCGAGCTCCTTCATGATTGAGGGTGGGAATATTTGTGGGGGCCCTGCTCCAGTGAGCTGTTTAATTGTCCACCACCATTCATGACTGGATGCAGCAGGACTGTGGAGTGTAAGCCTGATGTAAAGGTTGTGGGATCAGCTCGCTCTACCACTTACTGCTTCCACTGTTTTGCATTCAAATAGTCTTGGTTGTTGCCTCACCAGATTAACTCCTCATTGCATGCCCTGAGGTTACAGATTTTAGTTGAGTAGGGTTCTCCTGGCTCTCTCACTGGTGTAGCTGTAAGTGGTAATACAGAGGCCCAGTCTGATGGTCTGTGGATATGGATTCAAAACCCACCACAGCAACCGATGGAATTCCAACTCAGTTAATAAAGCTAGAATTGAAAAATAATTGCAGTATTGGTGCTCATGAAACTATCATTGATTGTTGTAGAAAGCACACCTCGTTAACAAATAACTTGTAAGGAAGGAAATCTGCCGTTCCTCTTGGTCTAGCTGACATGTGACCACAGATCTATAGCAACTCTAAACTTGACTCTAAACTGCAATCTGAAAGGGCTGAGCAAGCCATTTAGCAATTAGCAATGGGTAAAATTTTTGGACCTTGCCAACGACACCCATAACCGATGACAGAATAAAGAGCAAAGTGCTATTCTCTACCAACATGATGGGAGGCTGTGCTCAATGTGAGGACATAACTTGGTGCACTGCAAGAAGTGTACAGTAGTTGCCCTTACCAATACACAGATATATGCATCTGTGACAGTTGATTCGTGAGAATAAGAGGCAATTGTCCCACACTTTATTGATATTCCAGTCCAGGAGAACGAGAGTGTATAGGATAGGATTTTACAGCTCTTGGAGCAACAAGAGAGGAAGGTATTCCACAGGCACTGGAATTGCCTGTTCTGAATTTTTATCCTGTAGTTTAAGTGATTTTTGTTCACTCTTTTTTACAGGGGGGAATTAGAGGGGCGAATTTACAGAGGACAAGTCAAAATGAGCATCACATCAGCACCCGACAGAGTCACCCAATTCATCAAGACCTCAATACCATCACCTTCTCAATGTGCAAAGAGAAATGACTCTCCGTTCTGCCTGAGGGGTAAGATTTTAAACATACATTTAACAGAAAAAACTCCGAGGCACGCATCTGAGTGAGAGTGTACTAGTGACCTGACTGTGGAAAAAGCTTTAACTAGTTTCATGGACAGCAAAAAGTTGTGCACAGTTCGCAACCGTACACTTGTTTTGAGTGTGTACGGGATTTCAACTGATCATCACCCTGGAGGGGCAAGAGGACAGCGATGCCGCGGAGAAACCGTGGAAGTGTGCAGACTGCGGAAAGGGATTCACATGTCCGTCAAAGTTGGAAACTCATCGACGCACTCACACCGGGGAGAGGCCGTTCACCTGCTCAGTGTGTGGGAAGGAATTCTCTCAGTCCTCCAACCTGGCGTTGCACCAGCGGGTCCACACTGGAGAGAAGCCGTACAGCTGCTCTTTGTGCGGGAAGAGATTCACGCAGTCATACAACCTGGCGTTACACCGGCGAGTGCACACCGGGGAGAGGCCATTCACCTGCTCCGTGTGTGGGAAAGGATTCATTAATTCATCCAACTTGGTGTCACACCAGCGAGTTCACACTGAGGAGAAGCCATTCAGCTGCACCTCCTGTGGAATGAGCTTCAGGCTTTCATCCACTCTGCTGAAGCACCAGCGAGTGCACACTGAGGAGAAACCATTCAGCTGCACTGACTGTGGTAAAAGCTTCAGGCATTCGGGCAGCCTCACTGTACACCAGCGCATTCACACGGGGGAGAGGCCATTCACATGCGCCGCATGTGGGAAGGGATTCACTGATTCGTGCCAACTGTTGAGACACCAGCGAGTTCACACTGGGGAGAGGCCTTTTGTCTGCTCGGAGTGTGGGAAGGGATTCATTGATTCATCCCAACTGCTAAAACATCAGCGAGTTCACAAATGACTGTGGCTCAAACTCTACTGTTATCACATCCATTCTTACAGTTGGGTGTGTTTCTGCTGATGTTATCGCTTAACTGGGCTGGAGTTTAACACCCTGAATCTACAGCTGATGGTGTTCTCAGCACTGCAGTGTCCCACTGTAACTGTCCCTCTCATCCTGTACTGATCTTTGATACAAGCTTTATGATTCAATATTTGAAATGTTCCAATTATGAACATCTCCATTGATCCGGTGCGGATCAATCCTTGCTGACAATTCTTACTGACCTGGACATTCTATGCAATGGTCCTTCTGTTGTCCATGGTGAGAATATTAGTGGTAATTTGGGGAGAATCGAGTCCTCAAGTGTTACCCTCCCATCTGGTAAAGAAACCCAGAAATTGGAGGCAGATCCAAGCCAAGTAATGGACTGTAAGAAATCAGTCTCTCTTAACTTCTGGGAGCTCAAAAAATGATTTGAGTCTTGTACAAAGAGCGAAGGAGACCTATGTCACAATCTGATGAGGAAAGCTTCTACAGCTGCTTTCTGGCTGACAGACGCACGTTGTACCTGTTACCTCTGCCCAGGACTTGTCTCCAGCACAGGCTCTAAAACCAGACAGGTTTAATTCTGGACACATGCAAACTGTGTGAACGTTAAAGCAAGCTTGAGAGGATAGGAAAGAGAATTCGAATTAATTCAGTTTTGCCCCCACTATTTAACTGTTCAGAGAAAACACCAGCAACAGAAGCCAGCACACACACTGCATTATCCTTGGGGATCAATCAACCATTCTTACCTGCGAAGGCGATAAGCTTTTTCTGACTGTTTAGCTAATACATTGTATTTAAACTCTTGCCTCTCAAAAACCTCTTTTAATATCAATAATGAGTTTGACACCCCTCAGCCCCTGCGCCAGTAATTTTGGGCTCTGGACCTAAATTTACAAGTGGTGCTGCAAGTGGGGTCGTAGTGGCCCAGATCATAATCTTGAGAAGCAGTGTTCTGAGGTAACTGCGAACAGAGAAGTTCTTAAATGAAGCCGGGGTATACAATGATGTTGGCATGTTATAAGAAATAGAAAATAACCTGTCGGTTATAGGTGAGTGCAATGGGAGTTATGAGTAAACATTCAATAGGCTTTCTGAGGAGTTCAAGAGTCAAAAGTAAGATTTGACTTGGGTCTAAAATCAGTTGATCTGTGTTTTGTCTTAAATTTCTTTCTGGGATGTGGTGAATCACTGGAAAGACTAATGTTTATTGCCCATTCCTCGTTCACAGAATCCCTACAGTGTGGAAACAGGCCCTTCAGCCCAACGAGTCCACACCGACCCTCCGAAGAGTAACCCACCCAGACCCATTCCCCTCCCTATTATCCTGTAATTACCCCAACCAATGCACCTAACCTAGACATCCCTGAATACTATGGGCAATTTAGCATGGCCAATTCACCCTAACCTGCACATCTTTGGATTGTGGGAGGAAACCGGAGCACCCGGAGGAAACCCATACAGACATGGGGAGAATGTGCAAACTGTCCTGCCCTGGTGAACGTGGTGGTGAGCTGTCTTCTTGAATAGCCACAGTCTGTTTGGTGTACGGACATCCACAATGCCATGAGGGATGGAGTTCCAGCGACACTGAAGGAATGGCGATAGGTTTCCAAGTCAAGCTGCAGAGTGGCTTGGAGGGGAATGGTACTGTTCCCATGGATTTGCTGCCTGGGTTTGGAAAGTGATGCTGGAGGAGCCTTTTGTGCACGTGTGTACCTTCCAGTCAGTTTAACAGTGCAAGTTTTTGAGGGAACTGGTGGAAAAATTGAAAAATAAAGTGGTGGTTGGTAGTAAAGTGTTGTGCAGGACTGCAATTAGTTACACTGGGAACAGAAGGCACAGGATTGGACACACACCAACAAAGGAGAAAATCAAGCCAAGCACTGGAACAGAATATTGAGTCAGAGGCAGAATCTAAGTGAGGAGTTAGAGGCACCAAAGGCCGAAATCAGTCCAGACCTTTGTTTTGGTATACTCCAACAGCTTCAGGCACAAACTGCCAGTGGGGACATTTGTGGCACTGATTGCAAAATCAGAGCAGAGGACCAAGGACCTTGCTGGAACAATATACTTTGAAACACCTCCCCTGGCTCTGCTCCACTTTTAATACACTAACGTCTGTGCGCAGATTCTGATCCTATCCTTGAGATGACATCCTGGAGTTGCTTGTATCAAAGATTCTTAATTTTAATGTATGTATATAAGTGTCTTTATTAAACATTCCTCAACAGTAAAGTCACTGGAATTATTCAGATCTTCCTTGCATTGCCTCCTACTGTCTACATACTGTACCTCGGCTCAAAAAGATTCTTCCTCCTGCATTCTCAAAGGTTATCCCGTAGTCAGGGCCAACATTACCATTATGTCTTTTCGCCTCGCAATGCTGTCTTAGACTGGCTGCCGAAGAGAGTTCTGCCCATACCAGGGAAATTAGTATCATCTGTAATACAAAGAGGGAAGTCAGGGTTGTAATTATCCAATTATTGTTCTGTATTGGAATCTATCTTCTACTGTGACCGAAGATAGTAGACTGCTCAATTTTAATATTTTGTTGTTGCCTCTATCCCAGATGTTGTTCAATGTAGATTTAAGATTGTGAGAAAGTGCTGGAATTGGAGTGCATATAATTCCCGGAGAGTAAAGTCTACTTGGTCTTTGGCAGTATTGACCGTGAATACTTCATATTTTGTCATTGAGTAGACTGAGACTTTACTCGTTGGAATTTAGAAGAATGCGTGACGAATTTTATAGAAACATATAAAATTATGAAGGGAATAGACAAGGCAGAAGCAGGGAGGTTGTTTCCACTGATGGAAAAAAATTAGAACCGGGGAGGGGAGGCGGTGTAGAAAGTAATATAAGGGAGAGCAGATTTAGGATTGAGTTGAGGTGGAACATCTTCACCCAAAAGGTTGAATATCTGTGGAAGTTCCTGTCCAGTGAAGCAATTGAGGTGACCTCATTGAATGTTTTCAAAGCAGAGACAGATTTTTGAACAGTAAAGGAATTAAGGGTTATGGTGATGCGGCAAGTAAGTGGAACTGAGTCCACAACAAGATCAGCCGTGAACTTATTGAATGGCCGAGCAGGCTTGAGGGGCCAGATGGCCTACTCAACCTACCAGACAACAGTGAGGACTGCAGATGCTGGAAGCCAGAGTCTAGATTAGCATGGGACTGGAAAAGCACAGCAGGTCAGGCAGCATCTGAGGAACAGGAAATTCAACGTTTTGGGCAGAAGCCTGAAGGGCTCTTATAGTAACACACTGAGAATATTGGTTCAGATCCAAATCACCAAGGCAACTGGTAGAATTTAAAATTCAAGAAATAAATCTGGAATTACAAGTTAGTCTAATCCATAGTGGAACCATGAAAGCATCATCAATTGTCATAAAAACCTGCTTTCTGGTTCACAGATGTCCTTAGTGAAGGAACTCTGCAGTCCTTACCCAGTCTGGTCTACATCTGACCCCAACCTACAGTAACATGCTTGACTCTTAACTGCCAACTGAAATGACCGTTCATTTCAGGTGTAACTAGGGGTGGACAATAAATGTTGGTATTGCCAGTAAGGTACATTGCTTTAGCCATCCGATGGAAGAAGGAGTGTGTGTGTGTGTGTGTGTCTGGAACACAAGCCTGTCTCAGAGCAACTTATGTTGATTCTCTGCACAATCCACCAAGCTTTTAATGGGATAAGTTGGAAATTGTTCATCATGGGAGAATCCACTAGTTGACCCTGTGCTGTGTAACATCTGACATTTATACAGACAGGCCTCACTTCTCCTGGAAAATGAAGGGTCTGCTGCTTTCCAGATCCTGTTCTTTCCCCTCACACTTACCCTCAGTTCATGAATTCCTTGATACATCATTCTCCAACAGTCGTAAGGTCTCGACTTTAAGTACCTTCATCCATTTTACTACAGATGTCGACAGAATTGCTGCTGTGATGTGGGTCAGTTCTGAATGACTTGGCACTCTCATTCTAAGGCTTCTTATAGTAATGCATTACTCCCAGTCTTTCCTTCCAACCCATGTTCTCATCTGAGTTCCAGATTACAATGTGATTGATTAAAATTCAAGACATAATTTAATCCCTTTTTATTCAACAATGACCGTATGACCTTTTTGCCAGTTCATTTTTTTTTGCTGTGTGATCAACACTTCTGATTATTTTTTTCTTTTTTTGTGTTTTTTAAATTTTAATTAACCCCCACACTACCACCTAACTGTGGTAGTGCTTATTTTTTCCCCAGCACCCATGGTGTGTGTGTGCAGGTGTGAGACACAGTGAGAGACACAAAGTGCACGAATCTTTATTCAATTTCCACCACCAGGAAGATCGGAAAACACCTGAGTGGACAGTGACAAGCAGTGCCCTTCACATCAAAGGGCAATGCTGTGTGATCAAACAGTGAAGGGGAGGGCAGGGACTAAATCAAAATAGAGTTGGAGGGGGAAATGATGCACTCCACTCCCTGCGGCGCCCACCTCTCCCTGAACAACTCCAGGGTGTTGGTGGACACCGCGTGCTCCTTCTCCAAGGACACCCGGGCCCGAACGTAACTGCGGAAGAGGGGCAGGCAGTCGGCCCTACCAGTTCATTTATTGAAACCAAGGACACTTTGTTCTAATGGTGACATTCCCTGTCTGCCCACCTCTTCTAGTATGTCAGCTCTTGAATTTTTTTGTGCACTGTTCAGTAATATGTTGAGATGTTCCCGCCAGCCCCATGGCGATTCCTTTGTTTAAAGCCACAGAAAAAATTCACTTTGACAAATCAGGTTCCCAATGAGACAAAGTCTCAATGCGTTGGCTTAAACTAATTGATTTATTGTCATGTGCGCCAAAATACAGCAAAAAGCTTTGTTTATGAGCAGATCATAGTAAGCAGGGATGTAAGATCAAAGGTTGTAAATTAACAGCTGAGACAGGTTACATTACACAGGGCGTACAGTAGGCGAGATCAGCATTATAGCAAGATCTGTATTATTTGAGGTTAGAGAGTCCATTACCTCGGTCTGTTGTTGTGTTGTGTCGCCATAGTCCTACCAGACCATAGGGGCTGCTCTCTCATTCGAGAGAGAAGCAACTGGTGGGGATTTAACCTGAGGGCCACTAGACCTCAGGCGAGGGAAGAGATTGAAAAGGAGGGTCCTTCATCATAACTTCAAACCGGTGATGGCATCACACTGCTTTGTAAACCAACAATCCAGCCAACTGAGCTAAACTGATTCCCTCCTCTGTCTAATAACAGCCAGGAAGGCAAGAGTGGTAAGATTTAAAAAGGACCTGAGGTGTAACTTCTCCACGAAGAGTGATTTGTGCGTGGAATCAGCTGCCAGAGGAAGTGGTGGAGGCTAGTACAATTACAACATTCACAAGGTATCTGGATAGGTACATGAATAGGCAGGAAAATGCTGGCAAATGGGACTGGCTCAGGTGGGGATGTCTGGTTAGTGCAGACAAGTTGAGCCGAAGGGTCTGTTTCTGTGCCGTGTGACTGAGTGTTATCAAACCAATTTCAGTTTTCCAGAAGGAAGTATTAGGGCATAAGATCTAGGTGCAGGATTGGAGGATTCAGTACCTCGAGTCTGCAGCGCAATTTAGTATGATCATAGCTAATTTCATCTTGGCCTCAACTCCACTTTCGTGTCACTACTCATAACCCTTCAACCCATTGCTAATTGTAAATCTGTCCCTGTCTTCTTCCATTTACTCAATGTCCTGGTATCCACCCCACTCTGTGACAGTGATTTCCACAGGTTCATGACTCTTTCAGAGAAGTAATTTCTCCCCATTTCTACTTTAAATTTGTTAACCCTTTTCCTAAAATTGTACCTCTTGTGCAAGATTGCCTTACATGAAACAAACATTCTTTCTACATCTACTTTGTCAATCCCATTTGGCATTTTTATATAACTCCAATCTCCTCCCATTCTTCGAAGCTCTAGAGGGCGTAGGTCTAAATATTCAATTTCTCTTGATAAGACAAATCCCTTGCCTTCAGAACCCATCTAGTGAGTCTCCTCTGAACTGTCTCCAATGCAGCTGCATCCCTTCACAAGTAAGGGCACCAAAACTGTGCACAGTATTCCAGGTGAGCAAACATTCAGGCAAAGAGTCAGGTTAGAAGGGGCTTCTGAAAGGAGAGGAGAGAAATAAGAATAGTGAGGTAAGGATTCAGAGTTCACGATCCAGGCAGTTGAATGCAAATCTGACACTGGTGGAGTGAGGAAAATCCTGAATGTGTTGCAGTCCAGAATCTGAGACGCAGAAAGATTTCAGAGGAATCTCAGGCGAGAGATGGTTGATGTAGAGTAAAGTGCTATTTGGGCCTTTAAGAATAGCAACTCAATTGTGTGCAGAAGGAGCTCTGTCAGAATGATTTCGGATCACCGTGCAATTGGAGCCTGAACCTGTAGGAGCCCCGGAAGCTGCTGTCTTAATCGCCACTGTATGTAGGCATGTTACTGAAGCCTGTAAATGTTTGCTTACCTGGCTCATAGTCATCAGCAGAGAGATGTACATCATGGAAACAGATCCTTCGGTTCCACTCGTCCGGGCCTAACAATGTGGTGATCAGACTCCATGATCTGAAGGGTAAGTGACAAGGAGCTTCAGGAATAAAGCCCAGGGATACCACACTGCTAAGGGCAAAAAAGGCCAGCCCAGCGATCTAACATTCCAAATAGCCAACAGTGACAGGAAGTAGCATGCTATAGAAGCCCATGCAAATGCTGGAAAAGGGGTCTTTTCTTAAATAAGACGACCAAGACTTATTATATCATAATTTAAAATATATTATTATAATAACTAGTGGTTTATAAAATCATGAGGGGTATAGATAAGGTGAATGGCAGGTGTCTTTTCCCTAGGGTGGGGAAGTTCAAGGAGGCATATTTTTAAGGTGGGAGGCGAAAGATTTTAAAAAGACAGGAGGGGCAGTTTTTTTTCACACAGAGGGTGGTTTGTGTGTGGAATGAACTTCCAGAGGAAGTGATGGGTGCAGGTACAGTTATAATGCTTAAAATACTATATGAATAAGAAGTGGTTGGGGGGATATAGGCCGAGCATAAGCAGGTGGGACTAGTTTAGTTTGGGATTATGGTCAACAGGGACTAGTTCGACTGTTGGACTGTGCACAATTCTCCAAATGTGGCCTCACCGATGCCCTGTATAAATTAAACATGATTTTCTTACTTACTCCTCTTACAATAAACAATAACATCCTATTACTTTTCTGAATTACTTGCTACACGTGCCTACTAAACTTGTGGTTTGTGCACCCAGACACCCAGATCACTCCACATCACAGAGATCTGTAATCTCTCACCACTTAGACAATCGGCTTTTTTCATTCTTCAGGTCAAATTAACAATTTCATGTTTTTCCTCATTATATTCAATTTGACAGATCTTTACCCTCTTAACCTATCTGTATCCCTTTGAACCCTTCTTATGTCCTTTTCACAACTTACGTTCTTACTTAATCTTTGCATCATTAAACTAATTTTGCAACCAACCCCTTTATTCAAGTAATTGTATAAATTTGTATAAGTTGTAAAACCTGATCTCTGTGGGACATCACTTGTTACATCTTACTGACCATAAAAAGACCCATTTGTGCCTAAACTCTGTTTCCTGTTAGTCGACTCATCTTCTATCCACGCCAATATGTTACCCCCTCAGCGTAAGCTTTTATGATCTGCATATCTACCGATCATCATTACAAGGAGGTGGTGCAGATCCTTCATTTCTCTTCAAAGTGAACCTGAAATGGAGGGGTTCAAATGTACAGATAAAGGAGACCATCCACAAGATAGCGTTCTGGACTTCAGTTTGTTCTAGATTAGATTAGATTCCCTACAGTGTGGAAACAGGCCCTTCGGCCCAACAAGTCCACACCGACCGTCTGAAGAGTAACCCACCCAGACCCATTTCCTTCTGACTAATGCACCTAACACTACAGGCAATTTAGCATGGCCAATTCACCTGGCCTGCACATCTTTGTGACTGTGGAGGAAACCCACGCAGACACAGGGAGAATGTGCAAACTCCACACAAATGAGCACTCAAGGCTAGAATCGAACCTGGGTCCCTGGTGCTGTGAGGTAGCAGTGCTAACCACTGAGCCGCCTCACAGTTCTTTCGAGAAAGAAAGAGAGAGAGACACACACACAGAGGAACCCAGCATTCATCCTGTTCATTGAGCACAGGCATAGACCTCATTACTTGTATTTGGGTGGAAGCATTGTTTATGAAGTCACAGCGGTCTTTCTTGAGCATCGTCATCCCTGCCTTTAATGAAGAAAGTTTAAAAGAGGTAAAGTTGGCTACTCATTTCCCAGAACTCATTCGGGACGTGAGACACCAGCAACAATAATTGAAGCTGCAGTTAGATGAAGAAATTCCTCCCTGTGATGGAAGTCAGAGTAATTCAGGGAAGTGGAAACAGACCAGCATCCTGAAATCTCTGCATCCTGCACCTTCACACCAATTAGACTTGGATACGACTTTGGTATAATTGCAATTGTAGTTGAAGGTAAGGGACTTCTACCAGTGTTGCAGGCTAAGTTCAATAAACAGATGTAAATTAGTGACTACAATAGACATTGCTGGGGAAACTCAGCAGTTTTGGATAATGGTCAGCCAAGGAGAATCAATAGCTGCTAATGGGGGCCATTAGTAATTGACAATGGGTCAAGTGTGTAGGCAGTTCGTGTGATGATGAGGCCTGGTCTATGGGATTCCAGGAAGATGCTTAGGCCTTTAAATTATTGAATTGAAGTGGGGTCCCCAACCGGAAAATGAGATGTTCTTCCGGCTTGCACTGAGCTTCTCCGGAGTATTTCAGCAAGCCTCAGACTGAGGTGTTAGCCAGGGAACAAAGTGGTGTTCAAGTGGCAGGTAACCAGAAGGTTTGGGGTTATTTGTTGTGGACAGAACATCGGGTAACTGACTTGCAGAACACCTATCTCCCCAATGTAGAGGAGACCACATTGTGAATAGGCAGTACAATAGACCAGATTAAGGAAAGTACAGGTTAATTGCTGCTTCACCTCAAAGGTGGGGCTGGAGCCCTGGATAGTGAGGATGGAGAAAGTAAATGGACATGACTTAGACCTTCTGCAAGTATATGGCAAGTGCCACGGTGTTGTGAAAGGCATTGGGAGTGGAGGAGGAGTGGACCAAGGTGTCCAGGAGGGAATAATCCCTGCAGAAGGCTGCCGGGGAAGGAAGCAGAATATGTGCCTGGTGGTGGCACCCTATTGGAAGTGATGGAAATGGCAGCTTATGATTGTTTGGATGTGGATGCTGCTGAGGTCAAAAGTGAGGAACAGTGGGACCCTATTGGTGTTGTGGGAGGGGAAGAAAGACATGAGGGCGAAGAGCCAGAGTTATAAATGGGTAGGTGAACTGACACTAAAAGAGCTAGCACTGGAGATTGAGGATGATCTTCTGGAAATAATAAGGGCTAAGAAATATGTGGGAATGTAAGTCAATTTGCCACCCAACCAGTGTAATGCAAATCCTGGTCCAGAAGTCTACTTCCTTAACAATAATATTGCACGTCAACGGTTCAGCACTGTTCTTGTGCAGAGGTGCCATTGCGTGCTCATTGTTCTCAGAGTACACCACAAGGTTCAGACTTTTATGGCACATTGATGGTGGCCCTACCTCTGTGAAAGGAGATCTGGGTTCAAGTTCCACATACTCAGGAAGTCGTGCCATTTAATTTTGTTGATTCAAAAGTACGTACCGTAGATTGTGGTGCAGTCATAGTGTCGCTACCTTTGGGTTAAGAAACCTGAGATGAAGTCTAACCAGCTTCAAAGATATTTAAAACAACTCTGAACAATTCTGAATTACGTACACTACAAATGTATGACAGTGAGTGGTGGCTAAATGGGTCGTGCCTTGCTTCTGACAATTCCAAATTTGAGTCTCATTCCGGAACTTAAGTGTAAAAATTAACAGAAAACAGCAATATTGAGGAAGTACTCGACAAGTAAGGATGCTGTCGAACACTTTCTTTATTCGGGGACTCTTGTGCCACTGTGACAGTGACCCAACATCTGGGCCAGGAAGCCTGAGTTCAAATCCCACCTGCTTCTGAGGTGTGTTATAACATCTCTGAACAGATTGATCATTAAATATCTATAGCACAGTTTTTTTTTTCTTAAGTTCGTTCATGAGATGAGTATTGCTGACTATTCCAGCATTTATTATTCATTCCTAATTGCCCAGACAGCAGTTGAGAGTCAGCCACTTTGCTGCAGGTCTAGAGTCAGATGACAGAGCCAGACCACATAAGGACAGTAGATATCCTTCCCTACAGGACATCAGTGAACCAGGTGGGTTTTGCAACAATGGACAGTGGTTACACTGTCACCACAAGGCCAGATTTTAATTCTACATTTTGTTAAAAGCTCAATTCAAAACTTCAACACCTGCCATTGTGGGACTCACCAATTTCCCCAGACCATTAGCCTAGAGTTCTGAATTACCAATACAGTGACGTTACTGCAACATCACTACTTGCACACGCACACATGCACCACGCACCCGGGGAACAAGGATTTCAGTTCAGCTGCTTTCTCTCTGACAAGATATCATCAGTAGAATGTCAGAAGGTTACCTCTCCATTTTTTTTTGCCTCGTTTGGTGTTCACTACTATATTGCCCACGAAGCAGCTGTCCTTTGGAGCTGCATAGCACTACACATCCCAGGGAGAATGTGTGGGAAATCAAGTCCTGCTATTGCCCAAGCCATCACAACATTTTTACAGAAGCGCTTCAAAACTCCCTAAATTACCAGATGTTTACAACCAAGTTGGTAGAAAGCATAGGCAGAGACCAGGTTTTTGTACTTAACGATCATTAATTATTACAAATGAACAGTTTCTAGCTACATGTAAACACTTACGAGCATATAGTCTGCAAGTTAAAGCACTAATCTCTTTATAAAGCTGCCCCTGCACATATATGATTTGGAGGTGCCGGTATTGGACTGGGGTGGACAAAGTTAAAATTACACAACAGGCTTATTTGGAAGCTCTAGACTTTGAGGCATCTGATGAAGAGGCAGTGCCACAAAAGCTAGTGCTTCCAAATAAACCTGTCGGGCTATAACCTGGTATTGTGTGATTTTTTTAACCCTGCACATACAGACCGACTTACAAAGAATCAGGAGTATAATGGACAAGAGGGACAGACTGAGGAAAGCAGTTCAATAATCCTTGACTTCAGGGTTCATTGAGGTGTTTCCTTCGGTTGTCAGGCCCTGCTGCTCCTTGATCGTTCTTCCCCAGGTATTTTCACTGGCTTGCAGGAGGTACGTGATGACTGGCTCACGTTTATAAAGTCTCAGACTTATTAACAGCAATAGCGTGTAGCAACTGAGGGAAAGTAAAATGGCTTTCTTCTGGCTTCATTGTAGTTTGTTAACTGCAGAGAAAAGGGCAGCGCCTTTCTTTTCAGAGGTCCAATGTTTTCTGCCAACCCAACCACCCCGTGGCTCAACACTTTAACTCTCCCTCCCACTCCACCGAGGACATGCAGGTCCTTGGACTCCTCCATCGGCAGAACATAACAACACGACGGCTGGAGGAGGAGCGCCTCATCTTCCGCCTGGGAACCTTCCAACCACAAGGGATGAACTCAGATTTCTCCAGTTTCCTCATTTCCCCTCCCCCCACCTTGTCTCAGTCGGTTCCCTCAACTCAGCACCAAACTCCTAACCTGCAATCTTCTTCCTGACCTCTCCGCCCCCACCCCACTCCGGCCTATCACCCTCACCTTGACCTCCTTCCACCTATCACATCTCCATCGCCCCTCCCCCAAGTCCCTCCTCCCTACCTTTTATCTTAGCCTGCCTGGCACACTCTCCTCATTCCTGATGAAGGGCTCTGGCCTGAAACGTCGAATTTCCTGTTCCTTGGATGCTGCCTAACCTGCTGTGCTCTCCTCAGTGTGAACTCACTGGTGTACAGCGAGGTTAGATAACCGTCTGAATCCAACCTTGCAGTGAGAGCACCTGAACGGTCTCTCATCTGAGTGAACACGTTGATGGGACATCAGTTCCCTGCAACTCTTAAAGCACTTCCTGCAATCTGAACATTCAAAAGGCCTCTCGTCAGTGTGCACTCGCTGGTGTTTCACCAGGCTGGATGAGTGACCAGACCCCTTCCCACACTTGGGGCAGGTGAACGGTCTCTCGCCAGTGTGAATTCTTTGATGAATTAGCAGATTGGATGAGCAAGTGAATCCCTTCCCACACTCCAAGCAGGTGAAGGGCCTCTCCCCAGTATGAACTCGCTGGTGTATCACCAGTTGGGAAGACCGAATAAATTCCTTCCCACACACAGAGCAGGAGAACAACTTCTCCCCAGTGTGAATTCGCTTGTGAACAATGAGTTGAGATGATCGTCTGAACCCCTTTCCACACTGACAGCAGCTAGAGGGTCTCTTGCCAGTGTGAACACATTGATGGGTCATCAGTGTCCCAGAACTTTTATAGCACTCCCCACAGTCAGAACACTTGAAAAGGTCTCTCGTCAGTGTGGATCCTCTGGTGTCTCACCAGGTCGGAAAAGTGAATAAATCCCTTCCCGCACTTGCAACATGTGAACGGCCTCTCTCCAGTGTGAGTACGCTGGTGTGCGTGCAGGTGGGATGACTCCATGAATTTCTTCCCACACTCGGAGTAGAAGAACAGCCTCTCTCCAGTGTGACTGAGTCGATGGATTTCCAGCTCTGATGGATAACTAAATCCCTTCCCACAGTCCCCACATTTCCATGGTTTCTGCCTACTGTGACTGCACTTATGTTCTGTCAGCTCAGATGACTGGCTGAAACCTTGTCCACACACAAGATACATGCACGGTTTCTCCCCACTCTGAACGGTACAGATTCCTTCCATGTTTAAAATCCGATGATATTCAGGTTGCAATGAATTGAGCTGCTCCATCCAATCCTGACGGGACGCTAGTGTGTTTCATGACTGCAAATCCACTCCTTCTCATACCCTGTGAAATCAGTATAAAGCAAAGAAACAGGAATGAAAGACAATCAAGAAAAAAACATCAAAGATGGGTTGTAAAACTGAGCTGAATCAATCTGGTAAATTGTTGCACCAACCCTAGACCACGGAAGATGCTGGATTGTCAGAAAGAGCTAGCTAGTTCACTAATGTCCATCGTGAAGGCAACCCTGTCAATAGATCTGAGTCCACACCAGAACCAAGCTTCTGTGGGAAGAGAGAGGGGTAAGACAGTAATGAGTTCCAGATTGCCATTACCCTCTTTTTTCCCCCTAAACCCCTCCCCCCCAAATCTCCTGTCTTTCACCTTAAAATTATGTCTCCTTGTTATTGACCCTTCAACTAACGGGAACAGTTGCTTTCTAACCACTCCATCCAAGTCCCATCATTAGTTTTTGGTGTCATTTCTAGGCCACACTAGTTAAGAATGGCAGATTTCCTTCCCAGGATTCTCAGATGATGTTTTATGACAATTGACATTGGTTACACAGGCACAATGTGGCTATTGGATGAGCATTTTACTCCAGATGTGCACTGAATTCAGATTTTACTATCTTCCATAGTGCAGATTGAACCCATGAATAATAGCCTCATGTTGCAGATTACTAGACCAGCAACATTATTTCCCCCCTACCCCTCACAAATCTCAAGTGTTTTGCCAGGCAAACCAAGTTTTGAATTCATCAGCCATAATGTAAAAGTGGAAAAAATAGAGCTGAACTCCAGAAGTGGTGTGAAATGAATGCCCTTGAGTTAAAGGCCAAATATTGGCATCAAAAACACAATTGAGGTCAATGGGAATCAGGAAGAAAACTCTCCACTGATTGCAGCCAACCCTACCGCAAAGAAATACGATTGGAGTTGTTGGAGGCATCTAAACCCTAGTTCATCACTGCTGGGAACACGTCCAAGGCCCCAAACCTTCAGCTACTTCAGCAATGCCTTCCATTCCATCATAAGGTCAACGTTGGGATGTTCGTGTGCCGAATGTAACTCCTCAGATATTTAAGAAGCCAGTGTTCATTTGTGGCAAGATCTAGACAAGTAGCAAGAATAGTGAGAGTGAACGTGGAGAAGATGTTTCCAGTAGTAAGAGAGATTAGAACCTGAGTGCACAGCCTTGGAGTGAAGAGATGACATGTTAGAAAGGAGATAAGGGGGAATTTCTTCAGCCAGACAGTGATGAATCTGTGGAACTCAATGCCTCAGAAGGCCAGGTCCTTGAGTGTATTTAAGATTCTTGATTAGGAAGGGGAGAAAGCAGGGGAATGAGGTTAAGAAACATATCGACCGTGATCAAATGGCAGAGAAAACTCAGTGAGCTGAATGGCCTAATTCTGCTCCGATGTTTTATGGTCTCAGGATGCTAACTGGCAAGTGACACTTAAGCCACTCAAGTGCCACGTAATGGCCAGTTCCAACAAATGACAAAGACCAAAGAAGAAAATTTACAGCCCAGGACAGGCTCTTCAGCCCGCCAAGCCTGTGCTGATCCAAATTGACTATCTAAACCTATTGCCCAATTCTTAAGGATCTGTATCCCTCCAGTCCCCACCTACTTGTATATTTGTCCAGACGCAACTTAAATAAATCTACTGTACCTGCCTCTCCTACCTCTGCTGCAACACGTTCCAGGAAATCCCATCCTCTGTGTGAAGTAATTTCCGTGTGTATTCCCCTTAGCTTTCCTCCTCTCACCTTGAATGCGTGACCTCTTGTTAATGAATCCTTCAGCCTGGGAAAAAACATATCTCTATCCATTCTATCTATACTCAGTCAGGATCATCAACTCTGTGCCAGAGTTCCTCAAGCAACCAACATTGCTACTGATGGCGTCAATGTGAACCACAATTGTGTCCCCCAGCTCCCACATCGTGTAGTTACAACACATTGCCAGGCCCTGTATTTTAATTACTGAGTTCTTTATTTGATTTTTTTTTAAAAATCATACTCGTCTTTTAGTTTGTTGCATGTAAATACTTCCAATATTATCTTTCAATCTGAAAGTAACCCATAATGGATAGGTTTACAGTTTACCTGTGACATCACTATTTTCTGTTGGGCCCTGGTCCTGCGGTTCAATATATCCTAGTGAAAAACGTTTCAAACTATGAGGCAGAAAAAAGGAAAAAAAAATACTTCTTCCCCTGCGCACCGATGTGATCCTCTCTTTCCTGACCATGGAAAGCTTAGTGAGCCCATGCAAAGTTCAACTCCTTCATTTCCATTTTCCCATAACGGAGTTGTTCCCAATCCATCACCTTAACTTCACCAAAAACAGTGAAAACACTTTTTAAGTACACATACTGATGCATTGCTTGTAAAATTACATTGACAGAGTACAGCATCTGAGGAAACTGGCAACCAGTACCAATAGCATCACTTCTCATTTGCCATGAGCAATTCAATAACAGAATCCCATTCCAATATGATAATTTAGAGAAATGTTTAATATAAACCTTGTTGAAACACTATGAAATATGCAGGTAAAAATACAAGTGGAGTGAGTGTTTGCTCATATTAATCAGGTTAGAAACAGTGTAAATAGCTGATGTTCACAGAAAAGCAGAAATTAGAGATAATATTGTTAATCAACCATGTGCTCACTCACCTCTACTGGCTCCCAGTCAAACAATGCCTTGGTTTTAAAACTGTCATCCTTGTTTTCAAATCTCTCCGGTATCATCCTTTCCTATCGTTAATCTCCACTGTTTCCACAATCCATAGAGCACTCTCAACTCCAACCTCTTGGGCACTCTGATTTTAATTGTTCCACCACTGGTGGTCTTACCTTCGGTTGCTTAGGCACTAGAAATAGCTTCATAAACTTTTCTCTCAACCTCTTTCTTCCTTTAAGACGCTCATTAAAAAAAAGTATGCTTCAGCCAAGCTTCTAATCTGCTGCACAAACTGCACTTTATGTTTGCTTTATACTTTATGTCTGAAGTGCCTGCGTTTATATAATTGTAAGAAAGATACTACACAATATAAAGTTGCTGTTATTATCTTTCTCTTCTATAAAGTGCGTTGTTGTTCTTAGTATCATTAATTATCAGTCTGTATCCAAATGCAGCAAGATCTGGACAATGTTGGGGTACTTAGTGGCAAGTAATATTTGTGCCACACAAGTACC
The DNA here is from genome assembly GCF_020745735.1 of Hemiscyllium ocellatum. Classification (NCBI taxonomy): domain Eukaryota; kingdom Metazoa; phylum Chordata; class Chondrichthyes; order Orectolobiformes; family Hemiscylliidae; genus Hemiscyllium; species Hemiscyllium ocellatum. Next base: position 3,386,243 of record NC_083427.1, read on the forward strand.
AGACAATAAATATCCAACAAGATACAATCCATTCAACACAATACAATCTCTAAACCCCTCAAAATCAACATCTTCGCCGTCACCATTGATAAGACACTTAAGTGGACCAGCCACATAAATTCCATCTCCAATCGTTGGTCAGTGACTGGGCATCCTGCAATGGTTGGTCAGTGACTGGGCATCCTGCAATGGTTGGTCAGTGACTGGGCATCCTGCAATGGTTGGATTTAAAGCTATGTTCCTGGAGGATTAGTTTGGTGTCTGGTTTAAGATTAGTATCACTAACACTCTGCCAACTTGTTTCACATTTTAACTGCATTTATATCTGGATTGATATTGTAAGACAATTCGACCAAATGCCTTTTTTCTTTTCACAATACATGTACTGTTCTAATTAAAACACAAAGAGGTCCGAACATCATTGAATCTAATGTGACTTTAACCATATCAAGTTCTTTGTAGAGATGATAATCATAATTAGATGAAGTTTTATTTTTGTTACACCTAATTAGCAAGTCCTACCTAATGTTTGTCCAATTATGAAGTATATATGGAAGTTAATACTGTTTAAAGAAAATTGTTCCAGGGATCATTCATATAAAATAACATCATGAGATTTACTGAAAGTTTTGGTAAACGGTGAGTAATGATAAATGGATTCCACTTATCCTTGTGATTGCATAAAGTATCTTGGGTGTGTATGTGTAACTCGTACCAATAGCATCAAACTCAATATTATCCATATTTCTTGGAACTATTTTTTAAAAATAAAGAGCAGCATGATGTCCATCTGTTGACAAGATACAACTCTACAATGCGAAGGATCATGGGTATTCAGTTCTTCCACACGAATGACTGACCTGATACTGGTATGGCCAAGCTTTGAAATCATAGTACACATGGTGAGCTGTTAGGGAGCAGTTACAAGCTTAACAGTGAGACAGAGGCAAACATATTGCACATTCATCCTGCAATGTGTGTTGGATGAAAGGCTACTTCAGAAAACATGCCTGATAAATGCAAAATACTCAAGACATCTGGCAGTATTTGTGCAGAGAGAAGCAAGAGTTAACATAACATGACTTCAGAACTCTTCTTCATTGCAATATTAGCATGTTTTCTGAACACCATTCATTCGTCAATCTTCAAATGCTGAGGGTTTTCAACTCTGAAAAGGAAACAAACAATCTGACGTTGCCCCGAAGAAATGATTGGCAACATGTTCATGGAGTCTTTATCTGTGGCTTCTTTCATGAATTTTATACCAATATAAATAAAACAAAATGAGACTGTTAGGCATTGCTTAAAATTGTTACATATTCATTACCAACTTGACAAAGACTGTTTAAGGAACCCTTATTGCTCAATAGCATTGTCTCCAAAAGCATTAACAGTTGGCTATAGCAATATTATCACATAACGTCTGGTCATTCCAATTTGTCAGGATGAATTTCTCGTGAAATCAAAGTGAGGTTGCTCCTATGAGGTAAATTTCTATCAAACAAGACTTTATGTCACAAATAACATTTGCAACCTCAATAATTTCTCATTAAAAGAAACATCACTTGCATCAGAATCAACATGTAACAAAAAGCAGTGACGTCCTATGTCTCCTGACTCCAGTGCAGCTTCAGACATTTGTATTGCATCAAAACATTATTCGTACTTAAAACACATTCTCTGAGCTGTCAGCTAACAGCATCACCCAGTCCTGCATGCTTGTGAAATCTTTAGGCTTTGCCGATGATGTCCAAGAATTCCTGTGTAGATTGTATAGAGTCTCTGGATCCGCTGATCAGGTGTTTCAGTTTCTGCTGTAGTTCTTTAGCCCGTTTGTGTGATGGTGTCCCTGGTAGTGATACTATGGGTCTGAGTGGGACGTGTGGTTTGTGCACTTTAGGTAGTCCATAGAATCTGGGGGTGTTGTTGCTTTCCGGTTTCATTCTTTGTAGGTCAAACCTGGTTATCTGTCCATTTTTTTGTAGGTTCCTCAGTGTGTTGTTAATCCTATTGATGAGCTGTGGGGTGGGGTCGAACTCCCTCTTTTGATAGGTGTTGGTATCTGCAAGTAGTTGTTGCGCTTTTTGGATGTAGTCTGCTTTGTCCAGGATGACCATCATTCTGCCTTTGTCTGCTGGTAGTACGATTATGTCCTTATCAGTTCTTAGTGATTTTAGTGCTTCCCTCTCCTTGGTGTTGAGATTATGTGTTTGTCTTTTCCTTGTTATCAGAGGTACGATACTTTGTCTCACTGTTTGTTGTGTCTGTTCTGTCAGTCCATTGTTCCTGAGTGTGCATTCTAGTGCTGCTAGGAAGTCCACTGTCTTGGTGTCCCTGTGGTTGTAGTTGAGTCCCTTGGCCAGTATTGTTCTTTCCATGTCTGTGAGCTGTCTGTGGGAGAGGTTTCTAACACAGATGTGTGCTGTGGTGTCCTCTCTGTTGTGTGTTAGTTTGGCCATTTTTTCTTGTAGTGCTGTTTTTTTGCAGTATGTGGTCCTGTTCTGTCCTGTGGTGATTGCCTGTTCTATGAACACAAAAGAAGTTGCATCAAGACACTATTCAAAAGAGCCACAACACACTGCAGTACACCAGAACTGCAAAAAGAGGAAGAAGAACACCTATACAATGTATTCGCCAAAAACGGATACCCCCGCAATTTCATCAACAGATGCCTAAGGGAAAGACAACGGAACGAGGACATGCCGCAACCCAAAGGACTAGCAACACTACCATACATCAAGAGCATTTCCGAACTGACAGCCAGACTGCTGCGACCACTGGGACTCATAACAGCACACAAACCAACAGTTACTCTCAGACAACAGCTCACCAGAATGAAGGACCCAATACCCAGCATGAGCAAAACCAATGTAGTGTACAAAATCCCATGCAAGGACTGCACAAAACACGACATAGGGCAAACAGGAAGACAGCTAACGATCCACATCCATGAACGCCAACTAGCCACGAAACGACACAACCAGCTATCCTTAGTAGCCACACACGCAGATGACAAGCAACATGAATTCCACTGGGACAACACTACTATTATAGGACAAGCCAAACAGAGAACAGCCAGGGAATTTCTAGAGGCATGGGTAAGAACTGGAGGACCAACCCGCATATGGCTGGTCCTCCAACCAATCGCGGTCAATGAGGGGGCGTGACCGAAGAACAGCCGAGGGGATAGCCCTCCAACCATTGGGTGCTAATAAGGGTCGGGACTGGAAGACCGACCCGCTGAGACTGGTCCTCCAACGGATGGGAATCAATCGGGGCGGGACTAGAATTCCTACCTGAAAAAGGCTGGACCTCCAACCAATGGGAGTCAACGAAGGGGTAGGGTGAGCCTGGATCCTTCTCATCGACTCAGGGGCAGGTTAACTCTGTTGGTTGTATGTTCAATTCCCGTACGTCTGAAGGACTCTCCTTCTCAACCTGTCCCCTCTCCTGAGGCATGATGACCCTCAGGTTAAACTATAACTAGCGGTTTTTCTAATGAGGGAGTAGCCCGATGGTCTGGTAGGACCATGTCTATTTTACCTCATGGACTGAAACCATTTGGAAACCGAATTTATCAAATCCCAGCAGAGAACTGGACCTTTCTCTTTGTGGTAATTGAGAGGGATGACCTACGGAGTCCAGAGTGTAGAAATGATAGGGTAGATGATATGGGTAAAATGTCACGTGATAATGGTGCGCTGTACCCTTGACAGGAACCATACAGTAGGGTTGAGTGCAAAGGAAGAAATAGTGGGATAATATAAAACCAAGAACTTTGAATTCAGGAAATCAAACAAAGTTAGAGACAAAAAAAACTGCAGATGCTGGAATCCAAAATAGACAGGCAGGAGGCTGGAAGAACACAGCAAGCCAGGCAGCATCAGGAGTTGGAGAAGTCGACATTTCGGGTGTAACCCCTCTTCAGTTTCTGACTTCTCCACCTCCTGATGCTACTTGGCTTGCTGTGTCTTCCAGCCTCCTGCCTGTCTATTTTAGAAATCAAACAAAAGCAGAAATTTCTGGAAAAACCCTGTGGGCCTGGCAGTATCTGTGGAGAGAAAGCAGAGTTAACATTACAAGTCCAGTGACTGGCTATAATCAGGAGGTATGACCATCCTAATATGGGCTGAGGCCATCAGAAGGGCAATGATAGCTCAGCTGAGGAGTACATTTTTTTTCCCGATAGATGCTTAAAATAACATATTCTGGTGGCACCGAACTTTTAATTGCAATGAGACAGGATTAATTAATGATCTTGCAGAAAGCATTCCAGACAGCAGTGAAATGATGTGATTGAATTTTACGTAGAGTTAGAGAGAGAGATTAGTCTAAGAGTATTATTTTAAAATTAAAAAGGGGCAATTGTGAACGGTGTGAAAACAGCTAGCTAACATGAACTGGTAAATTAAGGTAACAAATCGACCAATAAAGGCGTTAGTTATCGACATGTAAGGGGATATTTCATAAGAAATATTGTGATGATGATAAAAATACAAATGCATGACCTGCCATTTGTGCTTAACTAAGAAATAGGTTTAACATAGTACCAGAGCAAACTAATTGCAGAAATGGGTGTCAGATCACAGGACTAGGCGGGATATAATCGACAGAATCACTAAAAGATCAATAAGGAGAAAACATTAAAAAACTGAGTGCTTGCAATTGGTGGGTACAAATCAAATTTCGTTTGTAGTTGACATTAATTCACATTTTAATTGAAGTGTACAGTTTAACTTTTCAGGTGTTCTTTTATTTGTTCATTGGATCTGGTGAGGCCAGCATTTAATGTCCATCCAGGATCAATTGCATTGCTGTGGTTCTGGAGTCACCGATAGGCATGTATTATTTGAGGTTAGAGAGTCCATTCCTTGGTCTGTTGTTGTGTTGTGTCACCATAGTCCTACCAGACCATAGGGGCTGCTCTCTTATTAGAGAGAGATGCAACTGGTGGGGATTTCACCTGAGGGCCACCTGACCTCAGGTGAGGGAAGAGATTGAAAAGGAGGGTCCTTCATCATAACTTCAAACCGGTGATGGCATCACACTGCTCTGTAAACCAACAATCCAGCCAACTGAGCTAAACTGATTCCCTCCTCAGTCTAATAACGGCCAGGAAGGCAAGAGCAGTATGATTTAAAAAGGACCGAAGGTGTAACTTCTCCACGGAGAGTGATATGTGCGAGGAATGAGCTGCCAGAGGAAGTGGTGGAGGCTAGTACAATTACAACATTCAAAAGGTATCTGGATAGGTACATGAATAGGAAGGCAAATGCTGGCAAATGGGACTGACTCAGGTGGGGATGTCTGGTCGGCGCAGATAAGTTGATCCGAAGGGCCTGTTTCTGTGCCGTGTGACTGAGTGTTATCAAACCAATTTCAGTTCTCCAGAAGGAAGTATTAGGGCGTAAGATCTAGGTGCAGGATTGGAGGGTTTAGTATGATCATAGCTAATTTCATCTTGGCCTCAACTCCACTTTCGTGTCACTACTCATAACCCTTCAACCCATTGCTAATTGTAAATCTGTCCCTGTCTTCTTCCATTTACTCAATGTCCTAGTATCCACCCCACTCTGTGACAGTGATTTCCACAGGTTCATGACTCTTTCAGAGAAGTAATTTCTCCCCATTTCTACTTTAAATTTGTTAACCCTTTTCCTAAACTTGTACCTCTTGTTCGAGATTGCCTTACATGAAACAAACATCCTTTCTACATCTACTTTGTCAATCCCCTTTGGCATTTTTATATAACTCCAATCTCCTCCCATTCTTCGAAGCTCTAGAGGGCGTAGGTCTAAATATTCAATTTCTCTTGATAAGACAAATCCCTTGCCTTCAGAACCCATCTAGTGAGTCTCCTCTGAACTGTCTCCAATGCAGCTGCATCCCTTCACAAGTAAGGGCACCAAAACTGTGCACAGTATTCCAGGTGAGCAAACATTCAGGCAAAGAGTCAGGTTAGAAGGGGCTTCTGAAAGGAGAGGAGAGAGAATAAGAATAGTGAGGTAAGGAATCAGAGTTCACTATCCAGGCAGCTGAATGCAAATCTGACACTGGTGGAGTGAGGAAGATCCTGGATGTGTAGCAGTCCAGAATCTGAGACGCAAAGATTTCGGAGGAATCTCAGGCGAGAGATGGTTGATGTAGAGTAAAGTGTTATCTGGGCCTTTAAGAATAGCAACTCAATTGTGTGCAGAAGGAGCTGTGTCAGAATGATTTCGGATCATTGTGCAATTGGAGCATGAACCTGGAGGAGTTCCGGTAGCTGCCGTCTTACTCGCCACTGTATGTAGGCATGTTGCTGAAGCCTGTAAATGTTTGCTTACCTGGCTCATAGTCATCAGCAGAGAGATGTACATCATGGAAACAGATCCTTCGGTTCCACTCGTCCGGACCTAACAATGTGGTGATCAGACTCCATGATCTGAAGGGTAAGTGACAAAGAGCTTCAGAAATAAAGCCTAGAGATACCACACTGCTAAGGGTAAAAAAGGCCAGCCCAGCGATCTAACATTCCAAATAGCCAACAGTGACAGGAAGTAGCATGCAATAGAAGCCCATGAAAATGTGGTCTTTTCTTTAATAAGACGACCAAGACTTATTATATCATAATTTAAAATATATTATCATAACTAGTGGTTTATAAAATCATGAGGGGTATAGATAAGGTGAATGGCAGGGGTCTTTATCTCGGGTGGGGAAGTTCAAGTAGGCATATTTTTAAGGTGGGAGAAGAAAGATTTTAAAAAGACAGGAGGGGCAGTTTTCTTTCACACAGAGGGTGGTTTATGTGTGGAATGAACTTCCAGAGGAAGTGATGGGTGCAGGTACAGTTATAATGCTTAAAATACTATGAATAAGAAGTGGTTGGGGGGATACAGGCCGAGCATAAGCAGGTGGGACTAGTTTAGTTTGGGATTATGGTCAACAGGGACTAGTTCGACTGTTGGACTGTGCACAATTCTCCAAATGTGGCCTCACCAATGCCCTGTATAAATTAAACATGATTTTCTTACTTATTCCTCTTACAATAAACAATAACATCCTATTACTTTTCTGAATTACTTGCTACACGTGCCTACTAAACTTGTGTTTTGTGCACCCAGACACCCAGATCACTCCACATCACAGAGATCTGTAATCTCTCACCACTTAGACAATCGGCTTTTTTCATTCTTCAGGTCAAATTAACAATTTCATATTTTTCCTCATTATATTCCATTTGCCAGATCTTTGCCCTCTTAACCTATCTGTATCCCTTTGAACCCTTCTTATGTCCTTTTCACAACTTACATTCCTACTTAATCTTTGCATCATTAAACTAATTCTGCAACCAACCCCTTTATCCAAGTAATTGTATAAAGTTATATAAGTTGTAAAACCTGATCTCTGTGGGACATCACTTGTTACATCTTACTGACCATAAAAAGACCCATTTGTGCCTAAACTCTGTTTCCTGTTAGTCGACTGATCTTCTATTCACGCCAATATGTTACCCCCTCAGTGTAAGCTTTTATGATCTGCATATCTACCGATCATCATTACAAGGAGGTGGTGCAGATCCTTCATTTCTCTTCAAAGTGAACCTGAAATGGAGGGGTTCAAATATACAGATGAAGAAGACCAGCCACAAGAGAGCATTCTGGACTTCAGTTTGTTCTAGATTAGATTAGATTCCCTACAATGTGGAAACAGGCCCTTTGGCCCAGCAAGTCCACACCGACCCTCCGAAGAGTAACCCACCCAGACCCATTTCCCTCTGACTTATGCACCTCACACTACAGGCAATTTAGCATGGTCAAATCACCTGACCTGCCATCTTTGGACTGTGGAGGAAACCCACGCAGACACAGGGAGAATGTGCAAACTCCACACAAATGAGCACCCAAGGCTGGAATCGAACCTGGGTCCCTGGTGCTGTGAGGCAGCAGTGCTAACCACTGAGTCCCCTCACAGTTCTTTCGAGAGAGAAAGAGACACACACACACACGCACACGCACAGGAACCCAGCGTTCATTCTGATCATTTAGCACAGGCATAGACCTCATTACTTGTATTTGGGTGGAAGCATTGTTTATGAAGTCACAGCTGTCTTTCTTGAGCATAGTCATCCCTGCCTTTAATGAAGAAAGTTAAAAAGAGGTAAAGTTGGCTACTCATTTCACAGAATCATTCGGGACATGTGACACCAGCAACAATAATTGAAGCTACAGTTAGATGATGAAATTCCTCCCTGTGATGAAAGTCAAAGTACTTCAGGGAAGTGGAAACAGACCAGCATCCCGAAATCTCTGCATCCTGCACCTTCATACCAATTAGACTTGGATACGACTTTGGTATAATTGCAATTGTAGTTGAAGGTAAGGGACTTCTACCAGTGTTGCAGGCTAAGTTCAATAAACAGATGTAAATTAGTAACTACAATAGACATTGCTGGAGAAACTCAGCAGTTTTGGCAGCATCTGTGGAGAGAAAGCTGAGCTAACGTTTCAGATCCGTTGACCCTCTCTCAGAAGGGCTTTTGCCCGAAACATCGATTTTACTGCTCCTCGGATGCTGCCTGAACTGCTGTGCTCTTCCAGCACCACTAATCCAGAATGTACCTCAGAAAATATTGCTACATATGCTGAAGATGGAGTGGGAGAGGGGATAGTAGGAAACGTTGGGTGGTGATGGATCCAAAGAGAGAGAACAGCATTTGGACAAAGTAACGGGTAACAAAAACAGAAATTGCTGGAAAAGTTCAACAGGCCAGGCAGCATCTGTGGGGAGAAGTCAGAATTAATGTCTCCGGTCAAGTGACCCTTTCTCAGAACATTCCTCAGTATTTCAACCTGAAATGTTAACTCTGATTTCTATCCACAGATGCTGCCTGATCTACTGAGTTTTTCCTGTAATTTCTGGTTTTGTTTCTGATTTACAGCATCTGCAGTTCTTTTGTCTTTTGTTTCAAAGAATGGGTAATGGTCAGCCGAGGAGAATCAATAGCTGCTAATGGGGGCCATTAGTAATTGAGAATGGGTCAATTGTGGAGGCAGTCCATGTGATGATGAGGCCTAGTCTGTGGGATCCAGGAAGATGCTTAGGCCTTTAAATTATTGAACTGAAGTGGGGTCCCCAACCGGAAAATGAGGAGATGTTCTTCCAGCTTGCACTGAGCTTCTCCGGAGTATTTCAGCAAGCCTCAGACTGAGGTGTTAGCCAGGGAACAAAGTGGTGTGTTCAAGTGGCAGGTAACCAGAAGGTTCGGGTTATTTGTTGTGGACAGAACATAGGTGTTCTGCGAGTCAGTTACCCTATCTCCCCAATGTAGAGGAGACCACATTGTGAATAGGCAGTACAATAGACCAGATTAAGGAAAGTACAGGTTAATTGCTGCTTCATCTGAAAGGTGGGGCTGGAGCCCTGGATAGTGAGGAGGGAGAAAGTAAACGGACATGACTTAGACCTTCTGCAATTACATGGCAAGTGCCATGGGGTTGTGAGAGGCATTGGGAGTGGAGGAGGAGTGGACCAAGGTGTCCAGGAGGGAATGGTCCCTGCAGAAGGCTGCCGGGGAAGGGAGCAGAATATGTGCCTGGTGGTGGCACCCTATTGGAAGTGGTGGAAATGGTAGCTTATGATTGTTTGGATGTGGATGCTGCTGAGGTCAAAAGTGAGGAACAGTGGGACCCTATTGGTGTTGTGGGAGGGGAAGAAAGACATGAGGGCGAAGAGCCAGAGTTATAAATGGGTAGGTGTGAAAAGAAGAGAAGCCCCGTCCGCTGCGGAGCGACACGGGAGCTGGTTACTCGGGGGTTTGAAGCCACGTCGTGCCGTTTGGAGTCATCTCACCGGACACGCACCGCCGCTTCCTTCGGTCCCTTCCCACCCCACTCACCGAGCCCGTCCCTGAAGTGCTCCGGCATTCAAACTCACGGTCCCGACACAGCTCTCCAACCACCGACTGATTGACGGCTACCCCGCGCCAATCAGACAGAGGGGCGGGCCTGGATCCAAGCAGTGGGCGTCACTGAGGGGGAAGGACTGGAGGACCAACCCGCAAATGGCTGGTCCTCCAACCAATCACTGTCAATGAGGGGGCGTAACCGAAGGACAGCCTAGGGAAGAGCCTTCCAATCATTGGGTGCTAATGAGGGGCGGGACTGGAAGACCGACCCACCGAGATTGGTCCTCCAACTAATGGGGGTCAATCAGGGGCGGGACTAGAATTCCTGCCTGAAATAGGCTGGACCTCCAACCAATGGGAGTCAATGAAGGGGGAGGCTGAGCCTGGAGCCTTCTCATCGACTCAGGGGCAGGTTAACTCTGTTGGTTTTATGTTCAATTCCCGTACGTCTCAAGGACTGTCCTTCTCAACCTGTCCCCTCTCCTGAAGCATGATGACCCTCAGGTTAAACCAGAACTAGTGGTTTTGCTAATGAGGGAGTAGTCCTCTGGTCTGGTAGGACCATGGCTATTTTACCTCATGGACTGAAACCATTTGGAAACCAAATTTATCAAATCCCAGCAGAGAACTGGACCTTTTCCTTTGTGGTAATTGAGAGAGATGACCTATGTAGTCCAGAGTATAGAAATGATATGGGCAAAATGTCACGTGATAATGGTGCACTCTACCCTTGACAGGAACCATACAGTAGGGTTGAGTGCAAATGAAGAAATAGTGGGATAATATAAAACCAAGAACTTTGAATTCAGGAAATCAAAGTTAGAGACAAAAAAAAACTGCAGACGCTGGAATCCAAAATAGACAGGCAGGAGGCTGGAAGAACACAGCAAGCCAGGCAGCATCAGGAGTTGGGGAAGTCGACATTTCGGGTGTAACCCCTCTTCAGAACCTGACTTCTCCACCTCCTGATGCTACTGTGTCTTCCAGCCTCCTGCCTGTCGATTTTAGAAACCAAACAAAAGCAGAAATTTCTGGAAAAACCCTGTGGGCCTGGCAGTATCTGTGGAGAGAAAGCAGAGTTAACATTACAAGTCCAGTGACTGGCTATAATCAGGAGGTATGTCCATCCTAATATGGTCTGGAGATTTCAGAAGGACAATGATATCTCAGCTGACGAGTACATTTTTTTCCGAATAATGCTTAAAATAACATATTCTGGTGGCATCGACCGTTTAATTGCTATGAGACAGGATTAATTAATGATCTTGCAGAAAGCATTCCAGACAGCAATGAAATGATGTGATTGAATTTTACGTATAGTTAGAGAGAGAGATTAGTCTAAGACTAGTATTTTAAAATTAAATAAGGGAATTGTGACGGTGTGAAAACAGCTAGCTAACATGAACTGGCAAATTAAGTTAACAAATAGACCAATAAAGGCGTTAGTTATCGACATGTAAGGGGATATTTCATAAGAAATATTGTGATGATGATAAAAATACAAATGCATGACCTGCCATTTGTGATTAACTAAGAAATAGGTTTAACACAGTACCAGAGCAAACCAATTGCAGAAATGGGTGTCAGATCACAGGACTCGACGGGATATAATTTAGTCATTCTGTCAAAGAAAATAAGAAGAAAACATTAAAAATAAATGAGTGCTTGCTAGTGGTGGGTACAAATCAAATTTTGTTTGTAGTTGACATTAATTCACATTTTAATTGAAGCGTACAGTTTAACTTTTCAGGTGTTCTTTTATTTGTTCATTGGATCTGGTGAGGCCAGCATTTAATGTCCATCCAGAATCAATTGCATTACTGTGGCTCTGGAGTCACCGATAGGCATGAATAGGTCAGGGTGGTTTTCTTCTTATATCGTGACTTATCTGGAACGCAGAAAGAAGGATCGGTTATGCATTTGAACATGTTAAAACGATATCACCATCGAGATGGAGATAAGACAGGCAAGTATTTCAGATGGTAATAATAGTGGAGGATAACAATGACAGTAAAAGTGAAGGAGAAGAAGAGATAGAAAGTTCACAAAGTGAACCATTTACTACTTGCCTGGGCAATGCTGGAAAAAAAGGGACCGTTGGACCGAATACTTTCATAGTTAAAAGAAGGACAACATGAAGACCTGGACTTTTAAGACCAAAGAAAAAAGCTCAGGTGGAAACGGAGATTTAATACATGCTAGAAATTCATCTGATTGACTATAATAAAAGCAGTTAGAGTTCACTGGTGTGTTAATTCCTAAACTGGATTCTGCATAGATTCCAGAAAAGTAAATATATTGACCAGAGCAAATTCACACCAAATTCTTCGGTCTTATTGATATGTTTAGTAGCGCTTCATTTCTTTCTAACATTTTCAATTAAATGGGTACCAGCAAGCTAAGATGATATCAGCCTTTCGTGCTGTCTTTTGGAATGGAAAGTCAGGCCAGGACTTATACACTGAATGGTCAGGCCCTGGGAAATGTTGCTGAACAGAGACACCTTGGAGTGCAAATTCATAGTTCCTTGAAAGTGGAGTCACAGGTAGTTAGAAGGCATTTGATTCGCTTGACTTTATTGGTCAGTGCATAGAGTATGGGAGTTGCAAGGTTATGTTGCAGCTGTGCAGGACATTGGTTAGACCACTTTTGGAATCCTGCATGCAATTCTGTCTCCCTGCTATAGGAAAGATGTTGTGAAACTTGAACGGATTCAGAAAAGACCGACAAGGATGTTGCCAGGGTTGGACAGTTTGTGCGAAAGGCACAGACAGAATAGGCTGGGGCTATTTTCCCAGGAGCACCAGAAGCTCAGGGGTGACCTTATAAAGGTTTATAACATCATGAAGGGCATGGATAGGGTGAAAAGGAGAAAGTGAGGACTACAGATGCTGGAGATTAGAGTCAACAAGTGTGGTGCTGAGAAAGCACAGCCGGTCAGGCAGCATTCGAGGAGCAGGAGAATTGACGTTTTGAGCATAAGCTCTTCATCAGCAAAGTGGGGGAGGCCCATGGAGGCTGAGAGATAAATGGGAGGGGGGCGGGCTGGGGGGCAAGGTAGCTTGTAATGCGTCAGGTACATAAAATTGGGGGGTGATGGTGTTAGGTCAGAGTGGAGGGTGGAACTGATGGGTGGGAAGGAAGATGGACAGGTAGGACAGTTCAAGAGGGCAGTGCCACATTGGAGGGTTGGATCTGGAATAGGAGGGGCAGGGGGGAGATCAGTAAACTGCTCAACATCGATCCTGTGCGGTTGGAGGGTCCCAAGGTGGAAGATAAGGCATTCTTCCTCCAGGCATCGGTGACTACCATCTGGCGGTGGAGGTGGTCCAGGACTCACTGATCCTTAGCAGGGTGGGAGGGGGAGTTGAGTGTTCAGCCATAGGGCAGTGGGTTTATTTAGTGCATGAGTCCCAGAAATGTTCTCCGAGACCACATTGGGAGCAATGGACACAGTGGATGACGTGTGTGGAGGTGCAGGAAAATCCCTGCCAGATGTGGAAGGATCCTTTGGGGCTTTGGATGGAGGTGAGGGGGGAGGTATCGATGCAGGCTTTACATCTCTCGTGGTGGCAAGAGAAGGTGCCAGGAATGGAGGGTGGGTTGGTGGGGGGCATGTATAGGGTGAATAGCCAAGATCTTTTCCCAAGATTAGGGAGTTCAAAATTAGAGGACATGGATTTAAGGTGAGAGGAGAGAATTTTAAAAGGGACCGAAGGGACAACCTTTTCATGCAGAGGGTGGAATGTGTATGGAATGAGCTGCCAGAGGAAGTGGTGGAGGCTGGTACTACTACAACAACATTTAAAAGGCATTTAGATAGGTGTACGAATACAAAGGGTTAGAGGGATTTGGGCCAAATGCTGGCAAATCAGACTAGATTAATTTAGGATATCTGGTCGGCGTAGATGAGTTGGACTGAACAGTCTGTTTCTATGCTGTACAACTCTTTGACACTAAATGGACTATATCCATTTTGACTGACGCCATTTCCGTTTAAAAATATTTCAGCTGTGTTCCAAAGACTTATGAATCAAGTTGTAGATAAAGTGCCAAACTCTTTTGTCTGAGACGAACATATAAAGCAACGAGAAGGCCTATTTAGGCCATTACATTTAGCTGGCTTGTAATAAATCTCACCAAAAATGAATTTGCAAAACTGATGTTATTTTACCAAGGGCATTTTGCAGGGCAAGGGCAAATATTGCCAAGAACAAAAATGAAGGCTCTGATAGAATTTTCTATTCCTAAAACTAAGAGATTATTACATTTTTTGAAATGTGTTGGGTTTTATCGTAAATTCATGGCTTTCTTCAACATAATATTTTCACATATTTGTTAGGGAAACAGGTCAAGGCTGTATGGGAACACAGTGCCAAACAGGTCTTGACAAACTGAAAGGAATCTTAATAAATGACTCACTGTTAACTGCCCCTGACTTTACAAAACTATTTAAAATTGCAATTCATACTAGTGACTAGGGAATAGTTGCAGTGATGATGAATCAGCAGGAGAGAGAAGCCAGTCGATTACTTTTGTAAGAAATTAAACAAATATCAGAAGAAGTTTTTTTTGGTGGTAGGGGTGAAATTTCAGATCATTTCTGGTCCCCCCAATATTTTTAAATTGCAAAGAAACACGTATATACTGATCATAACCTGCTGATGGTTTGCAGAGAAACTCAACACATGAAATGCAATCATCTGCAGTCCTCACTTTCACCTACATGAAATGCAAGACCATTCAGTTGGGAGTGTAATCTACCATTCAATGTAAAAATTGTTTGCATTGCTGGAGACGATAATTCAATAGCTGAAGCATTATCCACTACACGGGTTGAACTGAAATAGCTTTGGAAAGTAAACAACAAGTAGTTATTGGAATCCTCTATAAAGAATAAAAGAGGGTGAGTAAATGTAATTTTTTGTGTTATTTGCATGTTTTCTGGAAATGAAACATTTTAAAAACTGCTTCTTTCTATTTAAGGATGGGTTGAACAGACTTTACTTTTCACTTTTTATACGAGAAACTGAAATGAAGATTAGACTGCTATAACTGGAGGATCAAGAAGGTTTTGCAACTTTAAAATCAGGTGTTGCATATTGTTGAGGTGTGCAAATCCCATGGTGTTTTTTTGGAAGTAGTAACAGAGAGAATTCTAGACTGAATGGTGATGAGGATCTTTTTTTCAGCTCTTTTGAGCAGGTTTGAATTAAGGCTGTAATGAGATCAGGACCTGAGTGGCCCTGGTGAAACCCAAACTGGACTCGGTGAACTGGCTGTTCCTAAGCTAATGCTGCTCCACCAGACCATCAATGATATCTCCCATCACTTTACTGATGATCAAAAGTGATTGGTAGGGCAGAAATTGGTTGAGTTGGATTGTCCTGTGTTTTCTGCACAAGACATTTCTGGGTAATCTTCCACAATGTAGGGTAGATGCCAGTGTTGTTACTGCACTTGAGCAGCTTGGCTAGGAACACACAACAACTGGAGCAGGAGTCTTCAGCACCATTGCCAGAATGATTTCACGGCCTAAAGCCTGTGCAGAATCCAGTGCCTGCAACTGTTCCTTGATCAGCTCCAAGTGTTAGCACAGTGACTGTGCCACACCACACGCTGGAGGGTATCCTCGAAGTGAAGATGGGACATGAGGAATCGATTCTTCATGTTTAATATCTGGAATGCACTTTCAATCAAGGCATTATTACCTTAGAAGGTACAGGTAGAAAGCAGGAGAAAGGCACTAAGTGAAAGCTCACCTGGACAGCAGATGAAGGCACAACGGACCGAATGGTCATCATCCGCGTGGTAACACTACGAAAAACTGGTACTTGTGCTTGCACTTCTCATTCCTCAACTGACTCCAACATGTCCCACACTGAGCATGCTCCACTCACAGCCCAGCACTGTCCAGTCACCAGGATTTCCTATAATGAGATGGAAGGACATCGTGCTGTTTCCTGATTAGTGGGTAATCGCCCCAATTTAAAAGTAAGGAAAAGGGGAAATAAATTGCAGGTCAATTAACATTTGAAGAGGAGAAATTGCTAGTCATTGCTTCAGGTAGGACTCCTTCCCAAAAGTGGCAACAACACTCTCCCTATCCACTGAACATTCCTTGGACCACTTACCCACCCAATAGCTCCCAGTCTGGACTGATATTCAGCTCTGATTCTCATTCTTTCTTTCTTTGGGATGGGGTGTCTCAACTTTGCAGGCAAGAGGAGAATCGGAAACAGAGTTAATTAGAAATCTACTTTATTGAGACAAATTCAAGACAGGTTTATCTGCTTTCGAGTAATCTATAGTGACAAACAAGTGCAGCAAATTACAATTTAATGTGGCGTACATTATTCACATCAACAACTGGACAGGAGAGACAAGGGTTTTTTCTTGGAGCTTTCACAGTCTCAATCTTTCCCCTTCATGCTTGTCTCTCATTGGATCTTTATTTTCTGACTCTGATTTGTCACATTGGCTTTTACTTGAGAGGGTCTTCCGGTGGCCAGTCACAGTTCAAGTGAGCAGTGATTGCCTCACCGAATCACATGATATTCTGTGTGTTCATCGTTGCTTTGCTTTCCTCTTATCACAAGGCTGTTCCATGATGTTTTCAATCATTTCCCTGATGTCCCTGTACTCACTGACACAAGCAGCTTCAAGGCTCTACTTTTAATATTTTAGCCTCAGTCAGCTCTTTAATGCTCTACCTGGGCATCCTTTCTCCTAGGTTTTCCCTGTCTACGATACTGAAAGGTAAAGTCGCTATCAACTTCGAAGACCATAGGGCTGCTCTCTCACTGGTGAGACACAACTGGTGGCGTTTTAACCTGAAGGTCACCACACCTCAAGTGAGGGGATGGTTAGAGAGGGAGGACCCTTCACGATACCCTCAGCAGGTGCAGGAATTGAACCCACGCTGTTCATGTCACTGTGCATCGCAAACCAGCCGTTCAGCCAACTTTGCCATGCCTCTGTTTAGAAAGCCCACTGGTAGCCGGGGTTTCAGTCTCTGCTTTCCAAACGTAGCCTTATCAGTCAATTACACACAACCTTTGTCATTCATGCTATGCAGCCAGCTTTGTTCATTTGAACTTGGCCCAAATCAATATCTGGACAGTAACAGCATCCAAAAGACTTGAACCTCTCAAGAGGCACTGCAAATTATGTATCCATAAGCAAATCAGGAGATTTTGAACTAACAGTGATCCACTCTAGTGTTGTACAATGACTGGTTTCACTTCCAATTTTAAAATTGGGGGAAAAAGAGAGTAAATTAACAGCAAACTATTCACCGGCAATAATGTGCTATTTTGTTTTCTTTAATTCATTCACATGATGTGGGTATCACTGGCCAGGCCAGCATTTATTACCCATACCTAATTGCCCAGAGGGCAGTTAAGAATCAACCACACTGGCTGTGGGTTTGGAGTTGTGTTGGCCTGACAAGGTAAAGATCGCCTTTCAGCCCTTCCAGCCTACTGTACCATTCATGATAATCGTGGCTGCAATCCATCTCAGTATGCTTTCCCCCCCATATCATTTCATCCCTTTAACCCCAAGTGCTATATCTAATTCCCTCTTGAAATCATTCAATGTTTTGGCCTTGACTGCTTTCCGTGACAGCGAGTTTCACAGGCTCCCCCACCTTCTGAGTGAACTTCTCCTCATCTCAGTTCGAAATGGTTGAACCTGTATCCCCAGACCGGAACTGCTTGGTTCTGGATGTCTCCCAGAATTAGGAACATCCTGTACCTACCCTCTCTAGTCCTGTTAGAAACCTAAAAGATTTGATGAGATTCCTCATCATTCTTCTGAAGTCCGGTGAGCATAACCCTAACTGAATCAATCTCTGCTCATCTACCAGTCCCGCCATCCCAGGCATCAGTCTGGCAAAACATTGCTGCACTCCCTTCGTGATAATCGCATCCTTCCTCATTAGGCAGACCAAGCTGCACACAAGATTCCAGGCATATCATCAGGCTGTTTAATTCTTTATTCGGTGATGCAATCACGTATTAAGATTACCCTCTGTATTCATGCCGACAGATGCCATACTTAGATTCACGCAGAAGCAGAATACTTCAGCGATAACGTCAAGATTTGTCAGCCCACCATTAAATATAACACAATAAGGAAAGCATTGATTTCCCAGATAACACATTATTTGAGGTGGCACAAGATAACAAGCATGAGTTAACAACATGTTTTTCTTCCCAAAGTAACTGTCGTACATGGCTCTTCAGAGAAAAAGGCATCAACCGAAATACATCTTCCACACACTGGTGAGGTGACAGGTTCCATCACATGTGCAGGAAGATTTTAATGGCATCACCATCGCAGATTTAAATTGAGCAATTTTCTTGGCGCTCGTTGCAAAACTGCACGTGCTCCAGATAGTAGCTTCTCAACATTTGCAGCCTTAGATATTCCACATGAATATGGAAGTAACTCATTAGCTCACCAATTCCAAATTTTCTCAGTTTCCAGCTAGCTCAATGTTCCTTTAAATTAGCAAGTTTAAAACAGTTCCCTTTTCTTTGCTGTTTCCCAGTTACTCTCCCAGCCTTTCTGCAGCCTTCCTCCCTCTCTCCTATTTCTCTTTGCAGCCTGTTTTCCCCCCCAACATCTCCCTCTTGTCCTGCAGCTCCCTTCTCTTTCCACAGCCGCTTTACACCTCCATCCAGTTCCCTTTTTCGATTTGTTCCTGGGATATGGATGGCACCCAGCATTTACTGCCTATTGCTAATTGTCTTGAGGGCAGTGAAGAGTCAACCAGGTTGCAGTAAATCTGACATCACATGCAGACCAGGGCAAGGAAGGCACATTTCCTCCCTGAACTATCATTAGTAAATCAGATGCGTCTTTATGACAGTCGATAGTGTTTGTCATTAGACCAGCTCTTTGCTCCAGATTTTATTGAATTGAAATCTCACCGTCAGCCTTGGTGGGATTCAAACCCACGTACCCAGACACTGCCACTACATCACTGCCTGCGGGAATAACCTCTCACTGTTCCTCCAACCAGAGGCTGTTTCGTGCCAGGTTTGCCTATGATTGGCTCAGCAAGGAATCTACCAGCAGTGGCCTGTGATTGGAGGAGCAGCTCCTCACCCAGCAGGGTCTGGGGCTGAATTGATATTTCACAAATCAAATCTTCCTCAAGGGCAATAAAACGTTTCTCAGAAGGTGTTTGAGCCCTGATGACTCCTGTTGTCCCTTACTGGGTTAGGGGCTGCACAGAGCCAATTGCAGTGACCAGAGTACAGTCCCATACCAGGGATCTCACTCGAAGGGAAGTGGATCTCAAGCTGTGGAACTCTGCCCACCACGTGCCTGTTTGTGAGCACCTCAATGCCACTGAGAGAGTAACAGTCAAGGAGCTCCAAAGCACAGGCCCCATAATGAGCACAGTATTGCATCCTGCATTCCCAGGTCCTTCAGGCAGGCCGCTCTCAATGTCTTTTTGGCTTTCAGCACCCTTGAGGGTCCTGGTAAAGACTGTCCCGTCTGTAACCTGTACAGAAGCAGAGTTGAATGATCATAGGATGGACTAGCCCATCCAGAGACTGAGGCAACGTGTCAGGTATTGCCTAAGGGCTGGAGTTAAACAGTGAGACGTTGGAGAGCTTTTTGAGTGGACTTCCCAATTCCCTGTCTGCTTTCTCCATGATGATCCCTCTCCTGAACCAATGTCACATCTTGTCCCACTCTGCTGCAGACCAGCTTGGTGCAGATCTGTGACATGGTGTAAATCCACAGATGCAGTATTTGTCATTCTGTTCAAGGCAGCAGACCAATCCTTCACAGCATTGGTCACAAACTGCATGGATCCATTTCTGCACTATACTGGAGGCTCTGTGGATATAGCCACGACTCAACCGCAGTCTCTGGAACCTCCTCCAGCCCCAAGACTCTCCAGGCTCCCTGCGCTCCTCTACATCTGCCAACCCCACACCACCATTGTTGGTTGTGCTTTCATCTACTCAGTCCCAAAACTCTGGAACTTCCTCTCAGAACCTCTCTCCCTTCTCTTTTAAAACACTTGTTAAAACTGATCTCTTTGAGCAAGTTATGGATCAACGACAATGCACCTGGAGTGGTTTTACTATCTGGAAGTTTCCACATAAATACAAGTTGCTGTTGCCATAGCCCCTACATACACAGGGAGAATCAGGAATATTCACACATACATTTTAAATCCTTGGACCA
This sequence comes from Hemiscyllium ocellatum, assembly GCF_020745735.1. NCBI lineage: Eukaryota > Metazoa > Chordata > Chondrichthyes > Orectolobiformes > Hemiscylliidae > Hemiscyllium > Hemiscyllium ocellatum. The sequence continues at coordinate 3,406,347 of NC_083427.1, forward strand.
TAGCGAACACAGTCATTCTCGGACGGTCAACTTTCAGTCAGGAACAAATCCAAGTTCGATCCCAGTTTCTGATTCAAGAATGTTTCCAGCATTCCCCGTTGTTCTTGCCAACCCCAAAAACCAGTTGTAAAGTAGCCTGTGTGCTCCGTGTCTAGGAGCTCTGAACCATGTGAGAGAGCAGCTCAGGCTCATTTCTTTCCCACATCAGAATTAAGCCCTACGTTCAATCCTGCAGCTGATGGACAGCAGCAAAAATAGAATCCAACCCCTGCAGTCACACAGGAACTCAAGTCTCTCAGCTGTGGGGGAAGAACAAGTGAATCCCTTCCCACACACAGATCAGGTGAACGGCCTTTCCTCGGAATGAACTCGCTGCTGCTGCAACAAGGTGAATGACCAAGTGAGTCCTTCCCGCACTCGGAGCAGATGAACAGCTACTCCCCAGCATGAAGTCGCTGGTGTCTCAGCAAGGTGAATGACTGAGTGAATCTCTTCCCGCACTCGGAGCAGGTGAACAGCTTCTCCCCAGTGTGAATGCGCTGGTGTTTCAGCAGGTCATTGCTGCTTTTAAAACTCTCCTCACAGTCAGAGCATTTAAAAGCTCTCATATCAGAGTGAACACGCTGGTGTCTCCACAGCTTGGATGACTGAGTGAATCTCTTCCCACACTCTGAGCATCCGAACGGTCTCTCCCCGGTGTGAATTCGCTGGTGCTCAGTGAGTTGAGACGATCGCCTGAACCCAGACCCGCAGTGAGAGCATCTGAATGGTCTCTCCCCGGTGTGAACACGCTGGTGGCATGACAGTTCCCTGGAGCTTTTATAGCACTTCACACAGTCTAGGCATTTAAAAGGTCTCTCGTCTGTGTGAACCCGCTGGTGCCTCAGCAGGTTGGAAGACTGGGTGAATCTCTTCCCACAGACAGAGCAGGTGAATGGTCTCTCCCCGTTGTGAATTCTCTGATGTGCCTGCAAGCTGGATAAACGAGTGAATCCCTTCTCACACTTGGAACAGATAAACGGTCTCTCCCCCGTATGAGTGCGTCGATGAATTTCCAGCTGGGATGGGTAATCGAACCCTTCCCCACAGTCGCCACATTTCCACGGTTTCTCCGTGGCGCATGTGTCCTTGTCTGGCTCCAGGCTGGATTATCAGTGGATTCCTCATCCACACAGACAACGCGTGCAGAGTTTGTCCTGGATAAGAACGTTGTGATTTTGTTTATTCCTGTCAGGGTAACTGCTTAAAGGTCTTTCCACAGTTAGTTCACTGGAACACTCTCACCTGGGTGGGTCTCTCTGTGTTTTTCCAGACACGATTCTTGGGAAATGTTCTCCTTCCAAAGTCAAAAGCCAATGACATTCAGATCCTGATGAATTGATTGAATCGGTCAGATTGTGAAATGACGAATGCTTTGATTTTCCTGTCTATAATTCCTCTCTTTGTTACCCCCTGTTAAACCAGTTTACAAAAGCCATCACTGTCTGTCCAGGATAGAAATTCAGAACAGACAATTCTAGTTTTTATGGAACAATCTTTCCTTGATTGATTCTCCAAAACTGTAAATTCCCACCCCTCCTCCATGTATAACCTCATCTAGACAGAATTACTCAACAGAAATAAAAATGCCTACTATTCAAGACAGAGAAAGTTCAAAAGTATAGAGAGGTGATCAGGGATGGCAGGGATGAAACAGAGCAATGGACAGGCTTGGTTTCAGATCCACAGTAAAGCAGCAACACCATCCCCGGAGATATGAAACTTCTCACAGATAACAGAGCATAGCATCAAAGGTTCTAAATTGACTGGGTAAAAGTACTCACCTCTGTAACAATTCTCGCTTTCAGCTTTAACATTTCTAACTGGAGGCCGAGGCTGGAAAGGAACAGAAGGACCGGAGTCAAATGAACTACAAAACAAACCATTCACCCCCTTAAACCTGCTCCACTGCTCAATGAGATCACTTTTGATCTGTTTGTTTAACATTGTACATTCCCATCTATCACTGGTAATCATTGATTACCTTGCCTGGCATGAAACTAGCCACCTTTATCTTCAAAATACTCAATCACCCTGCTTCTACTGCCTTTCAGAGTTTGCAAAGTTGTACAAGCCTCAGAAAAAAATTCTCCTCTGTCCTACAAAGGTGGACCTCTTATTTTTAAACAGTGTCTGCTTATGCTTGACCAACCTGCAAGAGGAAACATCCTTTCCGCATCCACCTTTGTCAAGATCATTCAGTGCTGTTTACACTTCAATAAAATCACCCTTCAATCTTCTAAAGTGCAGCGACAACAAGCCGAAACTGTCCAAACTATGCTCATAAGTCTCTTAGTTTAGCTTTCAATCTACTAAGCTTCCGTTGAATCACCTTCTTTCCATACATCTTTGCCAAAATAAGGAGACCAAAACAGCGCAGGCTATTCACACAGTGGTCTCAACAATGCCCTGTATACCCAAAGTATAAGTTCCTTACGTTTAAATTCAATTCCACTCAAAGTAAAGGATTTCATCCCATTAGTACTCATGTGATATACTACTTCATGTGATTCATGCAGTAGAGCATCTTTCTTCCTCAGGTTTCTGCAGTCATTTACACTTTAAGTAATAATCTTTTTTTTCCTTAATTCCATAAATCCCACAAGTCAGGAAATGGCCATGAAGTAATGCCATGTTGTTACACAATTATTGGGGTGCAATATCATCCCACTCGTTAACCCAGAGCATTTGGATGTGCACAAACCAATGATAATTGCATTACTAAAGATATGACAGAGGTTCAAAGGAGATTTGCCAGAACAATTTGAGGAATGAGATTTTAATTGCAAGGTTAGGTTGGAGAAACTTGGAACCAAGGAGATTAAGGAGCGATTTGCTAATACAGTACTTCTGACATGTTTAATTAAGGCAGTTAAAGAAAAACGACTCTGATTGTAAAATGAATTTGGAACTCAGGATTAAGATTTTTGGCAGTAAGGAAAGCAACTGAGATGTTAGCAAGAGCTTTCTTTTTTTTTAAAACACAGTGCGTGGAAATGGCCTGCAACTCAATACTTACACTCAAAGACAGATGATATTTCAGATTCTGGTGAATCGAGTGCTTCTTTCAGAGTGTGTTGTGATGATTGGACTCCAGGTTCTATCTGCAAATCCTTCACTTGCAACACCCTGGAAAAACAGTTCACAGAAGTTTGAATCGGTGTTGAATTGAATCTTTGTTAAATTATTGGTTCCAACATGCATTCAGATTGAGATAATAAGCACAGGTATAAAAACAGCTAAAACAGTTTTAAAAAGCAAATTCAAAACTAATTAAATGAAGATGGAGGGTCAGGTGAAGTGTTGTTCCTACATGATGTGGGAGCTGGTGGACCCCATTTTGGATCCCAGTGACCACGTCTGCTGGATGAATTCCGTCTCAGAGTCAATAGGCTGGAGTCTGAGCTTCAAATACTGTGACACATCAGGGAGGGGAAGGAGTTACCTGGATGCTGTGATGCAGGAGACAGTCACACCCCTGAGACTAACTAACTCAAATTCAGCCTGTGGTCAGGAACAGGAGTGTGTGGCTGAGAGTAAGGCAGACAGAGGGCACCAGGTGGTAGAGTTGCAGTAGCCTCAGCCTTTGTCCTTGTCCAACAGGTTCAGGAGTCTTGCTCCCTCAGTGGACAGGAATGGGGACTGCAGGGAGGATGAGCCAACTGACTGCAGGGATCACGGGTTAGATCAGAGTGGTGCTGGAAAAGCATAGCAGGTCAGGCAGCATCCAAGGAGCAGGAAAAATCGACATCTCGGGCAAAAGCCCTTCATCTGGAATCCTGAAGGGCTTTTGCCCAAAACGTCGATTTTTCCTGCTCCTCGGATGCTGCCTGACCTGCTGTGCTTTTCTGGCACCACTCTGATCTAAACTCTGGTTTCCAACAACTGCAGTCCTCACTCTGGCCCCACAGGGATCAGGGAGCCATTCAAGTGGTGGGAGAGAAATGTAGTTGTAATTCAGGTTAGTACAGTTCGGGGTATGGACACTGTTCTCTGTGACCGGGATCACGAGTCCCAAAGGTTGTGTTGCCTACCTGTGCTCAGGTTCAGGATATCTCATCTGGGCTGCAGAGGAACTTAGAGTGGGAGGGTAAAGATTCAATGGTCGTGGTCCATGTAGGTACCAACAACATAGATAAAACTAGGGCAGAGGTTCTGCTCAGGGAACATTAACAGCTAGGACCTAAACTAAAAAGCAGAACCAAAAAAGGTAATAATCTCTGGTTACTACCTGAGCCACAAGCTAATTGGTACAGGATCAATAAGATTAAGCAGATAAATGCGTGACTTCAAGACTGGTGTGGGAGAAATGGGTTTGAATTCATGGGACATTGGCACCAATACTGGGGAACAAGGGACCTGTTCCAATAGGACAGTCTTCATCTGAATCTTGCTGGGAACACAATCCCACCAAATCACATACCTAGGGCTGTACACAGGGCTTTAAACTAAACGGGGGTTGGGTTCAGTTGTAGGAGAAATTAGAATTAGAAAACCCAAATTAAAAGAGGAGGTAAGAGTGCAGGTCAGCAAAGCGGCAGCTGGTTATCAGACAATAAAGGTGGGGGAACAGAACAAATGAATGTCTTTATGCACCAAGGAATTATTAAATAAAATTAGGGAAATTTACCAGAAAAACAAATGTAAAGACCTTGTATTCAAACGCACGAAGCATTCAAATCAAAATTAATGAGTTGATGACATAAATAGAAACAAAAGGGTACAATTTGGTAGCAATACTAAGACATGGTTACAAGGATACCAGGTCTGGGAATTGAATATCCAACGTTACTCAGCATTTCGGAAAGATAGACTGAAAGGAAGAGGAGGTGGTGTAGCTTTGCTGGTGAAGGAAGGGATCAGTGCTAGAATGGGAAATGGCATAAGCACTGGTGATCAAGATGTGGAATTTGTCTGGGTAAAAATAAGAAATAACAAAGGGCAGAAGTACTTGGTAGGAGTAATTAATAGATCCCCAAATAATTGTTCCACAGTGGGGTACAGTATAAACCGGGAAATATTAGAGGCTTACAACAAAGGTACAGCAATAATCATGCACAAAGACTCAAACTGGCAAGAGTAGCCTGGAGGCAGAGTTCCCCGATTGCTTTGGAGATTGTTTCTTGGAGCAGCATGTTGTGGAACCAACCAAGGAGCAGGCTACTCTGGATTTGGTATCGTGGAAGGAGGAGAGATTAATTGGTGACATCATAGTTAAGGATCCTCTAGGGACTAGTGACCATAGTACGACAGAATTCAAAATTCAGTTTGGGGGGAGAGGACGTGGAGTCTCTCAGCAACGTTCTGGAATTAAACAAAAGAAATTACATAGGTATGAGGACAGATTTGGCCCAAAGATTTGGCAGGAAGGCTAAAAGGTAAGACTGTGCATGCTCAGTGGCAGATTTTTAAGGACATACTCAATTCCTCACAATTAAAGTACATCCCAATAAGGAAGAAAGATGGCAAGGGGGGAGGGGGGGGGGGGGGGCGAGGTAAAAGAATTCATGGCCAAATAAGGTGATCAAGAACAATATAAAGTCAAAAACTAAGGTATACCACATTGCAAAGGCCAATAACAGGCCAGAAGATTGGGAAACTTTCAAACATAAACAAAGGCATAGTAAAAAATTAACAAAAATAGGTTAAGGTAAATTACAAAAGAAAACTAGCACAAAACACCAAAAAAGGATAGCAAAAGCTTCTATAGGTATATAAAAGGCAAGAGAGTCCCCAAGGTGAATGTTGGTCCCTTGGAAGATGAAACCAGAGAATTAATTGTGGGGAATACTGCAATGGCAGAGATGTTAAATCAATACCTTGCTTCAGTTTTTATGATGGAGGACAATAGTGCCATTTCTGTTGGAAAGGGCAAGTCAGAGGCAACAGAAAGGGAACAATCAACACCAATAGGGAAAAGATACTCAGCAAACTGTTAGGATTGAGGGCAGACAAATCCCCTGGGTCTGATGGACTATATCCCAAGGTGTTAAAGGTAGGAACAGTGGAGATCGTGGATCCATTGGTTACAGTATTCCGAAATTTCCTGGACACGGGAAAGGTTCCAGTGGATTCGAAAAATGCTAAAGTAACACTCTTATTCAAAAAGGGAAGCAGGCAAAATGTGGGAAGTTAATTTAACATCTGTGTTGGGCAAGTGTTAGAATCAGTTATCAAGGAAGTAATATCAGGACATTTGGAAAGTCAAAATACTTTCCATTAGTATCAGCACGGTTTATGAAGGGCAAATCACGTTTGATTAATTTGCTAGATTTCTTCAAAGATGTAACAAGCAAAGTGAAAATAATATATCTGAATTTTTGGAAGACATTTTTGATTAGATTACTTACTTAATTACACAGTGTGGGAACAGGCCCTTCAGCCCAACAAGTCCATACTGACCCGCCAAAGGGGAACCCACCAGACCCATTCCTGACCTGTGCTATGGTGACTGCCTGCTCTATGAACAGAAAGGAAGTTGCATCAAGACACTATTCAAAAGGGCCACAACACACGGCAGTACACCAGAACTGCAAAAAGAGGAATAAGAACACCTATACAATGTATTTGCCAAAAACAGATACCCCCGCAATTTCATCAACAGATGCCTCAGGAAAAGACAACGGAATGGGGACATGCCGCAACACAAAGGACTAGCCACACTACCATACATCAAGAGCATTTCCGAACTGACAGCCAGACTACTGCGACCACTAGGACTCATAACAGCACACAAACCAACAGCCACCCTCAGACAACAACTCACCAGAACGAAGGACCTGATACCCAACATGAGCAAAACCAATGTAGTGTACAAAATCCCATGCAAGGTCTGCACAAAACACTACATAGGACAAACAGATTGACAGCTAACGATTCGGATCCACGAACACCAACTAGCCACAAAACGACACGACCAGCTATCCTTAGTAGCCACACACGCAGATGACAAGCAACATGAATTCGACTGGGACAACACTACTATTATAGGACAAGCCAAACAGAGAACAGCCAGGGAATTCCTAGAGGCATGGCACTCATCCACAGATTCAATCAATAAGCACATCGACCTGGACCCAATATACCGACCACTGCAGCGGACAGCTGGAACTGACAACCAGAAGCGGCAGAGACAAACCACTACAAATGCCGGAGGAAAGATCACAGAAGCGCTTCACGGAAGGTTGCCAAGCACTGAGGATGTCACCTAGACAGGGGACAAAACATCTGCAACACAAATTCGCAGCTCGGAAAACAGAACCACAACAACGAGCACCCGAGCTACAAATCTTCTCACAAACTTTGAAAAAAGGCTTGACAGGCAATCGATTTTTCAATGTATAATTTCAGTTCCATCACTGTGGGATATAGGTCAAGTAATGTTACTTCTGCAATTATAATTACTGATACAAAGTAAATGAACTCACACCAGTGTGTAATTGTTTCAGCCAAGAGCTGAGTCAACAAGAATGGAAACTATGTGGAGGAAATACATAATTTTTTTTGTATTAACTAAAAATGTATGCAAGAAAGAAATGGGACTGCAAAACAATGGTCAAAATACAGACGACTAGATAAGATGCTGTGAGGAGAGGCAGTTAAACTAGATATGCCTCTACAACCAAGTAGGTATAAACATCTGTTTCCCACTTTTACAGAAACACAGGAACAAACCCCAATTAAAAGGGTCTTAATGATAAGATGCTGTGAAGAAAGGAACAGATGGAGGGAGTAGATAATGGTCAGGCAAGAATATGCCGAACAATAACCCACCGCAGGATGAGGTGAGGCCAGAAATAAGCATTTTGTCACAGACAAGGCCAGATAAGCAAGAGATAAACAGGAGTAATGGGTGCCGGTCTTAGGGAAGTGGAAGATGTAAACAGGGGAGGGGCAATGAGATAAAAAAAATAGAAACCAAATTATATAAATATCGAGTATTCGTTGAATTTCGGTGTGTTTTGTCCCTGCCTTGTGGACAGTGGACATCACACCCACTTGCAAATGTGAAATCAATGACACTTCTGATTCAGATCTTGTCTGGGAGTGAAATTATTGGTGAGTGAGCTTTGTTTCTCACAATCACATTGTAAAATTTTGCTATAAATTCTGTTACTATTGAGCCCTCCACTATCACCCGATGAAGGAGCGTCGCTCCGAAAGCTAGTGCTTCCAATTAAACCTGTTGCACTATCACCTGGTTGTGGTGTGATGTTTAACCACGGAAATGGCGGTGGTTAACCGGGGCCCTCCGTCCGCTGCGGAGCGACACGGGAGCTGGTTACTCGGGGGTTTGAAGCCACGTCGTGCCGTTTGGAGTCAACTCACCGGACACGCACCGCCGCTTCCTTCGGTCCCTTCCCACCCCACTCACCGAGCCCGTCTCTGAAGTGCTCCGGCATTCAAACTCACGGTCCCGACACAGCTCTACAACCGCACTGCGGAATACGCACACCACAGCCTCCGACTGATTGACGGCTGCCCCGCGCCAATCAGACAAGGGGGTGGGGGCGGATTTGGATCCAAGCAGTGGGCGTCACTGAGGGGGGAAGGACTGGAGGACCAACCCGCAAATGGCTGGTCCTCCAACCAATCGCAGTCAATGAGGGGGCGTGACCGAAGGACAAGCCGAGGGGACGAGCCCTCCAATCATTGGGTGCTAATGAGGGGCGGGACTGGAAGACCGATCCGCCGAGACTGGTCCTCCAACTAATAGGTGTCAATCAGGGGCGGGACTGGAGTCCCTACCTGAAATAGGCTGCACCTCCAACCAATGGGAGTCAATGAAGGGGTAGGCTGAGCCTGGAGCCTTCTCATCGACTCAGGGGCAGGTTAACTCTGTTGGTTCTATGTTCAATTCCCGTACGTCTGAAGGACTCTCCTTCTCAACCTGCCCCCTCTCCTGAAGCATGCTGACCCTCAGGTTAAACCACAACTAGTGGTTTTTCTAATGAGGAAGTAGCCCGATGGTCTGTAGGATCATGGCTATTTTACCTCATGGACTGAAACGATTTGGAAACCAAATTTATCAAACTCCAGCACAGAATTGGACCTTTCTCTTTGTGGTAATTGAGAGGGATGACCTATGTAGTCCAGAGTGTAGAAATGATAGGGTAGATGATATGGGTAAAATGTCACGTGATAATGGTGCGCTGTACCCCTGACAGGAACCATACAGTAGGGTTGAGTGCAAAGGAAGAAATAGTGGAATAATATAAAACCAAGAACTTTGAATTCAGGAAATCAAACAAAGTTAGAGACAAAAAAAAGCTGCAGTTGCTGGAATCCAAAATAGACAGGCAGGAGGCTGGAAGAACACAACAAGCCAGGCAGCATCAGGAGTTGGAGAAGTCGACGTTTCGGGTGTAACCCATCTTCAGGACCTGACTTCTCCACCTCCTAATGCTACTTGGCTTGCTGTGTCTTCCAGCCTCCTGCCTGTCGATTTTAGAAATCAAACAAAAGCAGAAATTTCTTAAAAACCCTGTGGGCCTGGCAGTATCTGTGGAGAGAAAGCAGAGTTCACATTACAAGTCCAGTGATTGGTTTTAATCAGGAGGTATGTCCACCCTAATATGGGCTGAAGCCATCAGAAGGGCAATGATAGCTCAGCTGAGGAGTTCATTTTTTTTGCGATAGATGCTAAAAATAACATATTCTGGTGGCATCGACCTTTTAATTGGTCAACAGGGACTAGTTCGACTGTGAATGTGCACAATTCTCCAAATGTGGCTTCACCAATGCCCTGTATAAATTAAACATGATTTTCTTACTTACTCCTCTTACAATAAACAATAACATCCTATCACTTTTCTGAATTACTTGTTACACGTGCCTACTAAACTTGTGTTTTGTGCACCCGGACACCCAGATCACTCCACATCACAGAGATCTGTTATCTCTCACCACTTAGACAATCGGCTTTTTTCATTCTTCAGGTCAAATTAACAATTTCATGTTTTTCCTCATTATATTCCATTTGACAGATCTTTGCCCTCTTAACCTATCTGTATCCCTTTGAACCCTTCTTATGTCCTTTTCACAACTTACATTCCTACCTAATCTTTGCATCATTAAACTAATTTTGCAACTAACCCCTTTATCCAAGTAATTGTATGCATTTATATATGTTGTAAAACCTGATTTCTGTGGGACATCACTTGTTACATCTTACTGACCATAAAAAGACCCATTTGTGCCTAAACTCTGTTTCCTGTTATTCGACTGATTTTCTATCCACGCTCAGTGTAAGCTTTTATGATCTGCATATCTACCGATCATCATTACAAGGAGGTGGTGCAGATCCTTCATTTCTCTTCAAAGTGAACCTGAAATGAAGGGGTTCAAATATACAGATAAAGGAGACTATCCACAAGATAGCATTCTGGATTTCAGTTTGTTCTAGATTAGATTAGATTCCCTGCAGTGTGGAAACAGGCCCTTCGGCCCAACAAGTCCACACTGACCCTCCGAAGAGTCACCCACCCAGACCCATTTCCCTCTGACTAATGCACCTCACACTACAGGCAATTTAGCATGGACAATTCAACTGACCTGCACATCTTTGAACTGTGGAGGAAACCCACACAGAAACAGGGAGAATGTCCAAACTCCACACAAATGAGCACTCAAGGCTGGAATCGAACCTGGGTCCCTGGTGCTGTGAGGCAGCAGTGCTAACCACTGAGTCACCTCACAGTTCTTTCGAGAGAGAAAGAGACACATATACACACACAGAGGAACCCAGCATTCATTCTGTTCATTTAGCACAGGCATAGACCTCATTACTTGTATTTGGGTGGAAGCATTGTTCACGAAGTCACAGCGGTCTTTCTTGAGCATAGTCATCCCTGCCTTTAATGAAGAAAGTTCAAAAGAGGTAAAGTTGGCTACTCATTTCAAGAACTCATTCGGGACGTGTGACACTAGCAACAATAATTGAAGCTGGCGTCCAGATAGAAACAAAAGGATGAGTGTAGGAGGCACTGAAACCCGGGTGCATGACTCGATGTGGCATTACTCAATTCAATGACTGACCATATGTAAATATAGGCTGACTTGGTGATGAGGGCTCAGCCTTCTTGAAGTTATTTCAGTGTGATTTAAATTCAATAAAAATCTGGGATTAAGAGTCGAATGATGACCATGAAATCCAATATTGATTGTCAGAAAATCCCATCTGGTTGACGAACAACCTTTGGGGAAGGACATCTTTATCAGGTCTGGTCGACATGTGACTTCAGACCTATAGCAATTTTTCTGACTCTCAACGCCCTCTGGGTAATTAGGGATGGACAACAAATGCTGGCCTGACCAGTGATGTCCACGCCCTGTGAATTAGTTTTAATTCAGAAAGGAAAATAGAGGCTGAAATTAAATAAATATGATGTCCTGTATTGTACAGTATTCTATTTCCAGGGCTGATTGCCAACAGTGACAATAGACAACTCAATCTTTGTGCATTATTCTCATTACATTGTATCCATGATGCTGTGTTGCCCATACTGTCATTCGATTGGAAGCAGCAACTATTTCTCTCTTCACCGATGCTGCCAGACGCTCTGAGTTTCTCCAGCACTTTATGTTTTCCGATTTCCAGAAACCATTGTATTTTGTCTTGATGTGTATGTCCTCAGGTGCTGTAATTGTTAGTGCAGTTGTCATTTTGCAACAATAATAAGCCACTTAGTCCATCAAGCCTGCCTTGCCATTCAATATTGACAACCCAAATTCATTTTACCCAACCCGTCCCCATTACCTTGTGCACATTTGATAATCAGTACTGAACCAAAATATAACAAAAAACATGTTAAAAGACTAAGTTCTTTGTGCCAGAGAATTCCAAAGTTTCACAACTGTTTGACTCAAAAACGAAGACTTGGAATCCGAAACCTAACAGTCACCCCTTTGTTTTTAAATTGTGGCCTTGGTTCTACACTCCCAAACCTTCCAAAACATCTTAACTGCATGTACACTGTCTATCCCTTTAAGTATTGTGTAAATTTCAATGAGATCGCCTCTCGTTCTTCTAAACTCTATGAAATACATGTCCAGTTTGCCCAACCTTTCATAGGAGAGACCTACTGTTCAGGGAAGAAGTCTGGTGAACTTTTGTTCCACTCCCTCTATGGTAATAATATCTTTCCCCAAAACAGGAGACCAAAACTGCACACTGTACCCAGATATGTCCACGAGTATGTCATTGAGTATATTAGCTGTTTCGTGTGAGGTGTAACACAAATATTGCATTCTCTGAGTAGACAATGTTTATCCTCTAACATTCCAATTGAACGATTTGAATGGTGGTGTTAGGGAATTCTTCACAGGGATTTGGAAAAATGACCATGACAGAACCAGGCTCGCTTTTGGCACCACATAAAATGATTGCAAATGATTGCATCTGAGATCAGATTATTTTTTCGCCTGAATTGTGCTGAATGATGACAGTACGAAACTGCTTGCAGCCCTTCTGCCAGTTCACTTACTAAAACCAAGGATTCCCTTTTTCTCACATCCTGTCTGCCCAGCTAATCGAATCAATCAGTCCTTGAATCATTTGTGCATTTTTTCACCACGTTCCCAGACTCCTGTAGCGAATGTTGAGATGTTTCCTGCTGCGCTAGTGTTCCCTTTGTATAAAAACGTCGACAGAAAGTTTTCTCCTGGAGGTCGTCACATATTAAGTTCTCAATGGGACAGTGTCTCATTCAATGAGGGAGCTCGAGTATCAATTCGAGCCCCACACTCCCATTGTTTGCTGGATCAGCCTCCTGCCGCTCACTCTTCTCCCTGGGCCTTCCACCCTACCCCTCATTTTCAACAAATATTTTCTGTGACTTGCCATCTGATTTTCATCGACTATCCTTAACATCTGCTAATAGCATTCATGCAGCACCTCTATCCTTTCAAACACCTTCCATTTTTCAGGTCTGCAGAATGGTTCTGCACTAACAGTCACTGGACCCGAAACATTAGGTCTGTTTTCTCTGCCAGACATGTTGAGATTCGCCATTACTTCAATTTTTGTAAGATTTGCAGCATCCTCAGTTTTTTGTTTTATATATGTGCATGTCAATCATATGCGCTGGGTGAATTGATCAATTTGAAAGCCCTGATGCAGTGACGAACTAAAAACCAATGCATTAGGTACATTAGCTATTGAACTAAAAGTGCGTATGTGCATTTCTATCACAGTGGATCTGGGAGTACCTGCGCAGAGAATTTGGATTTAATGTTTCCGTTCCTTTGACTGTTGCCCAGTTCTGGGGAAGGGTTACTGTACGTAAAACATTAATTCTGATTTCTCTCTACAAATGCTGCCAGACCTACTGAGATTTTCAGCCAATTTTTCTTTTGTTCCTTATTTCTTTCACAGTTCTTTCAGTTTTTGTCCTGGTAATTCGCATCTGTAATCCAGTGCTATCACATTCTTCCTCACCTGCAGAGGTCAGAACAGCACACAGTACTCCAACTGAGGCTGAATTAACGTTTTCCAAAGTTCCATCATAACCTTGTTGCCTCCAGGCAAAATATATCTCGCGGACTGTTACAAAAAGAGCCGTACTACCAATGCAATACTTTGGACCGCCAGTGAGCTTGACTTTCCATGCGGAAGCAACTGCCTCTAAAAAGTTCGGATGCTAGGGGATGGAGTAAAAAAAAGCAAGTAATTGGTTGTGAGGACCCAGGATAAGTTGAGAAGTCGAATGGCCTCCTCCCGCGCTGGAACAATTCTGTCTGATACATCGCTCCCAGATCCGCCTGCTCTCCTCCCATTGGCTCGGATCTGCTGTGATTCATCACCTGTACCGTCCATGGCCGAAGCGATCGCATGCTCAGGAGGCGCAGATCGTTGGTGAAGGCATGCACAGTATCCGGGGGGGAATGTGCACCGATACGGAATTAAATGAAGAAAAATATGAAACCAGAATGTGTCATGGGAGGAGTAATAATACTGAAGGAGGTATATGTAAATAGAGGAGTCATAATACTGAGAATAGAATGTATGAATGGTGGAGAATCTGTATGATGAAGGGATATGTAAACAGAAAAAAATCATTCTAAGGCAGAGATGTGTAAAAAAGGGACTAATATTACCGAGAAACGAGTGTGAAAGTTGAGGAGAATAAATACTGAAGAAGTGATATGCAAATGGAAAAATACTTCTGAGGAAGGGCTGTGCAAATGGAAGAGCACCAATCCCGAGAAAGTGATGCCTAAAAAAGATGTAATATTACTGAAGAAAGGATTTCTAAATGGAGAAATGTTACAGAGTAAGGAATGTGCAATCGGTGTAATAATACCGAGAAAGGGATGTGCAAATGGAGATAAAACATTGAGCAGGAAGTGTGTGTAAATGGAGGAGAACATTATAGTGAGGAATAGATGGTTAAAAAGTGAGGGGACTGTAAATAGAGACGAAAAAGTACTGAGGAAAAGATATTTAAAAAAGTGACGGACTGTTTAAATGTAGGAGAAATGATAGCTGAGAGGAGGACGTTTAAGAAGTAAACGGATGTGAAAGTGGAGATATGATGATTGAGCAGGGGATGATTAGAATGCGAAGTGGCTGTAATGAGGATTGTGCCCCAAATGTTCAGGAAGTGAGGAGTCTATAATTGCAGGTTAAATGATGATTGAGCAAGACATATCTTCAAAGTCGGATTGTATCTCAGAGGCAATCAGCTGATTGAGCTTGTAATAGCTTTTTTGAAAAAGATTGATTGTTCTTCCCTTTCCTCAGAACCTCAATTAAATGTTTCAGCTCTGCATTTCCCTCTGACCTGCAGTGTAACTGCTCACCGTGCCACAATGTTTTGCCTCAAGTTAGCATTCACCTTGGGTCATTGCTTTTTATATATCGGCAAACGAAACAGTTTTTCCTTTTCTGTTCTATTCAGAGACCTTGTGATGTTCGCAGGTGGAAATGTGCCACCACACTGGACCATGCATCTGCTCTAAATGTAGGAAAGGACTCACGGTGCAACCCGTCTGCAGTCGCACCGGCTTGTTCACTCTGAGGAGAAACAATTCAACGGCATATGCTGTGGAAAGAGCTCCAGGTAGTCATCCACTCTGACTGCACACCAGCGACTTATAATTGGGAAGAGGCCATGCAGCTGACCGACTATGGGAAGGGATTCACTCAGTCATCCCATCTGCTGATAAGCCAGTGAATTCACACTGAAGAAAGACTATTCTGCTGCAAATGCTACGGGAACAGTTCTCGATATTCAGGCAAAAGTATTTCACATTGGCGTGTTCACACAGTGGAGAAGCTATTCACCTGTTATTAGCATAGGAAGACAGTAACTCTGTCATCTACCGGTTAAGACACCAGAGAATTCACACTGGAGCAGAACTGTTTGTCTGCTTCGAGGGTGGGAAGAGATTCATTTGGTCATCTCACCTGGCGGAACACCAACGATCTCACGGAGACCATTCATCTGCTCGCTGTCATTCATCTGGCGTTTAGTAACCCTGAAAGGGATGCAGTACCTCTGTAATAGCGGCTGCGTATGATCTTTACCCATAATTCAGGAACCTTCATCTAAACCTAAGTTTCCAACAAAGCTATGAACGTTTTGTTTAATTCCAATTGACCATTGTTATGAACTCTGCAAGTGAATATGTGAACGATCCCACTGATTAACATCTCTGATAAAAAAAACTAATGATCTTTGCTTACAATTCTTATTGACTTGCACATACCATCCTTGCATGTTCCATTATTCGCCATGAAGAAAGAAGAACAGGAATTCTAGAAGAATTTCGATTCGTCAAATATTACCTTTCACCTGATACAGACAACCCCTGAAGAGCAATGGAGATCTGTGCTGTCAGGAATCAGTGCCTGTTAAACTCATGGGATCTTAAGAAATGTGTAACATCTTATACAAATGGTCACTTTCTCTGCCATATTCTCGGGAGAAAAGGTTCCACAGCAGCTTTCTGGTTGTCGGACACAGTCAGGCCTTTTTATTTTGCCCCAAAATATTTTTAACCCTGAAACAACTGGATCCCATTGCCCATCTGTAAACTAACTGTAAAGGTTAAAGTGGGTTGTTGAGAGAATAGGAGAAAGATTTTGAATTGACCCAAACTGGATTCAGTCCAAGCCCCACGCTCAGGCTCACACTAGTTAACTGGGTAAAAGCAAGGACTGCAGATGCTGGAAACCAGAGTCTAGATTAGAGTGTTGCTGGAAAAGCACAGCAGGTCAGGCAGCATCCGAGGAGCAGGAAAATCGACGTTTTGGGCAAAAGCCCTTCATCAGGAATAGAGGCAGAGTGCCTGCAGGGTGGAGAGATAAATGAGAGGGGGGGGGGGAGGAGGTGGGGAGAAACTGTTCAGCGGAGCCATCAGTGACTGAGACCCATACATTCTCTGCCTGATCTAATCGTGTCTCTTTGGGGTTGGTAAACCATTCTGTCCCTTCTGGGGCTGCATACCTTACCTGTCTGTTTAGCTCATGCACTGCACTGAAATTGTTACATCTCAATGGCTTAGGAATTCAGCCCCTATTTTGGACAGATTGTTCCTCTCGGACGTAATGTATTCTTGGTGTGAAGCATAGTCGAAATTATTGGCTTGAAATTTTAGATTGTTCGGTAAACATGAATAGAATGATATCCGGTGCTGTGGGAGGGATTCTGGTGCAACGAGAGAGGAGATGCTGTTATGGTATTTTACATAAGAGGGGAGTGATTGCTGGTGTCCTAGATATTTAGTCTATGAGTTAGTAGATACATAGTTGGCAAACTTTCCATTTAAGTTTCTCTGCACAGAGGCACTCAAATGATACAGCAGAGAGACAAGTGTTGCATTAAATTTATAGCATGACTAGTTTAACTGTTGATTGTAATGATAAATAATCGCTGAATTATGCTTTTAAACTTAGTTGATCAAACGTAGTAAGCATGGCAGAAAAGATGTTGTAACATGTGGGAGCTGGTGGTCACCTGTCTGAACCATGGCAAACAAATGTGCAGAAAGTGTCTAATTCTGACAGCTTCAATTATTGATATTTTTCATCACTAATATCTGAGGTATTGTGAAAACTGGTTTAGCAATGGATAAGTGCAAAACCACTTTCTGGAAGTCATTTGTCTTCACTTAAATGCCTTAAATGATGGAAAATATCTCTGAAGTTACGGCCGCCAGTAATCAGCATTTGATGTTGTTTTGAACTTCCGCTGAGTGTATTCCCTGAGGTGAAAAAAAACCCTGCAGCGTAGCCTTCACCACCTTTACAGGGAACCCTTTTGTGGATTTGATGTGGGAGCTGAGAGTTGAAACAGCTATCCTCGTTCAAAGGCTTTCAGAAAGTATCTGGAAGAATTACATTTTTAATGACACATGTCTATTTCAATACTCGTGATCTTGTATAGAGATGCTAGATGGGAAGAAATCTGGATCAGAGAATATCTTATCACTTTATTCTCTGAGAATTAGCAATTGGTTTGACCCAAGTGTTTTTTGTTCAAAGTTAATCTGTGAAGGTTTCCTTATTTTCTCATTCACTGATGTGCATGAGAGAGCCTCTGTGGTTGGGAATGTTGAGGAGACTGAATTTGTTTCATTCAATATTTCAAAGCGTTTATTGTTTTACGTCTTTTTGCATAAGGCTCATTTAAATAAAGTAACAGCATTGTTTACGAAATAGATATATGCTTGATGCATCTTTTAGTTCTGTACCTAACGGAGATAAAGTATACAATGGACTTTTTGGCAACTGTTTCATTCATGCGATGTGGGTTTCGTTGGCTGAGTCAGCATTTATTGCCTATTCCCTTGTGGCTTTCTTGAACCTCTACAGTGCAAGTCCGCAGATTACTTTACGTAGGTTATGTGACCCAGATTTATACGTGCATCAACCACAGTCTGTTGTGTGTATGATTCCAGACAGGACTGTCAAGATAAAGTTACTATCTAGCCAGGGACCAGTCAGATTGCTTTGGAACACAGACAAAATGTGAGATCCAGGTACTAGAATAACAATTACGTCCATGTAATATTGTCAATTATTGTGAAAACCTATCAGATTCATCATCTGGTTCATAGCTTTTCACTATGGAAATCAATCATTCTTGCTTGATCTGGCTTACAGCAATATGGTGGATCTTTAGTGACCCATTCAAATGTCCTAGCAAGTTTAAGGGCATGATCTGATAATCCTCAATTTCAGTTTCCTACATTTTCAGTATAGCCCTTGATTAACTAAAATTAATTAACTTTGAACATAGTTAATGACTCAACATCGATTGCCCTCATTCACAATTCCTCAGATTCTGAATCTGTCCATGCACAAAGTGCAGCAAGACCTGCACAATATTCAGGTTTGGCCCGACAACTGGAAAGCAACATTTGTACCATACAAATTCCAGGCTAGTTTGGTCTCCAACAAAAGAAAATTTAACCATCACGTTTAGTCATTCAATTACCTCAAATTCTCCCATTATCAATATCCTGAGGATTATAGTGGGCCAGAAATTGAACTGGGCTAGTCACTCTGGCTGCAAGATCAGATTAGACGCTCATTTCAGAATGGTATGATATGCGTCAACCATGAAAAGATGAAGCTGCCTGATATTGTGAAGAATAAGATAATGGACTTTCTCCGCTTTTCCATTTCTGTATCTTTATGCGTCTCTTCAGTGTTATGGACCCGGAGACTTCTACAGGCTGTAATGGCGACTAGAGTGCACCGTACAGTCAACACATTAAGAGAATAATCAGAAGGAATGGAATGCATGGAGTTAAAAGAGTATTTTTAAGTCTGCAATACCAAGGCAGATTGTCTATTCTGTCATTGGGTTCATGTATAAAATACCATGGGATATTGGCTACACATCCCAGTGCACAGACCAATCCTATGACAAAGGCTGCTGTTTTCTCGATACAATATCTTGATTTCAGCTTCTGGCAACAAATAGCCTCAGATCTATCGAAATTGAAATTGACTGTCAACCAGACAGAACTGAATCTGGCTGCATAAATTAATGTAATACTGGCACTGTATATCAGAGTGATGGAAAGGGAACTACCTGGAAAATAAATACCAGGAATTCTGTTAAATCTCACAGTGGTAATAATGACCAGCAGATCTGTCACTGCCATGGACACCAGGTATCGAATAATTCTTCTAGATCTACCACATCCTTCTCATGCCAGGATCAATATCATCACTAAATTAACTGTATGAGAGAGGGAGAACGACATTCAGTTAGTAGTACACGCCGTAATGTGATGTATATTCAGCAACAGTACATGTATTTTGAAGCAATGAAAACCGACACAATCATTAAAGACATTGGTGAATCCTCAGATAAGTAAAGACAAAGTTGGTATCAGACGGCACCAAAGTTAATTGCATACATTTTGAAGATTCAAACACATTAACAAATGTCAGATGTTCCATGCCGAAGTAAATAGATGGTAACAAACACATACGAATGTAACAGATTTCATGCAACTAATTC
Organism: Hemiscyllium ocellatum; assembly: GCF_020745735.1. Taxonomy (NCBI): domain Eukaryota; kingdom Metazoa; phylum Chordata; class Chondrichthyes; order Orectolobiformes; family Hemiscylliidae; genus Hemiscyllium; species Hemiscyllium ocellatum. The sequence continues at coordinate 3,425,867 of NC_083427.1, forward strand.
TGAGCTCAAATGCAAAAAATTATATGTTAATCGAGAAGCAGACAAGATGATTCAGCTCCTCGATAAAACCATTGCTAATTTGTGTTATGACTCCATATATCTGCCTTTGGCCCATATCCCTCAATAGGTTTGTTAAACAAAAAATCTCAGAATTCAAATTATCAACTGACCCAGAATGCCCAACGGTTTTTGGAATAGTGTTGCAATTATCTACTACTCTTCTTGTGTTGAGTGCTTACTAACATATTTCCGGAACTGTCTGATCCTAATTCTCAAACTCGGTCTCATAGCTGGAGAAATGTCAACCAATGGAAATAGCTTCTCATTACTAACCCTGTCGTTTCCTGTTAATATATTGAAGTATTTATTGATCACACTTAACCTTCTACATTCTAGAGAAAGCACACATAATTTGTTAAATCTCCCCTCAGAACATAACCCCCTGAAGTCGAAATGTCACTCATGTGGAACGATATTATACTCTCTTCAAGGTCAATATCTTCTGCCTGAAATGTGGTCCTCATATTTGTTCAGAGTACTCCATGTGTGTTCGAACCAGGGTTTTGGATAACTGCAACATCTGTCTCCTTCACTCTCGTCCTGTCATATAAAGAACAGCTTTGTATTAGCTTTCTAGAATACATTTGTGCACGTGTTCATATAATTTGTAAGATCTATGCAGTTTTGTGTCCAAATCTCTTTGGACATCCGTTGCACGCATCTTCATGCTATCTGGAAAGTATCCGGATTTTTTTTTGGTCAAAATTGGAAAACCTCATGGTTGCTGAGATTGAACTCCAACTGCTCAAGTTTTGCCCAATCACTTCGTCTATCAACATATCTTATCATGTTATTGCTATAATCGACACAATTCCAGCGAAATTTGTGTCATCAGCAAATTTGAATAAGTGAATTTATATGCTATTTTCCAAATCGTTAATGAACAATGCGAATAATTGAGACGCTGCCTATTTAAGAACCTACACATTATCGTTTATTTCTATCCCCCACCCCTGAATCGATTTCCCAGGCATGTCAGTAATTTGACCTCGGTTCCGCGGCCTACTGACTTTGGTGAATAGTGTCTTATGTGGGGACTGTATTGATGTCCATATAACAGTGTCCGTGAATATTCCTTATCCATTACCTTGGTCATCTATTCAAAAAAGTTAATGAATCCTGTCACGCATAATTTACTTGCTTGGAAGCATTGCTGGCTATGCTCTTATTGACAGAAATATTTCAAGTTGTTCAGTTGTTTATGGAATCCAACAATTGCCCCAGCATCGATGTCACCCTAACTTGTCTGTAATTCCCCGGATTTCTGTAGTAACTTTTCTCATTAACAGAGTTTCCCAGTTTACTGCGGGCTGTCACTGTCTCATCTGGTTAAAGCCGACCTTCATCAAACCTAAAACTCTGGTAGCTGGTTTATGATTTTCCCTTTGAAATGCGACATTGAACTCGACAATGTTATGGTCACTATTTCATAAATGTTCACGTACAGTTTGGTTTCTAAATAAATTTGGCTGATTAGTCATTGCAACATCCAACGCTGTTGTCCTGTTCCTACATCAAGGACAAATCGTTGTAAGAAATGCTCGGAAACACTGCAGAACGTCTCTATCTTTCTGACATGTGCTAGTCAGCCTCTACAAATACAGATTTCACATTTATAATAGACTGGCTTTCATACACTCTTGCCCTATTTTCTGCATTTATAACATTTTATGTTTCAGAGCTGCAATCAGGGCGTCTGTATACAATACCTGTTACAGTTTAGAACCTTTAGTGTTCATCAGCTTCACTCCTACAGAGTCTATATTTATTTTCTCCTCTTTTCGTATCCTTCCTTATCATTGAATTAGTTTTGTTTCTAAACAGTATGGTTACTCCAGACGAAAGTGAGGACTGCAGATGCTGGAGATCAGAGTCGAGAGTGTTGTGCTGGGAAAGCACAGCAGGTCAGGCAGCATCCGAAGAGCAGGAGAATCGACGTTTCGGGTATAATCTCTACCCCTCCTTTGCCGTTTCTCCTAACTGTCCTGTAAGCCTTACAAGCTGGCATATTTCGGTCCCAATACTGACCATCTGTAGCCATATCTCAGGAATGGCTACTCTATTATAATCACCAATTTGAATTTGTGCCTTTAGCTCATTAAATGTATTCCTCACATCCATTTATCTGTAGGTAGAACTCTTGATTGGGCCATACACCCTAACCTGTCCCTCAGCACCAATGACTTCTACGTCTAATTATTATTTCTCACTTCTGATTTATTCAATACTCTTCTTGGAATTTTATTATTATCTGCCTGACCAAATTGATATCCCTGACTGTTTCCTTCCTCTTTGTCATAACTTGATTTTAAAACTGTTTTGACTTCATCTATGCGGTCACTTCGCTATTTTTCTGAACTCTATATGAGTTGCACATGGCCTGGGTAATAACCAGAAGTTGTCACCCTTGAGTTCCCGATCGTTGTGTCTTGTCCCAGTGAAAGTGGTGTCCTTCTTTGTCTGTTTGTATGGAAACTAGTGAAAGTAGATCGTGTTTTTTTGGGGGCTAGTTGGTGTTCATGTATTCTGGTGGCAAGTTTCCTGTTTGCTTGTAGAAGGTAGTGTTTTTTACAGATGTTGCACGGCATTTTATAAACAATGTCAGTTTTGCTGGTAGTATCTAATGGATCCTTTAGGTTCATTAGTTGCTCTACAAGTGTGTTGGTAGGCTTGTGAGACAACACACATATTCTAGGACAGGCGAAACAACGACACACACGACAAATCTTTCAGACATCGTATTCGAAGCAGAGCTCCATCAATAAGCACATCGACTTAGATCCCATCTACCTTCCCTTGAAAAACGAACTGGAAATGACATCACACACCTTAAGATACCAAGACTTTTCCTTCAATAGAGAGGGGTGGGGTGTTCTACCACCAGCGCTTCACTGGAGACTCTCACTGATAATGTGAAATCGTTATGGTGGCAAAACATCTGAAATCTAAAGAGTATCTTTTCCTGTCATATTCTTGGAAGAAAAGCTTCAACATCGGCTTTCTGATTGTCAGACACAAAAGTCAGACCTGTTCCCTTTGCCCTGGATATTTCTAACTCTGAGACAACTTCATCTCACTGCCCATATTTAATCTAACTGTAAAAGCGAAAGCAGGCTCTTGAGAGGATAGCAAAAGGATTTTGAATTGATGCAGACTGGCTTCAGTCCAACCCCCACACTCTGGCGCACACCAGTTTTCTGTTTAGTGGAGCTCACAGCCACAGAGACCAACACAGTCACTGTGTGATCTATCTGTTCATTTTCGGAATTGACAAAGCATTCTTACCTTCCACAGGCTGGTCACGTTTCCTGTCTGTTTAGTCCATGCATTGTATGAAAACTATTACATCTCAATAATTACTTTAAATGGCTTAAGAATTCAGCTCCCTATTTTCGGTAGTGTGTACATTCCGGATCTAAATCGTATTATTGGTGCTAACAAAAGTCAAAGTTATAGGCTTGGAAATTTAGAGTGTTCGGTAAACATGAGTCGCAGGATATCCGATGTTGTGTGAGGGATTCTAGTGCAATGGAGAGGAGGTGCTGTCAAGGCCTTTTACAAAATCGGGGAGGGATTGTTTGTGCCCCGAGGCATTCATTGGTTGACAGAGATTGCGCCTCGTTTTCTCGGCAGGGATGCAGTCACCTAAACTGATACTGCAGAGATACAAGCATTGCATTAAATTTACAGTTTAACAGCCAGATGTAAGGAAAATTATAGTTCTTGTCATTAGAATTATACCGATATTTACTTTTAAATTGAGTTGAATCAAGCATAATGAATTTGGCAGAAACGATGATGTAATTTGTTGGAGCTCCTGGACCCCTGCGTGACTCATGACGAACCACGTGTGCAGTAACTGCCTCATTCTGATTGCTTCAATCATTAATGTTTTTCATCGCTAATGCCTGAAGTATTATGAAAGCTGGTTCATTCGTGGACATGTTGTATTGCAGGACACACCGAAATAGCAGTGGGATATTTTTGTAAAATCACTTTCTGCAAGTCATCTGTCTTCTGCTAAGTGCCTGAACTGACGTAAAATCATATGCCTGGGTTTATGGCTGTGATGAATCGGTATTTGAAGTTGTTTTGAACTTCAGTTGGGTGCATTTCCTGAGGCAAAAGGCCCCTAAGTGTAGCCTTTACCACGTTTCCAGGAAATTTTCTTCTGGATTTGATGTGAGAGCTGAGTAATTGAAGCAGCTATCTTGTTAAAAGGATTTTAGGAGACATCCTGAACAAATTACATTGTAAGAGATTTCAAACGGACAGCTGCTTCTTTCTCGTGACACCTATCTGTTTCAGTACCTGTGCTTTTGTACAGTGATGTTAGACTGAAAGAGATCTGGACCAGTTAATACGTTACCACTTACTTCTCTTAGAATTCTCTTAGACGTTCCCAAACGTCTTATGTCCAAAATTAATCCCTGAAGGAAATATTTCTTTTTATCTCTTTCACTGATATGTGCGAGAGTTCCTTTGTGGTTGGTGCTATTTAGAAGACTAATTTCGTATAGATCAGTATTTCAAGTTGTTGGTTTGTTTACATATTTTTGAATAAGGCTCGCTAATAATAAATTAATAATTTTGTTGATGCAAGAGGTGTACGCTAGATGCAACTTTTAATTGTAAATCTAATTCCGATAAAGCATACAATCGGCTATTTGCTAACTGGGTCATTTTTTTTTATATATTCATACGGTGTGTGCTTCTCTGGCTGGGTCAGCATTTATTGTCCATGCCGAGTAGTCTTCTTAAACCTCGTTAAAATCACACACCACCAGGTTATCGTCCAGCGGGTTTATTTGAATGTGCTTTTGGAGCACTGCTCCTTCATTAGACAGCTACTTGATGAACGAACAGCGCTCGAAAAGCTTGTACTTACAAATAAACCTGTAAGATTATAAGCTGGTGTTGTGTGATTTTTTTTAACTTTGTCCACCCCAGTCCAACACTTGCATCTCTCCTTCTTGAAACCGTGGAGTGCATTTGCTGCAGACACACCTATATGCTGTTAGGGAACGAATTCCCAGGAAGTTGACTCAGGAATCATAATCTGTGGAGCAGAAGGAGTCCATTTAACTTGTCAAGTCTTCAATGAGTTCATGGCTGATCTGAAATTCCTTAACTGCACTTTCTTATCTTTTCCTTCTAACCTTTGATTCCCTCACTGAATGTCAATCTGTCTATCCCAGCTTTATTTATACTAAATGAAGTAACTTTGACAGGGCTTCCAGAGATAAACTACAGTCTGAGAGAAGAAATCCTTCTGCATCTACGAATAAATGTACAACACCGAATGAGGTATATCTTCTTGTCTAAACTCCCTGACAAAATGACACAACGTTTCTGATTCTATCCTGTCAAGGCACTTAAGAATCTCATACGTTTCAATAAATGCACATCGTATTTTCCTGAATTGCAATGTGCACATGCCCAAACTGCGCAATCTCTCTTCAAAACTGTCCATCCATATCCCTTGTCAATCTTGTGACCCTTTTCTTGACTGGCTCAATGTCAGTACATCTTTTCTTAGGTAAGGGTCAGAAAACTGTCTGCAGTATTCCACCGATGGTCATAGAAGCCAGAACCTCGGGAATAGAAAACAGAGGAGGCTATTCAGCCCTTCAACTCCGCTTTTTCAATGTGATCATAGCTAATCATCCAATTCAATATGTTTTTCCCCACTTTTGTCCGAAGTCCTACTTGTACATCCTTCAAAATATTCAATGCTTGGTCTCAACTGCTTTCTGTAGAACAGGATTCCACAGGCTCCCCACTCCTCATCACAGTCCTAAATGGCCTACATTGCATCTTTAGCCTGTGAACTCAGGTTCTGACTATTTAGTTATCAGGAATATCCTGCTTGCATTTACGTAGTCCTGTTGGAATTTTATAATTTTCTATGGGATCCGCCTCATTTTTAACGTGTTTCCATTTGCATTCCCCATGACCTCAGAACTTGGGATTCTACCTGTTGAAATTCATAAGTAAGATCGCCTAAGTCCCTTGTTCTGCAGATTTCTGCCATCCTTCTCGATTTAAATTGCAGTCAGACACTGTTTTCATCGTTGCATAATTTCAAAATTTCATATATTATGTTTTATTTGTGAGGTTTTTGTCCATTAATTCAGTTCTGTGTATCGTCCTCACTCAGTGCTTTCTTCTCAAGAAGCGTGATTTCATTCCAATTCAAGTTTGGTGAGGATCTTGCATTCCTGAGATATCTTACTGGTAACAATATTCCAATTCGATTGCATACTAAACACTTTTTTTTTAAGATGACCTATAGTGTGGAAACAGGCCCTTCGGCCCAACAAGTCCACACTGATCCTCCGAAGAGCAACCCACCTAGACACATTCCCCTACATTCAATATACATTCAATATTGAATATAGAAGGTTTGTGCGAAGATTTGTAGCTCGGGTGCTCGTTGTTGTGGTTCTGCTCGCCGAGCTGGAAGTTTTTGTTGCAAATGTTTCGTCCCCTGGCTAGGCTACATCATCAGTGCTCTGGAGCCTCCTGCGAAGCACTTCTTTGATGTTTCTTCCGGTATTTATAGTGGTCTGTCCTTGCCGCTTCCGGGTGTCAGTTTCAGCTGTCCGCTGTAGTGGTTGGTATATTGGGTCCAGGTCGATGTGTTTGTTGATGGAGTTTGTGGATGAATGCCATGCCTCTCGGAATTCCCTGGCTGTTCTCTGTCTGGCTTGCCCTATGATAGTAGTGTTTTCCCAGTCGAATTCATGTTGCTTGTTGTCTGAGTGTGTGGCTACTAGGGATAGCTGGTCGTGTCGTTTCGTGGCTAGTTGATGTTCATGTATGCGGATTGTTAGCTGTCTTCCTGTTTGTCCTATATAGTGTTTTGTGCAGTCCTTGCATGGTATTTTGTAAACTACATTAGTTTTGCTCATGTTGGGTATCGGGTCCTTTGTCCTGGTGAGTTGTTGTCTGAGCGTGGCTGTTGGTTTGTGTGCCGTTATGAGTCCTAAGGGTCGCAGTAGTCTGGCTGTCAGTTCTGAAACGCTCCTGATGTATGGTAGTGTGGCTAGTCCTTTTGGTTGTGGCATGTCCTCGTTCCGTGGTCTATCTCTTAGGCATCTGTTGATAAAGTTGCGCGGGTATCCGTTTTTGGCATCAACTAGCCACGAAACGACACGACCAGCTATCCCTAGTAGCCACACGCTCAGACAACAAGCAACATGAATTTGACTGGGAAAACACTACTATCATAGGGCAAGCCAGACAGAGAACAGCCAGGGAATTCCTAGAGGCATGGCATTCATCCACAAACTCCATCAACAAACACATTGACCTGGACCCAATATACCAACCACTACAGCGGACAGCTGAAACTGACACCCGGAAGCGGCAAGGACAGACCACTATAAATACCGGAAGAAACATCAAAGAAGCGCTTAGCAGGAGGCTCCAGAGCACTGATGATGTCGCCTAGCCAGGGGAGGAAACGTTTGCAACAAAAACTTCCAGCTCGGCGAACAGAACCACAACAATAATGATAAATATATAGGAAGAGGGGCTGGTGTTGGACCAGGGTGGAGAAAGTTAAAAGTTATACACACCAGGTTATAGTCCAACAGGTTTATTTGGAAGTACGACCAGTAGCTACCTATTGAAGGAGCAGCACTCCGAAAGTATGCACTTCTAAACAAACCAGTTGGACTATAACTTGGCGTTGCGTGATTTTTAACAATATCGTTATAATCATTGTCAATTATTGTGAAAACGCATCTAGGTCACCACTTGGTTCATACTCTTCCATAGTGTAAATCTGTCATTCTTACTTGTTTTGACCTACAGTCATGTGGTTGATCTTAATTGCCCATTTGAAATGGCAGAACAAGCAAATAGATTCGAGGGCTTGTTCGGATAATCCTCAATTTCATTTCCCTACCCTTTCACTATCACCCTTGATTTATTATATTAAAATTTTTATCTCAGTCTTGAATATTCCTAACGACTCAACCTTGACTGCACCATTCATAATTCCTCAGATTCTGGAACTGTCCGTGTTCAAATACAACAAGACCTGCACAATATCCCATTTTTATGCCGACAACTGGCAGGCAATATTTGTACCACCGAAATGCCAGTAATTATGATCTCCAACCTGAGAAAATTTAACCATCACTTTTTGACATTCAATTATATTAACATCTCCCATTATCAACATCTTGGGGATTACCATGGACCAGAAACCGAACTGGAGTAGCCACATCAAAACAAAGTACAAGAGCAGATTAGACACTAGGAAGACCGTAGTGAGTAATTCAGATCCTGATTCTACCAAATCATCTCTATCATCTACAAGGCACAGTTCAGGTGCGTGATGGAATATTCTCTTCTTTCCTTGATGAGTACAACTCCAGGAATGGGATCTGGAAACAATCCCAGATAAGGCAGGCTGCTTGTTTAGCAAAATAGCCACAAACAATCACTCTCGCCACCACTGTTGCTCAGTACGAACAGTGTCCACTACCTGCAGGATGCTGGCACAAATTAACCAAGGCTCTTTGACAGCACCTTCCACCACACGCTGACCACCAATAATAGAGAAAAAGGCTGTAGACTTTGCCGAAATAAATAGCGACAAGCAACAACCTCTTATCAATAGTAACTGTATGCGAGTCTGGATTACACCTTTGGGGAAAACAAAAGCTGGTTTAGGTGCGATGCAGTAACATCAACCAAAATTGTTCTGAAAGGACTATGATTAAATTGTGAGACCTAGTTTCATTTACTTCACTGAAAAATCGTGATCTGATTGTGTTATTTAAAGAATTTGAAGGAGAAACACGCCAACTGCAACATATATGATATATCTTTTGCGGCAGCCAACACAACAGTAAAGTCGACCAAAAACCATTCAAGGATGATTTCTCCAAGCATTTCATTGCTCAAAAACGCCGATATTATGTAGTTGCCTCCCTATAAAAGGTATTTAGAACGATGTGAACTGAAAATAAATTCGATATATATTGTTGCCTAATGTTGATAAAGTGCAAGCATGTAGAATTGTTGGCTGTAGTTGCGTTGAAGATCTGCCTTATTGTAGGAATCTTGGGGCGTGCTGGAAAGACTGCATTATCTACTTCAACTAATCTATTCATTTGTGTGACAGGATCAATGTAGAAGAGGTTCAGAGGATCCACTTACAATGCTTGGACTTTCCAAAGCTGAAGTTTATGGAGCGGTGATACACATGATGGTTGAATGAATGCAAAGACTTGTTCATCATTGTTACATGTATCGAATGCGTGGCAAGAGACAATGACAGATATGAACCTTACTACAATGTCCATGGTGTTATGTTTTTACATCATACAGGCTAGAAACTGGAGAAATGAATCAAACTCGCATCAAGGTATTGTTGACATTATTTTGGAAATTTACTTATTGAATGTATTGGATATTGCATCAGAGTCTTTAACTGATCCCTGAATTTACTTTGAGTAACTGCATAAATAAATGTATTTGTGCAGCAACTCAACAGCTGAAGCATGTTTGCACTTTCTGTGAGAATAAATCTGGGGTCACTGTAACCTTGGACTTTATAATCATTTGCAATTCGCTCATATAAGAACTGTATGACATATGTCAATGACAAAAGAATGAAGGTGCCTGAGATGGCGAAGAGTAAGACAATGGACTTCCTCCGGCTATCCATTTCTGGATCATTGTAACTCTCTTCGTTGTTGTGCTCTCGGAGTCTCCTACGGACTCTACTGGTTACTAGAATGTACCTCACGGTCAGTGCATTAAGCAAAACAATCAGTAGGAATGGGAGGCATGGCGTTAAAAGATGATCAATCCAATCAAAAGCTGTCCAGGCGGGAGACGTATAGCGGATATTTTTAATCCTGCAGTACCAAGGCACATTGTCAATTGTGTAGATGGGTTCATGTATGAAGTACCATGGGATATTAGCTAAACATCCCAGTGTACATACAAATCCTATGACGATGGCTGCTGTTTCCTTGGTGCAATATTTTGTTTTCAGCTTCTGGCAACAAATAGCCACAAACCTATCGAAGGTGAAAGTGACGGTCAACCAGACAGAACTCACTTTGGCTGCATAAATTAATGCAATGTTGACGCTGCATATCGGAGTGATGGAAAGGAACCTGCTGGAAAATAAATACCAGGAATTCTGTTCAATATCACAGCGGTGATAATGACCAGCAGATCTGTCACTGCCATGGACGCTAGATATCGAGTAATACACCTGGATAGACCACATCTTCCTCGTGTCAGGATCAATATCGTCACTAAATTAACTGTAAAAGAGAGGGAAAATGGCATTCAGTTGCAAGTACACACGGCAGTGTGCTGTAAATTCAGCAGTTGTTTTGAAGCAAAGAAAACCGATATAATCATTCAAGACAAAGGTAAGTTGAACAGAAATCCTGAGATGAGTGAAACGCAATGTATAAATCAGAAAGCACCAAAGTTCATTGAAAAAGTTTTAAAGATTCAAAGAGACGAAGTGATGAATAAAATGAATAAACAGCAAAAACATCAGGATTGAAGAGATTAATGCATCTAATTCTAAGATCAAATGCAACAAATTATAAGATAACAAAGGAACAAAAAAGGCCATTCAGCCCCTCAAGCCTATTGTACCATGCAATAAAAACATGGCTGATATGTGGTGTAACTCCATATACTTTTCCTTGTCCCATATCCCTTCGTACTTTTGCTAAACAAAAATAGATCCCAGGTTTCAAATTTGCAAGTGCCCTAGCATCCACTGCCGTGTCTGGCAGAGCATTTCAAACATCTACTAAACTTTGCGTATAGAAGTACTTTCTAATATATTTCTGAAACTGTTTGGTCCCAATTCTCAGACTATGCTGTACAGCTTGAGAACTGTCAAATCGTGGAAATAGTTTCTCATTCTCTCCCTCACCTGTTCCTGTTGATATCTTGAACAATTTATTCATCATACTAAATTGCATAGAAAACACGTCCAATTCGTATAATCTCCCTTCATTACGTAAACCCTGCAGTCATTATATGAACCTTGTAAACCGTGATTATACTCCTCTCAAGGCTAATGCCTTCTTTCTGAGATGTGGTGCCCAGATTTACTTAAGGTACTCCATGTGACCTCTAACCAAGGTTTTGTATAACTGCAACATCTGTTTTCTTGCACTCTCATCCACCAGATATAAGGATCAGCATTCATTTAACTTTCTTGCTTATTTTCTGGACATGTTTAGATAATTTCTAAGATCTATGCAGTGATACGCCAAAATCTCTTTGGGCTTCCATTGCATTCAACTTCCTGCTATATGGAAAGTGCCCTGATCTCCAATTTTGTGGTCCAAAATTGATAACCTTATATTGATCTTCAACTGTTTTAACTTTGCCCGTCCACACAGTCTAAAAATATACTTTATTATCTTATGTTACAATCTACACTGTCTATAATGCCATCAAACGTTGGGTCAGCAGCAAATTTGGATTATTGACTTTCCATGGCATTTTCCAAGTTGTTAATGAATAAACCGAACAATTGAGACCCGGCCAATTTAAGCAACTGCACATTATTGGGTATTTCTATCGCCTACCACTGAATTGATTTCCCAGGCACGTCCACAATTTGCCCTCAATTAGGAGGGCCACTTTCCTCAGTTAACAGTCTCGTGTGGGACTTTATTAACTGCCTTCTGGACGTCCCTATTACAAAAATCCATGGATATTCCCTACCCAATACCTTGGTCACCACTTCAAAAGATTTATTGAAGTTTGTCACGCATGATGACTGAATGCTTGCTGGCTTTCTTTTATTAACCAAAAAGTTTCTAGGTGTTCATTCATCACCTCTTTGATTATAGAGTCCAACAATTTCTCCAGAATTGATATCTGCCAACTCGCCTGTAATTCCCTGGTTTTCTTTAATCATCTTACCCAACAGTAGACTTTCCCAGTTTCCTGTGGACAGTTTCTGACTCATCTTCTTAAAATCGGCCTTACCTAAACCTGAAATTCTGGTAGCTACGTTTGTGAGACCTATTCAATGCTGGTCTCAATGAATGCAAAGGGGTCCAAGAGTGAATTGCCCAATTCACTTCTTATTTTGGCATTGATGCATTCTGACTGAGTTATCGGTTTATGTTTCATGGGGGAACTGCAAGCCTCTTCATTCAGTTTCCCATCAATGGTCCCTAAAGATCGTCGAGTGAGATCTAAAAGACCGAATGTACACCCGTAAAACAGATAATTCTTAGAGTGAGAAGGTCAAATTCTGCCAAGGGAACTGTGATCATTTAAACGAAGTAGAAGTGTGAGTCAAAGACCATTCAAGATTACCAAGGCGTCACAATTCTGACTGGGAATGGTTAACATGCAGGCATTCCAGAATTGCAGGCATCCCAGCATTCAAATATGTGCACTGGCTCAATTTCATCTGCTGGGACAATTATAAATGGGCAATAAGTTTTGGCCAGGAAAGCATTCTTCATTCCATAAACGGATGCATATAAATAATTTCTGGATTAGTGGTGCATGAAGAGCACAGCAGTTCATGCAGTATTCCTGATGAAGGGCTTTTGCCCGAAACGTCGATTTTACTGGTCCTTGGATGCTGCCTGATCTGCTGTGCTCTTCCAGCACAACTAATCCAGAATCTGGTTTCCAGCATCCGCAGTCAGTGTTTTTACCTAGCATATAAAAATAAAATTGAACTATGATTCGATGATTGACCAAAACTGAGCAGGCTGTTCTTTGGGGACAGAATGAGCTGAAATTTAAAGGGTGAATCCAATGGCTAGATTGCATGTTTAATTCTGCAAATGAGATTGCAGACAAGAGTGAAAATTGAAAATATCAAGGAGGGGCATTGTTTTCAGGATCTGAAAGTTATCAGTGAAGAGAGTTTGCGATGGAGAACCAGAAAGATTCTCTACTGGTAAGGGTTGCGAGACAAACTGAAGTGATGCAATCAGAACTCGTATCCAATCGTCCAGAAAATGGAAGTCATTGTTTCTTTTTAATTAGCAAGAATGGTCAATTAGGCTTTGAGATAAAACTTGACTTCAGTCTGTTCAGGTCTTAAACCCAATCGCATTACATTGCTTACTTCTATTGACCGGCTGTGAACTTAAAAAAATCTCCAAAATAATTGGGGATCAAATCATTTGATAAGTTCAGCGACGAATGACACAGTTTTGGAATCAAACCAGCTCATTGAATTCCTTCCAAAATCCAGTAGTGAATCAATAACATGGGAAAAGAACAAGTGCATTCAAGTCATACAGTTATTGCTATTGATTGATGTTATTTTTCCCTTCTACCATTAGCAAAGCAAGGTTATGTTCAATTCGAAGAGAGAAATAAACAACGCCTTCTTTCGACTTCTTCTGTACAAATTATCTGAAGCCTTATCATTCTCCTGGTGAAATGCTGAGCAGAAGTTTTGAATTTTCTGTGGTAGTAGCCCGGGAAGAGTTCGTAATTTCTTTCAGGGAGCGAACACCATTAAATACATTCAAATGAGATCGAGACATGAAGTCTGCAACACCATTTGGCTAATTCATGACTGACGTGCACTGCACCAGTATTCACCTGTTTTAATCCCATCAAGTCTTTCGCTGTCGAGATGCTTTCAAAGTATATCCATGATTTTAGTCAACCTCTTCTCAGGTGGGGGGTGGTGGCAACGATTCCAAATTTTACTGAACCACTATTTGAAGCAATGCTTTTTGACAATATCTCAAATTTAAGTCTAATTTTACGATCTATCTCTTTTCTCTGGACTCCCTCAATACAGGGCTAAACAAATCCTTGGATGAAGCCTCGATTGTTTAATAACGTTAACGCTTCTCAATCTTCCGTCAAAGCTACATAAAACACATTATGCAATCCTTTTGAGGATTGGGAACTCAGTTCTGAACACCGAGATTGGACCATCGTCTAACCAAAACACTGAATTTATATTCCTATTTTAAAATAAACTGCTTAATTCAAGTAGATAATATATAATTTGCAAGGGTACTTTACCTGGGACGGCAATAACTGCAAGTGATGTGTAATAAATGGCATAGAGGAGACCTCGGGGTGGTGAATGCATTTTTTCCGAGATGTTTGTGATGTATTTTGAGGATTCACATTTGCTCTGTTTGACATTCAAAGGAACTATTCTTATAGTTGATTGTTAACCCCCAGAGGTTTAATTTACAGTTTTCACCATTGATTTTAGTTACAACACTTGGGAGATAATATATCAGGTGACTTTGTCATCTTTATTGGATGGAATAACGAACCTAACAGTTCGTGTTAAATCATCAGCACTCAGACAACCAACTTGGTCATATACCACCTAGTTCACAAGTAACAGCAGGTCTTGTATTCTTTTTGTACTGTGTTCAATCAGATGCAATAATAAGTACGTTCTCTCTGCGCTTGCTGTCAGGTCGGGATCGCATAGCTCAGTTGCAAGGGTGGCTAGCTTGCAAAACAGAGTAATGTGAACAGCGAGGAGAAAGTGAGGACTGCAGGTGCTGGAGTACCAGAGTTGAAAAATGTGGTGCTGGAAATACACAGCAGGCCAGGCAGCATCCGAGGAGCAGGAGAATCGACGTTTCAGACATAAACCCTTCTTCAGGAATTCTCCTGCTCCTCGGATGCTGCCTGGCCTGCTGTGTTTTTCAGCACCACATTTTTCAACCCCTGATGTGAACAGCGGGTGGGTGAGGATCATAAAGCAGGAACACAGGGTCACGCTGAGAGTGACAAATGCTGCTGTACTATCTTATTTCTCTTCACTGACAGCAAAGTCCCCGTGAAAATCATTTATTACGTGGGTTAGAAAATTATCCTCGTTACTCTCCACCACAGTTCAGATCCCATAGACAGGTAAGAGACACTCTAACCACGACCGCTTGACATTCAACAGTATTATCACCATTGAATCCCTCGCCGTCAACATCCTTGAAGTTGACCAGAAACTGAACTGAATTCACCACTTAAACACAACGGCTACAAGAGCAGGTCAGAGACAAGGGATACTGCTGCCAGTAACTCATCTCCTGACATCCCAAGGTCTATTCACCAGCTGCAAGGCACAAGTCAGGAGTGTGATGGAATACTCCCCACTTGCCCGGATGGGTGCAGCTCCAACAACACTCAAAAACTTGACCCCATTCAGGACAAACCTTTCCACTTGATTGGCACCACATCTACAAGCATTTAATCCGTCCACTACCGGTGCTCAGGAGTAGCAGTTTGTACTATCTACAAGATGCACTGCAGAAATTCACCAAGGCTCCTGAGACAGCACCTTCCAAACCAACGACAACTTCCATCTAGAAGGTCAACGGCAGCAGGTACTTGGAAACACCACCACCTGCAAGGTCTCCTCCAAGCCACCCACCACCCTGACTTGGAAACATACCACCATTCCTTCACAGTCGTTATGTCAAAACCCTGGAATTCCTTCCCTACTGGCATTGTGGCTCAACCCACAACAAGTGGACTGCAGTGATTCAAGAAAGCAGCTCAGCACCACCTTCTCAAGTGCAAATAGGGAAGATCTATCAATGCTCGAGCTGGACTTCAAATGATAAAAATACTACTAGAGTTGAATAATAGTGAAAAACGGATGTTAACAGGAGTAGTAGTAATACGAAAGAAAGGATGTATAAATAGAGGGCAAATAATACTGAGGGAGGGATGCGAAATGATAGGTGCAATCGTAGTTTGGAAGGAATGTGTAAATGTAGGAATAATAATCTTGAGGAAGGGATGTGTGAATGGAGCAATAATAATACTGGGGAAGAAATAGGTAACTGGAATTGCAATAATGCGTAGGTATTGATATGTAACTGGTGGAATAATAATACTGAGGGAAGAATCCATAAATGGAGAAGTAATAATACTGAGAAAGGGTTGTATAAATGGAGAACAATTAATACTGAGGAAAAGAGATGTGAATGGAAGCCTAATAATACTGATGAATGGATATGTAAATACAGGCGTAATAGCACACAGTGGAAGGTGAAGGTAAATGAAGAGTTTTTATGGTTAAAAAAGGAATGTGCAATTGGAGGAACATTTGAATTGAAGAAGGGACGTATAAATACAGAAACAATTCTAAGGAAACAATATGTGAATGAAGGAGAAATATTGTTGAGGAAACGATGTGCAAATACATGTGCAATAATACTTAGGAAGAGATGTGTATCTGTAGGAATATTAATAACGAGATAGAGATGTGTTATTTGAGGAGCAATAATACAGAGAAAGGGCTATGTAAATGGAGGATAACTAATATCGAAAGGATGTATAAATGGAAAAGAAACAGTACTGAGAAACAGTTGTGGAAATGGAGATGTAATAATACTCTTGGATAAGATTTGTGTATGGAGGTGCAATAATACTGAGGGATGGATGTGTAAATTCAAGTGAAATAATGTAGATAAAGAGATGTATAAACAGAGAATTCTGAGAAAGTGATATGTAAATGGAGGAACGCTAATTATGAGTAAGTGAGGCGACTGTAAATCGAGGAGAAATAATACTGAGGAAGGGATGTTTAAACAATCAAGGAACGTTTAAATGTACGAAAAATGATAACTGAGAGGAGGATTTTTAAGCAGTAAGAGGCTGTGTAAATGGAGAAATGATGACTGAGTAGGGAATGATTAGGAAATGAGGGGATTTGTACATGGACGAGAAATGATGACTGAGCAGGGAATGTTCTGGAAGTAAAGTCGCTGAAAAGTGGGGAGAGTTTATGTTGGTCCATCAAATGTTCAGGAAATTAAGGATTTGTAAATACGGATTAAATGATGCTTGGGCTGGGTGGTATTCAAAGTAGCATTAAATCACAGACATTCAACTTATTGAGCCTGCGAAGGTTCTTTGGAAAATGTTTCCTATTGATTGTCCCTCCATTACTCTTTCCATAGAACCTCTGCCAAGTCTTTCAGCCCTGCAGACAGTGCCCTGAATTCTCTGTGAAATGCGATTGTAATTGCTTACTGTGACACAACGGTTTTCCTCATTAGCATTAACCTTGAGTCGTTGCTTTTTATATATCTGCAATCAAAATAGCTTCTCATTTTCTGTTCTGCTCAGAAACTTTGTTCCACTGCCATGCAATCTGAAATGAAAAATATCCACAGTAACTGGATAAGGTATGAGATAAACGTATGTTAGCACAGCAAGTATTCTGGATTTTAAATGTGCCAGTAGAGAGAAGAGAGGAAGCGCATTTAGTGGTGTCTTCCATAAAGTAATTGGAGAGCGACTGAATAGAAGAAGAATTGTCAGACTTGGGAAAAGGTCACTGTGGGATTAGACGAGTTGCTGACTCAGAAAACTGACGCAGATTTAATGGTTCAAGCAGCCACATTCTGGGTTGGAATCATACGAGCAAGTTCTGGGGAGAGTCAATTCACCTGCTGTATAGGTAGGAAGGGATTCACGGTGCTTGGCAGCCTGCAGACACGCCAACCTGCTCATTTTGAGCCGTTCAGCTGCACATGCTTCGGAAACCCCTCCAGATCATCATTCACTCTCACTGTATACCAGCGACTTAACACTGAGCAGATACCATTCAACTGCCACAACTGAGGGCAGGATTCAGTCGGTCATCCCTACTGCTGATATACCAGCGAATTCACACTGAGGAGAATCCATTTTGTTGCACATGCTGCGGGAAGAGCTCGAGATATTCAGGCAATGTTATTTCATACTGACGTGTTCACATTGTGGAGAAGTCTATCTTCCATTCTGAGTATAAGAGGCATTCACTCTGTTATCCACCCAGTTGGAACACCAGAGAATTCCCACCGTATAGAGAGTATTTGCCTACTCCGAGTTTGGGAAGAGATTCATGCGTTCAGCTGACATGGTGGCAAACCAGCGGGATCACACTGAGGAGGGGCCATTCATCTGCTCTGTATAATTGGGCTGGCGTTTAATAATCCTGCCAGAGATACAGTGCCATTTTCAAAACAGCTGTTTATGATCTTTCCCCACAATTCATGAACTTTAATCAAAACGTTAATTTCCAACAAAATCATGAACCTTCCTTTATTTCCAAATCGTTTTGTTAAGAACTCTACGATTCAGTTACTGAATGGTTTCACTGATTAGCATTTCTAACCAAAAGTTGTTGAATATTCTTATTGGTTTGGACATTCCATCCTCTATCTGATGCAGAAATCCCCTCAGCACAACAATGGAGATATGAGCAATGCACATAATGAGCGTTCGTAGCCAGTGTTTATTAAACTTAATGGATCTTAATAAATGTATTGAATCTTATGTAAATAATTTATTTTTCCGTCATATTTTCGGAAATAAAAACTTCCATTGCTACTTTCCGGTTCTCAGTCACAATCCAGGTCTATTATCTTTTCCCAACATATTTGTAAATCTGAAACAACTGAATCGCATATGTGAAATCAATTTAAAGGTTAAAGCAGGGTCTTCAGAGGATAAGAAAGCGATTTTGAAATGATGCAGATTGGCTTCAGTTCAAGCCCCACCTTCTGGTTCATACCAGTTAACTGTTCAGTGGAGCCATCAGCGACTGAGACCAACAAGTTCTCTGCGTGATCCATCTATCTGTTTGACCTCGGCAGTGGTATACCATGAGCGAGTTTTGAGAAGATTTGTAGCTCAGGTTGAGGTTCTGGATGTAGGCTTGCTCGCTGAGCTGGAAGGTTCATTTCCAGACCTTTCATCACCCTACTTGGTAATATCTTCAGTGGGCCTCCGGTGTAAACACTTTTCATGAGCCCTGCTTTCTATTTAAATGCTTGGGTTTATTTGGGTTGATGATGTCATTTCCTGTGGTGATGTCATTTCATGTTCTTTTTCTCAAGGGGTGGTGGATGGTGTCTAATTCGATGTGTTTGTTGACAGAGTTTCAGTTGGAATGTCATACTTCTAGGAATTCTCGTGTGCATCTCTGTTTGGCTTGTTCTAGGGTGGATGTGTTGTTCCATTCGAAGTGGTATCCTTCCTTATCTGTATGTAAGGATACTGGTGAAAGAGGGTCATGTCGTTTTGTGGCCAGTTGATGGGAACATGACTGGGACAACACGTCCATCCTAGGACAAGCCAAACAAAGACATGTACGAGAATTCCTAGAAGCGCGGAATTCCATCCAGAACTCCATCAAAAAACACATCGAGTTAGACCCCATCTAGCACCCCTTGAGAAAAAGAACATGAAATGACATCACCACAGGAAATGACATCACCAACCCACAGAAACCTAAACATATAAATATAATGCAGGACTCATGAACAGTGCTTCGCCCGGAGTCCCACTGAAGATGTTACCTAGTTGGGTGACGAAACGTCTGGAAATTAACCTTGGTGTACTATTCTTACCATTCACGGGCTGCATACTTTTCCTGTCTGTTTAGCTCATGTCTTGCACTTTAGCTGTTATATCTCAATAATTACTTGAAATAGGTTAGAATTCAGCTCTGAATTTTGGATAGTGTGTGTCTCCCCGATCGATACCATATTATTAGTGCTAGGAGTGATCGAAATTATCGCCATGAAAATTTAGATTTTTAGGTAAACATGTGTAGAAAGATATCCGATGCTGTGGGAGGCATTCTGATGCAACGAAAGGAGTGAATGCTGGTGCCCCGAGGCAGACATTAATTGAGAACTAAGTAAATACTTGACGAACTTAACGCTTTGTTTTCTCTGCATGGAGGCAGTCACTTGAACTGCAAGAAAGAAGTATTGCATTACATATAAAGCTTGACGAGTTGGCTGGGTCAGCATTTATTGCCGACCCCTGGTAGCCTTCTTGAACTTCTGCAGTGCATGCATTATCAGTGCAACTATATGATGTCAGGGAAGGAATTCCCAGGAATTTGACTCAAGAACCATAAGATGTAGAGCAAAAGTAGGCCATTCAGCCTATCAAATCTACAGTGAGTTCATGTCTAATCTGATAATCCTTAACTCAGTTTTCCATATCTTTTCCATATGAACCTTGATTCCCGACTGAATCTCAATGGCAGCCTTGTACATACTTAATGACCCAGATTTGACAGCAGTTCTGCACATACCCTACGCTTGGAAGGAAGATATTCTCCATCATGTACGAATAAACGTGCAACAATGAGATATGACTTCTGGTCCAAACAGTCTGAACAGATGAAAGAGTGTTTCTGTATCCTGCCTATCAAGCCACATAGGAATCTTGTATGTTTCAATAAGTTTACATCATTTTCTCCTAAATCCCATTGAGTACATGCTTAACCTGCAGAAATTCTCGTCATGACTGTCCTTCCATAATAATTATACCCCTTGTGAATCTTCCCTCGACTGCCTGAACATCATTACACCTTTCCTGAGATAAAGAGCCCAAAAGTCTTCGCAGTTTTACACCTATGGTCATAGAAGCATAGAACCGTAGTAATTGAAGCCAGAGTAGGCTATTCAGCCTTTCAAATTTGCTTTTTCAATATGATCATGGTTAAACATGCAGCTCAGGATCTGTACCTCTATCTAAGTCCTTCAAAATGTTCAATGCTTAGCTTCACCTGATTTCTGTAGAACAGAATTCCACAGGCTTACCATTGGTCCTGTTAGAATTTTATAGTTCTCTATTACCTACCCCTCATTTTAAAACAAATGCCAGCCAGTACTGTGTTACTGTATTTCCATTGGCCATCCCCATTGCCCCAGAAGTTGGATGCTATCTTTTGTGACTCACACATGTGATCCCCAAGCACTCTCTTCTGCAGCTTTCTTCTGTCTTTCTCCATTTATATCATATTCAGACACTCAATTCCTCTTGTATTTCCTCATATTTTCACATATTACTTTTTATTTGTCCGACTTTTGCGTATTAATTCAATTTTGTGTATCGTCCTGTGAGCATGCTGTCACTTTAAAATTGTTATTTTAACCTTGCAGTTGTTCAAGAGAGGTCGTAAAAGTAGAGGTGATGAAGAGTCTAGTTCATCCAGTTCAGGTTTATTCTAGTTTGGTTCTGCTGTAACTGTCACAAGATGTGTGTTTTCAGGGGAATTGTAAATATCAGTAAATGATTCCTCTGATTTTGTACTGAAGACTCTCTCTGGAAGTTGTTCCTTCTTGCCTGTAAGAATCTGTGCTTGAATTCACGTTTTTGCCAAAAGTGTGTTTCTGGGATGTTACAGTATTGGAACAATTAATTAGTCATTGTTAATGTATCAGGTTGGTTAAGTTTTTGAACAGGTATGTTATTCTCAATTATACTTCTTTTTGCTCATATTTCAACTTGAGTGTATACACGCATTTTGTTTTGCTGAAAACTGAGTAATAAAGCACGAAACCTGGAACACCCACTTCACATGAAGAAGAAGAAAGGGAAAAAAAGAGAGAGGAAAGGTAGAAGAGAGAGAGTTTGAATTTCAGAAGTTGTTACTTCGATAGGTAACTCGACATAAAAGGAGCAAGTTGAAGGTAGAAGGTAGGCTTCGTGAGGAGTATAACAAACCCATCGTAGCAAAGGGCCGTGCAGGGATTTGTTTACATGTATCCATGCATGCATAAATGTGATGAGAAGAATGTAGAAGCTGCATTAAACTCATTTGAGAAAGTGGCTACACAAGTGAGGCGGCCAGGCACCATGAAGTTCCATTCAAAGACGATAGGTAGAGCGAGTGAGGTTTTTGCATCACAAGTAGCAGAGGAATCTGGGCAGCAAGAGGAAGTGAAGAAAACCATCTCAAGTGCTTATGAGCTTATGCCAGAAGCCTACAGACAACGTATCAGGGATTGAAGGAGGGACCCTGGTCAAACATATATCGAATTTGAAAAGGTCAAACAAAATAATTATGATCGGTGGGGATAGGAATTAAAATAGAGCAAACATATAACGTTCTTAGAGAGATGATTATTTTCGAGGAGTTCAAAACTTCACCTCCTCAGGTAACGTCAACTCATGTGGAAGGGCAGAGAGTTAAACTGGCAGGATGAGGAGCTGAAATGGTTGATGGTTATGATTGGTTCATGAACAAAGGATTAGCTTCAAACATCAATTTCAATCTGAAAGGGATAGAAATTGAGGAAAAGAGAAATCCTAAAGAGGTAAGAGAAAGGTAGGTCTCATTGAAGAGAATAAAGATAACTTACCGCAGGGTAAAAGGGAAACTCATGTAGGAGGAAGAGAAGTTAAAATGCTCAGGTATTTCGCTTCGGTAAATTAGGCCACGTGAAATCACAATGTTGGTGGTTTAGGAAAATCATTGGGAAGATGGATATAGAAAAAATGGATAAGCAAGTGAATTTTGTTAAATTTGTAAAAATAAAAGCACAGTGGAGGTTAAAAATCTGCACCGAATGTGCATTCTGTTCGGAGGTTGGTTGAGAAGGAAATGCCAGATCTTCTTAAACCACTTGTTTGCGAACGTGAAGTCTACTCACATAGGCCAGGAGCAGCTGTCAAAGAAATTACAGTATTAAGAGATATGGGATTATATTAAGCTTTGATTACGAGAGATGAGGATAATATGTAACTCAGAAGGACTAGTGCCAGAAAAAGTCTTAGTACAAGGAACACATGGTGAGACAAGAAGTGCTCCATAATATAAAATGAGGTTGGACTGTCCAGTGAAAAATAGAGAAGTGAAGGTATGAGTACTGGAAGAGCTCTAGTCTCCAAGAATACAAATTGCCCTTGGCAACGAAATAGCTAGATCACAGGTAGAAGTGCTGCCTGTTTTGTTTGAAATGCCAATGGAAAATCAGGCAACTGAGATATTACGGGAAGTATAGCCCGGGATTTTGCCTGACTCTGTGATAACAAAGTCACAAACTCAACAGTTGAAACAGGAGGAGAAATCAAAGAGTACAGATGAAAAAGTGAAAGTAAAGTAGAATTATCAGAAAAATGTTTGTTCGAATGGTTAAACCGAAACAACAACAGGTGGAGGACAAACTGGATGATGTTAGCTCAGAGAAATTTACTGAGTTCCAACAGAAAAATGAAAAACTGAAGCAAGTATGTCAACAAATGCACACAGAAGAAGAATCTGAACGTTTTCTCGAATGTTCCGATCTTAAAAATGATGCCTTGATGATTACATGGCTACTACCACATTTTCAGGTGGATGAGAAATGGGGAGAAGTTCGTCATGTTGTGTCACCAGGGGGTTATAGAAAGGACGAATTGCGGTAGCACATGAATCATCAGTAGGAGGTCAACTAGGGTAAGAAAAACTCAAGCTGCAAAAGAAAAACATTTTTACTTGCCAGGATTGCATATGAATGCAGTTGAATTTTGCTAGTCATGTCATATATATCAGGTAAAAGAAAAACCTCAGACAGCAATAAAACCACGACATTTCCTATCCATTCCTGCATTTGAGGAACCTTTTACAAGGGTCTTAATTTATTGTGTTGGGCAGCTACCTAAAACATAAAGTGGGAATCAATATTTGTTAGAAATAATGGATGTGTCCACTGGATATCCAGAGACCATTGCATTACACAATATCACAGCTGAAAGGATTGTCGAAGAGTGACTCAAATATTTCCCTAGATACTAACTACTCACAGAGGTATAATCGAATTAATAATAGCAAAATTATTCAGGGAAGTTATGGATAGCTTCGGAATAAAACAATTCACATCAACTATGTACCATCCAGAATCGCAAGGTGCGTTATAAAGGTGGCATCAAAACATTAAAGACCACCTGACGATTTGGACAAAGAAATTCTGTTTATTCTATTTGCCTTCTGGATGCACCAAATGAACTGACCAAATTCAGTCTCTTGGAATTAGTTTTTGGCTATAAGATGAGAGAGGACTGAAATTAATTAAGTGAAGCGGTGAGGTGCGTCAGAATGCAGAAATCTCCACATTTGGAAATTTTAGGGAACGATTAAGTAGAAAGGGCAGTTAACTAGACAGCATTTAAAAGATTACAGCATATTTTGAAACAAGAAGCAGACAAGAAATCAAAAACTTGCAATTTTACTAAATAGGTGAAGTGACAGCGTTACTACCAGTGATAGGAAACCTTTAAAAACAAAGGTTATAGACCTTATCAAATAGAACAGAGATTGAGTGAGTGAACTATTCTATAAGGATTATAGATAGAAAGAAATCTCACAGACTGTGTCATGTGAATATGCCCAAAGGTATTTTGATAGTTAAGGAAAGGAAAATGAGAATGTGTTAAAAGTTAGAAGACAACGTGAAGAACCAAGTTCAGAGCATTCTGAATTGGGCATTCCTCAAATTCGGTTGAACAAGGAAGAAGTACTGAAAAATTAGGATAAATTATTGAGTTACCTTCCAGAGAACAATCGAGATGACCTGAAAGCATTATTGTTACTGCATGGTGAGATATGTGGGAATAAGCTGGCAAGAACTTATCTAATTATGGATGCTATAGGTATAAGAAATGCTGTTCCAATTAAGCAACATGTTCATCAACGTAACCATCTAAAATTGCGACAGGGTGACAAGGAAATTAAACACATGCTCCAAGACAACATAATCGAAGTGAGCTGCAGCGGCTGGTGCTCACCCAAAGTAATGGTTCCAAAACCAGATGGTAAGCAACGGTTATATGTAGACAATCACAAAGTCACTACAGTTACCAAGCCTGATTCATACTCGATTCCACGTTTAGAATATTGTATTGAAAAGCTGGAACAAACAACGTCTATTTCTAAATGGAAAAAAACGTGATGCTATAAAAAAAACAGCTGGTCATGCAGCATCGGTGGAGCAGGAGAATCATGGTTCGGGCATAAGCCCTTCATCAGGAATGCCCGAAACGTCTATTCTCGTGCTCCTCAGTTGCCGCGTGCCCTGATGTGCTATTCAGCAGCACACTTTTCGACTCAGACTCTCCAGCACTCCTGACTTTTTCTGAACTCAGCTGGACTTTCTCAGGTGATGCTGGCAGGTACCTTTATTTGAAAGGACGAAGAAAATTTCGGCTTTCATGACATCGAATAGACAATACCAATTTAAAATCATGCCGTTTAGTATGAAAAATGAGCCAGCCATATTTGAAAGACGAGCCAATAAAATCATTTCTAGATTATCCAATTGCGAGGAATACATCGATGACTTGGTGATTTTTTAGTCACACGTGGGAATAACATTTGCAGCATGTACCAGAGTTATTTGATTGACTTTGGGAGGCAGGCTTGGTGATAAACCTGGCTTTGAGTGAATTCGCCAAAATCAAAATCAAGTCCCCTTCATGCGTTGTGTTATCAGACATGAATAGATTGCCTCACAGAATGTGAAAACAATGGTTTTGAGGAGTTTCACATTCAATTGATGAAGAGAACAGCACTATGATTCCTGCGATTGAGTGGGTTTCATCGGAAATTCGGACCAAATTTATCAATTGGCTGCTCCACTCACTGACTTAAAGAAGAATTGCAGAAACATTCAGTGCATGCAATAATGTGAAAAGGCTTTTGAAAGTTGTGTTAAGTATTAGCTCCTCGTCAGTACAGTATTAGCTACACCTAATTACACTGAGCCATTGAAGGTGGCTATCAATGCAAGTGATGTGGGTGTTAATGCTGTACTCTTACAAGTAGACGACGAAAAGAAAGTAATATTTATCGGATATTTCTCCAGGAAATTGAATATTTATCAATGGAAATATTACACAATTGAGAAAGAGACTTTAAGCTTGGTGTTGGCGTTAGAACATTTTGTAATTTATATTGAAAGTAATGTATCTGAGGGAATCTTATATTCTGAACAGAAGCCATTAACGCATTTGGAGAACTTTTAAGGACTAAATTCCAGGCTATTTAGATGGAGCTTATTGTTACAGCCATTCAATTTGAAAATTGTGCACGTGGCAGAACGACAAAACGTGTTTGCCGACGTGTTGTTGCGACTTGGATGAAAAGAAATGGAGGCGTTCGGTTGCAGGAGTAAATGGATTGAAATAAAATGTTTAGTGATTGTTTGTCACATGCTTAGAGTCAATGTAATATATGTTGTCGTGTACTAGCAGAATAAGACTAACAGGCTTAAAATGAAGCAATTTTTATATTGATGGTTTATTTCTTAAGAGGGAGGTGTGACGATGCTGTCACTTTAAAAAGTTATTTTGCCAGTGCCATAAAGGCAGAGGTGCTGAAGTTTCTAGTTTAATAATGGAAAAAAGATTGGCCATTTCTCCCAGTTCAGATATTTTCTGATTTGTTTTAGCTGCAGCAGTCACAAGATGCATGATTCCAGAGGAATTGCGAGCTTCAGGAAAGATGCCCTCTGACTTTCTATTGAAGGTTCTTTCTATGAAAGCTCCCCCTCCCCCACCTGTAAGAATTTGTGCTTGACTTTACATTTTGCCAAGGGGCCGGTTTATGGGATGTTCCTGTAATGGAACAGTTAATTAGTAATAGTTACTGTATCAGCTCGGTTAAGTATTCAACAGTGAAGTTATTCTAAATTCCATTTTCTTTTGTTCATGATTGAACTGTCGTCTTTAAATAAATTTAGCTTCGCTTAAAGCCGAATGATTTGACTAGTTGCATCAGACCTGGAACAACCACTTCACATCTGCCTTTAAAATAAGAAGAAAAGGCTCCAGGCTACCTTGTGAAAATATTTTGCGGGGGTGTGGCCTGGTCCATAATAACCCTCCCTACCTGTCTTCCTGTAAAAACGCGTGATGCATACCAAATCAAGGATGGTGAGTACATAAGAGGGGATCTTTTCTTCCTGGGATATCTGAGTGGTAACATTATTCCAACTCCATTGCACATTAAACACTCCGTGATTTGTCTTCTGTCTCATAATCAATTCCACAAATTAATTTACATAGTTATCACAGACATATGCATACATGAATCACTTAATATTAGTGTGCTATGAATCCATACAAGTGTCAAATTATCGTTACAATCTAGCTAGATACCAGGAGGATAGTTTTGGAGCATAGCCAAAATGTGAGATCCAGGTACTTAATACTACAGGGTGTCATGATATTGATCAAACAATAAATGTTACTATAAAATGTAACATCAGTAATAGTCCAATACATACATATGTGTGTAATTACATGTCTGACTTGCATTCTAATACACAGAATCAACTTGAGGTAAATAGAGGTAACAGACAAGCTATTTGAGCGCACCACAGAGCGAAAGAAAGAGGCAGTAATGGCAGTAATGTCGTGATAATGGTACTGGACAAATTAAAATTCTGGAATAAAACAATTGGAATAATTATAATAGCCATGTAATCATTGCCAATTACAGTGAAAACGCACCTGTTTCAACATCTGTCTCATACAGTTCCAGTGTGGAAATTTATCATTCTTACTTGATCTGGCTTAAAGCATATGGTTGATCTTGAATTGCCTTCTGAAATGGCTTAACAGGCCAATAAAATCTGAGGCAGGAAGAACAGATTAGACTCTCAGAAAACTAATGTGAATAAATCAGTTCCTGACTCCACAAAGCCTCTCCTTCATCTACAAGGCATCAGTCAGGTGTGTGTTGGATCACTTTCCTCGTGCCTGAATGAGTTCAACTCCAGCAATTAGAGATTGAAACCATCTTGGTCAAAACAGGCTGCTTGATTGGCACCACATTCACAAACAACCACTCCCTCTACCACTGTTACTCAGTAGCAGCAATGTGCACTATCTACAGGATGCTCGCGGGAATTGACCATAGTTCTTTGATATCACCTTCCGGTCCCAGGACAACTATCAAATCGATAAAATAATGGTAGTAGATATGACCGTAGATTTGACGTCATAAGTAACCACAAGCAACAACCTCTTATTTATAGTAACTGTATTCGAGTCTGGATTGCACCTTTGGAAGTAGAAACACACAGTTATAGGTGCGATGCAGTGAACATGACACCCAAACTAGAAGGATTAAATTACGAGAAACCGTTTCATTTACTTCAGAAGCTTGAAGAAAGCTGATCTAATTGTGATGTTTGAAGTTATTAAAGGACAAAGGTGGCAGCTACAAAAAACTGATTTCTTCTTCTGGGACAGTCGAAAGCCAAGTAACACAACAGTAAGGTAGAGGGGAAACCATTCAACGATGATGTCTTCAAGCATTTCATCCGTTTTTATAAAAGCTATTCAGGTTTGGGTGAATTAAAATTAAGTTGATAGAGTTCGTTGCATAATGTTGTTAAAGGATAAGAATGTAAAATGTTTGCATGCCACTTATGATCTGTTATATTTTAGAAATCTTAGAACATGTTGGAAGGACTGAATTGTCTCTTTTAACTTACGTATTTATTTGTTTTACAGGATGAGTGCAATGGATGCACAGAGACTTCTCCTGCAATACTGGGACTTTCCAAAACTGATGTTTGTGGAGGAGTGATGCACAGGATTGTTGAAGGAGGACAACCACTTGTCCTTCATTGTTGCATGATTCGATTGTGTTATAAGAGGCAATGACAGATCCAAATATATATACCACAGCGCCCATTGATTTTTTTTATCATGCAGGCTACATTTTGGAGACATTACTCTAATTCATGTTAACCGATAGTCAGCAGCATCACATTCATTATTTTCAAAATATAATCTCTGGCTCTTCATGTAAAGCAGTGCTATGGAATGAAGTTATTCTTGTCATGACTTTACAAGTTTGCATATTGAATGCATGGGATATTTCAATAGAGCCATTAACTGATCCCTGAATTTAGTTTGAGTAACTGCATAAATAAATGTATTTGTGCAACAACTCAACAACTGAAGCATATTTGCACTTGCTATGAGAATAAATTTGGGGTCACTGAAACCTTGGACTTTATAATCATTTGTAAATCGCTCATATAAGAACTGTATGACATATGTCAACCACAAAAGAATGAAGCTGCCTGAGATGGTAAAGAGTAAGACAATGGACTTTCTCCGGTTTTCCATTTCTGGATCATTATGATTCTCTTCATTGCTTTGGAAACGGAACCTTCTACGAGCTCTACTGGTCACTAGAATGTACCTTATGGTCAGTGCATTAAGCAAAACAATCAGTAGGAATGGGAGACATGGCGTTAAAAGATGATCAATCCAATCAAAAGCTGTCCAGGCAGGAGACGTATAACGGATATTTTTAAGTCGGCAGTACCAAGGCACATTGTCCATTCTGTAGATGCGTTCGTGTATAAAGTATCATGGGATATTGACTATAGATGCCAGTGCACAGACCGATCCTATGACGACGACTGCTGTTTTCTCAGTGCAATATTTTGTGTTCAGCTACTGGCAACAAACAGCCACAAATCTATCGAAGGTGAAAGTGACTGTCAACCAAACAGAACTGAATCTGGCTGCATAAATTAATGCAATACTGACACTGCATATCGGAGTGATGGAAAGAAAACGACCTGGAAAATAAATACTAGGAATTCTGTTTAATATCACAGCGGTGATAATGACCAGCAGATCAGTCACTGCCATGGACATGAGGTATCGAGTAATACACCTGGATCGACCACATCTTCTTCGTGTCAGGATCAATAACGTCACTAAATTAACTGTAAAAGGGAGGGAGAACGAAATTCAGTTGCAAATACACACGGCAGTGTGCTGTAAATTCAGCAGTGATACATTTATTTTGAAACAATGGAAGGCGATATAGTCATTCAAGACAAAGGTAAGATGGAGTGGAATCCTCAGATGTGTGAAACACAAAGTTTGAATCCGACAGCACCAAAGTACATTGAATATATTTTGAAGATTATTAATATATATAATTATTAGATTATTACAATATATTAGTAAATGCCAATCACGTAATGATGAATACAACAGTTTAATAGCGAACACATCCAGTTTGAACAAACGACATGCGAACTAATTCAAAAATCAAGTGCAGCAAGTTATATGATAAGAGAGAAACAGAACAGGCCGTTCGGTCCATCCAGCCTGTTCTACCATTAAATTAAACCATGGTTGATCTGTGGTCGAATTCCATATACATGCCTTTGTCCCATAACCCTTAATGGATCTGTTATTTTTTAAAAATCTCAGAATTTAAAGTAACAAATTCTCCAGAGTTTACTGCCGTTTTTGGGAGAATATTTCAAACATTTACTGCTGATTGCTTGTAGGAGTGCTTTCTGACATATCTCTTGAACTGTCTACCCCCAATTCTCAAACTATGACTCATAGTTCTACAAATGTCAACCAGTGAAAATAATTTCTCATTGCTTACCCCGTCTTTTCGTGTCAACAATATGAAGAATATATTCATATCACACTTAAGGTCTTAATTTCTGGAGAAGTCATATAATCTCATAACGTACCTCCTGAAGTCCAAATATCATTCCTGTAGAACTACGTTAGTCTCTGCAAGGTTAAAATATTCTTTCTGAGGTTGGTGCTCAGATCTGCTCACAGTACTTTGCGTAAGTTGTAGACTGGATTTGTATAATCTTATAATCATATCCGTGTCCTTGCACTCTAGCTGTCTCGTTATCAAGACAAGCATTTCACAAGCTTTCTTGATTATTTTCTGCACATGCTCATGTAATTTGTAAGATCTGTGCAGCTATACACCGAATTTTCTTTGGACATCGACTGCATTGAACTGGAATCTGGAAAGTACCCTGATCTATCCTTTCTTGGTCCAAAATGGAAAACCACCTGCTATGGTTTTGCTCATTCACCTAATCGATAAATATACCTTATAATGTTAGGATATGATCTATAATTTCTACAATGCCGTCGAACTTTGTGTCCGCAGGAAGTTTAGATAAATGACTTTCTGTGTCTTTTACGAAGTCGTTAATGACTAAAATGAATAATTGAGGCCCTAAAGCAGATCCTTGTGGGACCCCATTGGTCACACACTGCCAATTTAAGTAGCTGCACAGGATCCTTTAATTCTATTGCCTACCACTGAACCAATTTCCCAAGCTTTGTCAGTAATTCTCCCTCTGTTCTGCAGGTAACAGTTAATAGTCTCTTATGTGGGACTTTATCCTCATTCACAAAGGGAGCAGGTAACTCATACTAGTTAGACAATAATTAAAACACGACTTAAATCAAATATCAAGTGAATATTGATCTAGTTAAAATTGAATTGCGAGACCTTGAGTTACTATGACATCCGATTATATTTTTCTATAGAAAATAGCTGCTTTGCACTGAGAAACTGAGGAGAAAATCTGAATAATTGAGATCCCACAGAGAGTAGTGAGACCAACAATGCTCTAGAGAAGTTTAAAAAAATAATATTGACCAAAAAGCAGGCAATGTATCAGCTTTTCTTCGATTGGTCCGATTCAAAGATAAATATCCAGCCCTATCAGGAAATTTTATTCCAGCCTGGAAGTATTTTGGCTTTAGCTGCGAAGGGTTGGAATATATGTGTCAAGAAAAATATACTACTACTCTACTGGACATTGCAAAGACCATACTTCGTGTACCGAATGCTATTTTTTCTGAAGAATGACATATTTTCCCTGGCTGGAATGCAGGAATGACTCAGCTGAATGCCTCCATTGATGAATAAGCGATGTCAATTTTTACTGGAGTTTAGACGATTGACCAGATCTCTGAGGATAAAACCTAAGTATTATTTGGTGCTTGACATAGCAAGTGGTGAACTTGTTTATCTGGTACCCAAACCCAAAGCACCGTATCACAGTGTCATTGCTTTCAGACTGTGGTACGAGCTATTTTACTTTCACGGAAATATGTGAAACTTCGAAAACCCCAGACACGTGTGCAATACCAGTTGCTGAGTATATTTAGAGTAGAAGTGAGTAGATTAAAAGCAAAATAACGTATCTGCTGGGAGTTTAAAATAAACACAGGAGATAGTGGAGAAACTCAGCACGACCAACAAAATCTCTGGAGAGAGAAGCAAAATTAATATTTAGAGTCCAGTATGATTCTTCTTAAAACAATTCTAAAATCGTTAATTCTGCTTCTATCTCCGAAGATTCCGCCAGTAGTCTACAGTTTCTCCAGCATTCTCTTCATTTGCGAGACCTAATGGAAGCCGTCCACAAGAATTGCAAAGGAGGGCCCAAAATGAAATGCCCCACTTCACGTCTTACTTCAGCCTGGTGCATTCTGAGTTACCGGTTTACGTTTCGTGGTGAAACTACAAGTCTCTCAGTTCGGTTTCCCATCAATGTTTCCCTAAAGATCCCCGAGTATCATTTAAAGAGTTGATGTACACCATTAAAACAGAGAATTCTTCGAATGAGAATGCAGAATTCTGCTAAGGAAACTGAGATCATTTGAACGAAAATGAAGGGCGAAGCAAAGAACATTCAAGGTTATCAATAAATAGATGCATGGCGCCACAACTCTGACCAGGCAGATTTAACATCCAGATTAAACGTATGGCATCCCAGCATTTCAAAGCCTTCAGTGGATCAAGAAGGCAGATCTGTAGCGCAATTACGAATGGTCAATAAATTCTAGTCTGGCAGGGGTGCTTTTGTTCCAAAAGCACATATATGTAAAGAATAAAATCGGATTTAAAAATGGATGGTTTATCAGAATTGAACCGTCTGATCTTGAGTAAAGGAATGAGTTGAAATTTAAATGGCGAATAAAATGGGTAGACTGAATGTTTCATTCTGCAAGTGAGATTGCAGAAATCTGTGAAAATGGAAAATATCAAGGATGAACATTGTTTTCAGCATCTGGAAGGCGTGGGTGAAAAGAGTGTGCCGCAGAGAACCTGGGAGATTCGCCAGTGTTAAGAATCGCGAGAGATAATTCAGTCAGGCAAAAAAAAAAACAGCAGCAAGAGACAAACTGACTAGATATTATCAGAGGTTGAATCTAATATTCTGGAAAATAGAAATAATTGCTTCTTTTTAATTAGCAAGAATGAGCAATAAGTCTTCCAAAATCCGGCAGCGAATTAATGATGCTGGAAAATGAGCAATGGCATTCAAGTCAATCAGTTATTGCTATTGACTGATGTTCCTTTTACCTTCTACGAAATGCAAAGCAAGATTGTGTTCAATTCGATGAGTGCAAAAAAAATCTTCCATTAGACGTATTCCATTCGCATTATTTGGAGCCTTTTCATTTTCTTGATGAACTGATGAGTCAGATTGATGGATTTACCGTGGTAGCAGCTATGCAACCTTTCGCTGTTTATTTCATGCAGCTAACAGCATTGAATACGTTGAAATGAGTCAAACATTCGATACCCGGTGTCTGCAACGCCATTTGATTAACTCGTGACTGGCGTGTATTTGACTTTTACTCAGCTGCTTCAAATGCTTCATGTCTTAACTTTCAAAAGTCTTTCAAAGTGCACTCATGATTAGTCGACCACTGCTCAGGGATGGCAACAATTCCTGACTTTTCCTAATCTCTACCAGAAGTAATGCTTCTTGATAACATCTCAATGGTTATGCCTTATTTGAAGATCTGCTTCTTTTTTGTGGACTCCGTCAACATATGAGAAAATAAGTTGATGAATCAACCCTCAATTCTGAAATAACTTAAACGCTACTCAGTCTTCCCTCTCAGATACACAGAACTGACTCCAAAACATGTTCTTAGAAGTCGCTAAGGTTGTTGCCATTCTGGTGAATCTGTTCGACTCCCACTCCATACACTAAAACTGTCTTCCAAAGCAAATAAAGTCTTGTTGAGATGGGGAATTCAGTTATAAACAGAATGATTGGGCCACAATCTTACCAGAACACTAAGTTTTCATCCCGATGAAGAAAAGACTTCCTCATTTCAATAGATAATGATTAATTTTCAACAGTGTTTTACCTGGGACAGCAATAACTGCAAGTGAAGTGTAGTAAATGGCATAGACGAGACCTCTGGGTGGTGAATGCATTTTCTCCGAGATGTATGTTCAGAGTTTATATTTGATTTGCTTGATAATCAAATGAACATTCTTATAGCTGATGTTTAATCCTCAGAGACAAAATTATAAGCTTTCACAATTGACTTTAATTGCGATCCTTGCGGGGCAATATATCAGATGGTTTTGTCATCCATTGGAGAGCTGAAAATGCGTTGCTGGAAAAGTGCAGCAGGTCAGGCAGCATCCAAGGAGCAGGAGAATCGACGTTTCGGACATGAGCCCTTCTTCAGGAATGAGGAGAGTGTGCCAATCAGGCTAAGATAAAAGGTAGGGAGGAGGGACTTGGGGGAGAGGCGTTGGAAATGCGATAGGTGGAAGGTGGTCAAGGTCAGGGTGATAGGCCGGAGTGGGGGTGGGGGCGGAGAGGTCAGGAAAAAGATTTCCGGTTAGGAAGGTGGTGCTGAGTTCTAGGGATTTGACTGAGACAAGGTTGGGGAGGGGAAATGAGGAAACTGGAGAAATCTGAGTTCATCCCTTGTGGTTGGAGGGTTTCTAGGCGGAAGATGAGAAGCTCTTCCTCCAGCCGCCGTGTTGTTATGGTCTGGCGATGGAGCAGTCCAAGGACCTGCATGTCCTTGGTGGAGTGGGAGGGGGAGTTGAAGTATTGAGCCACGGGGTGGTTGGATTGATTGTTCCGGGTGTCCCAGAGGTGTTCTCTGAAAAGTTCCACAAGTAGATGGCCTGTCTCCCCAATAGAGAGGAGGCCACATCAGGTGCAGTGGATGCAGTAAATGATGTGTGTGGAGGTCCAAGTGAATTTGCGGCGGATATGGAAGGATCCCTTGGGGCCTTGGAGGGAAGCAAGGGGGGAGGTGTGGGCGAAAGTTTTGCATTTTTTGCGGTTGCAGGGGAAGGTGCTGGGAGTGGAGGTTGGGTTGGTGGGGGGTGTGGACCTGACGAGGGAGTCACGGAGGCAGTGGTCTTTTTGGAATGCTGATAGGGGAGGGGAGGGAAATATATCCCTGGTGGTGGGGTCCGTTTAGAGGTGGTGGAAATGACGACGGATGATACGATGTATATGGAGGTTGGTGGGGTGGTAGGTGAGGACCAGTGGGGTTCTGTCCTGCTGGCGATTAGAGGGGCGGGGCTCAAGGGCAGAGGAGCGGGAAGTGGAGGAGATGCGGTGGAGAGCATATTCAATCACGTCTGGGAGAAAATTGCGGTCTTTGAAGAAGGAGGCCATCTGGGTTGTACGGTATTGGAACTGGTCCTCCTGGGAGCAGATGCAGTGGAGACGAAGGAATTGGGAATATGGGATGGCGTTTTTAACGGGGGTAGGGTGGGAGAAGGTGTAGTCTAGGTAGCTGTGGGAGTCGGTCGGTTTATAGTAAATGTCTGTGTTGATTCGGTCGCCCGAAATAGAAATGGAAAGATCCAGGAAGGGGACGGAGGAGTCTGAGACGCATCCATAGTAGATGCAATCGGTAAACCATAAGATGAGGTTACTTCATCAGCAATATGAATGGCAGTCACTGAACAAATAATTTAATGCAGTCGCTTTTACTTCCATTACCCAGGTAATGAATACACTTGGAACTCAAAAAACAAAACCAAGAGGAACGCTAATGTTGTCTCACAAAATAAATTTGTCATTTAAAAATTGTTTAACTCATATGTGACTTTACTTGCACCTCTATACATATGACCTGGAGCAACACTCAAGTGTCCGAGAAAACCACTGAGGTATAATATACTATTGGATGCAACGCGACAGGGATGGATGAATCAATGGACTATGACCTCGGAAAATAGTGCAGAGTGAACAACAAAACAGAAAACTACCAGACCAGGCGACCCTTCAAATCCGTCCGTGCTAGCAATTGAAGTCCATTGTCAAGTTAAGGATGATGTCTCAGATCATATTTCTGCAACTGCTTGATTAATTCGTAAGGTAGAAGTGAGGACTGCAGATGCTGGAAACCAGAATTTAGATTAGAGTGGTGCTGGAAAAGCACAGCAGGTCAGGCAGCATCAGAGGAGCAGGAAAATTATTTCGCGCAAAAGTCTTTCATCATGAATTCTGATGAATTCATAATCCTAGATCTAAGCGACTTTTTAAGGTCCCAAAAATTCTTCCATCCTCAATCTGAGATAATTCCTCTCCTCCTTTGGGACAAAGACACCAGGTAAATGGGAAGGTTGTGTTGTGAACAGTGGCTCTGACGTGCTGATGCTCTCCATGACGTCTCATGGCTTCGTTGCAAACATGTACCAGGAAATGAACTGCAAATTACTAGATTCCCTTGGCAAATTAAATGACTTATTGCCCGCTCTAATCACTTCGAGAAAGTAAAGGCTTTGACGAAACTGTGATCGGGAAATTACACTGTTTATGCCAAAGCATGTCTCGAAGTTATCAATTGTAGCCGATTTGATAGAATTTGGGGTGTATTTGTAAGTTTGTTAGTCTTGGGACAGATGATAAGTGAGCCAACAGGAACAGATAAAAGTCCTTCGCTTAAACCTGAGCTGCATTCTTATCTAGCAACATTGGTGCTTGGGTGATAGCACGGTCACGGAGAAGAGAGTGGTGTGAGGGGAAGTAACAAAGTTCAATCTTCATCTGAAGAAAATGTTCTACATGTTTGATGGCACTCTGACTGGGCTAGATAATATAACTTCACGTAAGGTCAAGAAACTCAAAATTGGGCAATTGCCTGGATCGTCAGCAGAAAAAGACAAAGAAAAAATGGAATCGACTGAAAGCTGTAACTTGTAACTTCAGACCCTTAATTTCTTTATCAGCAGTGATGTAATGTTATGAAGCAGCATTTTGGAAATGCTGTTTCTAAGTTCAAAGTTTGGGAGAAGATTTGTAGCTCGGGTGCTCGTTGTTGTGGTTCTGTTCGCCGAGCTGAGAGTTTGTGTTGCAAACGTTTTGTCCTCTGTCTAGGTGACATCCTCAGTGCAAAAAAACGGCACTAAAGGAAAAAATGGCCAAACTAACACACAACGAAGAGGCACCACAACACACACCTGGGTTAAAAACCTCTCCCACAGACAGCTCAAAGACACGGAAAGAACAATACTAGCCAAGGGACTCAACTACAACCACAGGGACGCCAAGAGAGCAGACTTCCTAGCAGCACTAGAATGCACACTCAGGAACAATGGGATGACAGAAGAGACACAACAAACAGTGAGACAAAGTATCGTACCTCTGAAAACAAGGAAAAGACAAATACATAACCTCAACACCAAGGAGAGCGAAGCACTAAAATCACTAAGAAAAGATAAGAACATAATCATACTACCAGCAGACAAAGGCAGAATGACGGTCATACTGGACAAAGCAGACTACATCCAAAAGGCATAACAACTACTTGCAGATACCAACACTTACCAAAAGAGGGAGTCTGACCCCACCCCACAGCTCACCAATAGGATAAACAACACACTGAGGAATCTACAAAAAAAAAGGATAGATAACCAGGTCTGACCTACAAAGAATGAAACCGGAAAGCAACAACACCCCCAGATTCTTTGGACTACCTAAAGTACACAAACCAGACATCCTACTCAGACCCATAGTATCACTACCAGGGACACCAACACACAAACTGGCTAAAGAACTACAGCAGAATCTGATACACCTGATCAGCGGATCCAGACAATCTATACAATCAACACAAGAATTCTTGGACATCATCAGAAATATACACATACACAAGGAAGAAACCATGGTCCCATTCGATGTAACGGCACTGTTCACCTCTATCGACCAAACTCTAGCCAGAGAAACAATATCCAACCTGCTGGACATACAGAACAGACAACAGGACGTTGAACCTATTAACCAAGACGGCATATTAAACTACTGGACCTGTGCCTCACAACACACTTCACACTCAACAACCAGATATACGAACAAATCAACGGAACACCCATGGGCTCAGCGATCTCTGGACTCATAGCAGAAGCAGTAATGCAAAGGTTAGAACAAATAGTCTTACTGCAAATACAACCCAAACTCTCGGTCAGATATGTGGATGACACCTTTGTAATCATTAATAACACAGAAATAGAGAACACACACCGGATCATCAACGCCACACTCACAAGAATCCGATTCACGAGAGAGGAAGAAAAGGACAGCCAGCTCCCATTCCTAGACATGGTGGTACAGAGAACACCGAACAGAGAATTCAGCACAAAGGTATACAGGAAAGCCACGCACACGGACCAAGTTCTCAACTATGAAAGCAACCACCCCGACACACACAAACGAAGTTGCATCAAGACACTATTCAAAAGGGCCGCAACACACTGCAGCACACCAGAACTGCAAAAAGAGGAAGAAGAACACCTATACAAGGTAGTCACCAAAAACGGATACCCCGCAATTTCATCAACAGATGCCTAAGGGAAAGACAACAGAACGAGGACATGCCGCAACACAAAGGACTAGCCACACTACCATGCATCAAGAGCATTTCCGAACTGACAGCCAGACTACTGCGACCACTAGGGCTCATAACAGCCACCCTTAGACAACAACTCACCAGAACGAAGGACCTGATACCCAACATGAGCAAAACCAATGTAGTGTACAAAATCCCATGCAAGAACTGCACAAAGCCCAACATAGGACAAACAGGAAGACAGCTAACGACCCGCATCCATGAACACCAACTAGCTACGAAACGACACGACCAGCTATCCTTAGTATCCACACACGCAGGTGACAAGCAACATGAATACGACTGGGACAACACTATTATTATAGGGCAAGCCAAACAGAGAACAGCCAGGGAATTCCTAGAGGCATGGATTCTATCAAAAAACACATCGACCCGGACCCAATATACCAGCCACTGCAGCGGACAGCAAGAACTGACAACCGGAAGCGGCAGAGACAATCCACTGTAAATGCCGGAGGAAAGATCACAGAAGCGCTTCACAGGAGGCTCCCAAGCACTGAGGATGTCACCTAGACAGGGGACGAAACGTTTGCAACACAAACTCCCAGCTCGGCGAACAGAACCACAACAGCTGTTACAAAGGTATCACCATGTGTAGCAGCAAATAACCGCACCAACTTGTTAAATCAACAAGCTTGGACTTCATGTGTACATTAAAAAGAAGATGACATTTAAACAGAAGAACATTAAGATACTAGAGCCTGATCAGTTTCGGAGCTGAACCTCATGAATTTCTGCTGAAGCCGCATTTGGGTAGAATTTTCTGGGGACAAAACAATGAGATATTTTATCTGAATTACATAGACATCACTTTCACAATCTTGAGTTTCAAACCTAAGCCCCTGATTTAATTTGTAGATCTAACGTACTTAACTTATTTGTTGAACTGCTTGCAGAGAATCTTTTTATCATTCGATGGCGAGTCAGGGATGGAAGTTTACAGTTACAGTCTATCTAATCAGACAGATAAATGAAATCAAGACATCCTCCTTCATACAAAAGGCATGGAACACTCCGTCAAAACTACAAAAAAATGTGTTGATTAAAATTTCGGGAGCTGAGATAAATGATTTTTTTGTAAAGGCTATGAAGAAATTTGGAAATAAAGTAGAGTGATGTAAACGTCGGATAGTGTTTACTACGCACGACACTGTATTGTGTCCAAATTCCTGGCAAAGGCTGAGGTGTATTCTGTGAAACATTAAAAAAGAGTCACAGTTCATCAGTGCCAAGCAAGTCACCCAATCCAGAAATAAAATTGCAAAATAACTTACAGAATGTTCCAGTCTCCTTGTTAATCTAAGGAAACTTTCTAAGAGTCCATACTTATTGCGACATTCGTGCCATACATTTTTTCCTGTAGATACAGGTAAGCTCCTGCAAATTCCCACGTTGAATCTCATACTTTGACATGTGCATTCCTAAATCATTGCTGCACTGGATGACTTCTCTGTTCTTACATCAATTGACTCGTGCCCTGTAACGGGAACAAAAAAAAGATGGATTAAACAACTGCTTTGCACAATAAATGATTTCTTCCGGAAATGTCACACTGGAAGCTTTGTTTTTCAACAGAGTAATCACCCTATCATCACATTCTGCCATTAATGAAAACACAAAGACAGAGTTGTTAGGAATTAGAGTCTATTCATGATATACAAATTCATAGACGGCCATATCTTTAAACATATGTAATCTTTCTTGACTTAATAATCAAGGCACATTACTTCTATATCTTAACCAGTGGAAAACCAGTAATAAAACGTATTAAGAATAACTCGAGCGTTTAGTTCTGTTATTGGACCACCACCAGAGGAGACTGCAAAGAAAACTCCAGGAACAACGTGAAAAGGTTTGTAAATTAAAGAGCAATAGTGCATACTTATTAGCGGTAATTATGCGATTATTTACACAGAGCAAAGCCACACATCAATCTTTGCGTTTTTGTCATGTTACTTGCTTCCCAGAATTGCAGTTAGCGATCAATATCGTTCTTCGCATTGGTACTGAATGGAGCGGGGGGGGGGGGGGGGGGGGGTACAGAAAACCCTTTAACTGGTGTGCAGAAGTTGTACTTTACTTCCACCAGCTGGCCTCAATGGTGCACAGAGTTGATAAACCGAGTGATCAGCATTTGTCGGCTGTGTGTGGGCAGGAAGATGGATGAGTCCATCGTCACACCCTCACCACCCAATACCTGAAGGAAGCACGCCTTATCTTCCGCCTCAAAACCCTTCAACACCAGGGCATCAATGTGGATATCACCAATTTCCTCATTTCCTCTCGCCTCACCTGACACAGTTCCAACCTTCCAGCTCAGCACCACTCTCATCAACTTCCCCACCTGTCAATCTTCCTTCCCATTTATCCACTCCTCCCTCCTCTCCGACCTATCACCTTTACCCCGCCTCCATCCACCTATTACACTCAGACACCTTTTCCCCAGGCCCACCTCCTTCCAGCCCTTTCCATTTATCTCTCCACTCCGGAGGTTCCCAGCCTCATTCCTGATGAAGGGTTCTGGCCCGAAACGTCGATTTTCCTGATTCTCGGATGCTGCCTGACCTACTGTGCTTTTCCAGCAACACACTCTCAAGGTGGATGGTTGAGATTTGTCGTTGAAACTCATTGCCTCAGCAACAGTATTCAGTTAAAAGTAGTATGGAAATACAGATTAATGTGTTGTATGCATGAAGAAACTTCCAGTATCTGCAGAATTAACACAGTGAGACATTTCATAGCTGCAGCTGATATCCTCCAAATGTCACATGAACAGAGATTGACTAAGGAAAAAATGGACGTTGTTCAGCAATGACAGTCCATGTCCAAGATGTAACAAGACTTGGATAGTATCCATGTCTGACCTGAGAATTGGCAAGTAACATTCACACCACACATTCCAGAAAATAACCATGTCCTGGAAGAGACTATTAAGCCATTACCCCTTGGTATTCAATACCAATGCCATCACTTAATACAGGTCGAGATCTCTCTCTCTCTCTCTCTCTCTCTCTGTGTGTGTGTGTGTGTGTGCGCGTGTGTGTGTGTGTGTGTGTGTGTGCACGTGCATCAGTGCTCAGGCCACATAGATCAAGACAATTAATCGAAATGGCTCACTAAATAACAATTGATTTTTGCAATCGAAAAGTGAATTTCCTACCTTTAAGATAGAAAGACAAGACTTACCTGAGTATCGACCGGAGGGAATTATTACAGCAGAGATAGTTAAAGACAGATTGATAATGGTAGGGTAAACACAAATATATGCATTGAATAAATTGCTGAAGAGGTTTAGAGTCTGTGCAGGATGAGAATGACAGAAAGTGAGACAGAGACATGTGGTCCAGAGATAGAAATTGATGTTATTTTAGATGACAAAAATTTTCAACAAAAAAACCTCAAACATTGGGCTATGTTATTACAGGTTGGTGCTGGAATATTTTAATTCGTTAAACTCTGTATTTGTGCTAAGGACCGAGTGACAGAGACAAGGTCAGTTTACAAGAAAATAATGAACAGAGGTGCAGATGTGTCTATTGCAGAGTTGATGGTGAGAAGTGTCGGCAAGTATGATATATGAGGATTAGTGCTTGACTGAAATGTACCCTTGTGCCCAAAGATGTCTTCAGTTGTTGTATACTACAATCCACAGTCCTCCAGCAGAGACAGGGACCGTCATTTTCAATCTCATCGAACATTTGAATTCATTTAACTTTATTGCCCTGAGAGTACCTCGTGTATGGAATTAACTTCCAGAGGACGTGGTGGATGCAGGTGCAGTTACAACACTTTAGAGGAATAATTGCATGAATAAGAAATGCTTGGGGGAACGTGCGCCAAGCACAGGCAAGTGGGTTTAGTTTGATTTGTGATTATGGTCAGCATGGACTGGTTTGACCAAAAGGTCTGCTTCCATTCTGCCTGACTCTATGACTCTATATTCGATGCCTGTTCTCGCACGATTAGCAATCAACATCCAACCTGATTTCCAAACCCTACACTATTAGATAGAATTGAATTAATCCGCTCTTCATGGGTTAAAGTAGACCTCAAATTACTATTGATTGTACATCTGAATGCACAAGGGTGTGACTTCTAATGTTAGTTTGAGAAGGTCTTGAGGACAAAATAGAATGGACGGGATGGTAAATATACCAATGGCAGATTGTAAATTCCAAAAGTTGGAATCCCACAGCTCTTCCAAAATCATATATGCTAGTCTTTAATCAAATTAATTCACTTCACATGGTAACAAGAAGCGGTTGTGGACACTTGACATTGCAAAGGCAGTGCCTTCTGATAATGCTGCAGTCGTAGCATTGAAGACTTGTTAACCAGAACTTACCACACCCCGAGTCAAACTCGTCCAATGCCGCTAGGGCATTGGTACCTACCCGAAAATGTGGAAAATTTCCGAAAGACAAAAAGCAGGGCAAATCTAAACCGGCCAGTTAACACCGCACCAATATACCCTCAATGATTAGTAAAGTCATGGAAAGTATCAAGAGCAGTGCGAAAAAGCCACACCTTACTCAGAAATAACCTACTCATTGACGCCCAGTTTGCGTTTCGTTAAGATCACACAATTCCGGACCTCATCACAGTTTGGAAAAAACAAGAGCAAAACAGCAGAATTTCAGTAGTGAAATGAAAATTACTGCCCTCAACATCCAGCTGCATTTGACCAAGTAGAGCATGAAGGATCCCGAGCGAAACTGAATTTGATATGATTCAGAGGGAAATGTCTCCACTGGTTGGCGACATATCTGGCACAGAGGTGGGTGTTATTGGAAGTCAGTCTTCTGAGGTCCAGCACATCACTGCAGGAATTCCTGAGGATAGTGCCCTAGGACAAATCATCTGCAGCTGCTTCATCATGACCTTCCCTCCAAATATAAGACATTCGCCGACGATTGTACAGTGTTCAGCACCATTCGCAACACCTCAGATACTGAAGTCCAAGTCAAAATACAGCAAGACACCATCAATATCCAGGCTTTGGCTGAAAAGTGGGAAGTAGCATCTGTGTCTCAGAAGAGCTTGGTGATGACAATCTAACTCTCTATTGTCATTCAATAGCATTTCTGTCGTTGATTCTCACACAGCCAAAAACGTGGGGATTACCGTTGACCATTGACACTAATTTGGATTAGTTTCGTGAATACAATGGCCAAGAGAGCTGGTCAGTGGTCAGGAATCTTACATTGATTAACTGACCTCTTGTTCAGGCGGCACAGTGAGTCAGCATTTGGCACTACTGCCTCACTGTGCCAGCGACCTGGTTTCGGTTTCAAACTTGCACGACTATCGGTGTGGAATTTGCATATTCTCCCCGTCCCATGTCTGAGTGGGTTTCCTTCCGGTGCTCCGGTTTCCTCCCACGGTCCAAACATGTGCAGGTTGGGTGAATTAGCCGTGCTAAATTGCTCATAGTGTTCTAGGATGTGTAGGTTAGGTGCTTTCGTCAGGGGAAATGTAAAGTAATAGGATAGGGGA
Organism: Hemiscyllium ocellatum; assembly: GCF_020745735.1. Classification (NCBI taxonomy): domain Eukaryota; kingdom Metazoa; phylum Chordata; class Chondrichthyes; order Orectolobiformes; family Hemiscylliidae; genus Hemiscyllium; species Hemiscyllium ocellatum. The sequence goes on from NC_083427.1 coordinate 3,469,667, forward strand.
GTGGGCCTGCGTGGGATACTCTTCAGACAGTCAGTGTGGACTTGTAGGCCCAAAAGGCCTATTTCTACATTTTTGGAATGCTATGGTTTCCATAGGGATTCTATAATTTATATGAATTCCCAAATACTGTCCATGATCCACAAGACAAAAGTCAGATGTCTGATGAAACATTCCCCACTTGTGTGGATGGGTGCAGATCCAATAACATTCAAGAACCTTTGCAACATCGAGGATGAAACAGGCTGCTTGATTGTCACCACATCCTCGGCACGGTGGCTCAATGGTTAGCACTGCTGCCTCTCAGCACCAGGGACCCAGCTTTGATTCCAGCCTCGGTTATCTGTGTTGGTTTCCTCTGGGTGCTCCGGTTTCCTCCCACTGTCCAAAGATGTGTAGTTTAGGTGAATTGGCTATGCTCAAAAAAAGGCCCACAAATTCAGTGATGTGTAAGTTCGGTGCATTCCTCAGGGGTAAATGCAGAGTACTGCGGGAAAAGGCCTGGGTGGGTTATTCTTCAGTGTGTCAGCGTGGACTTGTTGGGACAAATGACGTGTTTCCACACTGCAGGGACTCCTAAAAAACAATTAGTTGGATACTACATGAAGACTGTCTACATCTGCACACTTACGCTTGACATGACTTTACTGAACTGAAAAGGTTCCTTGTGAGTCCCTTATGCAGGAAACAGATAGAAAGCTGGCAATTAGCGAATTGAGAGGTGGTTTGTCACAGGGAGAAATTGAAAGACTATGCATTGATAGTCCATGAGAGTGATTTCTTTTGCGTGTCGATGTAAAGAAAAGAAATCGAAATCCCATGAGCTCAGAGTAGTGATTTTGTGAGGAAGGTGGTGTGGGGAGATAAGAAATATCAGTGTTCAAACATTTTTTTCTCAGAATGAGGGAGGAAACGATACTGTTCAGTGTGAAGTTATTACTCTGATCGTGATAGCATAAGCAAAAATCAATACAGCCAGGGACCAGGCTTTCACCACCCCAAGTAAAGAAAGCCACCAGTCATCGTATGGAAACCCTTTGAGGCAAAAAGACCAAAAGGCTACGAATAGTACTGAAATCCCATGTTTGAGTGCAGATGACTAACAAATATTGATGATTGAGCAAATAAGATGTTGGGAATAATAACTGAAACATATCTATCTTTTCACTGATATTAGCGAGTTTTGAGAAGATTTGTAGCTCGGTTATTTCAATGAGGTTGATAAAACGAGAAACAAACACCCGTCTTCATAATTCTAGCCTAAATGAGCTAATGGAATGCGAAGGTTAGTGTACATACATCATTCTGCGCAAGACGAGCTGACAGATGCTAGTCACTAAGGAGAGGGGTGAGCAAGCAATATAGTTTGTTGAGGCCAGGAACTGAGAAACGGGACAATACCCAATTATTTCGCCCGTGGAAAGGTTCTGACAGAAACCAGCGGTGGTATGTAAAACTCTTCCGAAGCCAAGGGAGAGAAGCGGACCAAAAATATCGGTCAGTCTTTTTTTATATCTTGTTGTGCAAAGGGACAGACAATCTTGCCAGTGTAGTGATCGTTCCAAAAGGGATCGTGACAAAAGGACAGAGATCAGATTGTAGATATTTCTCTGAGGTAAAACGATGGCGAGACCTGAACCATGATGCCCATCTGTCCCAGATTGAAAGCAACTGAAGGCCACAACCTAATGTGTAGATTTTCAATGGAGGGATGAAGATTTCTATGTTAACATTCAGTGTGCAAATATTTCTGAAATGGTGGGGAACAGGGAAACAGTTTGCCATCTACAGATATTCCTCTCGTAACGATTGTGTCTTTTTACTTGCTTGTGATTTTTTTAAATATTGTGGGCTAGAATGAAAAAGAACTGCTTGAAATCGGGATTTTACAACAATAGTTGCATACTTTGAAAACAAGTGACACCTAATGTTAAGAGTGTTCATGTGACAGTGGGTTCCAATATTATGCAAATGAACCAGATACCAGGAGTTATTTACAAATGAAGTTGATTGGTTCATGGACCAGTGACGAGTTATCAATGACAAAGATCCTCTGCCTGATAACAAACATATAACTGGTTGTTGGGTAGTTTAACAGCTTGGGCTGTCAACAAAACAGAGAGAAGTTTTCTCAGATAAAAAAAATAAACCAAAAGGACTGCAGCAGGCAGAAACTCACTCTCTCAGATCTCTGCAATAAAACTCAATAAATCTGAATAAGACAGCTATTTTCTCCCTTGACAGTCAATGTAAGCTTAATCTTTGAAATGAAAAGCCAGAGATCCCGTACCCATGAACGAACTCCCCTGCGCCAGTGAAAGCATTCGGTGAAAAGAATGCCGAGGAGAAACTTCAGCATCAGCAACTACCGACCCAGAAACTTCTTGTGAGCTGTGACCCCAGAACTGTTTCCATACATGCTTTCTCTCTCTACGCCTGTGTGTTTGGGTGCATGTGTCAGGATTTTTTGAAAAAAGTGTTTCGTGTTTTGAGTTCTCGTGTGATGCTGAAGATTTATAACTGTTGATCTGTTACAAACATCTAATTAATTAACACATCTAATATAAGCTCATTATTCTGGAGGATAGAAACCTGTACAGTGCTTTCCATCAAGCCAGCCTTAAAAATTATGTAGTTATAGCTTTGCGTATATACTTTAAAAATCATGAACTTTCACGACGACTTCAAGAAGGCTGGGGCTTGATTTTGAGCGTGTTGTGCGGTGAGTGGTGATATCACTAAGGAAGAATACAAGAAACATCTATCAGCACACAGACACGTGTGTGCATATGCGAATGTAGACATACATATGCACTTTATTTTTATATGCATAGGCATATGGCTTATTTATGGCTTATTTATAAGACTATGCTGTCACTTTAAAAAGTTATTTTGTCCTTATTTCTGAAGAGAGGCTATAAGGCAGAGGTTATGAACTAGCGACTGAAGACGACTTACGTAAACAAGCTGTGACGCCTTTAGATAAAAAATAATGGAACAATAGAAGCAGCTTCATCTATGTGGCCAGCGATTGCAGATCAGGTTTCTTGGTTTTGATGTTTTGCAGTAACTCAGTAGTTTTTTGGGGGTCTCAAAAGCTCCAGTAACTGTCTCTTGGCTGCTGCACACTGAACTTTCTCTTATGTATCTTCCTCCTGCATTGGAGAGTCGCATGCGAGAATCTGTGTCTGAATTCCCCTTTAGCTAAATAATTTGTTTGTAGAATGTCACATTATTGGAACAGTCAATTAATAATGTGTACTATATCTATTAGCATCATAGAGGCATAGATATATATATAGCATGGAAAAAGACCCTTCAGTTCAACTCATCCCTGCCGACCAGATATACTAAACAAATCTAGTCCCGTTTGCCAGCATTTGGACCATATGCCTCTTCACCCTTACTGTTCATATGCCCACCAAGATGCCATCGCAATATTGTAATTCTACCAGCCTGAACCACTTCCTCTGGCAGCTCATTCATTCACGCAATGCCCTCTGTATGAAAAAAAGTTTCCCTCGGGATACTTATTTTTTACCCCTCTCATCTTAAGCATATGCCTCTGGCTTTGGACTGCCCCACCCTAGGGAAAACTCCTTGTCGATTTATCCTATCCATGTCCCTCATGAATCTATTAACTTCTATAAGCTCACCCCTCAGCCTCCTACGCTCCAGAGAAAATAGCCCGAGTCTACTCAGCCTCTCCTTGTAAGCCAAACCCTCCAACCTTGGCAACATCTTATAACTTATTGTATGATGCTGATGCTCTATAATGGTTGATCTATTAAATCTTTTCTGAACCCTTTCAAGTTTCACAACATCCGTCTTACTGCAGGGAGACCAGAATTGCACACAGTATTCAAATTGTGGAGTAACCAATGTTGTGTACAGCCACTACGTGATCTCCCAACTCCTATATTCAATACACTAGCCAATACAGACAAGCATACAAATGCCTTCCTCACCAGCCTATCTACCCGCGACTCCACTTGCAGGGAACCATGAATCTGCACTCCAAGCTCTCTTTTTTCAGCCTCACTCCCAGATTTTACCATTAAATGCATAAGTCCTGTCCTTTTTTGACTTTCCAAAATGCAGTACCTCATATTTATCTAAATTAAACAGGCCATTTGCCAGCCCATTGATCCATCTGATCAACATTCTGTTGCACTCAGAAGTAATCTTCTTCGCTGTCGTTTTAATGGGTTAATTTTTCCAGTAATTAAGTTATTCTATATTCCTCTTTGCTTTGTTAGTATTTTAATTATAATATTTGCCTAAATTCGAGTACTTTGACCAGTAGCACTTCACATTTACCTTTATGATAAGAAAAAGTTGGGTCTCGGATGCCTTCATGAGAGGTTTGTTCTGGTTCAGAATGTGCATATAATATTAGAGACACATACATACACATTATACCTGTGAACTTAGGAGAGATGTTGAGGGGATGATCAGCAATACCTCCTTAACACGTGGTAGCTTCAATTTCTTCAATAATTTATTAATCTTCTGTTCATTTTCAAGATTCTGCTTCTTGTTTTATCTGTGTAGCTCTATAGCCTGTCACGGAGGAAATCTGTCCCTTGATAGGTATCCAAACCTTCAACAGGATGATTCGCTCTGGATGTAATGAGAGTAGCGGTATGCTGGAGACCCCAGTGTGAACTTAACAGAGTAAAAGTTTGCAATGCTGTCTGAAATGTCAATGAACATGATGTCTCCATAGTTTTGTCTTCCGATTGTCTTTATTTAAAACGTTTCTAATTTTAATTCTGGCATATTGACGTTATCAGAATGTGCAGAAAATGTACCAAAGTGGAAGTGAAAGACGCGGGTTATTGATTAGATTGAAGCATTCAAGAAGATTATAATACTCGTCTTGTTCTACTGTCTTAGCTTTTGTTTTTTTCAGGTATCACTGCAAATTCGATTGTTCTGCAAGTATCACACAGTTGAAGAACAGTTCATAAACAGCTCAGATTTTGATTGACTTAATCATCAGCATTTTATTGGTTATCATCAGATCCATCTTGTCATTATTGCTGAGCATTCGGGGCAAATGATGGCACATGATGGTACTGTATGAGAAATACAAAGTCCGAAACTAATGCATTTGTCACAAGAATTGGAAACCCGACACCTTTGCTGATGGAATTCATTTGCAATCAATTAAACACTCTCAAACATGATAGAATTGGAATCATTATAAATGATCGTTAAAATGCCACCTGATCCATTAATGAAGTTGACAGAAAGAAAATCGAACATCATCACAGTTTGACCTGCACCAGTGCCACAGCTGTTTGAATGGCTCATAACTGTTCTCCAAAATAATCAGGAAATCACTAATTTCCCAGGAAGATAAGAATGGGCTGCAAAGGCTGGCCTTGCCAACAAAACCCTCATCCAGTGAAAGAAGAAACGAATGGTGAAATCTAAATCATTCGGATATAAGGCAAGAATAGTCTTCTTTTGTATATAACGAAATATTGTTAATTTTGAGGTCGATAACAATAATATCATCTGGACTTGCATGAAACAGTATGTCTCGTGGGTGAATACCTTTATGCTTGCTTTTGGGAGTTTGTTATCTTGCCACCACAGTCCCAATAACCTGCTTTCTGCTAACAGATAGTAAAATTGACCTAATTTAGAACTGGGAAGAATTACTTGGAGAGAATAAGAAGAAATATTCGAAAGTATCCGGGAACTTCTGGTTTTTCCCTTTAATATACTATGGCTAATCACATTCTTGAAATAGAGCATGGAATTAATGAATAGAAAGATCCATTGTATCATCTTTATGGATTTTACTGACGTAATGTTGAGGCCTAGTTTTACACTGAAATCCTCCCTTTATTCGCTACAATTTCATATCCCCTGACGTTCAATTGGGACTATGTTGCTGCACTGCGTGAGAGGGGATGAACAATAAAATCAAATGTGAAGATGATTTGAAGTCTCCCTTTTTCATTGAATTTGAAGAAAATGCATCCCAAATAACTCCAAAAGTTGAACTGAGTGACTACTGTGCATTTCAAAACAGCTTAATCCTGCATGCAGGTCAGTTTTTCCGAATGTATCCTTCTATCATTCTGATAAACCTAAACATTTGATGGCACCACGTTTATGGGCAAACAGGCCCTTTCTAAATTTGATGTGAAAAGCATTATTATTCAAATATATTGCAAGCTGAACTCAGATGGCTTTTCACAATGACAGCTAAGGATACTTTTTCAGCTAAGGAATGAACTTCGAATGCTGCTTGGCAAAGAAGATTTGGAAGTCCTGCTAAATTATACCATGTACTGAGAGGAAATAATGTGCCCTTGTATCTCGCATTTTATTAATTTAAAATGATGTGCAAATGTCATGTGAGAGAGAAAAAGAACATTTTCACACAGCAAATTATCAGGATGTGGAATGCACTGCTTGGAAATGTCGTGGAAGCAGGATCAATTGACGCATTCAAGAGAGCAGTGGATGTATGCAAGAAATAAACCCTAGAAAATACAGCGTGTTCAGGCACAATGAGCCATATTATCCCCTTCTGCACTGTACATTATTGCTTAAATGTACTTGGCAAGATTTAGTAAATCTGACAGACGATTTGATGTATAGGTCATGTCGTGCAGTTTCTCCTGCATTAAATGAGGATGGAATAGACAATTGGTTGCTTTGTTAGTAAACCTAAAGCTTAAATAAATAGCAATAAACAACGGAGAGTCAGATAACGTAGAATCTGGGTGGATAGAGTTGAGGAACACAAAGGTAAGAAATTCATAATGGGAGTTATCTACAGGTCTCCAAACATTTGGAGTAGAACGTACATCAAGGGACAACAAAAAAAGGCGTGTAAGAAGGGCAAGCTTACAGTGAACATGCGGAACTCCAGGGGGTTGGGAAAATTAGGCTGGCAGTGAATCACCAGTAAAAGAATTTGTGGAATGCCCACAAGATGGCGTTTTGGCACAGCTTGTGTTGGAGCTCATTAGAGAACAGGCAATTCTGGATTTCATGTAGCACAGTGAGACAGACTTGCGAAGGGATCTTAAGGTGACGGGGGTTGGGGTGGGGGTGGGGGTGGGGCGTGACCATAATATGATAAAACTTACTCTGCAGTTTGAAAGGGGGACGATGGAATCAGATGTAGCCGTACTACAGGTGCATAAAAGCAACTACACAGACACGAGCGAGGAACTGCCCAGAATTGACTGGGAGAGTTTTCTAGAAGGAAAGACACTGGAACAGCAATTGCAGGATTTTCTGGGAGTAATTCGAGAGGCATAGCACAATGTTATCCCGAAGGATGGGAAAACATGCTTACAGCTAGATGCGGCAATCTTGGCTGGCCAGGGAAGTCAAGGACAACATAAAAGCAAAGGAGAAAGCATGTAATATGGCGAAGTACAATGGGAAGGGAAAGGATTGGGAAGTCAACGAAGACCAACAGAAGACAATGAAGAATGAAATAAGGAAGGAGAAGATTAAATTTGATGATAAACAAGCTGGTAATATTAGGAAATATTGCAAGAATTTCTTTTGGTATATAAAGAGCAACAGAGAGGCAAAAGTGAACATCGGGCCACTGGAAAATGATGCTTGAGAAGTCGTAATGGGGAACAAAGAAATGGATGAGAAATTGAATACCTACTTTGCATAATTCTTCACAGTGGAAAACACAATTAATATTGCAAAACTTCAAGTGAGTGCTGGAGCTGAGATGAGCACGGTGGACATCAACACGTTGGTGTTAGAAACACTGAAAGAACTGAAAGTGGATAAATAATCCGGAACCAGATGGGCTCCACCCCAGGATCCTGAGAAGGTAGCTAAAGAGATCATGTAGACTTCAGTAGTGATCTTTCAGATATTGTTGGAGCCAGGGAGAATCGCAGAGAACTAGGAAATCGCTAATGTAATCCCACAGTCAAGAAGGGACAGACAAAAGACAGGAATTTATAGGCTGATTAGTCTGATCTCGGTCATTGGTAAGATTTTGGATTCCATTGTGAAGAACGAGATTTATGAATACTTAGATGTGCATCATAAAATAAATCAACGTCAGTAGAGTTTCGTCAGGGGAGGTCATAGAACATAGAACATAGAAAAATACAGCGTAGTACAGGCCCTTCGGCCCTCGATGTTGTGCCGATCCAAGCCCACCTAACCTACACTAGCCCACTTTCCTCCATATACCTATCCAATGGCCGTTTAAATGCCCATAAAGAGGGAGAGTCCACCACTGTTACTGGCAGGGCATTCCATGAACTCACGACTCGCTGAGTAAAGAATCTACCCCTAACATCTGTCCTATACCTACCACCCCTTAATTTAAAGCTACGCCCCCTCGTAATATATGACTCCATACGTGGAAAAACGGTTCTCATGGTCAACCATATCTAAACCCCTAATCATCTTGTACACCTCTATCAAGTCACCCCTAAACCTTCTTTTCTCCAATGAAAACAGCCCCAAGTGCCTCAGCCTTTCCTCATACGATCATCCTACCATACCAGGCAACATCCTGGTAAACCTCCTCTGCACCCGTTCCAGTGCCTCCACATCCTTCCGATAGCATGGCGACCAAAACTGCACACAATACTCCAGAAGCGGCCGCACCAGAGTCTTATACAACTGCAACATTACCTCAGGACTCCGGAACTCAATTCCTCTACCAATAAAAGCCAGTACACCATAGGCCTTCTTCACAGCACTATTTACCTGGGTGGCAACTTTCAGAGATCTGTGTACATGGACACCAAGATCCCTCTGCTCATCCACACTACCAAGTATCCGACCATTAGCCCAGTACTCCATCTTCTTGTTACTCTTACCAAAGTGAATCACTTCACACTTAGCGGCATTGAACTCCATTTGCCACCTATTTGCCCAGCTCTGCAGCTTATCTATATCCTGCTGTAACCTGCCACATCCTTCCTCACTGTCAACAACTCCACCGACTTTCGTATCATCCGTAAACTTGCTCACCCAACCTTCTAGCCCCTCCTCCAGGTCATTTATAAAAATGACAAACAGCAATGGTCCCAAAACAGATCCTTGCGGAACACCACTGGTAACTGCACTCCAAGATGAACCTTTTCCATCAACTACTACCCTCTGTCTTCTTCCAGCCAGCCAATTACTAATCCGAACCTCCAATTCCCCCTCAATGCCATACCTCCGTATTTTTTGCAGTAGCCTACCATGGGGAACCTTCTCAAATGCCTTACTAAAATCCATATACACCACATCAACCGCTTTACCCTCGTCCACCTCCTTAGTCACCTTCTCAAAGAATTCAATAAGGTTTGTGAGGCACGACAGGCCCTTCACAAAACCGTGCTGACTATCCTTGATCACATTATTCCTATCCAGATGTTTATAAATCCTATCCCTTACAATTCTCTCTAAGACTTTGCCCACAACAGAGGTAAGACTCACCAGCCTATAGTTATTAGGGTTATCCCTACTCCCCTTCTTGAACAAGGGAACCACATTTGCTGTCCTCCAGTTTTCTGGCACTCTTCCTGCAGAAAACAAGGACATAAAAATCAAGGCCAATGGCTCTGAAATCTCCTCCCTTGCTTACCATAGAATCCTAGGATAAATGCCATCAGGCCCATGGTACTTATCTATTTTCACCCTTTCCAGAATTTCCAACACCTCTTCCCTACATATCTCAAAGCCATCCATTCTAATTAATTGTGACTCAATATTCACATCAGCAACAATGTCCTGTTCCTGAGTGAACACTGACGAAAAGTATTCGTTCAGTGTCTCCCCAATTTCTTCAGCCTCCACACGCAACTTCCCACTACTATCCTTGACGGGACCTATTCCCACCCTAGTCATCCTTTTATTCTTGACATACTTATAGAAAGCCTTTGGGTTTTCCCTTATCATATCAACTAAGGAGTTTTCATGTCCCCTCCTTGCTGCTCTTAGCTCTCTCTTTAGATCCTTCCTGGCTACCTTATAACTCTCAATCGCCCCAATTGAACGTTCATGCCTCATCTTTACATAGGCCGCCCTCTTCCCTTTAACAAGGGATTCCAATTCCTTATTAAACCACAGCTCCCTCACACGACCCTTTCCTCCCTGCCTGGCAGGTACATACTTATCAAGGACACTCCGTAGTTGTTCCTTGAACGAGCTCTACATATCGATTGCACCCTTCCCTTGAAGCCTAATTTTCCAAACCACGCATCCTAAGTCATGCCTCACCGCATCATAAATTCCCTGCCCCCAGCTATAACTCTTGTCCTGTCGTGCACACTTATCCCTCTCCATCACCAAAGTAAAAGTCACCGAATGTCTGACGAATGTGTTAGAATTCATTGATGAGGTAAAGAACAGGTTTGACCAAGGAAAGTCAACGGATGTTATCTATCTGGACTTCTCTAAGGCCTTTGATAAGGTGCTGCACAGGGAGCAGTTGAATAAAATGAGGGCCGTGGTGTTAGCAGCAAGGAAAGAAAGTGGACTGTATGGAAGAAGGCAAAGAGTGGGGATAAAAGGGTCCTTCTCAGGGTGGAAACCGATGACAACAAGTGTTTCAGAAGGGTTGGTTTTGAGAAAGCAACTTTTCAAAGTATACATACTTATTTGCTGATGGAACTTTAGGCATTCTCGTTAAGTTTATGAATTATACAAAGATAGTTGGAATGACAGGTAATACTGAAAAAGCAGGGAGACTGTTGAAAGATTCAGCTAGTTTAGGAGAGTGGGCAAAGAATTTGCAAATGAAATGCAATGTGGTGAAGTGTGAGGTCATGAATTGTGATAGGAAGAATAGAGGCATTGGCTATTTCCTACATGGTGAGAAATTTCAGAAATCGGAGGTGCAAACGGATTTGGGAGTCCTAGTTCAGGTTTCTCTTAAGGTAAAATTGTAGGTTGAGTCGGTTGTTAGGAAGATAAATGAATCTTGTTTTTTATCTTGTGAGTACGAGAATATAGAAGCACCGATGTACTGCTGAGGCTTTATAAAGCTTTGGGCAGACCACATTTCGAGTATTGTCAACTATTTTGGGCCTCAAAATCACTAAAGAGTGATTGTCGTGGAGCTGGTCCAGAAGAGGTTCACGAGAATGAACCCAGGAATGAAAGGCTTTACGTATGAAGAATGTTTGAAGATTCTGGGACAACACTCAATAGTGTTTAGAAGGATGAGGGGGATCTGTATGACTTTTCATGAACAATGGATGGCCTGGACAGTGTGGACTTCAGGTAGATTTTCTATTGGCACGGAGAGTGGAGAACACGAAAGCACATCGTAAGATTACAGCGAAGACCTTTAGAATGGAGGCACGTCGAAACACCTACAGTCAGAGAGTGGTGAATCTGTGGAATTCATTGCCATGGTAGGCTGTGGGAGCCAGGTTATTGAACATATTTAACACAGAGGTAGATAAGTTCTTGATTTCCAGGGTGATGAAAAATTACAGGGAAAACGCGCGAAAATGGTGTTAAAAATCTTATCAGCCATAGTGGAGCAAACTTGATGGGCCGAATAGCCTAATTTCTGCTCCTATGTGTCATGGACATCCTGTTATGAAACGCTACAAATCTCACAGCTGAGGTCATATTCCAGCCTTCGAGCTGTTCTGACAGCGAGGCATTAAAATAATAGATATGGAAGGTAGCCAGAGGTTACATAAAATTCATATCTTGAAGGAAATAATGAACAGTTCCAAATCAAAGGTCTGATAAACCTACTTGATTTATCGCCATCTACATGATGATGAGGACCAAATATATTCGACATTTCTACCGATGTTTGAATGGAGGTAGTGCCATCACGCAAAATTATGGCGTTCTTTTGTTTATCAAGTTTGGTTGCTGATAAAAAAGACAAATGGGTGGCAGGATAGCCTTACATACTAATTAGGTTTTAAAATTGGCAAACACAAGTAATGATAGGTAGGTAGATAGATAGGTTGATAGATAGATAAATAGATAGATAGATAGATAGATAGATAGATAGATAGATAGATAGATAGATAGATAGATAGATAGATAGATAGAAAGACAGACAGACAGACAAACAGATAGATACAGAGATAGATAAATAAATGGATAGATAGATAGATAGATAGATAGATAGATAGATAGATAGATAGATAGATAGATAGAAAGACAGACAGACAGACAAACAGATAGATACAGAGATAGATAGATAGATAGATAGATAGATAGATAGATAGATAGATAGATAGATAGAAAGACAGACAGACAGACAAACAGATAGATACAGAGATAGATAAATAAATGGATAGATAGATAGATAGATAGATAGATAGATAGATAGATAGATAGATAGATAGAAAGACAGACAGACAGACAAACAGATAGATACAGAGATAGATAAATAAATGGATAGATAGATAGATAGATAGATAGATAGATAGATAGATAGATAGATAGATAGATAGATAGATAGATAGATAGATAGATAGATAGATAGATAGATGGAAAGATAGATAGATAGATGGATAGATAGATAGATAGATAGATAGATAGATAGATAGATAGATAGATAGATAGATAGATAGATAGATAGATAGATAGATAGATAGATAGACAGACAGACAGACAGACAGATGCTTGGACAGGTAGAAGGAAAGATAGATAGATTGATCAACAGACAGATAGATAGATCAATAGATAGACAGACAGAATGTTAGGTGTGTAGGTAGGTACATAGATAGATAGATATATATAGATAGATCGACAGATAGGTAGATATTTCGGTAGATAGATAGTTAGATGGATGGATAGATGGATAGATAGATAGATAGATAGATAGATAGATAGATAGATAGATAGATAGATAGATAGATAGATAGATAGACAGACAGACAGATAGATAGATAGATAGATAGAAAGAAAGATCGATATATAGATGGATGGAGTGACAGGCCGAGTTATAGTGTGCCAAATATTCATCCAGCAAACTGACAGATTTGTACGAATGCAATCGAGGCATTCTATACATTTGCATACCCATTACTGGTCATGTCATGTTAGTGGCAAATTCTTGTCGTCACTTCAGAACATGGAAATTCCCGAGTTGTATTGATAGCAGATCTACTGCAGCTGGGTCAGTAATCTGCAGTAGCATGTTCGCCAAATGTCAGGACCTCTAAGCCTTTGTAAGGTTAAGTCATAACTCGAACGAGTAAAACAATCCATTTTTCCATCTTGCATGTGGTTAGTTTAAATTGATACTCAAGTGAAGCAAGGATATTGTCCAAAACAAAAGCTTTGTACACACAGAGTTTTTATTATCCAGAATCCACTGTCAAAAATGTGGTTTGACTACGTTGAACTGAAGCATTCAGGAGCACTTTGGATGTACTTTTGTTGGATGATAATTGTATGCAGATTTATGGAAACGTGCACGAAATTGGCACTGCATGTTATAGCCTATGTATGGCATTTCAGCTGAATGGGTTCCTTCTGCATTATAATAAATCTGTGACTCCGTGATTTATTTCTTTCAATGCAGTACGTCTGCCTGATTAATGGTTCACTATACGTGGCAATAGTTGGTTTCATTGCTTAGACCATCTGATGTACAGTTAATCCCGTAACCTTTTTCCAATGTTAAATCATGATAAGATAAACAACTGCAATAGCATCTATCTGAGAGCAGTGGTCATAATCGAGCGTTCTAGCTACTCGCTTGTCATTGTGAGGCGTTAGCAATAGTACAGACATTAAACAACAAGAGACCACATAAATTCTTACCTTGAATGAAATGATGAATTGTTCCAAGTCGAAGTCCCATAAACCTATTTGTGCTTGTAATTCTTTCCTTGATGATATATACAAAATATTCGTTTTGTTGTTTTAGCATTTTGAGCAGAGGACATGAAATTACAATAAACTAAACGTTTTTTGAAGATGCTTCCTTACTGATAGAAAATGAATGGGCAGCGGAATGGTTTCACATGCAATCAAACTTTAATGGAGGACTAGGGAAGTGAAGGTAGATAAACAGCTATCTAAATATTTTGAAAGGTGGACAGATAGACATAAAGGTAAGTCGATAGATGGATGGATGGACAGATGCATAGCTGAAGAAGGAGAGTCAAGCATCGCTGCAGTAAACTGAAATAGACTGAGACTGCCATAGTGTTAAGGATTTAAATGGAAAGGAATTTGTTAAGTGTGTACAAGAACATTTTCTGATTCAGTATGTCGATGTACCTACTATAGAAGGCGGAATCCTTGACCTACTCTTGGGAATAAGACTGGACTGGTGACTGAGGTGTAAGTTGGGGAGCACCATAATTCTGTTAATTTTAAAATAGTGATGGAAAAGGATAGACCAGATCTAAAAGTTGAAGCTCTAAATTGGAGGAAGGCCAATTTTGACGGTATCAGGCAACAACGTTCAAAAGCTGATTGGGCACAGATGCTTACAGGTAAAGGGATGGTTGGAAAAAGGGCAGCCTTCAGAAATGAGATAACCAGAGTCCAGAAAAAGTATATTGCTGTTCGGGTGAAAGGAAAGGCTGGTAGGTATAGGGAATGCTGGATGTCTAAATAAATTGAGGATTTGTTTAAGAAAAAAAGAAGGAAGCACGTATCAGGTATAGACAGGATAAATCGAGTGAATTCTTAGAAGAGTATAAAGACAGTAGGTGTACACTTGAGAGAGAAATCAGGAGGCAAAAAGGGGACATGAGATAACTTTGGCAAATAGAGTGAAGGAGAATTCAAAGGGTTTTTGCAAATACATGAAGGACAAAAGGGTAACGAGAGAGAGAATAGGGCCCCTCAAAGATCAGCAAGGCGGCCTTTGTGTGGAGTCGCAGGAGATGGGGCAGATACTAAACGAGTATTTTGCATCAGAATTTACTGTAGAAAAGGACATGGAAGATAGAGAATGTTGGGCAATAGATGCTGACACCTTGGAAAATGTCCATATTACAGAGGAGGAAGTGCTGGATGTCTTGAAACGCATAAAAGTGGATACATCCACAGGATATGATCAAGTGTACTCTGGAATTCTGTTGGAAGCTAGGGAAGTGATTGCTGGGCCTCTGTTTAAGAAAGATGGTCAGGACAAGCCAGGGAATTATAGACCAGTGAGCCTAATGTTGGTGGTGGGCACGTTGTTGGAGGGAATCCTAAGGGACAGGTTTGTACATACATTTGGAAAAGCAAGGGCTCTTTAGGGATAGTCAACATGGCGTTGTACGTCGGAAATCACGTCTCACAAACTTGATTGAGTTTTTTGAAGAAGTAACAAAGAAGATTGATGACGGCAGTGGTAGAGGTGATCTATATAAACTTAGGAAGGCGTTCGACAAAGCTCCCCATGGGAGAGTGGTGAGCAAGGTTAGATCTCATGGAATACAGGGAGAACTCGCCATTTGGATACAGAGCTGACTCAAAGGTAGAAGGCAGAGGGTCGTGGTGGAGAGTTGATGTTCAGACTGGCAGCCTGGACCAGTAGAGTTCCACAAGGGTCGGTGATGGGTCCACTATTTTTCATCAATTATATAAATGATCTGGATGTGAGCATAAGAGGTATAGTTAGTAAGTTTGCTGATGGCACCAAAATTGGAGGTGTAGTGGACAGCGAAGAAGGCCACCTTAGATTACAACGGGATCTTGAACAGATGTGCCAATGGGCTGAGAAGTGGCAGATGGGGTTTAATCTAGAAAAATGTGAGATGCTCCATTTTGGAAAAGCAAATCTTAGAAGGACTTTTACACTTAATGGTAAGATCCTAGGGAGTGTTGATGAACAAAGACACCTTGGAGTGCAGGTTCGTAGCTCCTTGAAAATGGAGTCAAACATCGATAGGATAGTGAAGATGTTTGGTATGCTTTCCTTTATTCATCAGAATATGGAGTACAGTAGTTGGGACATCACGTTGCGGCTGGACAGGACATTGGTTAGGCTATTTTTGGAATATTGTGGAAAGATGTTGTGAAGCTTGAAAGCGTCCAGAAACGAGTTATAAGGATGTTTCCAGGATTGGAGGCTTTGAGCTATAGGGAGAGGTTGAATAGGCTAGGTCTGTTTTCCCAAGAGCGTCAGAGGCTGAGTGGTGACCTTATAGAAGTTTATAACATCATGAGGGGCACGGATAGGATAAATAGACAATGTCTTTTCCCTGGGATCGGGGAGTCCAGAGCTAGAGGGCATAGGTTTAGGGTGAGGGGGTAAAGATATAAAAGAGATGTAAGGGGCAAGTTTTTCACTCAGCGGGTGGTAAGTGTATGGAATGAGTTACCAGAGGAAGCGGTGGCGGCTTGTACAATTGCAACATTGAAACATCATCTGGATGGGTATATGAATAGGAAGGGTTTGGAGGAAAATGGGCCAGGTCCTGACAGGTGGGACTAGATCGGGTTGGGATATCTGTTCGGCATGGACGAATTGGACTGAAGGGTCTGTTTCCGTGCCATACATCTCTATGACTCTGTGACTCCATGACAGATTGCCACATATGCAAACGAGATGTTCAATGAATTTGCGTGTGAATTACAATTTATATGATGTTTGTGGAAAATTCTTGGTATCATCTCCATGTATGGAAATTTCAATATTGTTTTGATAGCAAATCTATTGCAGCTGGGTCAACACATAATAGATAATGACGGGATTTGTTGGTTTAGGTGCATACTGACACTCATCTTATGACATATTTATGCAATCTTTCCGGTTGTGAACCATTGCCTCAGGCCGTTCTGCACAAAGCCGAATTGCACCCGTTTCCCACCAGAGAAAGTGAGATCCATATCCTTTGTCAGTGTGAATCTTGATGTGTGGGACACACTTCAACTGATCTTTTGCTTTCGCTGTAGCTTCACAATTCTGTTCATATATGTTTAAAGATCTTCACACAAAATGTCACGATCTTTCCTTTCTCCACATTTTGAATATCTTTTGCCTCAAAACTGTATGAACGCTTAATTTTGCCCTCAATGGACAGATGAAAATACTCTATTTCATATAAATATAATCTTCACTTTATGAATTCAACCACCTACTACTGTTAGATCAGCGTGAAGTAGTCAAACATCACAACTATTCATGCAAATGCTTCCATAATTTCAAACTTGCAGACAGAACTCGTGAACCCGTGCAGAAAGCCATAGTATGAACTGGAATGCAAGGCATTAAAAATCAGCGAGGAGCAAGACTATGCTGTCTTACATATTAATTATGAGCCATCGACGAGAACTGAACTTCATCTAATTCCCTCGGTGTCTACCCATAGCACTTGAAATTGATTTCCATCAAACCTGATCAAGTATCCAGTTCACTTATTGCCGGTTCCAGCATTTTAATGGCAGTCAGATCCAGATCAATGTAATTTTTTTTGTATTAAACAGGACTCCAGCCTTGGTTAAATCTACACCTTTGTACGATCTATTAATGGAATTGATTACATTTGCACCTGACCGAAAGCACTTTATGCACCCCTATCCAATTGGCAGCCAATTTCCTTTGGTATAAGGCAAATAACCCAGCGTTCTCCAACCTAACCTTCATGGCTACATTCTCTCATTGCTGAAACATTTTGGGAAGGTCTGTGTGCACATACTCAAGTGTCACCACTCCTTGACCTTGGTTAATTATTCAAGTGACCAGTCTTTCAAAGGGTTTGTAAGTCTAGGTGGATCCTGGCACTCATCTTATGACTTATTCATGCAATCTTTCAGGTTGTGAACCATTGCCTCAGGCCGTTCTACACAAAGCCGAATTTGACTCGGTTCCCATCATAGAAAGGAGAACCCATATCCTTTGTCAGTGTGGATCCTGATATACGGGGCACACTTCAAGTGTTATTTGCTTTTGCTCTCGCTTCACACTTCTGTTCATGTATGTTCAACGATCTTCACACACAAGGTCACAATCATTCCTTTCTCCACATTTTGAATACCTTTAACCTCGCAAGTGTATCAACGTTTAATGTTGCCCTCAATGGACTGATGATACATGCTATTTTTCATATAAATATAACATTCACATTATGAATTCGACCACGTAATACCTTTAGATCTGCGTGAAGTAGTCAACCATTACAGCCATTCATGCAAGTGTTTCCATAATGTTCAAACATGCAGATGGAATTCCTGCAGAAAACCAAAATATGAAGCAGAATGCAAAACATTAAAAAAATCAGCGAGGAGCAAGAACAGGCTGTTCTACATATTGAATATGTGTCATCGATGAGAATTGAATTTCATCTAATTCCCTCAGACTCTACCCGGAGCACTTGAAATTGATTTCCATCAAACCTGATCTAATATCCATTTTAGGATATCTCTGGTTCCAGTATTTTAATGGCTGTCAGATCCAGATCAATGTAATTTTCTGCATTAAACAGAAACACATCCTTCGTTAAATCTACATCTTTGTACGATCTATTAATGGAACCGATTACCTTTCCACCTTACCTAAAACACTTTATGCACCTCTATCCAATTGGCAGCCAATTTCCTTTGCTATATGGGAAATAACTCCACTTTCTCCAGCCTAACCTCATGGCTAAATTCCCTCATAGATGAAAAGTTTTGGGAAGGTCTGTGTGCGCGTGCTCAAGTATTGCCCATCTTAACCTTGGTTAATGCTTCAAGTGACCAATTTTCCAAAGGACCCAATTATATTTATAGTTTCTCCTGACCATACATTGTACAGTAGGATTGCAACCCAATGTGTTTTATTGTTTTTCGTGCCAGACACTCTTATCATAAATGAAACAACTTGTCTGAAAGCCCATCATAACGTTTAGTAGCAGACTTTGCTAATTGCCATCCTTTTTGATGAATCTTCAGAGTTCTTTCTTAAATGTGAAAAATAACATAGAATCTGAACGCATGATATCTTTATGAATACTTGTTCAATAAGCTGAATATATCCCTTCATTTGCAGATAATCAAACAGTTTTCTTATAACAGAACAAATTGACTCATGTCAATCACATCAAGCTTGTCTAATTTACTTTTGAAGAATGCAGCTATAACAAATTTACTACACGTTACAGAAACTAATTCATAGCAGTTATGTAAAATAACAAGAAATGATATGCACACTTAAAAAAGTAGCATCAAATAAAACTATAGCTCTTTTGAGAATTTTGTTGAAAACATGGAAAATATGTTGAGATTCATCATCAGAGTATGGAAAATTTCATGTGAACTGACACCTAATGCCCGTTAGTTTGGAATCTGAGATCAGGCTATCCAAAAATATAATGGCACTAGATGACCTGGAGGCGAAGGGACTCGTAATTCACAAATAAAAAAATGTTAGATGGAATGAGTTGACAATTTCTGGAATATTACTCAAAGTAGGAGGTTACAAGTTTTGAATGTTTGTTTTGCAATGGCACATTGTCTGTTGCCGACTGGAACAAGGGACCAGTGTGATCAATAAAATCAGGGAGATGAGCAGGAAATAGAAGTATTAATGTACGTAAGCACCCAATATATCTCAGCCTCCTTCACCAGGCTTGACACCTCGACCATCTTTCCCTGAGGCTGGATTTGATTCCGGGACCCAGAAAGTGAACAACATTGTATTATGCACTGCCCAGAACAGTCGTTCTGGAGAACGATAATGACAGTAATGGAATGATGGTGCACCAGTGCAACCAGTACAGCAATTTCATTGAGATTGACATCACCATCAGCATTTGGGAGTAGGGAGGAGTCTCACGTTTGCATATCAATGGAGAACAGTCAAATGTCATGAATTGAATGCCTCGCAGTATAAAAGGCTGCAAATTTGTACTGCTGCTTTCGCCTGTCAGAAGTTGAATGACCGAATGTCTTAAAACGGATCCTCTACTGCACAAGCCAATTTTCCACTTTCATAGTAGCTTCCTTTATCAGTGATTGGAAGGTGAGTGGTTCTTTCAACAGTTGAAGGAACAGATCCAGTTTCAAAAACGATTCCCATTGTCAATGGTGGATGAAGGAGGTTGCTGATACAAACAAGAAAATTGAAAGGTAAAACGAGTCTGAGCTGAGCGTTCTTGTGTGTACGGGCAATAGATCTGATTGAACAAGGAGAGGAGCTATGCTGATGAAGAATAGCGAGGTCAAGGACAGATGAATAGGAAGAGATGTGTCGTTCTTCCAGATGCATGGGTAGAAACTGGGTACTCGGCAAAACCGTGGAGACATGAGTTAACAGAGACGTGACTTTGATGCGAAAATGGCGTGGTTGATTTTGTGGCCATGTAGATCGCAGGGATTGGAATGTAGGGAAGAGATAGAGTGATTATGTATCACTAATCTTTGGACCATTTATGCACTGGAAGCACAGACAGTGTGAGCTTTCTCTTGTTAACATTTGCATGTCTTTATCATTATGATGAACGTTTGGCTTAAATTGAACACTTCGTGTGAACCGGATTACTGTTCATAATAAGCAATAAGCCCCCTCGCGAAGAGAAATAAACTGAGGAAGAGTGAATGAGACCGAATTTTTGTTCAGTCGTACAGAGACAGAGATACAAACAGCAAACTTAGAAAGTGAGCAGGAACACTTTAATTGAAAAGAATATGCTGAGAGAACTGAAGACTATAGTCAGAGTGGCGGAAAGTATGCAAATCGGTTTCAAATGCCTTTTTTAGACAAAGTGTAATGAAACGATTGCAAAATGCAGAAAAATAGAAGACATCTGAGAGTTACGAGAAGGACAGAAAAACTAACTTTCAAAAGAAGGAATAGAAAACAAAAGGAGGGGAAGAGAAAATTTGGGAGATGGAAGAAATGGAGAAGATGAAATAGAAATCGAGGCCAGACCTTGAGGAAAGAGATGGAGGAGCAATGCTGAAAGGGAACAAAGAAAGCAGATAGAAGATGGAGAAACAGAACAGAATGAAAGTTGTCACAAACCGTGCGTGGTTTGGTTAAATTATTGATTTTTCCAAAACACCTCTGCGCTGTTATTTAATAGTTACATTCTTGGTCCAAGATCTCTGTGTGGGGAAATAATCACGAGAGCCTAGGACTGTGTGAAAAAAACGAAACAAAGCATTTCAAATGAAAGGCAAAGTCAGGAGAACGACAGAAAATGAACGCATGATGATGTGGAAAATCTAGATCAGACAGAACAAAGCTGTTATAGGTCATAGAGACCTTCACTAAAGAAACAGACACTTTGACTGACTCTTTTATGCCGACCAGATATCCTAGATTAATTGAGTCCCATTTGCCAGCATTTGGCCCATTTCCCTTTAATCCCTTGCTATTCACATATTCGTCCAGATGTCTTTCAAATATTGTAATTGTATCAGCCTTCACCATTTCCTCTGGCAGCTCATTCCATACACGCAATTGTGTGGAAAAAGTTGTCCCTTAGATCTCTTAATCATCCCTCTCTCAACTTAAACCTGTGCACTCCAGTCTAGGGCTCCTGTCCCGTACGGAAGCAGATCTTGAGTATTCACGTATCTATGCCCCTCATGATTTTATAAGCTTCTATACGGTTTGCCTAAAATGCTCCAGAGAAAATGGCGGCAGCCTATTTAGCCTATCCCAATAGCTCACACCTTCAATTCAGGCAACATCCTTGTGAATCTTTTCTGTACCCGATCAAGTGTCATAACATTTCCTGTAGCAGGGAGACCAGAATTTAATCAGCATTCCAAAAGTGGTCCAATCAATGTCCTACAGAACTACAAGGTGACCTCCCAACCCCTAAATTCGATGCACTGGCCAATAAAGGCAAGCATGCAAAATGTCTTCTTCACTACCCTGTCTACCTGAGCTTCGAATTTTAACGAACAATGATCTGGCACGACAACATAATGCTCCACCGGACCTTACTATTAATTGTATAAGCCCTGCCCCTATTTGCCATACCAAAATTCAGCACTCACATTTATCGAGCTCAAACTCCATTTGCCATTCCTCAGTCTTCTTCGCTATCCACAATTCCACCAATTTTTGGTGTGATCTGCATTTGAACAAGAAAGACCAGTGCTGAGGGAGAGACAGATCTCATTCACTACACAGATGCAACCTGAACATGAACAACAGACATAGACGAGTAATTCTGTGGCAATATGTCTGAAGTAGAGACCAATTAATAGACAGGTAGTCCTTGAGACAGTTTTGCTGAGTGATGTCGATTGCATTTCATATTAGTGTGACATAAAACTGTCACTGTGTTGCAGTTTAATACATATCTGTGCATTTTCAGAGGCTCCTACTCAGTCACTTCAATTTTACATGGGCAGCACAGATATCTCTACTTATTGGATTTTACTATTCTCATGTTAGAACCTCATCCGGTCGCACCCAGTCAGAGAAGGTAAAAATATTCTAGCCTCATTCTATTTTCGCAACAGTAATCGTGCAATCTCAACTCATTGGATCGCAGACATTGAAAGTATCTTCTTAATTGTAATTATTGGTTTTTTTTATTATTTAGCACAACATCACATGGCAGATTTTGTGAGCTGGAATCAAATACTGCCGAGACTGTGGTCAGAGGTCAACTCAACTATTTTCGGTGGAAATGATGGTTTCAACTGCTCGATGGCCAACACGGAAGATAATAGTTTCATTACTAGAATTGGCATCATATCCATTGTCCTTGCCCCAATTATTATCCTGAGCATCATTGGAAACTCAGTTGCACTGTGGCTTCTCATCCAAAAGAAGATATCATCACCAACAGATGTCCTCCATCTTAACTTAACCATAATGAACATTTTTACCATGATATCTGAAGCGTTTATTCTCCTACAAATTATAAAACCAGTTATCACAACAGAGATTCTTAGTCGGTTCAACATTATTGTGAATGTATTCATCTTATATGGGAATCCAGTCGTTATGACCTGCATTGCGATTGACCAATACATTGCTGTAGTCCACCCCATCAAGTTTCAGACGTGGAGAAAGCGCCAATATTATGTCATTATGACAATTGCAATTTGGTTCATTCTGTTCGTGCAGAGTCTGGTGGCCTATTTCATTACAAAAGGTCCATTGCACGACCTACTGTCATGTGATGCTCAAATTGTTCTCTGGGAGGAGAATATCGTGATTTTACTGTGCCACGAATTGTTCACATTTTTCATTCCAATCCTGATTCTATTGTCCTGCTATGCCATAACCGCTAAGAAATTAATTGCAGTCGGTACTGGGAAGGAATCCATGACAGTTATGAAGAAGAAGGCACTGAGAACTATTCTAGCCATTCTGGCTCTTCTTCTTTGTTGTTTTGGTCCATATCATATCTTTGAATTGTCTTTTAGTTTGAAGAGCTTGTTGGGTACCTCGGGAGAAACGATAAAGTGGTACCTTTACTATATTCGACCATACACCTGGGCCTTCACGTCTGTTAACACGGCTTTCAATCCATTGCTCTACATTTTCAAATCCCAAACCTTTCAGTGGAGAACACACTTTTGTTTTGTGCAACGCATACTGAATGGTAAAGTGACACCCAGGAACGTCCCTTAACTCCACACATGTCATGTTCCGATCTTGTCTATGCTTTCATATATCCATTCCTCCACTATCCATTTCTCAATCTTTACATTTATACATCCATCTATTCATTATCACCTGTAATCCTACTGACTCTTATTTAACTAACACATTTCATTTAATTCATTGAGTGCTCATTTCCAAACATCACTTCCTTTCCTGACAGACCACGATATACACTTATCCTTTCCGGTAGTATATTACTGAATAATTTTTCTATTCTGATTAGTGCAGCATTGTGAAATCAGTTGTATCACGCGGGGGAACATACTGGGCCTTGGTTAAATATCTCACTGACAAAACCACATCTCTCCTAACATAGCATCCGTTCGATGCTGCACTGAGACATGAGTCTTAATTCTTGTTCTCATATGTCTGGCGAGGAGCTACAACATAAAATTTTACATTTTCGGTGATGACGATTCCAACTGACCCACAAATAGAATAGTAGGTGCTATTTTTCAGACTCATGTCACCACCATATGAATATCAAGTCCACCTGTGAAATATTGGCTGGAGGAAATATTTATTACTTATTAAAATAAACAACGATGAAGCTTTGTAGTAATTCACTTCATGGTTACTGATAAGCTTGACGTTACCTCGTTCTCCAAACCATAAGTGAATTTTCTGACAACAATATTTATTATGTGTCTGATTTATTTATTTATTTTTTTCTGTTGTAAGACTGAGAACTGCAAGTGGGCGATTTGATGGTGTTATGGGTCACATGCAATGCTCTGTGGGGGTCAGATAAAGAAAGGCAGGCACCAGGGCAAGAGGAAATTTGACGACATAAGTAGTACTTGCGAGCCCTCTTTATACATTATTTTCAGATTTGATTACGGAAATCCTACACTCAGAAATTGTCAGAATGTGCTTTTGAGAATCTAATGAAGGTTAAGACAAGCAACTCAATAATCTGATGACGAATGACAACAAAAAATACATAGTAATCTACTTTTTCAGAAAACAAACATTGAAATTACAACTGGATACAAAATCTTTTGTAATTTTCCAAGAATTCTCTGATTTCTGAATTGGCTAATTCCACATTGATAAAATGGAAAGAATTTAAAATCGACTCCGCCAAGCATACTGGATCAATAATAATGGATTCAGATTGATTTATGGTGAAGAGAAGAGCAGCAGTATTTGAGACAGTTCAATTAATGCAGGTCTGCAGATCGAGGTGTATCTGGTATTAGGCACTTTGGGAGATACGGAGAAAATTGAGTTGAAAGATATTTATAGGTCTCTGTGAGTGCGAGTCTGTCAGCTTAGTTCAAAATTATTTGTGGAATTTGGTCAAAGGCAATAAAATAGATTGCTCATGGGATGTAGAGAGATCTGAGACCCCTTCTGTTGTGCATAATTGGAAAAAAAGGTAATGAAACAGAAATAGAGAGAAAGGGAGGAGTGGAATCAATTTTGGATTGCCATATTATGGTGCAGAGATAGTGGTATTTGAACTAAAAAAAAGGACAGGGCAAAGAGGTCAGAATGCTAATTGTGAGCAGTTTCGGATAAAAAAAAGTGTATGAGGAATATGGAAGGACTTTAAACATGAAAAAGAATCGAACTAACCGGTTGAGATATATTATTACACTGCTTAGAGTATCTAAGACCTGAACTCAGGCTTCTTGGCCCAGACGAAGGAATACTATAACTGCACCAGAGGAGCTCAGAAAGGCAAGGACATACAAACTTCACAATTAAACTACTCAGAATCTTTATTACACACTTGCAGAGCTCACTTGACAGGAATACGCAATGGCTTTGGTTTTATTCTTGTCAGCTGTTAATGATATTGACCAATTCTCCACGTTAGCATATACGCTTGTTCAAAGAATGAAACGTTGCTTCACAAAAAAGCACGATTTGTCAATACTGACGTAAGTTCTGATTGATTAATCATTTAATTGCCTGTTGGAATTTTGGACAAAA
Organism: Hemiscyllium ocellatum; assembly: GCF_020745735.1. Classification (NCBI taxonomy): domain Eukaryota; kingdom Metazoa; phylum Chordata; class Chondrichthyes; order Orectolobiformes; family Hemiscylliidae; genus Hemiscyllium; species Hemiscyllium ocellatum. Next base: position 3,495,102 of record NC_083427.1, read on the forward strand.
TGCTGTTGAATCTTTGGGTAATATAATGATCATAAAAGCAGTCAATAAAGTGTGCATCATCATTTAAATCTATAATCTTTGTCTTTGCTTTAGAAAATCAATGACAATCAATAAACACAAACAAACAGAAAAAGAGGACTCACAGAAATGCATTTGCATCGTTTATTTAATACAACAGAACACAAAGCATTTTTCATGGAAGAATTGCAACTCAGCGTTTTCACCGAGCCACGTTAGGATATATTAAGATAGCTAACCAAAACTTTGTCCAAGAGTTCAGGCTTCATTCCCGCCTCAAAGGAGGATTGGGAAGTAACGTCACCAAAGAATTTAAGGCTGGAATGCTTGAGTGTACGAACTGATGTTTGAAGAATTATGATGATCGTAACCACTAGCCTCTTTATTCTGAGGATCACTTTGCGACAATATGCGAACTCCTGAACTTGAAGAAAGCTAGCTTTGACGGTATGAGTCATGCATTGGTAAGGATAAGCTGGCCAAGGATCCTTAAGGAGTTCACAGGAGATCGACAACTTTAGTCATTTAAAGAGCAAGTGGGTGAATTTCAACAATTGTACATTCCTCACAAGCGTAAGAGTAATCAAGAATAGGTGGCTCAACCATGGCGCACAAGGAAAATCAGGGATAGTGTTAAAGCCAAAGACGAGGCACATAAATCGGCCAGGCAAACTGAGGACAGGTAACATTTAATATTCAACAGAGGAGGGCGAACAGTTTAATTCAGATAGGGAAAATATAAGATGAAAGTAAGCTTACAGAAAACATAAAAACATAAAAACCGACTGCAAAATCTTCTACCGATATATGAAGAGGAAAAGACTGGTGCAGACAAATGTAGGTCCTTGCAGTTATAATCAAGGTGAATTCATAATGGACAACAAAGAGACAGCAGACTAATTTAACAAGTACTTTGTACCTTCACGAAGGCACAGTATAAGTAACCTTGAAAAACTGGGAACAGGGGTTAAACGTGAAGGAGGAACAGAATAAAATTCTTAACAATCAGGATGTGGTATTGGGGAAATTGATTGGATGAAACACGATAAATGCCCAGGTCCTGATGTTTACATTCCAGAGTACTTCAAGAAATGGCCTGAGAAATAATGGGCATGTTGCTGATATTTCCCTGCATTCTGGTGGACTCTGAAAATCATCCAATAGACTGGAGGGTAGTTAATGTAGCCCTACTATTTAAAAATAGAGGGAGAGAGAAAACGTGGAATGATGGGACGGTTTGCCTGATATCACCAAGAGTGAAGATGATGGAATCAGTTATTAAGGATGTAATAACTGAGTATTTGCAAAACGGTGACAGAATTGGTCTATGTCAGCACGGATTCACAAAAGCGAAATGATGCTTGACAAATTTTCTGGACAGTTTTGATAATGTGACAAGTTCTGTGGACAAGCAAGAATCAAAAGATGTTGCATATCTGGAGTTTCAAAATGCTTTTGACAATTTTCTCTACAAGAGATAAGTAAGGCAAATCAATGTTCATTGTATCAGAGGCAATGTATTTACATGGATCGAAAACTGATTGACAGACAGGAAGCAGAGAGCCGGAAAGAACGACACATTTTCAGAGTAACAGGCAGTAATGAATGATGTGCTGAAGACTTCAGTTCTGGGACCTCTGCTGTTTACAACATACATTAACGATTTGGACGAAGAAATTCAATGCTATCTCACCAAACTTGCAGACGATACCAAACTGAGTCGCAGTGTGTGCTGTGAGGAGGAAGCTAAGAGGCTGCAGGGTGACTTGGACAGTTTGGCTGACTGGGTAAATATTTGACAAATTACTTATAAGTCAAATCATTTTCTGAATGGTGGAAGTTTAGGAAAAGGTGAGATGTACGGAGACCTGAGTGTCATGGTGGGGTAATCATTGATATTCAGGTACAGCAGGCAATGAAGCAAGCTAATGGCATAAAGATTTGAGTATAGGAGTGAGGATGTCTTGCTCCAGGTTTGCATGGCCTTGGTGAGGCCACACCTTGAGTATTGTATGCTGTTTTGATTTCCAAGTCTGAGGACGGACATTCTTTATATCGAGGGAGTCCAGCAAAGGTTCACCAGACTGATCCAGGATGGCAGGACTGACGTATGAAGAAAAATTGAATAGACTGGCCTTATATTTTATGGATCCGAGAAGAGTTCAGAACTAAGAGTGACAGTATAAGAATAAGGATTAAGCCATTTAGGACCGAGAGAGGAAGAAATTGTTCAATTAGAGAGTTGTGAACCTCTGGAATAGTTTATCACAGAAATCTGTTGGGGCTAGTTCCTTAGATATATTCAAGAGGGAGCTGGACATGGCCCATGCCATGGAAAGGGATCAAGGGATATGGAGAAAACAGAAACGGGTTCCTGAATGGCATGATTTGCCATGATCACATTTAATGCGGGTGCATGTTTGATGAGTTGAATGGACAACTCTTGCATCTATTTTCTATTTTTCTTTGTTTCTGTATATGTATCCTTGCACCGATCACGCTCAGGCAACCTCATATTTTAAGTGTCTTCCTTGTAAAGTCATAATTTTTATTTTTATTTATGTTTTACTGGGGTCTGAAGAAGAAATCATCTTAAGAAAATATTGCAGAGTAATATTTTCATTATAATTCAAAAATATAAAACTGATCCTCTTTCAGACAAAACCTCAGGTCATAATATTTTTTCAAATGTTGTCTATCTTATTCCTTAAAACTGAAACAATTTAAAAATGCGTTTAAACCAAACATTTTGTACAGGCTTTAAGTTATCAGTCTTGGCGCTTATGATGCATTACTGCTTCGGCCCTTAACTTACACTATAGCTTTTCAATTGTCCCTTGTCGTGCATTGGCAGGCCCCAGAATGTTTAATGGAGACTATGCTACTGAACTGTGGTACATGCTTTAAAATTTGCCATGATCTCCTGAAGGGGATCCTTGACTGAATTCAGCCAATTACAAATTCTACTTTATGTCTCACCATAGCAAAAAAATTTAATTCTCATGCTTATCCGTACAATAGATTAAATGTTTTAAAACAAGACCACTGTGGTGTCATAATAAACAAATTTCACGAGGATTTGAATGTATTCCGAATAACATGCATCTGCTGTTTGAGGTAAGGTGATGGGAAACATGTGAAGCTAGACCAGAACGGCATAACCAGAAATGGTTTCCATCCTTTTGTGCACCTCATCATGTAGGTTATGAATGGACTAAATGTACAAATCAGCATATTAATATTGCAGGTTGATTAGCATTGGTGTTTCTCTTTCTGAAGGTTGTATTATTTTAGTTGGAATGGTGTCGGTGAGCAGAATGTTTTGAATCTGGGCCTGCAGAAATACTATGATCAACATTAGTATTGAGAGCGAATTACTAAACTTTTGAACTCTTTAGGAGCAAAAAGCAAGGCATCGTTCTGCTGTGGAAACATTCTTTCCATTGGTCTTTATCTGGCATTGAGCAGGATATCGAGGGGAGAATTGAATGTTCAAATAATTTAACACTGAATCGAAATGCGCACATTTTTACCTTCAGATCACTATAATGTTTTAGTCAATATTTTAAAAATGCATGTGATTAGCAAAGATTATGGCGTGACCTTGCGCAAAAGTGAAGAAAATTTCAAGGGCATTTAAATAGTCATTGGATAAACATATGGATGAAAGTGAAATATGTAGGTTAGATGGGCTTCAGATTGGTTCCACAGGTCAGTGCAACATCGAGAGCCGAAGGGCCTGCACTGCACTCTAATGTTCTATGTTCCATGTTCTAATTTGACAGAAGTAAGCTGGCATAATTATCGTCAATCACGTCGCTGCCAACAACGCTTCAGAAAATGACAATTTCAGCTGCATAATAATGACAGGAAGGGTGCAAAGATGGTATCATACATTGATATATTATGGATTCCTAGCTTGATTTTTCGGTGAAGCTAACTGTAGATGAACACTTAGCTTGAAACAAAAAAAAAGAAATCAGCCAACAAAACATAAGCTATTACTTGTTGCCAAATTGGTTAGAAACTGCTGTTGCCTGCAGGAAAGAATGGCTGATGAACGACAACATTTAGGTGACAGTGAAGAGGGAATGACTCCAGCTCCCCAGACTGTGCCGACCTCTCCACAAACGATCATCACACATGAAATATGAGGTGTAAGGTTAACACTTTCAATGTAGCTCCCATTTTACATTCATATTGCTGCCTCAAGTAATGAGGTGAATGCGCTGATTGAGGAAAGATGGCGCAATATAGATCATCCGGGAGAATTTCAATTTCTACTTGTAGAAATGGTGATTGCGAATCAATTAACACGAACACAACAGAGAAAGAAAACTGTGCCCTCAGGCTATTGCCTCAATCAGGCGAACAGCACTTCTGGCTGAGCAGCATTCCCTCAGCAGTGGCGTTTGAACATCATTCTTGGATGAATGTGCACGAGGAGGAAAAGAGAACTTCCCTCGCAACTGGAAAAGATGCAAACCCTGCCGTACACCACGCCCCTCACCTCCATACAGGGCCTCAACCAGTCCTTCCAGGTGAGACAGAAGTCGACCAGCCTCTCTTCCAAATCAGCGTTCTGCATCTGGTGCTCCAGGTCTGGTCTTCACTACATCAGGAGACCGAATTTAAACTTAGGGAATGGTTCATCGAGCATCGCAGGGGCTGACCAGACCTCCCAGTCACCGCCTATTTCAATTCCCCCAACAACTCCTTTTCTGATATGACTATCCTTGGCCTCCTGCAATGCAACAATGAACCACACCACAAATTGGAGGAACAACACCTCATCTTCTGCCTGGCGACCCAACAGCCCGGGGACTTAACATTGAGTTGTCCAATTTGAAATAACCTCCCTTCCATGCCCCTCCCCCTCCCTTCCGCTGCCCCCTTCCACCAACCGGATTCATTCCTCTTATTAACCAACCAGGTCGTACCCTTTCCCTGTTTTCACCTATCCACCATTCACCACCCGGATCCCGCTACCCCATTTATCTGCAGCTCCACCCACACCCACCTTCAGACTTGAAGAAGGGTAACACATTTCTCCACTTCCTGATGATGCGTGGCTTGCTGTGTTTTACCAATCTGTTGCCTGTCTACTGATAATTATGCAATTGACAATCACCATGTTAGGAGTGATGATGTCATGCACTTATGAAATACTGGATCAAAGTCTTTAGGGAATGAAATAGTATATCTTTCAGAAAATACAGTGACATAAGTATAATATTTCTTTTTTTACCCTTAAAGAATTAGTATGCAAATAAGATTTCCACCTGACGCATTTTTGTGCATCATTTGTTCGAGCAATTTTCCTCAAATTGGCTATGCTAAATTGTCCATAGTGTTAAGTGCATCATTCAGAGGGGAATGGATCTGGGTGGGTTACTCTTCAGAAGATTGGTGTGGACTTGTTGGGCCAAATGGCCTATTTCCACACTGCAGGGAATCTAATCTAAAATGATGATTTGTGAGCCATTGCTAGCAAGAAGCAATCAGCAGTTCCAAGAATAAAGATCATGTGACAATGACCATTGCACAATTGCACAAAAGCAAACTTCAAACGAATTCTGTAATAAGCAAGAACTCAGTGCCACAGTGAAGAACTGTTCAGCAAACACATGGTGAGATGCTGAAAGAAAATAACTACGTTTTGCGGGCGGCACGGTGGCTCAGTGGTTAACACTGCAGCCTCACAGCACCAGGTTCAATTCCAACCTCGGGTGACTGTCGGTGTGGAGTTCGCACATTCTCCTCATGTCTGCGTGGGTTTCCTCCGGGTGCTCCGGTTTCCTCCCACAGTCCAAAGATGTGTAGGTTAGGTGAATTGGCCATGCTAAATTGCCAATAGTGTTATGTGCATTAGTCCGAGTGAAATGGGTCTGGATGGGTTAGTCTTCGGAGGGTCACTGTGGACTTGTTGGGTCGAAGGGCCTGTTCACATACTGCAGCGAATCTAATCTCATCAAAATCTCAAGATTTACCAGTCAAGTGAAGAAATGGTACGTCTATGCAAAAATGCAAGGGTGCCTTCCTCTTTAATATCAAGCAGAATTAACTAATGATGAACGAGAAGTTGGGTTGGAACTTTAATTCTGTTTTGCCTTCTCAGTAGTGTGCAGAACAAATGAAGTTACAAAGAGACATTCTGGAATATCTGCGCCAGAAAAATAGAAGCTTATCCTCCCATTTATATACACAGCAAGTATAATCTTATATCAACTTAATATATATATGAAAACAAATAATAAATAGATTGAAGTTATGTAATTGTATGGCTCGGAGTGATAGAAAAGCGCATTTACGTAGATCAATAGAGTAAATCCTCAGTCACTCGCTGTGAAATTGATAGTCAGACAGATAAACATGAGGATTGAGGAAACTTGGATAAAGAGACAGGTCAAAAAACGGGGGGAATTACAGGTATAAATATGTTACCAGAGTGCACAACAGTAGAGAGAAATATTGGGGGTGCTGGGCGTGGTGGAAGGGAGAGGAAGGAAGATCACTATTATAAATTTGCTAACAGAAAGTTGAAATTGTAACAATAAAGCCATCAACTGTGCATCGTGAAATTTAAATATTGTTGGTTGGGTTGCGTTGTCGACAGTGTTTATCTGATGTGTTGTCAATGTGGAAAATTTTCGATTTCACCTTCATCGTATGTAAATCTCACTGTATGCTGATATTTGATTAACTGAATGATGAGATTGCACAACAGATCTGTAATAATATCATGAAGAGTGGAAGACAGGAGCTGAAAATTTGCATATATACTGACAAGGGATGGATTACACGATATGAGAGTGCATCAGAATTTATAATAGTGATGGGATATGATGGCACGATGTGAAAATTGCAGTATATATTTGCATCTGACCTACTGTGCGCTGTAATACAGATACAAGTCTGTGCAATAATATGGTAGAATAGAACAAGAATGCAGGAGATGAAAGCTACAATGCATATTTCAATTTAAATGGGGGCAGCGATTAGCACGACTGCCTCACAGCACCAGGAAACCAAGTTCGATTCCATCCTCGGGCGACTGTCTGTGTTGACATTGGATCTTCTCCTTTGTCTGTGTAGGTTTCTTCCGACTGCTCCAGTTTCATCCCACAGTCCAAAGATGTCGATTGGCCATGCTGCAATTGCCCGTAGTATTCACGGATGTAGAGACTAGGTGGATTAGCCAGGGTAGATGTGGTGTTAGGGGTAATTTTGGGGAGCTGGTCTTTGTGGGATACTCTACAGAGAGTCAGTATGGATTCGATGGTTTGAACGGCCTCCTTCCACATTGTAGAGATGCCATGATCTGAGATCGAACATAATAGCTATTAGATCCGAATGACAGTAAGGGCAATGCTTAGACCACCCATGCCACATTAGAGAGCAAGCTTTCATCTCAGATCCTACATTAATACTCAAATTATAATCAGATGCATGTGAGGAAAGGACCAAGTTAAGAATTGTAAACAGATTCAGGCATCTACAGCAGTTTGGGAACGATAAAATATAGCTTATCCCAACAGTTAATTGTTCTCATTCAGTGAAAATTCTCCCTTCCAACTGAATTCATACTTCCACGTTACAAGCCTTAAAACAGTTAATCTGCGCAGGCTATTTTGATTCACTGTTACAGAACAAAACCTAACGTGCTTTGCTTGTTTTCTGTAAGCCATAATCCGCCAGGCAAGTGCTTTGTTTTAGTTCTCTTTTATGATTTTTGTAAAATGACGCACTTTTTAATGAGTTTTGGATATATGCTTTGATTATGTCTGCCTTATTCCCAGTTGAGTGTTGTCAGCCGCCACAGGAATTGATTGAGCCTTGTAACTTACGTGATTTCAAAGGAAAACCAATGGGCTATTTGATAGAATGGCTTGCTGAACGTTTGGATGAGTTAAACTGAGATAAACTTACAAAAGAAACTTGTCACCCACCTATGGTGTATTATATGCGCTTCTCCCATTGCACATCAATGTATTTGACCCCGAACAACACCCAGAAGTGTCCGAGCAAACCAGTCAGTGATAACACACTATTGGACATAATGTGACTGGAATGGATGAAGCACTGGACTGTGATCTCGGAAAATAAAGCAGAGTGAACAACGAAAAAACCAACAGCCAGTTCAGTCGACCCTACAAATTCGTCCACGCTAGCAAATGAAGCATAGCGCCAAGCGAAGAATGATGGCTAAAGTGACAGTTCTGCAACTACTTGATGCATTCATAATCCCAGATCCAAGCAACGTTTTAAGAGCCCGAAGTCTCCCATCGTCAACCTGAGATAATTCCTCTCCTCTAATGGGACAAAGACACCAGGTAAATGGGAATGCTGTGTTGTGAACAGTGGCCCTGACATGGTGGTGCACTCCATGACCTTTCATGACGTTGTTGCAAACATGGACAAGGAAACGAATGGTTAGTTAATAACTTCGGTTAGCAAATTAATCTCCATTCTGCACACTTTAACCACTTCAAAAAAAAAGGCTTTGATCAAATTCCTTTGCTTAAATTTAGTGTTGCCGTGTGAATATTTATCTGGCAATATTAGTGCCGGGGCGAACACACGGTCACGGGGAAGGAAAGGTGTATGGGAAGGACATTATGTTAACTCTTCACCTTAAGATCATGATCTACACATCTTATGGCACTCTGACTGGGTTACATAAGATAACTTCAGATCAGGTCTAGAATCTCAAAGTTAGACTTTCGTCTTGACCATCAGCAAAAACAATAAAGAAAAATGGGAATCAACTGCAAGTTCGAACGTGCTAGCCCGTCATGTTCCTCAATCCTCTATCAGCAGTGACTTAAAAGTATGAACTTGGACTTTGTAAAGATTTATAGAGTCAGAGAATCATACAGATATACAGCACGGAAACATACCCTTCAGTCCAACTCGTCCATGCTGACCACATATTCCAACCCAATCTTGTCCCACCTGCCAGCACCCAGCCCATATCCCTCCAAACCCTTTCTGTTCATATACTCATCCAGATGCGTTTTAAATGTTGCAATCGTACTAGTCTCCTCCACTTCCTCTGGCAGCTCATTCCATACACGTACCATCCTTTGCATGAATAAGTTACCCCTTCGGTACATTTTATATCTTACTCATCTCACCCTAAACTTATGCTCTCTAGTTCTGGACTCCCCCACCCCAGGAAAGAAACTTTGTCTATTCATCCTATCCATGCCCCTCATGATTTTATAAACCTCTATAAGGTCCCCCCTCAGTCTCCGACACTCCAGGGAAACCAAACCCAGCCTATTCAACCTCTCCTTATAGTTCGAGTCATCCAACCCTGGCATCATTCTTGTAAATCTTTTCTGCATTATTTAAAGATTCACAACATTTTTCCAATAGGAAGGATACCAGAGTTACACACAATATTCCAAAAGTGGCCTAACCAATCTCCTATACAGCTGCAAAAATTACCTCCCAACTCCTGTGTCAATACTCTGACCAAAAATGTAAAGCTTCCCAAACGCCTTCTTCACTATCTTATCTACCTGCGACTCCACTTTCAAGGATCTATGAACCTGCACTCCAAGGTCTCTTTGTTGAGCAACATTCACTCGGACCTTACCATTAAGTGCATAAGTCCTGTTAAGATTTGCTTTCCCAAAATGCAGCACCTCGCATTTATCTAAATTAAACTCCATCTGCCACTTCTCAGTCCATTGACCCATCTGCTCAACATCCCATTGTAATCTGAGGTAAAATTCTTCGCTCTAAGAATTTGTTTGTTCTAAGATATTACTATGTGTCTCAGCAAATCCTACACCAACCTGTTAAAGCAACAAGCTTGGACCTCATGCATCTGCACATTAAAAGAAAAGTTAAAAATCCAACAACACCATGTTATAGCCCAACTGAGTTATTTGGAGGCACTTGCTTTCGAAGTGCTGTTCCTTCATCATGCGATTGTGAAACAGGGCCACAAGACGCAAAATGTTTTGTAAAATATTACAGTGTCATGTAGCTGAAATGATGAACCTAGGTTACGTCTTGCACCTTTTAAAATAGGTTTTCCCGTTTCGGTTCTTTAATATGTACATTTCAGAACTTCTTTTTGGACACATTCAGATTTTCTAACAAAAGGTGCCACCACAGCTCAGACATTGCATTAAAGGTGTGAGATTAAAGTCTGTCTCTGTCCCAATCTTGAGTCAGACTGGTTCTATTTCTGAAGTGGATACGTAGAACTTTACATGGATTGACTGCATTTTTAAGCAAAATAGAATGTATCTACAAATATAATTGTGTATATGCAATTTCAACCTATAAACGTATATGTGTGCACGTGCAGGAGAGACAGAGCAAGTGTGTCCATATGATTGTGACCACATGTGAGAGAGAATGTGTTTATGTATGTGTAAGCTTGGTAAAATATGTATATGAGTGTGATGGTGTATAAGTCTGTAAGAGGGTGGGTGCGTGGGTGTGAATGTGGGGATTGCATGTGCGTGGGTGTATTAGGGAGAGATTGTGAATGAGACAGGGTCAGCGTGAGTGTGTGAGTATCTACGTGTTTGTGTGTGCGCACATGTGTGTGTGTGTGTGCATGTGCGTTTGTGTGTACAGTGTGTACATGTCATGTGACATGTACCAAAGTTTCTGCTTGAGGCCATCCTTATGAGTACTGAAATTAGCTCTCAGTCTCTGCTCGACCACTTTGTAATGTTGCCTGTCCCGAAGTCCACCTTGGATTATGGTCACTCGAAGATCCGAGACCAAATGTCTCGGACCGCTGAAGTCTTCCCTAACTGGGGTGGTGGGGAGAGGTACCCTTGCCTGTTGATTGTTTTGCGATGTCCATTTCATCGGTGTAGTTGCAAATGTACCATGCAAGGTCTCGTTACTTTATAATGCCTCAGGCCATCCTTGCCTGCAGCGTGTGAGATAGATAATGCTGACTGAGTCACTTGAGTACCTGCCACATACCTGGTGGGTGGTGTCCCCACGTATAATGGTGGCATGCATGTTGGCACTCTGACATGTCTTGCAGCGGTTGCTGTGACGGGGTTGTACTGTATTGTGGTCGACCACAACAATCACTAGGCAGGGATGTTCCCTTCCAGCCAGCCAGCACTTCAGTGGTCCAGGATATTCTGCCTCGTACGTTCGGGTGACCATCCTCCAAGGTGGACTTCAGGCCAGGCAACTATGCAAAGTGACTGAGCAAGGCTGATTAACAAGTATGGTACCCATGAGGATTGCCTTAACCGGCACCTTGGTTTCATGTCACACTACAGGTGACCCTAGTGCTTTATACACTCTCTCACAGATGCACACAAGCACGTGCTCAACACCCACACCCAAACCCATCACACTCCAAACTCAAATGCACTCACACACCCTCTCACAAGCTTTTAACCAATCGCACTCACAAACATACTTTAACAAGCATACACACACTCAAACACACTCTCTCACATGCACTCACACACCCATATGCACACACTCACATGCGCACACTCACTCTGTCTCTTCGGCACATGCACACATATAAGTTTATGGGATGAATTTGTATCTGCAGAATTATGTTTGCAGTAGGCTGTATTCTGCACAAAAATTCATTGCCTTCAGTCAATCCATGTAATATTCTATAAATCCCACTTTAGAAAGAGAACCAGATTGCCTCAAGATTGGGACATCGACGAGAACCTCATCAGTTTTGGAGGTGCAGCCTCACGAATTGCTCGTGAAGTCAAGTTTTGATAGAATGATCTGGGGTCAAAACAATGAAATATTATGGCTAAATTACATAGGCATCTCTTGCACAATCTTGAGTTTCAAACCTAACTCACGGATTTAATTTGCAGACCTAACGTGCTTAAACTATTTGATGAACTGTTTTCAGGGAAACAAGATATCATTCGATGGCAAGTCAGGGATGGAAGTTTACAGGTACAGTTTATCTAATCAGAGCAAAAGTGAAGAAAGCTTTTTTCACACAAAGGATAAGGTAACTATGGAACAATCCATCAAAACTATAAAACAGGCTTGTGGAGTGAAATAAATGCCTGATATTGCTGACAACGCATCACACTGCATTGTGTCAAAATTGCCAGGAAAGGCTGAGTTTCTGTGAAGGCTATTTGAAATATTAACAGGAAGTCGCAGTTCAGCAGTGCCAAGCAATGGTCACTCAATCCAGACATAAAATTGCATAATATTACAGGATATTACAGGACTGCTCCGAGCAGAGCAGTCAGTCCTGTGTGGTCATGCATGCAATGTGTGAGGAATAATACTTTTTTGTACTCATACTGTGAAAGCTCAGCCACACTACCTGGGCTTTTTGTGAACGCCTGTCCAAGAACAGAGAACCACCACTTGATTAACACATTTCAACAGTACTGTTTTTATTCAAGATTGTCAGTATACGAATATACAAACAATCCTGGGAGAAAAGCCACTTAGACCACACTGGGTACTAAAGAGTGGATTCTCTCACCGTTGATAGGGAAAGTTGTTACATTTATACATAACTTCTCACGCAATACAGAGTCCCGTGTCATTAAGCTATCGCAAAGTATATTAATCAAAGTATACTTAATTGTAAGCTTACACATCAAAAAATGCTCTAAATCTAACACACAGACACTAGCAGCCATCTGGTTAAGATATTAACACTATCTTTAAAGTCAGACATTAACTCCCATTATTTTTCTAGCTCTTCAAGGCAACAGTCAAATCTCAAAGATGCTCTTTAAATGTAAACATTCAAACCTCATTACTGTGTTACAGCTAGACCGTAAGGCACCAGTACTCCTCTGATGGCTGCCCTTTGACCTAGGGCTATGTACTATGTCATTCTCAGATCTGTGGGATTGGACATGTTTACCCAGCCTGTGCAAGTTGCTGTATTAGCAATTTGTTCGCTCAGGATGCTGGGCAATACAGCCAATGTGCTTCAGCCATTTTAGTTAACATTCTAAGCTCCATTTTCTATATGGTCACTATATCTATTTCCAACTTATCATTCCTCCCTTTTTATCATTTTATGATAACCTTCAAATATTAATACGTTGAAGTCGAGCAAACTCTTTTTCTGTTTCTACATCTAAATTGCCATCAGTCAAAAGTGTAGGTGTCAATCCTTCCTCCTGCGTCCATATAGGGCTTGTCTCCTTTTTACATCGACGTCGTGCGGGACAAGTTTGACAACTTCTCTTAATAAGGGCCCAAGCGATTCGAATACTAATACAAATGCCAAGAATGATGGCCAGAATGGAGAGAATGTCCAGCCCAATAGACTTTAGCCATCCCAACAGCTGACACGGTAGGTTCCACCAGGCACAGGTCTCCTTTGAGTCTGTGTGGTCCAGATCATATGCTTTAGTGGCAACATCGTTAATTAGTGAAGTATCATTATATACAGCCGAGCTCTCATCCTCAATATAGGTACAACACTCAGGGCCAATAACTGCACATGCTCCCCCTTGGCTTGCTAAGAGATAATCTAAAGCCATCCTATTCTGTAAGGTCATCATTCGCAGGGCAGTCTGCTCGTGTTCCAAATGACCCAGGGCATCAGCAGTGGCCTTAGCCATTTCCTCAAGCTCGTGACTGAGATCACGAATCTGGTCCAGGGCTTGCATGACCCCATAATTGGGCAGAAGGGCGCCAAAGAATCTGCTCCAAAATGTCTGTTGATGGAACAGATCTCTGCTGCCTCGAGCATGAGGTTTGTAATTTGAATTAAGATCATGCCACTTCTTCCATTCGCTGTTAACCTCTGGGGTTGAATTCAATAACCGGAATGCTGGGAGGTGATATATCAGCGCACAGGTGCCCTTAAAGTTAATGGGTAGGCTGTGTGATTGCATAACCAAAATGTCCCGTTAAGTGCAGGCGTAATGCAGTGTTTAGCATGGAAGAGGACAGCACCCATGCTGCTTGTAGGGGCGTCGGGAGGAGTCTTTTCATTAACAGAAAGGTCCCAATCGTCCTCCGGGAGGCCCCCAAAGGGGTCTGACTTGGTTTGATAATGAGATATTATTACCTGGCATCTACTGTCTTCTAAGTCTCCCATGGCATGTTTTCCTGTATCACTATGAATGCACCATTTAAATTCTGGCACCACCACTACTACAGACCTTTTGGTACCACTTGCCAGGTGTCATAGCAACGCCTGAGGTAACCATACTGGATCGGGTATTGGTCAGAAATGTCTAAATAGGGAATAATTTTTGGGGTTTGTTGGGTACGCCTGTAGGTAAGACTGCATAATTCATCCTGACCAGTAGGGGCCGGCATCATGAGGAATCCAGACCCTACCGAGTATGGGCCTGGGAACATACTACTTTGGTATTCTTTCTTTCATCAGTCTGATTGTCAAGACGAGTTTTTACTTTTTCAAGGAAGCCAGTAAAGATGTTGCCGGTAAGGCTCGTTGCTTCCGGTAAATTGCTTCTTTTCTTTCGGTGGGTCTTAAGAAAACGGTGCAGTGTGCGGACGAGATTTTTTAATTTTAAGTAACCGGGAAAGTTGAACAAATAGTCTCTCGGGTCCGCTGCACTATTATTCACACAGGCATAGCAGCACGTGCGTGTATCATTTAAGTAAGTATAGGTATCCTCGGATTTGGTGCCATTTCCTCGTAGGCATACATACATTACTTCGTGGCAGATGCCAGTATTATGAATTGTCATATTACTGGGACATTCTGTCCTGGCATCCAGAGTTGTAATATTATATCCAGGGCACCACTGTTGAAGTCCTGTTAGGTTTTGCAAATGCTCTACGCAATCCTGTGACCAGGCAATATTTTGGACGACTATGCTGCTATAATTAGAAGTGGCCTTAGAGTAATCAGGAAAACCGACCAAGGGACAAATTGTCTGGTTAAACCCACTGTTACCTGGGCCATGACGATCACACGTGGCATTCACTCTGACCTGAACTATTCTCGTGGGGCCTGTGTTATTCAACATTATGCTATTCTCCTGTCTCCATACCCACCAATCCCTGATGAGGTTGCAAGGGGTAGCTAGGGTCTGACTGGACTCACTTATATTATTAGACTGGGTACCTATCACTCTGGGCAGTGATAAACCCATGGGGGGGGGGGTTGCTAATAGTTATTGTCACTCATAGTACTCACGAGATCCCTCGGGACTATTACTGTACCATTGGGGCCATCAGAAGCAATACGTGGTGCCATACTCACAAAACCATTACTCATTTTAGTAGTAATATCTGTAGAGTGTAAAGTCATCGCGGGGGTGCCTGTTTTTATCCACGTCTCCGCAGTGGCTGCACTAGAGTTGCTTGTAGGCCCTTGGAGAGTAGGGGGTGCACCGCTGGTAGTGTTACTGGTCTGCATTGATGTCCATGTCGCTGTTAGGCAGAGGTCAAAGAGAAAGAGGATAGGTTTCATCGTTTCACTTTTCTTCAGTCTTCCTTCCTTAGTGGCACCTATGTCAAGGGAAGAGAAAATACATACAACAGTAGCTGCCCCTTATTCTCATTCCTCCCCAATAAGCTTGCAATGGTGTAGGCTGATCCAGGCTTTACGACCCTCAACCTTAACAGCAGTAGGGGTGGTAAGGAGGACTTGAAAAGGGCCCTCCCACCGGGGTTCCAGGCCGTGCTTTCTGGCAAAGTTTTTGATCAATACAAAGGTGCCAGGTCGGATGTTTGGAGGCAACGGCAAATCCGACCGCAAAGGCCTGGCAGCTTTAACCATCGCATGGTTCATGCGTAAGGCATCAGTTTAGGATAAAACATAGGAAATCATCCCATCTGACATCTGATGTACGTCAACAGGAGAATCAGAGAAGTCAGAGCTAAAGGGAGTGCGGAGGGGCCGCCCATACAAAATCTCGGCGGGGGAGAGACGGTGGGCTCCTGCCGGGGACACCTGGAGTTGAAACAAAGCAATGGGCAAATTTTGGAGCCACGAGAGACCATTGTCAGCTGACAGTTTGGCCAATTTAGATTTCAAGGTCTGATTAGCACGTTCCACCACTCCCGCGCTCTGAGGGTGGTAAGCACAGTGGAACTGCTGCCTGATATTAAGAACTTTACAAAGTTCTTGTCTAACAAGGGCCACAAAATGAGGGCCGTTATCGGAACTGAGTGTCCGCGGCACACCAAATCTAGGAATAATCTCCTTGAGTAAAGTCTTAACAACAGTGTCAGCCTTGTTATCGGCTGCAGGATAAGCCTCAATCCATTTACTAAAAACATCTACAATAACTAAAACATATTTACACTTGGCCGTTCTGGGTAGCTCAATGAAATCCATTTGCAACGTATCGAAGGGGCCTTCAGGCAGCGGGGTTCTATCCTGTTCGCAGGGGAGCCCCTTGCCGGGGTTATGCTGCATACATGTCAAGCATTTTTTAGTTTGTGCTCTAGCCAATTGCAGAACACTGGGATGCCACCAAGATTCCCAGACTAAATCTGCAGTTTGTCTAGCCCCACAGTGTATTAAGTGATGGACAACATCAACCACCCAGACGGCTAAAACATCAGTCATACACACCTGGCCTGCTGGGGTTTTCCAAAGACCGTCAACGTCCTTGAAACATCCCAGATCAGTCCATTCATGAAGTACATTGTCAGGGGCGTCCCCCTGTAAAGCAACAATATCAGCGGTGGAGGGAGGGTGCTTGTCAGGAAATGAGGCCCTAATAGATTTCCTCTGAACCATCATTAAGGAGCCAGGGAACTCCGTAGCCTGTTTAGCAACTTCATCTGCCTGTTTATTTCCCATAGAAACCGAGTCTGTTCCAGCAGAGTGCGCGGAACATTTAATAATGGCCAATTCGCGAGGACTTTGAATGGCCTGTAACAAATTAATGACTTCCTCCCTGTGTACGACAGGGGTCCCCGACGAGGTGAGAAAACCTCGATTTTCCCATAGTGTCCCAAAATCATGGGCAACGCCGAAGGCATATCTAGAGTCAATATATATATTAGCTGTAAGTCCGGAGGCTAGCTCACATGCCCTAGTTAATGCAATTAATTCAGCTTTCTGAGCCCTTTTGGTTTTGTCAGCCTGGGACATAAAAATCCGGTTCCAGCTGATAGCCTCTATTGTCAGAGTGCAGCTGGGGACCGGGTAATCTCCACAGCCCTTGCTGCTGTGTCTGCTGGGGAGGGGTGGGAGGTTGCTGCAAGGGGGCCATGGTATTTTGATCACTTTCCCGTACAACAAATTCAGATTTAATAGGTTTTTCGGCCTTAGGACCGTCACCCTCGCCCCATAATGCTTTAATTGCCCTAGCTGTATCACCCTGTGAGGAATTGATCCAATTTAAGTTGTTAGTTTTCCATCTATCTTGTGTAGGTTTAGGCAAAGTGTTCATCAAGAGACTATTATACTGTTGTGAGACAGCCCCCGCTCCCAAAGGGAAAAGAGGGTCCCCAGAATATGTGCCATAAGTTTCATTAAACCTCTGTAGGTATTCCTCAGCACCCTCCCCCTTTTTTGGTTTCAAATCAATGATTTTTGCTAAGTCAACCGGTTTTCTGAGGACCTGCCGCATTGCTTCTTTAATTTCCTGCTCCTGTTGTTGTTGATTCGGGTGTTGTGCTATAAAGGCAGCCCAACTGTTGGCACCGGGGGCATATTTAATATTTCTAAAAATTTTGTCCACTTAAAGCCAATAAACACAACCCTCAAAAAATTCCAGATATCTTCTCCCACTGCTCCGTAAGCCTGCCAAATACTTTCAACTGATTCACCCCATTTGTGTGGATCCTTATCTTTGTCAGGGAGATTCATAGTCGGTGCCAAAATTTCCTGTGGTTTCCATGGCGTAAAAATTTCTAGGGTAGGAGGGTGACGAATCGCAGCGACAGGAGGGACCGCGTTCAGCTGGGCAGGGACTCTTACCCGTCCCTCTCGAGGGTTAGGAACAGTACGCATAGGGAACATGTGACCTGAGGGTTCCTCTATCTCTGAACTGTCATCGTCAGCCTCCTCTGTCCAAGGGTAGGGCAATTGCTGTTCAGGTTCACACTGTGGTGGAGGCCGATATCCTTTTTTACCTGTGCTTGGGGTAAAACTCCTTTCACTACGTGCCTCCTGGGGTGCTGTACCCGATGGAGGGGGTTGGGGAGGGGGTTCCACATTCCTAGAACTAATTCCCTTATCCTCCCATCCTGCACCCAGCCTCAGGTCTGACAATGCCATCTCCACCGCTTGGTTGGCCAACCGTTGGTTCTTATTAATATTTTCATCAAAATTTGCACATGCAACCTTGAGCTCATGGAGGGTCAAAGGAAGCCCATCCTTAGTGACACTTAACCCCCTTTTTGTAGCATTATGTAACCAACTGTTGTAAACCTTCCGCTCGTGTTGTTGTTTAGCTTCCTCTTTCTTTTTTAAGCATGCATCTCTTAGTTTAGCCATAATTTTCTTACCCTTCTTTCCCCCTGTTCCCTTTTTCCATACTAACTCCGTAGCTCTTTTTACAATCTCCAATTTCCACGTACCCCCTGCAGGCCATTCATCAGGTCCCAATTTTTCTGTTAGCCATCCTGACAATTTCCTGAGTGACTGTGCATCCTCAGGATATTCTCTGCAGACTGTTACAATTAATGATCCCGGATCCTCACATTTATCCATAAACTGTCCCATAATATTCCCTAAACTTTCCCTAACCTTTTGTGAGTGTTGCTTTTATGAGATCCTGCTCAAGGGACTTTAAACCCTCTCACACATACGTACCTCGGTGCTTTTATGAGGACTCTAACCCCATGGGACTTTAAACCCGTACGTATCTAAACAACTACTTGTGAGCGGTGCTTTTATGAGATCCTGCTCAAGGGACTTTAAACCCACTCACACATACGTACGTATCTAACTATTCTTATTTCTTACCGCGCTCCCAGCGCCCTTTTTTTTCCTACCTTCTATAGCACTCCCAGTGCTTTTGTGGTGGTCCCTCTAAAAAGCTGTTCACTGGTTCATTCTCGATCCCGTCCGGTAGCAGCTCCTGCTGTGGTGAGTTGGATCCAGGTCCGCCCCTGACTTGGGGAGACACTAGTCGTGAGTCCCAAACGGTATACTCACGTCCTAGTTGGGCCCGTGTCCACCTTGCCACAGCAAGACCGTGTCCTGTTCAACCGTCACCAGGAGCCGCCTTCCGTTGGGATCCCACCGCTGCCACCAAAATGTGAAAGCTCAGCCACACTACCTGGGCTTTTTGTGAACGCCTGTCCAAGAACAGAGAACCACCACTTGATTAACACATTTCAACAGTACTGTTTTTATTCAAGACTGTCAGTATACGAATATACAAACAATCCTGGGAGAATAGCCACTTAGACCACACTGGGTACTAAAGAGTGGATTCTCTCACCGTTGATAGGGAAAGTTGTTACATTTATACATAACTTCTCACGCAATACAGAGTCCCGTGTCATTAAGCTATCGCAAAGTATATTAATCAAAGTATACTTAATTGTAAGCTTACACATCAAAAAATGCTCTAAATCTAACACACAGACACTAGCAGCCATCTGGTTAAGATATTAACACTATCTTTAAAGTCAGACAGTAACTCCCATTATTTTTCTAGCTCTTCAAGGCAACAGTCAAATCTCAAAGATGCTCTTTAAATGTAAACATTCAAACCTCATTACTGTGTTACAGTTAGACCGTAAGGCACCAGTACTCCTCTGATGGCTGCCCTTTGACCTAGGGCTATGTACTATGTCATTCTCAGATCTGTGGGATTGGACATGTTTACCCAGCCTGTGCAAGTTGCTGTATTAGCAATTTGTTCGCTCAGGATGCTGGGCAATACAGCCAATGTGCTTCAGCCATTTTAGTTAACATTCTAAGCTCCATTTTCTATATGGTCACTATATCTATTTCCAACTTATCAATACCTGTTCCTATTTTTTAGAGTACAATCTTGGCATATCAAATCGTATTTAGGAACATACGACGTAGCGTCAATCAACCTGATCAACTCCTCCACTATTGAACACAATTGTGCCTGTTAGAAAACTCAATCCCACATTATCCCCCTAATTTTTTTTACAAAACTGGTAATCAGAAATCTATCAATGCTTACTTTAAACCTTTTCAAACATTAAGCTTCCACATCCATCTGTGGTAGCGAATTTCAAAGGTGAACGACAATCCGAGTAAGAAAAGTATTTCCTGTTATTTCTCTCATAAGTTTTATCCCCCTTATTTTAAATTATTCCTCAGATTATAGACTCCACGACTAGAGGGCGAACATCCCGCCTGCATCGATCTTGTGCATTCCTTTCAGTATTTCGCAAGTTTCAGTAAGATCACCTCTCAGTCATTGAAACTCCAGACAATTCAGCCCGAGTTTCGCCAATCTCTGTACATTGGACAGTTACACCTCCCTGGAAACAGATTCTCCCTGTTGCTTTCTACTATTAAGACGTGCACTTTTTCAGTACTATATATTTTCATATCATATGTCATATATCGACCATGTTTTATGTGCTGTAACTGCGATTGCCCACTTTGTTGTTCTCACTATTCGGCACACTGAAGTCGAAGGATCACTTATCTTTCTTGTTGTTAACAATGTCATCTTAATGTTTGGTACAAAGCAACAATGATCCGAATTTATAATCTATGTGAGGCAGTGTTACGTTTTGGTTCCAATGATGTGCACACGAAATGAGATAATGTTTCAGTGTTGGATTCATCCTTACTTATAGTGGTGGAAAGCGACGTGGGAAAAATCTAAAATGGTTATATAGCTATGTTGAGCGAAGGCATGCTGGGCTTATTTCCAATTAAAAATTAAAATACCTGGAGGATTATTAACAGAGGGAGAGATTTTGCAATTAGTACAATCACTGTTCACGGATTTGAGGTAAAATGAAGACAGTTTAGACACAAAACAGTGCAATGGGGTGAGAAATTGGTAGTATAATTTGCTCTGAATGCGATAGAGCAATGGGAAAGTAGGTGCCTTGAAATATTTTGTGAATAATTCAAGCTGAAAAGCTGCTAGTAAAGCAGTTAAATTACTTTATGTTCAATTCGGGGCAAGGGGAGGAGAGGAAATTATACACAGCTATAGTGGAGAGTGGGCCTTTGTGCATTCGAGTGAGCTTCAATTGACACAGGGATAAATGAGAAAAATAGTGGAATTAAGTTAGGATAGATACAGGGATGTGAAGAGGTAAGGGCACTGTGCGATTGAGTTCTGAATGATTTGAGCCGAAGTGTTAAGGTGGTGGTTTGCAATTAATGCAGCGCTACTTGGACAGAGTGGGTCTGTTGGAGAATGATACAGGGATAATGGGGACAGAGCGAGCAAAGACCAATAGCTAAGGTTTTTCTTTGATGCAGAAGAGGACATAAGTAATACTTTCTTTACATCTGCTCTGTGTTTGTACTTGTCAGCGCTCATAAGTTCGCTGTCTTTCAGTTTCCTATTCCTCTGACCTGGCAGTAATCATGGGAACTCTTGAACACTGCAGCCAGCTGTCGACAGCTTTCTCGCACAGCACTGCTGCCTCACAGCGCCAGAGACCCCGGTTTGATTCCAGCCTTGGACAACTGTGTGAATGGAGTTAACACATTTTCCCCATGTCTGCATTGGTTTCCTCCAGGTGATTCCTTCCACAACTCAAAGACGTGCATGTTAAGTAAATTGTTGTGCTAAAAATGCTCATAGTGTTCAGTGATGTGTAGGTTAGGCGCATATCTCAGGGGCAAATGCAGAGTAGTAGCGGAATGCAGCTGTGTGTGTTAATTGTCGGAGGTTCAATATGAACTTGTTGGGCCAAATGGCCTGTTTCCACACTGTAGGGTCTCGAAAAGAATGATACGTTAGATACTCCATGAACATTCTCACACATATACACTTACCCTTGTCAAGACTCTACTGAATTGAACAAGTTGATTATGAGACCCTTGGAGTAGAAACAGACAGAAAGCTGGCGATTAGCGAATTGAGAGAGGGTTTACCATAGGGAGAAGTTGAAAGAATATGCATTGATAGCCCATGAGAGTGATGTCTTTTAGCTGTCGATGTACAGAAATCGAGACCCGTAAAATCCAGCGGAGTGATTTTCTGAGGATGGTGAGGCGGGGAGATAAGAAGTATTAATGTTCAAACACTGTTTCTGAGTAAGAGGGAGGAAAAGATGCTTTTTAGTATAAAGGTATTGCCCTGATAGCGATAGAATGAAGAAAAAGCAGTATTGCACACAAACAGGCCCTTCACCCCACCAAGTAAAGAAAGCCACCAGCCATTGTATGGGAACTCTCTGAGGCAAGAAAGACCAAAAGGCAAAGAACTGTACGGAAATCGCTTCCTTGAGAGCAGAAGACTGACCAACTTCTGAAAATCAGATGTTGAGATTAACAACTGAGGCACATCTACCTTCATGCCGAAGTTTCGCTGAGGGTAATAAACCAAGAAACAAACACCAGTCCTCATTAAATGAGCCAATGAAATTCGAATATCAGTGTACATACACCACTCTGTGCAAGCCCAGCTGACTGATACTAGTCACTGAGCAGAGGGGTGAGGAAGTAAAATAATTTGCTGAGGACGGGGACTGAGAATGCCCAATTATCTCGCCTGAGGAAAGGTTCCGACAGAAACCAGTGGTAGCGTGTAAAATTCTCCAGCAATCAAGAGAGAAAAACAGACTAACATTATCTGTTAGACTTTTAATATGTTGTCGTGGAAAGGGACTGACAATCTTGCCAGTGCAGTGATAGTTCCAAAAGGGATTGTGACAAAATGGGCAGACATCAGATTGTAGATATTTCTCTGAGGTAGAAAGGTGGAGAGACATGAAACAGGATGCCCGTCTGTCCCTGATAGAAAGCAACTGAAAGACAGAACCTGATGGATAGATTTTCAATGGAGGAATAAACACCTGTATGTTAACATTCAGTGTTCAACTATCTCCGTAATGGTGGGGAACAAGGATACATCTTGCTGTCGACAGATATTCCTATCGTAATCATTTTGCTTGTGTGTGATTTTTTAAAAAATAGTGGGCGAAAATGAAAAAGATCTGCTTGAAACACAGGGTTTTCCATGAATCATTGCATACTTTGAAAATAAGTGACACCTATTATGAACACTGTTCATGTGGCTGTGCGTTCCAGCAATATGCAAATGATTCTGATCCTAGGAATTGTTTACAAATGAATTTGCTTGGTTTATGGACCAGTGACGAGTTATCAATGACAAAGGTCCTCTGCTTGACAACAAATATGTCATTGGTCATCGGGTAGTTAAACAGCTTGGGCTATCAGCAATATAGAGAGAAACTTTTTTATGTCATAAAAAAAGAAACTCGCAGGGCTTGCAGTAGGCAGAAACTCACTCTCTCAGATCTCTGCATAAGACAGAACTGAATAAGACAGCTAATTTTTCCGTTGTCAGTCAATGTAAGTTGTAACTTTGAATTGAGAAACCAGAGACCCCAATGCCTTGGCCTCTTGCAAACCAATTGAAAGCATTCTGTGAACCAAATGCCGAGGAGAAGCCTCAGCAAGAATCAACCCAAAAACATCTTGTAAATTGTGACGCGGGAACTGATTCCATCCACATCCTTTCTCTCTCTATGCCTGTGCTTTTGTGTGCGTGGATCAGGAGTTTTAAAAGAATTTAGTGTTTTAACTTATCGTGTGATGCTGGTGGTATATAATTGCTTATCTATTACTAGCATGTAATTAACTCATAAATGTAATTTGCACATGTTCTTCTTGAGGATGTAAATCTGTTGCATGCTTTCCATCAATCTGGTTCTAAAAATTAAGTAGTTTATAGCTTTGTGTATATATTAAAAGAAAAAAAAGTAACTCCCAGAATGAGTCCAAGAAGGCCGGGGCTTCATTTTGACTGTGTCATGCAATGAGTGGTGACATCACTGAGGCGGAATACAAGAAACATCTATCAACACACAGATACATGTGTATGCATGTGCGTGTGTAGATGTACATATGCATTTTGTTTGTAGGTATATATAAATATTTTATGTATGCGACGATGCTGTCACTTTAAAAAAAGTATTTTGACCTTATTTTTGAAAAAAGGCTGCAAAGCAGAAGTTCTGAACTGACTACTGAAGACAATTTAAGTAAACAAGTTGTGAGGCATTTAGACATTGAAAAATTGGAAGAAAGGAAGCAGCCTGATGGATGTGGCCAGTGAGCACGGATCCAGATTTTCTTGTTTTTTTATCAGTAACTCAGAAGCTTTTTGCGTTCTCAAGAGCTCCAGTAATTTTCTCTCGGTTGCTACACTCTGAATTTTCTTTTAATGTTTCTTTCTCCTAAAGAACTGCATGTGAGAATCTGTGTCTGAATTTACCCTTTTGCCAAATAATCTGTTTATGGGATGCTACGATATTGGAACAATCAATTAGTAGTAGGTACTATATTCACTAGTGTCAAAGAGTCATAGAGATACACAACATACCCTTTGAAAACATACCCTTTGGTCCAACTCATCTCTGTCGACCAGATGTCCTAATTAAATCTCATCCCGTTTGTCAGCATTTGACACGTATGCCTCTAAATCCTTTCTGTTCTTTTCCACACAAAGATGCCATTGCAATATTGTGATTCTAAAAGTCCGAACCACTTCCTCTGGCAGCTCATTCCATTAATGCACTGTCCGATGTATGGACCAGGTTCCCCCGGGGTTCTTTTTAATTTTTCATAATGTCGTCCTAAACCTATGCCCTCTACCTTTGGACTCCCCCATCCCCGAAAAAAACCTTGTCTATTTACCATGCTCGTGCCCCTCATGATTTTATAAACTTCTTACAACTCACCTTTCGGCCTCCTACGCTCCAGAGAAAATACCCTAGCCTATTCAGCCTCTCCCTGTAAGCTCAAACCTTCCAAATCAGTTAATATCTTTGCAAACCTTTTATGAACACTTTCAAGTTTCACCCTTCTTATAGCAGGGAGACAAAAATTGCACACAGTATTCCAATAGTGACCTCAGGCATGTTCTGTGCAGCCACAGCATGACCTCCCACTCCTCACTCGCCTATCGACCTGCGACTTCACTTTCAAGGAACCATGTATCTGCACTCCAAGTACTCGTTTTTTGCAATACTCAGCAGATCTTACCATTAGATATATAAATTGTGCCCTGATTTGCCTTTCCAAAATGTAGCACACCACATTTATCTGAATTAAACTCCACAGGCTAGTTTTCATCCCATTTCCCCATTTGAACAACATTCTGTTGCACTCTGAAGTAACCTTCTTCGCTGTCGATTTATTTGGTTAAGTTTTCAAGTAATGAAGCTATTCTAAATTCCTGTTTGTTTTGTTTGTATAACCATAGCGTTTAAGCACATTGTGGTTTGCTTAACTTCGAGTAACTTGACCAGTCGCTGTGCATCTGGAACATAACACTTCACATGTACCTTTAAGATGAAAAAAGCATAGCGTCAAGGCTTTCTTTCTTTGAGGGTTATGGTCTAGTTCATAACATGCATATAATATTAGAGACACATGCACACATGTTATATCTGTTAATATCGGAGAGATGTAAATGCAATAGTAAGTAATACCTCTTTAACTTATCGTAGCTTCAAAGTCTTCAATAACTGTATTTAAGATCTGTTCATTTTCAAGATTCTGCTTCCTGCTTAATCTGTTTAGTTCCGCAAACTGTCACGGTGGATATCTTTCCCATGAGTGGTATTCAGAGCTTCAATAGGAGGATTTGCCCTGGATATAATGAGTGAAGTAGCAGTGGTATGCTGGAGAACCCCACTGTGAACACAACAGAGTACAATTTTGCATCGCTGTCTGAAATGTCATTGAACAAGATATCTCCATATTTCTTTCTTCAGATCGCCTTTATTGATTGACATTTTATCACGTTTCATATTTAAATTCGCCATACTGATGTCACCAGAATATACAGGCAAGTTACCAAAGTGGAATTGAAAGACTCTGTTTATCGATTAGATTGAAACATTCAAGAAGATTAAAATATTCGTCTTGCTCTGCTCTCTTAGCTTATTATTTGTTCAGGTATCACTGAAAACTCGATTGCATGGTACGGATCACACAACAGCAGGATAGTTTATAAACGTCTGAGATTTTGCTTCACTTAATTATCAGCAGTTTGTTGGTTATCATCCATTCTGCGTTTCTAATCATTGCCAGGCATTCGGTGCAAAGAATGGCAAATGATGACACTGATGAGAAGTACAAAGGCCGAAGCAAATGCATTCATCACTGAAATTGAAAACCCGCAACTTTTTCTGATGGAATTCATTTACAATAAATTAAATATTCTCAAATCTGACAGAATAGAGCCGCTGTCAGTGATTGTGAAAACCCCACCTGATTCACTAAAAAAAGTTGTCAGAAAAAAATCGCACATCATCCCTGAGTTTGACCTTTACCAGTTCAACAGATGTGTGAATGACATATAACTGTTACCTAAAATAATCAAGAAACCACAGATTTCACAGGAACTTAAGAATGGCATACAAAGGCTGGTCTTGCCAACAAAAACCCTCATTCAGTGAAACAAGGACTAAATGGTGAATTCTAAATCATTCGGATATAAGACAATAGTAGTCTTCTTTTGTATATAACGAACTGTTATTGATTTTTGAGGTCGAGAACAATAATGTCCTCTGGACTTGGATGAAACACTGTGTCTAGTGAGTAAAGACCATTCTGCTTGTTTTAGCGATTTTGTTTTCTTGCCACCACAGATCCAATAATCTGCTTTATGCTGACAGGAAACAATGTTAACATAATTTAGAAGTGGAAATAGTTACATGGAGCTAATAAGAAGAAACATTTGAAAGTATCTTGGAAAATATGGTTCTTCCCTCTTATCTACATTGGCCCATCTCATGCTAGAACTGCAGATTGGAATTAACGAACAGAAAGATTCATTGTATTGGCTCTATGGATTTCACTTAGTTTATACCTAAGTTCTCTCTTCCTTCGCTGGCGTTCTTAAATTTTTACGATACAATTTCATGTCTCCCGACTTTCAGTTGGGACTGTGGTTGCCGCACTTCGTGAGAGGAGATGAACACCAAACTCCAATATGAAGAGGATTCAAAGTAACTCTATTTCATTGAATTTGAAGGGAATGCATCCTGAATAACTTCAAATGACGCACAAAGATTGAACTGAGCAAGTACTGTGCTTTTCAAAACAGCTTAATTCTGCATATAAGTCAATTATTTCGAATGTATCCTTCTATCATTCCGATAAGCCCAAACATTTGATGTCACCGCATCTGTGGACAACCCGTCTCTTTCTAAACTTGACTTGAAAGGCATTATTACTCAAGCATATTGCAAGTTGAA
This sequence comes from Hemiscyllium ocellatum, assembly GCF_020745735.1. Lineage (NCBI taxonomy): Eukaryota > Metazoa > Chordata > Chondrichthyes > Orectolobiformes > Hemiscylliidae > Hemiscyllium > Hemiscyllium ocellatum. Next base: position 3,522,432 of record NC_083427.1, read on the forward strand.
CTCAGATGACTTTTCACAATGACAGCTAAGGCCACATTTTCACCTGGAATGAATTTCGAATGCTGCAAAGCAAAGATGATTTGGAAGTTCAGCTAAATTACATCTTGTACTGAGAGGGTATAATTTGTCCTTGCATCTCGCATTTTATTAATTTAAAATGATGTGCAAATGTCATGTGAAAGAAAAAAAATGGTTCACACAGAAACTGGTTAGGATATGAAGTGCCACTGCTCGGAAATGTGGGGGAAGCAGGATCACTTGACGCATTCAACAAAGCAGGGAATGTAGACAAGAGATTAGCCCCTGAAAATAGAGCCTATCTCTTTCTGTACTACGCATTATTGTCTAAATGTACTTGACAAGATTTAGTCAATCTGATAGACCAGGTGATTTGATGTATAAGTCATGTCGTGCAGTTTCTTCTGCAAAAAGTGAGGATAGAATAGACAATTCATTGCCTTGTTAGTAAAACAAAAACTTGAATTAATAGCAATATTCATCGTAAGGTCAGATGATGTAGAATCTGGGTGGGTAGAGTTGAGGAACGCAAAGGGAAGAAATCCATAATGGCAGTTATGTACAGGTCTCCAAACATTTGGGGAACAAAATACACCAAGAAACAAAAAAAAGGCGCATAAGAAAGGCAAGCTTACAGTGAACATGGGGGATTTCAATATGCAGGGGGGATGGGAAAATTAGCTTGTTAGTGAATCACCAGGAAAATAATTTGCGAGGAATGTCAAACACAACATAAAAACAAAGGAGGAAGCATGTAATGTGGCGAAGTGCAGTGGGAAGCCAAAGGATTGGGAAGTCAACGAAGACCAGCAGAGGACAACAAAGAACAAAATAAGGAGGGAGAAGATTAAATATGAGGGGAAACTAGCTGCTATTACGAGGAAATATTGCAAGAGTTTCTATAGATATATAAAGGCAAAAGTGAACCTCGGGCCACTGGAAAATGATGTTTGAGAAGTCATAATGGGTAACAAAGAAATGGCTGAGGAACTGAACACGTACTCTGCATCAGTCTTTACAGTGAAGACAAAATTAATATTCTAAAATTTCACACGAGTGTGGGAGCTGAGATGAGTAATGTGGACATCAATGCGGAGAAAGTGTTAGAAACACTAAAAGGTCTGAAAGTGGATAAACTGTTGAATGAGATGAACTACAACCTGGAATTCTGAAGAAGATAGCTAAAGAGGTCGTGGAGGCTTCAGTAGTGATCTTTCAGATATTACTGGAGAAAGGGAGGATCGTAGAGGACTAGAAAATCGTCCCCACTTAAGAAAGAAGCAGGGCAAAAGATGGGAATTCATCAGCGAATTAGTCTGATCTCAGTCATTGGATTCTGGTGTCCATTGTGAAGAATGAGATTTCTGAATATTTAGAAGTGAATCTAAAAAAAACGACGTCAGCAGAGTTTCATCAGGGAAGGTCATGCCTGGCGAATCGGTTAGAATTCATTGAGGCGGTAAAGAACGGGATTGACCAAGGAGTGTCAATGGATGCTTCCTATCTGGACTTCGGTAAGTCCTTTGATGAGGTGATGCACAGGAAGCAGTTGAATAAAATAAGGGCCAGTGGTTTTAGAGGCCAGGAGAGAAGATTCACTGCATGGAAGAGGCAGACTGTGAGGGATAAAAAGAGTTCTTTTCAGGATGGAAGCCAGTGACAGCTCCTGTTCCAGAAGGGTTAGTTTTGTGAAAACAACATTTCAATTTCTACATTAATTATTTGCTGCAGGAACTGAGAGAATTCTCGCTCAGTATACGGATGATGCAAGGTAAGCGTCGGGGCAGGTTGCTTTGAAAAGATCAGGAGGCTGATGATAGATTCAGGTAGTTTTGGAGTGGGCAATAATTTGCAAATGATGCAAAACGGGTGAACGTCTGAGGTCATGAACTTCGGTAGGAAGAATAGAGGCATGGATTATTTCCTACATGGTGAGTAATTTCAGAAATCGGAGTTGGCATTTCTCGTCCAGGTTTCTCTTCAGGCAATCTTGATGGTTGAGTTGGTAGTTCGGAAGGCAAATGCAATCTTATCGTTCATCTCGGGGGAACGAGAATATACAAGTTGGGATGTACTTCGGAGGCTTTATAAGGCGTTGGGCAGGCCATATTTAGAGCATTGTGAACTATTTTGGGCTTCATAATAAGTAGAGATATTGGCCCTGGAGCGGGTCCAGAGGAGGTTCACGAGAATGATTCCAGGAATGAAAATCTTGATATATGAAGAATATTTGAAGACTCTGGGACTATTCTCGATAGTGCTTAGAAGGATGAGGGGGATATGATTGAAATTTTAGGAACATTGAATGGCCTGGACAGTGTGGAAGTTGGGAGGATGTTTCCATTGGCAAGAGAGAGCAAGACATGAAGGCACATCCTAAGAGCAAAGTAGAAACATCTTCAGCCAGAAAGTGGTGAATCTGTGAAATTAATTGCCACGCAAGGCTGTGGAGGCCAGGTCATTGAGCATATTTAAAACAGTGATAGATGAGTTCTTGATTGCCAAGGGGATGAAAAGTTACGGGGGGAAAGCGTGAAAATGTGGAAAAATCCTGTTAGCCATCATTGAATGGTAGGGCAGACTTGATGGGCCGAATCGTCTAATTTCTGCTTCTATATCTTATGGACATCTTCTTATTAAACGCTCGAAATCTGACTGCTGAGGTCATATTACAGCCTTCTAGCTGTTAGACTCTGACAGCGATGCATTAAAATAGTAGAGATGGAAGACAGCAAGAGATGACATAAAAGCCTTATCTTCAAGGAAATAACGAACAGTTCCAAATCAAAGGTCTTATAAACCTACTTGATTTATCGCCATTTTTATGACGGTGAGGACGAAATATATTCACCGTTTCTACCAATGTTTGAGTGGACTTAGTACAATCACACAAAATTATGGTGTTCTTTTGTGTATCAAGTTTGGTTGTCGATAAAAAAGACAAATGGTTGGCAGGATGACTTTATATGTCAATTAGGTTTCAAAATGGGCATGGAGAAGGTATGATATATAGTTAGATAAATAGATGGACAGATAGGCAGCTAGATAGGGAGATAGGTGGAGAGAGAGGCCGAGTTCTGGTTTGGCATATATTCATGCAGCAAACTGACAAATGTTTAAAAATGTAAATGGAACAGTCTAGAAATTTGCACACGCATTGCAGTTCATGTGATATGGATGTAAAATTCTTGGCACCAACTATGGAAATTCCAGTGTTGTATTGACACTCAGATCCATTGCAGCTGGGTCAATAGACTACAGTGGCATGGTTGCCGAATATCAGAGTTTCTAAGCTTTTGTAAGGTTAAGTCATAACTGGAGCGTGTGGAAAAATCGATTCTCCACCTTGCGTACTATTAGTTTAAATTGATACCTAAGCAAAGGAAGGATCTTGCGAGAAAGAAAAGCTTTGTGCACACTGTGAGTTTTTAGTGTACGGAATTCATTGTCTAAAAATGTGGTCGGACTAAGTTCAACTGAAGCATTCAAGACGGCATTGGATTGACTTTTTTGGGATAATTTTTGCGTGCAGATTTATGGAAAAAAACGCATGAACATGTTACAACCTGTGCATGGACTTTGGGAGGAATGGGCTCCTTCTGCACTGTAATAAATCTGTAACACTGTGATTTATTTCTTTCAATATAGTGCTTCTGCCAGACATTGTTGCTTCACTATACATGGGAATATTTGGTTTGATTGCATAGACCATCTGATGTACAGTTCATCAGGCACCCTTTTTCCAATGTTAAGTCAGGATAAAATAAACAACTGCAATAGCACCTACTTTAGAGCAATGGTCCAAATCTAACCTTCTAGCTACTCGATTGTCATTGTGATGCGTTAACAATAATGTGGACAGATAATAATAAGAGACTACATAACTGTCTCATCTTGAAGCAAATGATGAATAGTTCCGAGTCGCAGTCTCATTACACGTGTTTGTTTTCATAACTCTTTCCTTGACGATGAAGACAAAACATTCATTTTGTCGTTTTAGCATTTTGCACAGAGGTCATGCAATTACAATAAACTAATTTTTTTTGAAGATGCTTGGCTAATTACAGAAAATAAATAGGCGGCATAATGGTTTTATATGCAGTTAAACTTCCATGTAGGACTAGAGAAGTGAAGGTAGATAAATAGATATCGAAATATGTTAAGAGGTGGAAAGATAGATCTAAAGGTAAATAGGTGGCTAGATAGGTAGATAGATAGCTAAAGAGGGAGGGTCAAGTATCGCTACAGAGTAGTAAACATTATTGCAGTAAACTGACAAATTGCCACATATGCAAACGAGGTGTACAATGAATTTGCGTGTGAATTGCAATTTTTATGATGTTTGTGGAAAATTCTTTGTTTGATCTCCAGGTATGGAAATTTCAATGTTGTTTTGATAGCAGGTCGATTGCAGCTGGACCAACACATAATCACAAATATCAGGGTTTGTAAGTCGTAAGCTTATGAGTTATTTATGCAATCTTTCAAGTTGTGAACCAGTTCCTCAGGCCATTCAACACAAAGTCAAGTTCTACCAATCTCTCATTGTCGAAAGGAGAACCCATATCCTTTGTCAGCATGGATCTTCATATGTGGGGCACACTTCAACTGATCGTTTGCTTTTGCTATTGCTTTACAAGTCTCTTCATGTATGTTCAAAGATCTTCACACAGAAGGTCACAATCTTTTGTTTCTCCACATTTTGAATATCTTTTGTCTCAAAAGTGTACGAACGTCTAATGTTTCCCTCAATGCACAGATGGTAATGCTCTGTGTCATATACATATAATCTTCATGCTATGAATTCAACTTCTTGATATTTTTAGATTTGCTTGAAGTAGTCCATCATCACAACCATTCATGCACATTTTTACATAATGTTCAAGCTTGGAGATATAACGCCTGCAGAAAGCCAAAATTGCGAAATTGAATACAAGGCATTAAAAAATCAGCTAGGAGCAAGGACAGGCTGTTCTACATACGAATATGTGCCATCAACGAGAATTGAACTTCCTCTGTCATTCCCTCAATGACTACCTATATGATTTGAAATGGATTTCCCGCAAACCTCGTCTAATATCCATTTTATACGTTCACATATCTCCGGTTCCAGCATTTTCATGACATGCAGATCCAGAACAATATAATTTTCTGTATTAAACAGAAACCCAGCCGAGGTTAAATCTGCATCTCTGTACGATGTATGAATGCAACTAATTACTTTTACACCTTACCTAAAACAAGTTATATATCTCTCTCCAATTGGCAGCCAATTTAGTTTTTCATAAAGCAAATAAGCCCACCTTCTCCAACCTAAACATAATGGCTACATTCTCTCATAGCTGGAAAATTCTAGAAGACATGTGCGCATGTGCTCAGGGATCGCCGTTTCTTGACCTTGATTAATGCTTCAAGTAACGAGTTTTTCAAAGTACCCAATTATATGATGAGATTCATCATCGGAGTATGGAAAATTTCATGTGAACTGACACCTGAGACATGTTACATTGTAATGTGAGGTCAGGCTGTTCAAAAATATAATGACACTCGATGTCCTGCAGGCGAAGGAAATCGTAATTCTTAAAAAAGTCATTTATTGTCAGATAGAATTGGTAGACAGTTTCTGCTTTTTTACTTAAAGTAGGAGGTTGCAAGTTTTGAAAGTTTGTTTGCTATGGCAGATTATCTGCTGCAGAGTGGGACAGGGGATCCGTGTAACTAATAAAATCATGGAGATGAGGAAGAAACAGAAGTATATAAGCACTCAATATACCTAAGCCTTTTTCAACATGCTTGATGCCTTGATCATCTTTCTGTGAGGCTGGATGTGATTCCAGGACACACAAAGTGAATGTAATAGCATTGTGCACTGCCCAGAGCAGTCGTGCTGGGCAGCGATAAAGAAAGTAATGGAACAATGCTGCACCAGTGCAACCAGCATAACAATTTGATTGAGATTGACATCACCTATGAGCATATGGGAGTAGGGACGAGTCTTACGTTTGAATATCAGTGGAGAACAGTCAATCATCATGGATTTTGCCAGAGCGGCGTGGAGAGAAGGAGTGGTGAAGCGAGGGTGACGGGAAGGGTGAGTTTCCCCGCATTAATAGAGACTGATCTCGCTAGTCGGGCCTCCATTTGTTGAGAGGTGCGAGGGAAGAGCGAAGGACTTCTGGGAAGTCATATATTTGTGTGGTTGCGCTACCCAAAACACTACTCGGATAGTGTGCCCCACCCATCATCCTCCTCTAAACAAAAAATAGTTCTGTGCACCAGATTGGAAAGGTAACAAGTTTATTTTTTATTCCTTATTTTTTCAATAGTCTCTTTGGGAATTTAGAATCGTGGGAATGGAGGTGAGGGCAGTTGAATGTTCCTCCTGCAGAATTTCGGAGGTAAAGATCACCACTAGTGTCCCTATTGACTGCAACTGCGGGAAGTGCACCCAACTCCAGCTCCTCGAAAACCGCGTTAGGGAACTGAATCTAGAGCTGGATGAAGTTTGGATCATTCGGGAGGCAGAGGGGGTTATTGAGAGGAGTTACAGGGAGGTAGTCACTCCTCAGGCACAAGAAAAATGCAGAAGTGTTTCAGTCAGTGGACGGAAAGGGAACCGGTAGGCAGTGCAGGGATCCCCTGTGGCCATTCCTCTCAACAATAAGTATACCGTTTTGGATATTGTTGGGGGGATGACTTACCAGAGGAAAGCCGTGGGGCACAGGTCTCTCACACAGAGTCTGTCCCTGCTGCTCAGAAGGGAAAAGGAGCAGAGCAGTAGTCATTGGGGACTCCATAGGTAGGGGGAGAGATAGGAGGTTCTGTGGGGACGAGAGAGACTCACAGTTGGTGTGTTGCCTCCCAGGTGCCAGGGTTCATGTATTTGGGATCCTTAAGGGGGAGGGGGAGAAGACCCAAGTCGTGGTCCACGTAGGCACCAACGACTAGGGAGGAAGGGAGATATGGATTGAAGGCAGAAATTCAGGAGCTAAGATGGAAGCTTAGAGCTAGGAAGAAGAGAGTTGTTGTCTCTGGTTTGCTGCCCGTGCCACGTGCTAGTGAGGCGAGGAATAGGGAGAGAGAGGAGTTGGACACGTGGCTACAGGCATGGGGCAAGAGGGAGGGTTTTGGATTCTTGGATAATTGCGGCTTTTTCTGGGGTAGGTGGGAGCTCTGCAAGTAGGTTGGTCTTCCTCTGAACCAGAGGGGTACCAATATCCTGGGGGGAAATTTCGCAAAGTCTCCTGGGGTGGTTTTAAACTAATCCAGCAGGGGAATGGGAACCAAAATTGTGGTTCGAATACAGAAAAGGTGGAGAATAGGGAGGTCCAAAGTCAAGTTTCAGGGATGCAAGAATGGCACCGGCAAGCAAGAAGTTGATTTGAAGTGTGTCTACTTCAACACCAGGAACATCCGGAATAAGGCGGATGAACTTGCAGCATGAGTTGGTACCTGGGACTTCGATGTTGTGGCCATTTCGCAGACACAGATAGAGCAGGGACAGGAATGGTTGTTGTAGGTTCCAGAATTTAGATGTTTCAGTCAGAACAGAGAAGATAGCAAAAGAGGGGGAGGTGTGGCATTGTTGGTCAAGGACCGTATTGCTGTTGCAGAAAGGATGTTTGGGGACTCTGCAACTGAGGTAGTATGGGCTGAGGGTTGAAACAACAAAGGAGAGGTCACCCTGTTGGGAGTTTTCTATAGGCCTCCGAATAGTTCCAGAGATATAGAGGAAAAGATAGCAAAGATGATTCTCGATAGGAGTGAGAGAGACAGGGTAGTTGTCATGGGGGACTTCAACTTTCGAAATATTGAAAGGGAACACTAGTACGAGTACTATTGATGGGTCGTTTTTTGGCCAGTAGGAGGGCTTCCTGACACAGTATGTAGATAGGCCAACAAGGAGTGAAGCTCCATTAGATTTGGTTCTGGGTAATGAGCCCGGCCAGGTGTTAGACTTGGAAGTAGGTGAGCACTTTGGTGATAGCGATCACAATTCTGTTATGCTTACTTTAGTGATAGAAAGGGATAGGCGTATACCACTGGGCAAGAATTACAGCTGGGGGAAAGGCAACTACGATGCGATTAGGCAATTCTTAGGAAGCATAGGATGGGGAAGGAAACTGCAGGGGATGGGCACATTAGAAAAGTGGAGCTTATTCAACTAAAAGCTCCTGAGTGTCCTACATAAGTATGTTCCCGTCGGGCAGGGAGGAAACTGTAGAGCGTGGGAGCCGTGGTTTACGAAGGAAGTGGAATCTCTGGTCAAGAGGAAGAAGAAGGCTTATGTTAGGATGAGATGTGAAAGCACAATTAGGGCGCTTGAGGATTACAAGTTAGCCAGAAAAGACCTAAAAAGAGAGTTCAAAAGAGCCAAGAGAAAACACGAGTATTTGTTGGTGGACAGGATCAGGGTAAACCTTAAGGCTTTTTGTAGGTATTTAAGGAATAAAAGAATGACGAGAGTAAGATTAGGGCCAACCAATAGTAGTTTTGGAAAGTTGCGTGTGGAGTCAGAGGAGATATGGGAATTCCTAAATGAATATCTTTCGACAGTATTCACTCGAGAAAACGACAATGTTGTCGAGGAGAATACTGAGATACAGGCTACTAGACTAGGTGGGATTGAGGTTCACAAGGAAGAGGTATTAGAAATCTTGCAGAGTGTGAAAATAGATAAGTCCCCTGAGCCAGATGGAATTTATCCTAGTATCCTCTGGGAAGCCAGGGAGGAGATTGCCGAGCCTTTGACATTGATCTTTAAATCGTCATTGTCTATAGGAATAGTGCCAGAAGACTGGAGGATAGCAAATGTGGCTCCCCTGTTCAAGAAGGGGAGTAGACGCAACCCTGGTAATTATAGACCAGTGAGCCTTACTTCACTTGTTGGCCAAGTGTTGGAAAAGGTTATATGAGATAGGATTTATAATAAACTAGAAAAGAATACTTTGATTAGGGATAGTCAGCACGGTTTTGTGAAGGGTAGGTCGTGCCTCACAAACCTTATCGAGTTCTCTGAGAAGGTGACCAAACAGGTAGATGAGAGTAAACTGGTTGATGTTGTGTATGTGGATTTCTGCAAGGCGTTCGATAAGTTTCCCCACAGTAGGCTATTGTACAAACTGCGGAGGAATGGGCTTGTGGGAGATATAGCAGTTTGGATCAGTAATTGGCGTGCTGAAAGAAGACAGAGAGTGGTGGTTGATGGAAAATGTTCATTCTGGAGTCCAGTTTCTACTGGTGTACCACAACGGTCGATGTTGAGTCCACTGCTGATAGTCATTTTTATGAACGATCTGGATGAGGGTGTAGAAGGGTGGGTTAGTAAATTTGCAGACGACACTAAGATCGGTGGAGTTGTGGATAGTGACGAAGGATTTTGTAGGTTACAGAGAGGCATAGATAAGCTGCAGAGCTGGGCTGAGAGGTGGCAAATGGAGTTTAATGCGGACAAGTGTGAGGCGATTCACTTTGGTCGGAGTAAACAGAATGCAAAGTACTGAGCTAATGGTAAGATTCTTGGTAGTCTAGATGAGCAGAGAGATCTCGGTGTCCAGGTACACAAATCCTTGAGTCAGCACGGAACACCTTCTTCCACGTAGCTCTTTCATGGACGAACAAACTCAAAACAGACTGACTGCTTTCAGTGAACATCCAGACTGCCAAAACCAAACCATTGAGAATTCCCATTAAACAATAGGAACTACAAAAAAAAAGAGATGGCAGTAAGATGGCAAAAATGCAATGGTGCACATGGAGAGATTTGTCAATTTACATAAATGTTAAAATGGAGAAATGAGAGTTCAGGCATGTGTTCTTGAATAATCTCAAATTGATTATTCCTATGGCTGTGACAAGCAGAATTATTGTTATGCCATTCACGACTCGTTTGACCCATCATTGGCAACAGTCGCAAATCATTCTTTGACAATGCAGAAATCGTTGCACTGAATAGTCTACTCATTCTGCTCCCTCATTTCTTTCAACAAATATTTTGAAATCAGCGAAGTATCTATATTAGATGACATTATATGAGGAGGCGGCGTTTGACATTCGATAGTGTTCGTTGTGTTACCAGTAAAGGTTCATAAACTTGTTTAATTTGAAGCTATGGGTTTTAATAACGTGCGCAGTCAACACTGAAGACTGAATTCCTGAGTACATGCGGCTGCATTCACAAACCTGATACGTTTACTACCTTAGTGATACAAAAAATTATCCACGGATAGAGATGGAGGAGCTTTGGTTTTCAGTTCGTTGTGTTACTCTAAAGGAATGCCTATGTACATCTTTTTGCGACCCCAATGTGTGAGGCAGGTGTCCAAGCTTCGATGACAGACTCTGCATAGTGGAGAAAATACATTGTCTGTGTCCATTGTGCTTTCATTAGCCCCTGATTGTTTCCATGGTGGTTTCTTTTAATCTTTTCGAACTGATTGATAGTACAGATTGTTTTTTTCATGGTCACTTCAGAGAACAGAAAGCAGATGCAATCCATCATACAAAGGTTTGTGCCAGCTATTAGCCAGATCAGAGCTTTTCTGCCAGTAATTACTTTAGGTGCTGCGATGCATGCAGCAGTTCAGAGATAAAGATAAAAACAGTCACTGCAACTTGATTCCCCAATGAATTTTAGCAATGCATAAGGTGATGTCACCTAACTTATTTTGTTCAGTGACTATGAGTAAAATTAATGATGTCTCTTGGTATTTAACATTCGCTATAATAAAGGATCCTCCGTTTGGTACAGTGCACATTTGTGGCACTTCAAAGAGACTTCTTCATTTCTCATTAGAAAATGCATGCTCCACCAAGAGGCCTGGTATATGCAATTTATTACACAACTCTTGCAGCAATCGCTGTTCCTGGTAAAGTATTGCAGCAATTAGTCATTTTATGATCGAAAGTCAGGTTTTATTTCAATGTTAAATCGCTGGCATTCAGCTCTGATTATACACCTCGCAGGAAATTATTCACTGGAATAATATGGAAATTAGAGGTCTAATTTACGAGTGAAAGTTCATAAATGTACTTTGAAATATTGGGTGTAGATGAATGTAATGAATCGGATGTAGGTTAGTTCACAGTTACGTGGTAGAATCTGTTGCAGAGTAACGTCAGCATTATCGGCTGAATCTGTGTACCAGCTGGGGCAGTTCTCTTTTGCACCCTTGCCATTCCCCCATCCCCCTCGAAAAAAAAGTATAAAACACATGGTTAACAACATTCGGGAATCAAGAAGAATATAAAGAAGGAAATGCAATTATTTTACTGAATAACCCCTGGAAAATCAATGCTAATGACTCGGTCATAATCTCATAATACACATTTTAATACTAAAACCTGCTGAGCATTTTCAGGAACTTCGAATTTTTTTTATGCTTTACACCAACCGCAGGTTTTTCCTGTTGTCACACGAAGTCTTCGTTTTACTGGTCTGCCACAGTTCAGCAATTGAGGCAGACGTTCAACGTAAAACGTTAAAAATCACAATGACTTCTTTTGGCGAAAACAGTCCTGGATTTGAGATCTGGGCGTGTGAATGGAGCTTTCTTGACATCTCCTTCGTGTAACTCAGCAGGAGAACAGGTTCAAAGGATTGAATAGACTGACCCTGTTCACTTGTAATTATCTTGTTTATTGTCTTTCAAACAAGCAGTTACCTTTAGCGTTTTGTAAAACGTAGCAACTGTCCTCGCCAACAGCAGCACCACTAGTTTTAGGAGTGTGAATGGAAGCTGATGATTTGCAACCTGATCTGCAGAATTAAGCATTGCATGTGAAAGTAACAAAACATTAGTCGATAGACATGAGTGTAGGAATAACATAGAAACACGTAGGTAACAGACGTTTGTCTATGATTGATATGCAATTGTTATTTTGCTTTTGTTGGCATTTAAAACATTGCTCTCGATAAACAAATTATCGACAGCCATGCATTCGGAAGGGCTTGTTGCAGTATTATGATTGAAGTTACTTATACTCTGCTGTCTTCTTAGACATATTATAAATGAACAACTGATGATGTAAAATACTGACTGCTGGAAATTGAATCTGATCTTAAAGATTGAAATTGTTCATAGCAAATTAAATCTCAAAACATTCATTACAGTAAAAGAAGAGATTGCAATCATTGCTTCATCTTTCCCAAAAAGATGCATCTTAGGGTCCCAAATGTCCTATTTTTTTTTCTCTCGGTTCACACGTAAAATTTCCACTTATGGTTGAATGCTGAAAAATTCTCACCCCAGACGCTACATCCTAAAGACTTCTTCAAATAGGTTTTGAAAGTATTTGTGGCCTGGGTTGTGGATGAGGTCGTAGATTTGTTTGTTGAGCTGGTGTGGTTTTCTGCAGACATTGTGTCGTCTCGCATAGTGAAATCGTCAGTGCATCTTTGACACAGTGTTGATGCTCAGTCCCGCTTGGAATTTACGTGTCTCTGTTTTTGGGTACTTCAGATGCTGTATCGTAGTGGTTTGTGTTTGGTGTCCAGTTCAATGTGTTTATTGATTCATTTCTAGTTAGAATGCCAGGCTTCAATGAAGTCTCACGCATGTATCTGTTTAGCCTGAGCTCGGATGGATACATGGCCCCAGTTGAATCCATGCCCTTTGCAATCTGTGTTTTTGGAAATGAGAGAGTACTAATCGTGTCTGGCAGTAGTGAGTTGACGTTCATGCACCAGTACGCCAGTCTACTTCCTTTTTTCCTATGTAGTGCTTTCACAGTGCTAGCAGAGCATCTTGTTGATAACGTTCGTCCTGTTGGATGTGAGTGTTGGATCTTTAAAATTTGTGAGGAGTTGGTGAAAGGTGTTTACTGCTCTGTGGGCCACAAATATACCTAGGAATCTGAGTTCAGGAAATCATTTCTGACATTTCTTTGATTTATGGAATGATCAATATCGCATCTGGACATCTCGTGTTTTCTTCTTTAGGTTAGTTGCGTAAGTATGTGAGGATAGTACTTCTGGGGTAGCCGTTTCATTTAAATCCATTGAACAGGCGTTCCTGTTGTGCCTTCTGGAGTAGTGAGTTGTTCAGTGTGTTCATGCTCATTTAAATGGTTTTCTAATGCAGTTTCGTTTGTAGGTGTTTGGATAGTTGCTATTATAGTTCAGTATTTGATCTGTATGTATATTCTTCCCGTCCACATTGGTGTGGAGTTCACAGGTCAGTGTGCGTTCCACTAACACATTCAGGAAGATGTATAAGTTGTTGTTTTCTTCTTCTTTAGTGAATTTTCTTCTGGTGAGGGCGCTATTCATTTGCTAGTAGGTTCCTTTCAGTTGTGTACGTTCAGTGATGATAAAGGTTCCAATCTGTACACCGGGTCCAGAGTTTGGGTTGGAACTTGGGGAGAGGTGGTCCATTCAAAGCCTTGCATTCCTGCTTCTGCTCTCAGCCTGATATCGGTGACCCTATTGACATGCCATTGATTTCTCTTTTAACCTGTTCATTGAATATAAAGTGAGTAGTCAGGCATAGGTCCGGTAATTTTAACATGCTGTTCTTGTTGATGCTGCGGATGTCGTCGGGTATCCTAGTAACCAGTTCGCCCAATAATGTGGAAATGGTACTCTTGGCTATGTTGATGTCGATAGATGGAAAGAGCACTGTTACGTCAAATGAAATCATTATTTTGTCCTCCTCAACATCATCAGAAAGACCACAACAGAGGAAGACGAAATAATGATTCCACTTGATGAATCACACCAGCCTCGTGGTCAAATCTATGAGCTAAGGTCAATCGAATACTTGCACCATTAATGGATCTTGGGTTTTTCACTTCTAACTCCCTTGTCATTTGAAACCTGAGCCACCCAACATGATCTCTGTGTTAATTCTTAATCTTCCTTAGTTTTGATTTATACGATAAACAGTTTCAATTTGCTCAAGCATACATTTGAAACCATAATGCAAAAGATATGTGTTCTATCTTACCAGTCCTACAAAAATCTGCAATTGTTTCGCCTCAGATTGGTGAATTTGATTTTTTGAAATGCTCACATATTCAGTATTGACGACGTATTGCCTAATGAAAAAAAATCTAACATGAAATTTTTATCAACCAATGTCCAAGGGTTTTGATGCTTATTAATAATGACATTTATGAAGACTATCCAAAACCATGAATATTCAAACAAAATTATTTTCATGTGCACTTTCGTCAATTGCAAGGCAACTGTTAAATAGTTTTGAATTTCTGGGACAATGTCCACAAAAAAGACATAGTTGTTGGCAACAGCCAATACACACTGGCTCAATTCTCTCAAAGATCTGTCAGCGGTTGAATCACCATAAATATAGCTTAAATATATTTCATTCACTGAAGTATGAATTTGAGAGGAACATTCTTAACATGAGTCACTGGACTCGAAATCAAACCCTGCTTCTCTCTCCATACATTCTGCAGCAACTTCCATTTTTGCTTGTTATTAATTTAAAATTGTTTTTGAATTAAATCAAATTGTTAGTTTGTTGAACCTGAGGTAGTTTTAAAAATTAATTAGTGTAAATCTGACTGTAATAATTATTCATACTGCAAAGCACCACACGAATAACAAGTAAAACTGTTTGATATTTTGATATATTTCTTTTTTATGAGATGATGTGTAGTCATAGATCCATACGTCCTACATCACGGAGACAGGACCTTTGGATAAAACTGTTCGATGCCGACCAAAACTTCCATCTATGTTAATACCATTCCCTTGCACTTGGACAACATACTTCGAAAACTTTCCTATCCATTTTTTGTCTAAATGACTTTTAAAAGTTGTTAATGTACCAACCTCAAGCATTTCTACTGGCAGTTTCTTCCGTATGCATACCATCCTCTGTGTAAAAGAGCTGTCCCTCAGGTTACTTCATTCTTTCCCCTCTCACCTTAAAATGATGGTCCCTTGTCTGCAATTCACCAACGCTTGGAAAAAGACTCAGGGCATTCATCATATTCATGCCTCTCATGATCTTATACACATCTAAAGGTCAGCCTCAGTCTCCTACGCTCTAAAGAAAAGAAGTCTCAGTTTGTCCACCGCCCCCCATAACTCAGGCCGCTGAGTCCTGGCAGAATCCTTGTAGATTTCGTCTGCACTCTTCCCAGTTTAATAACATCCTTCCTCTGGCAAGATGCACAATACTCCGTGTGTGGCCTCACCAACATTCTCTACAACTGCAACATAACTTCCCGACTTCGATACACAATGATATCACCTTGAGTGATGAAGTCCAGTATACCAACTTTTTTTCACTGCCCACTTTCAGAGAACCGTGAACATGAACTCCAAGCTACCTCTGTTCCACTACACTCCGTAAAGACGTCATGAAACTCCTATCTTGATTTGACTTTATAAAAGGCGAAACCTCACGCTTATGTATACTAAATTACGCTTCCCATTTTCAGCTCACTTTTCCAGCTGATCAAGCTCCTGCTGCAATTTTTGATAACCTTCCTCATTGTCACAATACTGCCTGTTTTAGTGTCATCTGCAAACTTCTAATCATGCCTTCTACATTCTCATCCAAACCATTGACATAGATAACAAAACGTAATGGACCAATCACCAATGTATGAGACAGTCTACGCGACACAGGCCACCAGCCCGACAAGCATTCTTCCACTTCTACCTTCCTACAATCAAGCCAATCGTGTATCCAAGTTACCAGCTCTCCCTGAATTCCATGCATTCTCACTTTCCACAGTAGTCTACCATGTGAAACCTTATCAAAGACCTGACTGAAATCCATATAGACGATGTTCACCATCCTGCCCTCCTCAACGTTCCTAAGCACTTCATCAGACAACTCTAACTAATTTGTGTGTCATGCTCTCCCATGCACAAATCCGTGCAGACTATTTCTAATCCAATCCTGTCTTTCAAAATGCATGTATATCTTATTTCTCAGAATCTTCTCAAGTTACTGACCCAGCACAGATGTTCGGCATACTGGTTTATAGCTCCCAGGCTTTTGTTGCAACCCTTCTTGAATAAAGGCATAACATTCGCTAGCCTCCCATCTTCTACGATGTCACCTTTGGCTAACGATAACGTAAAAATGTCACCCTAGGCCCCTGCAAGTTCTTCTCCAGTATCATGTAGAGCCTTTGAATATATCTGATGAGGACCAGGAGATTTATCGACCTTCATAAATTCTCATAAATCCTAAACTTCCTCTACAGTGATAGTGATTGTCGCCAAGAAATGACCATTAACTTCTTCAAGTTCCCAAGACTTCATGTTTTTTTCGGTGGTGAACACAGACGAGAAATATTCACTGATAATCTCACCTATCTCCTGCGGTTCTACACATGCATGCCCACTAAGCTCCTTGAGCGGACTCATTCTTTCTCTCGTTATTCTTTTTCCATTCATAGACTTAAACAGCCTCTCTAGATTCACCCTAATCTTCCGAACCAAGGCTATCTTGTGCCTCCTTTTCACCCTCCTGATTTCCTTCTTCAGTAAACTCTACTATCCCCATATCCATCCAATGATTCCCTTAATCCAAGCTGCCTGTACTTGAGCCATGCTTCCTTCTTTTTTCTTGTCAAATCCTCAAAATCTCTTGTTATCCAGGGTTCCACATTCCTAACAAACCTGTGCTTCATCCTCACAGGAACACATAGACCTTCAACTTGAGCTATCTCATTTTTAAAGAGCCTGAATTAAAACAGTCCTGTCACTTCAAATTTTGCAGCTAGAAATGTTACGCATTATTACTCGTGTACGTGTATCAGGTAACGTTTCTTCTCTCTTTCAGTTAATTTAGTGGCTATCGTGATCCTGGCACGAGGAAGATGTGGTCTCTCCCGATGCATCACTCAGTACTTGTTGTCCATGGCAGTGATGGATCTCCTGGTCATTATTACTGCAGTGATAATGAATCGTATTCCTGGCATTTATTCGCCAGGAAGCTTTCTGTTCATTACTCCCTTGTGTAGCCTTAGCATTGCATTGATTCATGCAACTAGAGACAGTTCTGTCTGGTTAACGGTGGCTTTCACCTTTGACAGATTTGTAGCTATTTGTTGTCAGAAGCTGAAATTAAAATACAGCATTGAAAACACTGCAACATTTGTTATAGGGTTTGTTTGTGCACTGGGATGTTTGAAAAGTGTTCCCTGGTATTTTATACATGAGCCCATCTATGTAATTGATAATATCCCCTGGTATTGTAGACAGAAGAAAATTCGTTACACCTCAACAGCGTGGACAGTGTTTGATTGGTCTGATCGTATTTTAACACCCTGCCTCTCGTTCATTCTGATTATTTTGTTCAATGCTCTGACTGTCAGGCATATTCTCGTGAGCAGTGCTGCCCGAAGGAGACTGCGGACTCAGAATAATAGGGAAGATTCATCTGACCCAGAAATAGAGAACCGGAGGAAGTCCATTGTTTTACTTTTCGCTATTTCTGGAAGTTTCATTCTTTTGTGGATGGCTTACGTTGTGCAGTTCTTTTATGACAGATTTACAAGTAATTACAACATCAAAAGCTTCAGTGACCCCAAGTTTATTCTGCAAGAAAGTGCAAACATGTTGCAGATGCTCAGTTGTTGCACAAACACGTTTATTTATTCAGTGACTCAGAGAAAATTCAGGGAGGAGATTAAGAGTATAGTGGAATATCCCCTGCACGTATTAAGAAAATTAGGTAAATGAAGAAATAAAAAAACCCTGTCTGCTTCATCCTATTATCTCTCTGTGTATTGCAAATACAAGAATCAATGATCCGTTTACTCATGTCGAGAAACAAGAGTTCAAATTTACTGACACATGAACTTACACAGTGAGAAAATCTTTCTAACTTGCTGAAACTTGACTTCTGATATACAATCCCATTATACTCAAAGTCAGTTTCCTGCAAAGGTATTCCAATTTCCTGACTTTACCGCCTTGTTTCTAGAAACTTTTGAGTTTGCTGATAATTAAACATACATTTCCTAGTTATGTGATAAGTTGGTTGCAGCCATGAGATCTTGATTTGTACCAACGAAACAAACATACTGTTGTACAGTTGCAGGTCGAATGGAAATTGTTTATTAAACCTGAAATAAAACTGCTAATTGTTGCATTGATTTAATATTGTGCATCACTTCTGATCACGCAACATGCATTGTTGGATATCGATTGGATCAATCAAATATGTGGTTCATCTGACTGGAGTTGTTTTGAGACTGCTAAGCATTAATTATGATATTAAGAAGGACTGTGTCAAAAATATTCAACAAACTGGTAGGTTTGGTATTGATCCGCTTGTAGGATCGGAACCAATGATGTTGAAAATAACTTATGTTGAAAAAACTAACGGTGTGCCAAGTACGAGAAGGTTAGTTTTAGATTACCACGGAAGGCAAGAACAAGTTTGGAATTGCTTTATATTTCTGCATGGTTTTTTTAGAGTGAGCATTTTCGTGGACTTATTTTTAAAAATGTAATTATATAATTTAGTCAATAATATTTCAGGGCCAAAGTGAAGTAACCAGGTGGAGAGAACAATTTTGTATTAAGACAATGATTTGGTCAACAAGGACAGAAAAGCACCAGGAGCCGACAGAGAGAAAATAGAGTAGAACATACATCTGGTCCAACCTGTTCAGACATTGAGCATGATCACCACTGATCTTAGGCTCCACGTGCACATTGCTGCCATTTCCAAAACTGATTGATTGATCGATTTATTGTTGTCATGTGCACGACGATACAGTAAAATGTCGGGTTTGCGTGCTATCCAGGCAGATCATAGCAAACAGATTACACCGGAGTAACAGAACAGATTTTAGTGTTGCAACCGCCGAGATGGTGCAAGAGGGAGAGAGATGAGAATTAAACTTTCTGTGTGGGTAACCTTCAGGAGAGGGAAAGGGAATAGGCAGACAGTACATCGATCTTCTGTGGCCATTCCCCTCAATAACAAGTATACCGATTGTATTCTGTTTTGGGGGTGGTGGTGGTGAAGGAGAGTTGACCGAACAAGGGAAAGCAGTGATCGTCATAAGAGATTCAATGGTTAGAGGAACAGACAGGAGATTCTGTGGTTGCGATGGAGACTCCCAGATGGTATGTTGTTTTCCGGGTGCCTGAGTAGGTGATCTCTCAGATTGAGTGTACAGGATCCTTAAGCGGGAGGGGATGAGTAGCCACAAGTCGGGGGACACATTGGTACCAATAATAGTGCGAGGAAAAGCGATGAGGGCCTGAAAAGTGAATATAGGGAGTTAGGTTGGAGGTAAAAGAAAGACGAGCAGAGTGGTATTCTCAAGATTGCTATCGGTGTCACAGGCGAGGCTAGGAACAGAGACCGAGTGCAGCTGAGCACGTGGCTGCAGGTTCGTGTAGCAGGGAGGTGTTCAGATATGTAGATCATTGGGAGGACGTACAAGGAGTGCGTGTTGCACTTGCATTGGAGTGCAGTATCGTGGGCGAGATGTTTGCTTGGGCTCTTCGCGAGGGTTTAACCTAGTTTGGCAGAGGAATGGGAACAAGGGCTGTGAATCAAAGGATATTTAGCTGGTGAACAGAAACAGTGTGCAGAGTGTCTGTGAGGAAGGATATGCAGTTGAAAGGGCAAAGCTGCAGTCAGTGTGATGGGTTGAAGGGTGTCTATTTTAACACATTCAATGTCACGTGTAAAGGTGATGAACTGAGAGACTGGATCAGTACTTAGAGCTACGATGTTGTGGCCATTACTTAGACTTGGATATTTCAGGGGCAGGAATGGTTGTCAGATGTTCCGGGCTTGAAATGTTTCAAAAGGAGTAGGGAGGGAGGTAAAAGAAGTAGGGGAATGTCATTGCTATTCAGAGATAATGTAACAGCCACACAAAGCGAGGTCGTCGAGGAATTTTTGTCGACTGAGTCAGTGTGCGTGTAAGTCAGAAACAGGAATGGAGCAGTCGGTTTATTGTGAGTTTCCCATAGACCTCCCAATAGCAACAGAGACGCGGAGGAGCAGATTGGAAGTCAGGTTTTGGAAAGGTGCAGAAGTAACAGGGTTGTCATGGGTGAGTTCAACAAATGGAGTCCTCCAGTTCTGTTTTCAGCAGCAGGAAGAGCGGGATCTTGGGCCAGTGGCCTGTCAGGAAAGGGCGAACCACTAATTTAAATCTTTAAGAACTTACCTCGAGTGTCGGAGCCCTCCCTTTCTATTTTCAGCAGCAGGAAGAGTCGGAGCTTGGACCAGGGACCTGTCGGCAAAGATGAGCCACTAATGTAAATCTTTAAAAGCTTAGTTCAGAGATCAGAGGTTTCTGGGAAAGAAGGGACTCTTTTCCCGATCAGCTATATAATAAGTGTTTTCAGAGCTGAAACCATACCCTTATAGGGTCTGCTATCCATCCACCTCTTCCAAACTTAAACACCAGGGACATATCAGGTACGCTTCTCTTCTTTTTACCTTCCTTAAAAAGGGACGAGCAGGAATGGCAGTAGAGGGAGAGGAATATTCATCCTGCATGATGTTTGAGGTGAGGGACGTCATTAGTGTTCCGTCAAAGTACATCTGCATGAGGTATACCCAACTCTTGCGCCTCCAAGTCCGCGTTAAGGAACTGGAGCAGGAGCTGGATGACAGCCGCATCATTCGGAAGGCAGAGTCTGTGATAGATAAGAATCGCAGGGAAGTAGTTTTTCCTAAGCACGAAGAAAGCTGGGTAACTGTTAGAAGTGGGAAAACAGTCAGTGCTGGAATCCCCCGTGGTCATTTCCCTGAAAAACAAATATACCATTTTGTATGCTGTTGGGGGGAATGACTTACTAGGGTCATGCGTTGGGATGCAGGTCTCTGGCACGGTCTGTCCCTGTTTCACGGAAGGGAAACAGAGAAAGGAGGAGAGTGTTCGTCATTGGGAACACAATAGTTAGAGGGTCAGATAGAAGGTTTGTTGGGAATGAAAGAGACTGACGGTTGATGTGTTGCCTTCCAGGTGCCAGGGTCCTTGATGTCTCAGGTCGTGTATTTGGGGTCTTGAAAGGAAAGGTTGACCAGCCCCAAGTCGTACTCCACAGAGGTACGAACGACAAAGCTGGAAAGTGGAATAGGGATGTAAGGCAAGAGTTCAGGGAGCTAGCGTGGAAACTAAGAGCTAGAAAAAACAGAGTTGCTGTCTCTGGGATTTTACTCATGCCACGTAATAGTGAGATGAGGAACAGGGCGAGACAGCTGCACAAGTGGCTGCAGGCATGGTGCAGGAGGGAAGGTTTCAGGCATATGGATAATTGGGGTTCATTCTGGGGAAGGCCGTGCCTCTACAAAAAAGACAGTCTTCACTTGAACCAGAGGGGCACTAATATCCTGAGTTGGAGCTTTGCTAGTGCTATTGAGGTAGGTTTAAATGAGCTCAGCGGGGGATGGGAACCAAAGGTGTAGATCCAGTGCATAAGAGGATGATATTAGGGAGGCCACAAGAGTGTGTTTGCAGACAGCAAGCTGAGTTGAAGTGTGTCTACTTCAATGGCAGGAGTGTCCAGAATAAGGCAGGTTAGCGTGCAGCATGGATAGGTACCTGGGACTTCGATATTGTGGCCATTTCGGAGACATGGATGAAGCATGAATAGATTTTGTAGGGTCCAGGGTTTAGATCTTTCATTAAGACCAGGGAAGGCGGTAAAAGTCGGGGAGGTGTAGCTTTGTTAGTCAAGAACAGTATAACGGTGGATGAAAGAAATTTTGACGAGGACTTGTCTACTGAGGTGGTATGGGCTGAGGTTAGAAACAGGAGGAGAGTTCACACTGCTGGGAGATTTTTATAGGCCTTCGCAAATGGTGGAGGAGAGGATTGGCAAAACGATTATGGGCAGGAGGGAAAGGAATAGGGTGGTCATTATGGGGAACTTTAACTTCGCCAACATTGACGGGAAATGCTATAACTCTAGTACGTCGGATGGATCAGCTTTTGTCCAATGTGTGCAGGAGAGTTTCCTGACACAGTGCGTCGAGGGCAGACCAGAGGGGAGGCCAAACTGGATTGGCACTTGGTAATGAAGCAGGCCAGGTGTTTGATTAATGGTAGTGAGCACTTTGGAGAGAGTGATCATAATTCAGTTATGTTTAGTTTAGCGATGGAAAGGGACAGGTACATGCCACAGGGCGAGAGTTACAGATGGAGGAAGGGCAATTATAATGCGATTAGGCAAGACTTAGGAGGCATAGAATGGGCTACCAAAATGGGAACAATCGAAGTGTGGAGCTGATTTAAGAAACAGACATTGTGTGTCTTTGATAGGTATGTCCTGGTCAGGCAGGGAGGAAGAGATAAGGTAAGGTAACCGTTGTTTACTAAAGAAATTGTATCTCTTGTTAAGCAGAAGAGGAAGACTTATGTGAAGTTGATACGAGATGGTTCCGATGAGGGAATGGAGAGTTACAGATTAGCTAAGAAGGATTTAAAGAGTGAGTTAGGAATGGGGCATGAAAAAGCCTTGGCGGGAACATCAAGGAAAATCCCACAGCTTCTATGCTTATGCGAGGAATAAGAGGAGTGAGAGTAAGGCCTATCAGGAAAAGTGGAGGGAACTTGTGCCTGGAGTCGGCGTAGGTAGGTGAGGTCCTTAATGAATACTTTGCTTCAGTATTCACTCGTGAAAAGGAACTTGTCGTTTGTGAGGACAGTGTGAAACAGACTGCGCAGCTCAAACAGATTGATGTTGAGAAGAAGGATGCGCTGGAAATTAAAAAAAAACATGAAGATAGAAAAGTCCCCTGGGCTAGAGGGGATATACAGGAAGTTTCTTCGTAGGCTAATTAAAAAATGTCATTGGACACGGACAAACGGCCATGCGGGATGCAAAAACACAGACTATTGGTGAATTTCCCATATAATTGACAAAAAGAGTACTACAACGATTCCTGGGATTGAACGGATTTTATGGAAATTTGTACCAAAGTTTAGTAGTGTGGCTGCTCCACTCACTGAATAACTGAAGAAATATGGAAATTTCCAGTTGGCAGCAGACTGTCAGAAGACATTTGATAATCTGAAAGCTGTGTTAACCATTATCCACTATTTGCTACACCTAATTATGCAAAGCCAATCAAATTGGCTATCGATGCAAATGATTTGGGTTTCGGTGCTTTACTCTTACAGGAAGACGGCGGCAGGATTAAAACACCTCTGCGGTATTTCTCTATGAAATTCAACATACATCAACCGAAATAGTCGACAATTGAGAAGGACACTATTATGGATCTTGTTGGTATCAAAATTCATAATTCCAGGTTGAGGTTAGGAGGTTTGAACTCAAAGGCTGCGAGGGGCAATTATTAGTGTCGTTTGTTTCGGGTGTTGAAATTTGTTAGTTTAAAAAGGGTGCACCTCATCTAGGAATGGCTCTTTCAGTCACCAAGTTTTTCAATTGGTGGAAGAATTCAACTTTGAGATTCACAAAACGTCAGCAAGGCAAAGATTTCCGAATTATCCAACAAACAAGAGATGTGATGGCCTTTGTCTGCGAGGAAGTAGGACAAAAAACTAGCAATTGCCAGAAATTCCATCGGAACGTTTGGAAACGGCTAAAATTCAATTGCAAATGAATCAGTTTGATGAGAGGCAAAAGAAAGAGGAAAGGAAATGAAGCTGCTGAATTACAATGGAAAGCAAAGGGAACAGAAAATCAGAAGACCCAAAGAGAAGAAAGAGTGAAAGAGAGAGAAGAAAAGCAGAAAGAGAGAAAGAGTTAGAAGTTCAGAATTTGGTATTTAGAGGGCAGAATGGACTTAAAAGGACGGAGGTGAAGGTAAAAGGTGGGAGGGAGGATTAGCAAGAAGGATAGAAAAGATGAACAAATCCATCATAGTCAAACACAGAGAGGGGAATATGTTTAAATATAGAACGTAGAAATGTACAGCACAGTAGAGATCCTTCAGTCGCCGATGTGGTGTCGAGAATTAATCTTAATCTATATAAAATAATCTAACCCCGGCTCCCCTCAATTTACTGTTGTCCATGTGCATGTATAGCAGTCGCTTAAATGTCCCTAATGACTCTTCTTCCACCACTCCCATTGGCAAGGCATTCCATACGCTCACAACTCTGCATAACGAACCTACCTCTGACGTCTCCTCTATACCTTCCACCTAGCACCTTAAAACTATGACCTCTCTTGGCAGTCAATTCTGCCCTGGGCAAAGGTCTCGGGTTATCGACTTATTTCTTAGTTAAAAATTTAAAGTTTTCCTTCAAAAAAGCGGTAGCAGACCCGGAAGGCGCGCTAGGTTACCTGGGTAAGGTTTTTCTCCTCCCCTTATTTAAACGCGGGCTCCGAGTTTTAGGCCTCAGTCTCTCGGAAGACTTCGCGACGGCTGGTGGGTAAGTTTGGTCGCTTATTTCTTAGTTAAAAATTTAAAGTTTTCCTTCAAAAAAGCGGTAGCAGACCCGGAAGGCGCGCTAGGTTACCTGGGTAAGGTTTTTCTCCTCCCCTTATTTAAACGCGGGCTCCGAGTTTTAGGCCTCAGTCTCTCGGAAGACTTCGCGACGGCTGGTGGGTAAGTTTGGTCGCTTATTTCTTAGTTAAAAATTTAAAGTTTTCCTTCAAAAAAGCGGTAGCAGACCCGGAAGGCGCGCTAGGTTACCTGGGTAAGGTTTTTCTCCTCCCCTTATTTAAACGCGGGCTCCGAGTTTTAGGCCTCAGTCTCTCGGAAGACTTCGCGACGGCTGGTGGGTAAGTTTGGTCGCTTATTTCTTAGTTAAAAATTTAAAGTTTTCCTTCAAAAAAGCGGTAGCAGACCCGGAAGGCGCGCTAGGTTACCTGGGTAAGGTTTTTCTCCTCCCCTTTTTTGAAGGAAAACTTTAAAAGGATGACTAGGGTAGGTATCGGTCCAGTCAAGGATAGTAGTGGGAAGTTGTGTGTGGAGGCAGAGGAGATTGGAGAAACATTAAATCAGTACTTTTCATCAGTATTCACTCAGGAACAGGACACTGTTGCTGATGTGAATATGGAATCACAAATAATTAGAATGGATGCCCTGGAAATATGCAGGGAAGAGGTTTTGGGAATATTGGAAAGGATGAATATAGATAAGTCTCCTGGGCCTGATGGCATTTACCCCAGGATCCTATGGGAAGCTAGGGAGGAGATAGCAGAGCCATTGGCCTGGATTTTTATGTCGTCATTGTCAACGGGAATAGTACCAGAGGACTGGAGGATAGCGAATGTGGTCCCATTGTTCAAGAAAGGGAGTAGGGATAGCCCTAGTAACTATAGGCCAGTGAGTCTGACTTCAGTGGTGGGCAAAGTCTTAGAGAGAATGGTAAGGGATAAGATTTATGAACATCTGGGTAGGAATAACGTGATCAGGGATAGCCAGCATGGTTTTGTGAAGGGCAGGTCGTGCCTCACAAACCTTATTGAGTTCTTTGAGAAGGTGACTAAGGAAGTGGATGAGGGTAAAGCAGTAGATGTTGTGTATATGGATTTTAGTAAGGCGTTCGATAAGGTTCCCCATGGTAGGCTAATGCTAAAACTACGGAGGTATGGCATTGAGGATACATTAGAGGTTTGGATTAGGAATTGGCTGGCTGGAAGGAGACAGAGGGTAGTAGTTGATGGATTATGTTCATCTTGGAGCGCAGTTACTAGCGGTGTACCACAAGGATCTGTTTTGGGACCATTGCTTTTTGTTATCTTTATAAATGATCTAGAGGAAGGACTTGAAAGCTGGGTAAGCAAGTTTGCGGATGACACAAAAGTCGGTGGAGTTGTGGATAGTGAGGAAGGAAGTGGTAGGTTACAGCGGGATATAGATAAGTTGCAGAGCTGGGCGGAAATGTGGCAAATGGAATTCAATGTAGCTAAGTGCGAAGTCGTTCACTTTGGTAGGAATAACAAGATGATGGATTACTGGGCTAATGGTAGGCTACTTGGTAGTGTGGATGAGCAGAGGGATCTTGGTGTCCATGTACACAGATCTCTGAAAGTTGCCACCCAGGTAAATAGTGCTGTGAGGAAGGCATATGGTGTACTGGGCTTTATTGGCAGAGGAATTGAGTTCCGGAGTCCTGAGGTCATGTTGCAGTTGTATAAGACTCTGGTGAGGCCTCATCTGGAGTATTGTGTGCAGTTTTGGTCGCCATACTATAGGAAGGATGTGGAAGCTTTAGAACGAGTGCAGAGGAGGTTTACCAGGATGTTGCCTGGAATGGTAGGAAAATCTTATGAGGAAAGGCTGAGGCACTTGGGGCTGTTCTCATTGGAGAAGAGAAGGTTTAGGGGAGATCTGATAGAAGTGTATAAGATGATTAGGGGTTTAGATAGGGTAGATACTAAGAACCTTTTACCGCTAATGGAGTCAGGTGTTACTAGGGGACATAGCTTTAAATTAAGGGGTGGTAGGTATAGGACAGATGTTAGGGGTAGATTCTTCACACAGCGGGTTGTGAGTTCATGAAATGCCCTGCCCGTATCAGTGGTGAACTCTCCTTCTTTATGGTCATTTAAGCGGGCATTGGATAGGCATTTGGAAGTTATTGGGCTAGTATAGGTTAGGTAGGATTCGGTCGGCGCAACATCGAGGGCCGAAGGGCCTGTACTGCGCTGTATCCTTCTATGTTCTATGTTTATCCATGCCTCTCATTACCTTGCTCACCTCGATCTTCCTCTTTCTCTTCAGAGAGAAAAGTCTGAGCTCAGTTCATCCCTACTCGTAAGACAAGTCTTCCAGTCTGGACAGCAGCCTGGCAAACCTCTTTGCACCTTCTCTGAAGCCTCCACATATTTCCTATAATAGGGCGACTAGAACTGGACAAGATATTCCAAATGTGGTGTCACCAGAGTTTTTTTTAACGTTGCCACAAAACCTCGCAGCTCTTAAACTACATGCCCCTGTTAATGAAAGCCAAAACATCATAGGCTTTCTTAACAACCTTGTCCATTTGAGTGGCAACTTTGCAAGATGTACACACTTGAACACCAAGATCCCGCTGTTCCTCCACACTGCCAAGAATCCTGTTTTTAATCCTGCTTTCAGCTTTTAAGTTTGACCTTCCAAAATGCATCAATTCGCATTTATCCAGGTTGAACTCCATTTGCTATTTCTCAGCCCATCTCTGCATCCTGTCAATGTCATGCTGCAGTCTGCAATAGCCCTCGATACTATCAACAGCACCTCCAACCTTGTGTCATCAGCAAACTTATTAACCCACCCCTCAACCTCTTCATCCATGTCATTTATGAAAACCACAAAGACAGTGGATCAAGAACAGAGCCCTGTGGGACACCACTCACCACTGACCTCCAAACAGACTACTTACCATCTACATCCACTCTCTGCCTTCTGTCAGCCACCCAATTCTGAATCCAGACAGCCAATTCTCCCTTTGTCCCATACCTCCTGACTTACTGAATGAGCCTGCCGTGGGGAACCTTCTCAAATGCCTTGCTGAAGTCTATGTGCAGCAAACCCACTACCTGACCTTCATCAACCTGGCTCATCACCTTCTCAAAGAACTCAATCAAATTTGTCAGGCATGTCCTGCTTCTCACAAAGCCATGCTGACTGCCTTTAATCATTCTGTGCATTTCCAAATAGTAATAAATCCCAGTCCTCAGAATACTTTCCAAACGTTGCTGACCACAGATGTATTACTGATTGATCTGTAATTGCCAGGGATTTCCCTATTCACCTTTCTTGAAAAGAGGAACATTATTCACCTCTCTCGAATCCTCCAGTACCACTCCTGTGGAGAGTGAGGAAGCAAAGATCTTCGCTCGCAGCTTAGCAACCTCCTTTCTCGCTTCCCGGTACTACCTAGGATAAATCTGGTCTGGCCCTGGCGCCTTACCAGTCTGAATGTTTGCCAAACACTTCCAGCAAATCAACTTCCTCAATCTCGATCTCTTTAAGTCTGTTTTTCTCTGCTCCTCAAAGTTCTCCTTCACAACAAGGTCCCTATCCTTCGTGAAAACTAAAGCAAAAAAAAAACTCATTTATGGCTTCCATTACCTGCGCAGATTCCAGGCACACATTTCTTTCATTTCTCCTGATCGGTTCTACCTTCTCCCTGATCATTATCTTATTCCTCACGTCTGAATAAAATGCATGTGGTGTCTCGCTAATCCTTCCTGCCAAGCTTTTTCGTGCCCCCTCCTGGGTCTCCTCTATTCATTTTTGAGCTCCTTCCTAGCAAGCCTGCCATCCTCCTCTGAAGCTGTGCTAGACCCTTGGTTCCTCCACCTCACGTAAGCTGCCTTCTTCCTTTTGACGAAAAGCTCCCTTGTTCTCGTCATCCAAGGCTCCTTAATCTTACCCCTTCTTGCCTGTCTTCGAAGAACAAATTTATGCATCTCTCACAACAACTACTCCTTAAACAGTCTCCACATGTCTGTTGTGCCTTTTCTGCGGAACAATTGCTCCCAATCTGTACTTCCCAACTTCTGTCTAATAGCGTCATAATTTCCTGTTCCCCAATTAAAGGTACTCCAATGGTAACTGCTCCTTTCCCTCTCCATGGCAAATGTGAGGCAGCTGTGGTCACTGTCACTAAAATGTTCTCCCACCGCAAGATCTGACACCTATCTGGCTCATTGCTGAGCACCAAATCCAAAATGAGCTTTGATAAAGGGTCAGTTGGACTCGAAACGTCAGCTCTTTTCTCTCCTTACAGATGGTGCCAGACCTGCTGGGATTTTCCAGCATTTTCTCTTTTTGTTTCAGATTCTAGCATCCGCAGGAATTTGCTTTTATCCAAAATAATCTCCTCTCGTCGGCCTGTCTACATACTGATTAAGGAAACTCTCCTGAACAAACCGACAAAAACGGCTCCATCCAAACCATCTGCACTAAAGACCCTCTAATCAATATTGGGAAAATTGAAGTCACCCATAACAACAACCCTGCTACGTCTGACCTTTTCCAAAATCAGCCGCCTTATGAGTTCTTCTATTTTCCAACTGCTATCAGGTGTGTCTGTAGAAAATACCCAATGAGGTTACTGCTCCCTTGCTGCTCCTAACTTCCACCCACACTTACTCAGAAGACTAACCTTCCTGGACAACCATAATTTCTGTATCTATGATGCACTCTTTGATTAGTAGTGCAACACCTCATCCTGTTCCTTCCCCGTTCTTTTTAAATACGGTAAATCCTGGAACATTTAACAACCAGTATTGCCCCCAAGAAATCCACGTCTCCCTTATGGCCGCAGCATCATAGTCCCAAGTACTGATCCATGGTCTAAGTTCGTCACTCCTTTTTCTGACACTCCTTGCGTTAAAGTTTACACATGTTAACCAATCACTTTTTTCCATCACATGAAAAACCGTCTCAATAGATTCATTACATCCTGTCAATGCGTCATCTACAACTACCTCTCCCTGAGATGTGCAGTTCTTGTTCCCAACCCCTGCCAAATTAGTTTGAACCCTCCTGAACCACTCGACCAAATTTCCCAAGCAGGAAGCTTTTGTCTCTCCAGTTCAGGTGCAACCCGTCCTTGGTGTAGAGGGCCCACCTTCCCCAGTGCAACCCGTCCTTAGTGTACAGGGCCCATCTTCCCCAGAAGGCATCCAAATGGTCTAAGCATTTGAAGCCCTCTTTCCTGCAGCAACAGTGCAAACACGTATTCAGCTGCAGTCGCTGACTGTTTCTCACCTCACTATCCCGTGGCACCGGTAGCAAACCTGAGAACACTTCTCTATTCGTCCTGCTCTTCAGCTTTCAATCTAGCTGTCTGCAGTCACTTTACAGATCCTCAATCCCTTTCGTGGCTATTCCACTGGTTCAATCTCTTTCTTGGATATGTAATTGGTGTGTATAAAATAAATATGTGTAATCATTGCCTGGATTTGACAATGAGCATGTGGAAGCCTTGTTTTTAATTTTTTTTGAAAGAAAGTGGCCAAACAAAGGAAGTGACCATGGGGGTATAGTTGATGCAAAGATAGTTGGTAGTTAGAAATCGTGAGGTACTTGCATCACGAACAGCAGAGGTAACTGGGGAGCATAATAAGGTAACAAATGCCATCGAAATGCACTTGAGCTAGTGCCAGGAGCCAAGAGACAACTTTACAGAATATAAGGAGGGACTCTGGTCAAACGTACACTGAATCTGAAAAGATAAGCAAAATAATTTTTATAGACATTTAAGGCATTGAAAATACTTCAAGAATATGACACTTTTAGAAAGTGGACTATTTTGGAGCTTCAAAAATTCACTTCCTGAAGTAATGAAAACTTTTGTGTAGAGTAGAACGTTACGATTGCAAGATTAGCCGCCTAAATGGCCCATGGTTATGAATTGGTTGATAATTCATAGTTTGGCTTCAGGAATCAATTTCAATTTGTGAATGTTAGAAATATCTGAAAGTCGAAATTCTCAAGTCTTAAGGGAAAAGGAGATCTCATTGAAGATAGTAACGATAATTTATCACGGGGCAAAAAGGAAATCCATGAGGAAGAAAGAGAAGTAAGAACATCTCTGGTATTTTCATTGCAAAAAAGTCGAACTCACGAAATCTTAGCGTTGATGGTTTAAAATAACAACGCTGAGAAGATAGGTGTGAGAAAGCAGGATACACCAGTAAATTTTGTTGAAGTGAAACAGTTAAGGATAGTGGAAGCTAAAAAGCTGTGCACGAATGTACAACCTGATCAGCGGTTGGTGGAGACGGAAGTGCCAGATCTTCTTAATATATTCATTTGTGCGGGTAAGGTTGACTCGGATATGCCAGGTGGAGGAGGTAAAGAAATTGCAATTTTATGAAATAGCATGTCAATCGTTGATGGCGAGAGATGTAGAGATATATCATTTAGAAGAAGTAGTGACAGAAAATGTTGTTATGTGTGGAATTCATAGTGAGACAAGAAGAACTCCACCATAAAATGTGAGGTTGGAGTATTGGATGAAAAATTGAGAAGTGGTAGTAGGAGTATTAGAGGAACTCTCAATTCCAGGAATACAGTTTGTCCTTGATAACAATGTAGCTGGATCACAGGTGAGCATGCTGCTTTCCTTGGTTGAAAAAGCCAGCGGAAAATCTGTTAACGTACATATGGCAGAACCTATAACCTCAGATGTTTCCTGCATGTGTGATAACAGGGTGACAAAGCCTCAGGCTGAAGCCGGAGGAGAAGTCAAAGAATGAGGAAAGGTTGAAGTGCATTTATCACAGGCCTTATCTGATCAAATGATTGAAGAGCAGCAAGAACATATGGGTGTCAAAGTGGATATTTTTAGTTTAGAGAAACTAGCTGACTTACAAAGGAAAGATGAAAAGAACTGAAGGAGTTGTATCAAGAAGCGTACACTGAAGATCAATCTGAGTGAAACCCAAAGTGTTGACATGTTAAAATCGACGTATTAATGAGGAAATCGTGGCCATTATATACCCAGGTGGACGAGAAATCGGTAGAAGTTAAACAAGTAATTTTACCAGTGGGTTGTGGAAAACAGGTGTTACGGATATCACATGAACTAACAACAGGAGGTCATTTTGGAGTAAGGAAAACACAAGGCAATATGCAAAAGCATTTTTATTGATATGGAATGCATAAACATATATTTGAATTTTGCAACACACGTCCTACGTGTCAGGTGTTAGTACTCATTCCCGTATTTGAGGAACCTTTCACAACGGACTTAATTGATTGTATAGTACAACTAACTAAAGCAATAAGTGGTAATCAATATTTGCTGAAATCATGGATGTATTCACTTAATTTCCGGAGGGCATTCCCTTATGTACAATCACAACTACAAAGATTTTGGAAAAGTTAATTAAATTTTTCTAGAGATGCGAATGACCCACACAGATGCAATTATATCAAGGGTCAATTTTCCATCAAAATTATTCAAGAAATTTACGGATAGCTGAGGAATAAAATGATTCAAATCCCAAAAGGGGAGGCACAGCGGCTCAGTGGTTAGCACCGCTGTCTTATAACGTCATCGATTTAGTTTCAATTCCATCCTCAGACGAATGTTTGTATGGAGTTACACCTTCTCTCTGTGTTTGGGTGAGGTTTCTCCGGATGTTCCAGTTTCCTCCCACAGTCCTAAAGAATGTGCAGGTTCGGTGTGTTGGCCATGCTAAATTGCCCATCGTGTCCAATGATGTGTACTTTCGCTGAGGAATGCAGGGTTATGGAGTAGGAATGTGAGACTGTGTGGGATGCTTTTCAGAGATTCGCTGTGGACATGTTGAGTCGAATGGCTTTTTTCCACACAATGGATTCTATGATTCTTCACTGCGTTCCATCCAGAATCGTAAGGACCATCAGAATGGGGGCACCAAAATTAGATATCATATTAAGGAACTATAGACAAGACGATGCTGAGGATTGGCATCAAGGAATTCTATTCATACTTTCTGCAATTAGGGACACACCAATGAATCTACCAATTGTGGTCCATTTGAATTAGCTTTTGGACATGAGGTGAGAGGACAACTGAAATTGATTAAGGAGAAATTGTGAAGTCACACTTCACAGAGCACATATTTGGACTATATGTCAAATTTTACGAACTGATTAAATAGAATGGATTAAATAGCTGGACAGCATTTAAAAGTAGCACACCATGAGATGAAACAGAAACCTGACAAGTAATTAAAGGTCTAAAAATTTGCTAGTGGAGAATTGTTTGATGCAAACGTCAGATGGAAAGCGATCTCACAAAGGATAGTATGTGAATATGCTAGGAGAAAGTGAGGACTGCAGATTCTGGAGGTCAGAGTCGAGAATATGGTGCTGGAAAAGCAAGGCAAGTCAGACAGCATCTGAGGAGCAGAAGAATCGATTCTTCCTTGTCTTGGATGCTGCTGGACCTGCTGTGCTTTTCCAGCACTATGCTCTTGACTCTGTGTGAATATGCTCAAAAGCAATGATAGGGAAGGAGAGCAAAATAAAATGTATTATCAGTTACAACACAGAGTTAAAAAAAGTTCAGAGCATTCCGAATTGGACATTCCTCAAATAAAGTTGGACAATGACGAAGTTATCAAGCATAGGAATAAATTATTGAGTTACCTCCGGAAGAAAACAGAAATAACCTGGAAGAGTTATTACAATCACACGGGGAGATAGGTGGGAGCAAGATGGGTAGCAATAATATAATTCCACATAACATAGATATAGGAAATGTTTTTCCATTAAGGAATGTTCTTATAGAAACTCTCGAATATTCGCAAAGGTCTGAACAGAGATTGAATGCATATTCAAAGTCGACATCATAGAACTGGGTTTCAGTGACTGGAGCCCACTATTGTACTTGTATCAAAACCCGTTGGCATCCAAATTTTTGATTACTATCACAAAGTCTGCTTCATGCCCTATTCCACGTTTAGAAGACTTGAGGATTAGAACAAGCAACTTATATTTTGAAGTTGAACCAACTCAGAGGATACAGGCAAGCGCTTTTATCCGAAAGAACAAAAACAATTTCTACTTTCGTGGTATTGAATGTCCTATCCGAATTTTAAGTAGACAGGCAGGAGGCTTAAGGAACACAGCAAGCCAGGCAGCATCAGGAGGTGGAGAAGTCAAAGTTTGGTGTAACTCGTCTTCACCAGTATTGGTGGGTGTAGGGGCAGCTGCAGATAAAGGGGATGGCAGGGGCAGGGTAGTGAAGTGGGGATAGGTGAAGGCAGGTCCAGTGTACGACCCTGGTTGGTCAGTGGGAAGAATGACTCCAGTTGGTGGCAGGGAGGAGTAGAAGGGAGAGAGAGGGACTGGAAAGGAAGTCGGGGAAATGGGAAGATAGGTTATTTGAAATTGGAGAACTCAATGTTGAGTCCCTCTGGCTGTAGGCTGTCCAGGCGTTAGATGACGTGCTTTTCCTCTAACTTGTGCTGTGGTCCATGGTGGCAATGGAGAAGGCAAAGGAGGATCATGTCGGAAAGGGAGTGGAAAGGGAATTGAAATGGCTGGTGACTGGGAGGTCTTGTCAGCCCCGTGGTTCTGACTGTGATGATAGGCGAACTGTTCCCTAGGTTTACGTTTGATCTCCGCAATGTAGAGAAAATCACGTTGGGAGCAATTGATTTTAATTCAACCACCTTTTAAAGACTAGCCAATAACTTCATTTCTGGATTACTGAATTAAGTGGTGTACACTGATGACCTGGCGAGCTTCAGTCAGACATGGAACGAACAGTTGTAGCATCTGTCAGAGTTATTTGATCGACTTCGGGCGGCAGGTTTGGTGATCAACCTGGCTCAGAGTCAGTTTCGAAAAAGCCTCACATCCCTGGGCCATATTGATTGTCATGGCACACACTGGATGTGAAAATGAAGGCTATTGTGGAGTTTCCTCTGCCATCAACGAAGAGAAAATTACTATGTGTTTATGGAATGTTACTATACTGGAACCATTAATTAATAATAGATACTGCATCTGTTATTCTGCTGCTTTTTCAATGGAGTTAAGTTATTCTAAATTCCTCTTTCGTTGATTGTGTTGTAACTAAATTGTGGTTTGGTTAACGTCAAATAGTTTGACCAGTCACACTACATCTGGAACAAGCACTTCGCATTTACCTTTAGAAGTAAGAAAATGTGAGAATCTAGACTATCTTCTTACAATATTTTGAGGGGGTCTAGTCTGGCCCATAACATGATTAAGAAGATTTTTCTCAACACCATTACTAAATTTCTTCCGTTCACGCCCTTAACACTGTGTCAGTACCAGTCTATATTTGGAAAGATAAGATCCCAACTCTTCCAATCTTTATTCCTACAGCTATGCGTGCTCCGCAGTTTCCCACTGGCTATTGGGATTCTTATGATACAATCCCATCAACGTATCAAACCCTTCTTATTTCTCAGCACTATCCATATAGTTTCACTGGACATGTCGACAAAAATATCTTCTCCAAGTATCACTGTTATATTTCCCTAATCAAAAATACCATCTTTCATTTCTTGCCTCCCCTTCCATCCTTCCATCAGAAGCTATTCCCTGGAAAATTGAGCTGTCAGTCGTGCCCCGCCTTCCTTATTTCTCAAGCATCAATCTATATCTGCGTTTAAAATATTCGAATCTGTTACCGTTGTCTTGTATGGAATAAACTGCTCCAAATGATGAAGATAATGCTGAAAAAATGTCTTCATTTGTCTTGTTAACAGTGACCCCGCATTCAATGTCCTCCCAGAAATGTAAGCACAATTTTCTCAACCAATCTATAGCAACAATTTATGATGTTGTTTTTCAGTTCAATTCACTTCTTATCCTTCTGAAGTTCAGGTCGAGCCTGTCCAAGTGGCCCTCATAAGGCAATCGATCCATTGCATTTATTCGTTGATTAAACCTCTGAACTGTCTCTGAAAGGTCGGTTTTATAGTATCCAGATGTTGCCTCACTAATGCCTTTATTACTGAACAACAATTTCTCTTGTTTTGGAAACGACAGGCCTTGTAGTGAAGGTTCAAATTTAATGAACTTTCCTAAATTTCATTTACTGGCATAATCTCTGATTCGTGCGCTAGGACTCACACATTTATCAGCTTTTCAGAGAAGTTGAAAAACTTAACACATTGAATGTAGTGCTTCCTTTTTATTCTTCCTGACAAATTAGATAATTTCACATTTTCCCTTTTCATACTCCGTTTTGCAAAGGTTTGGCCTGTCTCGTGATCTATCTTTTCTCATTACCGATTCTTTTTTCAATATTATCTTCTTCATTTGAAACAGTTTATTCTTTAAAAGGCGGCGGATTGCATTCTTCGAGTACTTTGAACGCAGAGATAAGGAGATGAGGAGTTATCGTGAATGGCAGGAATATAGAGTTGTCAGACCAGCCACAAGTTACTGAATTACACAGCAACCTAGCGGAACCGAGTGATTTGCCATTGTTTCCTTATTCAACTACATGAAATTTGCTTAAAAGACGCGTTAGTTTGAAATACTTTCTTGATTCGATGCAATATATTAACGTAAATGGCTTGGCATTTAAGCAATGCAATAGTTAAGGTGAAGTGATTTTTAGAAGCCAGTTTCTGTAGCACTTTGCAATTTAAACTCAGCACTAAATGAGTTTTCATGGAAGAAGGACTTAACATAGGTGTTATAATCTGTCCAAATTCTAGGAAGAAAAACAACGCACACGATCTTGTAATCTCGGTGTCCCCATGGATCTCACAGTGGGTATCAATATAGCAGCTCTGGGAAAGTATTTTTACAAATATTTAATCACAGTGATTGCCTGTTAACAAAAAGGATGAAGCATCGCACAGAGAAAATGTTGACAACATATTATAGAATTGCAAAGATATACTACACGATGCTTGCAGTCAGGGATATTTCTATCAGTATTCAAAATCTGTACATTTGTTTTTACCTGCAATTGTAAATACTGCACGCTGAATCATTATTGACTGTCATAGATTATATTGTAATTTCTAAAATTCTGTTCATAAATATCCCTGTGCTTATATTTCATATTCTTATTTGAAAATAACCCCGCCTTTATGAATTTAACATAATTGAATAATCAGGCAAGTCAATTTAATGCAAAACCATATTTTGCTGAATAAGATTTTCACGAAGACAAATTTCTAATGGAATGACCTAGAGGGTGGGATTTGATCGTCCTAATATGGTAAATGGCAATCACTAACTTGCGTGGAAGCCCTTTCTCCACAGACAATACATTGAGCAGAGTAAATCTTCATTGGAAAATTGCAGAAATTGTATGACATCGAATAGAGTCAAATCCCGACCTCATTGCCTTGTCTTTGCTGCATGACATAGAACATTGAACATTTCGGGCCTCGAAGTTGCGCCGACCGGTTGAACCAATCTGAAGCTCATCTACCCTATACAAATCAGTTTTCATGCATATGTTTACCCAATGACCATTTTGAAAGCCCTTAAATTTGGCTCGTCTACTATTGTTGCAGGAAGTACGTTCCATGCCCCTGCTACTCTGAGTAAAGAATCTACCTCGAATGTCTGTTCTATATTTCTCAGCCCTCAACTTAAAGCTATGACCTTGCTTGCCGTTAAACTGAGCATTGGTTACTGAGTGGTTGAAACCATTTTATCCGGTGACCATGTACCACTGGGATTATCTGTCACTGTAAAAGTGGATTATTAACTGAAGAAAAAACAACCGGTGGCAATTGAATTGACCATTGAAGAATTGAACTTTCGGAGTGGAAGAGGCCGGTGTAGTTCATAATAAAACTGAACTGACAGTCCCGAACCCAGCCTGTATACATTCCTCATCTTAACTTTCCCGGAAGAATTTTACTGAATCCGTGGAGAATGAGAGTGCGGTTTGTGCGGGGTCAAGGCGAGGATGGTGGCGGGAAGGTTGGCCTGACATTTGTGTTAGAAAGGGGCCAAGCAATGTGCACCTGCAGCGATGATCATGGAACTATCATCCCTTGTCTTTCAATAACCTTTGCAACACGGAATCCCCAACTACAAACGTTAGAAAGGGACTTATTTACCAGAAGTTGTTGCTACAAGAGCTGGCTATAGGGTAACAATTTTTTGGCATTCAACTGCTCGCATACTGCCCACTACTTACCAGGGACAAGGCGTGAGAGATGTGCTGATCTCGAATTTTACTCACATGCAATATAAATGCACCCATCATCTCAGGTAAAAAAAACAAAGAGCTTGATTCATCAGCTCATCTGGAATCTTAAATGTTTAGTTTCTCCGCCACCATTTCACAGTGCCAGCAGCATTCTGTACTACTTAAGGATATACTGCAACAAATCACCAAGGGCTCTTTCAGAGCAAGTTTCTATGCCCACAATCTGTGCCAGTATTCCTGCACAGCCTTGTTCGCCCTATGTTAAAGTAACTGACTGAGTCCTCTGATCACTATCATCATCTGGTGATCAGATATCTGTCATTGTACAAATGTGTTGAATGGAAATCAACAGTAACCATGTGAAGTAGCTCCTTCCTGTGACTGTAAATGCCGAGTCCAATTTTTGCTCTTTTCCTATGAGCTCCTTCCAACCATACAAGGAATGTCTTATTCGCTCAAATTTGAAGCAAAGTCTGACACCGGGGTGAGGCATTGCAAGCTTACCTCTCAGTAAAGTATTGGACTGAGTGGAGTAGACTAACCCATTCAATTCAAACATTTTATTTCCGATTACATATGTCTTCAATCCATCGTACTATCAAAATTTTATTCTGATCTCCGAGGATTCAATGTGGAATAATTTTGTAGTAAATTTACTTGATAGCAAATGTAAAAAAACAAATGTAATGATATTTCACTTTTTGCTCATAAAGCGGAGAATTAAGGTCATTAACACCTTTGGCTATAACATGCATCAGAACGGGGCCAAACTAGACCACGTCGGAGACTAGGAATCCTACACCAAGTAACACACCTATTCGAAAGGATGTATTGCACTCGTGGGGGTGCAGAGGCGGTTCACTGGGTTGATTCCGGAGATGAAGGGTGTGGATTATGAGGACAGTCTGTGTAGACTGGGATTGCGTTCATTGGAATTCAGAAGAGCGGGGGGGGGGAGGGGGCTTATAGAAACAGATAAATTATGCAGGGAATAGATAAGATAGAAGTAGAGAAGATGTTTCCACTACCCATTGAAGCTACGACAAGAGGACACAGCCTCAAGATCAGAGAGAGCAGATTTTGGATTGAATTGAGCAGGAACGTCTTCACCAGAGGGTTGTTAGCCGATGGAATTCATTGCCCAGTGACGTTGTTGACATTAATTCAGTCAACGCTTTTAAAACTAAGGTTTTTTTTAAACAATAAAGGTATGAAGAGATACGTTGAGAGCATGGGTAAGTGAATCTGAGTCCATGGAAAGATCATCCATGATTGTTTTGACTGGCAGAGCATGCTGGAAGGGCCAGATGGCTGACTCCTTCTCTTAGTTCTTCCATTCTGCTGTTATGTTCGACTGGATTGGAGCAGGAGATCTGCTGTGAGAGCTTACAGATCAGCTGATAAAAGGCATGATGTTGGGGTGAGTGTGACCCAACTCTACTATTTGACATCAATATATGGTGATTTGGGACCGCAGGAATTGTTTGTTGTGTCTGGAGTGAAGGGTTATTGTCTCAAAAAAACACTTTTGTGGCATTTTACAATTCTTCTTTCGCTAGCCCAATCACACACAATGTTTATTGAGAACTGTGAAGCAAGCACAGCCAATGTTGAAATTGCTCTCCATTTAATTTAAAAGCTTTCACCGGAATTAAAAATCCATGTTGCTAACCTAACTACTCCGAGTGGCAGGTGGCCCATGTGTCTGCTCTTTCTCTCATAAGATTGAAGGTTAGTGTATTCGTGTTAGAGCAGGATAATGTTCAGTTGTTTTATTATTATTATAGTAGTTAACTCTTTCTCATTTCTGTGCTAAATCTAAGCATCTACTATCTTGACTCAGAGAGCTTGAAATGTTTCATCTGCAATTTCCAGGGTGATTTCCATTTTCCTGTCTTACAGTAAATATAGTAGTGATAGTGATCCTGTCTTGGGGAAAGTCTGGACTCTGCTCTTGCACCACTCGCTACCTGGTGCGTATGGCCATATCCAATTTGTTCGTCCTTATCAGTCATACTACTGCGGATCAGTTACTATTACTTCCCAGGTCATTCCTGGACATAACCCCTGTGTACTGCATTACCTTAGGCCCGAGTCGGTTAGCCACAGACTGTTCTATCTGGTTCACTGTCACTTTCTCCTTTGATTGATTAGTTGCCATTTGTTGCCATGAGATGAAAGCGAAGTACTGCAATGTGAGAACTGCTTTTGTGGTGGTAGCAACGACTTGCATTCTCTTATGTTTGTAAAAAAATCCTTTCTATTTTGCATATGAAGCTGATGTAATAATCGACAATGTACCTTGGTATTGTTATGTCATGCAAGGTACTTCACAGAACCTGGGTGGGTAGGATTTGATTGGTTCGGTGCAGTTTTAAACCCATTGTTTCCATTTACTTTAATTTTGCTAATCAATGCTCAAGCGGGTAGATATATTTTAGTGGCAAGTCGAGTCCACAAGACTCTGTTGGGTCAATGCAAGGGAGAAAACCGTGGTGACTCAGAGGTGGAGAATCGAATTGTCTGCAATTTTACTCTTCAGCATATCTGGCAGCTTTATATTTCTGTGGTTGCCATATACTGTATATTTTTCTCCTACAATATTTCAGCAACAAATCCGTCAGATTCTGTGTACAGTTCTTCATATATATTTTCGAAAGTTAGATTATTGCTGGTGAATTTAAGTTGCAAGCAAACACATTTACTTAAGTTCTGACTCAGTCCAAGTTCCGAGAACAGGTCAAGAGCGCCATTGAATATCCATTTTGATCAACTATTCAACTCATTAATAAACAATATAACTGATAGGCGGAACTTGCAAGTGTATGAGTACAATAGCGGCATTAGGTATATTGTCATGTGCACACAGATGAGAATAGTTTTAAAAAATTACAATATCGCTGATTATGGTACATTGTAGGTACAAAGGTATTTAGATACAATTTCTGAGGAACATATTCAAAAACAAAGAAATGAAATGTCCGGCATTGTAGACCTTCATGCCAGCTTACGTACAAAATATGTTCCTAGGAATAAAATATTAGACATGAACAAGCAGAATAAAGAAATAAAAATTTTAGAATTGCGAATCTTTCAAGAATAGAAGCCGGAGTAGACTAGTCCATTTTGGCATGAAACTCGCACCAGTCTATGCCAGGCTTCAACTGGAGGTTCTCGAAAATTGGAGTCTGCGCTGGCTTCATTGAAGCTGGGTTCTCTGCCCTGGCTTTGTCTTGAGAACAGGAATTTGCTCTGGATCAATCTTGAGGCTGTGAGTCCGCGCTGATTGCTCTGGATGCTGGAAGTCCACGCTGGCTTTATCACCAGTTTGGATGCCCGCTCTAATTTCAGCTCAAAGCTTGGAGTCCATGCTAGCTTCATTTGAGTCCGTGATTCAGCTTTGGTTTCATGTCGAGGCCAGGAATATGCTCTGAGGCTGGCAGCGCACACAGCGGCCACAGTCTGCACCAAGGCTAGGGATTTCTCCCAGAGCTTGACCTACAAGTGAAAGTATCCTTTTTCATGAGTACCTTGTAACGTATCCATCACAAATGTCCTCACCTTTCTGTTTTCCAGTGTGGAAAAGGAGAATGGAAACATTGAAATATTCCACATAGATGTTACATTTCACATCTCTCTAAATTTAGCAAGCTCATGAGTTTGCTAAAATTTCTGAGCTCATTTACTTAACTGCGTTTGCCCTTTCTCTCTTGATAAATTCCTTGAGACTGAATGAGAATGTTGGTAGTTTTTATGTACTGTATGGCTCTAAACTTATTTTAAAAGCAAAACTGAAAAATAGGATTGGGAAGATAAAATATGATCTCTCTAGCTCACACGGCCAGTTGGCGTATCACTCACGAATATCACATTCTACTGCACTTCCCACTTTTTTCAACATTTGATTGACTGAGAGAAAAGATAAATATGCCACTATCAGCTCTGAACATTCTCAACGATGTTGCATTTAGAAGTGAATAATTTCCAAATTTCACAATTCTCTGACTGACGAAATTAAACCTCATTGCTATGCTAAATAATCAGCTCTTACCCTGAAGTTGATTTGGATTTCCTAGTGATGCAAAGTGAGTTATTTGTGTGTCTTCAGTCAAGTTCCTTCAAAGCGTACTGTGTTTTCATGAGGTGTTTCCCCATTTTTCAGAATTGTAAAGGGCATCATCCAAATATGCTTAGCTGCTCATCACAGGTTAATAACTATTGCCCCAGAAACATGCTTGGTAAATTTCTTGATACAGCCTTGAATATAGACATAGAAAACTTATACTGTGGCAGTAAGTATATCCACAACTCGAGGTATAGTCTAAGCAAAATTTCGTGCAGCTGTAGCAAGAACTTATTATTCTCGTAGTCCTCGTAGTGAAAATTCGAGAATCAGGGACCATTGTTAAGATGTCTCCATTTTAAGGGATGTGAAAAATTTTGTTTTCTTCAAGATTCATTGGAAAATGGAGCTTTCTTCTTCAAGCGTTACAAAGAATTCGATCTTAAAATTTATTCAAGTTTGATCTGGATATTTAATGTACAGGGACATGGAGAACTGACGGATCCAAGCAGAGAAGTGGAGCAGAGATCGCAACCACGTTGGAGCTGACTGGAAAGGCCATAAGGTTTACTTTGTTCCAATGTTTTGAAAGGAAAACCCATACTTTGATATCCAAATAGGTTTATACACTTGGATGTTAACTTCCTGCTGTACCACTCCGGGAAAACCAGCAATGAAAGTATCACACGTCATAAAGGGAATGTGTGTGTTGTGTGCTGCATTCTAAAGTGACTAAACTAATTTTTGAACCTCGTGCTATTCACTGCTAGATTGTCGTCCACATAAGCTGTTTATACCTAATTTCAAAATCCTAATTTTCTGCTCACAGTGTAGATTCCAGTTTAACTATACACCATTGATCATTTTATATCAAATAATATTGATCTACTATTTGTATTAGCAATATAAGTTGTGCTCATTACTTGTGACAATTAATAAAAGCCGTGCTCATATAATTCCCTTATATTTTCATGTCGACCAAAGTTTATTGAGGCAGGTATGTTTAATTTGTGCATTAGCCGCTTCTATGCATCGTCATCAAATGGCTTTTGGAAATTCAAATATAATTAATTTACTGTTTATCCATTTTCTACCCATCCAACCAACACCTTAAAATGCAAATTTGTTTGCATAGAAATACTTCCGTTTCACAAATGATGACTTTATCTGAATATGACCTGGTTTCCTCTTTATTACTCTAAATTACTGAACGACAGATTGGTTCGCAGCTCTCTGAAACTAAACTTCCTCACCAATAAGTTGCCAAAGTTCTGTCCTCAACCACCTTGCCTTCATCTGAGGTTTAGATCACAGAATACAACTCCCACCAATCCTGAGGTGCTGCTGTTTGAAAATTTACCACGATTTATTACGTGCCATGCCATTTTGTCTACTCATGCCTGTGGAAAAGAAAATATTTGGGTTTTGAGGAGGCCATGCAGTGAAAATTGTGAGAATCTGTATGTTCCTACCACTAATTTTTTTGAATGTCATCAATGACTTAAAAGTCGAAAGCGAAAGGACAATTTGAAACTTTTCTAGGAATCTGTCACAGTGCTGAAGATGAAACTGAAATTCAAGAGAACAATGACAGACCAGTAATGTGGATGTCCACGTTGCAGACTTGCGAAAGAATGCATTTTGTAAATCAAAAATATAGGACACAGGACAATGAAGAAGATGTGGAAAACAAGTAAAATGACGGGATTTTATTTAATACTTCATCACTCGCATTTATTCCTTTCATACTTCCCGGAAGTAAGTGACTTGGTAGGCATTTCCCAAGGTTAGGGTTCAATGACATTACTGTGAGACCAGCTGAAAATAGTAACTTTTCTTCCTTCAATGACTTTAGAGAAATAGATATGGTTTTATTTTTAAACAATGATCATGATTACCATCACTGGGATCAGTTTTTAATTCCAAGATACTCTGTTTAATGTCGACTCCCTCATATTCCATGCTGTGATTTCAAACTTCTTCCCCAAACCATGAGCCTTATATTCTGTATTATTCGCTCAGTGAAATTACTACTAGCTGTTTTCACTGATCTGTCCCTCAGGAAGTCTTTGTACAACGACTTGACTCTCCAATCCCTCCATTAGGGAAGATATCCCATTACTAAAGACAACCACACAGACTTTCCATAAGATAATAAGAAACCGGAGCAGAAATTAGGCCATTCAGCCTATCGAGTCTGATCCGCCATACAACTATGGCTGATAAGTTTCTCAAGCCCATTCTTCCACTTTCAACCCATTACCCTTGATCTTCTTGATCATCAAAAAGTTACCCATCTCTGTCTGAAATACATTAAATGACCTGGCCTCCACAGAGGTATTTGGCAGCGAATTCCATAGATTCACCACTCTCTTACTGAAGCTGTTTTCCCTTATGTCGTTTTAAAATATATTCTCTTTGCTCTACATGTGTGCCCTCTTCTCCTCGTCTCTCCTAACAATGGAAACATCTTCCCAACATCCAGGCCATTCAAAAATGTGTACGCTTCAATTAGATCCACCCCTTATCCTTCTAAATTACATCCAGCATAGTCTCAGAGTCTTCAAATATTCTTCATATGTTAACCTTTTCATTCCCGGGACGATTCTCGTGAACCTCCTCTGAACACACTCCAGGGCCAATGCATTGTTCCTGACATATGGGGACCAAATATGGTCTGACCAGAAATACATCACTACTTTTATATTGAATTCCGTTGAAAATACATGCCATTATCGCAGTTGCCTTCCTAAGAATAGATTCAGCTGGCAAGTTTACACTGAGAGAATGCTGGAGTAGAACTGCCTAGTCTTTTTGCACTTCAGACTTCTAAATTTTCTCCCCATTTGGAATGTCGTCCATTACTCTATTCTTCTTACCAAAGTGGATGACCTCACACTTTCCCACGATGAATTCTGTCTGCCACTTTCTTGTCAACTCTCCTAACCTGTGAAAATCATTCCACAGCTTTTCTGCCTCATGTCCCTTTATCTATCTTTGGACTGTATTCGAACTTAGCCAGAATGGTC
Organism: Hemiscyllium ocellatum; assembly: GCF_020745735.1. Lineage (NCBI taxonomy): Eukaryota > Metazoa > Chordata > Chondrichthyes > Orectolobiformes > Hemiscylliidae > Hemiscyllium > Hemiscyllium ocellatum. The sequence continues at coordinate 3,567,027 of NC_083427.1, forward strand.
TCAGTTCCTTCATCTGGATCGTTAATTCATAGAACTAAAAGTTATGGAACCAACACCAAGCCTTGTGGAACACCACTTATGGAACAAAATTTCTTACTTGTTGTCATTCTGAGAAAGACTCTTGTACCAAACTCTCTGTTCCTGCAAGGAAGGCAAGCTCCTATCAATGCCAGCACCTTGCCATTAATACCATCGGCTTTAACCTTACTCAGTAGCTTCCTGAGCAGCAACTTTTCAAAAGACTTCCTGAAGTCCAGGTAGATAACATCAGTTGGCTCTCCTTGATAAAACTATGCTGACTTTGCTTTATTTTACCATACGCTTCCAACTTTTCAGAAATCTCATCCTTCACAACAATTTCGAGGATGTTATCCAAAACTGATGTTAGGCAAATCATTCTATAATTTTCCGTCATTTGACTTATTCCCTTTTTAAATAAGGGTCTCACATTAGTGATTTTCCAGTCCTCTGGGGCCCTCCCTGATTCTAGAGATTTCTGAAAGATCACCACTAACGCTTTTATTATCTCTTCAGTTATCTCCCTTCGAACTCAGGGTTTAGTCCATTTGGTACAGCCGAGTTATCCAGCTTCAGGCCATTCAGTTCTTCAGCACCTTATACTTGGTGATGGCCACCATACTCAGCTCTGCCCTGCACTCTCTTGCTTGTTTGGGATATTAATTGTGTCTTCCACCATGAAGACCGATATGAAATAATTGTTTAGTTAGTCAGTCATTTCCTTGTTCCCCATTGCCTATCTCTCTAACGTCATTTTCCAGTCCAATGTCCACTTTTGCCTCTCTTTTGCTCTTTTTATACCAAAAAAGTCTTACTCTCTATTTTAATGACTGGCTATCTTACCTGCATATAAATTATTTCCCCTCCACATTTCTTTTTTTGTTGCCCCCTTTTGGTCTTTGTAAGCTTCAAAAATCATTGATTTCCCACTGTCCTTCAAAACATTTGTATTTCCTCTTCACCTTTTATGCTCGCCTTGCCCTCCATAGTCAGCCATGGTTGCCTCATCCTCCCTGTGCCACGCTTCATTTCCTCGGGATGAATATTTGCTGTGTCTCCTGAATTATTCGCAGAAACTCCTACCATTGCTGTCCAATATCTTTCCTCTAGGCTCGTCTCCTAGTCAATTCTATCCAGCTGCTCCACCATGCCTCTGTACTTGCCTTCATTCCACTATAATACCAATACCTCTGATTGTACGTCTACCCCCTCAAATTGTAATGTAAATTCAATTACGTTATGGTCACTGCCTCCTAAGGGTTCTTTAACTTTGATATGCTTCCTTATCAAGTCTGCCTCTTGCACAACATGAAATCCGGTCCTGACTGTTCCCGAGTGGGCTCCATGAAAAGCTGCTCCAAAATTCCATCTAGTGGACATCCCACAAATTACTTTTCCTGAGAACCAAGAGAAAACTGATTTTCAACGGTTCACCTGCATATTGAAACGCCTCATAATCACTGAAAATTTGCCTTTTCTGCACATCTTTTCTATCTCCTGTTGTTTGTGGAGCCCCAGTTCCTGATTTCTGTTTGGAGGCCTTTGCATAACTCCAAGTTTTTTTTTTAACTTTTTCAATTCTACCCAAGCAGATTCTGCACCATGTGACCCTACTTAATTTCCTACTATTGACTTAACTTCTTTTCTCACTAATAAGGCAACCCACCCGCTCTGCCCACCTGCATAACTTTTCGTAAGGAAGCACATCCTTGAATAGTTAGCGAATATTTCTGTTCCCCTTGCAACCACAACTTTGTGATTCCTGCCATGTCATATCTACCAGTTTCGATATGCACCACAGCCTACATGCCATATTATATAAAATCCTGTTCTCACTTCCGCTCAAGGAGATATTAACACACTGGCATAATTTAGACACTTCTCTTAGAGGCATATCTGTGATCTTATCTGTGTCTCAGTCGATGTGTAAAATGCTAACACATTGACTGGTAACTTCAAGACCCTCGTTCCCACATAGATATCTATGCAACGGTAGTTTGTTGCTTCGTTCTGGGACTTCAGGATAATATCTGTGAAGTGACTAATGTCCATCAGTCACCTTATCTCAATGAAATACCCAAACACATTATCGCTGTCTTCCTCAGGGAGATACTGCATACCGGCTCACAAGAAGCAACATTTTGAATCAGTGGCATTTTAAGTTTTCCAAACTGCATTCGTTGCCTGCAGACCTTCCCATAACATTCCATACGGCACGTAAACTACCACGGGTTGATTGGACGAAAGTAATTTATTATGATAGGAATTGGACAATAGATCAGAGCTTACATCACTCAGCATATGAATTGAAATGTTTTTCAAAGTAGTTTAATCCCATTTGAGTTGGAAATCAACTTCATTATTAAATGATTGCAGATCCTTATCCTTTTCAAAACACTGCAGTCAACCAGGTGTCAACATTTTTGAACCTGTGGCCATGACGACATTATAGCAATGTTACTGGATTTCGAATCAAATTAATGATTCAATGACACCTGATTTTGTGCCATTATTACAACAGGTAAATTTAGCAAGCCACCATTCACCCTGGAATTGAATATGCTCTTGATACTAAATATAATGTGAGGTTGCCAAGCAACCTAGTCCATTGTTGTTCCTTATGGAAGGGAATCTGCTTTCTTCATCTGATCTGTTCTCCGTGTGGTTCTGGTCACATAGTGTCGCAAGCAGCTGTAAGTTAGCCCTTGATGTTGTAGGTGTCACTCACCTTATACAAATTATTTTAAGGAATCGAAATATCAATCCACACTCTCCCCTACCGTTAATTCCTTACACGACCTTGGCCCAAAGCATGGTATATCTCAGGTTACATTGATATGTCCTGAATATCATAGCACTGCAATGCAGTGGCCCAGGGATCAATCCACCTCCTCACTGCATTGCTCCTTACAATATTGCAGGTCCTAATGCACTCTTAGGAAACCAGATGTCATTGCATCCTGAGATTTCCATTTCCTACCTCTTATCTGAGATTATATTGCCACAGAATAACATTTTCAGTCTTAGCAATGCAGTAGATATTATTTGATCATGAAATGAATTGTCGAGATTCTTCTGGTGGCTTCGATACTTCTTCACATTGTGAACATAATCTGCAGATAAATATGGATATGGCAAGTATGTTTATTCATCAATACTTAAAATATAGCATTAGCTGATGAAAAATTTTATTATATATTCCATACACTGCATCGTTCTCTCTCTTTGTCCAGTGTGCAAGTGTTAATTTAATTTTCTGTACGTCTATCTCTCTGTTAATGTATCTTGATCTGTTCATTTTTCTGTATTTGTGCCTATATTTTCAATTGCTTTCATACCTGTGTGCATAGAACTGACAGAGACTAAACATCATATTTGTCTCCCTAACACATCAGTCAATCTATCAGTCTTTATCTGTCTCTGAAAATGTATGATTTCTCGTTTTCCACGCTTTGTTTATTCTATAACTTATTAATATGAATATACATGATTATGTCTGCATCTGTATGTACTGATTGTGTATCTTTGGTTAAGGAGTTGAACGTATGCGATGATTTTTCTCATTGCAAGCTTTCAACTAGATACCACGCATTAATTATGTCTTATGAGGAAACAAAAACTACTGTTAGGCCGAGTTGACCATTATTATGTTTTTTTAAAATGATGTTGAAAGGAAGGACGCCAAGGTTTTGATTCATTGAGAGATAGTTTATTCACTCAGTATTGACCTTTGTATTTCTCGTGCAAAGATTCTCAAAGAACAATCATTGAATAAAGGCAGGATATGGTCTCCTTGATTAATTTGTCGAAACACAATCTTTCGGGATTCAATGTAGAGAAAAGTAGGCAATGATATTTTATTTAGTGACCGTTAGAATTTTAAGGCCATGGCCACTGCTCGAACATATTAGACTACACATCGTTTTTTCCACTGAAAGTTTTGTGACCTAAAAATGTACAGTAAGGGAGTGAGAATGGCTGTAAAACAAGTGAGCGCCCAAACACATTTTTTAACATTACATATGTAAAAATATGTAACTGTATATGGCAGATACAACAGATCATTACACAAAAAGTAAAGTTCTGGGATGTGATAAGGTGCAAAGCAAAAAAAAAGAGAAGGGCCAATATCCACTGATGGTCTTCAATACCTTCCTCTTCATCAGCTCCATGGATCCTTTCCAAGCTCTAATTCTTATCAGTTTGCTTATTATCAGACCATATTAGATCAACAGGATTAGGATAGGGATGGAGAAAAATATAATTTCACAACATAACTTCAAAAGTTGCCATTGTTGAAACACTGATCGCTTATATTTGCATGATCTGTTATTAGATACGTTTTCTTTTAGCACGACAATTGCCATCACACTTGCGGTCAACACTGCCAACCAAGTTACATAGACAGAATGACAAAGAATCGAGTCTTTCTCCAGGAACGAGATCTGATTGGGTGGACAACAGCGATATAATGGTCAATGGCAACGCAGGTCATAAAGGGTGGGTTGCTATAAAAATTGATTAAACCTGAGAGTATAAGCATGAACGAACGATTCCGCCATATTATATTCTGGGATATATTGAATGAGGTTAAACATTGAGGCCAGGAGAACGAAAACGTTGGTGATCGTTAAGTCAAACAGGAGGACTTCAGTTGCTGATGTGATTTTCTTCCTTCGGATGAAATGCCACAGTGCGATTGAGTTCATAATAGTACCCAGGAGAACTCCAGCGATAAGGAGAGAAGGAAGAAGGATGCTTTGCATTCTCGCCATTACTTCAAAACCCTGTCATTGAAATGGTCAAGGCTTCCATTTAAATTTTCATTTAATTCCTGCCTGTGTTTGGTGACTGCCGTGATCCAGCTTTCAAGAGCGGCCATTGATTCTTTGCTAATAGGAAAGAGTAAACGTTGAGCTATGAGGGAACATTGAAATTTACATTTCCAAGGAAACTGAATCTGCACCAGTGAGCATCGATTGTGGTAATTCTCAATTAGGATACAAGCACACTAATCGTCTCACTGAAGGCTGTATCTGTACTCTCGACTGGTCTGTCTCCTTTTCAAAGATGCTTATATATTATCTCATGCATTTCGGTACTTTATTCTATGAGGTAGATACCAGTACACTCTGATCTTTAACCACGGAACCCCCATTTAAAAGACATTGTGATTGTAACCCGACATGTCATGGATTGTGGCAGTTCAAAAATGTTATTCATCACCATCTTCCCATGGGCAATTTTGGTGGAAACGTAAATGTTCGTCTGATCTTATAAAATAATAAAGCAGAAGCAGATAATTCGTTTTTAAAGATACTGTTTTGCGGGATGATAGTGGAGTGTGATGGAATGACGTTATCTAAGAGGTTGCAATCTTGGATATGACTGGATATTCTCTCTCATGCTCACTACGATGTTGTTTGCAACGTTTTCCTTCCCGTCTTAACTATGCCTGCTCTGACCTCTATGCTCCATTTTCGATGTTATCTTCTCTACTGTGTATTTAATCATTCAATTTCTCCACTCTTCTATGCATGCTCCCAATCTTTGCCAGTAATAGTTCCCTCCACCCAACATTATGGGTTCAATTCAATTGGTGAAATTATCACTCAGCTTCCAAATCTTAACAAATTTTGTATGTTGTCGCAAAGTAATTATATCTTTACCTTTTCAGTATATTGGAAGCAGTAAAAATCGGTGTGAACTCACGTAAAAACGAAGGCCTATTCTGCACAGTTTGCTTCAAAGAACAGAATGCATGAAGTCTGCAGATTTTGGTGCATGTTCATCCAATATCCTACAGGTACAACCAACTACTGTGATTCAGAGTCATTTATAGTTCCTGGACTGCAGGTGCTTTGATTACTCAGCTCACTTGTACCGCGTGAAAATTCTAGTGCCTCCCTATAAGAGATTTGAATTTGCAAGTACCGAACCCAAATAACTTCAGTGCTGCAAATAATGAAGGTATATTGCCCTTACTTTCTCGGAAAGAACGGCTAAATATGTCCTCAGGAAGAGCTAATGGATTTCTGTTCTCACACCTGGAAATGTAGCGGAGTAACCAGTAATCTAATGTATATTTTGGAATAGATTCCTTTCTAGTCTCATCTAGAGAGGATGCCGAATATGTTTTTTATGCCCTGGACATTTGTTCTATAACATGTCATGGAAATAGATTCTGTTCTGCAATATTGAAGAATATATTATAATGCTTCAAATACATCTGAAGACAATTAAATGTGCCAGGCATTCCTGGGCTTTGAGAGCTCAGCTTTCAGGTTACCCAGCCATTGCGATATAATAATCGCATCCTTTTCCGAATGTAATCTTCTAGATTAGTTGTAGGTAGGTACATGGCAATTCTTACACTTAATTACAACAGCTGATTCCTTTCTCGTCAATTATCCCTGACTTGCCTATGTCCAACACACCATTGAAGGCCCAATCTCTATAAACACCAAGCAGTAGATGACATGTAAAAACATAGTGTCATTCCCATAGCACTTAGCTTTTTTCACGTTCTCAGCAATCAAACCGTCAAATGTATGAACGCAAAACCATTTGTTGCCATGTCAACCTATATGATGACTTATTGGTATTATCTAGTAACCAGAATATGTAAGTAGTATTTGGGTGACAGGAATGGCACTTCAGCACTTCAGATTATGAGATTTCAATTCCAAAATAATTGGAATGCGAAAGTTTTCTGGTTAGAAACGTGCCTGGCACAAAGGAAGATGGTTGTGAATTTTGGAGATCAGTCATTTCAATTCCAGAACGTTTCTGCCAGAGTTCCTTGGGTTGGTGTCCTATCCCAAGTATCTCCAGCTGCTTCATCAGCGACTTTCCCTTCATCATAAGGTAAGGTGTTTGCTGATGTTTGCACAATTCAGCACAGAGACTGAAAAAGTCCACGTCTAAATGCACCAAAACCGGGAAAATATCCAGGCTTGGAATGACAAGTAATAAGTAAAAGATCGTGCCATACAAATCCCAGGCAATGAAAATAACGATCAAGGGAAAACCCTTGTGCTTACCAGTGACCAGAAACTGAATTGGATTAACCATACAAATAAAATCGCCTTAACAGCAGGTCAGATCAAGGAATATTGCAGAGGATATCTTATCCCTTGATATCGTAACACCTTTCCACCATCTATAAGGCATAAATCGTGAGTGTGTTGGAAAACTCCACACTTGCCTGAATGAGTGTAGGCTAAAGACTCCGAGGAAGCTTAACATTTTCTCTCAAAGTCTGTAAGGATAAGGACAAGGAATTAGCAAATTGGATTTGTTGATGAGAAATTTTGTGATGATATCCATGACGCAGTTAGATTTAAGAGAGTAAAGAAAATAGAGCGAAAATCGTTTGGCAATGACACCACCAACCTGTGAAAGGGTAATTTTACAAACTAACATGCATGTGAACTGAGTGCCAGATCCGTTCAGATCAAATTGTGTCAGAGCGTGAGAAGTCATTAAGAAGGAAATGGCAAGAATAAGGGACAAGTATGTTCCCTTAAAACAAAACAGTGAGAGCAAGGGAGGAGAATCTTGGATGACAAATGATGTAAATGTTTTGATTAAGAAAAAATGCTGAACAAAAGACTGAGGCCCAGGATTACTGCGTCCGTGTACCTCGAGGCATACACCAGGTGCAGGGGGCGAATTAAGAGGCAGTTAGGGAAATCAGGACGATGCATGAGACAGCGTTTTCAGGTGGAATAAATGAAAATACAAAATATTATTTCTGAAAGAAAATATGTAAAATGTATGAAAACAATTTGGGAAAGAATAGGATTCAACAGGGAAAATAGTCACAATTTGCTTGGTGAACTGCAAGACTTGAGTACTGTCCTCAATGAATTTGTTACGTTGAGCTTCACAATTGAAATCAGTCATGTGGGTTTAGATATCAGAGTTCAAAACTATCACATTAATTTAAAATGAAGAGAACTGATAGGAATGTTAAAAAATAGAGAGAGGAATATAGAGGGAGAGAGAGAGATGGAAAAGGAAGGGACAGAAGAGAGAGAGAGGGAGGGGAAGAGAAAGAGATAGATAGATAGATAGATAGATAGATAGATAGATAGATAGATAGATAGATAGATAGATAGATAGATAGATAGATAATGCAGACACCTGTTGCTGAAAACAACATGAATTCGACGGGGACAACACTCCTATTATAAGGCAAGCCAAACAGAGAGCAGCCAGGGAATTCCTAGAGGCATGGCACTCATCCACTGTTTCTATCAACAAACATATTGAACTGGACCCAATGTACCGGCCACTGCAGCGGACAGCATCTGACAACCAGAAGCGGCAGAGACAAGCCACTATAAATGCCGGAGGAAACATCACAGAAGCGCTTCACAGGAGGCTCCCAAGCACTGAGGATATCACCTAGAAAGGGGACGAAACGTTTGCAACAAAAACTCACAGCTCGGATAACAGAACCACAACAACGAGCACCCGAGCTACAAATCTTCTCCCAAACTTTGAAGTCATACAGCACTTCCAAACTGGTTCATGGCAACCAAAATATCCATCCAAGCTAACCCCATTGCCCTGAACGTGTCCCGTTTCCTTCTAAACCTTCCTTATCCATGAGTTTGTAGAAATGCCTTTTAAATGTTAATTTACCCACCTCAACTACTTCCACTGGAAACTCATTCCCCATGCGTATCACCTTCGCATCAAAATTCTGCCCCTCAAGTTCCCTTTTATTGTTTCCCCTCAAACCTTAAGCTGATGCCCTCTAGTCGTCCATTCCTCAACCTTGGGAAAAAAAAGAAATTGTGTATTCACCCTATGCATGCCCCTCATGATTGTATACACTTGTATAAGATCTCCTTAGTCTCCTGCTCTCCAAAGAAAAAAGTCCAACCTCTCCAGATAACTCAGGCCCTTGAGTCCTGGCGACAGCCTTGTAAATTCCTTCTGCACTCTTTCCATTTTAATAACATCTTTCCTACAGCAGGACGACCAAATTTTGGACACAATATTCAAAGTGCAGCCTCACCAACGATGTGTATAACTGCAACATACCTTCCCAGCTTCTATAGTCAGTGCTCTGACAGATGAAGACCAGTGTGCTAAAAGCCTTCTTCATCGCCCTGTCTACTTGTGACTGCACTTGCAAAGAACTGTTCTCCTGAACTCCAAGGTTCCACTTCAGTCCATAAGGCCCTAACATCCACCATGAAACTCCTACCTTGATTTGACTTTCCAGAATGCCAATATGGAAAGGGAAATGTAGAATACTGTACACATTGGCAGCTTAAAAGAATAATAGATATAGTTACTATTCCTACTTAACTGTTCCAATATAGTAACATCTTAAAAGCACACGCCTTTGCAAAATGGAAAATTCAGACACCGAATCTCACTTACAGTTCTCCAATCAAGGTGGAAAAGAAACTTCAAGAGAAGACTCATAAATAACAGCCAAGAGACATTCACTGAATCTTCCAGCTCTTTTGATACCCCAGTATCTTCGGGTTTTCCTGAGAAGAAAGCTAACCCAAGCATCTGGACCTGTGAGAGCTGGTCCCATCTATTCAGACTGCCAAATAATAACCCAAGGCCATCCCAGTTGTTTACAGAAGAGGTCGTCAGCAACCACTTTTTATTTCTGTCTCACAATCTTTCTTCAAAACGAAAAAAGGACAAAATAACATCTTAAAGTGATTGCATCATCATACCTCCTCATTCAGAAAAACAGAACCATCAATATACAAAGATGATTTCATTTATAAACCCATTAATCTTGCTCTATACCACAATAACATAAATATACATGAACTCAAAGCATGCAATCATTCACCCCTATATTCTATTTCAGTCCGTTTATTCTCACCATCACATCATCAAAGCCGCAGCAACACATCAGCAATTGTATTTTCTCATTCTGCCATGTATATACTTTTTAAATTGAATGCTGGCAGTAATAATCTCAATTTAAACAGTCTGGAAGGTTTGTTCTTAAATTTCTCAAAAAACTTTAATGAGTTAAGATCAGCATATACGTTTGTCTCAGGTACATTGCTGGCAATATAAATATTGAAATGTTGCAGAGCAAGCTGAAGGTTTTCTTCTCAATCGTGGAATATATCGATCAGTATTCAACTTTGTGGAAAAATACCCAATAGGTCTTTCCATCCTCTCGTCATCTTCTTGTCAGAATACAGCACGGACACCCATCATTCACATTGAGGGCCAACTTGAATGATTTTACGTAATTTGGTGTGGCTGACACTGGGTCAGTGGTTAACACAGCTTTCAGGCTGTGAATTGCCTTCTCAAAGTCTGCCGTCCAGTGCAAGTGTCTGCACTTCTTCAGTAAGTCAATCAATGGAACAACCACACTACTAAATTTGGTATGAATTCTCGATGAACCACATTCAATCCCAGGAATTTTAGTACTGACCTCTTCATTGATAGTATGGGAAATTCCCCAATAATCTTTTATTTTTCACATTCCATGCAGCCGACTGTCCATGTACAACAACATGGCCCATGGAAATGACATAGTCGTTTGTGAAGACAAGCTAAGTTAGGTTTGTCACTAAGCCTGCCTCCTGAAGTCAACCGAACATTACTGATAGATGCTGAAATACTACTTTCATGTGCGATTAAAAGTCACCCGGTCGTCGATGTACTCCATATGATTGGGTAAACCACAAGTAACCATCTTGATTAACCATTGAAATGTGATTGGCGCACTTTAATACCAGTTTGACAGGGGAAATTCGGTGTCAGGAAAGCCGAAATTCTTTTCTTTCTTTCGAATAAAAATACCTGTCAGCATCATCCTAGTAAATCGAGCTTAAAAATAATATATATTGCTCGTCCCCTCTTCTCAAAGCTGTCTTTCAAACGCGGAATAGGACATTGATCAGACTTCGTATTGCATTGACTTCACTATCGTCCAAAATCTTTGGACACCATCTGGTTTTGCCACCATTACTATTGGTGATCTTCATTCGCTGTAACTCACTTCGCTTATGTGTCTTTGAGCATGAGTTCAAACATATTTGAACCTGTGCCACCTTTAGACGATAAAGTATATAATGATGTTGCTTAATTGGATCATCATTTCCTATAATTAGATCATACATAGTACTTTCCAGCTTATTCCTACGTATCTCCTGTTCTGATTATATTAACTGTTTCAGATGTTATAAACTTTTCTCTGGAAGGCAACTCAGTAACTTATTCCAAAGTTGAGATCCACATGAGCTATCGGCACCACATCCTTTTTAAAACCAACCGGTAACACAACTTGGTGAACTTGTGGCCGATTCTCATCAGCCTGAAGATGTGATGATCTTCATTTACTCATAACGACGCCATTTTTATGATAGGAACATTTCTTGGATACACTCAGACACTCCACCTTTACATGTTTTTTGATGGAACTGCTGCAGTTTTTCATTTTTCTATTACAAGTCAGTTATTTTCCCTGAACTAAAACTATCCATTTTGTCCTCCAACTATTCTCGCTTTTTCCTTAACCATTCGATAGATATGGTTTCTGATAATTGTACTTTCACTTCCTTTTCATTATTCTTTGGTTTCGCTCCTGCTCAACGAACAGCTTTGTGACCTTGTTATCAAACGGTCAGAAAAAGTCCCAGGATATACTTCCTGCCATATCTCAGTTGCCGGATTTTCAATTGGCTTTTCCACCACAATAAGCAGCAGTGTCACTTGTGATTCAGCTATATCAGCACCAAAGATAAATTGTGCTCCTAGACCCGAGAATTCTTATAGTAATTCTTTATTCACATGTCACCGGATACTCCAACCTTCCTTTATATTGGATAATTCTCGTCTCACTTTGATTTCCACACATTACCGCTTTTTATGGGTAAGTCCTTCTGAATTACATATCTCGATCATCTCTCAATATCAAATGTTGATGTTCTCCCGTATCTCTTTGAAGTTCAATTTCTTTAGCTGCTCAACCTGGCTTATGTATGTAAGCCTCACCCTTGCAATTAACTGTTTTGGGAAGACCTGGCATTTTCTTCTCAATCAATCCCAGACAAGTTTTACATTCTGGTTAAGCTTTTCAGCTTCAGCTGTGGTTCCCTTCACCACTTCAACAGTAAAATCCCTGGGTTATCCAATGTCCCCACATTCCTCCTCCAAATGCTTTTTCTAAACCACCAAAACTGTGACTTCATGTGCCTTACTTTATTCCAATAATAACACCTGAGTTAAATTAACTTCTCTTTTCCCCGCACGAGCCTCCATTTTACCCTGTGATAACTTATCTTTATTACCTTCAAAGAAATGGCCTGATACCTTACCAAGTAAAGGTTTCCCTTTTCACATTCTCATAGACTGAAATTGTTGTCAGAGTCAAACTTTGATTTATAAGCCAATCATAACCATCGGCAATTTCAGCTGTGAATGATGCAAACTTAACTTTGTGCTCCTCCACATGAGTTCTTACTGCTTCAGGAAGTGAATTTTTGAACTCTTCAAAGATAATCAACTCCTCAAAGATAATCTAAAAGCGTTAAACTTTATGAAATATTTTCAATGTCCCGATGCACCTATCTACATTTTTGTTTGATTTTTTTCGAGCACAATGTCCATTAGATCAGGACCCATGCTTAGATTCCTGAAACTTTATCCATAGGCTTCTGGCTCCAGCCAATATGCACTTAAGGCTGATTTCTTCACATCTTCATTATCTCAAGATATATCCTCTGGCAGTGATGCAAATACCTCACCAGCTCTACCTCTCAACGTTTTTTTAGTTCAACAAAACCCACGTGATTACTGACCACTTCATTTGTTCAATCAATTTCCTAAATGAAAAAAAAATCTACGTCCTGCTCTTCAAATTCAGGCAATGCTTGTGCATGTTTAAACCACACCTGGCAAAAGTGAGGACTGCAGATGCTGGAGAGCAAAGTCGAGAGTATGTTGTTGGGAAAGCCCAACAGGTCAAGCAGCATCCGAAGAGCAGGAGAATCGAGGTTCCAGGCATAAGCCCAACTTCAGGAATGAGGTTTGTGGGCCATGTGCTGAGAGATATAAGAGAGTGGGGTGGGGTTGGAGGGAAGGTAGCTGAGAAATAGATAGGTGGATGAAGGTGAGGGAAAAGGTGATAGGTCTGGCGGGAGTGGGAGTGATGCAGGTCAGGAGGGTGGAAGCTTGGGACACGGCTAATGTGGGTGAGGGAAATGAGGAAGCTGTTGAAATCCACACTTATCCAGTGTGGTTTCAGGGCCCCAAGGCGAAATATGAGTCGTTCTTCCTCCTGGCGTCTGGTGGTAATGGTTCGGTGGTGGAGGAGGCCCAGAATCTGCATGTTCTTGACGGAGTGAGAGGGGGATTTGATGTGTTCAGCCATGAAGTGTTAGAGTTGGTGGCTGCGGGTGTCCCAGCGATGTTCTCTGAAACGACCCACAATAAGGCATCCTGTCTCCCCGATGTAGATTTTGGTGATATCGTATCGATTGTTTAAATTACATTTCAAAAAAACTAAAGCATATTACCTCGGATCATGGTATCTTGGTGATGGTCAATTTTATTGACCCGACCATTGGTGTGTCAGGAATTACACTCTACAGAATTTCAACCCTCAGCCTTGTCTCAACAATAAATGCAAATGCACTCATAAAATGTTTAACAATTAATTCAACACGATCCATAATATCCACAATCAAGTATTGAAGATGAGATAATTATTTGAAATAATTGATTCGTTCATTTCTGAATGGATATTTCAATTTCAATACAGCCTAATATAATGATACTTTTCTTCATAAAGAATGAAGAACGGGAGAAAGGAAACTGTTGGCTCTTAAAATCCAGGACACCAATTCAATCGTTTTCGTTGCATCTTCTATGTTCTTGGATGATTTCCCAACCACATTGCTCAACTCTGTGGAAGTGCAAGGTAGTCGGTTGCATGGATTAGCAATGGTTGCCAATTCCCCTCAATCCACTGACAAACCTGACGTCCAAGTATACAGTTTTTCATAGTCCCCTAAATAATATAGATTTACTGGACACGAAAATCTGACAATTATCATATATTGCGAGGTAATTGGAGTTGGGCAGTAAAAGCTGTTAGTGTGAATGCTGCCCACCTCGAAATGATGAATTTGGATTCAGTCTGGTAGTCATTATGGTCAATAAGCATCGAAAGTAAATTAACGGGACACTGACCACATGGTCCTTGATTAAAATCAATTTATTTGAATTTAGTTGTTCAAGGAACATCATTTCTGCAGCGAATACAAGTGTGCCATTGGGGTACTCATTGGAATGAACAGAATTAAACTGCATTCGGATAATACGTGTTAGATTTAAGCAAAACATAAATGGATGACATGAAACAAGAACAATTACATTTGGCACCTCCGTGTTTTCTGAGAATAAAGGCAATGACAAAATAAGAATGCAACACTAAAAATGAAGATAAAGAGATATTTAAAGGCATTATGACAGCATTATATTTATACAAGTTGTGGAACAGAGAGCAAGTTTCTACTGGTTTGGACACTTCATTTTCTGGGTAAATGACAGGAGTTACAGTCTTGCCAATAAAGTTAGTTGAACGACTTAGAAATACACATGGAAATAGAGCTAAGGTACTGAGCAAACAGGTGCTTTGTAATGTCAAAGATGGCACAAGTGGTTGAATAGTCCATTCATGTAAAGAGTAAATACCTGACCCATTCAAAATCAAAATTATTGTCTCGGAAGATTTGCAGTTAAATAAGCAACAGAAACATTTATAATATTAATGTTGGCTGTGATGTCATACAATATCTGGTGTAGTTTTGTCTTTGCTTTGTTTTGCTAATAGAGATACAATGAACGATTTTATAATATGTTGAAAAACGTTCATCATATAACTTGCTTTGTTGCAACCATGACCTCACAACAAGATTCTGAGGAATTCATAACCATGGTTTGAAACAAGAAACATTATTTGCAACATTTTTTCACGTATAAGTTTTGGGTACTTAGAGAAATACAGTTTCAATTGCATTTCTCTAAGAACGTCAAATCCTGAGACCATGTCAATAGGAATCAAAATGAATGTTAATCATAAATTGTCATAGAGTCGTTCAACATGAAAACATATCTATTAGGTCCAACCAGTCTATGCCGGTCATTGCTCCAAACTAACCTATTACCACCTGTGTGCGCTTGGACCCTATCTCGAAAACGTTTAGAAAATTCATGTACATATTCAAATGTCTTTTAAACGTTGCAACAATAACCACATCTGGACTTCCTCTGAAAATCAATTCCACACGCGAGCAACTCCCTGTTTAGAAAACTTGCTCTCAAGTCTTTATTAATCTCTCGCCTCTCATCTTAATGAATACTACACCTAGTCATCTAATACCCCATCCTAGAGAATGGACACTTGCCATTCACCGGATCTATGCCACTCATAATTTTGCGAAATTCTATAAGGTCACCCCTCAAACTGTTACAGTCCAGGAGACAAACAAATCCCAAAGCACAGAGATTAAGAGCAGGGAGACTATGCTGATATCGTATAAAGTGATGGCTGGGTCACAGCCGCAGCACTGTTTGGAGTTATGAAATCCACGTTACAGGAGGCATGTTCTGTGTTCTTTGGGTTCTGCGTATAGCACTATTCTCAAACATTTCCTTTGTTAGGTCTAACAAACGTAGCTATTAATCACATTCAGCAATAATCATCTCCATGTTCAGCAAATGAAAGTCCTGAACAGAAGAAATCATGTGCTCATGCAATAAGGTTATTAATAACAACAGCGACAAAATGAATGTTTATACTTTTAGAATTGTTTCCAAACATTTCCATTGCAATTATTTGGATAATGTATGGCACTTTTCTTTCTATAACAATTACTGGACCTCCTAGAAATAAATGGGTTGTTATCTTTCCAATATTATTGGGAATCAGTTATATCCCTGGCTTCAAGTCCACTAGATTTGGTGGAAAATTTTCGATGTTCACTAATCTCAAAGACACCGTGAACATATCTCCAGAAAGTGAGTGACATAAGATGTACTTACACTTTTTCAAGATATTGCTGACAGTCCACAACTTTAAAAAATTGTCTTCAGTTTATTTTAATTGATGAAGTGTGATTTCCTCAGTTTGTAGAACTTACGTGGAATTTCATCAAAATCAACATGTAACAAAGAAAAAGTGAATGCAAGCGCTAAAGATTGAAAACGTCCAAATAGTTTTCATAGCTTAGTTGTGACGACAGAGAAACACAAGCTGAAGTGATGGCATGGAACAACCGAGACTGTTGAGAGGGAAAGTTAATTCAACGCCATTTGCGATCAGCATCTGATGGAGTTTCATTCACAACTTGTGACAAAACAAGAAGTAACTGTCTTCAGTAGTTTTTGTCAGTTAACCTGCAGGAGCAAAACCCAACAATTACCAAAATAAGATGGAGAAAAACCATCGCATATTCTAAATAACACACGCAAAAAGGTTTCTTATAGTTACGAAATCAGGAGATCTGATCTATAGTCTGGAAGTGAATGACAGCAGCCCATGCTTGGGTAAGTTCCCACTGGTTAGGTATTTCTTCAAACATGCAAAGTAAAATGAATAATTTGGATTTGGCAGAAAGATGAATGGACCCTTGAATCGAGTTTTACGAAAATGTTATGTTAAGAATCGCAATATGTAATGTTCATGATGCACAGAACCTCTCTGGTAAGTTAACAGACTAAGGGAGTAGAAATAAAATAAAAGTAGATGAAGACAAGAATGGGCAAATATAAAGTCGTTTACAGTTGATGAAAGCAGATCAGATTTGACTTCTAAACGTCCAGAAAAGTATAAATTATCTGTGTTAACTGAATTAAATTAATATTCACTATGCATCATCATACTGCAATTGAACTGGCAGTTAAAATTGCTTCAGTGAAGTACTTTGGTTTCAATTGACAGAGTGATTGCTGGTTTTAGCGGTGGCCATGGATAACATGCTTCACTGGTTAGTTTAAGTAAAGAAATGTAGCAGCATACACGGCACCATATAACGCAGTCATGATAATGCAGGCGTTACTTTACGAAACTTAGGCCCAGCAATGTAAAAAAAATGCAATGAAGTCATTACAAATAAAATTTCCAAAGTTAGGGCTGGAAATACTCGCAGAACCTGTTTTAAATATTCTACGAAAGCTGACAGAATGAACTGAAGACTACTTACGTCTGTGCGAGACTAGCTAACACAAAAAAGATTGAAATTAAAATGGCAATACGGCTCCTTGATCATTTGAACAAACAAATCAGTGAAGCATCTGCTCAACTGTATTCGAAATCTGGCTTTGATCTATTTGCCGAGAGTACAGCTGGAATGCAGGAACGCCTTATTCCTCAGACAAAACGTTTACATCACCCAAAGAAGCGAATGAACGCTATATGCTGTAAGTCAGATGCAATAAACATAATGCCTGGAAAAACTCAGCAGGTCTGGCAGCATCTGTGGAGAGAAAGCAGACTTAACATTTACAATGCAGTGACCCATCCTCAGAACTTCTGATTTTGTTTGTTCCTGACGACTGGCATATTGGTTTTTGATTCAAAACTGAGAGTGAATACAAAGGGGAGACATTCTGTTATAGTTTCCTAATTTTGTGTTTGTTTGAGAAACTACACAGCTAGAAAGACATATTGGTTTGGAAAGTGTGCATCACGCAGAAACACATGAATGATGTTGTGCCTGAAAGACTGAAATGTATGAAAGCTGTGTGCAGCGATTACGCTAAAGTTCTACCAAAAATGAATTAGTCAGCATGGCTGAAATTAGCTGGTCGAGAAATGTAGCGAAATAGATAACCGTTGAGATGCAAGAAACTGATATTTTTAGATAGCATCTCCACCTCCAATATCTGATGATAATGATGACAATGTTGGTGATGACCATAGATTATGAGGGATAGCATAATTAGCGCTAACCCATTAGGAAGCAATTAGGTGAAGAATTTCCTCATGTAATGAAATTGGAGTCATTGCACACGCCTTCTCAAAATTTTCTGGATATTGTGGGCCAATTTATTATATATTGTATTCTGTCAAATGTACAACCCTGGCAAACTTGACATGGATATATTGGTCCTCAGATGAGATGATTATTGGATAGCCATTTTCTATACCAGTGATAAACGTGATTAATATCTCAAATTTATCTTCTTCTAAGTAGTGTGTGTTGTAAGTTCACAAGGAGCTCTTATAATCCACTTTAGTTGTTTCGTGCAGATGGAAAACTATTGAAATCGTATTTAAGATTCCTTGAAACAATTTCCTCCTACCAATTGAGTTTTATGGTTTCGTGATTTCTCTTTGCTTTCTTCTGCTTAAAATAACGCTCAAGCACATTTATCAAACTAAGTGTGGGTTTCTTATGGGTGCTCCGTTTTCTACCCACAATCCAAAGACGTGTAGGTCAGGTGAATTGGCCATGTGAAATTGCCCATAGTGTTAGGCGCGTTAGTCAGGGGTAATTAAATGGAGAATGGGTCTAAGTGGATTTCTCTTTGGAGGGTCGGTGTGGACTTGTTGGGCCAAAGGGCCTGTTTCCATATTGTGGGGAATCTAATCTTGCATTCACTGCGCCAAAGTTTTTACCATTCACCACTCAGGTAGAAAATATCTATTCTGAGATATTAATCATTTTTATTGAAACTAACTGTCCTCTTTCAAAGTGGTGCAGTGCCCGATTTGCATTTGTTCACGGAATCTGCAATTTATGACCACGTTTACATCTACGTTAATGATAATTTCGCTCTGTAAGTTCACTGAGTCATAGACTGAGGTTTTGTCCATGTTTTCTTTCTTCAATGCTATGTTCATCATTTCGCAGTTCGCCATAAAGCAACCAATCAGAAGTGGATCAGTCAATTCACCGAGTTGTACTGCACCAGAGGTTATGCAAACCTTATTATCGTCAAACCCAAATGCCTGAGTTTTCGATGTGACCCTTGATTCATTTAGTGTCAGAGAGTTATACTTCTCAGAAAAAGACCCGTCTGTGCAACTCATTCATGATCCCCAGACATCCCAATCTGACCTTACTCCATTTGTCAACATTTCGCCTATATTTCTCTCAAGCTTCCTATTCATATATCCATCCAGATGCCACATAAATAATGCAAGTGTACCCGCCTGAAACATAGAGTCATCGAGTCACGGAGACATACAACACGGAAACAGACCCTTT
This sequence comes from Hemiscyllium ocellatum, assembly GCF_020745735.1. NCBI lineage: Eukaryota > Metazoa > Chordata > Chondrichthyes > Orectolobiformes > Hemiscylliidae > Hemiscyllium > Hemiscyllium ocellatum. The sequence goes on from NC_083427.1 coordinate 3,586,271, forward strand.
GGTCCAATTTGTCCATGCTGATCAGATATCCCAACCCAACCCAGTCCCACCTGCCAGCACCCGGCTCATGTCCCTCCAAACACGTCCTATTCATATACCCATCCAGATGCCTTTTAAATTTTGCAATTGTACTAGCCTCCACCACTTCCTCTGGCAGCTCATTCCATACACATACCATCCTCTGAATGAAAAAGTTGTACCTTAGGTCTCTTTTATATCTTATCCTTTCACTCTCAACCTATGCCTATTAGTTCTGGAACCCCCTACCCCAGGGAAGAGACTTTGTATATTCATCCTATCCATGCCCCTCATGATTTCATAAACCTCTATAACGTCACGCCTCAGCCTCTGATGCACCAGGGAAAACAGTCCCAGCCTATTCAACCTCTCCCTCTAACTCAAATCCTCCAAACCTGGCAACATCCTTTTAAATATTTTTTGCACCTTTTCGAGTTTCACAACATCTTTCCGAGAGGAAGAAGATCAGAATTGGAAGCATATTTCAAAAGCAACCGAACCAATGCCCTGTACTGCTGTAACATGACCTCCCAAATCCTGTACACAATACTCTGACCAATAAAAGAAAACAAATAACTCCATTCACACTCCAGACTCTGCTAAATTTACTTCCTCATAAGGTGTTTTTTAATTTGTTCCCCTTTCACGTAAAATATGTGACTTTTATTTTTGGATCCTTCACCCTGGGAAGGAGACCATGGCTTTTCGGCATGCCAATTTCCTTTTGATATGAACCATTAGAAGGTTATGCTTACGAAAAGAAAAGGCCACCCCGTATACCTTATGGCCCGACAACATATTTGTGAACCTTTTCTGAACCCTCTAATTAAAAAAAAGTATTTCCTATAGAAGGGTGAACAGAATTCTACGCAGTACTCCAAAAGTGGCCTCACTGATGTCCTGTTCAACCGCAATGTAACAACCCAACTCAATGAATGCAAATATTTCAAAGGTCTTCTTGGCAACCTTGACTACCTGCGACTCTACTTTCACTGAATTATACAGCTGTACTCACAGGTCCTTTTGTTTGGTAACTATCCCAAGGGCCCTATCATTTCCTGTGTAGCTCCTGCCCCCCTTTACATTCCGACATGCAACCATCATACATATTTACATTAAACTCCATTCGTTAATCTGTTCAAGGTCCCGTCATACTCTGACTTAACCTTCTTTACTGTCGAAGACAACACCTATTTTGGTGTCATCTGTAAATTCAGTTACCACAGCTCGTATATTTGCGTCCAAATCATCTATGTCAACGGCGAAAATCAGTGGGTGCATGCACTGATACTTGTGGCACATCTCTTGGCACAAAACTACAGTCGAAGAAAAAAATCTCTCCACCACCAAACTCTATCTTAGTCTAGAATAAATTTAGTAATGCAGCCTCGACAGCCCATCTGGGGTAAATAACTTCACAGATGCTCTACACTTTGAAATAAGAGACTCACCCTCCTCTTAAATATGCACATAACGTATTCTAAGATTATGGTTTTTGATCCTAGCGTATCCTTGTCTTTGTGGATAGATGCATAGTGTGGGCGAACTATGTACATTTGACTGAAGGCTGCTGTCAAGTGCGATCACTTCTGGATCCTTTATTGTTCATCATATATAACCGACCGAGATGAGAATGTATGGGGGACTAAGCGTTATCCTTGGAAGGAATAACAAGACAACGGATAACTCAATGAATGACAGGACGTCAGAAAGCTGAAAATACTAGAAGAGATGTTGGAGTGCTTATCTGCAGGTCCCTGATGTGGCAGAACAGTTTAATACATTAATAAATAACTCTAGACACTTTCCTTTATCAGGATAGATTTTACAGATTGTAAGAATAGGCGGTAATGCAAGAGCAATAGAAATTTTTGGTTAGGCCACAGCTAGAGAACTGTGTGCAGTTCTGAAAGCCACACTATAGGAAGGATGTGGCTGCACTGCAGGGACTACTGAGGAGATCTGCCAGAGCTGAAGCATTCTAGATTCGAATACAGGCTGTATGGCCCTTGCTTGTTTTCTTTATGACAGAGAAAAAGAATAGGAGACCTGATTACAGTGCATTTGAATATAAGCGGCATGGATAGAGTAGATTGGAAGCTTCTGTTTCCCTTAGTGAAGGGTCCATACCGAAATAACGCCATAATTGGAAAATGAAGTACATGCAGGTTGAAGTGAATTTGAGGAAATGTGTGTTCAGCCAGGCGATGGTGGGAATGCACTGCCTGGAAGTGAAGTTGAAGCGTGAATCTTAATATGTAATTGAATGAGCACTTCAAGTATCAAAACATTCATTTCAAATGCTGGAAAGTGGGGTTATACTATATAGTTTGGCGCAGAGTCGATAAGTCGAAGTTTCCCTTCCGTACTTTATGATTTTATGACTCATCCTCCAGGGCAAACCATCTTTATGGATCCACCCTATCAGGTCCTGTACGATTCTTCTATATTAGAGATAAGTTGACCTCTTATTCTTAGGTGTAAACGTGTGCATGCTTTCCACAAGTCTTCATTGTGATCCACGGCCAACACTCCTTAATCGATGCTTTCCTCAGTGCTTCACAATGAAGCAGGATTATGTGGAAAAAAAATATTTATGAGCATCTTATTTTTACCTTTATACCTTTGTAGACTCAGCATATTTCACCGCTTCTGGATTGTAAACAATATGAATGAACGAACTCTTCGTTTTTCTGTTTTCTTTTATAATAAAATCTACAAATTAAGCATTATTCTATTGCTGACACAGCTTAGTTCCCAAGTGCCATGTTATTTCACATGTTCATGCATCACTCTGAGCAATGATTATATTTAGGAAGCTTTTCAGGATAAGAATTAATTACTTAGCGACAATAAAAGAAGTCCAAAGTCATCCCTTTGCATAAGAGTAACTATTCCTCAGGAAAGAATGTGCATCATTATCTGCTGCTCAGCGACACCTCAGTTATGAATGCTGTGGTCTCACACAACGTCACAGTGCGATTGAAATGCGCTATTACCTTATGGACAGTTACAAATGTGCTGTACAACATACTGAGAATGAACAGGATAACGAAAACGATGATGGCTAATGAGTTGTTGGCATCTTCACCGACTTTTTCTTGATCATTTCTTTCATTGCCATTTTCTTCCGGATATTCCATTATTTCGGGGATGCCTGTAATCAATGGATACAGTTTGTTAGAAAAGTAGTCACATCGACAAAGAAAATCTCTAGAAAGTTTCTGCAATATCACCGAACTGGCACGTGGGATGTGACACGTTTGTCTTTGGACTAAGTGAACTTGAAAATGGAATTGTTGCTGTATCATGGGACTTTCAAAATACTGTAGATCACGCAGTTTTGAGAACAGGCAAAAGAGGGCAGAGAAAAATCAGCACATTCTAAGTCAGAGGAAGCCATGCTTATAAAATTGATTAGACATTTTTGAAACTGCGATCATATGTGTGGATGAGGACAGTTTAGTTGACTAAGTTTACGTGTATTTTAGCAATGCTTCTAATACGGTCCCATATGGGAGACTGATTTATAATGTTAAGAAACAAGGAATTCAGGGAAACTTGGCGAGATTGAAGAAACTGACTTCGTAATATGACACAGAGGGTAGTGGTAGACGGCTGTTTGAGGTGAATGGAATCTGAAGTCCTATGGTGTGCCACAAAAGAAAAAAAGCTGTAATAGAACACTATTGTTTGTTATTTATGTTAATGTATAAGTGAAAATGTGAAGCGATTGTTAAGCATATGCAGATGACACCAGAACTGGTAGAGCAGTTAATAGTTACAAAATTGGTTGTAGGATACAGGAAAATGTGTATGGGCTGGTCAGATGTGCAGACTAGTAGCAGATGGTATTTAACCATGATAAGTTTCTTCTTTAGAAGAAGAAACAAGATAAGGGAGCATTTAATGAATGACAGGACATTGAACTGCTAATTACCTCTGTTAAATTATGGCCTCATTTCTGTAATTAATATACATTTCTCCACCTGAGCGTTAATTGTATCCCAAGGTGATTCATATTATTTCCAAAATAGTTTCACTAACGAACACGCATTGACATTTTTGAAGTGACCCAGATTATTGATCAATCATATAGTGCTCAAATATATGAATGAAATCTTGCAAAACCAGCGCACTATGAACGCACTGAAAGACGCCATTCAGTCCACTGTATCTAGCCTGTGTCAAGTCTAATGCTAGTTGCCAGTGCTTGATGAATAGCCTTGTAGGTTGCAGCAACTAAATTGCCCATACAGAATGAATATGTGTAACTTGATGCTTTCTGTCTGAACCGTTCAACCAGTAAGCAAACCCCAGGCAGCCGAAGACCTTTTAATTTACCTCATGTCCCGTGTAGTCTTCAAAGACTACCCTCTTGTTAAATGATGGTCAGATATCCGTTTTCTAATGGGAGAATGCGACTATGGCAGCACTACTTCACTTAACGTCGTATTATCCACATTAATGCAATTCCCCCTGACTTCACCACACTAGCAACACGTCTTCGCTGCACATGCTACATAAGCACCGCATTATTTTGCACAACTCGACTTAGTCAGTTATCAGGTCCCTCGATCGTAAGGAAATCAATAATGCCACATACAATCTTTCCTTACTGTATCAACGTAAAAGCCCTGACAATATTCCTTTGAACACTGATGTGCGCTGTCCCGAACATTTGTGTTCTTCCAGTAATACAGTGAACTCTACACAAAACTGCATCAGTGATCTAACAAAGATCTCCCACAGTTCAAGCGTTACACCACTGTTTTTCTATTCAATATTTCATCAAAACACCTCGCACATTCCTTCTTTTTCGCAGTTTTTTCCTGTCATGTAGCAATAATGGACCTGTGGACAAAAAATTTAGTTTCTCTAATATCCTGTAGTCTTCTTGGTATCTTTCTGGGAACTGCATGTTTACATGCAATGTTCCTCTCAGCATATGCATAAATTTCCACTTTCATACTGAATGCAATGATCTCATTCCAAATACGGAAGTAAACCATTGATGTCAATCTGCATTCAACAGCCATGACCTTCAGGATCAACAATAACACCAGCTTTGTGTTATCAGTGCAATCGATACCATGACTCATGCAATAAAGTATAAATCATTGATGATCGCCACAGAGAGCGAATAATTCAACACTAAGTCGTGTCATACAATATTGGAGATAATACTTCAATTCACAAAAAAAATCTCCGGTCTTAACCTTTGCTTCCGACCGCTAACATACCAAAATTCGCCATATTCCCATATATCCAGTTGGCTTTATTTTTCTGAACAGTCTTCCAGCTGGACGTAAACAAATGCGTTTTTAAACCTTGTAGGTATCATTCACGTACTGTCCACATGAATCACTTTGTTGCTCTCACACCGAAACAAATTAATTAACTTTGTAAGACACGATATTCGTGTCACACATTCATGCTAATCTTCCTTGATTGCTGCACGCTTTTGTCAGTGGGCTTCCATTTGATCTCTAATTGTCTGTTTCAGTTCTCGTAACCTGTCCTGCTATGAGTTCAGGCTGACTGGCCAATCACTACATCATCTGCCATCAAATCATTTTTAACACTAGAACAGCATTCGAAGACTTGCAATTCTCTGGTACTCCGCATGCATCGAATGAAGATTGGAAAGTTATCCTCTGCTTATGTTTTTTTCACGCACACCCGTTGATCATGTGATCTTTATATACCTTTGAGGAGGTCGATCTGTCCATGACCCCATTTTTCATTGTTAGTTTATCAGATACTTCACTGTACTCCTATTTACCTACATGTCTGTTTCAGCTGTCTCCTTTGCAAAGACAAAGACAAAATATTGTGTAAATATAAATTACAACGCTCATTTATGTTTGGGACAATTCTTTCATCAATCACTATCTTGACCTTAAGCAAAAAAAATCCTTAATTTCTTCAGCATTGTTTGCATCCTTTCTTTGCGTTCCTAATTTCCTTTCTTCTTAGATTATCTTGGATTCTGTAGCTTCCAGCTGTTGTGACCATAGGAACAGAAATTTAGTAATTGGAGTGAAACATTCGGCTCCTTGAGCCTGGTTCATCATTCATGTTAGTGGCTGATAATCTACATCGTGATTATCAGCCACTACCACGCATCCATATTTCTGCTAATGCCATTCGCATCTAAAAAGCAATCGCTTTCTATACTGCGCATGTTGGATGAATCACATAATCTCTCATTCTTCCATTGGCTTAGGCTATAGGTCCAGTTTCTTCTGTCCCTTTTCACAGGACAATCTGACCATTTCACAAATTTGTTATTTGAATGTCCATTGGAAGGAAAGTACATCCTTACAGAAGTGAGGGGAGCAAATTAAGTATTGTAACTATATACAACCTTATCAAAACTACAAAGTTGAAGCAAGACATAGTTTCATATTTACTCAAATTTACTTACGATGAAATTTTTAAACATCAACCTTCTTCAATACTTCCTCAGCAATTTGTCAAGTTTCAATCTATTCGGAACTACGAGTCCCTTTTTAGCATCAGTTACCAATCTCTTGATGTTCATGAAATACTTCACATTCCAAATAATCCAAAGTGAAAAACCTCACACTTAATCCACAAAATAATCAATCTGCACTATTCTTGCCAGACATCCAGGCTGACCATGACAGTTTATAGCCTCTTCGTAATCTTATCACAACTCATATGTGACATTCACAATTATGGTTATATTACATTCCTTATAATCATTGATCAAGGTTATTAATAACAGCTTGCAAGCGGTATTTATTGTGATATCTCACTCGCAACAATATTGTAACAATCGAATGATAGGTTATTTGTACCATTAATAACAACTCTGCGTTTTCTACAACTGAATTAAATCTTAATTAATGATAGAGAAATCCTGTATTCACACCAGCAAATTTCATGCAGAACAATTAATACTCCGATTGAATCGTGATAACATTTACAAAGTGAGCTAATTCACATTATGAATTCGCACTTCTGCTCACATCCAGGACATCAGGTCTCACATTGATCTGCATGGCTGTGAATTCTCAGCAACATCTGAATCGGGCGGCCATCTCAACTCAAAAGCAAAACATTTCAATTTCCTCATGTGTGTGCGATATTAGAACATCAGTGACGTGTGTGAGTTGGCATCGATTTACCTCGGAACGGATGATGAGATTTGAAGGGATAGCAAGAGGTCAATATTTCTCCTGTGTGCAATTTGAGACATTGGGAGAAGGAAATTCTCGATCTTATTTGCAGTTCTGCCTTCATCCAAAATTAATGCTTCAAATAGCTGACATGGCATGGTGACTTATGCAGGTCACCAAAGAACCTAAGTGGTAAAACCAGAATCCCTCAAATGAGAAAACTTTGCATACGACAAAAAGACATACGATAACAGAAGAGTTTGCTTCTTATAAATCGCACAAGACTGCATGTAAAGATCCCAACTACAGTAGCAGCATCATTCTGCGATTGGCAGGCTGTGTCAAATATGATCAACATCCCGTAACATGACCTCAAACATGTAACTGAAGTCACTGTACTTACAGACACTGACCTCAGCATAGACTTGAGGAAAGGTCTACAGCACAGTGTTCCTTCCATTCACCGAAAATGCCATTGAATGGTAAGATACTACTGACCACTTTATAAATATTTTCCAACACGAAGATAGCTCACATTCGGATATACAGAAGAGCCAAAAGAAAGTTAGCTCTCAATCATCAACCTAGCATGAACAGAGATCACATCGTACTCAACTGACAACTGTCTACGTCCAGAGACGCCATATAAATGGAAATGCGCCACATCCAAAAACAAAGCAGAATGTCTCGCTCAGAGATACAATCCATTGACAGGAAATATCGCATGTCATGGAACAGCAAAACTGCTGGGTATGTAATATTTCATCGCCATCACGAAGAGGGAGTCATCAATGCAATCTCATCAAATCAATTGACCTGAGCATGTTATTTTACACCTGACCACGGATTTAAACTTCCATGGCCATTCAGGAATTTCAGAACAGCAGAGGATTTCCTTTCCTTCATCGAATCATATTCAGAACACCATTCTGCACAAAACGTAGGTCAAAAGACCCAATGTGAGATTTGTGCCTTGTAGCTCTTGGATGTTGCAGAAACTTTGCCAAAGACGTTGTTCCCTCATATTAGGATGCAAGTCTTACTGGGAGTGGGGGGGAGGGGTGGGGGGGGAAGGCGCGGTGGTGGTGCGGCGTGTGTAGGTGGAGCAGGTACCGGAGAACATGGACACCACCCTGCCAAACACTTCCCCACATTGCCCCATTAGTTCCCGCTTATTGTGCATGACAATTCAGCATGATACTTAAAAGATAGTCTGCTTTGTACACAGGTTGCAATTATTACAACGTCATTAAAGCAACGAACTGGACAACTAATTCAGAATGTATTTAAATCCACTTAAAATACTTTAGGTGTATGTTTTCAAGGACCATTTGAAATACGAATTTGCAAATCTGCAGTCAAGGAAAACGTGCAGGTTGTACATGGATGAGGTTCAAAGGATAGAGTTTTGAAGGGACGAGGTCGGTGATGCTGCGTGAGTGGATTTGCATACCACTGTGTTTGAATATTTGGTATGACTGTTAAATGAAGATGAGGATAACCAATTATAAATTTGGATGACAGAGTGTCATTGGGTGGACATGATGGTAGCATTAACAATTTGGATATGTAAGAGGCCAGAATTCCATGGATGCTGAAGAATTAGTGAAAATAAAGTCGGAGCGAGTCACATCAATAATGGCAGAAGACGATGTAGACATGTTTAGATGAGTGAGGAATAGTAAGTAAGAGAATAATTAATGAGCAATGTTGAGTAGCGTTCAATCAGCTTATTGACAATGAATGATTGGGAACTGCTGCAAATCGTTATGCTATTTTTATTTGAGTCATTTTAAGACGATGGAGAGTGGAACATAGCAGACAGAGAGCTGAACGGTGGCACAGTGGTTAGCACTGCTGCCTCACAGCGCCAGAGACCCAGAATCAATGCCTGCCTCAGGCGACTGACGGTGTGGAGTTTGCACATTCTCCCCGTGTCTCCCCTTCTGTGGGTGCCCCGGTTTCCTTCCACAGTCCAAAAATGTACAGGTTAGGTGAATTGGCAGTGCTAAATTGCCCGTAGTGTTAGGTGAAGGGGTAAATGTAGGGGAACAGGACTTGGTGGGTTGCGCTTCGGCGGGTCGGTGTGGACTTGTTGGGCCGAAGGGCATGTTTCCTCATTGTAAGTAGTCTAATCTAATACAAAAAAGTAATGTCAAGAGGCACAGAAGGATTGGTTGAGCTTGTTGAAAGCAGATGTACCAGAAGACATGACAAACATCTGTTGGGGTGAGTGAAAGGTTTGGACATTGACTTACAGTTTAAGGAGGATGTCGACTCAGAAAAGAAGTCAAATATCGCGAGAGGAAATGACCAATAGATAAATGGGGCGAATAAGAGACGGAGTGGGGTGGCACACAGAATGTAGGACAATGCATTGTGCGATTGGTGTTCACACATTAGATAGGTATGTGATATACACAGTGAAAAAATAGGGAACTGTGTGTGAGAGAGAGAGAGTTATGTAGGACTAGTGTCGAAGTGGAATCAATCAGGGGTAGTATGTAATTTATACATAGATGAGAGTCCAAGTACGGATCTTTGTGGAAACCAAAACTGAGGACTAGGATTAGACGTCACTTCAGGAGAATATTTGACAAGACTTATCAAACGAAGGTGAAAGCAATTTGGATGACTGATTGTCATGCTAAATATGTTGGCATCACGTCGGTTTTAGTAATTCTTTTCAATGTGGATGTCCCACAAGCCAGGCCGAACAGAGGAATGCTGCCAAGAAACGTTTAGGATGAGTGTTACCTAAGTTGAAGCAACCCCAGTGGATCTAAAATTCTGCACATGTCAGCAGGCTGCTGCGCTGCCGTATCAGAAGAGGATATCACATGCATTTCAATCAAAGGCTATATCATCTTTGTTAAAACGCTATGCATAGAAACCAAGAATAAGTAAGTCAAAAAGTTTTCATTCTGCGTTTATTGCAATTATGAGAGCCACATACAGACGCAAGCATAATTTCTATTCCTTCTAATAACGATGTGAAATGCTTCAAGAAATCTACAGAACAATTACACTGACAAGACAAAGTTGTCCTTGCATTTCAGATTCTAAACACAATTATCATTAATTGACAGACAAAATTTGAAATAGTGACTAATCTCTTATTTGCAAAAGTTTTTAGTATCAGGAATGTGACTGCACCATGCAGAGAATTGAAAATGCATTGGATCGGTTCCTTAAACAGTTATTAACATCATGACATTTAGCTGTTTCTGGAAAGAAAATAGTATACCACGGCAATCTAAATACAGGGTTTAACAGTGTCACTTAGTATGACTGAAACATTAACAAATGTTGGTTTACCGTGAGATTTATTTGTACTTCTGATTAAATCCCGGCTGAGGGATGGGTGGCCCACTAAGCAGGAGTAAGTGGTGTCACTGTTCCATTCCGCTGCAGTAAGTCTCAATCCGCTGGTAACGAAGCTGGAACCATTCCCCTTCTCGCTTTCTGATTGGGTCCAGTAGCTGGAATCCAGAAGGGTGTCATTAGCCATCCAACCAATGTAAATCTCATCTGGGTAAAAGCCGGTGGCGAGACACAACAGGGTAGCCGAATTCTCAGTATCAATCTCCTCCGTCGACGGATGCAGGAGATAAACCTTAGGAGGACGGAATTCACTGACTGTAAAGAGAACAATGTTCATTTAACTGAGCTCATCTTATAACTACATCGAAAGTTCTTTGTTTGTAATGCAAGTGGTTTATAAAATATTTCCTGTCTGCAAGACTGTGCAAATATCTCTGAATGCTAGAACATTTCTTGTCCCGTAAAACAAAAACTTGGAGACAGTCACAGATTTTGAAATGACTGCCACTCTTGGGGTGCAAATGATTGAACTACATATCGGTCTTTAACACCAGGATTCCAGACTACCGGCCAGCTGACCAGTTAATGTAGAATTTTAATGAATCGATAATTTATTTAATTATTCAATCACTCAAATCCAGTCTTTTCTCGATAGCAACAAAAACTGGTCTTTTGGAAGGAGACCATGCTGGACTGAAAATGTTCACCCTCTTTGTCTTTACACTGATTGTCCCAGTCCTGCTCAGTTTCCCCAGCACCTTTTTTTCACTTCCGACTTCTAACTCCGACTTCTAACTTCCGTCGTATTTTGCTCATATTGCAGTACTATCTCCACTTACCAATTGTCTTCTTGATAGAGGCTTTCACTGGTGTTGGTAATTTACTGTCTTCTACCAAGCAAACATATTCAGCACCATTGTCCCACTCTGATGCCATTATTTTAAGTTTGCTCACAATGGTGGATTTACTTCCAATCCACTCGGGATTTTGCGTCTCGACTCCTTCCACTCTCTCAGTCCCGTTCACTTGCCAGAAAACGTTGATATTTTCTAAGTCACTATAAACTACTTTGCATGCAATGGTCGCTGTCATTTCTTTCCAAATCTCTTCAAATGAAGGTTTCAGTAGATTGACAGAAATGTCTGGAAATCTGCATTCATCTGAAAAGAATAAGGAATTCATTATTTTCAGTCTGCATTGTTTAAATCAGTTGCAAAATATGACATGAGTTGGGGAATGTTTTATTTACTGCAATCTGTTAACTGCCGACTTAGTTTGTTTCAGTTTATCTAATTAGATGTTGTGTTCGCTTGAACTAGACGTTTCCATTCGCAAGGAATGTACCTTCATTAATATTTGTAATCTATTACTGTATATTTCGAAATTGCTGTGTCTTGCATATAATGGGACATGATTGCTTCCGTTCTGGGGCTGCACTTTTACCTAATGTAATTTCTGATGCTGGAAGATAGTTCATACTGTATGTCCTGCCTTTTACAGATTATAATATCAGATTAGGTAAAAGGTCTTATAAATGTCCTATATTCCAGTGCTCTATTTATTTTTACTGTGTCTGACCAAAGTGTGGAGATGTTGTCCTAGTGTCAACTGACACCTTGATTTTTTGTTGCGTCGTTTGAGCGACCTTTGCTGTCCTATTTATTCAGGAAAATCTATTCCTGACAATAATATGATACTTACTACACAATGCACACCTAGTAAACAGCATTCTCTGAAGATTGTGAGACACAAAATATTCTTTGAAGAGTGTGAAGTGAAGAAATCTGGAATATTCTACACGCATATCTTTGACTGCTTAAGTTTGATACTGGGAACAGCTAAAACTAATAGTTGTCAGTATTGTGATAACTTTAAAGGGACATAAAAGACATTGGAAAACATGCTTTTAGATTTCTTAGCGCAAGATGGTCGCTTTTAATGCAAATATAGTTAATTCTTTATGGATGACGGAAAATATAAATGTAAAGAAGGTCCTTAGATGTTTTTCTTGTCTTGTTAACTTAAAACTTACTATCTTAATTGTATTAGCTTAGCAGGTTAACTCTGAAAATTCCAAAATCTCTTGTGAGGGCAAATGCTCCATGTCTCTTTTGCAATCCCAATCGCAGTGTTTTTGGCTGTATGCATACAATAAGCATTTCCTGGAATGATGCCAGTGCTGCAGTAATATTGAATAGGTGGGGAGAAAATTGCTGAAACTATTTCCGTATTGATTAGTATTTCTGTTTAGCATTCGAAACTCAAAGTCTGAATATTTGCTTGTCTGCTGGCAGCCCTGAGTGAATCATGTCCACTTCCACTGTATGTAATCAGTCGTAAAAGTAAGTGTTAGGAGGAGAATGGGATTGTGAGAAAACTGATTTCAATAAAATTAATCATGTCCTATTGCTAAAAGAGAAATCGAAGGTTTAAAAATGACTTTTTAAAGCAAACAATGTCAGTATTTTTCGTGTTAGTGTGATAGTTTTAAGCCTCAGCGTTCTAAACTTAAACCAACTCGCACATGTATCATGTTTCATGTGAAATTCTTGCATCATCGTGGAAAGAAATGCATGATTTAACCGTGAAACACAGACGTGGGTGGTTTATAAACTTCAATGAGGAATTTTATCTTAACTGCTCAGTATTAACGAATCCACACGAAAAAGAAACGTACGTATGCAACCTATTCTACAGCAAATTCATATGACTTCCACTCAGTCATGCCATTCGCAGGAGCACAATTACATTCAGTTCCACCAAACCAACTCGGATGGAAAATGAAACGAAGGGACTGTATGTAACTCACGTGCATCTATTCTAACATAACTTTCTAAGAATCATCTGTGGAGCTAAGTCAACGCTTGGACTTTCAGCAGTTCGCTATTTCTGTGCATGGATGCTCCCCAAACAAAATTCCTCATGCGAAACGTTTTTGACTGAGTCCATCAACAACATTTGTTCGGTTGCTTCTTTGTTCTTTCCCATTGTTGTATGAGATTTATTTGCACCCTTCAGTCACCTCAGCTAGTGTTCCATCCAAATTTACGCCGTAATTGTCGGCAGATGAATTACCAGAGAGGCATTTCAGCCCATTAATCTACCCCCTTAATCACAAACCCATGTACCATAGATCAGTGTTCAAAGTTTGGGGCATTACTATTCACTGCTTGAAGGCCACTAATGGTTGGCACAGTTATCTGTCTATTCCGGCGACGTCTAATGAGAATGTTACTGAAGAATAGAGTCCTTGAAATATACAAGATAATTCACATGCTTGAGCTCCACACTTGGGCAACTGTTCAGGTTGTATTTATTCTTACCTCTCAGTTGAAGTCAGCAATCACTTATGCTGGACCGAAAGTAGGATTATGAAACATTGGTTGGCAGCATTCTTCCATTTGTCATCATTAACTGTTGTCTAAAGGTATCATACCTTCAAGAGTTAATTGTGCAATGAAGAATTTAAAAAAAAAACTTTTCTCGTCAAACTATTTAGAAAAGTTATTACACAACTCTGGAGCCGATGATACTCGAACTCAAACCTGCCGGATCGTTACCAATGCTGTAGGAAATGTATCCTTGTATCTGTTATATCAACGGTTCTCACACTGGTTGAAGTGGAGCACTTGTTGGATATCATTTATTCTACGGTCTACCAACTGCCTGCCTGGTCTGTGTTAAAGTTTTTTTTCAAGGAGTTGTCGTGAATTTTAATGTTTTCTGACTCTTTGAATATTCGATTACAGTTTCATCTAGTGTCGACATTTGTCACAAAGCATTATTTGCGAGAAAAATTGCTGAGAAACAGTTCTTACCATTCGGGTTCCTGATAACCCTTTTCACAATGGATTGGGAAGGTGGATGCGAGACAGTGCAGGTGTATTTTGCTCCACTGTTCCATTCTACTGCAGATAAAATGAGAAGGCTCCTTGCACTGAAAGTCAGGTCCTGTTCCAGAGCAGTGGGAAAATTGGTGATGTTTGCTCTCAAAGAAGCTCCGTCTTTCTCCCAGGAAATACTTATACTGTCAGGATAGAATCCTCTTATCAAACATGTTAGAGTGGCAGAGCTGGTGTTTTGAATCTCTTCTGGTGACGGGGGAAAGATGTGGAGATTTGGCTTAATTGGTACGACTGCAATAGAATTATAGAGAATATTAGTTTTTCGTTTATGGCCATTCGTTCATAAAACAACTTATAAAAAAAATTTCCTTTTCGTAACCAACCTCTTTGTTTTCCTGTTCGTTTTGATACTGGGGTCGATGACTGATTCTGTTTTGCGGAGCATATGTATTCCGTCCCACTCTGCCACTCTTCCACGCTGCTGGTCAAGCGGCTGATGGTCAGATATTGGTTTCCTTCTATTTTAGCTGCTTCGATTTTCACACCATAATTCCTTACCTTCCCATCCACCATCCAAGAGACGACTACCCCAGCAGAAACTGTAGAGAGCACTTCACAAACCAGAGTGGCACTTTTATTGATCCAGATTTCTTCAACTAATGGATTCCTTAGCAGCACAGCAATCTCTGTTCGTGAGGAATCAAAGGTTCAGATTGTGGAACATGTTCCAATCATGCAACTGCGAAAGTTACAAGAGATTGGAAAATATACCTATTTCTCTCACCGATATGTGTTGAACTTGAAACACGATTGTTTTCTCCACGGTTATTGATTTGGATCACATATGAAGTAAGAGATAATTAGGGAGAGAGCGGGGTAAAGACAGACAGAGTGAGACAGTGAGATGTACGCCGAAAGATTGTCATTGAAAGAATGAAAGTGACATACTGAAGAAAATAACCAGAGAGAGGGTGAGTGTCAGACAGTATCAAAAAGACTGGAGAAGGAGGCATGGAGACCGACCGATGCACGCAGAAAGAAAAGCACATGGAATAACAATGAATGATGCACAACAATGATTAATATCTACAGTGACGGAAAGATAAAGGAAGAATTATTTTCGATATTGAGAATGGAAGACACAGAAAAGAGAGATCAGTGGAAACATACAGTCGGATGGATAAACAGAGACAGAGCAAGACTGACAGTAACAAAGAAATTGATAAAAAGAAAGATTGACATTGAGAGACAGGAAATTTACCACACAGCGATGCTCAATGAATTTAAGTCCAGACGACAATTGAAATCATTATCGCTGACAAGTCATGAAAATGCTGTCCAAGAAATCCCTGCACAATAAAATGTTATTGATATCACTCACTGCACCTAGTTCAAGAATGCTACACTCTCAAATACAGACTACCAGTATAACATTCCATCTCATCCTGTACTGATTACGAATATGACTATCTTTTATGATTGTGAGCTTGTGAGTACATTTAATTTTCTTACCGGATGTTGATCTAACCTCTTTTCTCTGATTACTGTTCGTTGCAGAATGAGAAACATGACAGCTGTACATAGAGCCGCTGCTCCATTCCTGCTGAGATACTTTAAGTAAGCTTGTAGAGCTGAAGTCATTGGTCGACGTTTTCATTGGTGATGTAGTTGTAAAACCAGAACTGATGACATTTTTGTTCTTCTGCCAACTGATCACAATGTTTTTTGGATAGTATCTGCTGATTATACAAATCAGATGTACAAATCCGTTTGCTCTCTGTTCTTCAGTTGCAGAATAAAATAGACTGATGACTGGTGCAGTAGGCTTTAGTCCTAAAATTACAAAAAAAGGAGATTTACTCCCTTTTGTACTTTCGATTAGACTGTTTCTGTGATGTCCTGTTCAATCGATAACTCTCAGATATTACATAAAAGAGATGGTTGTATCTTTATGTCATGTTGCTTAAATAGATGGTTCACAGCGTTTGCCTCATCTTTAACTGTGAGCTGAGCTCCAAACTGCAGAGAGTCACGCAGCATGGAGATAGACCATGTGGTTTAAGTCATCCATGTCATCGGATTTTTTAAATTTGACTAGTTCAATATGCCAATGTTTGGCCTATAACTCTTCAAACCTTTCAATTTATTGTACCCTTCCAAACGCCTTTGAAATTTTGTAACTGTTGCTACAATTTCTTTGGTAGTAGATTCCAGAAACCTACCACATTCTGTGCAAAAAAAAACAAAGGTGCCACTTCGGTCCCTTTAAAACCTTTTCAATGTCACCTTAAACCTATTCCCTCTAGATTTGAACTCCAATATCCTAGGGGAAAAGGTCTTCACCATTTATCTTATCAGTGCTTTTCATGATTTTATAAACAGCTGTAAGGTCACACCTTTAACTCCTCTATTTGGAGACCCCCTGTTTGCATATCTATAAATTCACTGTTTTCTGATACTTAGCTCATCTGCCATTTAAACATTAACTCATGAATTTGTGCAAACTGGAAAATGCATTCCTGGCCAAAATCCTACTTTCCGAATTTGGCGTTTCAAAACCTCTGCTCCCAGTGTCGTAATCGTATACGAAGTATTCATTCTGGATCACCCCTGTGCTTTGTGACCTACCTTTTGTCGTGTCAAACTGTGTCTCACTTTCAAAATTGCTTTTCAGTCCTCAATTTCTCAATGGCTTCACTCAACTCCATCTCTAAAATTTCCTCCAGCTCAAGTCATCTGAGAAATATGTATTCATCTAATACTACGCTCTGGAGAATTCCGAATTATAACTGGCCCAAAATCGATAGCTTTGCTTCTCGTCCCGAAACCTGAGGTTCAGTAATACTCCCTCATATACCTCTTCTCCTTTCTTTAATTTATGTGTGCACTTATTAAATAATGTCTTTTTGTTGAAACTTTACCCAACTTCAAGATATTGATGATATTTGGCGATAATCGGTTTTACATTTCCTGTTTATGGAGAAATTTGATTGCATAGAGTTATCTGGAAATAGTTTTGGGCAGGCATTTCTGAAAAAAAAGGTGTAACTTGAGTTATGATAAATCAACAGAAACGTATTTGCACATCGAATAACGAAAATCTTGAGGTTTTGTTCACGTACTGAGAGGGAGCAAAAATGTCTCTTGTTGAAGTAAAAATCTCTACTACGCCAACTATTGGTTAAAGTTGGCAGAACACATCGATTAATTCCCCATCCTCCAACCGTCTCACTGTTGACAGATGATCACTGAGGATTGGAAATGCACAGTTCACGACCGTTACACAGCGAAAATATTCTCATGCTTTTCACATAGATCGTTTTCAAAATTGTTCTCGTTTAGCTTCTCTAAAATGAACACAGAGTGGTACTCTGAGCGACGCTGCCTTTGGAATGAAGTTCCTAATCTGAAACATCCAACTCCAGCATAATGTAGATCACTTAATATTCCCATTCATGCAGGTAGAAATTTTTTTTAAAAATGCCTTGGTTTCCCAATACACACAAATGGGTTTCTTCCCATTCCGTTTTTGATTTGTTCTCATAAATTTAAAAAATTCTTGTTAAGGAACCAAACCACATTTTCTTGTTCCCTAAACGAAACGAAAATCTGACCGAAATGTTAAAAGCCTGGGATTCCATTTTCAGACTGTGCTGTGCACCAGACGTCTTACAGGAGCCATCAGCAAGATCATGGTGCTTGTTCCTGCAAACAACTCCTGTCTCACGAGTGCCTCAGCTGAGCTGCTGCAATTTCCCCCCAAGTGTATCCTCAACTACTCCGTCATTTTCTTCACTGGTATCCAATCTTTAACTTCATTTAAATTCAACTAGTCCGAACTCTATTTCCCAGAACCAAGATAGCACCATTTCTTGTTCACCAATTAATACATTACCTCAAAGACAGGCAATATTTTATAGCTAATTTTCTCATCCGTGTGTTCAAATCAAGCCAGCCATACTGATACTTCGACAATGCTGTGAGCTGAACACCGTCCTAGTTTCTGTACTGATCCAATCTGCTTTTTTTGTTAATCCCCAAACTCCATCGCTGCAGCAGCGGTCACGTAACACATCACATGAGAAAATATCAAATGTGATATTCTATCAATAATACAACACAATGGCAGCCTATCAAACCACTTCTCGGTTAAGACGTTGATTGGTACTTTCACAGATGAACACTGTTCATGATCTTCCGCAAAGGCAACTTCAACAGATTCTGCATTATTTTCGTACCAAAGTCTCATATCAACACTTGTAGTAACTTCCATGGTGATGGCTGCCTTCATCAGTCAGTATAATACCGGACATCTGCGTAGTAATTGAGTCCAGCCGCAAATCTCATGCAAATGTTTATGTCCTCTCAATCCTGCACTGTGAAAACAATGATTTTCTGACACTTTGCTGTAAGTATCGCAGCTGCAACAGCTCGAATTGAAATTAATTCCGGCTGCGTTGATGCTCAGTATATGCCAAGGCCAGGAGTTTACAAAACTGCTCTTGGCCTTCACCACTCAACTTCCTGCAGGGTGACAAGAATTGGTTGGATACAGGTGACGTCGGAATGACAGGAAACTAGATTGCAGTTAATTCACAATGAGATTTGCGCGAGAGAAAGATATTTCACGGAGACATATCAGACTGAAAATATACATTATGTTTCTTTCTCCACGTTTGCTGCTGGAACTGTTGGGTTTCCTAGAATTTGTCGTTCCTATATTATGGAAGTGTGACCTCATTTCGGGGATGCAGCATGTGAAATGGATTTGAGTAAAGTTTAGAATTGCTCAAGTTGAGTAGTTATTTATGAGAGCAATGTTCAAGTCACCTATCAATAACTAAACGTTCGGGGGAGACAAAAGGAAAAGAAAAGAGAGTTTGCAGAAAATCACACCAAACGTTATGGGAGATTTTATCTGTATAGTAACTGGAAAAGACAGATATACAATGTTATGCCTTAATATGGTGTTGACACAATGTTTTTGAGACAGTTTCTTTGAACTGCATATTCTGGACTTACATTGAGCCTGAATGATGGAATGGAATAGAATTAAGTCAAGACCGCATAGCGTAGACTGGCCCTCCCCAACCACCCCAGCCCCTCACACACGCACATAGTTCTTTACATCAGTAACAATGACGGTGTATCTTGCATGCAATTTGAGGGAGACAGAGCTGGCTCTGAAACAGCTGCTAAAAAAAAGATAAGAAATATTATCACAGCATGGAAGAGAATAGGCTGATGTGAATTGACAGTCGAAAGATTGAACATCAGATCTTTGGGACACATTTCAGATTGCATAATTTTGATCCATCCCAAAAAGTAAGAAAATTCCAAGGTGAGTGTAGTGATTGAAATGTTGCCAGAAAAGTCGATGCCACTGAATCTGAGTTTCCTGTTTTGGGCTATTAACTCTGCACAGTCAGGAAGTCCCAGATGATAGATATAAATACTAGTGTTCAGGATTCTGCTCATTCTGGCAGCTGGCTATAAGCTAGCTGAGTCAGTGTCATATCATATGAACGTGTAAATAAAAGTTGATCTCGTGATTAGATATCAGCCTTCATGGACCAATTTCAGGATGAACCCGCCATTTATGCGTAACTAGCGAGGTTAAAGACAATTTAATGAAGCAAAATTGACATGATTATGCAAAGAAAGATGGCAAGTCAGAGAAATACGCAAACTATCTAAATTTGCTCAAGTGAATGATCAGAAAATTGACAAGAAGCAATATATCAGGGTTTGATAGGAAATAAACAGATAAAGATTTCCTCTAAGTATTTTGAAAAGCAAAGAAATTAACAAAGCGAGCATCATTCATATAGAAAATGAGACAGAAATAGAAATTATTATTGTAAAATAAGGGAGGTGGACAACGAAAAGAACAGTTATCTAATTCAAATAAAAATACAAATAAAAATCTGAGAAACAGCCATAAAACAGCAAATCAGCAGAGAACAGAAGCAGGGAAGTGACATGCACAAGAGAAATTGTCCTGAGTAAATAGATGCAGCTGCGACTGACACCTGCCAGTACGCTCATAACATCACCCCAGTGTCTGATCAGAAAATGCTCGTGAAAGAACTGACTTTTTGACTTTACTGTCACATGATATTCTTGATTCTGAAAGATGTTTTGATTGCAAGATTGATCACTTATCAACTTTATTGGAAAATGGAGTAGACAGCGAGTAAGAAATGACAGACAAGTCAGTTCAAAAGCTGTCATACCAAAATGTTGCATGCTATTGTTGACCTAAATGATGCATTATACTCCAGATGCATTGAATAATTTCAAGCAAATCAGTGTGAATAAAATACACATGATTTTGAGAAAGGGAAATCAGATTTGAAAAATCTCCTGGGTGATCAGGTTAACCCTATAATTAATGGTTGCTGTGTAGGTTGATCATCAGAAGACATTCAACAAAATGCTTCATCCAAGTTGATGAAGACCGAAGAGGTATAATAGTAAAACAGACAGAAGATTAGCTGGGTTGCAGGAATCCCGAATAGGTGTGAATGAGTCATTTTAAGATTGGAAATGGAGTGCAACTATATTGCCACTTACGTCTAAGATGAAGACGTCTACGGTTCACTTGCCAAAGTTGTTGAACTCACAAAAATAGAAGGAGCATAAAGTCATAAACGGGCACAAATATATGACAAAAATATTATAACGGACATGGGGAATACAATGGAAACTTCAGCGTATTGCGGGAAATTGATATAGAAAACCCACTTGACCCGAGGAATAGAGAAAAAAAGTCAAAATTGTGACAGATTGCAGAATGCTCAGGTTCAGCGGCATCATGGCATCATAATGGATGAATCGTTTGAGATTAGTACATACGGACTGTACGTAATTACGGAAAAAATGATGTCATTTATCACAAGAGAAAATGAACACAAATATTTGGCTGTTATTTTTCAGATAGACGAAGGTCATGCGAGATTGCACCTGGAGTTAATGCATCATTTTATTCACCTCATCTACAGGGGATTTAAGAGGATGTTCAGAAAAGGATTGCTAGCGAATTACATGGAATGACTAAGTTGTCTTTTGAGAAATGGTTTTACATCCCTCTTGGCTGAATTAAAACCTGAATGCTGCATGCATGTTGGATATTCCATAATCGGATCTATTAAAAATATGTTTATGAAACATCAGAGGCGACGCTTGGACCATTTCTCAGTAATATAAGAAACATCAAAGGTATCGTAGAGTTAATGTGTAGCAGGAGGTTATAATTGATTTTGTTTTTAAATTACATGCCAAAATGGAGAACATGCTTGGTCTAATTTGCAAATAACTAAAATACATATTGCTAAATCATTCTGAAGTACGTTGGCAAATTTGTGCCAGAGTACCTCTGTGTCGTAAATTTGTTGGACTGGAAATAAATCATAACCCAGTTATGATGCCCTCATCCCATGAGAAAGTTTTACTTCAAAACCAGCGAAACAAATATATTTCAGACACAGAATGTTTATAATACAAGAAGCATGCTCTGCATTGGTGAAAATGAAAGGAATTGCCAATAAAAAATTCAAAGAAAAAATGATCTATTACAGTGAAAAAAAAACTAAGACGACTGGTAAAAATGATAGAGCTCTTTAAATACTGACAGAAATAGTAATGAAATAACAATTTGGAAACAGTGAAAGTAATTAGCTGCAAGGTCATTAATGTAGGTATTTAATTCATATTTCTGGGCAATTTCGAAAAGTAAAAATATATATAATTTCTCTTTGAATGCAACTGACAAAGACAGTAACACCCTGGTGGTATGCACTGTTTTCCGTGAGAGAAAGCAAGTATAAAATTATCCATGAAAACTGCTGCCGGCCATTTCAGAGAAATACGGTTAATACTCGATTTTCATCAGTTCACCACTCAATCAAATGATTAATCAACTATTAATTGAATAACATAACGGTACGTATATACAAGAGTGGAATCAGTTTTGGCAATAATACATTTCGAGGCGAAGTAACTGTTTTGGCAAACAATTTCTTAAGTGGTCAAGTTGCATGAAGCACAGAAATGGAGGAAAACAATTGTCTCACTGCAATCTTTCCTGTATCCTAGAAATTTTCCCAACAAAAATTATCGTTCTCTCTTTGTGATGACATCTTGTATATCCTTTTTTTTCACTACAATCTTCTTTTCTCCGTTTTCCTTCAGACCTCTCTGGCAACACTGGGGATCAGACTAATTCCTGGGACAGCAGGATTACTTGTTAAGAGTGACTGACTCGGTTAGGAGCATATTCACTGGAGTTGAAAGGAATGAAGAAACGCTCACAGAAGTCTTTAAGCTCTAATAAGATAAAGAGAATTTTTTTTTACCTAACAAATGATTTTCTGCGAGAGAAATTAGTTTGGGCCAAGACATTATTTGCTTTCGACAGGATTCAGATGTACCTCTTCGGGCTAAATGAATAAGACAGCATGGGGAGAAAGAGGGTACTGAATTGAATGATCTGCCAGAATCATATTGAATGACAGAGCAGGCTCAAAGAGTCAAATGGTTTTCTGTTACTCACATTTTTAATATTTCCATGTATGATATGGAGGTATACTTTTTCGAGTTAATATAACTTGTCACTCTGTTGAGCTGATTTGTTGTCCTGTAAAAATCACTGTATACTTTCCTAACGGGAAAATGACAAACGGTTATTTGCTTAGGTGGCTCCATTCAGATTTGAAGTTGGAACACGTTTTAACATTTTTTTTCTGTATATTATAGCCTTTGCAGCCAGCATCAGAGGATTGTTGCTTTGGCCGAGAAGAATGCTTCCCAAGTAGAACAAGTGATCTCTGTGGTGGTAAAAATGGCCCTGTTAATAAATGTCAACAGGTTTGTAAAATTCATTTGGCTGTCATTTTAGCCACTGTAGGGGAACGTGATATTGCATAAATATTAGGTTTTCATGTTCACTAAAGCTCGCAGGTAAATAACTAAGTTACCTGTCATAAACACAGTCAGTTATAATTAATAAATAATTTTAGGAAATTTGTCCTCACGCTAACATCACACTGCTGGATGTTCTAAATATTCAGTTGCAGAGGACATTACCCTCTGAAGTGAAATTATTCCGTGCACCCTAAAGATGCAGTAACGGCAGTTTCTTCATTTTCATATTATTCTATGAATGCTTAAATTGAAAAAGTTGATGTCAGTTTGAGTGGAGTGAATGGTTCGTATTGTGGGACTGTTACAAAGGCAAAGCCCTACTTCTGTTTTGGCATTCTCTGTCAATTGTTAACCACTTACGTGGATTTCGCCTCAGATCACCTGCACTAATAACTGATGTATCCAAGCATGCAAAAGGAAGGTTACTGTATCGCAAAAACAATGCCTCTGTGCACAACTCAATTCATTGATGCTACTCATTTTGATGTGTTGACTAAATTCTGGCGTTACGTGAGATCAAGACAGAACGTTTTGAACAGACAAGTTGTTTGGTTCGATTAAAAGAAAGGAAGCAGACAACACGAAGTGTAACGAGTGAGCCAATGACCAGCAACCTATTGCACTCTAAGCAACAAATATTGAACAAATAGGCATAACATTCATTTTAAAGTTAAACTGACAGTTGACACTGAAACTACAGTTGCCTTAAAATTATCGAATATTCGACACAACCTTGCACACAACAAGCTTCGAACTATAGATGTACTTGCGACAATGTTGATGCAATCGATATTATTTTACATAATAAGGTTGTCTTTTGAAACACGTTAAAATTAGACACAATAAAAAAAGTTAGCAAAAAATCTCCGTCAATGCCGACTTATATTACTTGTTTGAATTAGTTATTCTGTGCATCTGTGGCGCACTGGCAAACCTTAATTCTGGGTAACTAAGTAGGCTGTTTCGTTTGTAACAACTTAATTCCATTATCTACTCACATAACCATCTTACGTTCTCTATGCTAAGTTGGCTATCTGTTCAAATTGTTATTTTTTTTCCCATTTAAGTTATATACTTAAACATATATTTATCCTTGAGAAAAATCTGAACATGAGATTAATCTAAGACAAATACATCACAGCACAAATATTTGAGTCGATGGGAAGATGCTCTGTTTCGCCAATTATGCAATTGTGCCTGTTTAACCAGAATAATAATCCTTTACAAGCCATCAACAAAATCATAGAGAGATTAAGTAAGGGAGGAAACTTACCAGGTTTCACAGTCAGAACGGTGCCACTCCCTTTTTGGTAGTAGAACAGACAACTATGTCCAGTTAGTCACAGTGACATATCTCATTGCAAAAAAATAATTGGTCGCACATAACTGTAAGTCGAACAGCAGCTCTGATCATCTTAGTGTCTCTTCTCTGGATTTGGCCGCTAAATATTGCTAGCAGTCATTTGAAATCGTCTTCTGCTATTCCAGGTGACATTTGATGGCCTCAAAGTGAATGTCGAGTGTTGAAAAGACAAGTCAAGCCCAATTTATTTCTCGGGAGATTTGATGGCGTTTTTGCATTAGTAGAACGTCAGGTTCATTACTGTGATCGTCACATGCCCCACAGGTATACGTGCCACTGTCCTCAACTCTCAGATCACTAATTTTCAGAGAAAAGGATGATAATCCCTCGTTCACTGATTCAACATATCGTTCACGAATTGATATTCTCTCCTCGTTTGTTGAGCCCAATTTTGTCCAATACCAGTCTGTGTTGTACAATCCGTAGTTAGCATCTCTTAGGACGCAGTTGATGGTTAAAGTTTCGCCCGACGTTTTTGTTGCTGATCTCGGTGTTTGGTCGACCCTTGAAGTTAATACATCTGGATGGGGAAAAGTATATTTAATGCATAAAATTCGTCGATAAATAGGAGAGTTTTTAGACAAGGACATTTCAGTAACGTAAATGTGATTTTAGTTAAATAATCGTTATGAGAAACAACACTGACTTGGTAACCTGGTTAAAAGGACTGAAAGCAAGAAAATATTCATTTTTTATGCGCCAGCAGATAGAACACTTTTACAGAGCCGAAGCCAGATTTCAATACCATCTATCCTCTGAAACGTGTGTGTTGGAGCATCGACCTTATAAACCTTACGCGATTATCTTTATTTGCATGGTGTGGAAGAAGAAACCAATTGCGTTGATTATAGGTCACGGGTTGTGACGGGCTGAGTTTGGTGCCCACTAAGCATCTGGATGAGTGGAGCTGGAAGAGCACAACAGTTCAGGCAGCATCCGAGGAGCAGTAAAATCGACGTTTCGGGCTAAAGTCCTTCATCAGGAATAAAGGCAGAGAGCCTGAAGGGTGGAAAGATAAGCTAGAGGAGGGTGGGGGTGGGGAGAAAGTAGCATAGAGTACAATAGGTGAGTGGGGGAGGGGATGAAGGCGATAGGTCAAGGAGGAGGGTTGAGTGGATAGGTGGAAAAGAAGATAGGTAGGTAGGACAACTCATGGGACAGTGCTGAGCTAGAAGTTTGGAACTAGGGTGAGGTGGGGGAAGGGGAAATGAGGAAACTGTTGAAGTCCACATTGATACCCTCGGGTTGAAGTGTTCCGAGGCGGAAGATGAGGCGTTCTTCCTCCAGGCGTCTGGTGGTGATGGAGCGGAGGTAAAGGAGGCCCAGGACCTCCATGTCCTCGGCAGAATGGGAGGGGGAGTTGAAATGTTGGGCCACTATGTGGTGTGGTTGATTGGTGCGGGTGTCCCGGAGATGTTTCCTAAAGCACTCTGCTAGGAGGCGTCCAGTCTCCCCAGTGTAGAGGAGACCGCACCAGTAGAGCAACTGATATAACAATAGAGTAACTGATATTGGTGGAT
The DNA here is from genome assembly GCF_020745735.1 of Hemiscyllium ocellatum. Lineage (NCBI taxonomy): Eukaryota > Metazoa > Chordata > Chondrichthyes > Orectolobiformes > Hemiscylliidae > Hemiscyllium > Hemiscyllium ocellatum. The sequence continues at coordinate 3,612,414 of NC_083427.1, forward strand.
GTGCAGGTAAAACTTTGATGGATGTGGAAGGCTCCTTTGGGGCCTTGGATGGAGGTGAGGGATAAGGTGTGGGCGCAGGTTTTGCAATTCCTGCGGTGGCAGGGGAAGGTGCCAAGATGGGAGGGTGGGTTGTAGGGGCACGTGGACCTGACCAGGTAGTTACGGAAAGAACGGTCTTTGCGGAAGACAAAAGGGGTGGGGAGGGAAATATATCCCTGGTGGTTGGGTCTTTTTGGAGGTGGCGGAAATGTCAGCAGATGATTTGGTGTATGCGAAGGTTGGTAGGGTGGAAGGTGAGCACCAGGGGAGTTCTTCCTTGTTGCGGTTGGAGGGGTGGGGTCGGAGGGCAGAGGTGTGGGATGTGGAAGAGATGCATTGGAGGGCATCTTTAACCACGTGGAAAGGGAAATTGCGGTCTCTAAAGATGGAGGCCATCTGTGGTGGAACTGGTCCTCCTGGGAGCAGATCTGGTGGAGGCAGAGGAATCTAGAATACAGGATGGCATTTTTGCAAGAGGTAGGGTGCGAAGAGGTGTAATCCAGGTAGCTGTGGGAGTCGGTGAGTTTGTAAAAAAGTGTCAGTGTCAGGTCGGTCATCCTTAATGGAGATGGAGATGTCCAGGAAGGGGAGGAAAGTGTTAGAGATGGTCCAGGTAAATTTAAGGTCAGGGTGGAATGTGTTGGGGAAGTTGATGAATTGCTTAACCTCCTCGCGGGACACGAGGTGCGGCCAATGCAGTCATCAATGTAGTGGACGAAGAGGTGGGGAGTGGTGCCAGTGCATGTGAACATATTAGTAAAGTAATGAAGTAAACAATTCATTATAGATTTAGTAAATTTCCACACATCATGCCTGATGACGTGTTAAATTTCCTTCTTTATTAACTTGATGATTTTTGAATTTCTTATCCGTGAACGTCTGCAATGATAAGACAGCGAACTCATGCTCAAAGGCCATAGTTGAATAATTCCGATTGAAATCACACACACAGTGCACTCTGACAACGGAGTGGCCACCCAGCCGTGTCTATGAATGCCAAACTGGTCTGAGATATGACAATAGAAACATGTCACATGTTTGGTGTCTCCCTTTCGTTCATAATCTAGTCTGAAATATTTATTGAAATTAAGAATATCTTTGAACATTTAAATAGTACTGAAAATAAATGTTGACCTTTATGAATTCAAAATTCAGAAGTGAAGAGTAAAGATTCAAAAAGAACAGAACACTGCAAAGATAAAAAAAAACAAGAGACGATAGCCAGCAGGTTTACAAATGGATGGAAACATCAAGCAGGATTTGCTTCTGTGGAAATTTGTGTTGACCTCGGTTTCAGCGATTTGGATGTCAACCTAAAGTGAGTGCTCTTGAAATTTGAATAATGTATTCAAGTACACATTTTGATTAACAATTTAGGAAAAAAAAATCAAAGAGAAAACGATAAAATGGCGCAATTATCTTTAAGTCACGATTACTTGTGGGAATTTTGCAGTCTTTATACAAAAGAGCAATGGTATTCCTTTGAATTAGCAGACGTCTGATGCTTTGGAATGGAAGGACTTTTTAGAGAATATCTTTAAAGCATGATAGGACTCTAAAAATAAACACATGAAATTCCAGTTCATTTTTAAAAATTATGAAATCAGCACAAATCAGAACAAATGACTAATTTAAAATGTACTGAAGATAATATACCATATTTCGACAATTTAGTTTTCGAATCCACCCGAGAGTATGAAGATTATAATTTCAAAGCCGACATCAGAGATTCTGTATAATGACGACTGGCATGTGGATATACCGGTACGGGGAATGCATAAATTTGTTATTTTCGTTGCTCAAAGACCGAAGAGTGGTATGCTGGCCCAGTGGTTAGCACTGCTGCCTCGCAATGTCTGGGTCCTGCGTTTGATTCCCACCTCACGCGAATGTCTCTGTGGAGTTTGCGCATTTGCCCGCGTCTGCGTGAGTTTCCTCCCACATTCCCAAAATGTGCAGGCCAGGTGAATTGGCCAAGCTAAATTTCCCATAATGTTAGGTACATTATTCAGTGGGAGGTTGGGTGGGATATTCTTCAGAGGGTTGGTGTGGACTTCATGGACCAAAGGGCCAGTTTCCACACTGTGATCTCATCTAAACTAAAAGAAAATATGTATTTTCAATAGATACGTATGAAATACAGGACAGGGGGTCCTTTTATACTTAGAGGAAAAATACCTTCGTGAAGTTGCTGAGTATAGAAACACATGCCATGCATACACTTTGGCAGATGGGGAAAAGACATATAATCGCAGACAGGGTAGTGTCCCTGTATTATTTTCCAGTCTTGTAATTTTCATGTGATATTTCCTCAGATGGACTCCCAATAAAACTAATGACGTGAAGTTTTGATAATACTGTTCTACGAGTTTGCTGCTGAGGGTGCTGTTGAGCATTTCAAGTGTATTACATTTGCTTTTCTTCAGTGCAGAATATCCAGTATTATTGCATGTGGCGATCATTCATAGAACATCATACAGTTATACAGCATGGAAATAGACCCTTCAGTCCACTCGTGCATGTATCCTAAACAGAACTGCACCAATTTTCCAGTTTGTTTCTCATATTCCTCTGAAATTTTACTATTCATGCACCTGCCCAACTGTGTTTTAAATGTTAAATTTCCACCTACCTCTACCACTTCATTATGGACCAGAAAATCCACCCTTGACATACGTTAAGAAGCTAGTCAAGACCTTAACATTTGAATGTTTTGAAGGCAAGTACTCAGCGTTGCATTCTGGAAGTAATTTGATCGTCAAAACCACCAGTTGTGTATTATAGCAAAATATAACAGGGAAAAGATGAAGTTGATTAACTTAATTCTAAGGAAGACTTAATGGCATAATAGATGATATAACTACTGAACGATAACAGTTCCAATAAAGTAATATTTCATAAACTCACCCCTGTCAAAATGAAAATTCAGAAAAATCGTTTCTTTGAAAGACAATTCTCCTGTCTAGGAGGAGAAGCATCTGGAGAAAATAATAGGGAAATGTGTATTTCAGCTTGCATCCAGCTTCAAGATCTGGCAACTGCTTGCACTGAAAACCTAAAACTAAATATCTTGGTTGACTGGGATACAGCCCCAACCATTTGGGCTACTTCGATTGTTCATGTTTTCTTTAAAGAATTACCTAAGACCTCATAAGCTGTTTACTTTCTTGGCTTTCAATAGGTAGAAACACCCCTCGGTCTTAAAACCTCCCTTCAAAATAAAAGATGAAAATACGCATATAAAGCCATAACAACGTCACAAATTCCTCTGGCATTACATTCCATCCATGCACCACCCTGCCTGTGTGAAGTTTATTCCTCGGGTCTCTTTCAATTCTTTCTCCTCTCATTTTCAAACCTCTAGTTTTAGAACTCCCTTACCCTCGGGCAAAGACCTTGGCTATTCACGTTATCTGCGCCCCTCATGATTTTATGTACACTGAAAAGGTCACCCTGCAGCCTCGCACAAACTTTCAGCCCAAATAAAAACCCTCGAACACAACCTTGTTCTGCCTTGTAACAAAGAGCCAATTTTGTGTCCGTGGGTGGCAGCAGAGAATATTATTATAACTGGAGGTCTGTGATCAGATGAATTGCTGAAAGAAAGAACATGGTGGCGGAGGAATAGAAGCACAGTATGTAGGCTCCTCAGCCCTGAAGCCGGTTTCTTTTCTACTCCATTCTTCTTTATTTTTCTCTTTTTCTGTTTTTAATCCTTTTCAATTAGCATACACAGTATAGATGATAAGAAATTCATTATATCTTCATTTAAAAGATTCAGCTGAGAGTTTTTTCTCAGTGGTGGTTTCTTCTGGTCTTTCCCTGCATGTTGCACTTGGCCTGCAGCGTGGTCTCTGATGGAGCGCCATGTTGCGAAGGTGCTGGTGTTTGACGGAGGTGGACAAAGTTAAAAATCATATAACACCAGATTATAGTCCAACATATTTATTTGGAAGTATTAGGTTTTGAAGCACTGCTTCTTTGTCAGGTAGATGTGGAGCAGGATCATAACACACGCAATTTATAGCAAAACATGAAAGTATCATGCAACTGAAACGACATATTGATCATCCCAGATTGCTGTTAAGTCTTTCATCTTTTAGCATGAGTTGCAGGTTTACACTCATTAATATATAAATATCAGAACTTCTCAGTGACATCTCAACTCAGACACTGCATTAAAGTTGAGGTTAGAGTCTGTCTGTATCACGCATTCACAGTCACACGCACATAGTCTCAAACACTGTCTCGCTCATGCACTCACACACATGGGGTGAATTTGCATTTGCAGAATTGCATTTGCAGACACGATTTATTTTGCTCAAAAAGCATACATTTTTTCAGGCAGTTAATGCAGGCAGTCACTCCATTTTATAAATTCGTACTTCGGAAATAGAACCACTCAGACTCAAGATTGGGATAAAGAGAATGTGTGATTCTTAGCTTTCATGAAACTGATTGTCCCGGTTTGAATTCTCGACGGCGGTCTGACTCAATCATAATCTTCAGCAAATGCTTCCGACTTGATATTCCAATGTGTCGGCGTATTATTTTATCAATGGGTGGCAGACTTACCCAGTCCAGTGATCTGGCAGTCCGCGTAATTTTACGTGGGGTTCTTGGCAGTCTTTCTGTGGAGGCTTTCAGCCCCATGGAGCAGCGCCCCGACGTTTCAGTTTTCATCCCATCGTGTCACTCTCGTCGTGGATGTTGTTCTCATTTCGATTGGATCTGTTGTCTCTTGATAGGATTCCTTCAAGACCAGGAGCCCTTGAATGGACTTTAACGAACTTTGTCTTTTATTTACTTCTTGTAACTTATTACTTTATCACGATTTCTGTCATTAGTCAAGGCGCCATGGCAGGGCTACTTAAAGTACAAATGAGAAGAAACTCTAAATTCTAAATACGACTGAATTGTGCACAAATGTTATTTGTTCATCAGCTTGTATCCAGTTCAATGATCAAAGATATAATGCTTTCTCTGGACAGACGTGATGAAAGTGTGGCTAGTAGAACATTGTTAGATTTGAGAATATTTTGGGGACAGTAGTTATAATATCATTGTGATGTCCTCAGCTGTGGATTTCTGAAATTCAACCTTTACAAAAAGTCTAATTGGATGGCTGACTTGAATACTCCGATCAGAAGAACACATTGGTTTCCCGCAATTCAGTGATCAAGAAGACCTCCAGTTTACCTAGAAACTATCCTCTTTCTGCGAGGCAAAGGTCAAGAATGTGGTTGAATACACTCGTATTTACTGCATGAATTCAGTTCCACCTACTTGGGAGTTCGACACTATCAAAGGCAAATCTGACCAAAATCTACACAAACGCAAACAAAACTTATTGGACTGTAGCAAACGCATTTGTTATCTTCAAGAGTCACGACAGTCAGTGGTTTCACCGGTTTCATTAATTTCAACGTTGTCTGTTTTGGTTTTGCTCAGTCAGAGTCTGCTTCTGTCCCTTCAACTTTTCATGTTCCATCTTGAAGATTTTATCGTCCCGTTTTTATTGTTGTTTGAGAAAGTCGAGACATAATTCTATATTTTTGCAAAATATCATTTGTACAGTTAATTCATCATTCATCGATAGAAAAAATGTTTCCCATAAGTCTGTTTCTTGCATGTTTCAAATTTCAAGTTTTGTCCAAATATTCACTCCAAGAGTGTGCAGTCTGAAGTTTATTAACAAGCTTTCGTTGGGACTTATGGTGAATCCTTCTCAAAATCTGTATAGGAAACATTGATAAACATTTGCTTATTTAAGAACCTCTTTAAAGAAGGAACTCGATTTGTTAGTCATAACGAATCATAGAGTCATGCAGCAGAGAAGCAGACCCTTCAATCTAACTATTCTATGTCAAGCATGATCCCAAGATGAATTCGTCCCACCGACTTGCTCCTGACCCATATCTGACCAAACCTTTCCTCTTATCTTCTCAGCCAAATATCTTTCAATCATTGTAATTTTATCCACATTCATCACATCCTCAGGAAGTTCATTCACTATGAGAATCTCACACCGTAAACAAAATCCTCATGTCTTTTTTTAAAGATCTCCTCTCAACTTTAAAAATGTACCCCCTAGGATTGAATTCCCACATCTTTGAGTAACTCAACATTAACTCTACTTTTTCCCCTCATTACTTTGCAAACTTCCATTAGGTCGCCTCTCAACCTGCTGTGCTCAACTGAAGAGTCCCGGCCAATCCAGCCTTTCGTTCTAATTCACACCTTGCAAAGTCAGCAGCAACCTGGGCAAATCAAGGCAGATGCAATATAATTTGTTTCAATGTGAAGCTATTCAAATTGGAAGCAAAAAACAAGAAATACCATTACTACCCGAATGACTGTAAATTGGCAGAGTAAACTGTTCAGCAGGACCTGAGGCGGCACAGTGGCTTAGTGGTTAGCTTAGTTGTCTCATAGCCCCAGTGATCGAAATCCAGTATTCATGACTTTGAGGTGGAATCTCCTGGTAGCCAACGTAGAAGCAGGGAATTGCAGCTTTTCCCAAATGTCCCTCTGGTGCCATTCGAGACCAAAAATACTCGCTGGGTCTTCCATTATGAATGCCAGTCACCAATGCTCAATTGTAGGAAGGATGTTCTCAACTTGGAGACACCCACGTCTTATAATACCTTCACTGTAGAAACTGTCCATTAGGCCCCACAAGTCCAGACCAATTCTACAAAGAGCACGACTCACCCCCATGACTTATGCACTTATCCTATGCATCCCTGTCCACTATGGGCAATTTAACATGACCAAACCAACAAAATTACACGTCCTTGGAATGTGAGAGGAAATCTGAACACCTAGAGGGAACTCCCGGAGTCACGAGGAAAATGTGCAAAACCCACACAACCAGTCGCCAAGGCTGGAATTAAACGCTGTCCATTAGCACTCTGAGGCAGCTAAGCTGACTACTGAGCTACCGTGCCGCCCCAGATTCCACTCTAAGTTGTCCTCTCTTAATTTACAGTCATTCAGGTAGTAATGTTCCTTCTTGTTTTGCACTTCCAGAGTGAATAAGCTCTCATTTATCCAAACTATGCTGTGTCTGCCATTAATTTACACTCTCACCCTGTCCAGATCATACTGGAGGATCGCTGCATACTCGTCACAGTTCAGCCTCCCACCGAAGTAGGTATCATTTTCATACTTTGTGTTGTTATATTTTGTTCCCTCATCCAAATAATTAATATTTATTGTGAATAGTTGAGGTCATAGTACCGATCGCGGTGGCAACCTATTAGTTACTGCCTGACAATTTGAAAATGACCTATTAATTCCAAATCTTTGCTTCCTCTCTGCCAACGAGTTTACTCTGCATCTCGCCCAATCTCACGCTTAAAAAAAGACAAATAAATGTTTTCAAGCCATCACGTTCTTACAGAGTGTATCTCTGATAGGTAGGTTCTTGATTCGTAAGGGGTCCAGAGTTACAACAAGAGAATAGTGTTAAGACATGTAACAGCCATGATCAAATGGTGGAGCAAACTCAAATAGGCTGACGACCTTACTTAAGTCTTGCATGCTATGGTCTTAAGGCTGAAGATTGATTTGTTATGCATGCTCCTTTCCAGTATTGTGATTACACTCAGTTTGGGTTGTTAATTCTGCTCTAATGTTTCAAAAACTTTTTTTTACTACTTATTCCTCCACTTGACGGGCGCACACAGAACCTAACATTAAGTCAGCTCACAAAAAAAACAATGCACAGAACGTTCACATCTTCTCCAAAATGCCCTTAAATGTCTCGCTTCTGAATCTACAGCCGCTCATTTTCCGTGGGTTCTTACTCCAACCATACCATTTTCATGGCTTGGCCAGGAATGCTTGGAATTCCTAATAATGTGGGAAATTTCATACAGAGGCTAATTTAAGATGCATTATTAAATTAGGACGCTTTTGTAGAATATTAAACAAGGAAAATATATCACAGGGATTATGTAATCATAATTAAAATGAACCATTGAGATTATAACGTCGTTATTTTATATATATATTTTACACTTCAGTGCCTACAAGAATTAGCAGTGTTTATGAAGCTCTCGATTCAGCACGTGATGGGGGAAAAGTCCTGTGCAAATGCAAGTTATTTTGTATATTTAATGAATGTCATTACTGCACGCACACGTCTTCATTTCTTATATTCTGTAAGAGAACAAAATTAAACATTCTGAATAACAGTAGTCCGTGAAATACATCAATATTTCAAACGTTATTAGGTGTTTCAAATTAAAGATTTCAAACGCTTAAATATTCCGAAGTTAAATATGAACTGGAGTTCAGACAATCAATATTTGTGCTGTTCTCCACAACATGCAGGCAGATTCGTTCCAATGCCACATTTAACCAAACGTTATTGTATCACAATGTAACTAAAAGACGGAACTAGCTCGTTTTCTAGTCATTTATTGCCATTACCTCCCTGCTCCCATATAATTAATAATGAACAAGAAAGAACTTGGAATCACTGAATTCGATCGGGAAACTTTGCTAAATAGGAGATACAATAACTTCTCCTAATTATCTGTTCCAATATAAGCAAACCACTGGACACATCCCTGGCAAAAGGCAAATTCTTCAGAAAGCAGCTTTTGTCTCCCATGCAATGCAGCAGCTCAGGAAGAGAACCCCCAATCCGCACCTCCCATTCCCAAGCGTTAGGCTGTAATCGAGAGAGGGAGAAATAACTTTCACTACTTCAAGACCCCAATAGCAACTGTCGAAAGCTAAACTTAACATCTTGGATCTGTGTGTGAGAACTTGAACATGCCCATTCAGGCTGCTTCCATTGCGCCAGCTTTTTTTAAAAATCAAAACAACGAAGACATCACAACTAGTTAATCTTCTCTTAGACTGCTTTGCACCTGTCCACCAATCTTCCTCTCTGTTAAACAAACCAGAACAAAACACACCTTTTAAAGCCACAACAGCATCACACTTCATAATATCAGGGGGAAAACTTGCATATTTCTGTCAGAAAATCACTGTCACAAACATTCTGATATTGAAAAGGAAGAGGTATTGAGCGTTTAAAAAAAAAACAAGACAGCTAAGTCCCCAGACCATAATGGGACCTATTCCAAAATATTCTGCGAGGCAGGAGAACAAATTTCTGCAACATTGACAGACATCTTGTGTCCTCTTTGGCCACAGGTGATGTCCCAGAGGACTGGAGAATAGCCAACATAATCTGAATGTTTAAGAAGGGTAACAGGGATGATCCAAGAAAGCACAGGCCTGTCACCTACACATCAGTGGTAGGGAACATATTGGAAAAGATTCTCAGGGACAAGATCTATGCGTATTTAGAAGTAAATAGATTTATGTACAGGGGAGGTCATACCTCAGTATCTTGATCAAGATTTTTTGAGAAGGTGACGCAGTTGATTGAAGAGGGAAAAGCGACTACTGTTGTCTATATGGACTTCAGTAAAACCTTTAAAAATGACCCTCGTGGCAGGCTTGTACAAAAGGTGAACTCACATGGTACCAGGGATATAGAATTGGCTCAGTAATGAGAAACAGAGGGTATTGGTACAAATATGCTTTTTGGAATAGAGGTTGTGTCAAGTGGTGTTCCAAAAGGATCAGTTCTGGGGCCTCTGCTCATTTGGAGCAAAACGTGGCTGGTCTGATTAGTAAGTTTGTGGATGATACAAAGACTGGGGGAGTTGTAGATATTGGGAATGATAGTCAGGGGGTACAGCAGGAATCACATCAGTTAGAGGCATCGGCAGAAACCTGGCAGATGGTATTTAACCCTGATAAATGTGAGGTGGTGCATTTCGAAAGGTACAGTACGGCGGAAATTATACACGGAAAGATAGAACTCTTAGAAATATTGATTGACGGAGAGATCTGTGTGTGCAAGTGTACAGCTTGGCGGCACACTGGCTCAAAGGGACTGCATGGTGACTCAGCAGTTAGCATTGCTGGCTGACCAGCGCCAGGGACCCGGGTTCGATTCCAGCCTCGGTCGACTGTCTGTATGGAGCTCGCACATTCGCCCTGGCTTCCCCAGGTGCTCCGGATTCCTCCAAAGATGTGAAAGGTAGGTGAATTGGCCAAACTAATTTGCCCACTGTGTTCAGCAGTCTGTGCATTAGTCGGGGTTAACGAGGTAATAGGTAGGAAAATGGGGTCCGGTTGCGTTAGTTTTCGGAGGCTTGGTGTGGACTTGTTGGGCTGAACGGCCTGTTTCCAGAGTGTAGAGATTCTATGAGGCCACTGAAGGTGACCGCACAGGCAGATAAGACAGTACCAAAGGCCTATGGCATGCTTGCCTTCATTGGAAGGGGCACTGGATATAAGAATAGGCAAGGTATGTTGCATTTTACAGAGCTTTAATTCGGCCACACATGGAATATTGCTGACAGTTCTGGAAGAAAGATATGGTTGCTTTGGAGAGGGCACAGAAAAGGTTTACCAGGATGCTTCCTGGTATGGGGGATTTTAGACATGCAGAATGTCTGGATAGCTGGGTTCAATTTTCACTGGAACCCAGGAGGTTGACGGACGACCTGATAGAAGTTTATTAGATTGTGAATAACATGGTTAAATTGGAAAGCATAAGGCTTCTTCTCACTTTGGAAAGGTCAGTTGCTCTGGACCATAGTTTCAAGTTGAGAGAAAGGAATTTTGAAAGAGATGTCTGAGGCAATGATTCCATACAAAGGGAGGTAAATGACTGGAATGCCCTGCCTATGGAGATGGAAGCAGACACAATAGTAGCATTCAAAAGTACCTCGATGCACGCATGAAGGGGAAGCGACTGGAGAGCTACAGATCCTGTAAGTGAAGATAGCATAGAAGGGCAAAATATGTTGGCGCAGGATTGAAGGGCAGCTGGACCTGTTCTTGGGCAGTGTTATTCTTTATTCTTTTTTCTAAAATTCTTGACAGGACGCGACCAGCAATATTATTCCAGGCTTGGAAGTAAAATTGTAGCTTTTTGTCTTCTAAGGCACCAGCCGTCCACTTCTGTCAAAAACAATATCTGCAAAGAATGTGCTGTTGATTGACAACTGGGGTGTTTCTCTTGTCCAAATAATGTCAATTCATTGAGATGTGGATAACACAGTTGAGATGGAAATTATTGACCATTACAAGTTGCCCTTGAGAAGGTGGTCAGTCAAAGAACAAAGAACAAAGAAAATTTACAGCCTAGGAACAGGCTGAGCCGATCCAAATCTACTCTTCAGACCTGTTGCCCAATTCCTAAGCATCTGGATCTGGTTTCTCCCCACCTGCTCATGCATCTGTCCAGATGCACCTTAAATGAATCTACAGTGCCTGCCTATACTACCTCTGCTGGCAACGCGTTCCAGGCACCCACCAACATCTGTGTAAAGTAGTTGCCGCATGTATCCCCCTTGAACGTTTCACCTCTTACCTTGTAAGCGTGACCTCTCGTTATTGAATCCTTCATTCTGGGAAAAAGCTTATCTCTATCTACCCTGTCTACATCCTTAATGATTTTGTAGACCTCAATCAGGTCTCCCTCAATGGCCTTTTTTTCTAATGGGAATAATCCTAACCTAATCTCTCTTCATAGCTAAAACCTTCCATACCAGGCAACATCCTCGTAAATCTTCTTTGCACCCTCTCCAAAGCGTCCACATCCTGTTGGTAATCTGGATACCAGAACAGTACACAGTATTTTAAATGCGGCTGAACCAACGTCGTGTACGATTTTAACATGACTTGCCAGCTCTTATGCTCAATAGCCCGTCCGATGAAGGCAAGCATACCATATGCTTTCATGGCCACTCAATCCACCTGTGCAGCAACCTTCAGGATACAATGGACCCGCACTCCCAGATCTCTTTGCTCATCAACTTTTCCCAAGGCTCTCCCGTTCATTGTATATTTCGCTCTGGAATTAGACTTGCCAAAATGCTTCAGCTCACATTTGCCTGGATTGAACTCCATCTGCCACGTCCCTGCCCAACACTCCAGTCTATCTATAGTTTTCTGTATTCTTTGAAAGTCCCTTATGCTTTCTGCTACTCCACCAATCTTCGTGTCATCTACAAACTTGCTGATCATACCAACAGTGCCCTCTTCCAGATCATTTATGTATATCACAAACAGTAGCACCAACACCGATCTCTGTGGAAACCATTGGTGACCTTTCACAACTTCGAGAAACTCCCTTCAACGACGACTCTGTCTCTTGTTGCTCAACCAGTTATTTATCCACCTGGTTAGAACACCTTGCACACCATGTGACTTCATTTTCGCTATTAGTTTGCCATGGGGAACCTTATCAATCGCCTTGCTAAAGTCCATGCAACAACCCTTCCGTCATCTATCAACTTGGTCACTTCCTCAGTACATTCTCCAGCAACTTTCCTAACACTGACGTCAGACTCATTGGTCTGTAGTTACCCGGAATATCCCCACTACTCTTCTTGTACAGGGGGACAAAATGAGCAACCCTCCAGTCGTCGTGCAGGGGGACAACATGAGCAACATTCCAGTCTCCTTCAATACCTGTTTCTCCGGAAGGTCCAGAAATCAAAGGTGTCAGTCCAGTTTCGATTCACTTTTGGTGATATGGGAAAATGTTTGAAGGCTGTGGGAACTACAAAGACTGTGAGCGCTGACAACATCGTGACAGTGGTACTGAATACATATCATCCAAAACTTGCCGTGCCGCTAGCTAAGCTGTTCCAATATAACAGGAGCCTGGCACTCACTCGATTATGATGATAGTTGTCTCATTATGTCCTGTCTAACGCGACAAATTAACAGCAATCAGTATAATCGTGATCATTAATAAAATGATAGAAAGGGCCCTCAGCAGTGCTAAACAGCAGTAGCTGCTTTACCATAAGTTTGCCTTCCGCCAGACCTTCTTAGCTTCTGGCATCAGTATAACCTCAACACAAACATTGACAAGTGAACTGAATTCCAGATGTTAACTAGAAGAGATAGTCCCTCAAGTCAAGGCTACACTTGATCGAGTGTAGGATCAAGGAGCACTAGCGAAAGTAAGATCAATGGGAATCGACACTTATGTTTGATTGGCGTCACATTTAGTCGGAAGGAAGATAACTGTAGCAATTCGAGGTGAGATGGCTCAGCCCAAGGACATCTCTGGAGGAATTAGTTAGGGTAGTATTGAATACACAATTGTCTTCAACTGCTTCGTTAATCATCACATTATCAGAAGTGAGGGCGTTTGATGATGACGACAATATATTCAACGCAATTCACTACTCCTTAGGGATGTGATTATTTATGTTTAGGAAAGAGTGGGCTTATCAGTGATAGGCGACATGGTTTTCTGCGGGGTGGGTCTTGCCTTACAAACTTAATAGAGTCCTTTGAGGAAGTGACCAAGTTGATTGATGAAGGGAAGGACGTTGCACGGACTTTAGTAAGGCTTTTGATAAGGTTCCCCATGGTAAACTAATAGCAAAAGTGAAGTCACATGGTGTGCAGGGTGTGAAGCTGTCTGTGGCCAAATGCAGCACGACTTAGAAAATTTCCAGATTGGGCTGAAAAATTAACAACTGCCATTATCACATTACATCGCCAGCCAATAAGCAGCAATAAAATTTTTTAGCTTTTATCACCTGGTATCCAATGTCGTCACAATCATGGAATCCCCCATGCGACCATCTTAGGAGTTACGCTTAACCAGAAACTGAACTAGGTGAGTAATTTAAATATGCACTTGAGGTAAGGTTGTAATGATTTGACAAACAGAGAGCTGGAGTGCATGTTATTGTTAATTGCACTTTCGCTGAGAAGGTCCTTCAATTTTTAAATCGCTAACAACGGTGAGCTGGGATTTGTTTAATATGTTTCCTCTGCACTCGATGGACAGGATCCATTCGTGAAAATTTTCCTTTGCTGGAAGATGACAGCACTTACGTTACACTAGAAGAATTAAAATAAGGAAGTTGCCAGTTGTGGAACACATATGCTTGATATCTCTGCCTGAACATCGGAGAAAACAATCGCCTTTGCTTTGTCCATTGCTTCCAGACAATTCTTGTTCCCACACAGATATTTTAATATTCTGTCCCACACAATAGCATTCTCTGTAAGCTGTTCACAATCATCTGCTACAGGTTAGGGTCGAGAAGTCGAGTTTCACCCAAGCCCTTCTGCTTCACTTCATATCTCAATGTCTCAGCCATACATCTTCTCTCAAAGCTATTGGTCATTGACATCGAGGAAAGTAAGAGAGGAATTGAAAATCTGTTTGCTGGGCATCTTAGTTCTAGTTTTGTTTCCTGAAAAATACATGTTTAAACACTAAAGCTCACTGACTTATTTTGGTATTAAACGAAAATCAACTTCTTTCGACAGTCATGCAGGTGGGCAAGAGTCAGCTTTAGTAGAATTGCCGCAATGAAAGTTAAGAATTTGCATTTTTTTTACAGGTGCTTGAATTAATTGGCACTGCACAGCATTGAATTGAAATGTCGATGAATAATCAGCACAGCAACTTGGTATTGTGCAGATACATGTCACAGTACACACAAACTTCATAAGTGGCTGATCTGGAGGGCAAAAGCTCCGAAATTGTTCAGTATTCTGTAGTCTCGAAGCTTGAGGATGTTGTACAAAGAGAAATGACATAAATCCTAAATAATTTTCTGTACTTAAAAACAAAGAAGATAAACCACAAACTAAGATCTGTTTTTTCTCTCTCAACGAAAGACTGGTCGTTGAACTTCTTAGATTGAAGTATATATCCATGTCATTAATTGCATTTTTCAGGCAACGAGATGTTTATGCTACATTGTTTCTTTCAAATATTAAAAAAACGTGAAACATGTCATAAATTAGGGGTGAACCCAATCTGCGTAAATCCGACACCGCACATATGATTAAAATAGATGCTTATGATTAAGATTCTTCTCAAGCATGCAAAATTGGAATGTGTCTACTGAGATAAAGAGTAGACAGCAACTTACGAAACATGCAAATGATTGATATCACGGTTGATATCACCAAGAAGGTGCAGATGGTTAGAAACGGTTGATCACACATACATCTCTGTATGACTTGAAGGAAAGTTTATACCCCCACTATCTGGAACATGTTTCAAATTGACAATATTTGGAAATGGTTTATTTGAACGTTTCAAGAACATGAGATCTGGAATTTCACAGAGACCCATTACTGAAGTGGCTGGAAAGCAGGAAAAGAAGTTTAATAGAGCACATGGGACATTTGGTCTGGATTCTGGAGGCATGAAATAAAATCGCTGACGATCTTGTGCTAATCCATTTAAAATCATTGATCAGTTCATGACAGAGGGAAAATAAGCTAGAAAAATGAACGATGACCGACTCTTGTAGAAAGACACGAATGTGCATAATATGTGTTAATGATAAGAGCTTGGGAAATGTCGAGGTGCAAAATATCTTGGATATCCTTGTCAATAAGTCACTGATAGCTAACATGCATTTGCACAAGCTATTTGAAAGGTAAATGGAATTTTAGCCGTTATCACAAGAAAAGAATTTTATTCCTGGAGTAGAAGAGTGTTGCTTCATTAAGCAGAGAAGTTTCCTTCGACAGCACCGACGGTATATATCTTTGAATCCTTATCACAGGAAAGCACAGTTTCCGTAAAGAGAGCATAATGAATGTTCAGCAGATTTGTTCCCAAATGGCGTGACTGGGCTTCTACAAAACTACAGACCTTCATGACCCTACGTTGGTAGAGTTCATATAACTTAAAACAGTACAGCACAAGAACAGGCCCTTCAAACGACAATGTTGTATCGAAAATAGTATCATAGAATAGAATCATAGAATCCTCACATTGTGGAAACTGGCCAGTCTGCCCAACAAGTCTACAACAAAACTCCGAACAGCACCCCAACAAGAGTCTGACTCTTGTCCTCAATTCCTCATCTAATCGAGACAACCATGCCACATGCCTTTTATAACACCCTATCTACTTGCGTGGCCACTATTGATTTGAACTGCAAGATCATTCTTTACTTTAATGCTGATCAGACTCTTGCCATTGATTGTACAATTCTCCTTCATACTTGATCTCCCTCACACTTACCCGGATATAACTCCATCTGCCAATGCTATGCCAACAACTCCTATGCTCCTGTAACCCGCTGTATCCTTTGACAGCCTTCTAGCCCATCCACAACTTCACCAATCTTTTTATCATCTGTAAACTTACTCACCCCCTATCTTCATTTTTATGCAGGTCATTTATGTATATTACAACAGGAGAGGTCCCAGTTCAATTCCCTACAGAACACCACTTGTCAGGATCTTCAGCCAGAAAAACAAATTTCCATCACTTCCCTCGGCCATCAACGGTCAAACCAATTCTGAACCCAAGCGGATTACATGCAACTTAATCTTATGGATGAGTCTATTATGAGGGAGCCTATCAAAAGCCTATCCATGCATGCAGCATTCAATGTTGCACCCTCCTGGATCGACTTTGTCACCTCCTCAAAAAATTCAATCTTGTTATGAAATCACAACCAGACCTGCACAACTCCATGCTGACTCTCCCTAATTAGGCAATGTTTTTACAAATGTGCATAGATCCTACTCCTAAGAATACCATATTGTAGATTCCCAATCACGGATGTGAGACTTATCTGTTTATGCTTTCCTCAATTATGCATATTTACCTCAGACCACAAGCTCATACAACATAGGAACAGAAATGTCGGCCATTCAGCCCATCGAGTCTGATCCGCCATTCAATCATTGGCTGATATGCTTATCAACCCCAAATGTCCTGCTGTCTCCTGGAACCTTTGATCCACTTTGCAATCAAGAATCATTCTATCTGTGCCTTACATGCACTCACTGATCTGACATCCAGAGCTTTCTGTGAAAGTGATTTCCATAGATTCGTCAATCCCTGGCTGAAGTTTGTCCTTACATCCGTTCTAAAAGGTCTTTCCTTTATTCTAGGGCTGTGCCCTGGGGTCCTCGACTCTCCTACAAATGGAAACATTTTCCCAACATCCACACTGCCTCGACCATTCAGAGTTCTGTATGACCCAATTAGATCCGCTCTCATTCTTAACTCCATTGAATATAGACCCAGAGTCCTCAGACCTTCTTCATGCATTAAGCCATTTATTACTGGGACCATTCTTGTGAGTCTCCTCTGAAGACACTCCAAGGCCAGTACACTCTACCTGAGATATGGGGCACAAAAGTGAGCACAATACTCCAAGTGTCTTGACCGGAGCCTTATAGAACCTCCGAAGTATGTCCTTGCTTTTATATTCAAGACCTTTCAAAATATATGTCATCAATGCATTTGCCTTCCTAACTGCTGACTCATCCTGCAAGTTTACCTTGAGAGAATTCAGGGCCAGAACTCCCAAATCTCTTTGCACTTCAGACTTCTGAATTATTCCTCATTTAAGAATAATCCATGACTCTGCTTTACTGAGTAAGGTGTATGACCTCTCATTTTCCCACCTCCCAACTTGAACTTCTTGTACCTTCTTGAACTGGGAAATAACATTATCTACTCATCAATCCTGTGGTACCTCTCCAGTGGTTAGCAACGATACAAATATCCCAGTCAACGCCCCAAGAATCTCCTCTCTCGTTTCTGTCAAAATGTGAGGGAGATGCAATCTGTCCATGGGGACCTATCACCCTAACACCCTTTAAAAAAAAGAACGTGCCTTCTTCCCTGATTTTATGACTTTGCTATCACTTTAAGGATTTGTTTTTGTACCTGTTTGTAATTTGAAGAGAGTTGCAATGCAGATGCACAGAACTGTCACTAAACAAGTAAGCAATTTGTGAGGCCTTGGGATTTTTGTCTAAGCTGGAACAATGGAAGCAGCCTGGGCGTGGCCACCTCTCACAGAGAAGGCTTCCTTATTTTTGATAGATTTCAGATTTAGCTTTATGCAGGAACCTTTGGGGCCTGAAAAAAGTTGGAAGCTTAATTGCAAGTCCCCTAGTTACTATATGCTCTGAATTTGCTCTTGTTGTTGGTTTTTCCTCCTGGATTCGAGAACTACATGCGAAAGTCCATGATTGTATTTAACTGTTTGCCAAGGTTGTATTTATGGTATGCTACTATATGAGAAGAGTTAATTAGTAGCAAGTACTGCATCGCTTATTCTGGTAACGTATCTAATAGCTACGTTACTCTGAATTTCTCTTTCTTTTATTTGCAAGTTAACTGTAGTGTTTAAATGAATTGCGGTTTGCTTAACCTCTAGTAGTTTTACCAATGACATTACGTCCAGAAAATAACACGTCACATCTAGCTTAAAATAAGAAAGAAAGGAGTATATTTCTTACTTAAAAATATTCTTACAACGTGAAAAGCGAGTCTGGTTTGATCCACAAGAAATGTCCTTTCGAGATCGAAATCTACAATTCCAAATTGGTTTTAGGATTGTTGGACTCAAAAGTGGCGAGTGGTCAGTTTTCATGTCATTAATTACGTGTTGAATTCATTTAGTTTTAGCAGGGTGCCTTTGTACGGTAATGGTTCTTTCAGTCACAAATAGTTTCCTGGGGGTGGAAGAAGTGACATCAGGAGTTTAGTAAAAGTGTGCAAGGTAAATC
The DNA here is from genome assembly GCF_020745735.1 of Hemiscyllium ocellatum. NCBI lineage: Eukaryota > Metazoa > Chordata > Chondrichthyes > Orectolobiformes > Hemiscylliidae > Hemiscyllium > Hemiscyllium ocellatum. The sequence continues at coordinate 3,631,032 of NC_083427.1, forward strand.
ATTTGGAATTGGCAAATGAGTTGGAGGTGGAGCTAATTGGATCAGTGAGGAAAGGGGAGACAGTTGCAGCAAAAGCTCCACATTAAGAATTGCAGGAAATTACATCAGAACATTTGGAAAGAAGGCTCAATGTGAGCTCCAAATCAAACAGCTTCAATATGAAAAGGAAACGAAACTGTTTAAATTACAATTAAAAGTAGAGCATAAAGAGTAAGAAAAATAAGTAAGAGAGGAAGACAGAGAATTTGAACATTGGAAGTTGGCAGTTTGAGAGGAGAGTCGACTTAAAAAGGCAGAGGTGAAGGTAGAAGGTGGGCTTAATGAGGAGAATAGTGATAACGAGCAAATGCATAATAGCCAAAGGCTTAGTGGGGATATGTTTAAACATGTCAAAACATTGTTTAAAGTCTATAAGACGTATGTAGAAACCTTGTGCATTTAATTTGAGATTTGCCTGAATGGATGAAGTAGCGGATTACCACATGGATTTTGCTGATATAAACGCAGTTGACAGGTAAAGCTGGTTGTGTAGTTGCTTCGCTATCAATGCAGTTATCTGGGAACTATAGTAGGTGAAGAAAGGGATCCTATGTGCATTTGAGCTGGTGCAATCTAAGGAGGAACTCTGATCCAAGATACATCGAACGTGAAAGGATCAAACAAAGTAATTTTGACAGGTGAATCAGGGCATTGAACATAGACCAAACATAAGACGCTCTTAGAGAAACGATTGAATTGAAGGAGTTCAAAAATTTACTTTCCGAAGTAGATATGTGGAAGAGAGAAGGGCTCAAAACAAGATTAGCGGTGGAAATAGCCAGTGATTGTGAATTGGTTCATACATCAAATTTTGGTTTCCGACATGAATTTCAATCTGTGATGGATAGAAAATGGGGAAAAGAGTAACTTTCAAGCGGTAATGGAAAAGGAGACCTCATTCAAATTCGTAAGGATTGCTTACCACAGTGTAAAACGGAATCCTTGATGGGTGGCACAGTGGTTAGCACTGCTGCCTCACAGCGCCTGAGACCCGGGTTCAATTCCTGCCTCAGGCGACTGACTGTGTGGAGTTTGCACATTCTCCCCGTGTCTGCGTGGGTTTCCTCCGGGTTCTCCGGTTTCCTCCTACAGTCCAAAGATGTGCAGGTCAGGTGAATTGGCCAAGCTAAATTGCTCGTAGTGTTAGGTAAGGGTAAATGTAGGGGTATGGGTGGGTTGCGCTTCGGCGGGTCGGTGTGGACTTGTTGGGCCGAAGGGCCTGTTTCCACACTGTAAGTAATCTAATCTAAGTAAAGAAAGCTCACGGGTTTTTACTCCATTAAGTTAGGACAGAACAAGTGTTGATGGTTTAGAGAAAAAACATCATTGGAAAGACGGATGTGAGAGTACAGGATGAAACACTGGATTTTGTCGAAGTGCTAAATTAAGGCACAATGGTAGATGCAGAAACTGCAATTTCAAGAGATTCAAGAGAGATGAGGCGATATTCAGTTCAGAAGGACTATTTCCAGAAAACGTACTAATATGAGGAATTCACGGTGAGACAAGTGTACTTCATTATATGAAGTGAGTTAGGAGTTTCTGGAGAAAACTAGAGAAGTGGTCGTAAGACTCGTGCAGGAACTCTCTACTTCAGAAATCTTTGGCAATGACACAGCTGGATGACAGGTGAGAGAACTTCCTACTGTTGTTGAAAAGCTGTTTTGACATCAGGCAACTGAGGCATTACCCTATTTTTCCTGACTGCATGGGTACAAGGTCACAAGGCTACAGGTTGAAGCAGGAGGACAAATCCAAGGATAAATATTCAGAACTTTAAATTGTATTATTGTCAAAAAGGCTTCATCAAAAGACAAGAGGGAAAAAAAACACTTGGTGGAGGACAACTTTGATGTTTTTAATTAAGAGAAATTTACTGACTTACAACAGAACGATGTAGAACCAAAAAAACAGAAATGTTAAAAACATACATCGAAGCATAATCTGAGTTTATAACAGAATGTTAAAGTTTAAAAGATGACGTCTTGATGAGGAAATGGAGACCATCAAATACTAAGACCGATGACAAATGACCAGAAGTTAATCAACTTGTATACTCTGGCAGTGATAAAACAAAAACATTTAATACCTATTCCTACATTTGAAGTATTTCTTTACAACGGTCTTAACTGATTGGGTAGGAAGCCTAGCTAAAACAATAAGTGGAAAGCAGTATTGACTATAATGGACTGCCGAATAGATTTCCATTGGCCATTTCATTATGCAAGACCACAGCTAAAAGGATTGGTGAAGATATACGCAAATATTTTATGAGATATGGACTACTACGGAGGTAATCAGGTCAAGAATCAAAATTTTGGTCAAAATTATTCAATAAAGATATGGATAACCTAAGATTAAAAAAAAATTAAATCCATTATGTGCCATCCAGAATCGCGGCTTTGGGAGATCACATAGACACTTCGATTACTTAGGAATCAATGGGTAATTTTCAATTTGTCAAGCAATAACTAGTGGGGCTCTAGAGGGATTGTTGCTCGGACCTCAGTTATTCACAATATATATTATTCTTTGAAAGACGGAATAAAATAAAACATCTCAAAGCTTGCAGATAATACCAAGCTGGGTGGGGTGGTGAACTGTGAGAATGATGCAGTGATCCTCCAACACGATATGGACAAGTTGAGTGAGTGGGTACGTCAATGGCAGATGCAGCATAACTTGAAAAAATGTGAGGATATTCACACTGGAAGCACAAAAGGAGAAAGCACATCGCTACCTTAACAGATGTAAATTGGGAGGGGAGAGTGTGAAGCAGGACATGGCGTCCTTGTGCATCCGTCGCTGAAGGTAAGCATGCAGGTGCAGCAGGTGGTAAAGAAGGTGCATGTATCTTGACCTTCTTTGCTACAAGTTTCGATTACTGGAGCAGGGGCGGCTTGTTGCAAATATACAAAGCCTAGGTGATGCCATGCATTTCCTATTGTGTGAAGGTTTGGTCTCCTTTTTTTTAAGGAGGGAGGCTCTTGCTGTCAAGTGAGTACAGCAACGGTTTATAAAATCCCAACAATGAGGGAACAGGTCCTTTGACCCAACAAGTCCGAACAACAATCCATCCAGACCCATTCCCTTACATTTACCCTTGTCTCATGCACCTAAACTGCACACCTCTGAACAGCATGGACAATTTCGATTGGCCAAACCAGACTCCCTCGAACACCTTTCGATTATGAGAGGAAACCAGAGCACCCGGAGGAAACCCACGCAAACACGGGGAGACTGTGCAAACTCCACACAACGCTATGATTGAACCTGGTGTCCCATGTGCTGTGAAGGAGCAGTGCCTACTACTGAGCCTCTTCTGTCCAGGTGCAGCCTCCTGGATTCAATATCAAGTTTCACATTTTAACACTCTACTCATACGTCAGTCCTGCCACCCCCAGAATCAGCCTGGTAAATGATGACTCAGTGGTTATGAGTCGAGACTCACGAGGTTAGGATTGTTTTTGTTGGAGTTTATTTGAACAATGAGGAATCTCATAGAGACGTATAAAATTCTGACAGGACTAGATGAAGGGAGAATATTCCCGATGGTGAGTGTGCTTATAGGTAGCACTTAGGGTCAAATGCTTGATTAGATTAGATTCCCTACCTTATGGAAATAGGTCCTTCGGCCCAAAAGGTCCACACCGACCCTCCGAAGAGTAACCCACCCAGACCCATTCCCCTCTGACTAATGCTCCTAACACTGGGCTATTTAGCATGCCAATTCACCTGAGGAAACCGGAATATCCAGAGGAAACCCATGCAGACACAGGAAGAATTTGCAAACTCCACATAGACAGTCGCCTAAGGCTGGAATCGAGCCTGTGACCTTGGTGCTGTAATACAGTAGTGCTCACCACCGAGCCGCTGTGCCACCCCACCCTGTTCTTGGGGAAAGCAGGATTAGGCTGTTGAGTTGGACAATCAGCCATGACTCCAATAATTGTTGGGAGAGGCTCGAAGAGCGTGATGGCCTCCTCCTGCTCCTATCTTCCATGTTTCAGTGTCTACGTGTCTATAATATTTCATTTCTTTCGGGTAACGCAAAACTGGGTGGACGAATGAGCTGTGAGGAGGATGCAGAGATGTTGCATGCTGATGTGGACAGCTGGAGTGAGTCGACAAATGCAAAGCAGATCCAGTATAGTTTGGAAGAATATGAGGATATTCACTTTGATTGGAAAAATAAGAAAGCAGAGAAGAAAATGTTCTACAAGATCTGGGTTTCCTCATGCACCAGTCACGGAGCAACAGACAATAAATAATGCGAATTACAGTTGGCCTTTATACTGAGAATATTCGAGTATGCGAAAAAGGGTGTTTTGCTGCAATTAAGCATAGCATTTATAAGGCCACATCTGGAACAGTGCAGTTTTAATCTTCGAATCTGTGGAAGGATATTCTTGCAATACAACAAATAAAGCGACATTTTGTCAAACTGCTTCCTGAAATGGCATGACATGACATGTGAAGAAATGTTGTGCTGGTTCAGATTGTATTCACTAGAGTTCAGAAGAATGGGGAGTGATCTCAGAGAAGATTAGGCTTGATATTGATGGAGTCCACAACCAGGTTTAGGTGTATCAAACAAAATTGGAGGAAAAGGAATACTCCACCACGATGCAACATGTGTTTTGCAGTTGGTGGTCACACTTTGGGGAATCTGGATGTCAGTTTATCCTTGCAGTACTTAGAACCTGCAGCATTTTCATGTAGCGAGTAGTTTTATGTGGAGACTCCAGTTTTGTTTTAGGTCGATGGCAATCATGACTATTGTGATACTAGAAGCCTCATTGTCGGTAATGCAGTTGTATGTCAATGGTGAATGGTTACATATCTCCTGTCGGGGTCGATCATTGTCTGCAACTTTTATGGTATGAATATCATTGCCATTTCTCGGGCCAAGTCTGGATATTTTCTAGGACAGTTTAACATGGCCAATCTATTTAAACCACATACCTTTGGACTATGGCAGGAAAGGGGAGCCCCTGGAGGGAACACACATTATCATAGAGAGAATTCAACTGTCAAGCGAGGCTGAAATTGAGCCCGGGTTACTGTAGCCATGCTAACTATTGAGCCACCACGCCGCTTTATAGCACAGCATTGCTTCTTTAGAGATTATGCTTTTTAATTTCCTTTCTACCTGGCTGAAATCTGTCTTTAGGACCTCATTCCTCTTCCTTCCTATGAAGTTGATACCAATGAGGACAGCGAATACTGTCTTTACCTGAGCCTGAACAGGGATGTTCTGCAGCTGCATCATTATAACTTTGAGTTAGGGCCCAGCACACCATGTTGCAGTAACTTGCTTAGATTCCAAGCGTCATTTCAGGTTCTGGTCAACGGCCACTCTCAGGTTGTCGATAGTCTGGGATACTTTGATGGCAATATCACGAACTGTTTCGGAGGAATAGTTAGACTTCCTTAGTTGTAGATAGTAATTTCATGGTATTCTTGTGGCAGGAAAGTTCAATGCCACATATTAGCCCAAAAGTGTCTATGCGATCATATCTTGCTATGTTGGACATAGGCACTTCAATATCTGAAGAGTCAGAAATGGTGCTGAATTGCGTGCATCGATCGGTGACCATCTGACCATAGGATAAAGGTGGGGGGCGGGGGGGGTCATTGATGAAGCAGGTGAAGATCATTCAGCCTAGGTAATTTGCGAGAAGAACTTCAGCAGAGATATCCTGAAGCTGAGTTGATTGATCGCCAATGACTTAAACCTGATAGATAAGACGCTGACCAATGCTACGTGATTCCCAATGTCTCAGGTTTTGGTACAGGTTCTTGATTTGGCATTTTATCAACAGCTTACTTGATTTAAAAAATCATTCTCACATCCCCTATGGCATTTAACTGAAATGATTAACGTACCGTTATTATTAGTAAGTATTTCTTTTTTTGAATAGGCGTAGTGAACGATGAACTTCTTAGTTCTCCTTTCCATCAGTAGGTCATTATGCAAATTTGGGGAAAACTCTGTTGCGTGTTTAAAAATATCAACAGCTGCGAATGAACTCACATATTTGATCATCTTTCTTACGAACTGTGGAAGGAGGTCTTGTAAAAACAATAAAAACTGTAATCAGGAAACAACTGGAATGCTGTGACCAGTTTTTTAATGCCCTTATCGATAGAAAGATATTTTCGCATTTGGGACAGTCCAGAGAAGGAACATTAGTTTGCTCTAGGATGTGGAGTTTTTTTTTAAAGAATGACTAAATTGGGCTTTTACGTATTGAATTTAGGAGAATGTGATTCTTCAGAAATTTGGTAGGATGGAGATTCACAGGTTGTTTCCTTTTGTAGGAGAATTTGGAGCAATGTTGCATAATCAGTGTAAAGGGTCGCCTATTTCAGGGAGAGATGGAGAGGACTTTCCGTTCTCAGAAATTGTAAATCAGCCGAATTCCTTTCTACAGAGGATGGTCAATCTTAGGTGATTAAGTATATGAACAGAAGTTTACTCAGTGAAAGAATCACGGGGAAAAAAAAACCAAAATGGAGTTAATGATTATTAGATCAGGCACGATATCAATGAATAGTGGCAAACAGTTGATGGGATAACTGGCTTAATTCTGCTCCTTTGTTTTCCGGTCTAAACATGAAGTCTGGTGAAGGAGATGGACATTCAACCGGAGATAATAAATTTTGCAACCCAGATATGTCAAAGAAAATGTGTGTGGTTAACTACGACAAACTCAAGAAGTCATAAAAGCAATCTTGTGTGACATGAAGGAAGTGTTTTTAACATAGGACATAGAACATTTCAGCGCAGTACAGACACTTCAGCCCTCGATGTTGCGCCGAAAAATGGAACCAATCGGAAGTCCCTCTCTCCTACACTATTTCGTTTTCATCCATATGGCTATCCAATGATCATTTAAATGCCCTTAAAGTTGGCGAGTCTATTGCTGTTGCAGGCAATGCGTTCCATGTCTTACTTGTTTCTGAGTAAAGAAACTAACTCTTTTATCTGTCCTACATTTATCAACACTCAGCTTAAAGCGATGTCACTTTGTGCAGGCATCATCTTCCGAGGAAAACGACTCTCGCTATCCACCCTATCGAGCACACTGATTATCTTGTACATCTCAATTAGGTTACCTTTAATTCTTGTTCGTTCTAAAGAAAACAGCCTCCAGTTCCTCAGACTTTCTTTATAAGATCTTTCCTTCATATCAGGCAACATCTTTGTAACTCTCCTCTGAAGCCTCTCCAAGGACTTCCCACAATGCTTTGACCAGAACTGTATGCATTAAGCCAAGTGTGGCCACACCAGATCTTTGTACAGCTGCAGCATGACATCGTGGCCTCGAAACTCAATCCCTCAATCAAAAAAGCTAACGTACCGTATGCCTTCTTTACAACCTATCAACCTGGCTGGCAACTTTCAAGGATCTATGTATATGGCCACCGAGATCTCTCTGCTCTTCTACACTAACCTAGAATATACCATTAAACCAATACTCCTTATTTCTTTTGCTCCTTCCAAAGTGAATCACCTCATGATTTACCGCATTAATCTCCATTTGCCACCTCTCAGTTCAGCTCTGCAGCATATCTGTGTTCCTCTGTAACCTGAAGCATACTTCAGCATTATCCAGAACTTCACTGCCCTTATCTATGCCATCATCTAGGCATCTGTTTGTTACAAAAATGATGATTTTTTTCTTTTGCGAGTACTTTGATGCGCAAAGGAAGAATTTAAAAGAGCATGAACCCCGAGAGTTCACAAACATCATATCTTGTCGGGGCGGCACGACGGCTCAGTGGTTGGCACTGCTGCCTCACAGCACCAGGGTCCTATCTTCAATTACTATCTTGGGCCACCATCTGTGTGGAGTTTGCACATTCTCCCCGTGTCTGTGTGGCTTTCGTCCAGGTGCTCTGGTTTCCTACCACAGTCCAAAAATGTGCAGGTTAGGTGAATTGGTCATGCTAAATTGCTCGTAGTGTTAGGTGCATTAGTCAAGGATCAATGTAGGGGAATTGGTCTGGGTGAATTGCTCTTTGAAGGGTCGGTGTGGACTTGTTTGCCCGAAAGGCCTGTTTCCACACCGTAGAGTATCTATTCTATCTTGAAGGGACGAGGGACATTTAATTGCTAAAAATAAAACCTGTGTGCAAAACTCACTGCAGCCAGTTGCCTGGCACAGAGTCTGACTCTGTGGCTCAGAAGGGAAATGGGAGATTAGGAGAATAATAGTGAGAAGAGATTCATTGTTGAGAGGAACAGACAGCAGATTCACTGGAATCGAATGAGACTCCCGGATGGTATGTTGCCTCCCAGGTGCCAGGGTCAGGGATGTATCAGATCGAGTCAATAAGATCATGAAGCGGGAGGGTGAGCAGCTAAACGTCGTGGTACACTTCGGGACTAATGACACGCCTAGGAAAAAGGCCCGAAAAGAAAATGTATGGAGTTAGATTGAAAGCTAAAAGTCCGGATGAGTAGAGTAGCAATTGCAAGATTCTTAATGGTATCTCGAGTGGGACAGACTAGAAACAGAAAGCAAGAGCAAATGAACACGTGGTTGCAGAGCTGATGAAGGAGGGAGGCCTTCAGACATTGGAATACCTTCTGGAGATATGGGACCTCTACAAGGAGGATGGATTGCACCTGAACCAGAAGGGCAACAATATCCTGGGCGGGAATTTTCTTAGAATTCTTCGTGAGGGTTTAAACTAGTTTGCCAGCCCGGTGACGTATTGTGAAGGGAATGTGAACAGGCAGAAACAGAGTGCAGAGAGTCTGCGACGAAGGATAGACAATTCTACTTTCAAGGATGAGTGTAGCAGCTGTGTAGGTGTGTCCCTATCTTCAAGTCCCCGCCAAGCCTCTCAGAAACCTGACTTGTAGAGATATCGTAGCTCCTTCAGTGTTGTTCATTTCATCAGGTTAAAGTCCTTGATGTACTTTCCCAGCAGTCTTGTGGGTGTTTGTACAATGCAATGGTCCAAATACTGAAGATTAATATTATACTGAATATTTTACCAGCTATTGATTCCCACATTTCCTTGAACAAATGAAGATAATTTTTTTTCGTCCTTCAAGCGGACAGTTCGAAAGTCAGACTGCAACTGGGCATGTGCATGAGCTGCACCCCCTCGTGTTGCAAACAAATAACTGGATTTAAAAAAATACATTTAGCAGTAAGCAGAGAAGCTGAAAGCAATATAATTTCCTCAAACCCACCCACTCTTAAGAAAACAGTCAGTCAAGACAACATTATGCTTACTATTTTTATCGATAATTTTGTAACCATTTCTTGATGCTGATTTTATTTCTTGGGCTTCAGTTGTGTGGAGACGCCGAGTCAATGCTTCTTTCTGTTTTGCCCCTGTACATATTATTAATAGCAATTCCTTCCCACGCCCTGACGTTAGCTTCACCATAAAATTCAAGGACTTTGTGCAAATCTAAGTCAGATTATAAGAAAAGGCAGCTGAGGTTAGTTATTTGACCCCTTGAACTCGTTCTTCCTTGTCGAAAAGATCATGCCTCATCTGATTCCAACTGAACTCCACATTGCAGACCGCACTCGAAAAACCTTGATTGCCTGTTCAATTCAATAAATATTCAATGTCCCAGCCTTCGGCGCTTACTGGGGTAGATAATGAATTAATACGCCTCTTGTCATGGTCTGCCAACTGAAAATGACATGTTTGTTCCAACTTTCTGCTTTCTGTCTTCCATTGTGCTGCCGTTTTATAAATCTAAGACAATAGAAAACAATAAACGAAATCTCAGAACCCTAAAGTTCACACAAAATGTGCCTTCTGGAAGGCTCTGCCTTTTCTGCTTCTGTTACAGCCTTCCTTCTGCTGATCCTGTTCTCAGGGATGATTTCACTGTAATTTCGTCTATGAGTGCTCTCAGCTGGATATTAGGTAATCTTTATGGTGTTCTTTTAGAGATCTTAGTGATTTCATGCGAGAGTTATGCATTTATTCCTCGATTTTCTCTCATTTCAAATGACATTTGTCACACCTTGCTCTGTCCAGTTGCCTTCTTCTTTATAATCGTAATGACATATCAATTTCTTCACAATGACATTGGTGAAAAGTCGTCAAACAATTGGATTAAAACTCAATTGGCTTTCAGTTTTTAAGTGCTTATTTTAATGAATTGGCCAGTTCCAGCTAATAGGCAAAACTTCTAGAAAAGCCTAAGGTTTCCAATCATACAGCCAATTGTTGCATGTTTCAATTTCAGAAATGTCTGTAATCTGCAGGTACTTATAGATGCATTTTTCTGTATAAATCTTTAAGCTGAAAAAAGCGATTTACCTTTTAAAAGGACAACCCTCTCTTCCCTCCTAACATTTTACTAAACACATTCTTCTTCCTGCCTTCCACTTCACAAGGCCTCAACTTCCTAACAAATGGCAAACAAATTAGCAAGAATTGATTTAGTGAATGGAAACCCAGAAATGGGTTCGAAGGAGACCTGTCTTAAGTTAGAAGTATGAATAGTTCCTCCTAGAAAAAAAGAAGGAGCATATTCAGAACACTTAATCGGAAAAAAGTTATCTGTCTATAAGAACTATTGTTGCGTGCGTTGAAGAAGAAGTCTTCGCAACTCACAGCATGAGAACCACAAAGACATTGTTGGTGAAACTTGCACAATTGACAGAGAAGGAAAGTGTACTTTGATTCGCTGTAGTGTTTGAGCCGAGATAATTTTTTATTATGGCATTTTTGGATAGCTTGGTTTCTTGAAAGCTGTTGAGTATTAAATACACTTTTGCCATTAATACCAGATCCGGTGCCTTGCATGTTTAGATTTCATTGAAAAAAAAACATTTGCGCAAACATTTTTAATACAACCATATCAATCTTGACTTTGACCTGTCTGTTGGGAACATTTGCTGGGATCATTACATTGTACACTATTTGAAGCAGGATTGTAAAATTCAGAGGTACAGTGAGATCCGAGAGCGTTTATGCAAAACCCCCTGATATGTCAGCACAGCAGGGGTGCAGGAAGGCTAGTGGAGGCATTATGCCTATTGTGACAGGAATGGAATACACGAAAAACAGAAATATTATTAGAGTTGCACAGGGCGTTGGAATGAGCACAGTCGAGTATTGTTTATAATGTTGGTGTTATTGTTTAAAACATGTAGATGTTTACGTTTTAAACAGTTTATACAATATCCACTCGCACTATTTTTCGGATAAAAACCTATCTAAGAAGAAGAAAAAAGAAAAATGCAAGAACAATCAAACGTGGGATGAATGAGGGAAACTCTTCACAACTACAAAGCAGATAAACAGTCTCTACCATTGCGAATTATCTGGTATCATCAGGGAGGATAAGCGAGTAAGTTCATGAATAAACCAGGGCTGTGATGTGGCCAGGAGCTGAAAAAACCTGCTTGAACTAAAGTGAACATCAGTGAGAAGGTTATTGATCAGCAAGTGCGGCTTGTTCGCACTGTTGATGATCTTTTACATTGCATCACTGATGACTCAGAGTAGACTGATCAATTGGCAATTGAGCGATCGGTTTTATACTCTTTTGTTTGGACAGGACTACATGGACATTTTTCCGTATTTTTGGTAGACACCATTATCACAATTGCACTGGAGTAGCTTGACTAAGTAAGGAGCAATTTCGAGAGAAGGTGTCTTCACTACAGTTGACAAAAAGATTTGGGGACCATTGAAAATTGTGAAGAATTTTAAACTTTCGAAAACGGGGCGTAGATGTGGCAGGTGCATAGGAATAGATGTGGCAGTGCAATACAAAGTTGTAAAATGTGAAATTGTCCATTTGTCAGGAAAAAAAAATGGTAGAGAAATATAATCTGCATGGTAAAAAAATTGCAGAACTTTGTGATACAGGGGATTACATCTATCCAAGTTCATGAATCACAAAAGGTTAGCATGCAGATATGGCAATCAATGTGGAAAGCTAATAGAATTTGTATTGACTTGAACTGATTTCAAGGACGGTTTTTCTTTTCTTATACCGTGCATTGGTGAGCGTAAATCTGCAATACAATGCACAGTGCTAGGTCAAAATCTTGGATTTGTTGTTGCCCCATAAACGTCGAGTGCATTAGTTCAAGAAGGCAAATCACCACCACTTTCTAAAGCGGAAAATAAGTGACGGATGATAAATGCTGGTGCAGATATCGTCTCCCAATATCATATATGAATAAAACTAATGACATTTCCACCTTTTTGAGGACGGATGTAAATGTAGTAGAAGCAGTTTAGAGAAATATTAGCAGATGTGTGCCTAGAATGAGCGTCATACCTTACAAGAAACGCTTGGACAAGCTGGGCTTCTATCTGCTGGAGTTCAAAACAGTAAGAATGTTTTGAAATATAAAGTATCCTGAACCAAATGTTGGAGTGCTGATTGCTCTTCTGGGAGAAACTAAAATAATGACTCTTAATTTAAAGTCGGATTTGCCCTATTACTGGAGAGATAAAATGATTTCTCTCTCTTCCTATCTCGCTCAGATCATGCTAAATCTTCAGAATTCTCTTCTTGCAACAGTGGCAGAAGCAAAGCCTTTGAATATTTTTATGGCAGAGCTGTACAGGGTTTTGTTAAGGAAGCGAAAGGAACTGTATTAAATGTGGATTTGAAGTTAAAATCAGATCAGGCATGAACTCAGTATATGGTAAAGCATGCCCATATAGCCAAGTGACCTGTTTCTTCTCCTCTTTCATTTGTAACGGAGCACAGAAGAAGAACGTGCTAAAACGTATTTGATAAAACTAATTTAGGATTAATGAATTGAGAGAACATCATATGTAAATATTATATATTTCAGGAATATGTTTCCTGGAATTTTGAATATTACGAAACGGTAAAATTATGTATTGACCATGCATGAGAAAATCCAGCAGAGTAGCTACAGAAAAAAATACTATTCCCCTTCGAGAACCTAGAGCGAGAATTCACATTCAGTGCACCATGTGCATTGTTAGAAAATCACAAGGGTTATCTATTCATTCAGTTTATCAATTTGGATACAGAACTGGCTCAAAGGTAGTGGACAGAGGGTGGTAGTGGAGGGTTGTTTTTCAGACTAGAGGCCTGTGATCAGTGGAGTTCCACAAAGATCGGTGCTGGGCCCTCTACTTTTTGTCATTTACATAAATGTTTTGGTTGTGAGCATAAGAGGTACAGTTAGTAAGTTTGCAGATGACACCAAAATTGGAGGTGTAGTGCACAGTGAAGAGGGTTACCTCAGATTACAACAGGATCTGGACCAGATGGGCGAATGGGCTGAGAAGTGGCAGATGGAGATTAATTCAGATAAATGTGAGGTGCTGCATTTTGGGAAAGCAAGTCTTAGCAGGACTTATACACTTAATGGTAAGGTCCTCGGGAGTGTTGCTGGACAAAGAGACTTTGGAGTGCAGGTTCATAGCTCCTTGAAAGTGGAGTCACAGGTAGGTAGGATAGTGAAGAAGACGTTTGGTATGCTTTCCTTTATTGGTAAGAGTATTGAGTACAGGAGTTGGGAGGTCACGTTGCGGCTGTACAGGACATTGGTATGGCACTTTTGGAATATTGTGTGCAATTCTGGTCTCCTTCCTATCGGAAAGATGTTGTGAAACTTGAAAGGGTTCAGAAAAGATTTACAAGAATGTTGCCAGGGTTGGAGGATCTGAGCTACAGGGAGAGGCTGAAGAGGCTGGGGCTGTTTTCCCTGGAGTGTCAGAGGCTGAGGGGTGACCTTATAGAGGTTTAAAAAATTATGAGGTGCATGGATAGAATCAATAGACAAATTCTTTTCCCTGGTGTCGGGAAGTCCAGAACTAGAGGGCATAGGTTTAGGGTGAGAGGGGAAAGATATAAAAGAGACCTAAGGGGCAATTCTTTCACGCAGAAGGTGGTACTTGTATGGAATGAGCTGCCAGAGGTTGTGGTGGAGGCTGGTACAATTGCAACATTTAAGAGGCATTTGGATGTGTATATGAATAAGAAGGGTTTGGAGGGATATGGGCCAGGCGCTGGCAGGTGGGGCTAGATTTGGTTGGGATATCTGGTCTGCATGGACGGGTTGGACCGAAGGGTCTGTTTCCATGCTGTACATCTCTATGACTCTAATTGACTGTACATGCAACTTAAAAGGGACAACTTGTGAGTGGTCTACATGTTCACCATTGGATTGTTGCGTGATGACACAATCACACAAATGACAGAGAGCATCACCATACGGCTTCGATCACTATCGACTGAAATGAGTCATGCCTTCCCTTATTATTTTGTGAACATCGAATTCTCCACTCCCTCCGACCCCCATCCCCAGAAAATTCTGATACTGTGATATTGGGTATATTCAAGACGGAGATCAACATGTTTTAGATGATGTCAGAAATGGGAAAAAGGAGACAATGTAGAAAGCTAGAGTTCTTGTACAAGATCAACAATTGTTGAACTGAATGCTGGAGAGTGTTTCAGGGTTTGAAGAATACACGACTTATTTTTCCTGTAATCCCATCTTATTAAACAGAGATCTCCTAAATGAATAAGGGTGAAAGTGTGTTGAATTTAAGACTATTGAATTAAGCTGAATATGCTCCAGTGAACAAGCACTTGCAGAATACTCATCATAACAACATTAGGTGCTGAAGTACTATAAAATAGCATTTAAAATATTTGTTTAAACAAGGTGGTCTAGCATTCAGTGAGTTGAACAGCAAACTGATCTGAAAGGATTGAATTAAAGCATTTGGAGGCTAAGTGGTAAGCATATGTTGAAAGGCCCTGAGACTTTCAAAAATCGACTAATTCAATTATTATCGAATGGCAGTCCAAAACGTGCGGTTTGCAAAAAAAGGGACACAAGTAGTTGACAGACATCATGAAATTTCGCAATAAATACCAATTCAAGAGGAGAACAAACACTTATAAAGCACGAGAGAAGAATATCGACTGATGGACAACTGGACTTTGATTGCTAGATTCGTTTACAAGGAGAGTAGACTCAGTGATGTTAATTGACAGCTATCATCCAAATTTGTTCTTAAGATTTCAAATCAAGCCGGTTGACTCTGATTCTGGTGTTCATGTCCTGAGCAATGAATAACCATAAAGCTGTCACGTCTATAGCATGAAAGCAATGCAATGTATTTCCATGTCCTTCCTGTTTTCCAGGCTGTAGTGTGTTATTGTACAAACTTTACAAACTTTACAACGCACACATGCGCACCTGACAGCAAACCCAACTAATGATAAATATGGTGTCAACCTAATTCCAAGGGAAGCAGTACTTCAGTTAATCTAGTCTACAGTTTTACCTGCTCAAAGTGGTCTCCTTTACTCTCGGGAGACAAATGCAGAGCAACTGCAACCAAGATTGAGAAGCTGGTTGTCGCTTCAAATAAATCAAACACTCCATAGATTAAGCTACTCCATAACAGTCAGTGCCATGTGGTCATAAATGTAATGCGTGAAATATGACATTTGTTTCACTACTACCCATTCCGTTTTGTGAGGAATCTTGGCTAAACAATTAACATTTCGGAACATAAGAACAAAGTAGGCCAGTCAGCCATTAAGCCTGAAGAACATGCGCCTCTATTTAGTACAAAATTGTCTGATAGAATACTCATTGCCACTGTATCCCATTAACATTTTAAAAAAACTGGCAACCGGAAATCAATATTTACTAAAAACACTATCAACGACCGAGCTCCGTACTGCAGTTAAGGGAGTGATCTGCAAAGTTTCACAAACATCTAAATAGCAAAACATTTTTTTCTCCTTTCACACTGAAGTGGCTTTCCCCTTATTTTAAAATTGTGCCTTTGGTTCTAGACTCGTTAACTTGGGAGAGAACACATTAACTGCGTCCACCTTGTCTATTATTTTAAGTATTTCAGAAGTTTCAATCACATCGCCTTTCATTTGTGGAAACTACTGACAATTCTGCCCCTGTTTTCCTAATCTCTCAATGATGGGCAGTCCGCTGACCCTGGGGTCAAATTTAAAGCTGTTTTGTTTCTGTTATGAGACAAGCGCTAATTCGATTCTTTACTTTTTTTATATTATATGTCTTACATTGACGGCTACTCTAGTGTTCCCACCATTCAGAGAAAGTCTGAAGGTTAGATATCATTTTCATTTTAACCAATTATTCTTAATTTTTGGCACAAAGCAACAATGATTATAATTTATATTCTACAAGAGAATGTGAGACAGTGATTTATTTTGGATCCAAATTTGGGCACATGAGTTGAGATAATAGTCCAGTTTATAATGAAGCAGGGATATGTAGGAATAACTTAGTATGGATACGCAACTGTGTTCAGAGATCAGACAATGGGTTTATTTCCAAATTGAAGTTCACATACCTGGAGGGTTATTATGAGATATTGAGATTTTTGACTTAAAATAATCATGATTCAGAGCCTTGGCGTAAAGGGAGGACGGTATAAAAATGAAACTGTGAAATGCATGAAGAAACGGGTAGTACAAATTGCTTTGAATGCTAGAAAGCCATAGAAATGTAAGGTCAGGTGAAATATTATAGGAGCAATGCAGGTTCAAAGACATCTAGTGTAGCTGGTAGATTATTTTGTGCTTGATGCGCGGTAAAGGAAAGAGCAGAACTATACATGGCCACAGTGGAGAGCAGGGACATTGAATCTTGGAGTTAATTTCAATTGACATGGATAAGGATAGAGTTAGTTGGATTAGGTCTGTAACAGTACAGGATAGAGAGGAAATAATAACACAGTGCCATTAATTTCTGCATTATTTAGGCTGATGGGGAAAGCGAGGTGTAATGGAGTTGCTTTGGAATTGATGCCGAGCTATTAGGACATGATGAGAAATAGAGATAAGTTGGAGAATGACATGGGAATGGAGAACGAAAAACATAATGGCTTTTTTTTTTACTTATTGGATGACATTAATAACATTTTGTTTGCAAACGCTCTGCTTTTGCGCACATCAGCGCTAATGCATGTGCTCTAATCCACTTTCGTGTTTCTGTGAGCTGTGTGTAATCATGGAATTTGTTCAACACTGCAAACAGTAGCAGACAGCTTTACTGCATAGCCACGCTTGTTTCCTGAAATCTCTCAGAATAAACGGGAAAACCTTCATCATTCTGTTCAAAGCTTCCACATTTATCGGTGATGATCAGTTCAGAGGAACGTCGAGGTTGTGTATTTGGGGACATGTTGTTGTGAAGTTTGTGCCTTGAACTCATATTCAATAGAGAAGGGAAAGCTACTATTAACTGCTGAGCTGCGGCTCACAGTTTGATATTATAAATCGTTGCTGAGCCAGTTGACTTCACTATCTTAACATAACGTGAGATGAGCCCTACAGAGGAAGGATGAAATATTCATTAAGCTAATGGTTTAAACAAGAAATTATTTCTTTCCAGAAACTTCACACTGATAGTTATGTTGTTCGATACATTAATCACCCAATCATCTAATGCAGCTATTAGCGAAAGCACAAAGACAAAGCATTAGGGCATACTCATGTCTATTTCATACACGGCCAATTTCTTGAACCAAGTCTATTCTTCTCTAATGTAATCACGACAAATGTCTTTATTGCTTTGCCAGTTCATAATCAGAGCAATACCCATAATAAAATAATATTACTAAGCATAATTCATGCCAACATGGTTGTGGTAGAAATATACCAGAAAATGAGACCACAACGAAAGCTCCAAGTGCAATGTGAAAAGATTCTTAAAATTTAAGAATAACGTTTCATGCTTATTAACAATAATAACACGATAATTTACTCAGAGCAAGGCCACATGTGTAACTGTGCTTTTTGGCACTTTTCTTGTTTCCGAGATTGTAATCAAATACTGACTGATACGAGTGATTGAAGATTTTTAGCTGGTGAGCACAAGTTGTACTCTGCTTCCTCCTGCTGGCCTCATTGCCTGCATGCAGTTAGCGAATAAAATAATTATAGTCTGACGGATGGGTTGAGGATGTTGAGGGGAAAGAGTGATCGTGGGATTGGTCATTAACAGTCAGCGCCCTAACAATTGACCTTAGTGAATGAGGCATAGAGATAAAAATCATTGCGCTTTGTGAACGCAAGGGTAACTGTATATTTAATATCAACATATTGAGACAGAATACAGCGGCAGGTACTATTCCCCACCATTCATGTGAACAGCTTTTGATGGTTGTTGCGAAGCAACAAATTTGACACTATTCAGCACCAGCAGTCCACGTTGAAAATACAACAAGACCTGTATGGTATGCAGGCATGGGATGACAAGTGTCAAATTACAGTCATGCCACAAATGTTAGTTAATTGCCATCTCCAGCAAGACTTATTCTTCCCATGCTATCACTTCTTGATGTTAAATAAACAGCAATATATTTATGTACTATGGCATTTATTTCCCACCTTTTAGATCGAAAAGCGAGACTGATTTGTATACAGACATAGGACTGGAGTGAAACATTCAGTAGAAATAGTTAGAGAGGAGTCGATAAAGGTAGTTTAAGCAGAGATGTGTATGCTGAATGAATTGATGTAGAGATTTACAGAGTCGGCACAAGACACAATTATAGAAATAGAGAGAAAGAGAGAGGGAGAGAGCTAGAGAAAGAGATTTGGAAGTAGAATTGGGTAGGTTTAAACAAATTCAAAAGTAATCTAAATAGTTAAGGGTAAGTTGCACGGTCAATTTATGTTTGTCTTTCTTGCTGACAAGATTTTAAACACAGTATGTCGCTAGGAGGTTACATAAATCTATTATGGGTGTACTAAAACCTATGATGCGCCTGGGCCTGCGGTTAAATAATGAAGAACTGGAGGCAGAGACAACGGCTGAGCATTTAAGTTTGCACTGACTCCTGATCTGCTGCATTGCAAGACTAAAGATTAGGTCTGTTTTAAATGCTGACAACTGAATGCTGAAAAATGTTAAACTCTGTATTTTTGCTGAAACACGCTTCATGGAGACTGAGTTCAGGATTTACACGAAATTGATGTCCAGAGATGCAGAGGCGTTTACGGCAGCGTTGGAGAGTGAGACATACCTGAAATATATGATATTCAGGCTGGTGTTTGGCTGAAATGTGCTCTTGTACGCAGAGATGAGAGTTCAGTATAACTGGCAGTCCTCCAGCAGAGAGAAATAAATTAATTTCCAGTCTCGTTGAATACCTGAATATATTTATCATTTTCATACAGAGAGTGGTTCCTAGGTGGAACGAGCTTCCAGAGGAACAGGCAGATACGGGTACGGTTAAAACGTTTAAAACACTTGGGATAAAGCATGGTCGGCATAGACTGTTTGGAATGAAGGATATGCTTCCGTTCGGTAAGACTCGATATGAGACCCTTGGTCCCACTTGATTAATGATCAAAGGTACTATTGATTTCAATTGAGTTTAAAAATACATGGATAGGTTTAGCCTGGAAATAGTATGGGAAGTACATTTGAATGCACAACGAGTGTTACATCCATTGTTGGTTTTGGAACTTGCTTGAGGACCAAATGGAATGGAGGAGCAGATAACTGTTCCAGTGCAATGTAGAAAAATTGTAAATGTACATATGTGCAGCTCCTCCAGATATCACCAGCATCGCATATGCCTGTCTTGAACCAAATGAATTCGCTCCAGGTAGTAAAAAGAAACCTGTGGGAGTCACTGGACACTGCAGAGGCAGTGGTTCATGAGAATCCTCCAGCAATATCATTAAAGACATGTGCTCCAGAACTTGCCACGCCCCGAGACAAATTGTTCTAGTGCAGCTACAACACTGGCATCTATCCGAGAATTTGAGGTATTGCCTGTTCAAAAAAAAGCAGGACAAATCTAAACTGGCCAGTTCCAGCCTCAATCTTCAGTAAAGTGATGGAAAGTTTAAATGAATAGTGCCAATAGACAGCACCCTACTCAGAGTAAACGTGCTCACTGATACCGACTTTGGGTTGAGACAGGGCCTTCACACTTTCTGACCTTATCACAGCTTGTTGCAAACGGCAAAACAAAACGGCAGAATTTCAGAGGTGAGATAAAATTGACCACCCTTAACATTCTGCCTGCATTTAACTGAATGTAGCCTTGATGATCCCGAGCAAAACTGAATTCTGTATAAACCCGACGGAATATTCTCCACTGTTTGAAGTCCAAACCTGGTAGACAGATCGCTGCAGTTATTAGTGGTCAATCATCTTAGCGCCAGCACATAACTGCAGGACTTTCGGAGAGCAGTGTCCTGGGATCAATCATCTTTATCCGATTCGTCAATGACCTTCCCTCCATTGTAATGTCAGAATTGGGGACGTTCGCTGATGATTGCACAATGTTCAGCGCCATTTGTAACTTCTCAGATACTGAGGTCCAAATAAAGCAAGACATGATCAATATCCAGATGTAGGCTGAAAAATGGCGAGTTATAATTGTGCAACACAAATGCATATTGATGGCCATATCCAACAAGACATAATCAAACCCTGACATTTATTGTTAAATAGCATTGTCATCACAGTATCCCCCACTATCAAAAACCTGCAGGTTACCATTGACCATTGAAACTTAATTGAATTAACAATGTGCAGACCTTGGTTACAAGATCTTGTCAGAGGTCAGGGGTTTTGCATCGATTAACTGACCTTTTTGACTCTCCAAACTTTACCCACGCCTGCAAGGCACAAGTCAGGAATCTCAGGTAACAATTTCTACTTGTACGGATGAATGCACCTCCAAGAACATTATACAAACTTGACAATATCTAGAACAAAGCAGCCTGCTTGATTGCAACCACAACTGCAAACACCATTCCCTCAATCATCAATGTTCAATGACAACAGTGTGGAGTATCTACAATATGTTCTTGCTATGACACGGCAGTGAACATTTCTGCTAATTAAACCAAACACACAGAATAGCTCACCTCACTTTCTCATCTGGTGAAGTGTGCGTGACAGAGAACTCCCCAAATTTCACTATTTAACGAAACATATTCAATTTATCCTTGAACTCTAAAACTGAAAAATAATCAACAACTCTTTATAAGTCTAAGTATCCTTTCTCTTAGCGATTTATTATCGACCTGCTACTCGATAACAATGTTTAGATCCAACCAAAACCCCTATTAAATTTACAGCAAGTTAATTTTCAAAACCAAACAGTGGCTGTTGTCTCCAATGTTGGTTGTCCTGTTTTTGTAGATCAACCTGAACCATCTTTGGTCTTTTGCTGCAAAGACTTTTCATATGAAAAAGGTACCTTTGATGTGGTGAGTAGCAGTCTTTCGACGCAGATGGTGCTCTTTCTGACTAATTGTCCAAAATGCCTGTTTTTTTTATTCTCCAAACATCGTACTGTTGCAATGGCTCAGTGTTGTCAAAATAGTAAAATTCAAAATCGATTCGGTTTTAGTATCTTTGGCTATAATTTTGGTTATAAATTGAGAGGCTGTGAGAGTGATTTTTTTTAAAAATGTCCATTGATGTAAAGAAAAGCAATCAAGAACGCCAGACGGTGGCAAAATGAGTTTCTAAGGGTAGTTCGCTGGGTAGATAAAATATGTATCTATCCAAACATATTTCCGTGAAGGAGGGAAACAGTGATGTTTTCATTGTAAAGTTATTCTTATGGACAAAGCCAGACTCCCTGAAAGCATATCAAGAAAGTAGTCCAGACCCTAACTTTGCTAGTTGTTTTAAGCAAGCGTAACACTAATATTTCAGGAATTATGCAGCTTGTCAACCCACTTAGTATTCAACAAAACATAATTTGTTTATAAGAATGCCGAACGAAGCACAAACAAAAGAGAACAGAATACCGAATAACTTAACCTACCCACTTAGTGATGCTGGTCCAAACACTTACAACAATCCCCATAAACACACGTTGGCACAAGAGGTAAAATGAAACACAGGCTCTTACAGGAGGGAAGACAGAGACAGCGTATCAGCCTAGACCTGCTTCTTTGGGTCCAGGAGCTTCTTCAACTATGCAGTGCTTAAACCAACCCAAAAAAGAGAAGACTGAATTGAGAGATTTGGCTTCTCCTCTTCATTGTGCAATGTTTTTATTCAAAAACGTATTTTTTTCCCCTAGGGCAGTATCTGTTAGCTACAATCAAACCCACCCCTAAGAGATTTAAGCTTAGACTTTTTTTGGAGTCTGGGTCGTATACGACCTCTCTGAAAAAAAAGACATACAACATTATCTTGTTTAAAAAAAAACATCGCCATAGATGACCCATTATAAATGAACTACCAATAAGCAAATGGTGGGTGGCACGGTGGATCAGTGGTTAGCACTATTTAATCGTTCCCGAAAAATTGATACATGGTCTAAATGGGTGATTTCTAAATTCTGACATAGCAATTTCTCCTTAGTCAATTTGTGCATTCCTATCACGTCATGTCCAAACATTCATTCAAATAAACTGAATTTGGTCGATTAATTTGGTGCACATCTGATCGCAAAAAGCACAATCGCGATTCCATTATACCAATCATCTGGATAGTCTTGACCATAAGCCTTCAAAATGGTCTTCAATGTCTGATGCCACCTTTCTAGCGCTTCCTGCGACAATAGAAGGTATGCAGCAGATTTGAATTGTTTTATTCCTAAGCAATCCATATCTTCCTCGAATAGTTTCAATGTGAACGTTAACACTTGATTGGACTGTATCTCTATAGGTCGTCAATATCTAGTGAAAATTTTCAGTATTTCGTCTATAATCTTTTGAGCTATGATATTGTGAAATGACATAGAAATCTAATGGACACGTCGATTATTCTCCCCGTGTGTGTGGGTTTCCTCTCGGTGCTCAGGTTTCCTCTCACAGTCCATAAATGTGCAGATTAGCTGAATTGGCCAAGCTAAATTGCCCATAGTGTTAGGTGAAGGGGTAAATGTAGGGAAATGGGCTTGGGTGAGTTGCTCTTCGGAGGGTCAGTGTGGACTTGTTGGGCCGAAGGGCCTGTTTCCACACTATAAGTAATCTAATCTAATATATTGTTGACAAATACTGATTACCCCTTTCTGTTTTAGATATGGACCTCTCAATCAATTTAACTCTTATAAATGATTCTTCACATGCAGGATTAGGTATTAAAGGCGCGGGTTTTATGACTGCCTGACATTTTCAGATATCTGATTATGCATGACGTGTGTGACAAAATTCAACCACATACTTGTGCAGTCCAGGCTAGTAAAATGTTTTTGTAATTTAGCTTGAGATTTTCACAATCCTAAATGACCACTAGTGGTAGCTCATGCACCGCTGGCAACACAACCTTTCTATAACCCACTGATAATAAAACTTGATGAACCTCGGTACATTTCTCATCTGCCTGAATATGCGATGGTGTCCATTTTATCATGAAGACATCATCTTTGAGATACTAACGTTCAGTGAGACTTTCGGGTTCTTTCTCTGTGTATGCATTTTGTTCCAAATGTTTTAGCTTTCATCTTGATGCGGTAACTCACTTAATTTCTCTGAGCTAAAGATGTACGCTACGTCATCTGTCTGCTGCTGGTTTGTGTCAACTATCTGATCAAACAGGGTCTCTGCTAATGCCACTTCAACTTTCTTATCTGTACCTTTTGATCTCTCGTCTTTCAACTGGTGACTTTCTGACCTCGTTACCACACAGTCACGAATGATCTCAGGATATGTGTCCTGCAAAAATTTATTTTGCCTGAGTTTCCACGGACTTTTCGACCACAGTACGCAGCACTCCTGCCGGTGAACCTGCTATATCATTAACAAGGACAAATTATAATCCTGGAGACGAGCGTTTGTCCAGTACTCCTGCCAGACATAATTGAGCGTTTCTTGTCTCAATGTGAATACCCGTTACTCGTAACTTTACTGGCCAAAACATTTCAGGAGTACATATATCCTCATCTTTCAAAATCACATATTGAAACGATCCTGTGTCTCTTAATATTGTAACCGCTTTATCTGCTGCTCCTGGCCTAGGCGAATTAACTTTGCCTTCGCTTGTGCAAGGTTTAAGAAGGTCTGGCACTTCCTCATTAAATAACCTCCGACCAGGTTACACATTTTGGTGCCGCCGACTGGACTCCACTATGCTTTCCAAAACCACTTCAACAAAATTCGTTGGCTTATCCTGTTTTCATACATCTGCCTTCTCAGTGTTTTTCCTAATCTACCAACACTGTGGTTTCATGTGGCCTACTTTGTTGCAGTGAAAACACCAGAGCTTTTTAACTTCTCCTTTTATTCAAAGCTTTCCTTTTTTACCTTGTGGTAAGTTATCCTTATGAATTTTTCTTTCCATGTGAGGATTTCTCTTTTCCCCAATTTTCATCCCTCACTGATGGAAGTTAAGGTCGGAAACCACGCTTTGATTTATGGACCGATTCCTAAAATTCAGCCATTTCAACTGCAAATCTTGCCTCTTTAACTCCCTGACCTTCCACATGACTTCTCAGTACTTCAGGAAGTGAATTTTGAAACACGTCCAAAATGATATAGTCTCTAAAAGTGTCATAGTTCTGCTTCTTTTTAATACTCATGTACGCCTATCAAAATTACTTGGTTTGAGCCTTTCAAACTCAATGTTGTTTTGGCCAGTGTACCTCCTTAGATTGTTGAAACGTTGTCTGTCGGTCTCTGGCACAAGCTGGTGTGCACTTTAGATGGTTTTCTTCAACTCCTCATTCCGCCCACATACCTCCCAGATAGTCACGCAAATACCTCCCTAGCTCTACCTTGATGTATTACTTGGATTGACAAAACCTGCATGCTCACTAGCCTTTGTTTAGCCACAGTTTCAAATGAATGAAAAAAAAGGCTCCCAAATACTTCTCATCAAATCCAAGCAATGTTGGAATATATGTTAATTTTCTCACCAGTACCTTGGCTATCATGGGTTTGCTTATCCTCACTCTGTTCCTCAGTCAATTTACCTTCAGCCGTCATCTCCATTCTTTTAGGATGGCTTATCTGTGTAAGTGCCAATTTCTGAAATTCGAACTCCCTCTCATTCTTCCTTTCCAGTCTCTCATTTTCTCTCTCTTTCTCTAACTTGTCTCTTTTCCATTTTTTTGTGTTTCCTCTACTTCTAAACGTAATTCCTTTCCTTTTGCCTTTAACTCAATCTGTTTCATTTTCAATTGAATTTTAGCCATCTCTAAAGATGCTGATGGCGTTTTCCAGCAAATTTAAATGAGTTATCAATTTACTCTCAATGATCAACAAATAATGAAAGGGATGGTGGGACTTTTACAGGAATAATATGGGCTCAGTGGTTAGCACTGCTGCCTTACAGCGCCAGGAAGCCGGGTTCGATTCCCGCCTCGGGTCCCTGTCTGTGTGAACTTTGCACATTCTCTCCGTGTCTGTGTGTGTTTCATCCGGGTGCTCGGGTTTACTTCCACCACCAAAACATGTGAAGGCCAGGTGAATTGACCATTCCAAATCACACATAGTGTTACATGCATTAGTCTGAGGGAAATGGGTATGGGTGGGTTACACTTCAGAGGATTGATATGGACTTGTGGGCCGAAGGGCCTGTTTCCACACTGGAGGGAGACTAATAATAAAAAAAAAGTGATGGTCGATTTTTTTTTGTGTACTTTTTTTAAGATTACATTTATGGGGTCGACTATTATATGAATAATATTTTTGAGGGACTGAAATTCATGTCTGTTAAAAATCATACCATAGTATTAGCAGAAGCCTAACTGATCGCTGAACGAATTCAAAAGCAAAAAAAAGAATTGTGGTAATTCTGTCCACGCAGAGCGGAACATAGCTACCAGCAGACTGTCAGAGTGGAGCAACTGGCAGATTGGAAAGCTGGAGCAGGACGTGACGGATGGCATACTGATTCATAAACGTTGATCTGTTTTCTGTAAAGAACTAGGGCCGAATTCTACACGAGATATATGAAAAAATCCAGGTTATTGGTCAAAAATAGGGGGTTGACTTTTATATGAGATCTACTATTACTCGAGTATATAAAGTATCTCTCCATTCTTCACCGAAGAAGGCATCTCCAGCTTGCCTGTTAATTACAGTAGCTTGGCGTTAATCACCTTTTTCAAAACCCCCGAATGACACTTCTTCCGCCCCCAGGAAGTTCTTGGTGATGGAAAGAGCCATTAATATCTCAAGGAATGCTTAATCTAACCGAATTCAACACCGAGAACAAAAGCCACTGCCACCTAACACTCGCTGACTTCGGTTTCAAACACACTAATCACAATTCTGAACTGTAGAACAAATCCTGTCAAGGGCCCCCAATCTCTGTTGGACCAGGCCAGACCATCTCAAAACATTTCAAGAACTTGGCGCCGAAGCCCAAGTTATGTTAATTGTTTTATCTAGATGTAACACGTATATTCCAGGAAAGATGAAGCTGGTCAACCCATTTATTTTTAAACAAAGCACAAGTTATTTACAAGATTACCTTTTGTAGCATAAAAAAAAGAACCAAAAACCAAATACCTTACACTATCCGAAAGCCCTACAGCCTATCCCTTCTTAATGAAGCTGTTCCAAATTATTGCAGCAATCCCCATAAACACCCCTTGACACAAAAGGCAATATAACACTCAGGATCTTACAGGATAGAAGTCAGTGAGAGGTACGAGCCTGGACCCAAAGTGATTGAATTAAGAAATAACAATGCAGGCAGGAACATGCAATTTAGCCCACCCACTAATGAAAGCCACCAATAATTATATAGAATCTCTGAGGCAAACGGACCAAAGAGTGCCAATCAGTACAGAAGTCTCTCCCTTCAGAGCAGAAGACCGATGGACATCACGATTGTAGAAATACGATGCTGAGGATGAATAACTGAGACACAACTAACTTTGCATCGATATTTAACTGATGGTGTGAAACTGAGGAAAATATATTAGTTCGCATAAGTCTAACTTCAATGAGACAGTTAAATACTATTTCAATGTACTACATCTTTGCTAGCAAGATAAACTGACGGACACTAATCACA
The DNA here is from genome assembly GCF_020745735.1 of Hemiscyllium ocellatum. NCBI lineage: Eukaryota > Metazoa > Chordata > Chondrichthyes > Orectolobiformes > Hemiscylliidae > Hemiscyllium > Hemiscyllium ocellatum. The sequence goes on from NC_083427.1 coordinate 3,658,022, forward strand.
GAAGAGCAAGCTGAGATACGTGAAATCACCTTAAAATGATTCGTTGAGTAGAGGAACTGCGAGAGTCGACAATGCCCTGTCTTGTCCCCTAAGGAGAGGGTCCGAGGGAAACCAGCAGCAGCATGGAAAGTTCTCCCTTCGGCAAGAGAGAAAAACGGGACGAAACACCACTCAACTGACTTATATCCCGTCGTGGAGTTTGATCAATATAGTGATTGCTCCAAGACTGATCTTGACAAAAGAAAAAAAATCAAAATGTCGATATCTCGCTAAGGTAGGGACATGAAAATCACGAGTCAGTATGCCCATCTGGTAGAAAGCAACTGAAAGACACACTGTAATGCACACATTTAAAGGAGCGATAAAGGTCTCTGTGCCAGCGTTCAGTGTGCAAATATCTCTGTAATGGCGAAGAACACAGAAAAAAAATGCCGTCAACAGATGTTCCTATATTCACATTTGTCTCTTCTTATTTTTTGCCGTTTTAATAATATGGGCTAGAAGTAGAAAGAACTGTTTGATACTTAGGGTTTTACAGGAGTAGTTGTATAGTTTCAAAACAAGTGACACCTATTGTGTCTACTGTTTGTGTGGCTGCAACTTCCAATAATATGCAAACGAACCGAATACTGTTAATGGTTCAAAAACAAAGCTGATTGATATGTGGAGGAGTTTGTGGGGAATGTATAAGAGAGGACAAATAATTGGCTGAGCAACAGAATACACACTTTCGTTCTGTCTTCACAAAATATGACACAAATCAAATACCAGAAATGTACGAGAATGCCAATTTAGCTAGAGGAAAGAGCTGAATGAGATCATTATTAGTAGAGAAATGATGCTTGGCAAATTGAGGGGGTTGAAGGTGGATAAATTCCCAGGGCCTGATAATCTACATCCCAGAGTACTGTTGGATGTGGTTATAGTAATAGTGAATGAATTGGTGCTCATCTGCAAAGATTCTTTCGGCTCTTGTATGTTCCTTGCAGATTAGAGGGGAACGAGTGTCACTCCCATATTCAAAATGGAGGTATAGAGAAACCAGTAAATCTGGCATTGGTCGTTGGGGAATTTCTCAAATCCATTATCAATGACGTCTCAGCAGAACATTTTGAAAGCAGTGGCAGGATCCGAAAGAGTCAGCATGGATTTATGAAGGGGAAATCATGCTTAACAAATCTTGGTTGGGATACTATGAAGATGTAACTAGTAAATTTGACAAGGGGGAGCGAGCCAATGTGGTGTATTTGGACATTGAGAAAACATTTGATACAGCCCCACATCAGAAATTTCTGCAGTCTGCAGACATTCCCATCGTAAAGACTGTATCTTCTCTTTTGTTTGTGATTTTAAAAATGGACTAGAATAACAAAGAACTGCTTAATACTCAGGGTTTTAGAATAATTGTTAAATTTAAAGGCAGGGGATTGGGTACATATAATGAGATGGATAGGGAATTGGTTAGCAGATAACAATCCAACAGTACAAATTAATGTGTCCATTTCAAATTGGCAGGCAGTAAAGAGTGGGGCTTCACAGAGATCGGTTCTAGGACCCCAGCTACTCACAATATATTTTAATGCATTAGATGTGGGAACAAAATGTGATATCTCAAAGTTTGCAGATGAAACCTAGTTGGGTTGAAGGGTGAATTGTGATGAGGATGCAAGTATGAAATGAACAGGTTGGATGAGTTGGCGAATCAATGACAGATGCAGTACGATATGGATAAATGTGAGGTTATTCACATTGAAACTGAAAACGAGAAGGTACACTTCCAGAAGAATGACTGTAAATTGGATGGGGTGGGTGGGGGGAGTGGTGGGGATGTGCGGCGGTTTCCAAGTTTTCTTGTGTACCAGTCGCTTACTACTGTATGGCAATCAATTATTCAGAATGTATCTACTATCATTGCGATAATCCCAAGAATGCTTTATCATCATATTTGCTCACAAGTAGTCCAGTATATTTGTAAAGCTGATGTGAAACAATTATTACTGAAGTATATAGCAATCAGACCTCAGACGCATTTTAACAACAACAGTGAAGGTCATTTTTCAATTGGAACGAACGTTGATTGCTGGATAGGCTATCAGAGAAGATGATTGGAAGTTCGTTAACTTACATTATAGGCTAGTAGGAAACAATTTGCCTTCGTATCTTGTATTTCATGAATTTAAAATGATGTTCAATGGTCATATGTGTGAGAGAGGAAAAAAAACGCTTCTTTTACACAGCCAGTTCTCAACGTCTGGAATGCAGTGCTTGGAAATGTGATGGACGTAATTTCAATTTGAAGTTGGCATTAGATTGATTATTCTGTTGGATAGTAAAGGTTCACAGGGATATGGAGAAAAGCAAGATATGAGAGCACTAGAAAATAGATACTGTGCCGTCACAATGAATTAAATTACCTCCTTCTGACGTCCTTTGACTGTACGTTTTCGATACACGACTTCTGTACGTTGATTAAATGTTTTTGGGATATTTGATAGACCAGGCGATCTTCTGTGGAACTCATCTCGTGTTCTTTCTGTTGTATTAAATGAGGATAAATAATTGGAATTCTCCCAGTTTTAAGCTAACGTCATGTTCTGGTCTTCGAGCTACTCAACTGTCATAACGAGACGTTAAAATAGTAGAGCCAGAAAACAGCAAGAGACTACATAGAAAGTCTTATCCTGAAGGAAATAAGGAACAGGTCCAAATGAATGGTCTCATGAAACCGTTTGGTTCTATAACCGTTTACTTGAAGATGAACACAAAATATGGTCAGCGTATCAGTGCTTGTTTGAGCTGAGATTTTGACTCTCAAAAATTCTCGGATCACACGGAAGTTACAAAAGGAAGACTTTATTTTAATTAAGCCGGTGAAAGGTCAATAGTCCACAGCTCAGAGTATCAATCAAGACGTCTCTGGATGTACTAATGTCAGATCTATGCTTTTTAACAAGAAGGCAGCATGTTTTACAGCGCTTTTATGTGTAACGATCTTGCATGTTACCCTTTCCACACTGTGTAATATTTCGTTCTCTAACCGAATTCTCATAATTAGGAATTAGTTGATTAATACATGTAAGTCTTAATCTCAGACATCAAACATCATTATAGGTTTAAAATGCTTGTACAGCTGGTGTCTTTCTCTTCCGTCATGATAGATAAAACTGAACAGCTATTAGCATTTAATTCATTTTAAGTTCCGTGAGAAAGAACAGCTGCAAAGTTATGCCAAGATGAATGCATTGTTATGACAGCTGTGACTGCAGTAGCCATTTTAAATTTATAAGACAAATGATTACTGCAAGATGGATACTTAAAATGGATGTTTTTTTTGTTGATTCCCAGATGCTATGTTAGTTACACCACTCCGAAATTCATTGCAGTGGAGACGTAAAGGTGTACAACAGAGTGGTCTACTGAGTGCAGGTGTTTCAGAGCTGGCGACCAAAACAGATGATGCATTGAGACGAGGTGTGAGATGAAAGGAACAGATGGCATGAGAGAACTGGGGAAGCAAAGTAGGATTGAGAGGCTATTGGAAAAGTTCTAAACAAAGTTGCAGAAAAAATCGAGCGGACTCGGAGTACTAAACGTGTTGCTCTCTACCTTTAGAATAACTTACTTTTCAAAGATTGACAGTTCAGCTAATAACTGAGAATTCCTAGAACCCAGTATTCATTCTCAGTAAAAATAATACAATAAATGTCAAAGCATCAAATTCCATACATTCTCAGATTCAAGTTGGTGAAATTACTTTCTTCAGCACCCTGAAGTATATCGCATCAGTGTACTTAAATAAATATTCATCCATTATACAGAGGATAAAAAGGGCGTAAAGTGGTTGCGCTGCTGTCTGCCTGCCAGTAACTCTTGGACAGCTGCTCTTGTTAGTGCAGATAAATGTAAAACTGATACATACTGGTGCATTCTACAGAACGCCCTGATGACCAAAAACTCGTCAACTAACAGCAATTTTCCCCCTTTTTCATTCATAAAACACGAAGTAAGCTGTACAGAGCACACAGATCTATCTCGTGAAACAACTACTTCACATTGCATAGAATTTGTTCAATTGTGTTTGGAGTATTCAACGTGGTACATATTTATATTGACATATTTCTTAAATTATACACTGTTTTTGGTTTTGATTTCTTAATTTACATCATTACCACATTGAGCCAGTTTTGCAATGGACGACGCTCTTGGTAACACATGGCTCCTGGGTTCCAGTATCTCATTCGAAATGCATAGTCCTGTAATCAGGTACATTCCGTTGGATGTTGTTCTGGACAGAACACTTTTTTAAACTGACAGGTACTGGGACTGATGCCTTTCCTCAGATACTTGCCCACACTAACGACAAGATCAACTACTGAATATCACACTGAAGCCAATAAACTGCAACGTTTGGAGTTTATTTTTCAGATTCAGTGTTGGAATGAAACATCACTAACAAGTCGGGATTGCTGATTGAAATAACACACACACTCGGTATAGTATGTTTGATGATAACCAGGAGAACATCCTGTACCATTCCCTTTCGAAGACAAACACAGAGGCGCAGTTATTGAATGATACATGCAACTTTATTCGTTCGATTCACTTATTTTAAGAAGTTGAAAACATGTACTGTGCTTTTAAGAGAGATTGAATGCTGTTTTGCAATGAGAGCTTGCAACCACCTTTCATATGACTAACCAGCAGTCTCATAATGCACTGGAAATTGAAAATATATAACATTTGGCTGTCAAATGGGTGTATGAGTTCTGGTTGCTGTTTTGACAGCAATTCGAATGTACCCAATCAATTTAAATTATACCCAAGATATAAAAACGAAATGGAGTTTGAATGCATTATTTTTGCCAAGCTCTAAGCAATGAGATGCTCCTTTGCTTGGGGCATAAAGAAGTAGGCATTTTGCAAGTTAGAGAAGCCAACTGCCATCCACAGAGAAACTGCTAGCAAAAACACTCCCTATCAAAAGTATTTTTTCATAAGAAACATCGTTACAATGAAAGGAAAGAAGATTATCCAGGGAGATATCCACCCAGAATAAGACAGATACCGCCGACGACAACCGCTGTGTGGTTTTAAAATTAAGTTGATGCACTTTTAGTAACTGTTAGTTGTTATTGGAACCGAATATTGTTACAGAGTTGGAGTCAGATAATACGCAGTTAAGAGAAAGGGGCTTAGAGTTTAAAATAGTTGTTGTTTAATATCCACTTTCAGAGTTAAAGAATAAACTGATATTATTTTGTTTCAATTGTGGAATTTAGGAGTTCTCGGTTACTTATACTTTAAGAGAATACAAGGCGAGATGAACTCTTTTGGATTTTGGTGGAATTGACAGAAGTGTTTACTGCCATGACGTTACAGTTTTTGCGCTTGTCCAGGATTTGGACAGGTTTAGACAGATCCAATCTAAGATTTGGACAGATTTGAACAGATTTGGCATCATAAAGATCTCACGAGATTCATACACTTTCCGATTAGTGTCAGATCTCTAATGAAACGTAGGTGAGACAGTTTGTTCAATTTTGTTTACTTGTGATTGGTTAAATTAAAAGTGAGAGAAATAGCTCTTAATGTTGCTGAAGGGATTCTGCAGTTTGAAGATCATTTCCAAATTTGTGAAGAAAATTTAGAAAGACAGAAAAACGATCATACGTTTGCACTTAGCAAATAGGCTAGAATTGTGTTTAACCAGGGACTAAATTAAAGCTGAAACTGTAAGGGAGTTAGTCGAGCACTTATATGTGTCAGAGAAACAGGTAAACGCAATAAAGTTAGAAAAACGCAAATTACCATTGAGGCAAATGAAGTTAGAAACAAAAGAAAAGGAAAGACACGCCATGTTAGAGGAAAAAGAGAGAGAATGATGTTAACTGAGCAAAGAGTGAAGAAAGAGAAAGAGAGAGAGAACAGAGAGAGAAGGGAGAGAAAGGCAGGGAGAATGTGAACAGGAAAGTCAAGTGAACAGGATGGAGATAAAGAGAGAAGCTCGTGATATATGCAAATATGTTGAACACTGACACATTTTGATGAGAAAGAAGTCGAAGACTTCTTTATACCATTTGGAAAATTGGCTCGGCAGATGGAGTGGTCAAAGGACTTGTGGGTAATGCTAGTTCAGACTAAGCTGGAAGGCAGCGCTAATGAGGTATTTTCAGCGCTGTCAGATGAGGGGTTATGAGATTATAAAGATGTCAAACAGGCTATTTTGTGTGCTTATGAATTGGGACCAGAGGCGTCGAGGCAGTGGTTCAGAAACATAAAGAAGAAATCAGGTCACACTTAAGATGAATTTGAAAGAAGTAAACGTTGTCATTGTGATAGATGGGTGCGGGCCTTAAAACTAGATAAATCCAATGAGACTCTAAGAGAGATTATTCTGGCGGAGGAGTATAGTTCTAGAGAGGACAAGAACCCATGTGGATGAACAGAAAGTTTAAGCATTGCGAAGAGCGGGAGAGATGGCAGATGAATATGCACTGATGCATAAGGCAAAGTTTGGCTTCTGGCAAGAATTCCATCCTGTGAGGGTTAGAATTTGGACGAAGGGGAGAATCTACAGACAAAATAAAGTGTAGAGCAAACTGCTAATAGTTTAGCACAGCATTAAAAAAAACATGTGCGTTGAAATGTGGGACATGTGAGGTCACAGTACTAATCGTTAAAGAACAGCACTGTGGGCAAAGATGTGGTAAAAGAAGCTAAGTCATTGGCATCAGTGACAGGAAAGGAAACACCAAGGAAAGTCCAGGGGTCGCAGGAGAGTGCACAGCCTGGTCAGGGGCTAGGTATAGAGTTAGAATCTGATCTCTGAAGAATTCACCGCCGTGTGTAAAGTTTATTCAGAAAGGAGAGGGGGAGAAGGGAAAGAAGTAACAATTTTAAGAAATGCAATATCTAATCAGTCTCCAATAGTAAGATATGAACGCATTTGCACTCTTTCTGACGTGTTACCCGAGAGAGTGGTAACTTTTTTTTAGATTAGATTACTTACAGTGTGGAAACAGGCCCTTTGGCCCAACAAGTCCACACCGACCCGCCAAAGCGCAACCCACCCATACCCCTACATATACCCCTTACCTAACACTACGGTCAATTTAGCATGGCCAATTCACCTGACCCGCACATCTTTGGACTGTGGGAGGAAACCGGAGCACCCGGAGGAAACCCACACAGACACGGGGAGAACGTGCAAACTCTACACTGTCAGTCACCTAAGTCGGGAATTGAACCCGGGTCTCAGGCGCTATGAGGCACCAGTGCTAACCACTGTGCCACCGTGCCGCCCAACTTGTAGAATAAACATACAGATGGGAAGGAGGTAAAGGAGGACAGTGTTAATCATTGGGGCCTAAATAATTAGAGGCTCTGATAGATAGTTTGTTGGGAACAAACGAGACTCGCGGCTGGTGTGTTGCCTCCCAGGTACCTGAGTCTGTGATGTCTCGGATAATATCTTTGGCACCCTGAAGGGAGAGGATGATCAAACTCAAGTCGTGGTTCATATAGGTGCCAACGACATAGGTAGAAAGAAGGATAGGGATGTAAGGCAGGATTTCAGGGAGCTAGGATGGAAGCTGAGAGCTGGAACAAAGAGAGTTGTCTCTGGTTTGTTACACATGACACGTGATAGCGAGGCAAGGAATAGGGAGAGGTATCAGTTGAACACGTAGCTGCAAGGATGGTGCAGGAGGGAGGGTTTCAGTGTCTTGGATATTTAGGGCTCATCCTGAAGAAGGTCGGTCTTCTTTTGAACCAGAGGGGTACTAATATCCTGGGTGGGAAATTTGCTGGTGCTATTCGGGTGGGTTTAAACAAGCTCAACAGAGGGATGGGAACCGAAGGTGTAGTTGCAGTGCACAGGAGGACGAGAATAGGAAGGACAGGGACAGGATTTCACGATCACAGGAGTGTGTCTACTTCAGCGCCAGAAGAATCCGAAATAAGGTAGGTGAGCTTGCAGCATGGATAGGTATCTGGGACTTCGATGTTGTAGCCTTTTCGGAAACATGGATAGAGAGGGTGAGGAATGGATGTTGCAGGTTCCAGGTATAGATCTTTCATTAAGAATGGGCAACGCGGTAAAAGAGGGAGAGGCGTGGACTTGTTCGTCAAGGATAGTGTTACAGTGGCTGAGGGAATGTTTGATGAGGACTCGTCTATTGAAGTAGTGCGGGCTGAGGTTAGAAACAGGAGAGGAGAGTCCACACTGCTTGGAGCTTTTTATAGGCCTCCGCAGAGTTCCAAGGAGGTGGAAGAGAGGATTAGCAAAATTATTCTGGGTAGGAGTGAAACGAACAGGTGGTCATTATGGAGTACTTTAATTTCCCCAACAATGACTGGAAATGCAATAACCCTAGTACGTCAGATGGATCAGTTTTTGTCCAATGTGTACAGGAGTATGTCGGACGGCCGACAAGAAGGGAGGCCACATTCGATCTGGTGCTTGGTAATGAACCAGGCCAGGTGTTTGATTTAGTTGTAAGTGAGCACTTTAGAGATTGTGACCATAATTCAGTCATATTTCGTTTAACGATGGAAAGGGTAGGTACATGCCACAGGTCAAGAGTTATCAATGAGTCAAGGGCAATTATAATGAAATTAGGCAAGAATTAGGATGCACAGAATGGGGTAGCAAAATGCAGGGGACGCTGACAATTGAAATGTGGAGCTGGTTTAAGGAACAGATATTGTGTGTCCTTGGTAGGTATGTCCCTGTCAGGCAGGGATTAAGTATAAGGTAAGGGAATCCTGGTTTACTACAGAAATTTCATCTCTTGTTAAGAAGAAGAAGGCGGTTAGTGTGTTGATGAGGCAAAATGGTACAGCTGAGGCAATGGCGAGTTACAGATCAGTGAAGAAGGATATAAAGAGCGAGTTAAGAATAGCAAAGAGAGGACACAAGCAGTCTTTAGCAAGTAGTATAAAGGAGAACCCAAAAACTTTCTATCGGTATGTGAGGAATAAAAGGTTGATTAGGGCACGAATAGGTCCAGTCAAAGACAGAAACGGGAATTTGAGTGTGGACACTGTGGAGATCGGAGAGGTGCTCAACAAACATTTCTCATCGGTGTTCGCTCAGGAAAAGTAGAATATTGTAGAGGAAAAGAATGAGGTACGACATATTAGACTAGGAAGTATTGAGGTTAGTTATGAATAGGTGTTATCAATTCTAGGAGTGAAAGTAGACAAGTCCCTGGGCCGGATGGGATTTACCCGAGGATTCCCTGGGAAGGTAAGGAGGAGATAGCTGATCCTTTGGCTTTGATATTTGAGATGTCATTGTCTACAGGTTTAGTACCGGAGCACTGGAGAATTGCAAATGTTGTACCCTTGTTCAAGAAGGGCAGGTCAAGAGATGACCCAGGTAATTATAGACCAGTGAGCCTTACTTCTGTTGTAGAAAAGGTTTTGCGAAGGATTATAACAGATAGGATTTATAATGGTCTAGCAAGCAACAACTTGGTTTCAGATAGTCAACATGTTTTCGTCAAGGGCAGGTCGTGTCTCATAAACTTTATTGAGATTTTTTTTAAGAAGTTGAGCAAGCATGTAGATGCGAGTAGGGCAGTTGACGTGGTATACATGGACTTCAGTAAAGCCTTTGATAGGTTCCACCTGGTTCATGTTGGAGGAAATGGAGAGAAATGGAATTGAGGGTGATTAAGCAGTTTGGATTAGAAACTGGCTTTCTGAAAGAAGGCAGCGAGTGGTGGTTGATGGAAAATATTCAGTCTGGAGTCCGGTTAATAGTGGTGTGCCAAAAGGATCTGTTTCGGGACCACTGCTGTTTGTCATTTTTACAAATGACTTCGACGCAGGCATAGGTAGATGGATTTGTAAATTTGCAGCCGACATTAAAGTCGGTGTAGTAGTGGACAGTTTGCAAGAATGTTACAGGTTGCAGGGGAACTTGGATAGATTGCAGAATTGGGCTGAGAGGTGTCAAATGGAGTTCAATGCAGCTAAATGGGAGGTGATGCATTTTCGGAAGAATAACAAGAAGGCAGAGTACTGGGTCAATGGAAAGACTCTTGGTAGTGTGGATGTGCGGTGGAATCTTGGAGTCCATGTACATAAATCCCTGAAAGTTGACACTCAGGTGGATAGTACTGTTAAGAAGGCATACGGTGTGTTACGTTTCATTGGTAGAGGCATTGAGTTCCAGAGCCGCCATATCATGTTGCAACTTACAAAACGCTGGTGCGGCCACACTTGGAATAATGTGCACAGTTCAGGAATCCATATATCGAGAAGGATGTGGAAGAATTGGGAAAGGTGCAGAGGAGATTTGCCAGGATGTTTCCTGGTCTGGAGGGAAGGTCTTATGAGGAAAGGCTGAGAGACTTGGATCTGTTCTAATTGGAAAGAAGAAGGCTAAATGGGGATTTGATAGAGAAATGCAAGATGAACAGAGGATTAGAGAGGGTAGAGGGTGAAAGTCTTTTACCTCGGATGATACCTTCAGCTTGTATGAGGGATCATAACTACAAATTGAAGGATGATAGTTTTAAGACAGATATCAGAGGCAGGATCTCTACGCTGAGAACAGTAAGGGCGTGGAATGCCCTACCTACTAATGCAGTCAACTCAGCCACATTAGGGAGATGTAAGCAATCCTTAGATAAGCACATGAATGATTTTGGGATAGTGTTGGGGGACGAGCTGAGAATAGTTCACAGGTCGGCGCAACGTCGAGGGCCGAATGGCCTGTTCTGCGCTGCATTGGGTTGGCGAACGTGGTGCTACTGTTTAAGAAGGGTGGTAAGGACAAGCCAGCAAACTATAGACCAGTGAGCCTGACCTCGGTGGTGGGCAAATTGTTGGAAGGAATCCTGAAGGCCAGGATGTACATGTATTTGGAAAGGCAATGATTGATTAGGGATAGTCAATATGGCTTTGTGCGTGAGAAATCATGTCTCACAAACTTGATTGAATTTTTTGAAGAAGTAACAACGTGGATTGATGAGGGCAGAGCGGCAGATTTGATCTATATGGACTTCAGTAAGGCATTCGACAAGGTTCCCCATCGAGACTGATTAGCAAGGTTAGATCTCATGGAATACAGGGCGAACTAACCATTTGGATACAGAACTGGCTCGAAGTTAGAAGATAGAGGGTGGTCGTGGAAGGTTGTTTTTTAGACTGGAGGCCTGTGACCAGTGGAGTGCCACAAGGATCAGTGCTGGGTCCTCTAAACTTTGTTATTTACATAAATGGTTTGGATGCGAAAATAAGATGTACAGTTAGTAGGTTTGCAGATGGCACCAAACTTGGAGGTGTAGTGGACAGCGAAGAGGGTTACCTCAGATTACAACAGGATCTGGACCAGGTGGACTAATGGGCTGAGAAGTGGCAGATGGAGTTTAATTCAGATAAATGCAAAGTGCTGCATTTTGGGAAAGCAAATCTCAGCAGGACTTATACACGTAATGGTAAGGCACTAGGGAGCTGAACAAAGAGACCTTGGAGTGCAGGTTCATAGCTCCTTGATTTAGATAGGATAGTGGTCAGAGTACTGTGTACAGGAGTTGGTAGGTCATGTTGCGGCTGTACAGGACATTTGTTAGGTCACTGTTGGAATATTGCTTGCAATTCTGGTCTCCTTCCTATCGGAAAGATGTTGTGACATTTGAAAGTGTACAGAAAACGTTTACAAGGATGTTGCCAGAGTTGGAGGATTTGAACTATAGGGAGAGGCTGAACAGGCTGGGGCTGTTTTCCCTGGAGCGCCGGAGTCTGAGGGGTGACCTTACAGAGGTTTACAAAATTATAAAGGACATGGATAGTGTAAATAGGCAAAGTCTTTTCCCTGGCATCTGGAGACCAGAACTAGAGGGCATACTGTAGGGTGAGAGGGGAAAGGTATAAAAGCGACTTAAGGGGCAACTTTTTTGCATGGGGGATGGTACACGTATGGAATGACCTGTGGTGGAGGCTGGTACAATTGCAACATTTAAGAGACATTTGGGTGTGTATATGAATAGGAAGGGTTTGGAGGGATATGGGCCGGGTGCTAGCAGGTGCGATTAGATTGAGTTGGAATATCTGGTCAGCATAGACGGTTTTGACAGAAGAGCCTGCTTCCATGCTGCACATCTCTATGACTCTATGACTCTATGTTCCATGTTCTATGTTTTAAATTTAGCATTCGCTTTTAATATCAGTTTAGAACATAGAACGGAGAAAAATACAACACAGGACAGACCTTTCAGCCTTCGATGTTATGCCGACGTGGGGATTATTCTGAACTCATTCCTCTACACGAGCCCATCATCATCAACGTGCTTATCCAAGTATTGTTTAGATGTCCCTCATGTGGCCCAGTTAACTACACTGGCAGGCAGGGTATTCCATGCCATTACTCCTGTCTGAGTAAAGAATCTGCCGTTAACATCTGTCTGAAATATATCACCCCTCAATTTGTAGGTTTTCCCCTTGCACAAGCTGATGTCATCACCCTAGGAAAAAAAGATTTTCGCTCTCTACCCGATCTAATCCTCTGATCATCTTGTATGTCTCTATCAAATTCGCCCTCAGCTTTCTTCTTTCCAGTGACAATAGACCCAAGTCTTTCAGACTTTCCTCATTACAGCCTCCCTCTAAACCAGGCTACATTCTGGTAAATCTCCTCTGCACATTTTCTAATGCTTCAACATCGTTTCTGTAATGGGACGACCAGAACTGTGCACAATATTCTAAATGCAGCCGCACTAGCATTTTGCATTGTTGCACCTCCAGAACTCAATCCCTCTAACAATGAAACTTAACACAACGTATGTCTTCTTAACAGCACTATCAACCTGGGTGGCAACTTTCATGGATCTATGTAAATAGAATTCAAGATCCCTCTCCACATTCACACTGCCAAGAATCTTTCCATTGACCCAGTACTCAGCCTTCCTGTTATTCTTCCCAAAGTGAATCACCGTACATTTAGCTGCATTGATATCCATTTGCCATCTCTCAGCCCAATTTGATTAGGTTAGATTCCCTACAGTGTAGAAACAGGCCGTTCAGCCCAACCAGTCCACACCTCCTCTCCGCAGAGTAACCCACCCATACCCATTTCCCTCTGATTGATGCACCTACACTACGGGCAATTTAGTATGGCCAGTTCACCTGACCTGCACATTTTTGGACTTTGGGAGGAAACTGGAGCACCCGGAGGGAACTCATGCAGACACGGAGAGAGTATGCCAACTCCTTCCCAGATAGTCGCCCACTGCTAGAATCGAACCTGGGACCCTGGTACTGTCAGGCAGCAGTGCTAACCACTGAGCCACCGTGCCACCCATTGTGCAGTTTATTCAAGACCATTGCAACCTGCAACCTTCCTCCATACTGTCCACTACTCCACCGACTTTAGTATCATCTGCAAAATTACTAACACATCCATCTATACCTGTGTCTAAGTCATTTATAAAACATGACAAACAGTGATGGTCTCAAAATAGATAATTGTGGCGCAAACTTACTAACCCATCCACTTATGCCTGCATCTAAGTCATTTATAAAAAATGACAAACGGTAGTGGTCCCAAAATAGATCATGGTGGTGCACCACTAGTAACTGGACAGCAGGCTGGATGTTTTCCATCAATCATCACGCGCTGCCTTCTTTCAGAAAGCCGGTTTCTAATCCAAACTGTTAAATCACCCTCAATCCCATGCCTCTGAACTTTCTCTAGCAGCTTAATGTGTGGAACCTTATCAAAGACTTTATTGCAATCCATGTACACCACGTCAACTGCCCTACATATTTGGTCATCTCCATGTTTGGTCACCTTCTCAAAACTCTCAATAAGGTTTGTGGGAAAACATGTTGAGTATCCGAAATCAAACGGTAGTTTGCTAGATGATTATAAACCCTTTCTTTTATAAACTTTTCCAAAACCTTTCGTACAACTGAGGTAAGGCTCATTGGTCTATAACTACCTGGGTCATCCCTGCTGCCCTTCTTGAGCAAGGGCAAGACGTTTGCAATCCTGAAGTCCTCTGGTACTAAACCTGTAACAATGACGACTCAAATATCAAAGCCAAAGGCTCCGCTGTCCCTTCCCGAGCTTCCCAGAGAATCCTTGGGTAAATCTCATCCGGCCCAGGGGACTTTCACATTTCTAGAATTCATAACATTTATTCGCAACTAACCTCGATCCTTTCTCGTCTCATATCTCATGTTTATCCTTCTCCTCTACAATGTTCTCCTTTACCTGAGTGAACACCGATGAGAAATGTTTGATTAGCACCTCTCCAATCTCCAGAGTGTCCACACTCAACTTCCCACTTCTGTCTTTGACTGGGTCTATTCCTACCCGAGTCATCCTTTTATTCCTCACATACCTGGAGAATGCTTTAGGGTTCTCATTTATTCTAGTTTGAAGTGTCAACTCAAGTCTGTGGAAGTTGCAGTGGGAGTGAGTGACAGAGTGTCAGTTCCAGGAATACAGTTTGTTTCTGGGAGCGATTGTGGTTCCACGATGTCAGTGACACCCCTTGTCGTGGAGAAGCCAAAGGAAGAGCAGTGAACTGAGGCATTAAAAGAAAAATACCCTGGATTTTCTCTAGACTGTGTAGTAACAAGATTTCATAATCATTAAAGACAGCACGAAAAACAAACTAAAGATAAGGACGATGGAGTGGAGGTTCTGTTAGTGGACACTGTGTTTGATGTAATGACGCAAGGAAAATCTGAACAGGCAGAAATGTTTAGTTCTGGAAGGGGAATGGACTTATAACAGAAAGACGAGACATATACACACACACACACACACACACACACACACTCAGAAAATGAGTTAGAATAGATTTTAAAGTCAGAATCCTGAGTCGAAAATGGAGACCGTTGCATGCTAGCAAGAGAAGTAGTTGAAAGAAGTCCGTCAGGTTGTGTTGCCAAGAGTATACACAGAGGAAGTGTTAAAGATAGCGCATGAATTACAAATAGGAAGGAATCCATTTGTACAGAAGACTCAGGCCAAAAACATTTCTGTTGGCCTTGAATGCACACAGATTTGTTGAACTTCTGCCATACATTCTATACATGGCAAATGGTAGGTAAGGCACAGGCATGAATAAAACCAGCACCCTCGTTGCCAATTCCCACATTCAAAGAACCTTTCACGCGGGTTGTGGTTGATTGTGTGGATACACTTCCTGAAGCTAAAATTGTAACCCATTACTGGCTAACCATAAAGGATGTGTCCACCAATTTCTGGAAGCAATTCCATTATGGAGATGGAGGCAAATTGGCGATCGAGGAATTACTGTGTTTCGTCAAGCAGTATTGGCTATCCTGTGAGATTTAACCAGACCAAGGGACTAATTTTACTGCTAGGCTTCAAAAGAAAGTCATGGCTGGCTTAGGTATAAAGCACTTCAGATCAAGTGCGTATCATACTCAATCTGTAGCTATGTCGCTTTATTATTGTCACCAGTGGTAGGAGATCCCTTTATATGATAGTTTAGTGGCCCCTATCAAAGGAAAAAAGGTTGAGTCAGTAAACTATTTGGTAAGTTTACCAGATCGAAAAGAAAACTGCATCGGGTGTTTCATATGAATATGTTGAAGCCTTTTTCTAATAGAGAGAGTGAACTGCAGAACCAGGTGTTCGTTATCTGCCACCCAGAGTGAGGAATTAAATCCAGATGACTTGGAGTTTGATGCGCCTCAAAATACAGTAAACAATGAGGAATTTCTTGAGGAGTGCGATTGCTGAGTGAACTATCTGTCTCTAGTTAATAACCCAGTTGAAGAGTTTGCTGCAGCAGTATGAGGACATCTGCTGACATAAGATGGGGAGGACTAATGCTCCTCTGCATGAGGTAGACTTAGGGACTGTTGTTCCGATAAAAAAAAACACCCCGCAGACTTAATCCTTTCAAAGCCACATAAGTCCAGAAGGAAGTGTATGCGATGCCCAATGAAGAAATCTTCGAACCGAGTCAGAGTGGTTGGAGTTCACTGATTGTGTTAGCTCCCAAACTTGACGGGACTGTTGTGTTGACTATCAGAAGGTCAGTGCCGTAACAAATTCGAACCCATACAGAATACCAAAATCGAAGGTTGGATGGAGAAAGGAGAACAAGCCAATCACATCTCAAAGTTGGACTTACTGCGTGGTTACTGGCAGGTACCTTTATCAAAGAAAGCAAACAAAGCTTCACTTTTGTTCCCCAAAATGGCTTACTCAATATGGAGTGATACCTTTTGGAATGAAGAATGCACCAGCCACATTCCAAAGACTCAAGAACAGAGCTATGGCTGAGTTAACAAACTGTGCACTCAATCTGAATGATGTAGTGATCTTTTGTGAGTCAAGAAAGATCAGGTGGCACCGTTTGCCGTGCTCCTTGAAAGATTAAGATAAAAAATAACTGGTAATAAACTTCAAGAAAACTGAATTCGCGAAGGCAGAGGGGAAGTACTTGGGGATAAAAAACAAACATTGGTCAAGGAAGGTCGATCCTAAGGAATACAAAGACAAAAGCCATTGCGGAATTTCCATTTCTAACCTTGAAGGATAAGATGCATCATTTCTTGGGACTAAGCAGAGTCTACTGGAACTTTGTTCCAAACTTCATCAGCGTAATGGCACCACTAACAGATTTACTGAAGAAGAACACAATATTTTGGTGGACAGAACAATGCCGGGAGACATTTGAAAACTTAAAAGCAGTGTTCACCCCTGCACCTTTTTTTTTATCTGTACCAAATCTTTTTTAAAAACTTCGAAGTTGCAATCGGCAGAAGCAATATAGGAGTTGGAACGGTACTGCGGCAGGAAGATGATGATGGAACTGAACAGCAAATTGGCTACTTTTCTATGAAACTCAACATCCACCAAAGAAAATACTCTACCATCGAAAAGGAATCACTGAGTTTGGTACAGACCTTGCAATATTTTAATATTTGTGTGACGATCAATGTGACAGAGAGAGTTGTATACACGGGTAACAGTCCGCTTACATTCTTAGAACAATTTAAAGACAAGCATATGAGACTATTTCGTTGGAGCATTATGTGATAGACTTTCACATTACAAAATGACATGCTGCATCTTGAAATTGTGACAGCAGATGCATTTCGCGGATTTAACGGGTAAAGTATGGACAAGATTGAAAAGATACGAATTATATGGGTGTGCTGTTCTCTCTGTGTCTGTGTGTGTGTGTGCGCCGCACACGGAAATTAATATGAACTTAGATTAATGTCCTCTGCATTTTTTTGCAATTGAATTAAGAATTAGGAAAATAAGATATGCCACCTTTCAATATGATGGCTCAGGTTTTTTTTAATGGTGGATGTGTTATGAAGTTGAAGGTGTGTACTGTACCTTTCAGAGAGAGTGATGTTTTTGTGCATTGAGACCATCCAACCACCTGTCGTATTGGAACTAGCAATCTCAGAGTGCACTGGAAAACTGAAATTATGTAACATATGGCTGTGAAATGGTTAAATTAGGTTTGGCTGCTGTTGTGACAACAATTCAAATTTAGCCAATCGTTTTAAATTATGCCCCAGTACACACACAAAAAAAACAAATCGAGTTTGAATTTATTGTTTTTACCAAGCTCGATCTAACCTTTTAGGGAATCAAGAAGCAAGTATTTTCAAAGTTAGAGAGGCCAACCGCCATCGAAAAACTTCCTCCAAAACACTCCCTTTCAAAGCGACTTTTTCATTAGAAAAATCTTCAAAGTAAAAACAAAGAAGATGGCCCCTGGAAATTTTCAACCAGAAGAAGACAGGCACCGACGAAACAGCCGTTCTGTGGTTTTGAAATTAATTTGATGCACTTTTAATGGCTATTTTTTTTCTTATTGGAACGATATATTGCTACAGATTTGGAGTTAGATAATAAGCAGTTAAGAGAAGGGGGGCGTAAAAGTTGTGAATAGTTATTGTTTAATGTTCACTTTTTGAGTTAAAGAATAAATTGATTATATTGTGTTTAAATTGTGGAATCTGGGGAGCTCTCAGATACTCGTACTTTCACAGATTGCAAGGCAAGATAAGCTCTTCTAGGTGATTGGTTTAATTAGCGTAAGTGTGTACCGCTGTTTCCTAACAATTGTTGGCTTGTCGAGGATTTGGACAGGTTTAGACAGATCCAGTCTGAGATTTGGACAGATTTGAACAGATTTGGCGTATTATGCATCCTAGGAAATTTAAACTCTTACCGATTAGTGTCTTGACCTTTAAATGAAATGTAGAGAATACAATTTGTTTAATTTTAGTTACTTGTTGTTGGTTAAATTAAAAGTGAGAGAAATGGCTCTTAAGTTTGCTGAAAATGTTCTTCGGCTTGAAGATGATTCCCAAACTTGTGAAGAAAATTTCGAAATAGAGTAAAGGACCATATTTTTATGAAGCAAGGTGAGCGTTTCTGGGTGTTTGGTTTAATTAGTGAAAGGGTTCACAGCCATGTCATAACAATTACCAGGAAAATCAACGCTAACAAGAAGCAGATAACATACTTCTTGATGGCGTAACACACTTGTATTTCAATGAAGAAGTGAACTATTCCAGCATGTTGCAGATGATCTCTTCCAAGCACACTAATGGTTTTTAATTATACTCATATGATATCCACCAGTTGGTTACCGCATCATGAAATCTTCAATTCACATCGGGATTACAATTCCTATGGCAATTCCCTGGTGTTACAATATATTTTTAGCGCTGCAATTTAATTGAAAATCTCCAAAGTCTGAATGATTGTGGTTGCGTAATTGAACAACAATAATTAGAAACAACATTCTGCAAGCAACACAGATGTTCCATCAGTAATGGTAGGCCCCATAGTTAGATCGCACACTGTTTTGGAGTTTACCTTCACTCTGCTATACTCAGGCAAAACTTTAATTACTAATGTCAATTTGAACATCTCAGGATTGCCAATGCATTCTGCTGTGATCAAAAGTTAATGTGCAATTGTAGACGTAAATGCAAATGGTACGTTTCAGGACAAAAAAAAAAGAGTGCCCACTGGCACAAGATATCAATGTCCTTTCAATTTAAATCATGAGCTGACGATATTGCATTACATCAGAGGCTTCTAAACAGAGGCACACACTTATACTTGAACAACTTCTGAAAATTATGTTGTGGTCTGAAATAGTGTAACCTTTTGAGACACAATCGGATCTTCAACAGATGTAGTAAGTTCAATCGATTACAAGTCATCAAACAAACGGCGCTCTTCAATTAAATGGATACACAAACTGCTAAATTTCAAAACGGTAGTTCTGGGTAAGTCATTGCACCAACTCAAATGAAGACGTTCAAACCAAAACAGCCAACCGCTCCAGTTGTCATTTTTTTTTTCCCAATGGGATGGCGGAGGAGAAAACTTTCTAGCATTTTCTGCCTGTTATCAAGGAAGCTGGAAGAAATAAGATGTGGATTCTTAACTTACGTTTCAGCATTGCAACTGATACTTCCAACGAATAAACTTGGGGTTCAATCCTGGCATGCAATAGAATTCCTACAGGGAGGAAACAGGCCATTTGGCACAATTTCACATTGACTCTGTAAAAGTAACACACCCTGACACTCACCCCTATCATTTCCCATGGTAAATTCTTCTAACCTACATATTTATGGACACTATGGGCATTTTAGCATGGCCAATCCACCAAACCCACACATCTTTGTACTGAGGCTTTGTTAGTTTTTAAAACAAATGCATCTTTCCAACAGCTGCAGAATAAAAATGCAAGAATGGATGAACGAACTAGTAGCAGATTCTGCCCCTTGCACCTCTTCCACCATTTGATATGATCACGGTTGATCTCATGTCAACCTCAACTCCACCTAAAACTGTAACTTGCCTTTTTACATTGCTCGCATGAGGTAACATCAGTCTGCATCTATTTTATCAACCCTCTTTCGCATATATATACAGCAATAAGATCTCCAATTCGTCTAAATTATGGGAAAAAATCAGCCTGAACTGCTCAATAGCTTCTCACACGGCAAACTCCTCATTTCTGGAAACAATGTAGTGAATTTCCCCAGAACTGTCTGCAGTCCATTTACATCCGTGCTCAGGTAAAGTGAAAAAAATGGTACACAATACTTCAGGTGCAGTCTATTCGAGCAGCTCTTCCCTACTTTTGGACTCTATTCCTTGAGCAAAGCATATCAATTATCTGTCCATTTTAATGCACTGGCCCCCTAAAACCAAAGGATCTTACCTTGTTTATTAATTTTTATGTGGGACCTTATCAAGTACTTTCTGGAAGTATAGATATTCGATATCTAGAGGATCCTTATTAACCATATTTCTTCTTACATCTTTGGAGAACACCAGCAAATTAGTCAAAATGATTTCATCTTCATGTAACTCTGCAGATTTCGATGTTTTGTATTTCCAAATGCGCTGTTACCATTACATTAATAACAGAATCTAAAAAAAAATAATATATGTTAAAATAACTAGTCTGTCTCTTCTTGTTTTCTGCCACTCTCCCTTTTGAACAAGGGTGATAGATTCAGTGCATTTTTATAATGAATTGAACCCTTTCTCAAATCTAAAGAATTTGGGGATCATGTCAGCAATGGATCCACTATCTCTCTTGCCACGTCTTGGGATATTGGCAATTAGACACTGGAGACCTGTCTGACTTCAGTCCCAATACTCTTTTCAAGACTTTATCCTCTACTGGTGGTGATTGATATAAGCAGTGGAATACCTGATGCAATTAGAACGGTATTATTTTTCGCCATTTTGAAAATTGAGGAAAAATACGGACTTTGTCACTCCACTATTTAGATGTTTCCGTTATTAACTCTCCAATCTCATTCTCGAGAGAACTAACAGTTCTCTTTAGTTATTCTCTTCGTTTTTGTATGCATACATAACTGCGTTGCTATCCATTTTATATTTCTGCTTGTTTCTTTCATAATTTATCTTTGTTCTTTTCATGAAGTTTAAAAACCAACCCTTTGTTGATCTTTTAACATTTTCTAATCTTCCAGCCTGCCAGTCGACCTGGTCTTATGGTGCTTTTTGATTTTTTGTCTTTAGATTATCTTTATCTTCCTTTCTTGACTATGGATATCAACCCCACCTCAGCCAGCCCTCTTCCAATCTTTATTTCGTTCTTGAATGTGCTTTGATTGGACGAACGTTAAAGAAGAAAAATATTGAACAAAGTCATAAGAACTTAATAACTAAAAACAGAAATAGACAATTCAGCCCATCGAACCTGATCAATCACTGAATGGATCATGAGTGATCGCTTCTTAGCTTCAACTCCACTTTTCTATGCGTCCCCCAAAGCCTATGAATCCATTGCAAATTTAAAATCTGTGTATATCCTCCTTACTTTCTTTCAGCATCCACTGGATTCTGGGCTAGCAAATTTCATAGATTCACGACACTTTTGAGAGTAGTAGTTTTCTCTAAGATCACTTTTGAATCTGTCACCTCTCATTCAAAAAAAATCGCAGTTCTCATTCTACACCCCCCCCCCCCCCCACAAGAGGAAACATCTGACATGTGTCTATTTTGTCAATCCCGTTAAGCAGGTTACATGTGTCATCTAAATATGTTTTCACCTTTCTGAACTCTACCGAGTCAGGCGTCACTTTTCAACCACCCCTCGGAAAACAAGCCTTTCAAATTTGGAATTAATTTCACAAAAATTATTTGTATTGTCTCCGATACGATGTCATCCTTACTCAAGAACAGGGAACAGACCTGTACATAATATAGCACATCTGGTCTCACCAATGGCTTGTATAATTCCAGCGACATTCTCTATTTTGTACTCAATTCCTTTATCAATAAATGCCGAAATTCAATCTGCCCTTCTTATTGACTGATGTATCTGCATTTGACTAATGCAAGAGGATACCCTGTCCGAAGGTATTTTCAAATTTCCTTCCTATTAAATAATGAGTTTATCTTTTATTCTTATGACGAAAGTGGATAATCTCAAAAAACCTCACATTTATTTCTGTTAAACCCCAGCGATCAAATTTTGACTGATGTACCTAACTTATCGACATCCATTTGTAATTTTCAAATTTCTTCACGACAACTTACTTTCCCATTTATTGCAGTGTGATACCCAAATTTGGCAACCGTGCTTTCTTTCCCTGCATCCCCCAAGACCGTTAATATAGGTTGCCAATTGTTGGAACCTTTGGCCTGAAACCTGTGACACCACATTAGTTACAGCTAGACACGTGGGGAAAATGCCCAGTTACCAAAACTCACCACTTTCTGTTGGTTATTCAATCGATATGCAAATCATGTAATCCTACCTTGTATGTTAACCTTTTGTGTGGCTCCTTATCAAACATCCTTTGAAGTCCCCATTTGCAGATCTCCCATAATCCAATTTTTATTGCTGCATCTTCTTAGAATGAAAGCATTGGATCGGATTGCATTTCGACTTTACGTATGTCGTATCATTCCTTCAAACACATTTCTCTGGCCCCAGTTCTGAACCATAAATTTTCCATCTACATCTAATTGATGCAGTGCCAATAACTATCCTTGTGGCTCAGGTAATAGTCCAAAGATGATTATCTTTGTGTTTCCACTTGCTAATTTAACAAGAAGCTGCTTGTGTTCCTCAGAATAACCTCTTTCTTCGCCCTGGAGATATCGTTGGTACCTACGTAGACCACAACAACTGACTATTTCACAGCCCTTTAATCTATTCGTGTGCAGCCCAGTTGAGACATCTTTGACACAGTCACCATAAACCACAGAACTTTTGAGACTTTGGACCATTTCTACAGAGAACAATATCTATTTCTTTTAACTATATTATTTCTATTTAAATCTATATTTCTCCACATACCACACCCCGCGCTTTGGAAAGCTTCCTGTACCAGAAATAAATTAACAGTTTTCTCATTCTGCCTGCAGTCCACGTTCTAGACTACCCCGGGGGAACGGATGTCGAAACTGTTGGATATTTCAAGAGCTGAGCCTCCGGAGTCATTGCACCCTTAAACCCACTACTTGCCTCATTCATAATCACGCATTCCTGTCCCTTCCAAAGGATGGAATTTGTGATCATTGATCTAAGGGATTTCAATGCCTCCTGAAGCATCCCTCCCCTCTTTTGTTGCAGTGTTCCAAGCTCGGGCTCATGAACTCTGATCCAGTGTTCCTCGATCAACCAACACTTGCTACAGTTGTTGTCATTGCGAGACAGACTGGGATTCGCTAACTTCAAACTTTCGCAATGATAGTACATTGCATCAAACAACAGATATGGTTAAACAAATCGAGACTCAGACTTAAGAAATATGGATAGTCATTGAGGTGAAAAAAGAGAGGGTTTATGTTAGGTGTCAGGGAGAGAATACAACTGAGACCTAAGCTGATACAGGGATTCCGAAGGGTGGTAGAAATGTAAAGAAGAGACACAAAGTAGAATTTTGAGAAAATACTGTCAGCGAAAATAAATTTGATGCTCAATATTTTCTATCGGCCAATACATTGTAAAAGGTTTGTGAATTCAGGAGTCAATCTGATTAGTGACTAAAAGAGGCTTAAACATCGAAGCACACGATGCTGTGGTTGAGTTCCTTCTTTAAAAAACAGTTCATCTTTGTTTACCAAGTGGACAGATTCTACTCGGTGTAGGGGGAGTGGGATAAAATCCTGTCACTGGGATCATTTTCAAATGATGAAGAGCTTTAATAATTTGTTGGTATTTATGTTTGACAAGGCACTAGGACCACATGAGATGCAACCAAGGATATTCAAAGAAGTGAGAATGGACATTACTAATCTACCAATTACTTGTGTTTCGTAGATTCAGAGGTGGGGCCAGAGGATTGAAGAATTGCAAACATTAAGTATTGGGGGAAAAAGGTGTAACCAATAACAGAGGCCGATCCATTTATCCACACTATTGTGGAAGCTTTCTGAAGCAATAATTCAGAACGCAATTAATAGAGATAAAGAATATCATAGATTGATTAGTGAAAGCAAAATCATGGCTATCTCGAACGAAAATCCTACTTATCCGACTTACTGGTGTGGTCGTGGATGGGGACGTGTTGGGGCGAAGGTGGTATGGTTCGAATTGGCAATGGAAAGCTTGACGAGATAAATGTAGATGATGTGGCGATCGTGGAAAAGACATTTCTAAAAATGACTCCAATGATGATAAAATTCAATTTTGACAATGAAAAGGAGGAAAGCCTGAACTTGACAAGTGAACGCTAAAATCGAGTAAATGTCAGTCAGAACTTATTAATAGGCAGATAAAGACGAGATAATGAATGGAAACTGTACAGGATACAAATACAATTGTAGTAGAACCCCAACAGAAACATAAAGGTGAAATGTGAAGAGAGAGAGTATAAAAATAAAAAACGAACTTTGAAGATAATGGGAAGGAAAATCGCAAAATGTATGCTAGAGCCTGAAATTCCAAAAGCAAAGTACTCAGACAAACTGACTTTCATAAAAATAGGTTTATAGAAAAGGAAGAATGAAGTAATGGCATGAAGGTTGGCTACGGTTCCAATGAGGAATTGGATTCCACTCTAAACCTGCGTTTAGTATCCAGACATAGGATGAATTTGAAAGATGTTCTACCTCACTTAGAACAAAAGACTGATTTTCAGATTCCCCAACGGTGCTTCGACCTTAATGTTGTGAAGAAATATGTATAACATAGAAATTTTATGTGAAGTTTTTTTTGTAAACGTGTCAATAAACGATTTGGACATTGATTGAAGTGCATAAGTCCCAAAATAAAACTCTGGGTTTCTGAGAACTTCTGCAATGTCAATAGTAAAATGTATATTCTGTTGAGTACACAAATTAAGATGGTTAGTTTAGCTTTGTCTTCAGTACAGCATCTTAAGTCATACGTTAAGCAGAATCAAAAGAAGAATAACAACATCTCTAGACAAGTGTAAATATCAAATATATGCTCTGTCAAACCGAGTTATATTCTGTGGTGTGACTTGCCCAGCATTATCATGAGCTGAGATAACAATTTTGCTGGGGCTGCTCTCAGGCGTTTGAATCAATTGAATTAAAGAGGATTTTTTAATTTAAAGTAACAATTGCATCGAGTATCTGGATACAATGCAAAAATGTTGTGGTAAAGCTTATTGGGCGTTTTAAAGTCTTGTTTTGTCTGGAATATTGCTGAATTTATACTTTTTTTCTCAGAGTAGAAGACAGCTATTTTTGATGATAGCTCAAAAAACTCAGTAAGTCTGCCAGCATCTATGGAGAGAAAATAGTATTAACATTTCGAGTCTATCATAACTTCTTCAAAACTGTTCATGGACTCTAAACCTGAACATACTGGAAGGAAACCACAAAACATGCTGTACTCGAAATGCTTAACACAATGCTTAACAATGTTTTTCTCTACATAGGAGATGCCAGACCTGCTGATTTTCCTCAGCATTCAGTGTGTGTTATGGACCATACGATTTCATTTATTTTTCCATTCCCAGGTCTTTTTGCCTCTGCCTCAAGCTGCTTCATTCTCAATTGAATTTTAGCCATCTCAAAAGATTTTGCTGGCATCTCCAGTAATTTTAACGCTGAGCAATCGCTATATTTATTTCTCCTCACAGAAGGAGGCAGTTAGACCTCTAGATTGTCCGCTAATTCCAGCAATGTGGCCTTATTCACCTTTTACAAGGTCACCAAAGTCACTTCTTCCAGAAAATTCTTGGAGATTGGAAGATCCATTGCTATCCTAGGCACTGTTTAAACCAACCAAATTCAACTCCTGAAAAAAAGATAATAACTCCTACCATTTGATGCCTTCGACTCCAGAAACCCTAATACCAAATCGGAACTATAGGACAAATTCTGGACGAACCCCCCAGACTGTTTTGGACAGGGCAGACCTCATCAAAACATTTCAAGACATTAGCCCAAACCGTAACTTTGCTACTTGTTGTAAGTAGGTGTATCGTGGAAATTCCAGGAGTGATTCAGCTGCCACAACCACTTAGTTATAAACAATACAGAATTCATTTGCAAGATTTCCAAATGAAACACAAACAAAAGAGAACGGAATATACAATAACTTTTAACCTATCAGAAAACTCAACGGTGTATCACAGCTTAACGATGCTGTTCCAAATCCCCATGAACACACCTTAGCAAGAAAGGGAAAAAATCAAATACAGGGTTTCACAGGAGTGATGCCAGAAAGAGAGAGATGGCAGAGAGATTCAGCATGGAACAGTTTTTTTCCATGCAGAAGCTTCTTTGACCAGCGGTCTCAAAACCAGTTTTGAACAGCCAATCAGCAAAAAAATAAAACAAATCAGAGAGAAGCTGAGCTAGGAGATAGGCCATTCTCCTTTCATTGTACAAATATTGTTTTCCTTTAACTTGAAAGCCTTTAGCTTCAGGCAGCATATGTTAGCTATAATCAAATTGTCTCTAAAACCCATGAAAACCAGATCTCCTGGAGTGTGTGCGTTTATGGCCTCTCTGAAAAAAAAATAACATGGACAACATAACTCTGTTAAAAGAAGAATACCATCACAATGTACATGTTTCTGATTTCGAGAATCGGTTGTATCTTGGCTTTGTCCGATGTGGTATTTGAATTTCATGTAGGAATGAAAGCAGAACATTTTCAAAAAAGATACTTAAATTAATTACTCGTCATTCCAAATTCAAAAGAGGAAGCTTAAAGTTAATATATCTTCATTCGAATTAGCTACGATTGGGTGGTAAATGAAAGGAGACTTGAATTTGAAAAAAAGATAACTATAAAGGCAAGATGGAAAATAAATAATGAACTGAAAACGACAGTGGAATGAAGGTCGAAGAGTGTGTGGCTGGAAAACTCTGCCGGGCCTGCAACATGTGAAGAGCAGGAGAGTTGACGTTTCGAGCATAAGCTCTTAGAGCACAACCTTATGAAGAGATTATGCTCGAAACATCGACTCTTCTGTTCCTCGGATGCTGCTTGACCAGCTGTGAGTTTTCAGCACCACACCTTTCGACTCTGAACTCCAGCAACTGCAGTCCTCACTTTCTCCTAGTGGAATGAAAGAAATGATAAAGAAAATAACAGCGAAAATGAATTTTATTTGATAAATAATTTCAAACGCACAGATACATCTAAAGCATAATGTGGAGAGACATGAAGTTAGAATAAAGGAAGAATGAAAAAGTCGGAGCAAGGACGATAATATATTAAGACAACTGATTCATTTAGAAATCTACATTTAGTATCGACATCAACAAAACATGAAATCGAGAGCTATCTTATCTCCTTTGTAAAGGTTACTGAATGGGCAAAGTGACTAAAAGTTGCATGCATGGAAACCTGTTTTGTAGATTCACCAGCTTGACACCTGAGTGGTAGGTGTGAATGGTGTTCCTCCAACAATCTTTCTTGAACCTGGGTTGATCTCCTCGCTTGATAGTGGTGTTAGGTTAAGGTTGTTTTCACCAATCCTGTATAACATGTGATAGATCAACCCTGAATGTGAACAACCCAGGGCCTCATCGATTCCTAGTTTTGGTTTGCGACATCTTTGACAACTCTTTCCCAATTATTACGGAGGTATTGCCTCGCAACCCGATGTTATGTTTCCTGACTATGAAGAGAGGTGTTAGTTTCCACAAGAACCGTGAGGTGGTCAATGGTACAGATATAATCAACAAATTGGTAAGAATGAGGTCAAGTATATTTTTCTTTTTTGTTTGTTTCCCCTCTACCTTCTGCAGATACAGTTGAATAGCTACATCCCAAAGGACCAGATTAATTCACTTAGCGGTGCTGCTTAAGGAACTATTGGCAATGGATATTCAAGATACCTTGCCAGGACTATTCTGTACGTGTTGTGACCCTCTTCTTCGTGGAAATGATGTCACCGTTGTGGAGTACTGATTCATCAGCTGATGGAGCGGGCATGCAGTGCATCTTAAAATGCCTTTTCTTGCCTATGTTTGAGCTGATACCATGAAAATTCACAGTGTCCGGATAAATGTCTGGGAGGAGCTATTTACACGGATCTGAGGAAGGATTATTTAAATCTGATTTCTGTCGACGGATGCTGCAAGACCAACTGAGCTTTTCCAGCGATTTGCTTTTGTTGCCGTTTAAAGCATCGACAGTTCTTTGGATTATCACTTCGATCTTCGTCTTGTCTCAGGCCGAATTCATCTTGGACAAAATATGATATCAGTCTTGTTGTTGGTGACAATCTGGGCAGAATATTTTCGCATTTACCAAATGTGAAGTATATCTAACACAGAGCACAAAAAAAAGATGCACACGCCAATGCAAAAGCGAAATATGTGAGTGGAATAACTAAATAGTTATTCTATACCCGGAATCCACTTCCAGTATCAAAAAGTTTATTAATCTTTGTAGTAAAAAACCCTCTGGGGGTCGAGGAAATATTTCGTTGCATAAAGGCAAGACAATGCATGGTGAGGAAGAACATTTAAGATTATAACGGGATCTTGATTCACTGGGCCAGTGGGCTGAGGAATGGAAGATGTTGTTTAATGTAGATAAACACGAAATGTTGCAGTTATGTGACTAGGTCTGGGCTTGGACTGTTAATATAGAGCACGGGAGAATTTTATCAAATATACAGTCCTCGTGGTTAAGGGTCATGGCTTCTTGATTGTGGCGTCACAGTTAGAAAGGATGGTGAAGAAGGCGTTAAGCACATTTGCCTCCATTTGTCAGGCCATTGACTATAGGAGGTGGGACATCAATTGAGTCTGGACAAGTCATTGTTAAGGCCACATTTGGAGAAGTGCGTATAGGAGAAGGAAATCAAAATCCAGAAAAAAAGTGAAACTGCAAGCATGTATACTTGACATATATAATCGTGAAGGTGTTAGAAGAGATTATCAAAGTCATATAGTGACGCACTAATTAGGATCCAGTTCAGCCAGACGTTCGTCATGGTGTCGTGAAACGGAAATAATGCTATCAAAAATATTGAACTTATTTGGGAAAGTAACATACATAATGGATAAATGAGAACTTGTCCCTAAGGATACTGTCCTTACTCCAACCATCTTGACCTTTCCTCCATCATACGGTTACTTGCTAATGATCGCAGGGTATTCAGTGCCATTCTCCAATTCTGATATACCGAAGTAGTCTGTGCTCAAATGCAACAAGATTTGGATGATATACAGGCATGGGTTGACAAGTGCCAAATAACATTCGCAACACACAAATGTCATCATTTGAGAAATAAGAGTACAACCTTATCACCATCATTTGAAATTTAATGATGTTACTCTTATGGACCAGGCCAGACCCACTAAAAAGTATTTGAAGAAGGTAGCCCTGACTCTAACTTTTCTTTCCCTTTCAGCAGATGTATATTGGGCATTCCAGAAGTTAAGCAGCTCGTCAAACCACTCAGCTTTAATCACGACAGAATTTCTTTAGACATTGCCGAAGAAGCACAAACAAAAGAAAACAGAACTTAGAAAAAAAAGGTAACTTATTTCATAACCCAACAGACACGATTTCGCAACAGAATGAAACTGTTCCAACCCCTGCAACATTCAGACAATACCTCTCGTGAAGCATGGAACCTTTTTTCACTGTCCCTGCTTCTTTAGGTCCCCAGCTTTTTTCGACTATTTGCTGTAACAAACCAAGCCAAAATTACCGTGAACGGTGCGAACAGGCCAGTTCACTGCCATTGTTCAAAGTAACAAGATCCAGCTAATCGTCCTTTGCATCCACCCTTGCATAAAGCATATAACACAACCTTGATAAAGCGGCAAAATTGCCACAGTTATCGTCACTCAGTCTCTCACTATCAACATTATGGTGTTTACTATTGAGTAGGAGCTCAAAAGGGCACATAAATGAGGTGGCAAAAACAGCAAGTCGAAAATTAGCAATGCTGTGGCTAGTAATTCACCTCCTGACTCCCCAAAGGCTGCTCATCATCAACAAAGTACAAGTAAGGAGTGTGATCAGTATTCCTCACTTGACTGGATAAGCGCAACTCAAAAAGCATTCCATAATCTTTACACCATACAGGACAAAGTAGCCTACGTGACTGGCACTAAATTCACGAGCATCCATTTAGTCTACCAAGGATCCTCAGACATCACCTTCGTAACTTGCGATATTTCTATTAAAAAGGACAATAACATTAGCTCCAAGGGAATATCACCACCTTTCTGTTCCCCTCCAAGGTCGTCTGCATCCAGGCTTGCAAATGTATCACTCTCTCTTCACTGCCGCTGTGTTAAAATTTTAAACTCCCTCCCTATTGGCATTATGAGCTGCCCCATAGGAGGTGGACTGCAGCGGTTCAAGAAGGCAGCTTCTCAATGGCAAATAATAAATGCTGGCCACGTCACACAAAGGAATACAAAAACGTCGATGAGCTTTACTTCGATTTGTAGCGTCATTAAGTCATAGACTTGTAAAGCATGGAAACAGACCTATTGGCACAACCCCATCGTGTCGACAGTTTCCGAAACAGAATCAGTCCTATATGTCTGCATTTGCCTCATATCCCTTTAAATATTTCCTATCCATGACTCTCTCTAAATTTCTTTTAAATATTGTAAGTGTATTGATCTCTTTCACTTCCTTTGCTAGGTTGTTCTATACATGCAAAATCTGCATGAACAATAATTCTCCTCAGAACACCTAAAATCTTTTCTTCCTCACCTTAAATCTGTCCTCTCTAGCATTCAATTCTCCTTACCTGAAAAAAAAAGCGTTTGGCTATTCACTTTATCTATGCGCCAAGCAAATTTATAAACCTCTGTGCCTTGTGTCTTCTACACTGCTGGGAAAGAAATTCCACCCTATCCAGGCACTCTTTACGTCTCAAATTTTCCAGTGCCTGTACTTCATTGTGAATCTTTTTTCCACCGTTTTCAGTTTTATAATATGTTATAATATGAGATAACTAGAATCCAGAGAAAGTATATTCCTGTCAGGGAGAAAGGAAAGGATGGTAGGTATAGGGAATGCTTGATGACTAAAGAAATTGAGGACATGGTTAAGAAAAAGAAGGAAGCATATGTCAGGTGTAGACAGGATAGGTCGAGTGAATCCTGAGAAGAGTATAAAGGAAGTAGGAGCATACTTATAAAGGAAATCAGGAGGGCACAAAGAGGACATGAGATAGCTTTGGCAAATAGAATTAAGGAGAATTCAAAGGGTTTTTTAACGAATACATTAAGGACAAAAGGGTAACTAGGGAGAGAATAGTGCCCCTCAAAGATCAGCAAGGCGGCCTTTATGTGGAGCCACAGAAAATGGGGGAAATACTAAATGAATATTTTGTATCAGTATTTACTGTGGAAAAGAATATGGAAGATATAGACTGTAGGGAAATAGATGGTAACATCTTGAAAAATGTCCAGATTACAGATGAGGAAATGCAGGATGTCTTGAAACGGTTAAAGGTGGATAAATCCACAGGACCTGATCACGTGTACCTGATAACTCTGTGGGAAGCTAGAGAAGTGATTGCTGTGCCTATTACTGAGATATTTGTATCATCGATAGTCACACATGAGGAGTTGGAAGACTGGAGGTTGGCAAATATGTTGCCACTGTTTAAGAAGGGTGGTAATGACAAGCCAGGGAACTATAGACCGGTGAGCCTGACCTCAGTGGTGGGCAGGTCCTTGGAGGGAATCCATAGGGACAGGATGTACATTTATTTGGAAAAGCAAGGACTTATTTGAGATATTCAAGACGGCTTTGTGCGTGGGAAACCATGTCTCGCAAACTTTATTGAGGTTTTTAAAGAAGTAACATAGGAGATTGATGAGGGCAGAGCAGTAGATGTGATCTATATGGACTTCAGTAAAGCATCCGACAAGTTTCCCCATGGGAAACTGATTAGCAAGGTTAGATCTAATGTAATACAGGGAGAACTTGCCATTTAGATACAGAACTGGCTCAAGGGTGGTGGAGGAGGGTTGTTGTTCAGACTGGAGGCTTGTGACCAGTGGAGTGCCACAAGGGTCGGTGCTGAGTCCTCTGCTTTTTGTCATTTATATAAATGATTTGGATGCGAACATAAGAGGTACAGTTAGTAAGTTTGCAGATGACACCAAAATTGGAGGTGTAGTGAACAGCGAAAAGGGTTACCTCAGATTACAACAGGATCTTGACCAGATGGGCCAATGGGCTGAGACGTTGCAGATGGAGTTTAATTCAGATAAATGCGAGGTGCTGCATTTTGGGAAAGCAAATCTTAGCGGGACTTATACACTAAATGGTAACGTCCTCGGGAGTGTTGCTGAACAAAGAGACCTTGGAGTGCAGGTTCATAGCTCCTTGAAAGTGGGGTCGCAGGTAGATAGGATAATGAAGAAGGCGTTTGGTATGCTGACCTTTATTGTTCAGAGTAAAGAATAGAGGTGTTGGGCGGTCATATTGCAGCTGTACAGGATATTGGTTAGGTCACTGTTGGAATATTGCGTGCACTTCTGTTCTCCTTCCTATCGGAAAGATGTTGTGAAATTTGAAAGTGTTCAGAAAAGATTTACAAGGATCTTGCCAGGGTTGGAGGATTTGAGCTACAGGGAGAGGCTGAACAGGTTGTGGCTGTTTTCCTTGGAGCGGCGGCGGCTGAGGGGTGACCTTATAGAGGTTTACAAAGTTATGAGGGGCATGGATAGTATAAATAGACAAAGTCTTTTCCCTGAGGTCGCAGAAACAGGGGGCATAGGTTTAGGGTGAGGGGGAAAGATATAAAAGAGACCTAAGGGGCAACTTTTTCACGCAGTCGGTATAACGTGCATTGAATGACCTGCCAGAAGAAGTGGTGGAGGCTGGTACAATTGCAATATTTTAGAGACATTTGGATGTGAATATGAATAGGAAGGGTTTGGAGGGATATGGGCTGGGTGCTGGCAGGTGGAACTAGATTGCGTGGGGATATCTGGTCTGCATGGACGAGTTGGACCGAAGGGTCTGTTTCCATGCTGTACATCTGTATGATTGTATGATTCTATGACTGCTACAAATTAAAATATGTCAATACTGGTCCTGCTACATTTCCAAAATGCGATGGAGATTTTCCTCTTCTCCAGTAGGGCTATGTATCTATTCATTAGGAAAGTTTTCCTTCAGGCAATTAACAAATAGTTACAATCCAAACCCTGATCCTTGGCTGGAAAAATATATTGTGTTGTCTGTCACAGGGAACAATTTAGGATATCAACACTTTCTAATTTAAAACATGACTTGAATAAATTTATGTGTGGTATGGCTGAGGGTTCCATTGAATGTATAATGCCAAGGAGGAAAGCCCGTTGTGCAGAAGCCATGAAGAAATCAAGAATGGACATAAATAGTTCGAGGCAGGCAATCCTCTGGAAATATAGAATACAAAATGTCAAATTTTCTACTTCGTGATAAAAAAGCAAAATTAAGCATTACATCGAAATGATAAGCATTCCAAGTTTTCTGAAATGCAGAGAAATTTAGGAGTCTTCGTGCCAGCATTAGAGAAGGTGATGTATACAAGTATAATTTAGGAAATAAAATGACATTTAAACGTCTATTGCAAGGTTTTTGCATCCAAAAATAGAGCCATCATATTTCAGTAATACAATGCATGATTGAGGGCAATAACTGGACACTGTGAGTGTGACCTTTCAGAGACAGGTCAGTGCAGGTTTAATAGATTAACAAGCAATGATTACCTTATGAGGATCGTTTGGACAGGCTAGACTTGCATCTGCTGAAATTTAGAAAGGTAAAAGGTGAAGAGAATTGAAATCTATGAATATGAACAGTCTGGAATGGATGGTTTAGAAAATTACAGTTGTGATTGTAGGACGAAATTGAATGCAGGGATAATGTTGAACATGTACATGAAGAGATTATTTTCTCAGCATTAATCTTCTTCGTTTGGAACAGTTTTACTGAAAAGACAATGGCAGCAGTCTTCGAATATTTTGAATGCAGAGGTAGGTCGATGCTTGAGAAGTAAACGGATGATAGGTTAACGGGAACGACAGGAATATGAAGACATTAGACCAGCCATGAATTTCTGATCAGCATAGCAGCCTCAAAAAACCGAATGGTCTGTCACTGTTTCCTTATTCAAATACATGAAATTAATGCATTGCATTTACTTGAAGAAATGCGTCAGTTTGAAATGCGTTCTTCAATTGGTATGATATATTAGTTTAAAGGCTTGGTGTTTGAATAATTCCAGAATATCTGTGACAATATGCATTTAAATTCGCGTAAATTGTTTACATGGTTTTTAATAATCCTTTCTTTTGCATTTTTCAATTGAAACTCAGCACAAACTGCATCTGCTTAGATGCAGGACATAACAAATGTGTCATTATCTGTACAAATTCTGGGAACAAAACCATTTGAATGATGTTGTAACTACTGGTCCCGGTGGATCTGACAGTGGGTATAAATATAACGGCTCTGTGAGTGTGGTTTTTGAATCACAGTGATTTCCTTTTCACAAAGGAGCTAATCATCTTGCAGAGAAAATGCCAGCAACGTATTATACAGTTGCAAAAGTATTCTACATGATGGTTGCAGTCAGTGGTGTTCCCGGTAAGCTGTTACCATTATTCACGTTCCTTAAATCTGTTTGGGATATGAATTTTCGTTTTCATCCTTCAATTGCAAATATTTCATGCTGATTCATTATTGGACCTTCATTGGTAAATGTTATACTTTGTCAGACTATGCATAGAAATATCTCTGTACTTGTGTTTCATGATCCTAGCAGAAAATAAACCTTTCCTGATAAATTTAACGTAAGCTGAATAATCAGAAGGGGTTACTTTAATGGGAATTCATGTGTTGTCGAATACGACTATAATAAAGACAAATTTCTAAGTAATTTACAATTTGATGGGTTTTGATGTTAGAATTGTGTTCAACGGCAGTCACTGACTTGGGTGCAAGTCCGTACTCTATTGTTAATATATTAATGGGAGTAAATGTTCGCTGTACGATTGCAGAAAATGTGGGATACTGAAAAGTACCAAACTCCTGATCCCAGTGCCATGTCAGTGTAACATTACACTGAGCCTTGGTCACTTAGCTGATGAAACCATATCATCCACTGGCCATGTATCAATGAAAGTACCGGCCACTGGAAAAGTGCATCACCTGTGGATTACTAACACAAGCAAAAACGCCTGAATGTTTGGGTGGTGCACTGTAAATTATACCTACCACTGATGAACTGAACTTTTCAGGTTGGAAGAGGCAGGGTTAGTTTATGATATAACTGAAATTATAGTAGCAAAACCAAAGGGTATATATGCCTAGGATTCTACACATAGATTTGCACTAACCCCGTGGATGTACAGGATGGGAGCTAACATTTGCACTAGAAAGGTGCAGAACAATTTATATTTACATGTGATCCATTACTCCTTTCCTTTCAATAACGTTTCCACCTCAGAATCCTCCAAATATTAACATCTCATTGGTCGTATCTATCAGAGGCTGTGGCTAAAAAAGGAGGCTAAAAAATGACAACCCATTGACTTATCACTCCAAGAATACTGCCCATCACCTGCCAGATTCAAGGCAGGAGTGATGCACCGATCTCAACTTCCCTGCAAACGTTCAATTCCAATGAATTTAAAAGACTCCCATTATCATAGAGAAAGAATCTTGCCTGTTTAGTGACCCCACTCAGCACCTTAAATCTTCAATCTCTCCACCACCATTGCACAGTGTCAGAAGCATTCTTCAAAGTTTATTGCAACAAAATACCAAGGCTTTTTTTTATTGGAACCTTCCATACCCACAATCTTGACCAGTATTCCATTGCAACCTTGCCCAATGTCTGGTTACGAACCTGCAGATAAATCTCTGAATGCCATCATCATCTATCATTTGAATAGCTGTCATGTAGAAATGTACTAAACATCGACCAATAACAACCAGGTGAAGTACTTGCTTCCTGTGGTTGTGAATTTCTCCCAAGACTATCATATTTGCTCGGTCCCTGAGAGCTCCTTCCAGCAATTCCTGGGTTGTCATCTTCTTTCAATTGTGAAACAACGTCTCACTCTCGGTCTCATGCATGAGAAGCTTTACCTGTCAGTGTTGTTTTGGACTCAGTCTTGCCCACTAAGTGGAGAAGTGCAGCCCATTAATTTGAAACATCTTTTTACTGATGAAATATTTCTTATTCTGTCTTAGAATCACAATATACTTCTTCTGTCAAGGTTTCAATGTGAAGTAATTTTCTTTGCAGTTATTCACTAACAAGTGCAAAAAAGTAAATACTTGATGATATTTCTCTGCTCATAAAAGGCAGTTGTGAAGGCAGATTTTATCTGTTTCCTGGCAGCTTAAGTACAGCCTCTATAAACGTTTTTAATTGTATTTAATTACTTCTACGCGAGCATTGTAAAGTTACGTTGCTTACATTGTTCATTCATCCTGTTCGCACAAGTCTCAGAAAATCCGTGGGAGTGAATATTGTTATTACTATTGCCCTGAAACAGTATCAATATTGCACACAAAAACAATGTGCACGAGAATGTGTGGTTAGAAGGCACTGTCATCTTTGCAAGCTCAGTGACACTTCAAAACTGAAAAAGGGACACTTTCTGACTCCAACTCAAGGACACTCTGTTTCCCTTGCTTTCCCTTGCCACTTTTCTTAAATAGTGCCATCACGTCAGCGAAACTCCAGTCTTCCGGCTCCTCACCTGTGACTAGTGATGATACACATATCTTAGCAAGAGGCCCAGTAATCACTTCCCAAACTTCTAACAGAGTTCCAGAGTACACCCTGTGGATTTATCCACTTTTATACGCTTCAAAGCATCCAGTACCACTTCCTCTGTAATATGTAGCGTATTTCAAGATGTGACCATCTATTTCTCCACATTCAATATCTTCCAGGTCCTTCTCCAACGTAAACACTGATGCAAAATACTTAGTTATTATCTCCCCCATCTCCTGCAGCTGCACGCACATGTTGCCCCGTTGAATTTTGAGGGACCCTATTTTCCCTCTTGTTACCCATTTGACCTTCATGTATTCATGAAAACACTCTTGATTTACCTTTACCATATTTGCCAAAGCTCTCTCCAGTCCACATTTTGCCCTCCGATTTCGCTCTCAAGTGTACTCCTGCTGCATTTGTTGTTTTCTAAGAATTCACTTGATCACTCCTGTTTGTACCTGACATATGCTTCCTTCTTTTTCTTAACCAAAACCTCAATTTATCGAGTCATCCAACATTCCCTACATGTCGCAGCCTTTCCTTGTACCCTGACATGAATTTATTGTCTCTGGACTCTCATTATTTTTGAATGCTTTCCATTCTTCAGCGTTCCCGTTACCTGCAAGCATCTGCCCACAGTCAGCTTTTGAAAGTTTTTGCCTAATGCCGTCAAAATTAGCCTTCCTCCAATTTAGAACTTCAACTTCTAGATCCGGTATATCCTTTTCCATCACTATTTTAAATCTAAAAAAATTACTGTGACTGGACCCAAAGTGCTCTGCCACTGACACCTCAGTCACCTGCCCTGTTTTATTTCCCAAGAGTAGATCAGGTTTTGTACCTTTTCTTGTAGGTATATCGACATACTGAATCAGAATATTTTCTTGGACATACTGAACAAATTCGTCTCCGTCTAAACTCTTCACACTATGACTGCGCCAGTCGATGTTTGGAAAGTTAAAATCCCCTACCATGACCACCCGATTATTCTTATCGACAACTGACATCTCCTCACAAACTTATTTCTCAATTTTCTGCTGGCTATTAGAGCATATGTAATACAGTCCTAATAAGGTGATCATTCCTTTCTCGTTTCTCAGTTCAACCTAAATAACTTCCATGGATGTATTCCCGGGGATATCGTCCACAGGTACAATCCATGAAGGAGGATGAGAAATAATTATGGCTGTAACAGCGGCACCTTTTCATGTACTTCAGGTGCTGGAGGTGATTTCCTCGAATTCTAGGAGCAGCAATCGCTGGTTTATATGCTGTTGCATTACATTGGAACTTTGGGGTGAAAGGTCAAAACAAGGGCACCTTTAACACAGTGAAAAGAAGACAAACGGTCAACCAAATAGTTCAAATATGTTATTACATATCTCTGGAGTAGGTGGAACACTAACCCGACGTGCCTGTCTGAAAGGCTTTTCAGCATTTATGTTATTTCCTAATCACCTGTTCGGAGACGTTGTTACATAATTTTAAAGCACGTATGCCTTGAACCCAGACCACCTGGTGCAAAGATAAGAATACAACCACAGGAAGACATTAGTCTGCTTTGAAACATTCAATGCTTGGAAGGCGAATTTAGAGCGTTGTTTGCCATTTAAACAGATAATTAAGGCCTTAAAGATTTTTGCCCACATCATTTATTAGAAACTGTTTTGGGGCAAAGAAGAGTAGGTGAAAGGCCATGAATCCCACAGTAAGTAACTCACTTCTTGACTAACTAAAGGCTGTCCATTAACCTCCTCGCAGAATTCAATAGCATGAGAGAATACTCCCCACTTGCCTGGTAAAGTGCAACACAAATATAAATTGAGAAACTTGTCACAACAAAGCCAAAGCAATTCTTTTGAGAGGCATCACATTCTCAAACGTCAACCACATGCCAACATGGTCACGAAAAGCAACTGATTGCTACATCTAAAAGATTCACCACAGAATGTCACCAAGGCCCCCTGCACAACATCTTCTAAAAACTGAAGCACTGGTAGGTTAAGAACAGAAGCTTTTCGAGAGCACTATGATCCACAAGTCCCACTTCTAAACTATTTACCATTCCAATGAAACAAGTCACTGTTCTTGAATGTCACTGAATCAAAATCCTGAAACTCCCTCCTGAACTGCAATCTGGCTGTACGTGAACTAGTTGGACTTCTGTGATTCAAGGATGTCACTTGCCACTACTTTTTCAAAGACTAACAGTGAGAGACAAAGAATGCAGTTTCAGTGGAAGATGCTCACAAGTTCTGAATGGTTTAAAAATTATAAGTGAGTCAAAGATCCGGCGTTCATTTTGTGCCTTACTCGACCGTGCGTGCCATGATCACCTTAAATCCCCTTTTATTTTACGGAAACCGATGAGGTCTGGACGGATAAAGGCAGGTATGTTTATGACATACTTTATTTACTCTTAAAACCAGGTGGCAACTCACTAAGCCAGTTTTGGTGTCGATTGAAGGAGGGGAAAGCAACCACAAAGTAAGACGTGACGAGTCGCTTCCGCCCTGCACGGACTCTGCCATTTCTATTCCTTCCACCATTTTTATAACTTAAGGACTTGGTCCCATTCCACTGAGTTTTCTTTTTGGAGAGACTTCTCACCCGTCTTGAGGCTGTCTGTTATTCAGTAAGCATTTCCACCGCAACTGGGCATGTCTTCAGCACAATTTATGTCCTCCTTGCTGTGAACGATTACACAGTATGTAACCTTTGCCCTCGATCCATCAGTGTTATGAGCTTCTGATATTACCTTCAGCTATACATAAATGTTCTCAAGTTTATTGAGGACGATTAAACTGGGACAGCCAATATTGCCCTCCAGCTTATTCAAATGCTGCCATCCTAACAACGATGTCTAATATATAAACTTAACTATGCATACTGTAAGATTACTCATAACTCCTTAAATAAAATTAGATGTTGGAGTGTTAGAGCTGGATATAGCTGAAGGTAGATGTCTATCATCATTATTGCAATAGTAAGTTCATTCTGAACACCTTTGTGCTAGAATTCAAGAACTATTTTTTTGACTGCGATCATTGAAATGAATAATCAGCAATTTCCAGATTCATTTCCTTTTTCCTCTCTTACAGTTAACGTGGTGGCTATTGTGATATTAGCTCGGGGAAAGTGTGGTCTCTCCATTTGCACCACTCGTTATCTGGTGGCTATGGCAATGGCGGATTTGCTGGTCATTTTCACGGAAGTCATACTATTGCGGATCAGTTATCATTATTTCCCAGGATCATTCCTGGATATAACCCCTGTGTGCTGTGTTACCTTTAGCCTGAGTCATTCAGCCATAGACTGTTCTGTATGGTTTACACTCACATTCTCCTTTGATAGATTTATTGCCATTTGTTGCCATAAGCTGAAAACAAAATACTGCAATGAGAGAAATGCTTACGTGGTGGTGGTAACAACTTGCATTCTCCTCTGTTTAAAAAACATTCCTTTCTACTTTGCATATGAAGCTAAAGTAATAATAGACAATATACCTTGGTATTGTTATGTCAAGCCAAGCTATTTCACAGAGGCTGGGTGGATAGGATTTGATTGGTTCGATACAATTTTAAACCCACTGTTCCCATTTGCTTTAATTCTGATTATCAATACTCTGACGGTTAGATATATTTTAGTGACCAGTCAAGTCCGTAAGAGTCTGATGGACCAAAGCAAAGGAGAAAATCGTAGTGATGCAGAGATGGAGAGTCGAAGGAGGTCTGTGATTTTACTCTTCAGCATATCTGGTTGTTTCATACTTTTGTGGCTACCATATGTCATATATGTTTTCTATTACAATATTTCGGCAACAAATCCTTCGCTTTCCGTATATAACACTTCATATATACTTTCAAAAGTCGGATTCATGTTGGTGAATTTAAGTTGCTGTACAAACACGTTTATTTATGTCGTGACTCAGTCCAAGTTCAGGGAGCAGTTCAAGAATGCCATTAAACATCCACTTCAATCAATTATGCGACTTATTAATGCATAAAGTAACTAAAATCGTCTAAAAGTGGAACTTCAAATCAGTGAGTGCAATCATTGACTGCATACCTTGATCCAAAAGTGAAAATATAATTTCCCATGAATACTTCTAAAAATATCGACCACAATTGTCCCTGCCTTTCTGTTTTAGATGGAGGTTAAACGAACGGGAAACATTTAAATGTTCTACTTTTACATCCCATTGGAACGAAACTCATGTTTTGTCATCAGCTACGAACTGATATCAATCCATTCCTCTCTCGATCAACTCATTGAGGCTGAATGAGCAAGCTTCGAACATTCATGTGTTGGGTGGGACTGAAATCATATTAATATCATAGCTGAAGAAGAGCAGTAGTGTGGTGGGGTTTAGAGTGGATATAATATGGACTTGGGGAAATGGCCAATACAGCCTTGAAATCAGGCATATCAAACTGTGTTGTTGCCATAAATGCATGCATGACTCCAGGCATAGTCTCAACAAAAGCTCATGCAGTTTCAGCAACATTTTCGTAGTCGAGTAGTTCTCTTCTGGAAAAGTCAACAACTGGGGTTCAATGTTAAGAGGTCTGTATTATAAGGGAGGGGCATAATATTGAACTCACGACTGGAGAATGGAACTTTTTCCTCCAAAACCTAAAGGGGATTCAGTTGGTAAAATTAATCAAGATTGATTTCGATTCTTGCTAAACAAAGACACGGGGAATTATGGGTTTTAACTGGGAAACTAGAATCGAGATTCCAATCATAGCCGTAGTCATTGATGGAGCTGATTGAAAGGGACATCTGTTCCATTCTGTATGAGTGTTCCAAAAGGAAGATATGCGTTTGTATTCCAAATACCCTTCTACACTACATCTGTGCTTTAATTCTTTATGTTACGGCGTCAGGAAAATCAGCAACAAAAAGTTCACGTATTGCAAAGGGGAATACGGGTGTATACCTGTAGTGTGTTGAAATCAAAATTGAACAAATTTACTTATAAACGTCGTATTATTCTCTGCATGTCTGCGGCACAGAAAAGGCAGCCTTACCTAAATTCAAACTTTTCCTCTACTTCTCACAGCTTATATTCCCTTTTAACTATATCATCGACCACTCAAGCCTGATCAATATTGGTTTATTTATTCCTATTCATAATATAAATTGTACATCATCACTGCCTTGTTCACATCTAATAAAAGCATTGGAATCAATTCCTTTTATTTCTGAGCTCTTTATAGCAATTTCAATTTTTGTCCCATTTATCTGCATATTGACCAAAATTTTTTGTGCAAATGTATTCATCATGACTTTGTGTAATCTTAATTTGTGCATTAACGACTTCTGTAACCACTTATGAAATGGCTTATGGAAAACGAAACAAGTATGTTATCTTTATTGGTTGTCCATTAAGGTATGTAATCTTACAATTCAAACCCATCTTGCACAAAACATGAAATACCGTGACAAAGCCACGATGACTTTGTTGAGCACAACATGTATTACTATATTATGATTTATGCCATGACAGATTGATTGGCAGCTCCCTGAGACTGAAATTCATCAACAGTAAATTTCTGACATTCTGTCCCCTGCCATTTTGCACTCTTCTGAAGTTCAATCATTGGGAGATAGCCTTCTCACCTCTTCAATGCTACGCTCTGAAGTTTTGCCATTGATTATTTACTAAACTGCCTGATAGTTTATTTATGCATGATGCAATAAACAATGTTCGGGATTTCAGGGAAGCACGCAGTGACAGATGTGAGAGACCACATATTCGTGCAATTGATGTTTTCAAAATATGTTCGTCACTTAGAATTCGAGGTAGAAGGGACAATTCTAAACCTTTCCAGGAATCTACCTTATTGGTGAAGAATACGTTGAAATTGAAGTGAACAATGACTACCAGTGGTTAAGGATGGCCATCTTTCAGGCTTGTCAGTGGGACAAGGAATATAGCACATAACGAAAGATAGATGGCACAATTTCAAAACTGATGTTACAGTTGACAAACATAAGGCAAATTCGGGGTTGTCACAGTGGCTCAGTGGTTATCATTAACAAAATTTCCTTGCACTTGGTACATAACTTTCTAATCCTTTCCTATCCGTGAGTTTTTTCAAATGCTTTTTAAATGTTGTTATCGCACCCACATCAAACATCTGCGTCGTGAGTGTGCTGCTCGGAAAGTCAGGCAGCATCCGTGGATCAGGAGAATCAATGGTTCGGGCATAAGCCCTTCATCATGAATGCCCAGAACGTCGATTCTACTGCTCCTCAGATGCTTCCTGACCTGCTGTGCTTATTCTAGCCCAATACCCTCAACTCTGATCGCTAGAATCTTCAGTCCTCACTTTCTCCCAGTACGATTTACGTAAAAACGTTGTCTCCCAGGTTCCCTTTTTTTCTATCCCCTCTAAATTTAAACGGATGCCCCATAGTCTACAATTTCCCAAGTTGGGGAAAATACATTGAATGCAATGATAGAGTCATGGTCCCAGCAACTGATTCAATTTGAAAATTACCATTATTCCTGGAATTGAATACTCTTCTTGATATCGTATGTAATGTTATTGTTGCTAAGCAATTTGCCCCACGACTGCTCATTTGGGAAGGGAATCTTCTCCTTTCAGCTAATCTGGCCGCTATGTGGTTCTGGTCACACAATAATACGATCAGCTGCAAATTAACCTGTAATGTTCTGGCATTCACACATTTTAAGGAAAGCATAATGTCATTGAGTCACACAGTCCTCCAGCCGGCAGACAAGCCCTTTGGCACGAAATGATCCATGCCAATCAAAATGTCTATCCACGTGAAACCCATT
Source organism: Hemiscyllium ocellatum (assembly GCF_020745735.1). Taxonomy (NCBI): domain Eukaryota; kingdom Metazoa; phylum Chordata; class Chondrichthyes; order Orectolobiformes; family Hemiscylliidae; genus Hemiscyllium; species Hemiscyllium ocellatum. The sequence goes on from NC_083427.1 coordinate 3,701,523, forward strand.
TCCCTGCACTTTGTGCATATCTTTCTAAAGTTTTCCTGTCCATGCATTGGTCCAAATGCCTCCCCAACCACTTTCGCTGGTAGCTAATTCCATATGTGTACCACCCACTGTTTACGAAACGTTGCCTCTCGGGTTGCCGTTTATTCTTTACCCCGAACCTTGAACGAATGCCATCCAGTCTCAATTCCTCAAACCTTGGAAAAAAGCCCAAAAGCAATCATTCGATCCATGCCTCTCATGACCTTATATGCCACTAAAATGACCCTCTCAGTCTCCTACGCTCGACAGGAAAGCGTCCTAGCTTGTTCTTTCTTTCCTTAAAACTCAGACTACCGAGTTATGGCAACATCCTTGATAATATCCTCCGCACTTTTTCCAGTTTAATAACATTGTTTCTATAACAAAGTGAACAAATCTGAACACAATACTTCAAGTGCGATCTCACCAAGTTACAGTACAACGGTAACATAACTTTCCACTTCTATTCTCAATGCCTTCCATTTGCCATTTATAGGCCCATTCCCCTACCGGTAGAGATCCTGCTGCACTTTGTGATAAGTTTCGTCACTGCCCACGATGCCACCTATTTTAGTGCCATCAGTAGGCGTACTAATCTTGCCTTGGTCATTCAAATTCAAATCGTTGGTATCAAAAAGAAAGTGTAATGATACCAGCACCGGACCCTAAGTTATTCCACTCTACAGCACTCCACCCGGGAGTATTGTCCTCTTCTTCCTACAATTAAGCCAATTTTGTGTCCAATATTCCAGCTCGCTCTGGATTACATGATATCTAACGCTCCAGAACAGCTTACCATGCAGTTGGGAGCTAAAGTCAAGTTGATCTACAAATCAGCCTCATTATTAAATAATTGCAGATACTTGTCCTCTTCATCACACTGCAGCAGATCAGCTATTAATGCAACTGGTTAAATTTGAAACCATTATTCCTGGAATTTATGCTTCTTCTTAATATTATATTTAATGCGAGTGTTGTTAAGGATTTCGGCTACTACTACCATTTAAGAAGAGAAACTTCTCCTTTCAGCTATTCACAGTATTGCAATCAGGTGCAAATTAACTTGTTTTGCCCATCGAACCTTAAACGATGCCGTCCAGTGCCCGATTCCCAATCTGGGAAAAGAAACCTGAATGAATTCACCCTATCCCCATCCCTCATGATCATATACATTTCTATTATATACTCTTTCAGTATCCTCCTCTCTAAAAAGAAAAAAAAACAAGTCCTAGCTTGTAAAACCTCTCCCTTTTACTCAGACCACGGAGTCCTGGCAATACCCTTGCTAAATTTCTTCTGCACTCTTTCCTGTATAGTCGCATCCTCTCCATAACAAAGTAGCAAAAGCTGAACACAATACTCCAAGTGCGACCTCCCCAACGTCCTGTACAACTGCAAAATAACGTCTCAATTTCTGTAATCAATGCTCTGAATAATGAAGGCCAGTGTGCCCAAAGTACTTTTGCACCTTGCACACCATTACAATTTCGTGTGTTCTCGAAAATAATAATATTGTTAACGGGTCAGTATATTAGAAGCTGTAAATGTCAATTTCAGCAATTTCAAACCTATGTCCTCTCTGCACAGCCTGCTTGAAAGAACAAAAAGCACGACTTCTGAAAAGTTGAGTGCCACTTTATCCAATGTCCAACATGTATGAGCAACGGTTGAGAGTTATTAGAATCTATAGCTCATGAACTGCCAGATGTTGTAATTACGCAGATCATCCATAGCACCATAAATTCCAGCTTTGGATGTGCATGTGCGGCCCAAGTAACTCCATCACTGGTGAACATGGAGGCATATTGCTATCCTCTCCTTGGAACCATGAGTTAAATATATCCTTAGACAGAGGCAATGAATTTCGCTTCTCAAACCTGGAATAAAAACTTGTATCGCAGTAAATGTGAAAAGTTCAGTACTGTTTGTAACATAATTCATTTTTGTTCCGTTTCGGGAGTGTGCCAAATATTTTACGTTTGTATTCAGATGTAAGATCAAAATCACTTCCCCTCATGGGAATAAGTTCTGTTCTGTATTATTGAGAAAATATCTTATAATGATTCAAATGCATCTGAAGCCATTTATATGCACTAGGTATGATGGCACTTTGAGAACTCAATTTAAGATTACTAAGCCGTGACTACATAATAATAGAACAAGAACATAGAACAATACAGCACAGAACAGGCCCTTCGGCCCACGATGTTGTGCCGAACATCTATCCTAGATTAAGCACCCATCCATGTACCTATCCAATTGCCGCTTAAAGGTCACCAGTGATTCTGACTCTACCACTCCCATGGGCAGCGCATTCCATGCCCCCACCACTCTCTGGGTAAAGAACCCACCCCTGACATCTCCCCTATACTTTACACCCTTCACCTTAAATGTATGTCCCCTTGTAACACTCTGTTGTACCCGGGGAAAAAGTTTCTGACTGTCTACTCTATCTATTCCTCTGATCATCTTATAAACCTCTATCAAGTCACCCCTTATCCTTCGCCGTTCCAACGAGAAAAGGCCTAGCACTCTCAACCTATCCTCGTACGACCTATTCTCCATTCCAGGCAACATCCTGGTAAATCTTCTCTGCACCCTCTCCAAAGCTTCCACATCTTTCCTAAAGTGAGGCGACCAAAATTGCACACAGTACTCCAAATGTGTCCTAACCGAAGTCCTGTACAGCTGCAACATCACTTCACGACTCTTGAATTCAATCCCTCTGCTAATGAACGCTAATACACCATAGGCCTTCTTACAAGCTCTATCCACCTGAGTGGCAACTTTCAAAGATCTATGTACATACACCCCAAGATCCCTCTGTTCCTCCACCTGACTAAGAACCCTACCGTTAACCCTGTATTCCGCATTCTTATTTGTCCTTCCAAAATGGACAACCTCACACTTGGCAGGATTGAACTCCATCTGCCACTCCTCAGCCCAGCTCTGCATCATATCTAAATCCCTTTGCAGCCGACAGCAGCCCTCCTCACTATCCACAACTCCACCAATCTTCGTATCATCTGCAAATTTACTGACCCACCCTTCGACTCCCTCATCCAAGTCATTAACAAAAATTACAAACAGCAGAGGACCCAGAACTGATCCCTGTGGAACTCCACTTGTAACTGGGCTCCAGGCTGAATATTTACCATCTACCACCAGTCTGACTTCGACCGGTTAGCCAGTTTTCTATCCAATTGGTCAAATATCCCTCTATCCCATGCCTCCTGACTTTCCGCATAAGCCTACCATGGGGAACCTTATCAAATGCCTTACTAAAATCCATGTACACTACATCCACTGCTCTACCCTCATCCACATGCTTGGTTACCTCCTCAAAGAAGTCAATAAGACTTGTAAGGCAAGACCTACCATTCACAAATCCGTGCTGGCTGTCCCTAATCAAGCAGTGTCTTTCCAGATACTCATAAATCCTATCCCTCAGTACCCTTTCCATTACTTTGCCTACCACAGAAGTAAGACTAACTGGCCTGTAATTCCCGGGGTTATCCCTATTCCCTTTTTTGAACAGGGGCACAACATTTGCCACTCTTCAGTCCCCTGGTACCACCCCCGTTGACAGTGAAGACGAAAAGATCATTGCCAACGGTACTGCAATTTCCTCTCTTGCTTCCCACATAATCCTGGGATATATCCTGTCAGGCCCGGGGACTTGTCTATCCTCAAGTTGTTCAAAATGTCCAACACATCTTCCTTCCTAACAAGTATCTCTTCTAGCTTACCAGTCCGTTTCACCCTCTCCTCTTCAACAATACGATCCCTCTCCTTCGTAAATATTGAAGAAAAGTACTCATTCAAGACCTCTCCTATCTCTTCCGACTCAATACACAGTCTCCCACTACTGTCCTTGATCGGACCTACCCTCGTTCTCGTCATTCTCATGTTTCTAACATACGCATAAAATGCCTTGGGGTTATCCTTGATCCTATCCGCCAAGGATTTTTCATGCCCTCTCTTAGCTCTCCTAATCCCTTTCTAAAGGTGCCTTCTGGCTATCCTGTATCCCTCCACTGCTCTGTCTGAACCCCGTTTCCTCAACCTTATTTAAGCCTCCTTCTTCCTCTTTACTAGACATTCAACCTCCCTCGTCAACCAAGGTTCCCTCACACGACCATTTCTTTCCTGCCTGACAGGTACATACATATCAAGGAAACGTCGTATCTGTTCCTTGAAAAAGTTCCACATTTCCACCACATCCTTCCCTGACAGCCTATGCTCCCAACTTATGCTCCTCAGATCCTGTCTTACAGCATCGTAATTTCCCTTCCCCCAATTGTAAAACCTACCCTGTTGCACGCACCTATCTCTCTCCATAACCAAGGTGAAAGCCACAGAATTGTGGTCACCATCACTAAAATGCTCACCCACTATCAAGCCCATCACTTGTCCCGGTTCGTTACCGAGTACCAAATCCAATATGGCCTCCCCTCTGGTCGGACAATCTACATACTGAGTTAGAAACGCTTCCTGGACACACTGCACGAACACCGCCCCATCCAATCTACTTGATCTAAAGAGCTTCCAATCAATATTTGGGAAGTTGAAGTCGCCCATGACTACTACCCTGTGGCTTCTGCACCTTTCCAAAATCTGTTTCCCAATCTGTTTCTCCACATCTCGGCCGCTATTGGGGGGCCTGTAGTAAACACCCAACAAGGTGACTGCACCTTTCCTATTTCTGACTTCAGCCCATACTACCTCCAAAGGCAGATCCCCCTCAAACTTCCTTTCTGCAGCCGTTATACCATTTCTAATTAGCAATGCCACCCCTCCTCCTTTTTTACCACCCTCCCTAATCTTACTGAAACATCTGTAACCAGGAACCTCCAACAACCATTCCTGTCCCTCATCTATCCACGTTTCCGTGATGGCCACAACATCATAGTCCCAGGTACCGATCCACGCCTTAAGTTCACCCACCTTATTTCTGATACTCCTTGCATTGAAGTAAACGCACTTGAGCCCATCTCTGCGTCCGCAAGTATTCCCTGTCAGTGCTACTTTCTCCACAGCCTCCCTACATTCTTGGACATCCTGACAAACAGCTAGCCTACTTGCTAGACTACAAGTCCGGATCCCATCCCCCTGCCAAATTAGTTTAAACCCCCCCCCCCCCCCGAAGAGTGCTAGCAAACCTACCCCCCAGGATATTGGTGCCCTTCTGGTTCAGGTGCAACCCATCATAATCGAGTATGATTTCACATGTAACCTTCCAGATCAGCTTTAGATGAACCATGGCAATTATTTAACCTAGTGAGACCATCTCTAGTTCCGCATCAAGTATCTCTGCTTTCGCTATCCTCATCACACAATTAAAATGCCAAGTTTGCAGGTGACGCAAAGACTGCTGAATGGATAGGAGGATTTGAGTATCTAGGGAGACTTCAGAACGATTTAACAGGTTAAGCAAGTGCACCAAGACGTAGCAGACGTATTATAATTTTGAAAAGTGAATTTCGACATTTTGGTTGGAAGAATAGAATCGTCACCTATTTTCTAAATGGGGAAAGGATTCTGAAATTTGAAGTACAAGAAATCCTAGCTCCAGATTGTGTAATGATTTGATGCAGATTCATTTGGCAGTTTTGAAGGCAAATGTAATGTTGGCATTTTTTTTGGTGGGGTAAAATACAAAAGTAAGGATGTACTTTAGACTGTGGCTCAGGCATGCGTTTGTGTTTTTGAGTATTTTTCGGTGTTTTCTCGAAGACAGAATGTCCTGGAGGTTCACATGAATGTGCAAGGCAATGAAGAGATTGCCGTATGCTGAGACAGTTAGGAATCTGGCAGTTTAGGAGGCTGACAGTTATGGAATCTGATTGAAACTTATGGAATCCAGTGAGGTTTAGATAGAGTGGATGTGGAGTATATGTTTCCGATAGAAGGAGATTTTAGGATTCCAGGCTACAACGTCAGCATGAACTGGCGACCATTTTGAACTGAGACAAAGAAAAATTTCTTCTGCGAGTGTGTAGTGAATCTGTGGAACTGATTGCCACTGAAAACTGTGGAGATCAAGACATTGAGTGTATTAAGACACAAACAGATCCCTTGTGAATTGAAAACCGGGATAAAGGATTACAGGAAGAAAGCATTTGATGAGGTGAAATTAAAAATGAGCTTAGATGGAATGATAGTTCATTCTCGATTAATTGAATAATCAGTCTACTGTTATGTCTTAGTGTCCCAAAGATTTATTATCTTACGACATTTCAAATACTGAAGCAAATGTTCTTTAACGAATCAAATATTTTCACTCTACTACTCTTCGAGAATATGTTTTCCAGACACCTACCATCCTCTGGTGAAACTTTCTTTCCTGAAATCCGCTAACCTCATACCCTTAATCTGAACAGTTTGCTTTGTTGGTATTGAACATTCATGTAAACGGAAAAGCAACTCCGACCAACCTTGCATATGGCCAATATAATCTCTCTCATTTCAGTAAGGTTCCAATTTCAATTTGAAAAAAAGCAGCGTATACAGTCACTCATCAAAGATCAAATGCTCCATTCCAAGTAAAATATTGGTGACCCTCCCTTGCACCCACTCCACTGAAGTTGCAAGCAAGAACAGAAATTGCTGAAAAATCAAAGTAGATCTGGTTCCAAAGTGAGATCACTGGATCCGGAATGTTTGCTCTGATATTGTTCATTAATACTCCTGGACCTGCTGAGAATTTCCATATTTTATACCTTTTTTCAGATATGCAGCATTCTCAGTTCTTTTTGTCTTTCTGTCCACTGAAATTCTATCCATCGCATAGCGTGCCGTCAGAAATGCACATAGTACTCCAACATTGGTCTAAACAAAGTTTTGTATAGTTCCAACGTAATCTCCCCGCGTTGTATAATCTATGTAATTATTCATAGAGATAAGCATCTCATATGCCTTCTGAGCCACGCAAATAATCTGCCCTGCTACATTCGGAGAGCTGTGGGCAAATGCCCGAGTTCCTTCTGTTCCTCAGAGTTTTCTCATGCCCTGACATTCATTGAGTACTTCCATATCTTATTTCTTCTTCCAGGATACCTCAGTTCACAATTGTAAGTGGAAACATGACTTCGAAATCCTCGTTATCAATGCAATTCAGAGTCGCACGGACCCAAATAAAGCCAACCCTCTCTTTTCTAGGCGTCACTGCATTTAAGGCTATTTTGCTAATCTGTGGTCATAAAATAACCATTCTATTTAAAGTGCCAATGTAGTTACTTCTTTCTTAAAAGAAAGTCTCCAATGCATTATATTCCCCTTTTAAAAACCGGAGACAAAACTTCAACGCAGCATTCCAGAGATGGTCTCACCAATGTCCGATTTAAATGAAGCATAGCATCCATACTGCTATGGTGAATTCATCCCAAAATAAAGAATAAGATCACATAGCATTCTTGAGTGCTGAATACTCACTTTATTTGATTCATGCAATGGAGCAACTAGAACACCCCCAATTCAAAAAATTGAACAACAGAATTGATCTGCTCAAAGTCATTAATATTTCAGACGACTAATGGGGAGCCACTCTATACTCTATTAATGTTGAAATAGCTCCTACAAATGTGAAAATCGCTCTAAAATTCGTGCTAGTCGGTTAAAAGCGATGTGAATAAATATTTAGTCTGATGAAGGATAGTGAATTACGAATTCTTCTCGTCAAAGTTTCGTACGGAACCTGTGGACTTATTCAAAAACAGTGATTGATTTCTTTTTTTTGTCATGTAGTGCTATTAGGAGATATCTAATTGCATTGCGTGTAAATAATTCAAAAACTGACTAAACATAACCTGATAGAGATTTGAAAGTCATCTCCTCTGTCACCCATCCTTATTCAATCAATGCCTTTGACATTCCTTCATTATTACCGTGAGTGTTTGAAGCTTAATGCTTAATATGCTTAATATTCTCCAACCCAGCGGAAACAACTGTGTGCATTCATCTCATCTATGCCTCTCATGATCTTATCCAACACCTCTGGGACGCCCGGAAACTACTCCCGGCACCTTCCCCTGCAACCGCAGGAAATGCAAAACTTGCGCCCACACCTCCTCCCTTACCCCTGTCCAAGGCCCCAAGTGTTCCTTCCATATCCTCCACAAATTCACCTGCACCTCCACACACATCATCAATTGCATCCACTGCACCCGATGTGGCCCCCTCTACATTGGGGAGACGGGCCGCCTCCTTGCGGAACGCTTCAGGGAACACCTCTGGGATGCCCGGACCAACCAACCCAACCACCCCGTCGCTCAACACTTTAACTCCCCTTCCCACTCCACCAAGGACATGCAGGACCTTGGACTCCTCCATCGCCAGAACATAACAACACGACGGTTGGAGGAAGAGCACCTTATCTTCCGCCTGGGAACCCTCCAACCACAAAGGATGAACTCAGATTTCTCCAGTTTCCTCATTTCCCCTCCCCCCACCTTGTATCAGTCGATTCCCTCGAACTCAGCACCGCCCTCCTAACCTGCAATCTTCTCCTGACCTCTCCGCCCCCCCACCCCACTGCAGCCTATCACCCTCACCTTGACCTCCTTCCACCTATCACATCTCCATCGCCCCTCCCCCAAGTCCCTCCTCCCTACCTTTTATCTTAGCCTGCTGGACACACTTTCCTCATTCCTGATGAAGGACTTATGCCCGAAACGTCGAATTTCCTGTTCCTTGGATGCTGCCTGACCTGCTGCGCTTTAACCAGCAACACATTTTCAGCTCTGATCTCCCGCATCTGCAGACCTCACTTTTTACTCCAACTCTATAAAGTCCTCCCTGAGTCTGCTATGATGTAAAGAAGAAAAGACCGAGCTTGTTCAAATGCATCCTATAATTCAGATTCTTGAGTCCTGGTAACATGCTTGCAAATTTCTCCTGCACTCTTTCCAGTTTAATAACATCCTTCCGATGATGAGGTAACCAAAACTGAACACAAAACCTCAAGCGTGGTCTCAACAACTTCCTGTATAACATTGCTAGCTAATTCCTGTACTCAGTGCCCTGACTGATGAAGGCCAGTTTTTTAAAAGCCTTATTCACTGTGCTAGCTACTTATGACTCCACTTTCAGAGGACTGTGAATCTGAACTAGAAGATCATTCTGTTCCACTATTCTCCTTAAGGCCCTTCCATTCACCATGAAACTCCTACCTTCTTTTGACTTTCCAAAATGCAAGACCTCACAATTATGCATATTAAATTGTATTTGTCATTTCGCTGCGCACTTCCCCAGCTTATCGAGGTAATGCTATAATTTCTTTCTTTCGGTCCACACCAATTTTAGTGTCATTAGCAAGCTTATTAATCGTGCCATGTACATTCTTATCCAGATCATTGACACAGATAACAAACAGCAATGGACCCAGCACCGATTCCTGAGACACTAAACTACTCACACGCCCCCAGCCCGACAAGCATCCTTCAACTATTACTCTCTGCTTCCCACCACCAAGTCAAATTTGTGTCCAATTTTCCATCTTCCCCTGTATTCTATGCGATCTATTCTGCTAGAGCAGCCTATCACTTGGAATCTTATCTAAGGTCTTATGTCAGTCGCCTTGCGTTCGTCAACCTTCATGGTCACTTCATCAGGAACTTTAACAAATTTGGGAGACATGACAGAACAGAGTATGAAGATGTCCTTGGATCCTGATTGTTGTAATTAAGTCGAAATAATTAATGGTAATTATATCTATTGCTATCGTGTAATAAATTATAGTTTGTTACTTAAGCCAAGTGCCTCTACTTGTTAAAACTCTCCAGTGGTTTATTCTCCATTACTGATAATTAAGCGGGCCCTTTGACTAATAATAGGAAGTAGGATTGATGCTTGGTGGTTGTTGTACAAAGCCCTGTACAACAGTATCCTGTAACACACACACACACACACACACAGACAGAAATAATTTTTCCACTTCTGCACATTTGGATGTTTTCAGCATGTGTTGTATACCGGGTATTTCCAAGTTCAGGGCTACATGCTGAGGCATGCTAAAGGTTGGGGCATCCAGTACAGAGGCCGAATGAAGAAATATCGTTGTCTAAGGCTTTTCAGACATGGTCTACTTGTAGCGTAGAACTGTAAAATCTCTTGAGCTGTTGCTTTATGAAGAATGTACAATATGAAGCATTGAGGCTCAGAGTGTAACATGGTATAAAAATAAATTCTACATTTTTCAGTTCCTCCAACATCCAATGTGTATTGGTTTCACCCTCGAATTGTAGGGCTAATGCGGAATGTATTGTATAATTATTAATTAATTACAATTAATGCAGTACACAATATATAAATCTTAAATCTACCAATCAGGTCACCTCTCTTCCTCCTTCTCTCGCTCACAAAGCCATGCTGATTACGCTTATTCAGATCCTATCTTTCCAAATGCATGTGTAACGAATTTCTCAGAATCTTCTCAAATACGTTTCCATCACAGACATTAAGCTGATTATAGCACACTGTTTTTTTCAGCTCTTCTTGAATATTTGACCCAAATTCGCTACCCTCCAGTCTTCGGGGATCTCACTCCTTAGCCCTCACAATTTCTTCTCTCGTCCTTTGCAGTTTTCTTTGGATATATCTGGTCAGGACCAGGAGATCTATCCATCTTCCTACATTCTAATACATACAAAACCTCCCCTGCTTTGATAAGGACTGTCCATAAGACATCACCACTAACTTCCACAAGCTTGCATGTCTTCATATCTGCCTCTGTGGTAAACACAGTGGAGAAATAGTCATTGAGAACCTCGGGCATATCCTGAAGTTCGATGCACATATATTCACTTAGTTTCTTGAAGGGCCATATTCTTTCTTTAGTTATCCCTTTTCCTTTAATATACTTAATATAAAATTTCAAGAGGGAATTCATGGTTATTGTTAGAAATGCGTTCAATTTGAGAGCAGATTACAACATAGTGGTGACGACAGGAAACTGGCAATCACGGGTTTTGTGATGCAATATAATTTCAATTTACTAGTCTTGAAAATGTAGCTGTTGCTTTTGTGATCCTGATACTGACTGACGAGGTGTCCATAATAATGTGAGAAGTACATACTTATTGTGATAGAACAGTCGGGTTCGATTGTCTAAGAGAGAGAAAAAAATTATTTATGTTCTGTGTTTCTCCCACTCTGAGAAATACTGCGTGCGTGCATAGGTGATAAATGTTATGTTACCAAACCTCCCTCTTTACAAAACGGCCACCAAGAAAGATATATGCACCACTTATCAAAAAGCAGCCTTTCCACCAATCACAGAAGAACACAAATGTAAAAGGTACATTACAATGAGCTGACTTTAGTATACTTATTAAGAGCAGATAATACATCTCAGAGAGCAGTGAGCCGAAGTCATGTTGACATCGTCAGCATAAACATGTTTGCATTCCATCGAACAGAGCACGAACTGCTGCCAAAAAAGGCCTTACCAACTTTCTGTCGCTGTTGGCAGTCAGGCATGTATTGCACAAAGTTGGCTAGTGAGTTTGTATTCGTTGACATAATTAGAGATGTACAATTCCCTGAGATGACAGATTATCACAGCTGTAATAAGTCAACTTTTTGCAGTCCTTCTTTGCATGTTATTAAGTAAATCTGCTACGGGAGAGTTTTAACCAACTACATCCCATGTAAAATCTGGCACTTGCAATAACAGATTGCTACCGTGGCATTTTTATTTAAAATATAGTCACCCGCTCAGTTCACATCGTTGAAATTTCTAGACAATGGGCTAGAACAGTAGGCTACCAAACAATTTCTTAACCTAAGATAGAGGTTCCAGCTTGACATTGTACAAAGGAAGTATAAAGAGTAGAGATTAAGCAACAATCTTTTGTCCTTTGTGATATGAGAATGTATCGTACGATCGCGACAATGGTTGGGGGAAGTTAGAGATGAGGCAGTGACAGGATGTAGTGAATCTATGGGAAGGTTTCTCACGTGATGAAGCACAGGGTTCGGTTAAAGTGTGTCTGCTTTAACGCAAGGAATGACAGAAATAAGAGAGACGAACTTAGAGCATGGATCAGTACTTGGGGCTATGATGTTGTGGCCATAACGGAGACATGGGTTTCACAGAGCCGGGAATGGTTGCTTGATGTTCCAGGGTTTAGAACGTTTAAAAAGAATAGGTAGGGTGGAAAAAGAGGAGGGGGTGTAGGATTGCTCATTAGAGAGAGTGCATCACAGCTACAGAAACGAAGGATGTTGAGAAAGGTTTGTCTACTGAGTCAGCATGGGTGGAAGTTAGGAACAGCAAGGAAACAGACACCTCCTTGTGGTTTTTCTACGGACCCCCAAATCGCAGTGGAGAGATTGAAGAACTCATAGGCGGGCAGATTTTGGAAAAATGCATATCTAGCAGGGTTGTTTTTATTGGTGATTCCAACTTTACCAATATCGACTGGAACCTCCTTAGTACAGATGATTTGGATAGGTGTATTCAGGAAGGTTTCCTGACTCGGTATGTAGACAGACCGACAAGGGGAGAGGCCATTTGGATTTTGTGCTCAGTAATGAGCGAGGACAGGTATCAGATTTCACCGTGGGAGAATACTTTGGTGACAGTGATCACAACTGCCTCACATTTACCATAGCCTTGGAGAGGGAAATGAGCAGTTACTCAGAGACGATATTTTATTGGGGAAAAGGAAATTATGACGCTAACAGACAGTAGTTGTGAAGTCCAGACTGGAAGTAATTGTTCCACAGAAAGTGCACAGTATACATGTGGAGACTGTTTAAGTATCAGTTGTTGCGAGTAATGACGAATTCATTTCTTTGAGACAGGTAAGAAGAGGTAAGATTAAGGAACCTTGAATGACGGTAACAGAAGAGCTTCTCGTCAAAAGGAAGAAGGCAGCTTACTTAAGGTGGAGGAAGCAAGGATATAGCACAGCTTTAAAGGATTACAGACTTGCTCGAAAAGAGCTCAGAAATGGACTGAGGAGAGCCAGGAGGGCACGCGAAAATGCTTAGCAAGAAGGATTAGGGATAACCCAAAGGTAGTTTACTCCTCGTTGAAGAATAAGAAAATGATCAGGGAGAAGGTAAGGCCGATCAGGGATATCAGAGGGAACCTGTGCGCGGAGTCTGAGCAGATAGGGGAAGCCCTAAATGAGTTTTTTTGGTTTGGTTTTCACCAAGGAAAGGGACCTTTTTGTGAATGAGAATTATGAGGAGCTAGGTCACAGGCTTGACCAGATCAAGATTGATGAAGTTGAGGTGCTGGAAATTTTGGCAAACATTAAGATTGATAAGTAGATTAGATTAGATTACTTACAGTGTGGAAACAGGTCCTTCGGCCCAACAAGTCCACACCGACCTGCCGAAGCGCAACCCACCCATGCCCCTACATTTACCCCTTACCTAACACTATGGGCAATTTAGCATAGCCAATTCACCTGACCCGCACATCTTTGAACTGTGGGAGGAAACCGGAGCACCCGGAGGAAACTCACGCAGACACGGGGAGAACGTGCAAACTCCACACAGTAAGTCGCCTGAGTCGGGAATTGAACCGGGTAAAGGTAGGGGTATGGGTGGGTTGCGCTTCTGCGGGTCGACGTGGACTTGTTGGGCCGAAGGGCCTGTTTCCACACTGTCTCTAATCTAATTCTCTGGAAAAATTCCCAATGTATGCTTTTTTTAAAATTATCTGCTCATTGTCTTCTTGCAAGGATACAGCATGGTCAGCCATATAATTTGTATCGATACTCACTTTGAATGGCTTCGCTAACACTGGAGCAGACGTTAACACAACTTTCAGGCTGTCAATGCTTCTAGAAATCCTCCATTCTTTCACATTTTCTACACTTATTCAATAAGTAAGTCAGTGTGGCAACAACACTCCTAGAACATCCGATAAAAAAAATCACTCAAACCTAGAAATCATAGTACTGCCTTCTTCAACGATAGCAGAGGAAACTCCTTAAAAACATTGTCTTCATTATTTTTCCCTTATGTCTTCACGTTCGTCATTTTCAGTCACTTTGAGATTAGAATTCCAACACTGAAGTTTACAACCTTTATCTTCCTCTTCTCTCTCTTAATCTCCACTTCATCTCTTTCTCTCTCTCTCTCTCTCTAACTTTCTTTCTTCAAATTGCTATACATACAAATAAATCGTAGCCATTTCCAAAAATACAAGCTGTATTACTGGCAATTGTAATTGCTGCATGGTTGTCATAATTATCTCCATTTCCCTCACAGACACAAGTAAACTAATTCCAAGTTGCTTGCAAATTCCAAAAACATTGCCTTGCTCGCTTTATGTAAAACACCGTAAGTGACCTCCTCCACCTTGGGAAAAACTTAATGACTGAAAGAGCAATTACAACACAAAACCAATTTCAACCAACCAAAATCAATGCTCCAAATGAAAGAGGCCAAAACATACTATCCATAACCTATTGAGTGCAACAATCCGAAACCAATTCTGGCATTTGAGATTTTGATCCCGACAATTTGTTATGGACCACACCAAACCCCCTAAAATACATGTAGAGAAGATCTTGAAGACACTAACGTTTCCTCATTTTAAAGGTAAGCTCCAAGTGTTGCATTCTAGATGAAATTCGATTGGTCCAGCTAAATGGCATTGAGTTTTTTGGTGGTACTGAAATACAAACAAAATAAAAGTTAAATAAAATAATTGGCATAAATGTAACCCTATCGGTGCGTTTTACAAAATAACATTAACTATTACTAGTTTACTGTTCCAATTTACTGATATTCCACAAATAAATCCTTGGCATGGCCAAGCTAAAAAAACTCTCGCAGGTAATTCTCCGTTCCAGGAAGGTAAACATTATGAAAAAAACTCAGAAAGAAAGAGTAGCAGGATGAGATATACGGCAGCTTGCAAACACAGTTTCAAGCCCCCAGCAACAATAGCTCCTGAGAAACTCAAACAGGAAAATACTGATACTGTGGAAGCTTGACACTAAATATTCAGGCTGCTTTTATTGTTCGAACCTTTAGAAAATGAACCCCAAAGGTTTCACAAGCTGAAAACTTTAAAGACTTTAAAGCAGACGAATGGCACCTCTGATCTCGACCTTCATTCATAAAACAAAACAGGAAAAACGTGCATCAGTTAAAGCCATCGTCTTGTCATTGAGAGGAAAAGAAAATGGGATTTTATACTGCATGCCAAGTGAATTGTTTCAAGAGACCACGTTGCATCAAAACAAATCTGTGTAGAGTGCAGGTCAACATAAAAGATAACATTTAATAAAACAAAGAATTCTGCTGTCATACAACTTCTACTGGTGTGAGATCCGTTAGCGGCTGAGAAGATGGCATATGTTTCTGGATGCACTGTCATGTATTTAACTTATATTTTGTTCAGATATCAACAAAGGAGATGGAGTCTCTAACAACGTTTGTGTGTATGTGCGCATATTATCTCTCTCTCTCTCTCTCTCATATATATATATGAATAGTCGTGAAAATGAGCTTGTGCAAAAGTGAATAAATTGTGAAACAGAGAATTACAGAAGTAATGTGAACGCAACAACCTGGCAGGTTGACAAATGAAAGTGAAACACATTAGTCGTCACACCGACAATTGTGTAAGTAATATCAATGTTGCAAAATGACAAAAAACAGTAATTGGAGGAAATGCAACAAACAGACAATACAGTAACTTTAAATGCACTTTGCAGTTCCAGTTTCTAAAAGGCAACAAAGCTTGAGAAACTAATCTTATTTTTGATGAAGCAATACAAGAAGCTATTGAAATGAAGTTGTGTTCCCTGAATTGGTTTTACGAAATGGCTTTATTACCATTAAAAAAATGTATTTTTAAGATAAAAGGTCACATTTTGGGATTGCAAATAACCATTCCCCATGGGAAAATAGTGCTCTGATCCTAAAAAAGGAAGACATGCCAATTTTTCAGATTGTTCGAGGTGTTGCACTTTAAGGTGTACATAAAAGTTAAATTAGTTAGTGGTAAATCAAAACTCGGATCCTGCTGAAAAGAAGACCTTATCCCGAGTATTATATCGTGCACTGAACAATCAAATACATCAATAAGAATTTTCGAGTGATTGCATAAAATAGTACAGAGAGAAATGATTTGACCTTTGGTTTTTCAGGTTGTTGAGATAATTTCAAATATTAGCAGCACATGTTTGGAAATTTGCAAAACTTCTTAAAGTGCCATAACTTCACTAACATTTCATAAGAGCTAATTGAGCTATGAACTTGAATCATTTTTGACGTGTGTGGGTTGCGACAGTGAAAGATTCCCTGCAAACAGAGGAGGATATCGTGCTCCCTATGTCTTTGGTGATTACCCAAGAACATGACAGGAGTAAAGCTGCCCGTTCTTTTGTGAATGGCAATGCATCAGCTGATCAAGTTGAATTGCCAATAAATCAGCACCCTTTTCATATCCGTACATGAGCAGGATATGGTTGATGGGCTCAGTCGCTACGTTTATTATATAGACATAATTAACGAACTTATCTTCTTGTTAGGCAGTACAAGATGTTTACAGAAGGAAACGGGTGCTTTCAAAGAAGGACTGTGACATTTTCTAAAACTTGCCAGATGCATTTCCAAATCAGAAAGGATGGAAGGACTCCCCGCAGACCAGAAAAAAGTGCACTTAGAATATTTTTGTTCAAGCAAAGGAAGAGAAAGTGTAAACGATAAAAGAAACTAAGATGAGCTTCTATGCACACAATAACACCCAGTCGGAAGACCTACTAAATAATCGATAAGCGATTTTAAATTCAGTTGGGCTGAAACATTACGAATAGAGTGAGATGTTTAATTTCAGACAATTTTGCTCGGATTGCGATATTGTGTTCGATACCTTTTCATTTGTAGAGTCACAGAGTCCGACAACATGGAAACAGACTCTTCAGTCCAACAGGGTAGCCGGTGGGGATAAGGGCTGGTGCTGACAGCTTGGAGTTCGCCTCCTAGGACGGGACCTTGTGGACAGTCTCCCTTAGACTGTGTGTTGGAGCGGTTCGTCCGCCACACTGAAGTCAAGGGTTAAAGGACAGTCCGCGGTCAGCAGAGTGTGGAGGCAAAACCCGGTTGATGTGAACCATAGCCCTAGTGTAGAGTAGTTAGCCGAGTGTCAGGAACTATTCTCCGGAGATTTAGAATACCTAGACAGAAGTCACCTATAACAAATTTAAACCTATTCCTTCTAGTTTTGGACTACCCTATGCTGGGGGAAAAAGACCTTGGCTGTGCAGCCTATCCATGCCCTTCATGATTTTATTAACCTCTGTAAGTTCACTCATCGGCCTCCGACGCTCCAGCCTGTTCAGCCTCCTCCAGTAGCTCAAACCTTCCAACCCCGGCAACAGTTTGTAAATCTTTTATGCACCCTTTCTAATTTAACAACATCTATCCTGGAGTAGTACACCAAATGGGGCCTAACCAATGGCCTGCAGAGCCACAGGATGACCACCTAACTCCTCTGCTCAATGCACTGACCAAAGGCAGTAAGTAAGATGCTCTTTTGAGAGTCAGCACAATACAATGGGCACTTTCTGAAATGCAATTATTATGTGATCCTTAAAATAGGAGGTGCATGCCACATTATCGCACCAGCCTGTGGCCCATGTGGATATCATATTGTATTTGGTGAAATGAATATTTAATCTCCGTCTCCATGTTCCAGTTTACAAACAAAACCAAACCTGGATTCTCTTCTTTCTCCTTGACCTGACAGGTAGCCTACCCAGACACCCCCGCGGTGCGGGGTGTCCCCATGTCGTCATCATAGGGAGATACTGCGCATGCGCACGGCCGCCGGTGCCTGGAGCCTGTCATGGCGACGGAGGGGTGTTTGCTTCTGAGCTGCTGAAGTGTCAGGGACCAGGCGGGAAGAAACGGCCGATGGATCGGACGGGTGGATGGAGCCGCGTGGTAAGGACCTTGTAAAAGATTTCAACACCCGACTGAGATCCTCCTGTTACCCCGTTTGCGCAAATGACAATGACGCCGCTAGGCTTCCTCCCGGAGGTAGGCCCCTGGTAGCGGACGCCATCTTTGTGGGGGGCGGGCAGCACGCATGCGTGGGCGCCATCTTTGTAAGGGGCACTGTTTGGAATGGCTGGACTTGGGTTGTGCTCATTCAGAATGCAGACAGCATGTCCCTCAGGCTGCATTGGCCTCACTGAATTATCATACTGTCCGAAGATTAACATAAATCTTTGGCACATTGTGGGACAAAGGGCCTGCACTGTTCTATGTTCTAAAATATACATGAGAGAAATAGAGAGTCATAGAGATGTACAGCATGGAAACAGATCCTTCGGTCCAACCTGTCCATGCCGACCAGATATCCCAACCCAATCTAGTCCCATCTGCCAGCACCTGGCCCATATCCCTCCAAACCCTTCCTATTTATATACCCATCCAAATGCCTCTTTTAAATGTTACAACTGTACCAGCCTGTACCACTTCCTCTGGCAGCTCCTTCCATACACGTACCATCCTCTGTGTGAAAAGGTTGCCCAGTCATGTCAAGACCCAGTACAGGAATTCGCAACTTTGAGCAAGCATCCTCGAACCAAGGGACTGCAGACCGCGATGGTCTGGAAGGAGTGGTGGTGGCGAGCAATGTTTCTGCAGGGAGCATGGTCATTCTGCGTCAGGAAGGGGATAGATTTTGTGAATTTCTGTCTTGGACTGGCAGTAATTTTTTTTTTGTTTACAAAAAACTTTTACAGAATGTTACATGAGTAACTTCAGAGTGGAATCTCAAACCAAACATCACGTCAAAATCTGACTGTCACTGATGCGTCGGGTCATTCAGCAGAACTGAGTCTCGAAACAGAGAGAGACCATTTCGGAGCCAATTTGTATTGGGGTGAGTGTTGGTCACAGAGATTATTTAACTTATGCCTGTGATGTCTCTTTGTTAAAGCTAATTAGTTCATTACACTCCCTGATCTGTGCTTGAAGCCCATCATTTTGACTTTGGGTGTTTATCTAATTCCCTTTGAATGCCTTTGTCGCAGTTTGCCTTTGACTGGAGGTCAAGAAGAAGCTGCTTAGTTCAACTCCGAGGACTTTGGAATCTAGTCAGCCCCAGCTATTTCCAATGTGAAGTTATCAAAGGAAGAAAGGTTACAGGGACAATTAAAGAGACACTGTGAAAGGGTGTTGTTTTAACAGTGGGAAATTTTTAAACATATGCTTTATATTGACATATGTTAAAGCATTATTCTGGGTATTTGAGAACCACTAGCAAGACCAGACCAACTACTTGAACTTTTGCAGTCTGTGTTGTAAATCCCCTCCCATAATGCTGTTAGATAAGGAGTTACAGATGTTCACCCAGCGGTGGGGAAAGAACAGGACTAAGGTAAAATCACCAACAGAAAAGGGTATTTATTTAGCACCTCCCACATAATAAAACTGTTCAAGGTCTTTCAGGTTTGGGCCGTCTATTTAGGGAAGGATGGGCTGGGCTTTGGAGGGGATCCAGAGGAGGTTTGCAAGAATGATCCTGGGGGTGAAGAGCTTGTCACGTGTGGAGCAGCTGAGGATTCGGTCTGTACACAGTGGAGTTTGGAAGGATGAGGTGGTCATCTCATTAAAACTTACAGAATACTGAGAGGTCTGGACAGAATGGATGTGACGATGATGTTTCCGCTCATAGGAGAGCCTCAGAGTGAAAGGATGAGCCTTTAGAACTGAGATGAGGAGGAATTTCCTCAGGCAGAGGGCTGTGAATCTGTGGAACCCATTGCCACCGAAGGCTGTGAATACCATGTCATTGAGTGTCTTTAAGTCAGAGATACGTCGGTTCTATATTAGCAAGGAGACCAAGGGTTACAGGGAGAAGGCAGGAGAATGGGTTTGAGAAACGTAGCCATGGCAGAGCAGATCTGATAGGGCAAATGGTCTATTTCTGTACCCGATGATGGTTCCTGATGAACCATCAGGATGTTTTGCCCGAAACATCGATTTTCCGGCTCCTCGGATGCTGCCTGGCCTGCTGTGCTTTTCCAGCACCACTCTAATCTCCAGCATCGGCAGTACATACTACCGCCTATTTCTGTTCCCGTATCTTATGGTCTTCACCAAAACATAATCAGCAACATTTGTATCTATGAGGAGATAGTAGACCCAGTGACCAACAACATAGTGAATGCTTTCAGGGTTTTATTACAGGGAGAAAGTGAGAGATGGTCAGGGAGAGGAAATTCAGAGTCCGGTTAGGAATTGTTAAAGAGGCCGGGATTAAGACTGGCGCAGACATCTCGGGAGGGTTATAGAGCTGGAAGAGCTTACAGAGAAAGGCATGACCATAACCACAATGGGAAAGATGGATGAGAATTTGAAAGCCTCTGTGCTTCTTAACTTGGGAGCCTAGGTTACTGAGCACAGGGGGTGATGGGTGAAGAAGACTCGATGTTAGTCTCACACAGGCAGTTTTGGGTGACCTCGAGACTAAGAGGAGACGGGTTTGCCGGCCTCGATTCATTCAGCTCAACTTGACATCCTTTGTGTTTTTGCGGGTGCTCTCAAACCTGACTTGTTGGGTGTTGAATCGATTTCACAGGGTTTCAGCAGGAGAGGGTGTGGAGCTGGGAATCTCAATCCACCGAGACGTCAGCCGGTTTATTGCAACCCGAGAGTCGTTGTGTTTTGAACATGGAAGGAAAGGGCGCCGCTCACACTGGAGAGAAGCCGTACACATGTTCGGAGTGCGGTCGAGGCTTCGGCCAGTCGTCCGACCTGTTAAGGCACAAGCGCTGCCACACTGGGGAGAAACCGTACACGTGTCCCGAGTGTGGGCGAGCCTTCAGCCAGTCATCCGGCCTGTCCGAACATCAGTGCAGTCACACCGGGCAGAAACCGTGGAAGTGCGGGATCTGTGGGAAGGGATTCATTTCCCCATCAAAGCTGGAGACCCATCGGCGCAGTCACACCGGCGAGAGGCCGTTCACCTGCTCCACGTGCGGGAAGGGATTCACTGCATCTTCCCAACTCCGAAGGCACCAGCGGGTCCACACCGGGGAGTGGCTGGTTACCTGCTCGGACTGCGGCAAGGGCTTCACTCAGTCAACCCACCTCCTCGAGCACCAGCGCGTCCACACCGGGGAGAAGCCATTCACCTGCTCGGAGTGCGGCAAGGGCTTCACGCAGTCCTCCCACCTGCTCAAACACCAGCGGGTCCACACCGGGGAGAGGCCATTCACCTGCTCGGAGTGCGGCAAGGGCTTCACTCAGTCCTCCAACCTGCTGTTACACCAGCGAGTGCACACCGGGGAGAGGCCCTTCACCTGCTCCGAATGTGGGAAGGGTTTCACGGTGTCGTCCGACCTGCTGAGGCACCAGCGGGTTCACACCGATGAGAGACCTTTCAAATGCTCAGACTGCGGGAAGTGCTTCAAGAGCTCCGGCGACCTGATGTCTCATCAACGGGTTCACACCGACGAGAGACCATTCATTTGCTCTCACTGTGGGGCTGGCTTCAGGCGATCCTCGCAACTTACTGTGCACCAGCGCGTCCACACCGGGGAGAGACCGTTCGCCTGCCCCGAGTGTGGGAAGGGATTCCCTCAGTTATCCCACTTGCTGAAACATCAGCGAATTCACACTGGAGAGAGACCGTTCACCTGCTGCAAATGTGGGAGAGGATTCACTCAGTTATCCCACCTCCTGAGACACCAGCGCGTTCACCAGTAACTGCTGGAGCTATGTTTCGAGAATTCAGGCAGTGAGATGCTTTATAATTAGTAAGGAACAGATATGAATGCCAGATAAGGTGTAAGTTAGATTGGCTGGGCGTAAAGTTAATAGATTAAATTAGACTCCCTACAGTGTGGGACCCAACCAGTCCATACCGAAGAGTAGCCCACCCAGACCCATTTCCCTCTCACTAATGCGCCTAACACTGTGGGCAATTTAGCATGGCCAATTCACCCTAACCTGCACATCTTTGGACTGTGGGAGGAAACCGGAGCACCCGGAGGAAACCCATGCAGACACGGGGAGAATGTGCAAACTCCACACAGTGGGTCACCCGAGGCTGGAATCGAACCTGGGACCCTGGCATTGTGAGGCAGCAGTGCTAACCACTGTGCTGCTCCGTATCAGGACTGCATGAAATCCATCTACAAATACTGAGGGAAGTGAGAGTGCAGAAAGTGCAGATTTTTCAGATCCCTTACACTTTAGCAGTGGGGCCAGAAAATTGGAGTATTGTAAATGTTTCATCCTTGGTCAATTATTTTAGCTTCAATCGTTGTGAAAATTGGAAACAAGAAATTGGATAAAATTAAAAATTATATGGACAAATGCTAGTAATTAAGAAAAAATAGTATTACTTTCATAAGGTAAAAATATATTTGATTAAAATACTCGTTCTTTTGAAGAGGCAATCAACTTATGTTTTGTAAAGAAACAGAGAGGGTTGATGGTGGCAAAGCTGATGGTATTGTGTCCGTGACTTTCCAAAGACTTTTGCTTGACTTCCACACAAAACAGCCATCAGAGAGTCAGAGCTGTCTGTATCTAGTACTGTCTCTGTCGTCTTTAATGATCCTTACAAACACCCACCCTAGCTCCACCTTCCCTTTCCTCTCCCAAGTCCTTGTACTTGGGCATTCCCTAAGGATCTATCTCCATGCTGCCATTAGGTGACATCAGCCAAGAGCCCAGTGTTAGTTTTCACATGTACCCTGACAATATCCGGCTCTATCTCCCCACCATTCCTCCACTGTGACTAAAATGATCAAACTGCTTATCTGACACTGCTACTGGATTCGTAGAATTGTCCTACAATTAAAATGTGGAAGACCAAAGCTATTAACCTTCAATGAGTAAAAACAATCAATCAATCCCTCTCCCTGAAGGTGAATGTCTCTGTTCACCATGTGCGTGTCGTCTTCGGTGAGTTCTGACAGCTTAACCCCCCCCCCCGCCTCGTTGCGAAAACCAGACGTTTTAATTTGCAGAACTTCATCAGTCTCCAATCCCCCCCCCCCCCCCCCCCCCCCACCCCATCTCACCTGGGGCTGAATCTGTCATCCGTGTCCATGTCACTTTTAATATTCTTGAATCTGATACATTCCTGGCCAATCTTTTGCATTTACCCCACTCCCACCTGGAAACTTAACATGAACCAAAACATTGCTGCTTTTGTGCTTGCTCACACCTAAGTGCCATTCTTCCATCGTAATATTTTCGCTGATCTTCTGTCTCTTAAATCATGACCTTGTTTTATTGATGGGATTATAGAAGCAAGAGGAGCAGGATAAACTGAACAATACCATTTTAATTGTACCTGGGAGTGTATGGACCACCTGTATATGTAGCAGTAGTTGGCTGTTTGTTTATCTGAGCTCATTGAACACCGGATAGTTACCACTGGAGAGAAGCAGATCAGCTGCTCTGAATTCATTCGTTCTTTATCCCTGCCGAGATGCCAGATGGATAGGATAAATAGACTGGGGGGGTCGGTGAATCCAGAACGAGAGGGCATAGGTTTAGGGTGAGAGGGGAAAGACATATAAAAGAGACGTAAGGGGCAGTACATGTATGGAATGAGCTGCCAGAGGAAGTGGTGGAGGCTGATACAATTGCAACATTTAAGAGGCATTTGGATGGACATATGAATAGGAAGGGTTTGGAGGGATATGGGCCGGGTGTTGGCAGGTGGGTCTAGATTGGGTTGGGATATCTGGTCAGCATGGACGGGTTGGACCGAAGACCGAAGGGTTTCCGTGCTGTACATCTCTATGACTCTATTAATTCTTTTGAGTTCTCAAGACTTTAACCTGGAGGGCAAGTAAAATACTTCAGACAATAAAATGAAAGAAATGTTTGTTCAAGAACATCGGTACAGAATTATAAGATACAATTTTGAAATTATACATTTTGACCAAACTAACTATGTACGGTATTACAAGAGGTACACCTCCTGAGAATCCAACATTTTTAACGTACAAATATCGCTAAATATACTTTTTTGTCAAAACTTTCCACCTTGCACTCATCACAACAATTCCAGAGGAAAGCCAATGTTAATATTGTTTAGCCTGAGTGGTCAGTACTGATTTGTGGGCAAGTGTAATCTGGTTGGTAGAAGGTGTTTGCCATGCAGGAAACCTCAAGACCGAAAGTTTCAACAAAAATTGTCTTTGGTCAATAATATTCATTGTGTGTAACCAAATGTGTGTTTACAAAAAGGTGATTCAGTGGGATCTGAGTATATAAGTCATTAAATGTGGCAGGACAGCTTCAGAAAGTACTTAAGAAGCTGAACATATCAGAGACATTTTTCAATAGAGGTATGGAGGAGAGTCATAGAATCAGTGTCGGTGACAGTACAAAGTTACGAAGGGGCATTGATAGGTTCGGTGAATGCGCAAAATTGGCAGACGGGTTTCATTGTAGGCAGGTGGGAAGTCGTCCATTTTGGACAAGGGAAAGGAAAGACCAAGATATTTTGTCGATGGTACGAAGTTAAATGTCCAGAGAAGTCTGGAGGTTCAGGTGCTTGCATCTTTAAGATGACACAAAAGTGCAGATATTGATCAAGATGGCTAAAGGGGCTGGAGTATAATTCTGCAGAGATTGTGCTGCAGCTATACCAAACCCTGGTTATAACCTCGGGGTACTGCCAGCAGAGCTTGACACCACTCCTTAGGCCTTTTGGGGAGCACAGTGTAAATTTACAACAACGATACCTGGACTTCAGATGTTAAAGTATGAGGGCAGATTATACAAATTAGGTCTCTTTTCTCTGTAATTTATAAGGTTAGGGGGTAAGCTGTTTGAAGCTTTCAAGATACTACAGTAATAAGAAGAGACAGAGTAGAATTCTACTGGTTCTACAACGAAGAGGCACAATCTAAAGTTTGGGCCAGACCAGTCAGGAGAGATGTTAGGAAGCAGTTCTACACAAGGGGTGATAGTGATTAGGAATTCTCTTCCACAAACACTGGTTGAGACCAGATCAATTGATGATTTTAAACCGGAGATGATACATTTTTGAGAAGCAACAGCATGAATAGAAGAGGGAATATGGGCCAATTGCAGGCAAATGGGATTTGCTTAATTTGTGAAACTTGGTTGGCATTGGATGAGTCGAACCAAAGAGTCTGTTTCCATGCTGTATAACTCTGAGATGTTAAGGAATCTGGTCTGAATGTATTTATTCGGTCCCAGATCAGCCATGAACTAATTGAATGCCGAAACTAGCTTGAGGGCTGAAAGGCCTTTCCGGTTTCTGTGTTCCCAAGTGAATGCCCTTAACTCAGGTGTTCAAAATCAGGAATGATCTGGACAGAATATATGGGAAAAATCTTTACCCATTGAAAAGGAGGGCACAAATGTGACATGATTACTAAAATAATCAAAGGTTATGGTGAACCCTTTTCAAGTTGACGTATTGAAAAGGGAATTAGATGGTTGTTTAAAAAAATAAGAATGTGAAATACTGTGAAAAGGAGATAAGATTGAGTCAGAGTTGTACAGCATGGAAACAAACATTTGGTCTGACTCATCCATGCTGACCAGATATCCCGGATGAATCTTGGCCCATTTGCTAAAATCTGGCCTATATCCCTCAAAGCCTCTCCTATTCATATACTCATCCAGGTCCCTTTTAAATGTTATGATTTGTATTAGCCTCCACCATTTCCTCTGGCAACTGTTATAAGTGATTTCTGTCTAGGTATTCTGAATCTCCGGAGAATAGTTCCTGACACTCGGCTAACTATTCTAATTCTGGGGTTCTGATTCAGAACCGGGTTCTGCCTCCGAACTCTGCCAACCGCGGACTGTCCTTTAACCCTTGTATCAAGGGAGACTGTCCACAGGGTTCAGTTCCAAGAGGCAAACTCCAAGCTGTCAGTACCAGCCCTTATCCCCACCGGCTATCACTTCTCCCATGGCAAATCGAAATGCTGCGAGACACACACAAACGGAGCAACAGATGTTTATTCAATCTTCGAAGATTGGGCGAGTTCCAAAAAGGACTTCGGAAATCGCGCCGAAAGATTTTACAGCACCAATACTTATACATTATTTTTCCATTCAAAAACATTAGTGATAATTTCATTGGTTTAAACATCTCACGCTATGGATTTTCTTACATTAAAAATCATTAATGACAATTCCATTGGTTAAAACATTTCACGCTTTTCCTTGCCAATTCCTTAATTAAAATGTTATATTATTTTACAATTCTTGCTAGTTAGTACATTCCTTCATTATCTCTATGTTCTGCTAGCTACAGCATTTATTGATTTTTTTGTATGTCATAAAAAGAGCTTTCATTGTATTTTGCCCTCTGTGTAAGAATTCTTTGGTCTCTTGCCCAAGGTTACCGTGTTCCTGGCATAACAGAGGTGACTTCTAGTTCATGCTTTTTTTATGGCCTAGTCGATTATTAGTCTCATAATTTTAGCTTTTATTCATTAAACCTCAGTTTTAGTACAGAAATTACCCCACACATACCAAGAGAGTATATGTGTGTGTGTGGGTGTGTGTGTATGTATGTGTGAATGCATAAATAATATGTGTGTGTGTGTGAATGTAGTGTGAGTATGCATGTGTGTAAGTGAATGTGTTTCTCGTGTGTGTTTGTGTGTGTATGTATGTGTGAATGCATAAGTAATGTGTGTGTGTGTGAATGGATGAAACTGCAGAAATTACATTAACCATATCAATCCCCCCTGTCTTTGTATACAATCTGTAATTTCTGCAGCATAATCATGGCCTGTCTATCCCAATCAGCCTCAGGATTGTCCGTACTGTACGCGGGTCGCTCTTCATCAAGGCAGTCTCAATAAGGCGGGTAATTAGACCACGCAGACATGGAATTATACAACAGCCCAAAGCAACTAAAATCCCGATTACCACCAGAAGTGTAATCACCACTGAGACCATCACCCCCTTCCATTTACCGAACCACCGCTCTAGCCAGCCAGTCCAATCAGTATTTACACCTGAATTCTCAGCTATTTCATTCAGCCAGTGCCTGGAGACCTTCCAGGGCACGGGTGACTGAGCCATCAGGGGCCGTATTGTTGGGAATAAAAGTACAACACTGAGAGCCTATCATGGCACAAACGCCCCCCTTTTCAGCTAAGAGCACGTCCAAGGCCAGTCTATTTTCCCAAGCCATACGACTGGTGGCATCCAGTTGTTCGGCCAAACCCTTTACTGCATCTCTAGTATGGTTAATAAACCATGCTTGGTTATTATAATAAATGTAGTTTATCCAATCCACATTCTTATTAATAGTAACCCACCAGAATAGGGATGACTCAAAGCCTGCTGAAATCTGGTTACGAGCTTTGAACTCATCAGGCACCCCCCTAGGGACCCCTATTGAATCAAGATAAATTTTTTTATCAACAGAAGTGGGTAGCAGTGATCTCTTATCCCTTCCCTTTCTCCCAACTAACTGTTCTCTCTCAAATGCCAAGGTGAATGGTATTGCCAATTGTACAATTGCACATATCCCCTTCCAATCAGGGGGCAGGGTGGGTCTCAGTAGTTTGCCTCCACAGTACCACCACAGATCCGCTCGGGGAACGTTTAAAGATGAGTAATTTCTTCCTTCCACTGCTTCAGTAACGTTTTTAATTACTGAACACAATCTCAGCTCCCCCAAATCAATAGATCCACCCTGTCTATAAACACACGATGTGTGATTCCCAACAGCGGCAGAAAACACAGGGGGAGCTTGCCTCTTATGTCCTTTTAAGGAAGGGAACATCAAAGACAAAGAAGCACAATTCGGATTTTTCCATGCAGTCTCATCTTGATATAGGGCTATCATGCATTCCATGCCCTGTTTGTTTCGCTCCCACCCGAGCGGAAAGGGAACTACCTGAGACACTGTCCTACCGGAGGCACATGCATAGCAACTGCTTTTGTTCAGACTTTTTACAGTATATTTAACCCATTCAATCCAGGCATTTGTTTCTCCATATCCTGTTTCTATTTCAAGAGTCTTTCTCAGGTCTTTAACCTCTATAATCTGCAGTGTCTTTGGATCAGTGTAAGGGGTTAAAGGTTGCAGTTTAGAATCAAGGAATCCCAAAGGCTGTCCCCGTCTGACGCCAATTCAAAAACAGCAGCCCACAAAACGCTTCCCATACGCTGTCATCTCTATCTTTAAATCTTTACTAAGGAGTTGGGACCCATTTTTATGGGGAAATGAGTCTTCAGAGGAAGCATTTTTAATGGTGAGATATATAGGATGACACTTCCTGTCAAAACAGTTTAGGGCTGGGCTAAAGGGGGCTCTATGGATAGTGATGCCAGGCGGTGGCTTTCGCGACCCAAACCTTACGTCCGGAATAGTGTGAAGAGATATTTGGGAGGAAACATATTCCCTTTGAAATTCTACATCTGGGCATTGTACTTAGGCTGCAAGCATCAATTTTTATAACTTGTGGAAACTCCGAAACAGAAATCATTAACACAACATCTGAAAAAGATATATGAGCTAAACTCAGAAATAACAGGAATAGCAGCATAATTCTGACTAGTGCTAAGAACTTAAACATTAAAATAAAGCACAAAACAAGGTTAACATACAATTCTGAAGAAACACTCACGTTGCCATAGTATAGTCAGTTAATCAAAGTCTGTTCAGTCTGAGTTATAGTGGGTCACGTGTTGATTCGGCTGTCCAGACTCCTTTCTTAACTGGAGAGGGTACTGGCCATTTGCCAGCCTTTCTCCGCCGTTCAGTGGTGAGGAGTACTAGGAACGGGCCGTCCCACACAAGTTCGAGAGTTAGCTGTTGTCAATGTTTGATCAAAACCCCTTCACCGGGTTCAATAGTGTGCACAGCGAAATCCAGAGGTGGAGTCTGAGTCAGGAATCCCTGGTGGAGTAAACGAGAAACAGCGAAGCCCAGGGTCTCAACATATTTACAGATACACATATCTCGTGACTCAAGCTCTAGGTGATAAACACTCAAACATTCATGCACTAACGAACAGATGACTTTCAGCCAGAAACACAACAAAATGTAATAGCTTCCGATCTCTCTCTCTCTCTCTCTCTCTCTCTCATACGGCGTTTTTCTCTCTGTCTATGTCTGCCTGTCACTGTCTCCTGTGTCTGCGCATCGGAGCTCATAGCGACCTCCCCTCGACCACCAGGTCTTCAAGTGCTAATTCTTTTCCCCAACTATCTCCACTCGCAGTCTCCAGTACTGCTGCCTGGGCAGTCCCCATGTGGCAGATCTTCCCCCCACTTTTTCCCGGAGGTCACTGCTCTACATATGGAACTGTTCAGGGTCGGTTGTCAGTAACATTTTAATTCTTTCAAGCACATCGCAGATGTCAAATGTAATGTTTTCCCTGTGTCTGGGCGCATCCGCCCCCGGAGCTCCCACTCCCTACCTACCGCTGTCCCCCCTCCCCCCCCCGTACAGTTGTTCAATTCAGCCCCACGCACCGTATAGCCCCCACAAACAATCTCAGAGCAATACAGTCTACTTACTGTCTCAACGTCCTGAAACTTACTCTCAAGTTACCCATATTAATTCGCATCTACCCTCAGAGTTTCTGTTCCCCCCTGCCTTATCAGCAGCCTATTTCTTTGTACATCTATTCCGGAGCCACTGCTCCCCTGCCTCACCGGCAGCCTATCTCTCTGTGTAACTGGGTATATTTGCCCCTGGAGGCCCTCCTCCCCTGCCTCATTTTCCTGAAGGTGGATACCACCCCTCATGTGAATTTGGAATTGTTCTAACTTACTACTACCTTGCACTCAATCTCATGAATGGTCCTCCTTTCCATAAGAAGTCAGCCGGATTTGAACATGCGCCCACCTCTATCTTAAGGTCCTCTCTATCTAAGAGCACTGCCTCATATTTCAGGATTCGGGAGTCTGTGAGCCATCGTCCCGCTTTTTGATTCAGAATAGTGCGGACTTGGTGAGGAGTAACCACAGTCAGTGGTGCTCCAAACGTCAGTTTCTGGCTTTCTTCCACTAGTTTAGCAGTGGCTGCTACTGCTTGAACGCATTCAGGCCAACCCCGTGAGACAGGGTCTAGAATTTTGGAGAGGAAAGCTACAGGTTTTCTATGCCCCCCCCCATTCTTGAGTTAAGACCCCAAAAGCTGTCCCGCTTTTGGCATTAACAAATAGTCTGAAATCTTTATTAAAATTTGGCAAGCTCAAAACGAGTGCTGTAACTAATTTTTCTTTTAAAGTTTCAATCAGCATTTTTCCTTCTGGGTCCCATTTAACCCTGTCCGGAGCTGCTTCTGTTCGCTGTAGATATAGCTTTTTTTTGTAAGAATAGCATAGTCATCTATCCAGAGTCTGCAATAACCCAGCAAACCCAGGAACTTTCTGAGTTCTCTTTTAGTTCTGGGTAATCCTAATTCTACAATTCCTTTTATTCTTTCAGGGCTTATTCTCTTCTGTCCCTGACTGATTAGATGTCCTAAATATCTGACCTCCTGTTCTACATACTGTAGTTTGTTCTGACTAACTCGCAATCCCTTCACTGCAAGGTAGTTTAATAAATCATTGGTTCCCTGCTGTGTGTCAGTTTGGGTGGGACCGGACAACAGGAGGTCGTCCACATACTGAATTAACTTTAAAGTTGGTCTTAAAGTCAAGCCCTCAAGAACTTGTTCTAGGATCTGTCCAAACAAGTTTGGTGACTCGGTAAAACCTTCAGCTAAGACAGTCCACCTATACTGCTGTTTTCTCCCAGTATCAGGGTCCTCCTTAAGTTCTAATAAAATCATATCATGAAAGAAAATAACGTTAAGCATTCATAAAATTACAATCAAAAATAGCACACTGAATCAAATGACAAACAACAAGTTTCACACACAAAACCATTAACAAACAGATGAATTCAAGCCAGAGCACAAAGTGTTAAACTGCTTGTTAGCTAAGAAGCCTTTTTTAAAAAAAAAATCCATACACAAACACAAATTCTCACATCCACAGAGACTTTTTACAATCAAATTTACACACACAAAGACACACATAAATCTTCACCAACACAAAATTCCTATCGGGGGCCGGCCCACAAAGACATAAATATTCAGATTTAGATAACCACCTTATTTATCCGACTCCTTTTGTCTTTCATACAGTCCTCCCTTACTACTGACTTTCTGAACCTCCTGTAACAACTCTGACTCATTTCTACCCTTCCCGTTCTCTATCTTCTGTAACTTCTTCTGGATATCAGGCCATGCCTTTGTCACGAAGTGAACCTTTACCATCCGTCATCCTATTTCCCCATCTGGGTCTATACCCGAACATTTCCTAACCGACTCCCTTAATCTGTGTAAGAATGCACAGGGAGACTCATCCTTTCCCTGCCTCAGGTCGAAAACCTTGGCTAAATTTTGTTGTTTGGGGATGCAAGTTCGTATCCCTTGGATTATCAAATTTCGCATGTCTAACATATTATTCCACCCTTCTATATTGTGGTGGTCCCAGTTAGGGTTCTGAAGGGGATATTTGTCTTCACCCCTAACCATCCCCCTCTCATGCCAAATTGTCCGGCAAGCTTAATACCGGCACTGCTACTAGTTTTTTTTTAATCTCAATTAACACTTTCCCTATCCAGTAGATAGTATATTCAAAAATAGACATTAACTCAGCCCACATATACAGACTGGGCCTCAAAAATTAATTTGTTCTGACAATCCTATCGGATTCTCATCCAGGACCGTCATTTCCTTCTAAATGTTCCGACCTCCCCACTGGTGAGGGGGTCACACACAAACCCAATCTCCTTGTCCCCTATCGGCACTTTAGTCGATACGTTCTTCCTTTTTTTAAGAAATATTGCAATGTTCCTAGCTTCTCATATCCTCAAACACCAATTTATTAATTCATGCTTGACTAACTTTAAAGCCTGTTCCTAACTTGTAAACATATTTATATATTTACGTCCATTTATTCAGTATTTAATATTTAAAATGTAAAATGCATACAGTTCCCAATTTTGAAATCCACTGTAATCACCCAGATTTAGTACTCTAATTTAGATCCAAAATTAGTTTTCTTATGTACTCCTGACCAATTATTTCTCAATTACAATACTTTAGGTCGTAAAATAATCAGAGCTGTCTTACAATAATTTGTCAATTCAAGTTTAAAAAAAAATTCTAATGGCCGAATCCAAGGTCTCAGATAATAACCATGGAAGTTATCGTCTTTTTTTTCCCGACAGTCTACTGTTGAACTGAAACTACAACTGTCCTTCACATATTGAAAATAAATCATGTTAAGTTTACATAAAGATCACATTTAAAACAATCCTGGAACTCAAGCTCCAGTGAATTAAAACTTCCTCATTCAATCACCAACAAACCAATGTGCATTCAAACCGAATCACAGAGGGTTAAATGTTTTGCGAGCTGTTCTCGCACTCTCTCTCTCTCTGTCGGTCTTACTGCAAGCTGCTGGTAAAAAAATAAACTTCAGTTGTCTTATATAATTTGAGTTTAATGGGGCTACAACAAATCCTGTGGTCCGTTCCCCAAACGGGACCTCCCGTAGGGGACACAGTCTCACTACTTCTTTATCACCTTTTCCCCTCATCTCTCTCTCCTTTAGTCGTGCAGATCTCCTTACCCCCTCAGCCCCTGCTGCTGTGGCTTCCACGTCCCCTTCGCCAGATCCCCTGGATCCCGCTCCCGATTCTCCAACGACCGCTGCCGTTGTTCCTCCTGAAGAGCATATGGCGGGGGTGCCACAGGCGGGGGTAAGCTCTCTAACACTTCCCACTTACTCTCATTCAGTGGGGTTAAAGGATATAAGGGTACTGGGGTTGGAGCAGTTGCTGTCAGGTTCCCTACCCAACATGCAGTATACTCGCTCTCTTTTAAACCTGGATACTGTTTATTCTTTACATAATCATTTAAAATTTGACAAACCCAATCCTTGTCCGATCCAAATTTTGGCCAGATCACTGATGGCAGGCAGATGGGTTCTTTTACCCAAACAAAACAACAGTATTTTATCATTTCCTTTTTCTTTAAGCCCCGACTTTCGTAGGGACTCCAATTCCCCAATTTTCGTCCCAGCGGACTATTAAGGGGAATCTGTGGGGTTTCGTTTTCCCGTGCCTTTTTAGACCTGGAACCTCGGCCACCCATGGTTGGTCTTCAGGCTAACCTACACTCTGGTTACTCAATTAACCCCGGTTACCTGTCACAACCACCGAGTCGACAAGGCAGTGTACCCTTCTCAACTGTGAAAGCCCCAAAATACCAGAGAAGGTTCTTACCTTGATCCTGTGCACGGAGTTGTCCGACTCAAAGTAAAAAATCACCTTTTCACTTTTCGAAGCTTCAACCTTTTTACTTTATTACGAACGCCACCTATTCACATCGTTTGCTCAAACATCTGTGTGTGTCACAGTGTCCCAGAATCATTCAGAGCCTCCCGTGGGAGTTCTGTTTAGGATCCCGGACACGAGCCCCCAAATTTGTTATAAGTGAATTTCTGTCTAGGCTTTCTGAATCTCCGGAGAATAGTTCCTGACACTTGGCTAACTATTCTAACTCTAGGGATCTGATTCAGAACAACCGGGTCCTGCCTCCGAACTCTGCCAACCGCGGTCTGTCCTTTAACCCTTGTGTCAAGGGAGACTGTCCGCAAGGTTAAGTTCAAAAAGGCGAACTCCAAGTTGACTGGTATCAGTCCTTATCCCCACCGGCTATCACTTCTCCCGTGGCAAATCGAAATACTGCGAGACACACACAAACGGAGCAACAGATGTTTATTCAATCTTCGAAGACTGGGCGAGTTCCAAAAAGGACTTCGGAAATCGCAACGGGAGATTTTACAGCACTAATACTTATACGTTATTTTTCCATTCAAATACATTGGTGATAATTTCATTGGTTTAAACATCTCACGCTATGGATTTTTCTTACATCAAAAATCATTAATGACAATTCCATTGGTTAAAGCATTTCACGCTTTTCTCTGCCAATTTCTTTAATTAAAATGTTATATTATTTTACAATTTATCTTCATGTTCTATTAGTTATAACATTTGTTGATTTTTGTGTATGTCATCAAAAGAGCTTTCATTGTATTTTGCCCTCTGTGTCTAATCGAAGCATTCCTTGGTTTCTTGCCCAAGGTTACCATGTTCCTGGCTTTACAGAGGTAACTTCTAGTTCATGCTTCATTATGGCCAAGTCAATCATTAGTTTCATAATTTAGCTTCTATTCATTAAACCTCAGTTTTAGTACAGAAATTACCCCACTGATAACAAGAGAGTGTGTGTGTATGTGTGTGGGTTTATGTGTGAGGTGTGTGTAGGTGTGTGTGTGTGTGTGGGTTTATGTATGAGGTGTGTGTGTATGTTGTGTGAGTGTGTGTGTAGGTGTGTGTGTGTGTGTATGTGTGTGGGTTTATGTGTGAGGTGTGTGTTATGTGTGTGTGTGTGGGTTTATGTATGAGGTGTGTGTGTATGTTGTGTGTGTGTGAGTGCGTGTGTAGGTGTGTGTATGTGTATGAGTGAGTGTGTGTGTGTGTAGGTGTGTGTATGTGTGTGGGTTTATGTGTGAGGTGTGTGTGTGTAAATGCATGAAACTGCAGAAATTACATTAACCATATCACTAACCAATGGCCTGCAGAGCCACAGGATGACCACCTAACTCCTCTGCTCAATGCACTGACCAAAGGCAGTAAGTAAGATGCTCTTTTGAGAGTCAGCACAATACAATGGGCACTTTCTGAAATGCAATTATTATGTGATACTTAAAATAGGAGGTGCATGCCACATTATCGCACCAGCCTGTGGCCCATGTGGATATCATATTGTATTTGGGGAAATGAATATTTAATCTCCGTCTCCATGTTCCAGTTTACAAACAAAACCAAACCTGGATTCTCTTCTTTCTCCTTGACCTGACAGGTAGCCTACCCAGACACCCCCGCGGTGCGGGGTGTCCCCATGTCGTCATAGTAGGGAGATACCGCGCATGCGCACGGCCGCCGCCGCCTGGAGCCTGTCATGGCGACGGAGGGGTGTTTGCTTCTGAGCTGCTGAAGTGTCAGGGACCAGGCGGGAAGAAACGGCCGATGGATCGGACGGGTGGATGGAGCTGCGTGGTAAGGACCTTGTAAATGATTTCAACACCCGACTGAGATCCTCCTGTTGCCCCGTTTGCGCAAATGACAATGACGCCGCTAGGCTTCCTCCCAGAGGTAGGCTCCTGGTAGCGGACGCCATCTTTGTGGGGGGCGGGTAGCACGCATGCGTGGGCGCCATCTTTGTAAGGGGCACTGTTTGGAATGGCTGGACTTGGGTTGTGCTCATTCAGAATGCAGACGGCATGTCCCTCAGGCTGCATTGGCCTCACTGAATTATCATACTGTCCTAAGATTAACATAAATCTTTGGCACATTGTGGGACAAAGGGCCTGCACTGTTCTATGTTCTAAAATATACATGAGAGAAATAGAGAGTCATAGAGATGTACAGCATGGAAACAGATCCTTCGGTCCAACCCGTCCATGCCGACCAGATATCCCAACCCATTCTAGTCCCATCTGCCAGAACCTGGCCCATATTTATATGCCCATCCAAATGCCTCTTAAATGTTGCAACTGTACCAGCCTGTACCACTTCCTCTGGCAGCTCCTTCCATACACGTACCATCCTCTGTGTGAAAAGGTTGCCCAGTCATGTGAAGACCCAGTACAGGAATTCACAACTTTGAGCAAGCATCCTCGAACCAAGGGACTGCAGACCGCGATGGTCTGGAAGGAGTGGTGGTGGCGAGCAATGTTTCTGCAGGGAGCATGGTCATTCTGGGTCAGGAAGGGGATAGGTTTCATGAATTTCTGTCTTGGACTGGCAGTAATTTTATTTTGTTTAAAAAAAACTTTTACAGAATGTTACATGAGTAACTGCAGAGTGGAATCTCAAACCAAACATCACGTCAAAATCTGACTGTCACTGATGTGTCTGGACATTCAGCAGAACTGAGTCTGGAAACAGAGAGAGACCATTTCGAGCCAATTTGTATTGGGGTGAGTGTTGGTCACAGAGATTATTTAACTTATGCCTGTGATGTCTCTTTGTTAAAGCTAATTAGTTCATTCCACTCCCTGATCTGTGCTTGAAGCCCATCATTTTGACTTTGGGTGTTTATGTAATTCCCTTTGAATGCCTTTGTCGCAGTTTGCCTTTGACTGGAGGTCAAGAAGAAGCTGCTTAGTTCAACTCCGAGGACTTTGGAAATAGCTGGGGCTGGCTAGATTCCAATGTGAAGTTATCAAAGGAAGAAAGGTTACAGGGACAATTAAAGAGACACTGTGAAAGGGTGTTGTTTTAACAATGGGAAATTTTTAAACATATGCTTTATATTGACATATTTTCAAGCATTATTCTGGGTATTTGAGAACCACTAGCAAGACCAGACCAACTACTTGAACTTTTGCAGTCTGTGTTGTAAATACCCTCCCATAATGCTGTTAGATAAGGAGTTACAGATATTCACCCAGCGGTGGGGAAAGAACAGGACTAAGGTAAAATCACCAACAGAAAAGGGTATTTATTTAGCACCTCCCACATAATAAAACTGTTCAAGGTCTTTCAGGTTTGGGCCGTCTATTTAGGGAAGGATGGGCTGGGCTTTGGAGGGGATCCAGAGGAGGTTTGCAAGAATGATCCTGGGGGTGAAGAGCTTGTCACGTGAGGAGCAGCTGAGGATTCGGTCTGTACACAGTGGAGTTTGGAAGGATGAGATGGTCATCTCATTAAAACTTACAGAATACTGAGAGGTCTGGATAGAATGGATGTGACGATGATGTTTCTGCTCAGAGGAGAGTCTCAGAGTGAAGGGATGAGCCTTTAGAACTGAGATGAGGAGGAATTTCCTCAGACAGAGGGCTGTGAATCTGTGGAACCCATTGCCACCGACGGCTGTGGATTCCATGTCATTGAGTGTCTTTAAGTCAGAGATACGTCGGTTCTATATTAGCAAGGAGACCAAGGGTTACAGGGAGAAGGCAGGAGAATGGGTTTGAGAAACGTAGTCATGGCAGAGCAGATCTGATAGGGCAAATGGTCTATTTCTGTGCCCGATGATGGTTCCTGATGAACCATCAGGATGTTTTGCCCGAAACATCGATTTTCCTGCTCCTCGGATGCTGCCTGGCCTGCTGTGCTTTTCCAGCACCACTCTAATCTCCAGCATCAGCAGTACATACTACCGCCTATTTCTGTTCCCGTATCTTATGGTCTTCACCAAAACATAATCAGCAACATTTGTATCTATGAGGAGATATTAGACCCAGTGACCAACAACATAGTGAATGCTTTCAGGGGTTTATTACAGGGAGAAAGTGAGAGATGGTCAGGGAGAGGAAATTCAGAGTCCGGTTAGGAATTGTTAAAGAGGCCGGGATTAAGACTGGCGCAGACATCTCGGGAGGGTTATAGAGCTGGAAGAGCTTACAGAGAAAGGCATGACCATAACCACAATGGGAAAGATGGATGAGAATTTGAAAACCTCTGTGCTTCTTAACTTGGGAGCCTAGGTTACTGAGCACAGGGGGTGATGGGTGAAGAAGACTCGATGTTAGTCTCACACAGGCAGTTTTGGGTGACCTCGAGACTAAGAGGAGACGTGTTTGCCGGCCTCGATTCATTCAGCTCAACTTGACATCCTGCCTTTGTGTTTTTGCGGGTGCTCTCAAACCTGACTTGTTGGGTGTTGAATCGATTTCACAGGGTTTCAGCAGGAGAGGGTGTGGAGCTGGGAATCTCAATCCACCGAGACGTCAGCTGGTTTATTGCAACCCGAGAGTTGTTGTGTTTTGGACATGGAAGGAAAGGGCGCCGCTCACACTGGAGAGGAGCCGTACACATGTTCGGAGTGCGGTCGAGGCTTCAGCCAGTCATCCGACCTGTCCGAACATCAGTGCAGTCACACCGGGCAGAAACCGTGGAAGTGCGGGGACTGTGGGAAGGGATTCATTTACCCATCACAGCTGGAGATCCATCGACGCAGTCACACCGGCAAGAGGCCGTTCACCTGCTCCACGTGTGGGAAGGGATTCACTGACTCTTCCCAACTCCGGAGGCACCAGCGGGTCCACACCGGGGAGAAGCCATTCACCTGCTCGGAGTGCGGCAAGGGCTTCACTCAGTTCTCCAGCCTGCTCACACACCAGCGGGTCCACACCGGGGAGTGGCTGGTTACCTGCTCGGAGTGCGGCAAGGGCTTCACTCAGGCAACCAACCTCCTCCAGCACCAGCGGGTCCACACCGGGGAGAAGCCATTCACCTGCTCGGAGTGCGGCATGGGCTTCACTCAGTCATCCAACCTGCTCAAACACCAGCGGGTCCACACCGGGGAGAAGCCATTCACCTGCTCAGAGTGCGGCATGGGCTTCACTCAGTCATCCCACCTGCTCAAACACCAGCGAGTGCACACCGGGGAGAGGCCTTTCACCTGCTCCGAATGTGGGAAGGGTTTCACGGTGTCGTCCGACCTGCTGAGGCACCGGCGGGTTCACACCGATGAGAGACCTTTCAAATGCTCAGACTGCGGGAAGTGCTTCAAGAGCTCCGGCGACCTGATGTCTCATCAACGGGTTCACACCGACGAGAGACCGTTCATTTGCTCTCACTGTGGGGCTGGCTTCAGGCGATCCTCGCAACTTACTGTGCACCAGCGCGTCCACACCGGGCAGAGATCGTTCGCCTGCCCCAAGTGTGGGAAGGGATTCCCTCAGTTATCCCACTTGCTGAAACATCAGCGAATTCACACTGGAGAGTGACCGTTCACCTGCTGCAAATGTGGGAGAGGATTCACTCAGTTATCGCACCTGCTGAGACACCAGCGCGTTCACCAGTAACTGTTGTAGCTATGTTTTGAGAATTCGGACAGTGAGATGCTTTATAATTAGTAAGGAACAGATATGAATGCCAGATAACAAGGTGTCAGTTAGCTTGGCTGGGCGTAAAGTTAATAGATTAAATTAGACTCCCTACAGTATGGAAACAGGCCCCTCGGCCCAACCAGTCCACACCGACCCTCCGAAGAGTAACCCACCTGGACCCATTTCCCTCTGACTAATACACCTAACACGACGGGCAATTTAGCATGGCCAATTCACCCTAACCTGCACATCTTTGGACTGTGGGAGGAAACCGGAGCACCCGGAGGAAGCCCACGCAGACACGGGGAGAATGTGCAAACTCCACACAGTGGGTCACCCGAGGCTGGAATCGAACCTGGGACCCTGGCATTGTGAGGCAGCAGTGCTAACCACTGTGCTGCTCCGTATCAGGACTGCATGAAATCCATCTACAAATACTGAGGGAAGTGAGAGTGCAGAAAATGCAGATTTTTCAGATCCCTTACACTTAGCAGTGGGGCCAGAAAATTGGAGTATTGTAAATGTTTCATCCTTGGTCAATTATTTTAGCTTCGATGGTTGTGAAAGTTGGAAACAAGAAATTGGATAAAGTTAAAAATTATATGGACAAATGCTAGTAATTAAGAAAAAAATAGTATTACTTTCATAAGGTAAAAATATATTTGATTAAAATACTCGTTCTTTTGAAGAGGCAATCAACTTATGTTTTGTAAAGAAACAGAGAGGGTTGATGGTGGCAAAGCTGATGGTATTGTGTCCGTGACTTTCCAAAGACTTTTGATAGACTACCACACAAAACAGCCATCAGAGAGTCAGAGCTGTCTGTATCTAGTACTGTCTCTGTCGTCTTTAATGATCCTTACAAACACCCACCCTAGCTCCACCTTCCCTTTCCTCTCCCAAGTCTTTGTAGTTGGGCGTTCCCTAAGGATCTATCTCCATGCTGCCATTAGGTGACATCAGCCAAGAGCCCAGTGTTAGTTTTCACATGTACCCTGACAATATCCGGCTCTATCTCCCCACCATTCCTCCACTGTGACTAAAATGATCAAACTGCTTATCTGACACTGCTACTGGATTCGTAGAATTGTCCTACAATTAAAATGTGGAAGACCAAAGCTATTAACCTTCAATGAGTAAAAACAATCAATCAATCCCTCTCCCTGAAGGTGAATGTCTCTGTTCACCATGTGCGTGTCGTCTTCGGTGAGTTCTGACAGCTTAACCCCCCCCCCCCCCGCCTCGTTGCGAAAACCAGACGTTTTAATTTGCAGAACTTCATCAGTCTCCAATCCCCACCCCATCTCACCTGGGGCTGAATCTGTCATCCGTGTCCATGTCACTTTTAATATTCTTGAATCTGATACATTCCTGGCCAATCTTTTGCATTTACCCCACTCCCACCTGGAAACTTAACATGAACCAAAACATTGCTGCTTTTGTGCTTGCTCACACCCAAGTGCCATTCTTCCATTGTAATATTTTCGCTGATCTTCTGTCTCTTATTTAAATCATGACCTTGTTTTATTGATGGGATTATAGAAGCAAGAGGAGCAGGATAAACTGAACAATACCATTTTAATTGTACCTGGGAGTGTATGGACCACCTGTATATGTAGCAGTAGTTGGCTGTTTGTTTATCTGAGCTCATTGAACACTGGATAGTTACCACTGGAGAGAAGCAGATCAGCTGCTCTGAATTCATTCGTTCTTTATCCCTGCCGAGATGCCAGATGGATAGGATAAATAGACTGGGGGGTCGGTGAATCCAGAACGAGAGGGCATAGGTTTAGGGTGAGAGGGGAAAGATATATAAAAGAGACGTAAGGGGCAGTACATGTATGGAATGAGCTGCCAGAGGAAGTGGTGGAGGCTGATACAATTGCAACATTTAAAAGGCATTTGGATGGGTATATGAATAGGAAGGGTTTGGAGGGATATGGGCCGGGTGTTGGCAGGTGGGTCTAGATTGGCTGGGATATCTGGTCAGCATGGACGGGTTGGACCAAAGGGTCTGTTTCCGTGCTGTACATCTCTATGACTCTATTAATTCTTTTGAGTTCTGAAGACTTTAACCTGGAGGGCAAGTAAAATACTTCAGACAATAAAATGAAAGAAATGTTTGTTCAAGAACATCGGTACAGAATTATAAGATACAATTTTGAATTTATACATTTTGACCAAACTAACTATGTACTGTATTGCAAGAGGTACACCTCCTGAGAATCCAACATATTTAACCTACAAATATCGCTAAATATACTTTTTTGTCAAAACTTTCCACCTTGCACTCATCACAACAATTCCAGAGGAAAGCCAATGTTAATATTGTTTAGCCTGAGTGGTCAGTACTGATTTGTGGGCAAGTGTAATCTGGTTGGTAGAAGGTGTTTGCCATGCAGGAAACCTCAAGACCGAAAGTTTCAACAAAAATTGTCTTTGGTCAATAATAATCATTGTGTGTAACCAAATGTGTGTTTACAAAAAGGCGATTCAGTGGGATCTGAGTATATAGGTCATTAAATGTGGCAGGACAGCTTCAGAAAGTACTTAAGAAGCTGAACATATCAGAGACATTTGTCAATAGAGGTATGGAGGAGAGTCATAGAATCAGTGTCGGTGACAGTACAAAGTTACGAAGGGGCATTGATAGGTTCGGTGAATGTGCAAAACTGGCAGACGGGTTTCATTGTAGGCAGGTGGGAAGTCATCCATTTTGGACAAGGGAAAGGAAAGACCAAGATATTTTGTCGATGGTATGAAGTTAAATGTCCAGAGAAGTCTGGAGGTTCAGGTGCTTGCATCTTTAAGATGACACAAAAGTGCAAATAATGATCAAGATGGCTAAAGGGGCTGGAGTATAATTCTGCAGAGATTGTGCTGCAGCTATACCAAACCCTGGTTATAACCTCGGGGTACTGCCAGCAGAGCTTGACACCACTCCTTAGGCCTTTTGGGGAGCACAGTGTAAATTTACAACAACGATACCTGGACTTCAGATGTTAAAGTATGAGGGCAGATTATACAAATTAGGTCTCTTTTCTCTGTAATTTATAAGGTATGGGGGTGAGTTGTTTGAAGCTTTCAAGATACTACAGTAATAAGAAGAGACAGAGTAGAATTCTACTGGTTCTACAACGAAGAGGCACAATCTAAAGTTTGGGCCAGACCAGTCAGGAGAGATGTTAGGAAGCAGTTCTACACAAGGGGTGATAGTGATTAGGAATTCTCTTCCACAAACACTGGTTGAGACCAGATCAATTGATGATTTTAAACCGGAGATGATACATTTTTGAGAAGCAACAGCATGAATAGAAGAGGGAATATGGGCCAATTGCAGGCAAATGGGATTTGCTTAATTTGTGAAACTTGGTTGGCATTGGATGAGTCGAACCAAAGAGTCTGTTTCCATGCTGTATAACTCTGAGATGTTAAGGAATCTGGTCTGAATGTATTTATTCGGTCCCAGATCAGC
This sequence comes from Hemiscyllium ocellatum, assembly GCF_020745735.1. Taxonomy (NCBI): domain Eukaryota; kingdom Metazoa; phylum Chordata; class Chondrichthyes; order Orectolobiformes; family Hemiscylliidae; genus Hemiscyllium; species Hemiscyllium ocellatum. Next base: position 3,743,892 of record NC_083427.1, read on the forward strand.
CATGAACTAATTGAATGCCGAATCTAGCTTGAGGACTGAAAGGCCTTTCCGGTTTCTGTGTTCCCAAGTGAATGCCCTTAACTCAGGTGTTCAAAATCAGGAATGATCTGGACAGAATATATGGGAAAAATCTTTACCCACTGAAAAGGAGGGCACAAATGTGACATGATTACTAAAATAATCAAAGGTTATGGTGAACCCTTTTCAAGTTGACGTATTGAAAAGGGAATTAGATGATTGTTTAAAAAAATAAGAATGTGAAATACTGTGGAAAGGAGATAAGATTGAGTCAGAGTTGTACAGCATGGAAACAAACATTTGGTCTGACTCATCCATGCTGACCAGATATCCCGGATGAATCTTGGCCCATTTGCTAAAATCTGGCCTATATCCCTCAAAGCCTCTCCTATTCATATACTCATCCAGGTCCCTTTTAAATGTTATGATTTGTATTAGCCTCCACCACTTCCTCTGGCAACTCATTCCATACACGCAGTACTGTCTGCATGAAAAGGTTGCCGCTTGGATCCTTTTTAAATCTTTCCCCTCTCATCTTGATATGGGTAATGTAATTTCTGCAGTTTCACACACTCTCTCTCTCTCACACACACACTCTCTCTCACACACACACTCTCTCTCTCACACACACACACGCTCACACACACACTCACATTCTCTCTCACACACATCACACACACTCAAACACACACACACACACTCACATTCACTTTCACACACACACACACACACACTCTCATTCTCTCTCACACACATCACACACACTCAAACACACACACACACACACACACACACACACACTCACATTCACTTTCACACACTCACACACACACTCTCATTCTCTCTCACACACACTCAAACACACACACACACACTCACACACATCTCTCTCACACACACACACTCCCTCTCACACACACTCTCTCTCACACACACTCACACACACATTCTTTCTCACACACATCACACACACACACTCTCTCACACACACACGTCACAGTGAGGTAATTTTTGCAGTTTAACTAAGGATTAATAAGTAAGGGCTAACTGTGAGACTAAAAAGCAAGCAGGTCTGCTTGGAAACATGAAGGAACTTGAAAGAACTGTTATGTCAAAAACATGGCGGATTGTGACCTTGGATGAAGCTGACATGGGTTATTGATTGAAGCTGGGCTGTTGTGAAGCTAAGTAACCTTGAGCAAGAAATAATAGAAGCCTTCAGAATGTAAAAAATACAGATAATCAAAGAATGCTTTAGCCAGCAGAATTGTTGAAATGATGTAATGATTAAGGTACAGATGTCCTGAGTACAATAGAGGTCCTTTAGGATATTAGAAACATTAGCCAGCAGAATTAACATTAGCCAGCAGAATTGTTCAAAACAATATAATGTTTAAGAACATACAGATAATTAAAAATTGACAGAGAGAAGCGTGAAATGTTTTAACCAATGGAATTGTTACTAATGTTTTCAAATGTAAGAATAATGTATAAATATTACTGCTGTAAACCTTTCGTTGCGACCTTCCCATTTCTTTTGGAAGAAGCCCAAACTTGCAAGTTTGAATAAACATTCGTTGCTTCATCTGTGTGTCTTGCAGCATTTCGATTTGCCACGGGAAAGCGGTAGCCGGTGGGGATAAGGGCTGGTGCTGACAGCTTGGAGTTCGCCTCCTAGAACGGGACCTTGTGGACAGTCTCCCTTAGACTGTGTGTTGGAGCGGTTCGTCCACCACACTGAAGTCAAGGGTTAAAGGACAGTCCGCGGTCAGCAGAGTGTGGAGGCAGAACCCGGTTGATCTGAACCATAGCCCTAGTGTAGAGTAGTTAGCCGAGTGTCAGGAACTATTCTCCGGAGATTTAGAATACCTAGACAGAAGTCACCTATAACAAATTTAAAACTATTCCTTCTAGTTTTGGACTACCCTATGCTGGGGGCAAAAGACCTTGGCTGTGCAGCCTATCCATGCCCTTCATGATTTTATTAACCTCTGTAAGTTCACTCATCGTCCTCCGACACTCCAGCCTGTTCAGCCTCTCCCTGTAGCTCAAACCTTCCAACCCCGGCAACAGTTTGTAAATCTTTTATGCACCCTTTCAAATTTAACAACATCTATCCTGGAGTAGTACACCAAATGGGGCCTAACCAATGGCCTGCAGAGCCACAGGATGACCACCTAACTCCTCTGCTCAATGCACTGACCAAAGGCAGTAAGTAAGATGCTCTTTTGAGAGTCAGCACAATACAATGGGCACTTTCTGAAATGCAATTATTATGTGATACTTAAAATAGGAGGTGCATGCCACATTATCGCACCAGCCTGTGGCCCATGTGGATATCATATTGTATTTGGGGAAATGAATATTTAATCTCCGTCTCCATGTTCCAGTTTACAAACAAAACCAAACCTGGATTCTCTTCTTTCTCCTTGACCTGACAGGTAGCCTACCCAGACACCCCCGCGGTGCGGGGTGTCCCCATGTCGTCATCATAGGGAGATACTGCGCATGCGCACGGCCGCCGGTGCCTGGAGCCTGTCATGGCGACGGAGGGGTGTTTGCTTCTGAGCTGCTGAAGTGTCAGGGACCAGGCGGGAAGAAACGGCCGATGGATCGGACGGGTGGATGGAGCCGCGTGGTAAGGACCTTGTAAAAGATTTCAACACCCGACTGAGATCCTCCTGTTACCCCGTTTGCGCAAATGACAATGACGCCGCTAGGCTTCCTCCCAGAGGTAGGCCCCTGGTAGCGGACGCCATCTTTGTAGGGGGCGGGTAGCACGCATGCGTGGGCGCCATCTTTGTAAGGGGCACTGTTTGGAATGGCTGGACTTGGGTTGTGCTCATTCAGAATGCAGACGGCATGTCCCTCAGGCTGCATTGGCCTCACTGAATTATCATACTGTCCTAAGATTAACATAAATCTCTGGCACATTGTGGGACAAAGGGCCTGCACTGTTCTATGTTCTAAAATATACATGAGAGAAATAGAGAGTCATAGAGATGTACAGCATGGAAACAGATCCTTCGGTCCAACCTGTCCATGCCGACCAGACATCCCAACCCAATCTAGTCCCATCTGCCAGCACCTGGCCCATATCCCTCCAAACCCTTCCTATTTATATGCCCATCCAAATGCCTCTTTTAAATGTTACAACTGTACCAGCCTGTACCACTTCCTCTGGCAGCTCCTTCTATACACGTATCATCCTCTGTGTGAAAAGGTTGCCCAGTCATGTCAAGACCCAGTACAGGAATTCACAACTTTGAGCAAGCATCCTCGAACCAAGAAACTGCAGACCGCGATGGTCTGGAAGGAGTGGTGGTGGCGAGCAATGTTTCTGCAGGGAGCATGGTCATTCCGGGTCAGGAAGGGGATAGGTTTCGTGAATTTCTGTCTTGGACTGGCAGTAATTTTTTTTTTGTTTAAAAAAAACTTTTACAGAATGTTACATGAGTAACTTCAGAGTGGAAGCTCAAAACAAACATCACGTCAAAATCTGACTGTCACTGATGCGTCTGGACATTCAGCAGAACTGAGTCTCGAAACAGAGAGAGACCATTTCGGAGCCAATTTGTATTGGGGTGAGTGTTGGTCACAGAGATTATTTAACTTATGCCTGTGATGTCTCTTTGTTAAAGCTAATTAGTTCATTCCACTCCCTGATCTGTGCTTGAAGCCCATCATTTTGACTTTGGGTGTTTATCTAATTCCCTTTGAATGCCTTTGTCACAGTTTGCCTTTGACTGGAGGTCAAGAATAAGCTGCTTAGTTCAACTCCGAGGACTTTGGAATCTAGTCAGCCCCAGCTATTTCCAATGTGAAGTTATCAAAGGAAGAAAGGTTACAGGGACAATTAAAGAGACACTGTGAAAGGGTGTTGTTTTAACAGTGGGAAATTTTTAAACATATGCTTTATATTGACATATTTTCAAGCATTATTCTGGGTATTTGAGAACCACTAGCAAGACCAGACCAACTACTTGAACTTTTGCAGTCTGTGTTGTAAATCCCCTCCCATAATGCTGTTAGATAAGGAGTTACAGATATTCACCCAGCGGTGGGGAAAGAACAGGACTAAGGTAAAATCACCAACAGAAAAGGGTATTTATTTAGCACCTCCCACATAATAAAACTGTTCAAGGTCTTTCAGGTTTGGGCCGTCTATTTAGGGAAGGATGGGCTGGGCTTTGGAGGGGATCCAGAGGAGGTTTGCAAGAATGATCCTGGGGGTGAAGAGCTTGTCACGTGAGGAGCAGCTGAGGATTCGGTCTGTACACAGTGGAGTTTGGAAGGATGAGGTGGTCATCTCATTAAAACTTACAGAATACTGAGAGGTCTGGACAGAATGGATGTGAAGCTGATGTTTCCGCTCATAGGAGAGCCTCAGAGTGAAGGGATGAGCCTTTAGATCTGAGATGAGGAGGAATTTCCTCAGCTAGAGGGCTGTGAATCTGTGGAACCCATTGCCACCGAAGGCTGTGGATACCATGTCATTGAGTGTCTTTAAGTCAGAGATACGTCGGTTCTATATTAGCAAGGAGACCAAGGGTTACAGGGAGAAGGCAGGAGAATGGGTTTGAGAAACGTAGCCATGGCAGAGCAGATCTGATAGGGCAAATGGTCTATTTCTGTGCCCGATGATGGTTCCTGATGAACCATCAGGATGTTTTGCCCGAAACATCGATTTTCCTGCTCCTCGGATGCTGCCTGGCCTGCTGTGCTTTTCCAGCACCACTCTAATCTCCAGCATCTGCAGTACAGACTTCCGCCTATTTCTGTTCCTGTATCTTATGGTCTTCACCAAAACATAATCAGCAACATTTGTATCTATGAGGAGATATTAGACCCAGTGACCAACAACATAGTGAATGCTTTCAGGGGTTTATTACAGGGAGAAAGTGAGTGATGGTCAGAGAGAGGAAATTCAGAGTCCAGTTAGGAATTGTTAAAGAGGCCGGGATTAAGACTGGCGCAGACATCTCGGGAGGGTTATAGAGCTGGAAGAGCTTACAGAGAAAGGCATGACCATAACCACAATGGGAAAGATGGATGAGAATTTGTAAACCTCTGTGCTTCTTAACTTGGGAGCCGAGGTTACTGAGCACAGGGGGTGATGGGTGAAGAAGACTCGATGTTAGTCTCACACAGGCAGTTTTGGGTGACCTCGAGACTAAGAGGAGACGGGTTTGCCGGCCTCGATTCATTCAGCTCAACTTGACATCCTGCCTTTGTGTTTTTGCGGGTGCTCTCAAACCTGACTTGTTGGGTGTTGAATCGATTTCACAGGGTTTCAGCAGGAGAGGGTGTGGAGCTGGGAATCTCAATCCACCGAGACGTCAGCCGGTTTATTGCAACCCGAGAGTCGTTGGGTTTTGAGCATGGAAGGAAAGGGCGCCGCTCACACTGGAGAGGAGCCGTACACATGTTCGGAGTGCGGTCGAGGCTTCAGCCAGTCATCCGACCTGTCTGAACATCAGTGCAGTCACACCGGGCAGAAACCGTGGAAGTGCGGGGACTGTGGGAAGGGATTCATTTCCCCGTCACAGCTGGAGACCCATCGGCGCAGTCACACCGGCGAGAGGCCGTTCACCTGCTCCACGTGCGGGAAGGGATTCACTGCCTCTTCCCAACTCCTCCAGCACCAGCGGGTCCACACCGGGGAGTGGCTGGTTACCTGCTCGGACTGTGGAAAGGGCTTCACTCAGTCATCCCACCTGCTCAAACACCAGCGAGTGCACACCGGCAAGAGGCCGTTCACATGCTCCACGTGTGGGAAGGGATTCACTGACTCTTCCCAACTCCGGAGGCACCAGCGGGTCCACACCGCGGAGAAGCCATTCACCTGCTCGGAGTGCGGCAAGGGCTTCACTCAGTTCTCCAGCCTGCTCACACACCAGCGGGTCCACACCGGGGAGAAGCCATTCACTTGCTCGGAGTGCGGCAAGGGCTTCACTCAGTCCTCCAACCTGCTCACACACCAGCGAGTGCACACCAGGGAGAAGCCATTCACCTGCTCCGAATGTGGGAAGGGATTCACGGTGTCGTCCGACCTGCTCAAACACCAGCGAGTGCACACCGGGGAGAAGCCATTCACCTGCTTGGAGTGCGGGAAGGGCTTCACTCAGTCATTCCACCTCCTCCAGCACCAGCGGGTCCACACCGGGGAGAAGCCATTCATCTGCTCGGAGTGCGGCAAGGGCTTCACTCAGTCATCCAACCTGCTCAAACACCAGCGAGTGCACACCGGGGAGAAGCCATTCACCTGCTCCACGTGCGGGGAGGGATTCACTGCCCCTTCCAATCTCCGGACGCACCAGCGAGTTCACACCGGGGAGTGGCTGGTTACCTGCTCGGAGTGCGGCAAGGGCTTCACTCAGGCAACCTACCTCCTCCAGCACCAGCGGGTCCACACCGGGGAGAAGCCATTCACCTGCTCGGAGTGCGGCATGGGCTTCACTCAGTCATCCAACCTGCTCAAACACCAGCGGGTCCACACCGGGGAGAAGCCATTCACCTGCTCGGAGTGCGGCATGGGCTTCACTCAGTCATCCCACCTGCTCAAACACCAGCGAGTGCACACCGGGGAGAGGCCGTTCACCTGCTCCGAATGTGGGAAGGGTTTCACGGTGTCGTCCGACCTGCTGAGGCACCGGCGGGTTCACACCGATGAGAGACCTTTCAAATGCTCAGACTGCGGGAAGTGCTTCAAGAGCTCCGGCGACCTGATGTCTCATCAACGGGTTCACACCGACGAGAGACCGTTCATTTGCTCTCACTGTGGGGCTGGCTTCAGGCGATCCTCGCAACTTACTGTGCACCAGCGCGTCCACACCGGGGAGAGATCGTTCGCCTGCCCCGAGTGTGGGAAGGGATTCCCTCAGTTATCCCACTTGATGAAACATCAGCGAATTCATACTGGAGAGTGACCGTTCACCTGCTGCAAATGTGGGAGAGGATTCACTCAGTTATCGCACCTGCTGAGACACCAGCGCGTTCACCAGTAACTGTTGTAGCTATGTTTTGAGAATTCGGACAGTGAGATGCTTTATAATTAGTAAGGAACAGATATGAATGCCAGATAACAAGGTGTCAGTTAGCTTGGCTGGGCGTAAAGTTAATAGATTAAATTAGACTCCCTACAGTATGGAAACAGGCCCCTCGGCCCAACCAGTCCACACCGACCCTCCGAAGAGTAACCCACCCGGACTCATTTCCCTCTGACTAATGCACCTAACACGACGGGCAATTTAGCATGGCCAATTCACCCTAACCTGCGCATCTTTGGACTGTGGGAGGAAACCGGAGCACCCGGAGGAAACCCACGCAGACACGGGGAGAATGTGCAAACTCCACACAGTGGGTCACCCGAGGCTGGAATCGAACCTGGGACCCTGGCATTGTGAGTCAGCAGTGCTAATCACTGTGCTGCTCTGTATCAGGACTGCATGAAATCCATCTACAAATACTGAGGGAAGTGAGAGTGCAGAAAATGCAGATTTTTCAGATCCCTTACACTTAGCAGTGGGGCCAGAAAATTGGAGTATTGTAAATGTTTCATCCTTGGTCAATTATTTTAGCTTCGATGGTTGTGAAAGTTGGAAACAAGAAATTGGATAAAGTTAAAAATTATATGGACAAATGCTAGTAATTAAGAAAAAAATAGTATTACTTTCATAAGGTAAAAATATATTTGATTAAAATACTCGTTCTTTTGAAGAGGCAATCAACTTATGTTTTGTAAAGAAACAGAGAGGGTTGATGGTGGCAAAGCTGATGGTATTGTGTCTGTGACTTTCCAAAGACTTTTGATAGACTTCCACACAAAACAGCCATCAGAGAGTCAGAGCTGTCTGTATCTAGTACTGTCTCTGTCGTCTTTAATGATCCTTACAAACACCCACCCTAGCTCCACCTTCCCTTTCCTCTCCCAAGTCTTTGTAGTTGGGCGTTCCCTAAGGATCTATCTCCATGCTGCCATTCGGTGACATCAGCCAAGAGCCCAGTGTTAGTTTTCACATGTACCCTGACAATATCCGGCTCTATCTCCCCACCATTCCTCCACTGTGACTAAAATGATCAAACTGCTTATCTGACACTGCTACTGGATTCGTAGAATTGTCCTACAATGAAAACGTGGAAGACCAAAACTGTTAACCTTCAATGAGTAAAAACAATCAATCAATCCCTCTCCCTGAAGGTGAATGTCTCTGTTCACCATGTGCGTGTCGTCTTCGGTGAGTGCTGACAGCTTAACCCCACCCCCCGTTGTGAAAACCAGACGTTTTAATTTGCAGAACTTCATCAGTCTCCAATCCCCACCCCATCTCACCTGGGGCTGAATCTGTCATCCGTGTCCATGTCACTTTTAATATTCTTGAATCCGATACATTCCTGGCCAACCTTTTGCATTTACCCCACTCCCACCTGGAAACTTAACATTAGATTAGATTAGATTAGACTTACAGTGTGGAAACAGGCCCTTCGGCCCAACAAGTCCACACCGACCCGCCGAAGCGCAACCCACCCATACCCCTACATTTACCCCTTACCTAACACTACGGGCACTTTAGCTTGGCCAATTCACCTGACCCACACATCTTTGGACTGTGGGAGGAAACCGGAGCACCCGGAGGAAACCCACGCAGACACGGGGAGAACGTGCAAACTCCACACAGTCAGTCGCCTGAGTCGGGAATTGAACCCGGATCTACAGGCGCTGTGAGGCAACAGTGCTAACCACTGTGCCACCGTGCCGCCCACAAACATGAACCAAAACATTACTGCTTTTGTGCTTGCTCACACCTAAGTGCCATTCTTCCATTGTAATATTTTCGCTGATCTTCTGTCTCTTATTTAAATCATGACCTTGTTTTATTGATGGGATTATAGAAGCAAGAGGAGCAGGATAAACTGAACAATACCATTTGAATTGTACCTGGGAGTGTATGGACATAAATCTTTCGAATGTGACTAGAAGGCATTTGGTGTGCTTTCCTTTATTGGTCAAAGTATTGAGTACAGGAGTCGGGAGATCATGTTGCGGCTGTACAGGACATTGGTTAGGCCACTGTTGGAATATTGCGTGCAATTCTGGTCTCCTTCCTATCGGAAAGATGTGAAACTTGAAAGGGTTCAGAAAAGATTTACAAGGATGTTGCCAGGGTTGGAGGGTTTGAGCTATAGAGAGAGGCTTAACAGGCTGGGACTGTTTTCCCTGGAGCGTCGGAGGCTGAGGGATAACCTTATAGAGGTTTATAAAATTATGAGGGACATGGATAGGATAAATAGGCAAAGTCTTTTCCCTGGAATGGGGGAGTCCGGAACTAAAAGGCTTAGTTTTAGGGTGAGAGGGGAAAGATATAAAAGGGACCTAAAGGGTAACCTTTTCACACAGAGGGTGGTACGTGTTTGGAATGAGCTGCCAGAGGAAGTGGTGGAGGCTGGTACAATTGCAACATTTAAAAGGCAGCTGGATGGGTATATGAATAGGAAGGGTTTGGAGGGATATGGGCCAAGTGTTGGCAAGTGGGACTAGATTGGGTTGGGATATCTGGCCGGCATGGACGAGTTGGACCGAAGGGTCTGTTGCCATGCTGTCCATCTCTATGGCTGTCTAATATAAGAACTAGGAGTAGGCCGTCTGGCCTTTCCAGCCTGCTCTGCCATTCATAGGATCATGGCTGATCTGTACGTGACCTCAGCCCCAGTTAGCTGCCCGCTCACCATAACCCTTAATTCCTTTACTGTTCAAAACATTATCGATATTAGCTTTAAAAACATTCACTGAGGAGCCCCAACTATTTCCCTGGGCAAGGAATTCCATAGATTAACAACACTCTGGGTGAAGAGATTCCTTCTCAGTTCTGCTCCCTCTCAGCTTGAGGCTGTGCCCTCCTGTCCTCCTTTCACCTGCCAGTGGAAACATCCTCTCTGCTTCTATTTTGTCCATTCCCCCATTTCTTTCATAATCTTATGTTTCTATAAGACACCCCCATTCTTTTAAATTCCAATGAATATAATCCCAGTTTACTCAATGTCTCTTCATAAGCCAACCTCTTCAACTCCGGAATCAACCTAATGAACCCGCTCTGCACCACCTCTCGTGCCAATACATCCTTTCTCAAGTAAGGAGATCAAAACAGCATGCAGTACTCCGGGTGTGCCCTCACCAGCATCCTATACTGCTGCAACATGACCACCCCCCCGCCCCCCCTTTTAAACTCAATCCCTTTAGCAATCAGGGACAGAATTCCATTTGCCTTCCTAATTTAACCTGTTGTACCGGCAGACTGAACTTCTGTGATTCATAGGCAAGGACACCCAGGTCCCTCTGCACAGCAGCATGCTGCAACATTTTACCATTCAACGCATAGTCCTTTTTACTGTTATTCCGGTCAAAATGGATGACTTCACATTTATTAAGCTGGTATTCCATCTGCCAGACCTTTGCCCACTCACTTAAAGTATCTATGTTCCTGTGCAAAGTTTCCCTGTCCGCTGCACACTTTGCTCTGCCACTCATCTTAGTTTCATCTGCAAACTCTGACACACTGCACGTTGTCGCCAACTCCAAATCATCTCTGTAAATTGAGAATCATTGTGGAACCAATATTGATCCCTGAGGCACACCACCAGTTACTGATTACCAGCCAGAAAAGGACTCATTTATCCCCAGGCTTTGTTTCCCGTTAGTCAACCAATCGTCCATCCATGAGAACCCATTTCCTGTGATAAGATGCTGTGCATTTTTATCTTACACAGCAGCCTCTTGTGCGGTATGTGGTCGAAGGTGAGGTCATAGAGATGTACAGCATGGAAACAGACCCTTCGGTTCAACCTGTCCACGCCGACCAGATATCCCAACCCAATCTGCGCAGATTCACTGCTGTGTCAGGGAGCAGTGTGGGTTTCTTTCATTCCAGCAATTTTTTTTATCTTTGTTTCCAGTTTGATCTCATCTGGAGTACTGAGGGTGGCTTTGAAAATGGCCCCTCTTGAAGGATGAGTGTTGATATTAGAAGTAGGATACTGCTGATACTCCAGAACTTTCAATTCTCGAATGGAAATGGGCATTCTACTGCCTGGAATCCTGAGGTGAATTACAATAAATGTTCATTCGTTGGTTGGTCATGAATGAGTCGCTGCATTCGTGAGAGAACCAGGAAATGCAAATTGCCTCTGCAGGGAATGTGGGAAGAAAAGAACAGGAGTGGTACACAACAAGGCAGAGAACGTTCAGGAGCTGTGCTGTGGAGCGGAGGAGCAGTCAAAATTGTACTTTATCGCTATGGATCAATGTCCATTCTCATAGGCCAGCTCTGAACCGTGACATATTTTGTGTGTAACCATGCTCTAGGATTTTAAAAATCCTTGCCTAAGTATAAAATATATCGTATAATTTCAGATGTGACTCCTTGACAATGCTATCTCCTTCATGAATTCACCTCAATAATCAACACAAAATATCACTTCATGACATAACTTCACAACTTATGCTGCGATTGTGAGAAAACGAATGAAGAACATAGGAATAGGGGTAGACCATGCAGCCCGTAAACCTGTTCCACATTTAATGGAGATAACAATGAGATTGGAAGATGCAAAAATGGTAGAGATGAATCTGGGAAACGAAAAAGACTAGTCATTAAATTGGCTGAATAAATCGGTTCGGAAGACAATCAACTTCAAAATATTTGACCAAGAAAACATACATGATTGCCTTTCTGTTTTATTCGAGCTGACATACCAAGGAACACAGCATGCTGAGCTGAGAGAATGGTAGTGATATGGGTGATGTAATTTCTGCAGTTTAACTAAGGGTTAATAAGTAAGGGCGAACTGTGAGACTGAATGTAAGTTAGCCTAGAAACAGGGAGAAACTGTTATGTCAAAAACATGGCGGTTTGTAACCTTGAATGAAACTGACGTAAGCTGTTAATTAAAACTAGGCTGCTATGAAGCTAGGTACCCTTTGCAATAATACAATAGAAGCTCTTAAAATATTAAAAACATACAGATAACCAAGGCCTGGGATAGAGAAAAATAATGTAATGTTTAAGAAACAGGTGGCCATGATACAATAGTAGCTCTCAGAATATTAGAAACATACAGATAATCAAAGCGTTGGCAGAGAGAAGTGTGAAAGGTTTTGACCAATGGAATTGTTAAAAACAATATAAATCAAAGAATTGGCAGAGAAAAGCGTGAAATGTTTTAACCAATGGAATTGTCATTAATGTTTTTACATGTAAAAATAATGTATAAATATCAGTGCTGTAAAATCTTCCGTCGCGATTTTCCGAAGCTTTTTTTTGGAAGCCGCCCAAACTTGCAAGTTTGAAATAAACATCCATTGCTCATTTGTGTGTCTCGCAGCATTTCGATTTGCCACGGGAAAAGCGGTAGCCGGAGGGGATGAGAGCTGGTGCTGTCAGCTTGGAGTTCGCCTCCTAGGATGGGACCTTGTGGACAGTCTCCCTTGAAGTCAAGGGTTAAAGGACAGTCCGCGGTCGGCAGAGTGTGGAGGCAGAACTCGGTTGATCTGAACCATAGCCCTAGTGTAGAGTAGTTAGCCGAGTGTCAGGGACTATTCTTCGGAGATTTAGAATACCTAGACAGAATTCACTTATAACAAATTTGGGGGCTCGTCCGGGATACTAAAAAGAACTCCCACGGGAGGCTCTGAATGATTCCGGGACACTGTGACACACACAGATATTTGAGCAAACGATGTGAATAGGAAGCGCTTATAATAAAGTAAAAGGTTGAAGTTTTGATAAGGTAACAGGTTGAAGTGTTATCTTGAGTCTGACAACTCCGTGCACGGATCAAGGTAAGAACCTTCTCTGGTATTTGGGGTTTTTGCGGAATTGAGAAGTGTACACTGCCTTGTCGACTCTGTGGTTGTGACAGGTAACCGGGAAATTAAGGGTTAACTTGGTAACCGGGATAAAAGGGTTGACTGAGTAACCGGAGTATAGCAAACAGGTTAGCCTGAAGACCAACCATGGGTGGCCAATGTTCCGGGTTGAAAAAGGAACGGGAAGACGAAACCCCGAAAACTCCCCCCGATAGATTCTACAGAGATTGTGGAGGGCGGAAGAGATTAGTTACAAACTGATAGTGTTGAACCCCGTTTCTGGATGGTCTCTATTATCCTTACATAAAAGCCGTATAAGGGGGACAACTGAAGTTTATTTTTACCAGCAGCTTGCAGTATGACCGGCAGAGAGAGAGAGAGAGAGTGTGCGAGAACAGCAAGCAAAACATTTAACCCTTTGTGATTTGATTTGAATGCACATTTGTTTATTGGTGATTGAATGAGGAAGTTTTATTCACTGGAGCTTGAGTTCCAGGATTGTTTTAAATGTGATTTTTATGTAAACTTAACATGTATTTTTTTCAATATGTGAAGTACAGTTGAATTTTCAGTACAACAGTAGGCTGTCGGAAAAAAAAGACGATAACTTCCATGGTTATTATCTGAGACCTTGGATTCGGCCATTAGAATTTCTTTTAACTTGAATTGACAAATTATTGTAAGACAGCTCTGATTATTTTACGACCTAAAGTATTGTAATTGAGAAATGATTGTTCAGGAGTACATAAGAAAACTAATTTTGGATCTAAGTTAGGGTACTAAATCTGGGTGATTACAGTGGATTTCAAAATTGGGAACTGTATGCATTTTACATTTTAAATATTAAATACTGAATAAATAGACATAAATATATAAATATGTTTACAAGTTAGGAACAGGCTTTAAAGTTAGTCAAGCATGAATTAATAAATTGGTGTTTGAGGATATGAGAAGCTAGGAACATTGCAATATTTCTTAAAAAAAAGGAAGAACATAACGACTAAAGTGCCGATAGGGGACAAGGAGATTGTGTTTGTGTATGACCCCCTCACCAGTGGGGAGGTTGGAAAATTTAAATGGAAATGACGGTCCTGGTTGAGAATCCGATAGGATTGTCAGAACAAATTAATTTATTTTTGAGGCCCGGTCTGTATATGTGGGCTGAGTTAATGTCTATTTTTGAATATATTATTTACTGGGGGAGAAAGGAGACTTATATGGGGATACTGGATAGGGAAAGTGTTAATTGAGATTTTAAAAACAAACTAGTAGCAGTGCCGGTATTGAGCTTGCCTGACAATTTGGCATGAGAGGGGGATGGTTAGGGGTGAGGACAAATATCCCCTTCAGAACCCTAACTGGGACCACCACAATATAGAAGGGATAATATGTCAGACTTGCGAAATTTGATAATCCAAGGGATACAAACTTGCATCCCCAAACAGCAAAATTTAGCCAAGGTTTTCGACCTGAGGCAGGGAAAGGACGAGTCTCCCTGTGCGTTCTTACACAGATTAAGGGAGTCGGTTAGGAAATGTTCGAGTATAGACCCAGATGGGGAAATAGGATGACGGATGGTAAAGGTTCACTTCGTGACAAAGGCATGGCCTGATATCCAGAAGAAGTTACAGAAGATAGAGGACGGGAGCGGTAGAAATGAGTCGGAGTTGTTACAGGAGGTTCAGAAGGTATTTGTATAGAGAGACATAGTGGCGGAGAAACGGAAGGCTAAGATAATGATAGAAGGAAGGACTGTGAGTCCCCTGGGAGGATGAATGAAGGACACAAGGATGTCGCGGAAGGGATAGAGGAAGTTGGCAGAAGGGTGGTGAAGAGAAGTGGAATGTCCAGGGTAAGGGCTATGGACAATGGAGGCCGAAACCCGCAGGATGTTATCACTGTGGGAAACTAGGTCATTTCAAACGAGAATGCCCGGAGTTACGGAGAGAGAGAGAGAGGGCATCTACGGGATGGAATGTGAATAGGGAAAGGAGTCGGATAGATAAGGTGGATATCTAAATCTGAATATTTATGTATGTTTGAATGAGATGGGCCGGCCCGATTAGGAAGCACGAACGGAAGCTGCTAGTATAACTGGGTATGTGGGTGTTTACGGAGAGAGAGAGAGGATCTCTGTGTTGGTGAAGATCTGTGTGTGTCTTTGTGTGTGTAAATCTGATTGTAAAAAAAAAAGTAGTCTCTGTGGATGTGAGAATTTGTGTTTGTGTATGAATCTTTTTGTGTGAAATTCTCTGCGAAAATCTGTGTGGAGCTGTGGAAGTTGGAAACTATGTGTCATATCTCAAAAAGAGAGAGAGGAAGCTACTGCTGCAAGCTGTGAGAGAGAATCTAGCAGAAGGCTTCTCAGCTAACAAGCAGTTTAACACTTTGTGCTCTGGCTTGCATTCATCTGTTTGTTAATGGTTTTATGTTTAAAACTTGTTTGTCATTTGATTCAATGTGCTATTTTTGATTGTAATTTTATGAATGCTTAACGTTATTTTCTTTCATGATATGATTTTATTAGAACTTAAGGAGGAAAAGGAGGACCATTCATGAGATTAAGGACGAGGTAGTAATAAGTTAGAACAATTCCAAATTCACATAAGGGGTGGTATTCACCTTCAGGAAAATGAGGTATATAGGCTGCCAATAAGGCAGAGGGGAACAGAAACTCTGAGGCAGATGCGAATTAATATGGGTAACTTGAGAGTGAGTTTCAGGACGTTGAAACAGTAAGTAGACTGTATTGCGCTGAGATTGTTCGTGGGGGCTAGAAAATGCTCTTATTAAAACAGTAATTAAATCATGCCACATAATTTAAAAATTTCATAATCATAGGCTACTTCAGTACTAAAGGCACAAGAGAGAAAAGACAAAATGAAAATGACACTGCAAAGTAACAAAATTTTCTGCCCTTTTCAGTTAAATGAAACTATGATGAAAGTGAATACTCTCACTTTGTCAATCTGTACTTCAAGTGAACTCAGTCCCGTAAAAAGTTATGAAAGTTAGGGCTTCTAATAGCTATGCTTTGCAACACCATCAAGATTTTCTACTCTTGGTGAATGTCACATTTTGGATCAACATCTTTTGAATTTTTTTTTCGAGATACCATTATTTTGAATCTATTATTGAAAATTGGATATATTTTTGTGCAGTCAATACCATTTACTGTTTGACAAACTTTGGTATCTTTGCACTGCTACATTTATTTTTATTGGGAAGTGATGCTTATGGATTTAGTGAGCAGCTTAATATTCTTTTATAAAGCCTACTCTTGATGTAAAATTACTGTTCAAGGCATATTGTTAGTGGATTTATACACATTATTATAAAAGTACAAAACTTAAGTGGAGTTTTAAAGATGCAAGATGAAAGGATGGGAAACATAATTAAAAATGTTACTGACAACCGACCCTGAACAGTTCCATATGTAGAGCAGTGACCTCCGGGGAAAAAGGGGGGGAAGATCTGCCACATGGGGACTGCCCAGGCAGCAGTACTGGAGACTGGGAGTGGAGATAGTTGGGGAAAAGAGTTAGCACTTGAAGACCTGGTGGTCGAGAGGAGGTCGCTATGAGCTCCGACGCGCAGACACAGGAGACAGTGACAGGCAGACATAGACAGAGAGACCAACACTGTATGAGAGAGAGAGAGCGATCAGCTGTGTGAGAGGACCTACAGAGAGAGAATGGAAGCTATTACATTTTGTTGTGTTTCTGGCTGAAAGTCATCTGTTCGTTAGTGCATGAATGTTTGAGTGTTTATCACCTAGAGCTTGAGTCACGAGATATGTGTATATGTAAATATGTTGAGACCCTGGGCTTCGCTGTTTCTCGTTTACTCCACCAGGGACTCCTGACTCAGACACCACCTCTGGATTTCGCTGTGCACACTATTGAACCCGGTGAAGGGGTTTTGATCAAACATTGGCAACAGCAAACTCTCGAACTTGTGTGGGACGGCCCGTTCCTAGTACTCCTCACCACTGAATGGCGGAGAAAGGCTGGCAAAGGGCCAGTACCCTCTCCAGTTAAGAAAGGAGTCTGGACAGCCGAATCAACACGTGACCCACTGAAACTCAGACTGAACAGACTTTGAGTAACTGATTATACAGTGGCGACGCGAGCGCGGGGATTATTTCTGTAGAATTGTATGTTAAATTGTTTTGTGCTCCATTATGATGTTTCAGAGTTATGGTGCTAGACTGGGATTTGGGCAAATGTCTTTTTCTTATGTGGATGTATCATTGGTTGTTCCTGAGTCTAAAAATCCACAAGTGATAGAAGCTGATGCATGCAACTTAGTTGGTTGTTTGTCTGTAGATTTACAGAGACTATACCTCGGTACAAAGATACATTTTATTGACATGTTTGGGACTGGAAATGGGTATGAAGGTCTTGTCCCGATACACAGGTCCCCCTTCCGTCCAGCTCGCAGTTGTCCCGATAGACAGTGTCACCCAATATACCTGATAATCAAGGAGACCTCATCGGACCAGTTTGGGGTGAGGTGAAGATAAACAAAAACATGGACAATTTGTTGGCTGCTGTTTTCGAGTTGATGTAGGGCAGAAAGAACTTGGGAACCCACTGGAAAGTTACAGAGGTAAAGGACTTGAGATGGACTTTCGCAATAGAAACGGAATATGGGGATACAAATGCCTGGGTAGAATGGGTAAAGTCTGAACAGAAGCAATCGCTATGCATGTGCCTCCGGCAGGCCGTTGGCCCAAGTGGCCCCCTTTCCGCTCGGGTGGGAGCAGGACATGCAGGGCATGGAATGTATGATAGCCCTGTATCAGGAAGAGACTGCATGGAGTGATGGGAATTGTACCTCCCTATCTCGGATATTCCCTCCTTTGAAGGCGAAAGAGGTACGTGCTCCCCCCCACATTTTCAGGATTTGGGGGAGCTGACATTGTGTACAGAGATTAACAATGTCACCGCAACAAAGGAAGGAGGGAACTATTCAGCACTACAGGTTCCCCGAGCGGATCTGTGGTGGTACTGTGGAGGGAAACTGTTGAGACCCACCCTGCCCCCAGATTGGGACGGGATATGTGCAATTCTACAATTGGCAATTCCATTTACCCTGGCATTTGAGAAGGAAGACATAGTAGGGGAACAGGAAACACATAAGAGCCATGGGCGGTTTATTAACTTTACCAGAGACGCAGTCAAGGGGCTGGCGGAGCAACTGGACGCCACCAGTCGGATGGAGTGGGAGAATAGGTTAGCCTTGGATAGCAGAAAATTCGGGTGTAAATACTGATTGGACTGGCTGGAGCTGTGGTTCGGGAAATGGAAAGGGGTGATGGTCTCAGTTATAGTTTCGTTCCTGGTGGTAACAGGGGTCTTAGTCGTTCTGGCCTGTTGAATAATTCCCTGTGTGTGGGGTTTAATCACCCGCCTTATTGAGACGGCCCTGATGAAGGGCGACCCGCGTACAGTGGTGGGCATTCACCTCCAGACTGTTGCGGACGATCCTGAGGCTGATTGGGATAGAGAGGCCATGATTATGCTGCAGAAATTACAGACCATATAAAAAGACAGGGGGGATTGATATGGGTGATGTAATTTCTGCAGTTTAACTAAGGGTTAATAAGTAAGGGCGAACTGTGAGACTGAATGTAAGTTAGCCTGGAAACAGGGAGAAACTGTTATGTCAAAAACATGGCGGTTTGTAACCTTGAATGAAACTGACGTAAGCTGTTAATTAAAACTAGGCTGCTATGAAGCTAGGTAACCTTGGCAATAATACAATAGAAGCTCTTAAAATATTAAAAACATACAGATAACCAAGGCCTGGTATAGAGAAAAATAATGTAATGTTTAAGAAACAGGTGGCCATGATACAATAGTAGCTCTCAGAATATTAGAAACATACAGATAATCAAAGCGTTGGCAGGGAGAAGTGTGAAAGGTTTTGACCAATGGAATTGTCATTAATGTTTTTACATGTAAAAAAAATGTATAAATATCAGTGCTGTAAAATCTTCCGTCGCGATTTTCCGAAGCTTTTTTTTGGAAGCCGCCCAAACTTGCAAGTTTGAAATAAACATCCGTTGCTCATTTGTGTGTCTCGCAGCATTTCGATTTGCCACGGGAAAAGCGGTAGCCGGAGGGGATGAGGGCTGGTGCTGTCAGCTTGGAGTTCGCCTCCTAGGACGGGACTTTGTGGACAGTCTCCCTTGAAGTAAACATAGACATAGAATGATACAGCGCAGTACAGGCCCTTCGGCCCTCGATGTTGCGCCGACCGAATCCTACCTAACCTATACTAGCCCAATAACTTCCAAATGCCTATCCAATGCCCGCTTAAATGACCATAAAGAAGGAGAGTTCACCACTGATACGGGCAGGGCATTCCATGAACTCACAACCCGCTGTGTGAAGAATCTACCCCTAACATCTGTCCTATACCTACCACCCCTTAATTTAAAGCTATGTCCCCTAGTAACACCTGACTCCATTAGCGGTAAAAGGTTCTTAGTATCTACCCTATCTAAACCCCTAATCATCTTATACACTTCTATCAGATCTCCCCTAAACCTTCTCTTCTCCAATGAGAACAGCCCCAAGTGCCTCAGCCTTTCCTCATAAGATTTTCCTACCATTCCAGGCAACATCCTGGTAAACCTCCTCTGCACTCGTTCTAAAGCTTCCACATCCTTCCTATAGTATGGCGACCAAAACTGCACACAATACTCCAGATGAGGCCTCACCAGAGTCTTATACAACTGCAACATGACCTCAGGACTCCGGAACTCAATTCCTCTGCCAATAAAGCCCAGTACACCATATGCCTTCCTCACAGCACTATTTACCTGGGTGGCAACTTTCAGAGATCTGTGTACATAGACACCAAGATCCCTCTGCTCATCCACACTACCAAGTAGCCTACCATTAGCCCAGTAATCCATCATCTTGTTATTCCTACCAAAGTGAACGACTTCGCACTTAGCTACATTGAATTCCATTTGCCACATTTCCGCCCAGCTCTGCAACTTATCTATATCCCGCTGTAACCTACCACTTCCTTCCTCACTATCCACAACTCCACCGACTTTTGTGTCATCCGCAAACTTGCTTACCCAGCTTTCAAGTCCTTCCTCTAGATCATTTATAAAGATAACAAAAAGCAATGGTCCCAAAACAGATCCTTGTGGTACACCGCTAGTAACTGCACTCCAAGATGAACATAATCCATCAACTACTACCCTCTGTCTCCTTCCAGCCAGCCAATTCCTAATCCAAACCTCTAATGTATCCTCAATGCCATACCTCCGAAGTTTTAGCATTAGCCTACCATGGGGAAGTCAAGGGTTAAAGGACAGTCTGCGGTCGGCAGAGTGTGGAGGCAGAACTCGGTTGATCTGAACCATAGCCCTAGTGTAGAGTAGTTAGCCGAGTGTCAGGGACTATTCTCCGGAGATTTAGAATACCGAGACAGAATTCACTTATAACAGTAGGGATGTCATATGATATGATGAATCATTGAATAGACAGAGAGCTCTGTTTGTAAAATATATGCTTTTTTTTAATTGTGTGCAAACTAAAGCAGTCTGTTCAAGACCAAATTTTTTAAAAAATCACACAACACCAGGTCATATTCCAACAGGTTCATTTGCAAGCCCTAGCTAGTTATGTGATTTTTTAACTTTGTCCACCTTAGTCCAACACCTGCACCTCCACATCAAGACCAAATTGGAGACACAAGCAGAAACTGTCTTGATGTGGAGAAAGCAAACGCCCCTGTGAAACATCGCAGCAAGTTTCTATTATGTTCAAGGTGTTATAAAAATGCACAACGTTGTCATTGTTGCTGTCTGTGGGCAGTGGGTCCCTTTGCCACTCTGCAGCCCACCATTCCCCACAATGGAGGTACCCGAGCCACGATTAGGGGAGCAGTGCGCAGGCGCGGTACCGGATGGCGTACAGCGCACGCGCGGAGCCGTTAATGGCGGTTGACGGATGGGTCTTGTCCTCCGTCCCGAAAACGGTGAGCAGGAGGCGGGCCTGACGGAGCGGTGGACGGAGGGATGGTGGGGGCTGGGTTCGCAAGCATCTCGTTCACGCCGCGAATCCAATTTAATGCACACGGGTGCCCGATTGGCACGGAGTGAGGATGAGCCAGAGGCTTTCACTCCGAGTGAGGCCCCGGGGAACGTCCGCCATTGTGTGCTGGGGGGCAGCGCACGCAAGGGCGCATGCGCCTCCGCCATCTTTATCGGGGGCAATATTTGGAATGAGTGGGCGGAGCTTGCTTCCCATTGTTAAGAATGGAAACAACTTGTCCATTCAGCTGCATTAGCCCTGTACCCCCAATGTCTTGTTGAGGAGGCAGAGTGGAAAGGAAAGGAAGCAAATCCTGCTCTTCCAGATCCCACTATCTCATGGGACATCCCTTGTGTTGAAACATTTGCTCAGTCACATGGCTGACCAGCGTTCCCTCTTAATTTACTAAATGAGAGCCGAAAGCAGTGCAGATGCTGTAAGTCAGAACCAAACGTTCTGAGGAAGGTCCACTCAACCTGAAAGGTTAACTCTGACGTCTCTGCACAGACGTTGCCAGACCTGCTGAACTTTCTGTCTGTGTTTCCCTCTTACTTACTGGCGCCCATCGCTGTGCATGGATCCTCGGTGCCCGTCTTAGAGGGCAGGTTGCTCACGACCATGGGTAGACGTTGTCCTCGAATCGAAGGACTGCTTTCCACAACGAGGGGCAATGCACAGTGGGGAACGTGCATGAGGAGGGAGTGTATTCCTCCTGGCTTCTGTGATGGGTTTTGTAAACTTTGTTCGTGGATGATTCACATGCACACACAGCACATACCAACATTTGTTTCGCCTGAATATCTATCCTGGACTGACTGTTGGTCGGTTTGCTTATATTAATCATTCATGGGATATCGGCATTAATGGCTAGGCAAACATTTATTGCCCATCCCTAGTTACCCTTGAGAAAGTGGTGTACTTTGCACTTGAACTACTATAATTTCTTTGATGTAGGTGCCATTAGGGAGGGAATTCCAGGATGTTGAAGGGTTGGTTATACATTTCCAAGTCAGGATGGTGAGTGGCTTGGAGGGAAACATTTGAGGGGTGATGTTCCCTTGACCTTGATGATAGACGTTGTCAATTTGAAAGGTGCTGCTTCAGGATCTTTGATGAATATGTGCACTGCATCTTGTAGATGGTACACACTATTGCTGACTGTTGGTGGTGGAGTCAGTGTCTTACAGCACAGAAATCAACCCTTTGGTCCAACTCATCTATGCTGACCAGATATTCTTAATTAACCTTGTCCTATTTGCCAGCATTTGACTCATTATCTCCCTAAACCCTTCCTATTCATATACCATTCAGATGCCTTCTAAATGTTGTAATTGTGAGTGCTTGTAGATGTGACCATTAAGTGGGCTTCCCTGTCCTGGATACTGTCAGGCTTCTTGAGAGCTGCACTTGGCCAGACAAATAGCAAGTTTTACATCTGACTCCCGAGTTGTATCTTCTGCCCAGTGGAAGAAGTGAGAAGAGATTATCTTGTGATCTTGGCTGCCTTCCTCGGGCAGCGAGACATTTGGATGGAGTCAGTGAAGGACTGACTGAAGCTTGCATGAAGGACCGGGTTGAGTTCACAACTCTCTGCAATTTCCTACGGTCCTGGGCAGAGCAGTTGCCATACAAAGCCGTGATGGATCAGGATAGAACGCTTTTTATGGTGCATCTCTTAAAGATTGGTGAGAGTCTTTATGGACATGCCAAATTACCTTAACCTCTTAGAATCTCTACAGTTTGGAAACAAGCACTTTGGCCCAACAAGTCCACATTGATCCCTCCCAAACCCATTCCCCATTACTCTACATTTATCCCTGACTAATGCACCTAACCTACACATCCCTGAACACTATGGGGCAATTTAGCATATCCAATCCACCCTAACCTGCACACCTTTGGATTGTGGGAGGAAACTGGAGCATCCAGAGGAAACCCAGGTAGACAGAGGGAGAATGTGCAAACTCCACACAGACAGTCACCCCGAGGCTGGAATTGAACCCGGGTCCCTGGCGCTGTGAGGCTGCAGTGTGAACCACCATGCCACTCCTGAGGAAGAAGAGACATTGTTGTGGTTTCTTGACTGTAGCATCAGGAACCTGACGCTGTCTGCCATCTCCACCTCTGCACCATTGATGTAGACGGGGATATGCCAGGTCGGAGTTGTCCTGCCTTTTTGTGTACACTCTCTCCTCCTGGCCTAGGGTTCACCACACATGTTCCCTGCTGCGTATTGCCCTCCGCTGTGGTCACCAGTCTCTATGTTTGCGGATGACGTCTACTCAGATTTCCTGAGTTTCTGCCCTGGGTCTTCGTGTGACCAAACAGTGTGACTTGGAGGGGATGGTGTTCACTTACACCTGCTACTCTGATTCTTCTAGGTGGCAGAGTGCAACATTTAAGAGGCATCTGGATGGGTATATGAATAGGAAGGGTTTGGAGGGATATGGGCCGGGTGGGACTAGATTGGGTTGGGAATATCTGGTCAGCATGAACGGGGTTGGACCGAAGGGTCTGTTTCCATGCTGTACATCTCTAGGACTCTATATCCTGTGAGTGTTCCGATTTGAATTGTATTGAATGGAGCCCAGGTCCGGAGTTATAGACCAAATAAAGCCTGTGTCTCTTAGTCTGTGTTGTTATCTCTCTATGTTTGTGTTTCACCACCACCGCCCCGAACTCACCATAAAGATGGAGTTATATATAAGACCATAAGACATAGGAGTGGAAGTAAGGCCATTCGGCCCATCGAGTCCACTCCGCCATTCAATCATGGCTGATGGCATTTTAACTCCACTTACCCGCATTCTCCCCGTAGCCCTTGATTCCTCGTGATATCAAGAATCTATCAATCTCTGCCTTGAAGACATTTAGCGTCCCGGCCTCCACTGCACTCTGCGGCAATGAATTCCACAGGCCCCACCACTCTCTGGCTGAAGAAATGTCTCCGCATTTCTGTTCTGAATTGACCCCCTCTAATTTTAAGGCTGTGTCCACGGGTCCTAGTCTCCTCATCTGATGAAAAAAATTTCCTAGCGTTCACCCTTTCCAAGCCATGTATTATCTTGTAAGTTTCTATTAAGTCTCCCCTTAATCTTCTAAACTCCAATGAATACAATCCCAGGATCAATGCTTAGATGATGATCAAATGAAAGGACTTTTAGTTTTCAGTTGATCATGTAAGATTCCAGTCCCAACTTGAGGTTGGAGGTAAAGAATGGAAAATTGAACCAATGCTAATGAAAATTTCTAGTTCAGAGCAAGAGCAGGAAATGGTATCCACATAATAGCCTAGATCATGTGGCAAACATCCCTTGCTGAAGAACCTCTTTGGGTTTTATTTTAAAAGTCAATCCAGGAGCCTTCTCACAGTCATTTCTGCCTAGGACAGTCCCACAATGACCAGATTTATGCAGCTCAATTTCGAACACTGCCTTTCTGAGTTCGTTCTCACCTGTTTTCTTTTCCATATTTCAATCAGTTTAACAGGATTTCAGAAAGGGAAGATTTGCTGATGGGATACTCAAACTGAACATCGCCCCCAAGTTTGTGCAGAATCGGCCACATTATCGCAACGTGAGGACCGCTAGACTTTGACCATGGAAGGAAGCAACACCGTTCACATTGGGGAGAAGCCGTACACCTGTTCTGTTTGTGGACGAGGCTTCAGCCGGGTGTCTGGTCTCTCAAAACATAAATGCAGTCAGGATGGGGAGAAACCGTGGAAGTGTGGGGACTGTGGGAAAGGATTTCAATATCCCGGCCAACTGGAAATCCATCGGCGCAGTCACACTGGGGAGCGGCCGTTCACCTGCTCCGATTGCGGGAAGGAATTCGCTCGGTTATCCACCCTGCTGACGCACCGGCGAGTTCACACCGACAAGAGACCCTTTAAATGTCCAGACTGCGGGAAGTGCCATAAAAGCTCCGGGGAACTGATGTCCCATCAGCTTGTTCACACCGACGAGAGACCGTTCCGGTGCTCTCACTGCGGGACTGGCTTCAAGCGATCGTCCCAACTCATCGTGCATGAGCGCATTCACACCGGAGAGAGGCCCTTCACCTGCTCCGTGTGTGGGAAAGGCTTCACTCAATCCACCCACCTGCTGAAGCACCAGCGCATTCACACCGGGGAGAGGCCGTTCACCTGCTCCGAGTGTGGGAAAGGATTCACTCGGTCCTCCAACCTCCTGACGCACCAGCGAGTTCACACCGGAGAGCGGCCTTTCAACTGCCTGGACTGCGGGAAGTGCTTTAAAAGTTCCAGTGAACTGATGCGCCATCAGCGGGTTCACACCGACGAGAGACCGTTCAGGTGCTCCCACTGCGGGACTGGCTTCACACGATCATCTGACCTCACCGTACACCAGCGAATTCACACCGGAGAGAGACCGTTCACCTGCTCCGAGTGTGGGAAGGGATTCACTAAGTTATCCAATTTACTGGCACACCAGCGGGTTCACAACTGACTGCTGCGTTTGGACTTTTGTGTGACTTACATCCAGACCTCGAATCGTGTTTTTATTGGATTCAGTTAATAGTCCTGAGCCCAGTTGTCAGTATTATTTGCAGGTAAAAAATCAAATCAGTGTTTCAAATACAGTGTATTGAATCTTTGTAATGGTTCTAATACAAGTTGGTTCCCCAACTCCTCCTTCCTCACCACTGTTAAGACGGAATTTGTCCTTGCATGTTCGTGTTAGGAGGAGAGACAACAGACGTTCAATTGTTTGGCTCAAGCAGGCTTTATTGCAGAATCGTAGCTGATACAGTGAATCACCATGTATTCACTGGAGAAGGCGCGCGTTCTGCCTTCCCCCTACAAAATCGCTCCTGATATACTCTTGCTAAGCAAAGCTACATGATCTCTCGCACACAAAGCGTTTCTTGTTATTGAGCTCGTTTGGCCTTGGCAGCTGTTTACGAGACGGTTTCAGTCTCGTAAACAGCAGTCCAGCTGCACAGGCAGTTTCGGTCACGTAGACCGCAATTCAGCAGCAGTCCAAACAACAGCTCTGCAGCGCCCCCCGATTCCCCGAGCAACAGCTACAGTTCTACCCTCCCTAGACCTATATCCATCCCAACACCACCAACAACAAGCGCGGGGAGCTCACAAAGCTTCCTTCTCACTAAGGTTGAGTCAATCCGATCAGCTGCCTCTGCCGTTCCCTCTCTTCCATTGGATACTTGGTCAAGCATTTATTCTTGTCTGAGCCCGAAATTCATGTCGAATCATAGAGATGTACAACATGGAAACAGACCCTTCAGTCCAATGCTAACCAGGTACCCTAAAGCTAACCTAGCCCCATTTCCCGGCACTTGGCCTATGTCCCTCTAAACCTTCCCTGTTCGTAGAGGAATGTCCATTGAGTTAAAGAGCTAAAGAGCATGGTCCAATTAATCCCTACCAACCAGATATCCTAAATTAATCTCGTCCCATTTGCCAGCATTTGGCCCACATCCTTCGAAACCCTTCCTATTCATACACCCATCCAGATGCCTTTGAAATGCTGCAATTGTACCAGCCTCCATCACTTCCTCTGGCAGTTCATTTCATACATGCACCACCCTCTGCATGAAAAAGTTGCCCCTCAGGTCCCTTTTATATCTTTCCCCTCTCACCCTTAAACCTATGCCCTCTAGTTCTGGATTCCCCCATTCCAGGGAAAAGACCTTGTCTATTTACACTATCCATGCCCCTCATGGTTTTATAAACCTCTATAAGATCACTTCTCAGCCTCCAACACTCCAGAGAAAACATCCCCAGCCTATTCAGCCTCTCCCTGTAGCTCAAACCCTCCAACTCAGGCAACATTTTTGTAAATATTTTCTGAACCATTTCAGGTTTCATAACATCCTTCCTATAGGAGGGAGACCAGAATTGCACACACATTCCAAAAGTAGCCTATCCAATGTCCTGTACAGCCGCAACATGATCTCCCAACTCTTATACTCAATGCTTTGTCCAGTAAGGAAAGCATACCAAACGCTGCTTTCACTATCCTGTCTATTGCGACTCCACTTTCAAGGAGCTACGAACCTGCACTCCAAGATCTCTTTGTTCAGCAACACTCCCCAGGAGATAGGATAAATAGACAAAGTCTTTTCCCTGGGGTGGGGGAGTCCAGAACTAGAGGGCATAGATTTAGGGTGAGAGGGGAAAGATATAAAAGAGACCTAACGGGCAATTCTTTTCATGCAGAGGGTGGTACGTGTATGGAATGAGCTGCCAGAGTAAGTGGTGGAGGCTGTTACAATTGCACCACTTAAAAGGCATTTGGATGGGTTTGGAGGGATGCTGGCTGGTGGGACTAGATTGGGTTGGGATATATGGACGGGTTGGACCGAAGGGTCTGTTTCCGTGCTGTACATCTCTGACTACATGACTTTACCATGAAGTGTATAAGTCCTGCTCTGATTTGCCTTTCCAAAACGCATAGAGGTGTACAGCACGGAAACTGGCCCTTCAGCCCAATGTGTCTGTGCTGACCAGGTTTCTTAAACTGAATTGGTCCCATTTATCTGCATTTGACCCATGTCTCTAAACCTTTCCTGTCCATGTATCTGCCCAAAGATCTTTTAAATGTTGCATTTGTACCTGCCACGACATTGTCCTCTGGCAGTTTGTTTCAAATACACACCACCCACTGGGTGAAAAGGTGGCCCCTCAGCTCCTTCTGAAATCTAGGTTAAAAACAATGACCGCAGATGCTGGAAACCAGAGTCTAGATCAGAGTGGTGCTGGAAAAGCACAGCACTTCAGGCAGCATCCGAGGAAAATCGATGTTTCGGGCAAAAGCCCTTCATCAGGAATACAGGCAGAGTGCCTGAAGGGGGGAGAGATAAAATCTTGCCTCTCACCTTAAATCTATGGCCTCTAGCCTTGGACTGCCCTATCCTGAGAAAAAGACTGTTGCTGTTCACCTTGTCTATGCCCCTCATGATTTTATAAACCTCTATAAGGTCAGCCTTTTCCGCTCCAGGGAGATAAGTCCCAGCCTGTCCAGACACTCCTTATAACTCAAGCGCTCCAGTCTTGGTGACATCCATTTTTGCGCCCTTTCCAGTTTAATAACGTCCTTTGTACAGCAAGGTGACCAGAATTATTCACAGTAGTCCAAATGTGTCACCAATGTCTTGCACAGCCATAATGTGACACCTGAGCTTCTGTACTGAATGCTCTGATCAGGGCAGGCAAGCGTGCCAAATGCTTTCTTCACTACCCTGTCTACCTGCCATAGAAATGTACAGCACGGAAAGCAGACCCTTCAGTCCAACCCGTCCATGCCGACCAGATATCCCAACCCAATCTAGTCCCACCTGCCAGCACCCGGCCCATATCCCTCCAAACCCTTCCTATTCATATACCCATCCAAAAGCCTTTTAAATGTTGCAATTGTACCAGCCTCCACCACTTCCTTTGGCAGCTCATTCCATACACATACCTCCCTCTGAGTGATAAATTTGCCCCATTAGGTCTGTTTTATATCTTTCCTCTCTCACCCTAATCCTATGCCCTCTATGTACGGCCCTGGTTTGTCTAGCCAAAACGCGACACCTCGCATTTATCTGAACGAAACACCTTTCTCCATCTAGCGTCTGTACACACCAGTGAGTTCAAAGTGGCGGGAGAACAATCAAATTAGCCTGACAAGATCTGTGCGTGTATATTTACTGATGGTGCACGTGCCGTGGTCCAACTGCCTCCATCTTCTCTCACTGCAGGAAGAGGTTCAGGTGCTTGTCAGACCTGCAGCAACATCAGTGAATTCACTGGTGTCTCAGTGCTGAACTTGAGCTCATACCGGAGAGAGGTCACTTACCTGCTCCAGATGTCAGAAGAGACTCATCTGAACTGGTTGCACACCAGTCAGTCCACACTGTCGGACGATCTTCCAAATGGATTACAGCAAATTTTATCCCACGTCCTGTCGAGCTGATGTCCCATCCATGTGAACGTGTTGATGGAACAAGAGACCGTTCAGGTGCTCTCGTTGCAGGCTTGTGTTCAGACCATCATCTCAATTCACTGAACGTCAGCGCGTGTGTGGTGGGGGAGGTCAAGTGTGGAAAGGGGTTCAGTTGGTCATCCTACCTCAGAAAATACAATGTACCAGCGCCAGTAAAAATCTATTTCTGAGAATCTAATCTGAGCAGAAATTTTCAAAGCAAAATGTGTCTGCTAAATCATCAACATGAATCATAAGCAGGTGTACGATCTACAAGAGATGCTGCAAAGAAGTTACCAAAGATCCTCCAGTTTTATCGTCCAAAACCAATGGCCACTTCCATCCAGAAGAACAAAGGCTGCAGATGCATGGGAATGCCACCACCTTCAGGTTCCCCTGTGAGCCACTCACCATGCTGACTTGGAAATATATCGCTGTTCTTTCACTGTCACTGGACCCAAACCTTGGAATTTCCTCCCTAATGGCATTGTGGGTCACCCCACTGCAAGTGGACTGCCCAGATTCAAGACAGCAGCTCACCACCACCTTCTCAAGGGAAACTAGGGACAGACAGTAAATGCAGGCCACCCAGCGGTGCCCACGTCCCGCAGATGAATAAAAAGAAACATTCACACTGCCGGTAGGCTGCTTACCTGGTCAACGTGTGGGAGAGATTCACTTTGTTATCCCAACTTGGGCGCTGAGATACCAGTGAATGCACGAGTGACTGTCATAACTGCTGCAGTTAAAGAGACATACAGGACTGAATCGTATTCGTTCTGACCCGTTGGTGTTTGCTACTGCTGGTAATAATAATCCCTGCAACTGGGCTGGGGTTTAATAGTCTGGATAAATGCCAAATAGGTCAGCCCATGTGTTACCACATCGTTGTCTTTCCCAGCTGGACCATTGATCATTCCTGAGCAGAGCACGGAAAGGACAGTCTGGGGGGGGGCAGGATTGTACAGCCGAAACCTGTCGGGACACGGTCCTCCAGAGTCCCGCTGAGAGGGACAAACAGCACTTTGGTCTTCCTCATCTCTCTTCACTGACAGCGAAGTCAGGGTTGATCCTGAGGTGAGGAAGAAACGTATCCCGGCCGCTCTCCTCAGTTGCTCACAGCTCCGAGAGTGCGAACACAAGCTCCTTCGCAACTGGGGTTTCGAGTCAGCGAGGACCACGGGGAGTGGGGGGGGGGAAACGTGCTGTCAAATCAGAGACTGGGGTCCAACTGGGATTTCGTCCTGACTGAAAGTGTGGCATCAGGTTTACATTTCTAGTCTGAGAATGCCTGCTGCAGTTCTTTTGTGAAGATGTAACGTGTTCATCCACTGGGAAGGAATTCACTCCCTGTCCCATCTACTGACATCCCAACAAATTCACACTCCTGAGATAACTTTTAAATTCCCAGACTGTGGGAGGTGTATCAAATGTGTTGGGAACATATGCACCATCAACATGTTTGCGCTGACCCGAGACAGTTCAGATGTCACTCTGCTAGGACGGGGCTCAAGCAGTTACTTCAATTCACTGTCCGTCAGGGAGTTCACACTGAGGAGGGACTGTTCACCCGCTCAGAGTGTGGGAAGGGTTTCAATCAGCCAGCCCATCATTACAGTGATTGGAACTTGCTGTTAATCACATACAAGACTGAATCATGTACATTTGTATCTGTTGGGGCTGATGTAGAAAATCCCCAGCCCACTTAGAAGTGTGAACGCCGTTGATAAAATACAAATAAATCAGCTTGATGTTAAATGCAGCAAATGCATGCCTTTTTGATATGTTTGACTCAGGTCAGTTACTTTCTCATCTGTCTTCATTGTACATGAGCACACTCACACCGCAGGAAAACAGTTCATTGACTCTTAATGTGAGATTTGATCATTCGACCACTCTACTGAGGTAAAGGATGCTCAATTGGAATTCATCCATTTGACCGGAAATTCCTTTTAAATACCAGATACCAAATATATATTCTCCCAAATATATAAATTCAAAGAAATCTTATATGAGAAGAAATATAATTGATTCAGAGTTGTAATGTAGAATTTTGAATTAGATTACTTACAGTGTGGAAGCAGGCCCTTCGGCCCAACAAGTCCATACCGACCCTCCGAAGCGCAACCCACCCAGACCCATTCCCCTACATTTACCCCTTCACCTAACACTATGGGCAATTTAGCATGGCCAATTCACCTAACCTGCACATTTTGGACTGTGGGAGGAAACCGGAACACCCGGAGGAAACCCACACAGACACAGGGAGACTGTGCAAACTCAACACAGACAGTCGCCTGAGGCGGGAATTGGACCTGGGTCTCTGGTGCTGTGAGGAAGCAGTGCTAACTGCCGTGCCACCGTGCTGCCCATTATGGAGGAATACATCCGTACAATCAAACCTTTTAATTTGTGTCTTGTTTTATCAAAGCTTTTTGTTTTATCCTTATTGGGATAATTCATGAAAATACCAATTCAATGGAAAAGTTAAAGTTTATGCTGCATGAAAGGGAGGTGCTGATTGGTTGGCCTGGGGACTTTGGTGGAGACTTTGCTATTTGTCACGTTTCTTATGATTGCAAGACAAAATGTCCCTTTTTTTTCAGCAATATTCAAGTTCTATACTACCAAACAAACAAATTTTAATTTTAAACATAGTGTCCCTGTGTAATTGAAATTATCTGCTGTCAATTTCCCACAATAAGTTAACCTAAATGGAGACATAAACATCCTTATCATATCTAACAGATTTCTGTGTGTTTATAAAGGTTGATCAGAGGAAGCTAATCCCCTCTGGACATTGCTGACTATGAAGGTCTCCAGAGACAAGAGTCTTTACCCCAAGCACAAATTCAAGATTCTCTCTTCCCACACATTAATGGGTTATTGATGGGCTGGCCGATTCTATAATTCTGTTTAATTGATCTTCAGTTTTGATAACCAAACAATGAAATGTTCCGTATATTCCCTTAATCTGACTTTGAACAAACTTCTTTATGCAATTTGTATGAATCGTCATATTAAGTTGTAATATATTCTGATTTAAACACGTTCTTTGGAACAATTCTGAGAGTTTAAAATATCATGATAACAACAAATGATTATTAAAAACTGTAAGAGCTATGGACACTGGAAATCAGAACATGTTCACTGGACCCGAAACGTTAACTCTGATTTCTCTTCACAGATGCTGCCAGACTTGCTTTTCCAGCAATTTCTGTTTTTGTTTCTGAACAAATAATTATTGTTAACGCTACAAGTAGATGTACAACTAAAACTATAGTGAATTATCTGTTCCCTGGCTAATAGCCAGTGCCACTGCATAGTTGATGTTTTGAGATGAGCGATCCTTCCACATAATAACTCCTCCAGCAGTTTATGCTTATGGAGTCATAGAGTTATGGAAATCTACAGCACGGAAAGCAGACCCTTCAGTCCAACCCGTCCATGCTGACCAGATATCCCAACCCAATCTAGACCCACCTGCCAGCATATAGCCATATCCCTCCAAACCCTTTCTATTCATATAGCCTTCTGGATGCCTTTTAAATGTTGCAATTGTACCAGCCTCTACCACTTCCTCTGGCAGCTCATTCCATACACGTACCACCCTCTGCTTGAAAACGATGCCCCTTACGTCTCTTTTATATCTTCCCCTCTCACCCTAAACCTATGCCCTCTAGTTCTGGACTCCCCCACCCCAGGGAAAAGACTTTGTCAATTTATCCTATCCATGCCCCTTATAATTTTGTAAACCTTTATAAGGTCACCCCTCAGCCTCTGATGCTCCAGGGAAAACAGCCCCAGCCTGTTCAGCCTCTCCCTATAGCTCAAATCCTC
Organism: Hemiscyllium ocellatum; assembly: GCF_020745735.1. NCBI lineage: Eukaryota > Metazoa > Chordata > Chondrichthyes > Orectolobiformes > Hemiscylliidae > Hemiscyllium > Hemiscyllium ocellatum. The sequence goes on from NC_083427.1 coordinate 3,776,624, forward strand.
CAACCCTAGCAACATCCGTGTAAATCTTTTCTGAACTCTTTCAAGTTTCACAATATCTTTCCAATAGGAAGGAGACCAGAATTGCACGCAATATTCCAACAGTGGCCTAACCAATGTCCTGTACAGCTGCAACATTACTTCCCAACTCCTGTACTCAATACTCCGACCAATAAAAGCTTACCAAACGCCTTCTTCATTATCCTCTCTACCTGCGACTCCACTTTCAAGGATTTATGAACCTGCACTCCAAGGTCTCTTTGTTCAGCAACACTCCCTCACACCTTACCTGATCTCCAAAATCTGCAGTTCTTTGTTGTATTTGAGCACAACCTATACCTGTAATAGTATGGTGATCAGGGCAATAGGGTTGATGTGCTGTATGTGTGAATGTTGTGTTCCCTTTACAGTGGTATTTCTTGTCAATTATCCTGATGAGTGCAAGACGAACAACTTTGACAAAGTTTGACTTTTGTCACCAATCAAGTTCTGTACGAGCAACAACAGTTAAACAAAGGGTACAACTCCAAAGGTATGTAGAGGCAGAGGGCCTTAGTGCAGAAGTCATTAAATGTGACAGTGTAGGTTGACAGAGTGCTCAATAAAACATACACTGTCCTCGGGGTATGGAATGTGAATGCAAGCCGTTCTACTGCTCTTGTATAAGAGAGTAGCCTCAGCTGAGATGGGGCAGCTCAGTTCTGGGCTCTGCATTTTAGAAAGAAAATTAAAGCAATGGAGAGAGGGTGGAAACGTTTCACTTATGAAAATAGGTTGGCTGTGAAAGTTAGTTGGATTGGCCATGCTAAATTGCCCATAGTGTTCAGGGATGTGCAGGCTGGGTGAGTTAGCCATGGGAAATGCGGGGATGAGTCAGGGTGGGTCTTGGGAGGGTCGGTGTTGACCCAGTGGGCCGAATGGCCGGGTTCAATGATCATTCTGTGATACTCTGGCTCCCACAGTGGGAGAGCAGGTGCGCAGGCGCAGAGCCGATGGTCAGACAGAGCATGCGTGGAGTGGGTGATGGCGTCCGGGGGAGTTGTATTCTCGGCTCCGAAAACATTACCAAATGAGGCGGGCGGAACGGGCCGGTGGACCTGGCGGGTGAAGGGGCAGGCTCTGTGAACGTCTCGTGTAAGCTGAAAAGCCGGCAAGATAACTTCCGGCGGCGCCGTTTGCCCGGACGCGAGCGAATCGGGCACGGGGTGGGGGGGGCTTTGGCTCAGGAGCAGGGCCCCAGGGCGGCGGCCGCCATCTTTGTTGGGGGCGATGCGGCTGTTGTGTGCTTGTGAGGCCGCCATCTTTGTGAGGGGCAGTGTCTGGACTGACTGGGCGGAGCTTGCTGCCCATTGTTCATGACGTGGAGGAGCCGGTGTTGGACGAAGCTAAAAATCACACAACACCAGGTTATAGTCCAACAGGTTTATTTGGAAGCACTGGCTTTCGGAGTGCTGCTCCTTCGTCAAGTAGCCAGTGGTGCAGGATCATAATTCACAGAATTGAGAGCACAAGATCGTAGTATCATGCAACTGATACGATGTATTGAACAAACTGAGATTGCTGTTCAGTCTTTCAACTTTTAGAATGGATTGCAGGTTTTGATTCATTAATATGTCAATGCTAGAACTTCTTTCAAGTCACATTGTTCAGACAACTGGTCCATCAAGCTGCACAGTATTGGCGTTTCATTTACGTGTTACTGAGGATTATATCTGCAATAAATGCCATTGGTTGCGAATCCTATCAGATCGAATGGATCGGTTGGAGCGACAGTTAGAGGCAGTGAGGAATTTACAAGAGCAAGGGGATGTGATGGATGGCAGTTCTAGGAAGTCGCAGATACAGTCACATAGATGCGTCAACTCCAGGAAAGGTAAGAGAGGTGGGCAGGTAGTGCAGGAGCCTTCTGTGGCTATCCCCATTTCAAACTGGTATGCTGTTTTGGAAAATGTAGGGGGTGATGGATTCTCAGGGGAATGTAGCACAATAGCCAAGTTTCTGGTATCGAGACTGGCTCTGATGCAGTGAGGGGTACATCAGGTTCCACGAGATGAATTGTGTTCGGGGACTCTCTAGTCCGAGATACAGGCAGACGTTTCTGTGGCCAGCAGCGAAAAATCAGAATGGTGTGTTGCCTCCCTGGTGCCAGGATCAAGGAGGTCTCAAACAGGGTGCAGAATGTTCTCAAGGGGAGAGGGCCCAACAGGTGGTCATTGTACACATTGGAATCAATGACATAGGATGGGGAAAGGATGAGATTATGAAGGGAGAATATAGAGAGTTAGGCAGGAATTTAAAAAGGAGGTCTTCAAGAGTAGTAATACCTGGATTACTTCCGGTACTACGAGGTAGTGAGGGTAGAAATAGGAGGATAGATCAGATGAATGCAGAGCTGAGGAGCTGATGTATGGGAGAATGATTCATATTCTTGGATCATTGGAATCTCTTCTGCAAATGTTTGCAGGTAAAGAGACGGCTGGAAAATGGGAAGCCTTTAGAAATGAGATAATGAGAGTCCAGAGACAGTATATTTGTGTTCGGGTGAAAGGAAAGACTGGTAGGTGTAGCGAGTGCTGGATGACTAAAGAAATTGAGGGTTTGGTTAAGAAAAAGAAGGAAGCATATGTCAGGTATAGACAGGATAGATCGAGGGAATCCTTAGAAGAGTATAAAGGCAGTAGGACTAAAGAGGGAAATCAGGAGGACATGAGATAAGTTTGGCAAATAGAGTTAAGGAGACTCCAAAGGGTTTTTACAAATACATTAAGGACAAAAGGGTAACTAGGGAGAGAATAGGGCCCCTCAACGACCAGCAAGGCGGCCTTTGTGTGGAGCCACAGGAGATGGGGGACACACTAAACGAGTATATTGCGAGTTACTGTAGAAAAGGACATGGATTATAAAGAAGGTAGGGAAATAGATGGTGACATCTTGAGAAATGTCCATATTACAGAGGAGGAAGTGCTGGATGTCTTGAAACCATAAAAGTGGATAATTCCCCAGGACCTGATCAGGTGTACCCTAGAACTCTGTGGGAAGCTAGAGAAGTGATTGCTGGGCCTCTTGCTGAGACATTTATATTATCGATAGTCACAGGTGAGGTGCCGGAAGACTGGATGTTGGCTAATATGGTGCCACTGTTTAAGAAAACTGGTAAAGACAAGCCAGGGAACTATAGACTGGTGAGCCTGATGTCGGTGGTGTGCAAGTTGTTGGGGGGAATCCTGAGGGACGGGATGTACATGTGTTTGGAAAGGCAAGGACTGATTAGGGATAGTCAACATGGCTTTGTGCGTGGGAAATCATGTCTCACAAAGTTGATTAAGTCTTTGGAAGAAGTAACAAAGAATTGATGAGGGCAGAGCAGTAGACATGCATTAAGGTGTTCGACAAGGTTTCCTATGGGAGACAGGTTAGCAAGGTTAGATCTCATGGAATACAGGGAGAACTAGCCATTTGGATACAAAACTGGCTCAAAGGTAGAAGACAGAGGGTGGTGGTGGAGGGTTGTTTTTCAGACTGGAGGCCTGTGACTAGTGGGTCCACTACTTTTTGTCATTTATATAAATGATTTGGATGTGAGCATAAGAGGTACAGTTAGTAAGTCTGTAGATGACACCAAAATTGGAGGTGTAGTGGACAGCGAAGAAGGTTACCTCAGATTACAATGGGATCTTGATCAGATGGGCCAGTGGGCTGAGGAGTGGCAGATGGAGTTTCATTTAGATAAATGTGAGATTTATGCAGCAGTTCTGGTCTCCTTCCTATCGGAAGGATGTTGTGAAACCTGAAAGGGTTCAGAAAAGATTTACAAGCATGTTGCCAGAATTGGAGGATTTGAGCTACCAAGAGAGGTTGAATAGGCTGGGGCTGTTTTCCCTGGAGCATCAAAGGCTGAGAGGTGACCTTATAGAAGTTTATAAATTCATTAGGGGCATGGATAGGATAAATATACAGTCTTTTCCCTGGGAGTCCAGAACTAGAGGGCATAGATTTAGGGTGAGAGGGGAAAGATATAAAAGAGACCTCAGGGACAACATTTTCACACAGAGGGTGGTACGTGTATGGAATGAGCTGCCAGAGGAAGTGGTGGAGGCTGGTACAATTGCAGCATTTAAAAGGCATCTGGATAGGTATATGAATAGGAAGGGTTGCAGCGATATGGGCCGGCTGCTGACAAGTTGGACTAGATTAGGTTGGGATATCTAATCGGCATGGACGGGTTGGACCGAAGGGTCTGTTTCTGTGCTGTATGTCTCTATGACTCTAACTGCTGCTCTCCTCAATGCACTATCTCTTGAGGTGTACTTCCCCCATGTGTCTAAAGATCTGCAGCTCAGAAGACACATGACAAAGAACTATGGATGGTGGGAATTTGAAACAAAATTCGCTGGAGAAATGCAGCTGGCATGTCTGATGTGTGAAGAGAAAGCAGAATTAAATTTTCGAGTCTGGCGTTCTGTCGCAGGATTTTGCCAGGCCTGCTGAATTTCTCCAGTGATATGTGTTTTTTTTTTCAGAAGTGCACAGCCCTGTGCCACTGTGATCACAGTGAGTGGCAGGTGTACGCAAGGAAACATACATCATCATTCTCAGCTCGGAGGAGAAAATGTTGTGAATTCCTCTCTTGTACTGACAAGGATGGATTTTGGACATTCCTTTTCTGGGGATCAGAAGGGGAGAATAGTCACACAACAGACTCAAATTTGTAGAAATACTTGTGTCTCTTCTGAATGTCAACCCTGCTCACAGATTTTGATTTTGCAAACTTTGATTTCCAGGATAGTCAAAGAGGATGTGCAGTGACATCACCTGTTCCCCGGAGAGTTTCTCAACTGTGAATTTTTTCTCTGGCTCCAATGAAATCATAGAATCGTAAATAAATCGTAGAATATAGACCCCAGTGCTGCTGATATCTTTCAAGCTGCTGATACTGGCAGGGAAATGTAAGCTGAAGTGGTTTCAGAGGTGAGTATTTGTGACCATTTATCTACAATATTGAGCTTTTGTTGTGCTCTGTTATATGTGTGAGACGTTCCAAGATTCTGGGGCTGGTGTGACTCTTTGTGGATCAGAGGCCATCTTCATCCATTCTCCTCTCTGATCACCTTTCTGTCATTGACAGACTTCCTCTGACTCTTACAATGGGTGTGTTTTGATGACGTTTTGATTTTGCTGTAACTTCTGTTGACTGTTTTGAAATGTAACTCCTACCATTGCCCATCACTGACCATCTGCTGTCTTAGCAGTCTCAGTAGTTTTAAATTCTCACAGTCAGGAACTTTCCCCTTTCCGATTGTCAGTTTTATTTCTACTCCTGAGCTTTTAATGACCATCAAATTCGACAGGGTTTCGGTCCTCCAGTGTAAAGCTAGATCTGTAGGACGTGCATCCCAAAACTGGCGTGTCATGTCCCTGCAGCTGCTCACAACAGGCAATGTACCCAGCCAGCTCCTGCTTGCAACACCAAAACAACGCTGTCAAATATTAGGTTTGATTCTGTGGTTGCAGAACGTTTGCTAAATAAATCTGAGTGTGCTAAATATTATGAAGACAATCAATTTAGGCAGTTGGCTTGCACACTTGAGATTACCCGAAGTTGCTTACAATCATGCATATGGTCCTATTCTTAGCAGACAGTGCTACTGTATCAATTCACCTAAACAGCCATTCTCTCATTCAGTTCTCAGGGACTTGCCTTGACCATTTGAACGCCAAGCTGTCTGCTTTATATTTAAACAAAAAATGTACCTATTAATCATTCACTAATTGGTGCAATGCCCAGCAGCTTGCCTTAACCAATCAGCATCTCTTTTTGTCACAGTATAAAACATTGTTCCCTTCATTGTTCTTGCAAATGTCCTGATGAATGCAAGACAAGGTTAGAGACAGTGTCTCTTTTCCCAGCAGTTTTTGACGTTCTTATACCGCTGTGGGGTGAACGTGCCCCCGCAATGCTATTACTGTAATAAAATGTTCTTTAACAGGTGTGTTACAATGCACCGAAACACATGAACAGATATGAGGCAATAATACCTTGGTCGCAGAAGTAGCGTGGTAGGAGCTATCTTAAAGTAGGAACATCAGATGGAGCGTTAGAGACGTTTAGGCAGGAAATCCCGGAGCTTAAGACCTTAGAAGCTGAATAAGTGGCCATGAATGCAGGAGTGATTAAGATTGGAAATACTCAAGAAGCCAGACTTGGATCAGTTTTCAAGGTGGGAACATAAGAATTCAGAGCAGGATTAGACTGCTCAGCCTTTTGAACCTGTACGGCTGAAATGGTTCCACCTAGCTCCCATCTTCTCGACTGGCGCCATAACCCTTGATATCTTTGTCTGCCAAAAATTGATGTAATTCTGCCTTGGATAAATTCAGTGACAAAACCTTCATTACCTTCTGGGGAGAGATATCAATGGTTGTGTTACTGCAGGCGATCACAAGACATAGCTGAAAAATGTGTTGCTGGAAAAGGCAGCATCCAAGGAGCAGGAGAATCGACGTTTCGGGCATAAGCCCTTCTTCAAGAATGAGGAAGGTGTGCCAATCAGGGTAAGATAAAAGGTAGGGAGGAGGGACTTGGGGGAGGGGCATTGGGAATGTGATAGGAGGTTAAGGTGAGGGTGATAGGCTGGAGAGGGGCTGGGGGCAGAGAGGTCGGGAAGAAGATTGCAGGTCAAGAAGGCGGTGTTGAGTCTGAGGGTTGGGACTGAGATAAGGTGGAGGGGAGGGCAAATTAGGAAACTGGAGAAATCTGCATTCATCCCTTGTGGTTGGAGGGTTCCCAGGCGGAAGATGAGGCGCTCTTCCTCCAACCGTCGTGTTGTTATGTTCTGGCGATGGAGGAGTCCAAGGACCTGCATGTCCTCGGTGGAGTGGGAGGGAGAGTTAAAGTGTTCAGCCACGGGGTGGTTGGGTTGGTTGGTCCGGGCGTCCCAGAGGTGTTCTCTGAAACGTTCTGCCAGTAGGCGGCCTGTCTCCCCAATGTAGAGGAGGCCACATCGGGTGCAGCAGATGCATTAAATGATGTGTGTGGAGGTGCAGGTGAATTTGTGACGGATATGGAAGGATCCCTTGTGGCCTTGGAGGGAAGTGAGGGGGGAGGTGTGGGCGCAGGTTTTGCATTTCTTGCGTTTGCAGGGGAAGGTGCCGGGAGTGGAGGTTGGGTTGGTGGGGGGTGTGGACCTGACGAGGGAGTTGCGGAGGGAGTGGTCTTTCCAGAACGCTGATAGGGGAGGGGAGGGAAATATATCCCTGGTGGTGGAGTCTGTTTGGAGGTGGCGGAAATGGCGGCGGATGATACGTTGTATGCGGAGGTTGGTGGGGTGGTAGGTGAGAACCAGTGGGGTTCTGTCTTGGTGGCGGTTGGAGGGGCGGGGCTCAAGGGCAGAGGAGCGGGAAGTAGAGGAGATGTAGCGGAGAGCATCGTCATCCACGTCTGAGGGGAAATTGCGGTCCTTGAAGAAGGACGCCATCTGGGTTGTTCGGTGTTGGAACTGGTCCTCCTGGGAGCAGATGCGGCGGAGACAAAGGAATTGGGAATATGGGATGGCGTTTTTACAGGGGGCTGGGTGGGAGGAGGTGTAATCTAGGTAGTTGTGGGAGTCAGTTGGTTAATAGTAAATGTTCGTGTTGAGTCGGTTGCCCGAGGTAGAAATGGAGAGGTCTAGGAAAGGGAGGGAGGAGTCTGAGACGGTCCAGCTAAATTTGAGATCGGGGTGGAAGGTGTTAGTAAAGTGGATGAACTGTTCAATCTCCTTGTGAGAGCACGAGGCAGCGCCGATACAGTCATCGATGTAGCGGAGGAAAAGGTGGGGGGTGGTGCTAGTGTAGCTTCGGAAGATGGACTGTTCAACATATCCGACGAAGAGGCAGGCATAGCTGGGGCCCATGCGGGTGCCCATGGCAACTCCTTTGGTTTGGAGGAAGTGGGAGGATTGTTCACAGGGAGGACCAGTTCAGTCAGTCGAAGGAGGGTGTCAGTGGAAGGATACTGGTTGGTGCGGCGGGAAAGGAAGAAGCGGAGGGCTTTGAGTCCTTCGTGATGGGGGATGGAGGTGTACAGGGACTGGATGTCCATGGTGAAGATAAGGCATTGGGGACCGGGAAAGCGAAAATCAAGGAGGAGGTGGAGGGCGTGGGTGGTGTCCCGAACGTAGGTGGGGAGTTCTTGGACTAAGGGGGACAGGCCAGTGTCGAGGTATGCAGAGATGAGTTCGGTGGGGCAGGAGCAGGCTGAGACAATGGGTCGGCCGGGGCAGTCAGGTTTGTGGATTTTGGGCAGGAGGTAGAAACGGGCGGTGCGAGGTTGTGGGACTATGAGGTTGGAGGTGGTGGATAGGAGATCCCCTGAGGTGATGAGGTTATGGATGGTCTGGGAGATGATGGTTTGGTGGTGGGAGGTGGGGTCATGGTCAAGGGGGCAGTAGGAGGAGGTGTCCGCGAGCTGACGTTTAGCCTCAGCAATGTAAAGATCGGTGCGCCAAAGTACCACCACACCTCCCTTGTCTGCCGGTTTGGTAGTGAGGTTGGGATTGGAGCAGAGGGAGTGGAGGGCTGCACGTTCAGAGGGTGAGAGGTTGGAGTGGGTGAGAGGGGTGGAGAGGTTGAGGTGGTTAATGTCGCGGCGGCAGTTGGCTATGAAGAGATCGAGGGCGGGTAAGAGGCCAGCACGGGGTGTCCAGGTGGATGGGGTGTGTTGGAGATGGGAGAAGGGGTCGTCAGAGGGTGGGTGAGAATCCTGGTCAAAGAAGTAGGCGCGGAGGCGAAGGCGGCGGAAGAATTGTTTGATGTCTCGTTCATCTGGGAGCGTAGGGGGATGAAGGTGGGGCCTCTGCTGAGGACTGATCTTTCATCCTCAGAGAGGGGGAGGTCTGGAGGGATGGTGAAAATGCAGCAGGGCTGGGAGCTAAGACCTGCTGTGGGGCTGGAGCTGGGAGTGGGGGGGCAGGGTTAGGCGTAGGGGCGGAGATCGGCGCGGGGGCGGAGATCGGCGCGGAGCGGGGATCGACGCGGGGGCGGAGACACATGCGGCGGGGGCGGAGACACATGCGGCGTGGTCGTTGTGCAGGTGAGTGACGTCACTGGGGGCGGAAGTGGCTGCGGCGACAGCAGAAACGGTGTTGTTCCGGGTGGCTGTGGACCCCGCGGAAGCCGCGAATCTGTTGGCGATGGTCTTCCTGGCGATCGTGGAGGCGGTTGTGTGGGCGGCGATCGCGGAGGCTGCATGGTCGGTGGGGGCGGAAGTGACGTTCTTGTTCGCGGCAGTGGTTGCAGTAGCGGCCGCGTGGTTAATGGCACCCGAGCGGTTCCGGAGGCAGATGGAAGATTCTGGAATGGTTGAGGAATCCGGAGTGTGGGGGTAAGTACACGAAAGTTTTTGGTACTTACTGTCTTTAATTTCCGATATGGCTAGGAAGAACTGTTTGTTTAGTGTATGGATTCTTCTGTGGATGAAGTACAGTAGAGGTTCTTTGCAGGTCTGTGTCCTGAGCAGGGGTCGGGCTGATTGCAGGGAATGTAGGTAGCGACGCATGGCTGCAAGTGTGGAGCAGAGGATCCAGAGGGACGTCTGTTGCTGGAGGCTTCGAATTTGTTTTAGGTACTGGTTGTCCTGGTTGGGTCCAAATGTTGTTGGTCTGAACGTGGCCCCGAGTCCATGCAGGGTCAGTCGGTTCTGAAGACAGGAGCAGAGGAAGCAGATGTGGCTGTGGTAGTGAGTCTGTTTGAGAATACGGCTGAAGAGCTTCAGGGCAGAGGAGATGACCTGGGGTGAGCAGTGAGAGAGGGTCTCACTGAGATCTTTGTAGAGGGAGGAAGAGAGCTTCTTCAAGGAAGGCATCCTTGCAAGAGTGCCTCATCTTCTGCCTAGGAACCCTCCAACCACAAGGGACGAATGCAGATTTCTCCAGCTTCCGATTTCCCCTCCCCCCGCCTTATCTCAGTCCCAACCCTTGGACTCAGCACCACCTTCTTGACCTGCAATCTTCTTCGCAATCTCTTCCCCCCCACCCGGCCTACCACCCTCACCTTAACCTCCTTCCACCTATCGCATTCCCAACGCCCCTCCCCCAAGTCCCTCCTCCCTACCTTTTCTCTTAGCCTGATTGGCACACCTTCCTCCTTCCTGAAGAAGGGCTTATGCCCGAAACGTCGATTCTCCTGTTCCTTGGATGCTGCCTGACCTGCTGTGATTTCCAGCAACACATTTTTCAGCTCTGATCTCCAGCATCTGCAGTCCTCGCTTTCTCCTAGATCACAAGACATAGACAATAGGCAATAGGTACAAGAGTAGGCCATTCTGCCCTCCGAGCCAGCACCACCATTCATTATGATCATGGCTGATCATCTTCAATCAGTGTCCTGCTCCTGCCTTATCCCCATAACCCTTGATTCCACTATCCTTAAGAACTCTACCCAACTCTTTCTTAAAAGTATCCAGAGACTTGGCCTCCACAGCCTTTTGGGGCAGAATATTCCACACGCCGACCACTCTCTGGGTGAAGAAGTTTCTCCTCAACTCTGTTCTAAATGGCCTACCCCTTATTTTTGAACTGGGTCCTCTGCTTTGGGACTCACCCATCAGCGGAAACATGCTTCCTGCCTCCAGAGTGTCCAATCCTTTCATAATCTTATACATCTCAATCACGTCCCCTCTCCGCCTTCTAAACTCAAGGGTATACAAGCCCAGTCACTCCAATCTTTCAACGTAAGGTAGTCCCGCCATTCCAGGAATTGACCTCGTGAACCTACGCTGCACTCCCTCAATAGCCAGAATGTCTTTCCTCAAATTTGGAGACCAAAACTGCACACAATACTCCAGGTGCAGTCTCATCAGTGCCCTGTACAGCTGCAGAAGGACCTCTTTGCTTCTACACTCAATCCCTCTTGTTATGAAGGCCAGCATGCTATTAGCTTTCTTCACTACCTGCTGTACCTGCATGCTTGCTTCCATTGACTGATGTACAAGAACACCTAGATCTCTCTGTACTGCCCCTTTACCTAACTTGACTCCATTTAGGTAGTAATCTGCCTTCCTGTTCTTGCCACCAAAGTGGATAACCATACATTTATCCACAGTAAACTGCATCTGCCATGCATCTGTCCACTCTCCTAGCCTGTCCAGCTCACCCTGTAATGTCCTAACATCATCCTCACATTTCCCCTGCCACTCAGCTTTGTATCATGAGCAAATTTGCTAATATTACTTTCAATACCATCATCTATATCATTAATGTATATTGTAAAAAGCTGCGGTCCCAGCACTGATCCCTGCGGTACCCCACTGGTCACCGCCTGCCATTCCGAAAGGGAGCCGTTTATCACTATTCTTTGTTTCCTGTCAGCCAAGCAATTTTCAATCCATGTCAGTATTTTGCCCCTAATACCATGTGCCCTAATTTTGCTCACTAACCTCAAGTGTGGGACTTTATCAAAGGCTTTCTGAAAGTCCAGGTACATTACATCTACTGGATCTCCCTCATCCATCTTCAGAGTTACATCCTCAAAAAATTCCAGAACATTAGTCAAGCATGATTTGCCCTTCATACATCCATGCTGACTCTGACCTATCCTGTTACTGCTATCTAGATGTGTCGTAATTTCATCCTTTATAATTGACTCCAGCATCTTTCCCACCACTGAGGTCAGACTAACTGGTCTACAATTCCCTGCTTTCTCTCTCCCTCCTTTCTTAAAAAGTGGAACAACATTAGCCACCCTCCAATCCGCAGGAACTGATCCTGAATCTATAGAACATTGGAAAATGATCACCAATGCATCCATGATTTCTAGAGCCACCACCGTAGACCATCAGGCCCCGGGAACTTATCAGCCTTCAGACCTAACAGTCTCTCCAACACTAATTCCTGGCAAATATAAATTCCCTTCAGTTCAGGTCCTTCAGCCACTGTTACATCTGGGAGATTGCGTGTGTCTTCCCCAGTGAAGACAGATCTGAAGTACCAATTCAACTCTTCTGCCATTTCTTTGTTCCCTGTAATATATTCACTCGTTTCTGTCTTCAAGGGCCCAATTTTAGTGTCAACTATTTATTTTCCTTTCACATACCTAAAAAAATGCTTTTACTATCCTCCTTTATATTTTTGGCCAGTTTACCTTCATACCTCATTTTTTCTCTGCGTATTTCCTTCTGAGTAATCCTCTGTTGTTCTTTAAAAGCTTCCCAGTCCTCCGTTTTCCCACTTATCTTTGCTATGTTATACTTTTTCTCTTTTGACTTTATATGTTTTTTAACTTCCCTCACCAGCCACGGCCGCCCCTGCCTCCTCCTGGGATCTTTCTTCCTTTTTGGAATGAACTGATCCTGCATCTTCTGCATTATACCCAGAAATACCTGCCATTATTGCTCCACTGCCATCCCTGCTAGGGTATTGCACCAATGAACTTTGGCCAGCTCCTCCCTCATAGCTCCATAGTTCCCTTTATCCAACTGAAATATTGTCACTTTTGATTGTACCCTCTCCCTTTCAAATTGAAGATTAAACGTGTTGTGATGATCACAACCAGGAAGGAAAGTTGATAATTTAAGAATATGGTGCTTCTTCAGCCATCCCCTGTGTAGGTCAGTGAGGAGATGAGTTTGGTGAGACTCAGCTCATGGACAGCAGAGTGTTAGATGTTCTCAGAATTACAGTGAGGTTAATTACGGGAGGTCAGGAGTGCTTTATGTAATGAAAGTTGTGTGATTTACAGGTATATATTAATTTTATTTATAGACTTTGCATGTCTGGGTATTGGTACTTTTGTGACAGATTTTCTTTTCAAATAAAGACCAGAGACTTTGCGGAACATTGAATTAATCCACTGTCACGCGCAGAGCAAGTGACTGCTCAAGCTTCGATGTACAGTTGCTTATACTGCGGGACCTTTCGCATATTAGGCAAATGTGATAACCACTACACTCCCAAAAAAAAAACCGCCCGGCCAGGAGCAGCTGCTCAGAGTCGTCCCCCACTGAAATGGGGGCAGCGTGGTGGCTCAGTGGTTAGCACTGCTGCCTCACAGCACCAGGGTCCCAGGTTCGATTCCAGCCTTGGGCGACTGTCAGTGTGGAGTTTGCACATTCTCCCCGTGTCTGCGTGGGTTTTCTCCAGGTGCTCCGGTTTCCTCCCACAGTTCAAAGATGTGCGGATCAGGTGAATTGGCCATGCTAAATTGCCCGTAGTGTTAAGTGCATCATTCAGAGGGAAATGGGTCTGGGTGGGTTACTGTTCGGATGGTCAGTGTGGACTGGTTGAGTCCAAGGGCCTGTTTCCACACTGTAGGGAATCTAATCTTATAAGTTTGTCAGAGTATTTCAGGATACAGGTAACATTGGTGGATGTTTAGCTCAGCAGCTTCAGAAGATGGGTTTGATTAGAAATCAACAAGTTGTTAGAAATAGAGAAAGTTTAAGCTCTCAATTCTGACAGCACAGTTTGCAAGGAAGAGACTAAGAACAATCAATTAGGTAGAACTTGAAGATTTGATATCAAGGAGTAATTTCTCTGAATTGGGATGACTTTACATTGGTGCATTGGGAAATAGCTTGACAATATTATATTTGGTGTGCATTTAAAGATTTCTCTGAGTAGTTCTCAATAGTTTGTTTTTGTTTTCATCTTAACGTGCAAAACTTCTGTAATGTCGTCAAAAAACGTTGGCCTCATTTGAATATGATTCACTTACTAAGCAACGTGATAAGTATATGATTGATAAAGAGCTGAAAATGTGTTGCTGGAAAAGCACAGCAGGTCAGGCAGCATCCAAGGAGCAGGAGAATCAACGTTTCGGGCATAAGCCCTTCTTCAGGATTGATGAAGCCAAGTTTCAATCTTGGGTCTGACTTGTCAAGCCATCCCATTAGCTGGGATCACAACAGTTAGGATAGTTCCATCTAGGGATAACAAGGGAATAGATGAGAGTTTCAGCAGCAGATTAACTGAGACTAGGGTTGAGTTGGGTGATGTTACTGAAGGGGCAGGAAGTGGTCTTAGTGAAGATGGGGATATGTTGTGAACAGTCTGATTCAACCACAAGACATTTACCAGGGAGAGAGAAGGAGTCAATGGCAGGCGGATGGAGTTTAGAGTGGAGAGTGTAGGTAATGGCTTCCTGATAGTTGGGGGGGAATTTCAGCTCCTTCAGTACTGGAGGTCAGACAAGTCAAGATGGTGTGTGACTTGGAGGGAGTTGGAGGTCATGGTGTTTACGTACGACTGGTCATTGAAAGGGATGCAGCTTGAGGGCTTACTAGACTCTGTCAGAGTACTGATTTGAATTGTGGAAGAATAAAGTAACTGAAATCTGGCACCCTTTGCCTTCTCTCTGTCTCTCGCTCTCTCACCCTCCACTTTGACCAATATGTAGCTCCAAGCTTTCAGGGAATTTCCCTTCCCTGAAGGACATTAGCGAACCAGTTGGGTTTTTATGTCAATCCAGCTACTTTCACGATCATGTTTTCCTTGTGCTGTCCTCACCAATTGCCAAGATTTGTTCAGATTGATTTCGGAACCTGCCTTTGTATTTTTTTTTGTGAGTGTTCTCTCACTCCCTCTTTTTTTTCCCTGTTTTTAAATCAGTTTCACAGAGTGTTGGAAGAGGAGGCTTTGCACTGTTCAAAAACAGGTTCTGATAGATCCACCGAATTCTGATGGCCTGACTATCACTGTAGTTTGACCATGGAAGGAAAAAGCACCGTTCCCAGTGGGGAGAAACCATGGAAGTGTGGAGACTGTGGGATGGGGTTCAGTTATCCGTCTGTGCTCGAAAGGCATCAGCGCAGTCACACCGGGGAGAGGCCGTTCACCTGCTCCGACTGCGGGAAGGGATTTGCACGGTCCTCGACCCTGATGAGACACCAGCGGGTTCACACCGGGGAGCGGCTGTTCACCTGCTCCGACTGTGGGAAGGGCTTCACTCAGTTGTACCACCTGCTGACACACCAGCGAGTTCACACTGGGGAGAGGCCGTTCAGCTGCTCCGAGTGTGGGAAGGGCTTCACTCAGTTATCCCATTTGCTGCTCCACCAGCGGGTCCATACTGGGGAGAGACCGTTTAAATGCCCCGACTGTGGGAAGTCGTTCAAAAGTTCCAGGGACCTGATGCGCCATCAGCATGTTCACACGGACGAGAGACCTTTTAAGTGCCCAGACTGTGGGAAGTGCTACAAAGGTTCCACAGAACTGATATGCCATCAGCGTTTTCACACCGATGAGAGACCGTTCAGGTGCTCGCACTGCGGGTCTGGGTTCAGGACATCGTCACAGCTGACTGTACACCAGCGGGTCCACACCGGAGAGAGACCGTTCATCTGCTCCGTCTGTGGGAAGAGATTCACTCAGTCGTCCAACCTGCTGAAACACCAGCGGGTTCACACCGGCGAGCGGCCTTTCACCTGCTTGGTGTGCGGAAAGGGCTTCAGTCAGTCGACCACCCTGCTGACCCACCAGCGGGTTCACACCGGGGAGAGGCCGTTCACTTGCTCCAAGTGCGGGAAGGGATTCGCTGATTCATCCACTCTGCGGGCACACCAGCGGGTTCACACCGGGGAGAGGCCCTTCACCTGCTCTCAGTGTGGGAAGGGATTCACTCAGTTGTTCCACCTGCGGAGACACCAGCGGGTGCACACTGGGGAGAGACCATTTACTTGTTCTGAGTGTGGGAAAGGATTCACTCAGTCGTCCCACTTGCTGAAACACCAGCGTGTTCACGAGGAGCTACAGTGATTGGATTTAGCTTTCAGTCATAAATTCCTCCAATTTGGTGCAAGGAATATTTGATATTTGCTGCTCAGTATTAACCGATTCACATACCCATGTGAAACTCTCTCTCTTCCTCAAATCCTCAAAAACATTGTATAAACTGTCATTTTCTGATATAAGGAGCAAAAGATTTCAGGCAAAGGCTGAGAACTGCAAGGGGGTGGGGGTGGGGGAGTCCCTCCATACAGATCCACACTGTTGGACCACACTTCTTAAGGCCACATGTAGAGTGAAAGGCTGGTCAGGAGGAGTAAAGCTGCTTAGAAACCGAAAAGGAAATTCCCACAGTGAAGCAGGGACATGCAGAGGGGAGGGGAGTGGAGTGAAGGGGTGGAAGGAATATCGGATGAGCTGGGGCAGGAAGAAGAGGTCAGTTGGAACGTTGGATCTGAGGATGGATATCATTGAGGCTAACAGGGCTGGGCTGGCTGTTTGGAGCAGTTGGGTCTTGAGGGGGGGGGGGCGTGGTTGTGTTGGTGAATGGAGGTGTTTTGGGTCTCAAGTCTCACTTCAGGGGGTGTAGTTGAAGGAGCCAAAGTTTAATAATTATGAGTTAGAGTGGGTTATAAGCTCACTTTTTCTGAGCAATTATTATCCTTCAGTCAGTTCAGAACTCTCCAACTCTCTTTTAGTCTCTGTGAGCACCTCTGACCATGGAGGACTCTCCTAGTCTCTATCTACACCCCTGACAGAACAGGAAACTCTTCTCCTATGTAAATATAGGATAAGGTTGTTGTGTTTATGTTTTAGCAGTGGGGTTTGACCTCACAACCTTCTGATGCAGAGGGTTATAGTCCAGATAACAGAGTGAAAGCAACATCAAATGACTTGAACTGAACAGAATGAATGGGAGGATTTGAGAAGATTTGTAAAGTAATGTATTTAATCCAGAGAGATTAAGATCTACAAGCCAGTAATGAATTGGCTGGGGGAAGCATGAAATTCCCATTTAGTTTAAAGAAAAATATACCTGAAAAGTCATTTGGGATGTTGGGCTGATACCCAGTTAGGTATTTGTTGAATTTGTGGAAGAAATAGAAATGTTGTAGAATCAATGGATGTGTTCATTGAAGTTGGAGTAAACTTGTGAAAGTGTGAGAGAGAGAGAGCCTGATTATGGAAGACTTCAGTAGCATTCCAGTAACAATTAAATCCTATTTGGATGAGTTCTCCCAAGTACGTAACTGAAGCAAAAGGAATAGCAGCACTAGCAGAAACATCTGGTATTTCTCACAGGCAGCGAGGTGGTCAAATGTTGGCACATGGAAAACCACCGAGTAGCTGGAGGAATAAACAAGAATGTGGCTGCAGGAAAAAAGGCAGGAGCTTTTCTAGCTATTAGAAAGGATAATATAAGTAATGTTGGGAAACCAGCAGGTTTCATTACATAAGATAGGTCAAAACAAATTTCCACGCTGGAGGGAATCTAAAAATCTAAATTGTTGGAAGCAGATTGATGATGGAGTAATAGAAACACTTGAAAAACAGTACCAAGGAAAAAAACTTGGATGTTAAACTAGTGGCACTGGTGCACGTGGCAGGTAAAGTTGGGCAAAGAAGTGGTTCCAGGAGAAGGACTGATGTGCCCTCATCTGTAACAGACACTTGTGAGAAATGCCAATATCCTGTAAAATTGCCAAATGAGGTGCTTCAATACTTGGAAGGTCCTGAGATCTCAGAGTGGTCTTGAAGAATTAATTTCACTTGACAGGAAATCTGGAGGGCTTTCTGGTGTTTTTGACCTACAATGACAGGAATACTGTCAAGATCTCAGTTCCCAGTAGACCATTTGAAACCCCAAGAAGATTTGAAAGGACATGGTCTGTTTATTATGCAGGAGCCATCAAGTCTTGGAAAGGAAAATCTAAGTCCAAAACACAGAAGCTGTGGATATCGCTCGGAAAGAATTGAATCAGATGTGTTTAGAATGGCACCAAGACAAAGTGAAAGGTCTGGAAAGTGTCAGAGACCGAATCCAGCAGGAATATGCCATACTTTCATTGAAACATGTAAGCAACATTCACCAAATGGAAATGGATTTTAATTCAGGCAAAGACTACTTGCTCCAAACAAATAAGTTATTTTGACCTTATCTGAAAATGAAGTGACTCTTTGAATTTGGAAAATGAAATAAGGATGAATTTAAAACTGCAGTTAATAAAACCTGATCTGTGGACCGAACAGAAACATTCTTTGCTGAGTTAAAGGAAGAGTGTAAAATAAAACTAAGGTGCTAAGTAATGTCAGTGAAAATGTTTTTATTTGCTGCTAATCCTTCTTGTCACATGTATTTGTTTATGTTTGGAGTAATCTTTTATAGTTTTGTAAATACGCTATATATAAATGTGTAAATTAAAGAGTTATTTGTACAGTCTGTCTTAAACTATTAGTTAAATGTTTATTATAAGAAATGGGATATTTTCAAAGCCTTTCTCAAGAAACTTTCACTGTGGTGAATCTTTCCTTTTTCCAAATGGAAAGGTGTGGCGAATCCTTCTCTTTGTGTGCATTCTGTGTGTTGAAAGCCAATTCAGGGGTCACTGAAAGCAGTTACGGAGTCGCAAGACAGTTAGTTGAAGGAAGAGGCAGAGGCAGACTGCATGCTTGGAGTGCTGCTGTTTGGATGTCTTGCCAGGAGGGGGTGCTCTGTGCCATTAGAATCAACTCAGGAAGAAGTTTTCGGGATTAGTGCGCAGTAAACAATTGGAGTAAGGACTCTGAAGAAGTCTTAGGAAGCTGTGGAAGGAGGTCCGAAGTTGGGGGACGTGTGAGGGGCTCAGTAGAAGCTTTGCGAGTATTCATCCTTCCGTGCAGCTGAGAGAGTGAAAAGCCCCACACGGTGTTTGTACCATACAGCTGAGCAAGCTTCAAGGTCAGGGGAAACCTGTGGACAAAGCCAGATTGGTGAAAGCTAGGAGTTGTGCCTGTCAGAAAGTGCGGAGTGCAGTTTCTGAGCAAAGGGATATGTAAACCCAGGATAAGGGGGTGATTGGCGAGAACAAGATCTTTTGTTGAATAGTCTATATTGGAATGGATCATAAGAGGGAGTTTCAAGGCCGGAACAACAAAGGTTGTTGAGTTGGAGTCCTTTGTGAGATTTCGTGAAATTTAATGATCCACCATGTCATTCACATCTTGGAGAGAGTTACTGAGAAATCCATGAGATCTGACTGGAACTCATTCTGTTATTGGATGTGAGCTGTGTAAATGCAGTGTAATACTTCATGTCAATTCTGGGTGTTCAAAATAAAGAGGACAAGTATTGTAGATTGTATTACTGTTCTATAATAAAGACGTGTTTGTTCGAAACATCGGAAATGTGGGTCTTTTTTTAAATTAAATCCCCTGGTTATGGCCTTTTATCTTCTTTTAAAAACAAAAGGTTCCTGATACCTCACCAGGTGCCAGTATCAAGTTGGCAATCTAAGACCATAATATAATTTTGTAATCTTGCCTGGGATCATAAGAATATTAACCAAGCCTTTTTAAAAAATCTAATTATTGATTTGAATTAACGTTCGCTAACTTATAATCATTTGTTGCAGGTTTGAATCAGTGATTGTCAGAATAACATTATGTAAAGCATATTAAGTACTATCATGATACTACATGTTACTTCTAAGCTGGCTTCTGTATTAGCTTATGTAGTAATGTTTAGTCTGAGAATGACTGATTATTTTACTAAAAATGACAGTCTAAACTTTCATACATTGCCTGGAATGTGTGCAATGCTTTAACAGTTCATTGATGCCTCACTATTCCTTTTAAATCCAACTTTGATCTGCATAAAATGACCGCAAGACATTGTTCCACTTTGTTAACCATTTCTTTTTACACCAGTTTTGAGGTTATAATTACTACAACGAAAGCAACTTGAAGAACTTGAAGACTGGGCATACCAAGGACAGACAAGAGAGCAGGTTGCTGTGTTGAAATGACTGACTATGAGGTGTCATGATTTGGAAATGCCTGCGTTCGACTGGGGTGTACAAAGTTAAAAATCACACAATACCAGGTTATAGTCAACAGGTTTAATTGGTAGCACACTAGCTTTTGGAGCGTCGCTCCTTCATCAGGTGGTAGTGGAGGGCTCAATCCTAACACACAGTGTATAGCAAAAATTTACAATGTGTTAGGATTGAGCCCTCCACTACCACTTGATGAAGGAGCGATGCTTCGAAAGCTGGTGTGCTTCCAATTAAGCGTGTTGGACTATAACCTGGTGTTGTGATTTTTGACTATGGGAAGGTCAGGGTCATGCTTGCACACAGACCGGAAGAGTTCTGCAAAACGATCACCCAGTCTGTCTTTGGTTTCTCCAAAGTAGAGTGGGCTACATTGGGTGCAGCAAGTACAATACACAACAATACTCTACATTGGAGAAACCAAACGCAGACTGGGTGACCACTTAGCAGAACGCCTCCTGTCTGTGTGCAAACATGACACGACCTTCCCGTAACCGGTCATTTTAACACAGCATCCTGCTTGCATGCCCCCTTGTCTGTTCTTGATATGCAGCAGTGTTCCAATGAATTCCAGCACAAACTGGAAGAACAACATCTCATCTTCAAACTGGGCACTTTTCAGCCTTCTGGACTTAATTTGAAGATGTTGAACTCAATACTCCAATTTCTTCCCTTCCGTTTTAGCTTTCCTTATGTTCTCCCATTCCATCCCTTTCCCTTAGCTTTACTTGTTTCATTCTATGTTAGCATGTCCTCTCTTTCCTTCCCCCATCCCAGTCAGACTCTCTGCCCTTTCAGAGCTGGGAGGTAGATACACCATTGTGCAGGCATTCTCAATCTGAACTGTCAACATCTTTTCTCCCCAGCACGCCACACCTTGACCCCCCAACTACAGCACAAATGCTGTCCCCTGCACATTCCACTTCAGCTCTGATGAACAGTAATCTAGACTTGAACCGTTAGCTTGCTCTCTCTCCATGGATGCTGTCTGACCCACTGTGATCTCCAGCATTTGTTATTTTTGGTACAGCATCCAGCATCTGCAATAATTTGCATCTACTTTAGATGGGACAATGTTGCAATTCGCATTTCCTCACTGGTGGATAAACCTGTAAGCCTTGCACTTGGAATTCCATGTATAGTGTTATGTGTTATTGCATAATTTGCACCCTCACCTTCCTTGTCACAGGAAGACATGTTTTTGCTACTAGAAGTAGGATATTTAACCCAATGGTTGTGAATATCCCCTCAATACATGATATGGAGGTGCCTGGTGTTGAACTGGGGTGGACAAAGGTAAAAATCACACAACACCAGGTTATAGTCCAGCAGGTTCATTTAGAAGTACTAGCTTTCAGAGTGCTGATCCTTCATCAGCCATCTCATGGGGCAGGATCATAAGACACAAAAGTTACAGCTAAAGATCACAAAGCCATGCAATTTAAAGTATATATTGAACAAACCTAGATTGCTGTTAAGTCTTTCATCTTTTAGAATGGGTTGTAGGCTTCAGTTCAATAATAGGTAAATCCCAGAACTTCTTTTAAGTCACATTCTCGAGATATCTTAAGGTTTTATTTTTAAAACGTGGCATTTGAGCTCAGACAATTTACTTCCAAATAAACCTGTTGGACTATAACCTGCTTTGTGATTTTTAACTCAGTACATGATTTGGAGGTGTCGGTGTTTGACTGGGGTGTACAAAGTTGAGAATCACGCAACACCAGATTATAGTCCATCAGGTTTATTTGGAAGCACTAGCTTTCGTCAGGTGTAGGACACAGAGTTTAGAGCAAAAAGTTTACAGTGTGATGCAACTGAAATTATCCATCGAAAAAGACCTGGATTGTTTGTTTAAGTCCCTCGCCCTTTAGAATGGCAGTGTTGATCACTCTCCATGACGCGGAGGTGCCTGGCGTTGGATTGGGGTGCACCCAAGGTAGAAATGACACAACCTCAGGTGATGGGGTCCGACAGCTTCTGTGTCCAGGACCCACTTTGCCCTCCATCGAGGACAGTGGCAGTGGCGCAGGACCGCCCCTTGGGGGCACTGTGCGGAGCATGCGCAGAGTCAGCGATGGGGGCGTGGCACCGCTGCGGCCGGGTGAGGGCGCGGCAGTGTAGGTGGGGGGGGGGGGGGAAGCGACGGAGTCGGCGCGGGGGAAGTTTCTAAACGCACAGAGAAGGCTTCATTCCAGACCAGGGACTTTTATTTTGCAGTCCGCGGTCATTGGTTTTTTTTCCTCCTTTGCTGTCCCCCCGCCAACCCCGAGACCAGGCATCTTGTAGGCGCCTGGGAGCATGCGCAGACTTTCCCATTGACGCCACAAAAGAAGTGGGTGGGGCTCCGGTGGCCCGGGAAGGGGGCGGGGCCACACGGGGAGCAGGGTTTTCTCAGCAGATTCAGGCAGCGCCCTGAGGCCATGCAGCCCATTCATTGAGTGGGAGGGCAGAGGCTGCATAACCCCTGGGCAGTCACCTGAAGACACTACCACTCGACGTCTGGTCACACCTCTGTCCCCATGGCTGATCTTCACTTGTCCAGTGTGGAAGTGGGGGTGAGTAACTGGGAGGGAGGGAGAGAGAGGATCCTCGTTTGGACTTGCAGAGATTTGAGCTGAAAATGTGTTGCTGGAAAAGGGCTTATGCCCGAAATGTCAAATCTCCTGCTCCTTGGATGCTGCCTGACCTGCTGCGCTTTTCCAGCAACCCATTTTCAGCTCTGATCTCCAGCATCTGCAGACCTCACTTTCTACC
This sequence comes from Hemiscyllium ocellatum, assembly GCF_020745735.1. Lineage (NCBI taxonomy): Eukaryota > Metazoa > Chordata > Chondrichthyes > Orectolobiformes > Hemiscylliidae > Hemiscyllium > Hemiscyllium ocellatum. The sequence goes on from NC_083427.1 coordinate 3,799,107, forward strand.
TGCAGAGATTTCCCAGCACGTCCACCTACTTCACTTATTGCCTCTGTTGTTCTCTATCTGGTCTCCTCTACATCAGGGAAGACAGGTCGCCAACTCGTGGAACGGTTTGGGGGACATCTCCGGGACACGCACCCCACTGCCCTGTGGCCGACCATTTCAAACCCCACTTCCCCCAAGGACATGCAAGTCCTGGGCCGCCTCCACCGCCAAATCAAATCCACACGCCAACTGGAGGTAGAACACCTCATCTTCTGCCTTGGGGCCTTTCAACCACAGGGCATCAACATCGACTTCACTAGTTTCCCGATCTCCCCTCCCCTCCTCACTTCATCCCATATCCAGCCCTCCCACTCAGCACTGTCCTACCTGTCCAGCTTCCATCCCACCTATCTGCTCCAATCTCTCCACCGACCTATCGCATTTACCCTCCTGCCTGAAACACCTATCGCTGTCCACCTGCCTTCCCCCTAAGCCCAGCCCCACTACCCTATTTACCTTTCATTCCCTTTTCCCCCACCATATTCCTGATGAAGGTCTCATGCCCGAGACATCGACTCGTCTGCTCCCCGGATGCTGCCTGACCTGCTGTGATTTTCCAGCACCACCCCTTTCAACTCTGACTCTCCAGCATCTGTAGTCCTCGCTTTTTTCCTATTGGCTGAAGTTATGGAATAGCATCAGTCTATCAAGCCTGCTTCCCCATGGTACAGCGTGATCTGCCTTCTCTGCAGTAACAGGTTGCCAACATCTCTTTCATGATCTTGTCTGTTCCCAGATAATCCCGTTGAGGGTGTCCTGTGGTCTCCACTAATACACTTGACACCTTCCACAACCACTGGGCATCTCAGGGGGCACAGTATCTCAGAGGAACTGGGAATAACTTTTTTCCAGTTTAGTAAGGAATGCTTCCTTTCTTTTGGTCCGCTGCTTACTTTGACTTCTTTTAGTTTGACTGGAGCATATGTTTGGGTGAACAAGAGCAAAAAGGTTACTCCAATAAAACTAGAAAAATCCGATCTGGATTCCTTTCCTGGACTGATTATAATACTGATGCTGTCAACTCCTTTTACAGGAGATTGGGAGGTGATTTGCAAATGGAAAACTTGAAGCGAATATCATATCAAGAACGGAACTCAATTCAGCAGGACCTAAATATTTCGAATGTGGAAGGAATAATATTGGCCGGCATATGAGAGAGACAGCAGAGTGAGTGTTCCAGTGAGCTGATTATGGAAAGAGCTTTAACCAATTACACAGACTCTTAAAAACGCTCATACAACGGGAAGAGACCATACACCTGCTCTGTGTGCAGACAAAGCTTCAACTGATCATCAAACCTGGAGACACATAAGGACATTAGCACCACGGAGAAACCATGGAAATGTGGGTTCTGCGACAAGAGGTTCAAATTCCCGTCCAAGCTTGAGATTCATCGACGCAGTCACACTGGGGAAAGGCCATTCCCTTGCTCTGTGTGTGGGAAGGAATTTATGAACGAATCTCACCTTATTGCCCACCAAGTAGTTCACACTGAAACGCGACCTTTCAAATGTTCCGATTGTCAGAAGAGCTTCAAAAATGCAGGGGGTCTGTTGGCTCACCAGCGATTCCACACTGAGGAGAGGCCCTTCAGCTGCAGTTACTGTGGGAAGGGATTCACCCGGTCATCCAGGCTTACCGAGCACCAGCGGGTTCACACTGGGGAGAGACCGTTCACCTGCTCCAAGTGTGGGAAGGGGTTCACTTGTTTGACCAGCCTCAATTCGCACCAGTTTGTTCACACTGATCAGAAACCATTTCGGTGTTCTTGCTGTGAGAAATGCTTTAAAAGTACAGGTGACCTGCTCCAACATCAGCGGGTTCACACTGGGGAGCGGCCGTTCACCTGCTCGGAATGTGGGAAAGGGTTCGCCCACTCCTCCCACCTACTGAGGCACCAGCCGGTTCACAGCGGAGAGAGGCCGTTCGCCTGCTCTGTGTGCGGAAAGGGATTCGCTCAGTCGTCCACCCTGCTGAGGCACCAGTTAGTTCACACTGACGAGAGACCTTTTCAATGTCCAGCCTGCGGGAAGTGCTATAAAAGTTCTCGGGAACTGGTGTCCCATCAACGTGTTCACTCTGATGAGAGACCTTTCCGGTGCTCCCAGTGTGAAACTTCCTTCAGGAGATCTTCTCAACTCACTGCACACCAGCGGATTCACACTGGGGAGAGGCCATTCATGTGTTCTGACTGTGGAAAGGGATTTGCTCAGTCATCCAACCTGCAGAAACACCAGCGAGTTCACAAGTAACTGCAGTGATTATCTTTTGCTGTTAATCCCTACCACAAACATTGGTATTTGTCAATTATCCATGAGTTTGCTGTCTTCATTAACTTTAGTTATTGTCGCTTTATGACTAAGGGGGTGGTTTGAAGTCTTCTTTGCCTGTTTGTTACAGAATAGGGAGGCATTTGCAATGAGAACCCAAGATTGATATCTTTGAGCTCATGTCTCAGTTCCTAGTCATTTTGTGAAGTTCCCATTAAATCAGACACTTGCTTATCATTGACCATTTACTTTCCTTTAGTTGTTCATTATCTCGTTTTTTTTTAAACTTTTGTTTTCTGCTGTGTTTAACTCTTGGAAACAGTTTGTTACCTTTAATATTTTAAAGGCAAAATTAATAAAGAAGAACACAATTTACTCAGAAAATACTAATTTCGAGAAGTTACCTTGGGTATAGTAAAGTCTAAAGGATTATATAATTGCAAAATTAAACACATTGCTGCAAAATTACATTTACTTAAACCAACTAAAACCTACCAGCACAAGGATATTCTTGTAGTTATAATTTCTTTATCAAGGCAAACAAGCCAGGAGTATACTCTCTCTGTCTTATTCAACCTCTGAAGTCTGGGTATGGCTAGTCGTAAGTTAAACAGAGGCTCCTCACCCTTAACAGTGATAATTCTAAAACATTAGGTTATCATTTTCACTTTGATCCCAATTCCAGGGTGTATTTCAGTATCAAATGAAGCTAAACAAGGTCTCGCTATTACAGGATGAATATCCGTATTGCCTATACTTAAGCAGAATAACGTAATTTAATTGTGTGATAGAATATTGCTTGGAAACAAGACTGGGGCTTGATATAAAGTTTTGAATACTGTATTGTGAAGAATTTCTTTTGTTTTCTTGGAGCCAAGGGAGGACAGGAAAAGTTTCTGTCTGTAACAGCCGCTCCTTTCTTTGAGGTATTTTAGGTGTTGGAGGTGATTTCCTCAAATTCCAGGAGCGGCAATTACTGTTTTATATGCTGCTACGTTGCTTTGGAACTTTGGGGGGAGAAATGTCAAAACAACAGCAGTTTTAAAAAGGAAAAGAACAGACAAAGGAAGCACATGGTGAGATCAGTGCAGGAGAGAGAGAAAGAAACTGACACTACAGTGTATCTGCACAGTTACTGCCTTTGCTGTTTGAATTCACTTATCGCTGGACATTGGAGTGTGTCTGGGAAAATTAACAAACAATGACATTCACAACCGATCTTGGAGGAACTGTTTGGGCGAAGCTCACAGCACAGAAGGAAACGGCACGGTGGTACAGTGGTTAGCACTGCTGCCTCACAGCGCCAGAGACCCGGGTTCAATTCCCACCTCAGACGACTGACTGTGTGGAGTGTGCACATTCTCCCCAGTGTCTGCGTGGGTTTCCTCCGGGTGCTCAGGTTTCCTCCCACAGTCCAAAAATGTACAGGTTAGGTGAATTGGCCATGTAAATTGCCCGTAGTGTTAGGTGAAGGGGTAAAGGTAGGGGTATGGGTGGGTTGCGCTTCAGCGGGTCGGTGTGGACTTGTTGGGTCGAAGGGCCTGTTTCCACACTGTAGGTAATCTAATCTAATAAGTGAATTGTTTTAATTGTGTGGGTTCTTTCTTGATTATATGTTTTTTGAGATATGTCTCTTGATTAAATTTAAAATAAAAGCCATAACTATTAATTTAACCTGGGGCAGTGTTTTATAGAAGAATACGATGGTGTTATTTTCTGGGTCTGTAGATTGTGAAGGAGCAAAAATGGCCTTTAGTAGAGTGATATGTGCTTCTTGTCAGATGTGGGAGTTTAAAAGAGTTTAAGGGTTACTGCAGATTATATCTGCAATAAATGCTGTGGTTGTGAATCCTATCAGATTGAATGGATTGGTTGGAGAGACAGTTAGAGGCGATGAGGAATTTGCAACAGCAACAGTATGTGATGGTTGGCAGTTATAGGAAGGGGGAAAAGTCTCAGATACAGTTACATAGATGGGTCAACTCCAGGATAGGTAAGAGAGGTAGGCAGCTAGTGCAGGAAGTCTTCTGTGGCTATCCCCATTTCAAACAAGTATGCTGTTTTGGAAAATATAAGGGGTGATCAATTCACAGTGGAACGTAGCACAAACAGCCAAGTTTCTGGTATTGAGACTGGCTGTAATGCAACAAGAGGTTCGTCAGGTTCCAAGAGATCAATTGTGTTCGGGGACTCTCTAGTCCGAGGTACAGACAGATGTTCCTGTGGCCAGCAGCAAAAAAATCAGAATGGTGTGTTGCTTCCCTGGTTCCAGGATCAAGGATGTCTCAGAGAGGGTGCAGAATTTTCTCAAGGGGGAGAGGGGCCAGCAAAAGGTCATTGTCCACATTGGAACCAACGACATAGGAAGGGAAAAGGTTGAGATTCTCTCGGGAGATTACAGAGAGTTAGGCAGGAATTTAAAAAGGAGGTCCTCGAGAGTAGTAATATCTGGATTACACCCGGTGCTACAAGCTAGTGAGGGCAGGAATAGGAGGATAGAGCAGATGAATGCATGGCAAAGGAGCTTGTGTATGGGAGAAGGATTCACAATTTTGGATCATTGGAATCTCATCTGGGGTAGAAGTGACCTGTACAAGAAGGACAGATTGCACATAAATTGGAAGGGGACTAATAGACTGGCAGGGAGATTTGCTGGAGCTGCTCGGGAGGATTTAAACTAGTGATCTGAGGGGTGGGACCCAGAGAGACAGTGAGGAAAGAGATCAATCTGAGACTGGTACAGTTGAGAACAGAAGCGAGTCAGGGTAGGCAGGGACAAGGTAGGACTGATAAATTAAACCGCATTTATTTCAATGCAAGGGGCCAAACAGGGAAGGCAGATGAACTCAGGGCATGGTTAGGAACATGAGACTGTGATAACATAGCAATTACAGAAACATGGCTCAGGGATGGGCAGGACTGGCAGCTTAATGTTCCAGGATACAAATGCTACAGGAAGGACAGAAAGGGAGGCAAGAGAGGAGGGGGAGTGGTGTTTTTGATAAGGGATAGCATTACAGCTGTACTGAGGGAGGTTATTCCTGGAACTACATCCAGGGAAGTTATTTGGGTGGAACTGAGAAGTAAGAAAGGGATGATCACCTTATTGGGATTGTATTATAGACCCCCCCCCCCCCCAATAGTCAGAGGGCAATTGAGAAACAAATTTGTAAGGAGCTTTCAGCTATCTGTAAGAATAAAAGAGTGATTATGGTAGGGGACTTTAACTTTCAGAACATAGACCAGGACTGCCATAGTGTTAAGGGTTTAGATGGAGAGGACTTTGTTGAGTGTGTACAAGAACATTTTCTGATTCAGTATGTGGATGTATCTACTAGAGAAGGTGCAAAACTTGACCTACTCTTGGGAAATAAGGCAGGGCAGGTGACTGAGGTGTCAGTGGGGGAGCAGTTTGGGGCCAGCGACCATAATTCTATTAGTTTTAAAATAGTGATGGAAAAGGATAGACCAGATCTAAAAGTTGAAGTTCTAAATTGGAGAAAGGCCAATTTTGATGGTATTAGGCAAGAACTTTCAAAAGCTGATTGGAGGCAGATGTTCGCAGGTAAAGGGACGGCTAGAAAATGGGAAGCCTTCAGAAATGAGATAACGATAATCCAGAGAAAGTATATTCCTGTCAGGGTGAAAGGAAAGGCTGGTAGGTATAGGGAATACTGGATGATGAAAGAAATTTAAGGGTTTGGTTAAGAAAAAGAAGGAAGCATATGTCAGATACAGACAGGATAGATCGAGGGAATTCTTAGAAGAGTATAAAGACAGTAGGAGTATACCTAAGAGGGAAATCAGGAGGGCAAATAGGGGATATGAGATAGCGTCGGCAAATAGAATTAAGGAGAATCCAAAGGGTTTTTACAAATACATTAAGGACAAAAGGGTAACTAGGGAGAGAATAGGGCTCCTCAAAGATCAGCAAGGCAGCCTTTGAGTGGAGTCGCAGAAAATGGGGAAGATACTAAATGAGCATTTTGCATCAGTATTTACTGTGGAAAAGGATATGGAAGATATAGACTGTAGGGAAATAGATGGTGACATCTTGAAAAATGTCCATATTACAGAGGAGGAAGTGCTCGTTGTCTTGAAACGGTTAAAGGTGGATAAATCCCCAGGACCTGATCAGGTGTACCCGAGAACTCTGTGGGAAGCTAGAGAAGTGATTGCTGGGCCTCTTGCTGAGATATTTGTATCATCAATAGTCACAGGTAATGTGCTGGAAGACTGGAGGTTGGCTAACGTGATGCCACTGTTTAAGAAGGGTGGTAAGGACAACTAGGGAACTATAGACCAGTGAGCCTGACCTCGATGGTCGGCAGGTTGTTGGAGGGAATCCTGAGGGACAGGATGGACATGTGTTTGGAAAGGCAAGAACTGATTAGGGATAGTCAACATGGCTTTGTGCATGGGAAATCATGTCTCACAAACTTGATTGAGTTTTTTGGAGAAGTAACAAAGAGGATTGATGAGGGCAGAGCAGTGGATGTGATCTATACGGACTTCAGTAAGGCGTTCGACAAGGTTCCCCATGGGAGACTGATTAGCAAGGTTAGATCTCACAGAATACAGGGAAAACTATCCATTTGGATACAGAACTGGCTCAAAGGTAGAAGACAGAGGGTGGTGGTGGAGGGTTGTTTTTCAGACTGGAGGCCTGTGACCAGTGGATTGCCACAAGGATCAGTACTGGGCTCTCTAATTTTGTCATTTACATAAATGATTTGGATGCAAGCATAAGAGGTCCAGTGAGTAAGTTTGCAGATGACACCAAAATTGGAGGTGTAGTGGACAGCGTGGAGGGTTACCTCAGATTACAACAGGATCTTGATCAGATGGGCCAATGGGCTGAGAAGTGTTGGATGGAGTTTAATTCAGATAAATGCAAGGTGCTGCATTTTGGGAAAGCAAATCTTAGCAGGACTTATACACTTAATGGTAAGGTCCTAGGGAGTGTTGCTGAACAAAGAGACCTTGGAGCGCAGGTTCATAGCTCCTTGAAAGTGGAGTCGCAGGTAGATAGGATATTGAAGGCAGCGTTTGGTATGCTTTCCTTTATTGGTCAGAGTATTGAGTACAGGAGTTGAGAGGTCATGTTGCAGCTGTACAGGTCATTGCTTAGGCCACTGTTGGAATATTGTGTGCACATTTCGTCTCCTTCCTATCGGAAAGATGTTGTGAAACTTGAAAGGGTTCAGAAAAGATTTACAAGGATGTTGCCAGGGTTGGAGGATTTGAGCTACAGGGAGAGGCTGAACAGGCTGGGACTGTTTTCCCTGAAGCATCGGAGGCTGAGGGGCGACCTTATAGAGGTTTACAAAATTATGAGGGGCATGAATAGAATAACTAGACAAAGTCTTTTCTCTGGGGTGGGGGAGTCCAGATCTACAGGGCATAGGTTTAGGGTGAGAGGGGAAAGATATAAAAGAGACCTAAGGGGCAATTTTTTCACACACAGAGTGGTACGTGTATGGAATGAGCTGCCAGAGGAAGTGGTGGAGGCAGGTACAATTGCAACATTTAAGAGGCATCTGGATGGATATATGAATAGGAAGGGTTTGGAGGGATAGGGGCTGGGTGCTGACAGGTGGGACTAGATTGGGTTAGGATATCTGGTCGGCATGGACAGGTTCGACTGAAGGGTCTGTTTCCATGCTGTACATCTCTATGACTCTTAAGTCAATCATAAAATGTGAATTTCCATCCTAATCCTACATTCTGCTGATGTGAATAACTTCCAGTCCAGTTATGGTGTGAGTACTCTGGATTAAGTTAAATAAATCAGCTTTTTATTAAAAACACAATGTGGTGAATCTTGTTGTAAGTTTGTTTTGAAGTTGCTTCCTGTCTCCTCCATGCTCACATCAATAACATGTGTGAGGAGCTCATCAAGCTTTTTTGTCTCTACTTTCGTGACAATCTGATCAGGTGTCTCTGCTGCTCCCCTCCCTTTCATGAGGCCAAACCACCCTCCGAGTTGAAAAACAGAAAAGCTCTGGCAGCATCTGTAGAGAGAAATCAGAGTTCATGCTTCGGATTGAGTGACACTTTCCAGCATCTGCAGTTCTTCCACTTTTTACTAATTATTTGTTGTTATTACGATGCTTGAAACTCTCAGAATTGTTCCACAGAACATGTTTAAATCAGATTGCATTAAAACTTAGAAATGATGCTTGCAAATTGCATAAAGTTCTTGCCCTGAGACCTGAATCTCCATCTTTGGTGAGTTCTCTCTCATCTCACATCTCCTTTTGTCCACGAGACCCAGCTCCTGGTCTGTCATCCCAATTCCCACTAATCTGCTCTTTCTCTCCCTTCTCTCTCTTATCTCTCTATCTCTCTCTCTCTCCCATACAAATCTGCCATCATCACCCTCTCCGCCATATACAAACCCTTCAGTTGATCCCACTGTCTTGCAAATTACTGCCATCCCTGAAGTCCATGATAATTTTGTCACCTCCCAAATCTGTGCAATCTTTCTCAGAACTCTAGATCTGAATTCAGCTATTCGACACTATCAGACTAGCTCCTCGCAATCCCACAAATGGCATCATGTGAGCAGATCTCACTGAACCATGACAAAACCTGTTTATTTCAGTTACATTTCTGCACTCATTCAGTGATCACTGTAGATCCCACTGAACTATGACACAAGTTGTGTCTGAGTTACATTTTCTCCTCTGCAGTGATCAGACCTCACTGAATTGTGACACAAGCCATGTCTATCTGAGTGACGGTTATACAGACTCACTCACTCATTCAGTGACCAGTCCCACTGAAATATGATATAAGTTGGGTCCAGCTGAATTACATTTACAGTGATACAGACTCAATCACTTCGTGATCAGGTCTTGCTGAATTATAACTGCAGCAAATTTTAATTCTGGCAAGCTCTTTGCATAATAAAATAATACAAGGCATTTCACAGGAAGGTAAGACAATATTAGGTTCAGGAGGTAAGTGAAGTAGTGTTATGAAGGTGTAGATGTTTACTGTACCTTAGAGAGTTGAAAAATTAGTAAGGACTGACAGCACAAACCAAGGTATCAATGTCGAAACAAATAGCAGCAGCTGTGTTGCCATGAAACAAAAACAAACTCTAATTCGGCCAATCAGTTTAAATTATGTTCCAAGATACCAAACTACAATCAAATTTGGAATTAATATTTTGATAATATTAAAACCAATGAAATGGTCCGATGTTTTGGGGCATAAAACAAAATATTTTGAACAGTTAAGGGGAGAACTGCCAAAGACCAATAAATGCCGACTGCTAGCTGAAAAGCTCTCTGAAAGGTACCTGTCTGTGGGGAGTTTGTGCAGCAGAACATTGAGGCTGACCAGGAGAGAATCTATAGAGGAAAATCTACAAAGCTGACTTTTTTTTGTTTGTCTTAATCAGGATGTTGTTATCGGATTAGTAGAATGGGAGGTAAAAGATAGGTTTAACAGAAAGGAGTTGTACATAGTTGTTGGTTTTAATATTCTGTGTTGGACTTAAAGTAAAAATTAACAACTTTATTCTTTAAGTAGTGACCTCTGAGATAGTTCTTTGCCTCTCGAATTTTAACAGATTACAGCATGAGGTGAATTATTTCTGTATGGCTGGTTTAAATTCGTAGAGAGGTTTACCCTGTGTCATAACAAGTAGAAAGGTGGAGAGGTTTAGGGAGGACAGACTATGGCATAACATCCAGGCCACTGAAAACACAGTCATCAAAGATGGAGTCATTATAATTGGGGTAAAGGATATTGAGTAATTGTGCTTCATGTGCGTGGGCCCCAAAGACCACGCTCAAGGTCCAAATCTGAACTTTGAAACGTAGAATCCTATAGTACAGAAAAGGCCATTATTTCTATAACACCAAAATTATGCGACCTAACTAGTCCTATGTTTCCACACTGGGCCCGTAGCTTTGACTCGTATGATACTTCAAATGCTCATCTAAATACTTTGTAAAGGTTGTGAGGGTTCCTGTCCTCCCAGGGAGTGGACCATCTATTAGCGGAGACATAGCAAATTGGTGGGTAATATTAGTAAAGTTGTAATCCTACACCCAAGGTGTTCATGCTGTGGATTCAAATTACACCACTGCAAATTTGAACGCAATTTTTAAAAAAAGCCTAGAGTTAAAAAAGCTAGCCTAATCAATGTTTATTGTCGTAAAAGTCCATCCTGTTCAGTATTGTGCTTTCACACAGGATATGGGTCGTCCTTACCTTGAGAAGGAAAGTCTGACTGCAATTATACAAGGTGTTGATTAAACCACACCTGGAGCACTGAGAACAGTTTTGGCTCACTTATTTAAGGAAAGATATCATTTTGTTCGAGGTAGTTCAGGGCAGGTTCACCAGGATGATGCCTGATGCAGAGGGATTGTCAAGAGCAAATGCTAAATGGGTTGGGGCTGTATTCATTGGTGCAGAATGAGAAGTCATCTCATTGAAATCTATCGGATTTTATAAGGTGCTTGACAGGCTATATACTGAGAGGAGGTTTCCCCTCATGGGAGGGTCTAGCAGCTAAGAGTGTGGTCTCAGAATAAAGGCGTGACAATTGAAGACTGAGATGAAGAGGAAATTCTTCTAGGAGGTTTGAGTGTTCTTTGGAATTCCTTGCTACAGAGAGCTGTGGGAGCAGAGCCCTTGTGTATGTTAAAGCTGAGATAGATAGATAGGTTCTTGGTCAGTTGGGGAATCCCAGGCTATTGGGAAAACCCAGCAAAATACAACGTGGGGAATGTCAGATCAGCTGTGATCCTATTGATGGTGAAGGAGGCTTGATAAGCCAAATGGCCTACTCCTATTCCTTTTTCTTGTGGTCTTACGATGCAATTCAAGACACAGCAATGACACTGTGCCCCAGGTAATGGGGGACCAGCATTCAATGCTGGCCTAGCCAGTGACACTCAGATCCCATGATCGAAACTTTTTAAAAACCTTGTTCTCAGAGAGTAACCATTCTCCGTAGAAACCACTTGTACGCTCTGTGTTGATTGACACCATTCAAAGTGAGTTGAAGTAAAGGACTGCGGATGCTGGAGACTTGCAACAAAAACAGAAATAGCTGGGGAAACTCAGCAGGTCTGGTCGCATCTGTGTGGAGAAAGCAGAGCTAATTTTTCAAGTTGGTGACTCTTCAGCACTGATAGCAGCTAGAGGAACAAAAATAACATTGAACAGAAGGTGGGAGGGAGGAAGGATGTAGAGAGAAAGAGGTGAGCAGATAGAAATCATAAAATCCCAATAATGCAGCTGTCCATCCCAATCCTCCAGAGAGCATCCCATCCCTCTATCTTGTATTTCCCATGGCTAATCTTGCACAGCCTTGGACACTATAGCATGGCCAATCCATCTAACCTGTACATCTTTGGAAACCCATGCAGACACGGGGAGAATGTCTATTTGGAGTTTGCACAGTCACCAGAGGGTGGAATCAAACCCAGGTCCCTGGCACTATCAGGTAGTGGTGCTAACCACTGGGCCTTCATGCCACCCCATCGGTGGAGATAGAGTCCAGAGAGAGATATATGAAAGGGGTAGGGCCTTTTATTGATAGTAGGCCAGGACCGAGAGAAGCTGAATAATTGATTTGGAGATGCCGGTGTTGGACTGGGGTGGACAACGTTAAAAATCACACAACACCAGGTTATAGTCCAACAGGTTTATTTGGAAGCACTAACTTTTGAAACGCTGCCTCTTCATCAGGTGGTTGTGGATGAGAGCTGAGAGGAGGAGAGAATGGGAAGGCTATGCTGAAAGCAATCCACATCATGACAGGACTAGGGTGTGGGGATAGGTTAAAGAAGACATGGAAGGGCGGAATTAGGCTCTGAAGTTATTAGACTCAATGCTGAGTCCGAGAGGTTGCAGGGTCCCCAAGAAAATTAGATGCTGATATTCCTTCAGTCCAACCTGTCCACGCCGACCAGATATCCCAACCCAATCGAGTCCCACCTGCCAACACCCAGCCCATATCCCTCCAAAATCTTCCTATTCATATACCCATCCAAATGCCTCAGAAATGTTGCAATTGTACCAGCCTCCACCACGTCCTCTGGCAACTCATTCCATACACATACCACCCTCTGCATGAAAAAGTTGCCCCTTAGATGTCTTTTATATCTTTCCCCTCTCACCCTAAACCTATGCCCTCTAGTTCTGGACTCCCCGATCCCAGGGAAAAGACTTTGTCTATTTATCCTATCCGTGCCCCTCATAATTTTGTAAACCTCTATAAGGCCACCTCTCGGCCTCCGACGCTCCAGGGAAAACAGCCCCAGCCTGTTCAGCCTCTCCCTATAGCTCAAACCCTCCAACCCTGGCAACATTCTTGTAAATCTTTTCTGAAGCCTTTCAAGTTTCACAACATCTTTCCGATAGGAAGGAGACCAGAATTGCATGCAATATTCCAACGGTGTGGGTGGTCTAACCAATGTCCTGCACAGCCACAACATGACCTCCCAACTCCTGTACTCAATACTCTGACCAATAAAGGAAAGCATACCAAATGCTGCCTTCTTCACTATCCTATCTACCTGTGACTCCACTTTCAAGGAGCTATGAACCTGCACTCCAAGGTCTCTCTGTTCTGCAACACTCCCTAGGACCTTACCATTAAGTGTAGAAGTCCTGCTAAGATTTGCTTTCCCAAAATGCAGCACCTTGCATTTATCTGAATTAAACTCCATCTACCACTTCTCAGCCCATTGGCCCATCTGGTCCGGATCCTGTTGTAATCTGAGGTAATCCTCTTCGCTGTCCATTACACCTCCAATTTTGGTGTCATCTGCAAACTTACTAACTGTACCTCTTATGCTCGCATTCAAATCATTTACGTAAATGACAAAAAGTAGAGGATCCAGCACCGATCATTGTGGCACTCCACTGGTCACAGGCTTCCAGTCTGAAAAACAATCCTCCACTATCACCCTCTGTCTTCTACCTTTGAGCCAGTTCTGTATCCAAATGGCTAGTTCTCCCTTTATTCCATGAGATCTAACATTGCTAATCAGTCTCCCATGGGGAACCTTGTCAAACGCCTTACTAAAGTCCATATAGATCACATCCACTGCTCTGCCCTCATCAATCTTCTTTGTTACTTCTTCAAAAAACTCAATCAAGTTTGTGAGACATGATTTCCCACGCATAAAGCCATGTTGATTATCCCTAATCAGTCCTTGCCTTTCCAAATACATGTACATCTTGTCCCTCAGGATTCCCTCCAACAACTTGCCCACCACTGAGGTCAGGCTCACCGGTCTATAGTTACCTGGCTTGTCTTTACCACCCTTCTTAAACGGTGGCATCACGTTTGCCAACCTCTAGTCTTCCAGCACCTCACCTGTGACTATCGATGATACAAATATCTCAGCTAGAGGCCCAGCAATCACTACTCTAGCTACCCATTGTTAACGTGGAATCTGTTCTGGATCCAACAGCTGACCACAGGCCCCCTACCTCAGGGCAGAAGGTCTGGGTTGAAAAGCCAACTGCCCCATAGGTGTATCACAGCACACCCAAAAAGGGTGATTAACAACAAAAACATTGTACAACATGAAACCACTGGCAAGCAGATGGTAAGCTGGTCCCTGGCGGTGTGAGGCAGCAATGCTAACCACTGAACCACCTTTCTGTCCCTCATTTACACCCACACTTCCAGCTGATGGGATCGAAGCATCTCTTCTCCTTTGTTTTATTTGATATTTGACTTCTTCGACCAAGCTTCTGAAACCTGGTTTGGGAGATGGGGGCACACTTCCACACATGGGAAGTGTACTTCAGTGTGTGAAAAGTTCCATAAGAATGCAAGTTGTTGTTGTAGCCTTACACTGGGAGAGTCGGGAATGTCATGCAAACATATTAATTCCTCAGACCAGTCACTTTCTGGCTAAAAGCTATCGTTTCACTTGCTCTGAACCAGTAAGGGGAATGGCTGGGACACATTTCTCACCCACCAGGATAAATGCTCACTTTCACCCCTGGAGGTGGTAGACAAGATGCAGAACACCGCGCATGCTCCAGCCCACAATGAGGACCGGATGATTGACGGCGGGTTGCGACCAATAGGAGGAGGGTGGCCAGTGCTGGAGGACGGAGCGAATGCAGCTGGTCCTCCAACCAATCGGAGCGAAGCGGGCGGGGCTACACCGGCCCTTGCGTCACCATCCCACCCCTCCGAAGGAGTCTCTGCGCAGGCGCCGCGTCGCCGCAACTGAAAGATGGCCGGGTTGGCGCGAGCTGCGGGCGTTGGCGAATGGATAGTGGCCGCAGGCGAGAAATAAAGCCAGTGTGAGCTAAGAGGTTTCATCGGCGATCGGTGTCAGCCGTCAGACCTGGATGAGAAATCCCCCGGGCCCGCGTTTGCAGCTAACGGCAAAAAGGCCGCGGGCCTCAGGCGGTAACAGGTCTGGGTTACCATCGCCATCTTTCTTGGGGGCGGTGTTTAGTGAGACGTGTGCGCGGCCGCCATATTTATAGGGGGCAAAGCTCTGGAGGGCGCATGCGTTAACCTTCCTTTGTTGTGGGTCTGGATGGGGACTTGCACGTAGAAAACTCAAACCTTGAGAAAAGTTTGTCGCCTCTGGATTTCTGTCGTAAACTTACTGAGATGGTTGAAGAATATGTTTACTGAGGAAGGAAGTTTGGAGCTGGTTGAATGCTGAGCCAAAGGAGTGGCTTCAGGCTGGTTAAGAGCTGCTGTTATACTCCATATGTTTAGTGGAGAGCAAGTTCTTCCAACTTGTTGGGAGCTTTTTTTATTAGCTGTTGCAGCCTTGCAGGTTGGGACTGCCAGTTGGGGGTTGGCTCCACTGCAGCCCTGCTTCAAGGATTATGATCCTTCAGACCGGATTCTCGCAGTAACAGGCTTGTCCAATGTTCTTAAACCTGGGAAGATAACACCTAACCAGTGCTCTGTTTCCCCCTCTGCCCTCCCTTAACAGCTCTCTGTCACTGTCTACTTTCTTCCAACTCAAATTTAGGGATATGTTTTAGCTCTGTTTTGTATTTTGCTGTTACTTTCTCAGACCTTGTCTAAATGAGATTTGTACTGCTGCTCATCCCTGATCATGTGCTGCTGACTCGCTAGCTTTATGCTCCCTCAATGTGTTTCAGAGTCGATCCTTTTTTCCAGCGTAGGAGTCCATTTCCCTTCTGTTTCTGAGAATTAAGTTCAGTGCTGTTTTATTTCCTGTTTTCCCCTTGTTTTAACTCCATTTTTTTCTCTCTCTGTCAGACACCTGCAAGCATTGCCAGTACCAAGTTGCTTGTAATAATGATGATGATGTTTGACCTTCTTGAACCATTGCAGTCGTGTGGCGGAGGTGCTCCCACAGTGTTGTTTGTTTGGTAAGTTGTTACAGAATATTTATCCAGTGATGGTGAAGGGTTAATGATATATGTCCAAATCAACAATCACTTGTGTTTCAAATTTAATAGCATGTTCCAAGGGATTTCACAGAAATGTGATAGAGGGATATTTGATACTGAATTACTGCAGTAATATTAGG
The DNA here is from genome assembly GCF_020745735.1 of Hemiscyllium ocellatum. Lineage (NCBI taxonomy): Eukaryota > Metazoa > Chordata > Chondrichthyes > Orectolobiformes > Hemiscylliidae > Hemiscyllium > Hemiscyllium ocellatum. The sequence continues at coordinate 3,814,936 of NC_083427.1, forward strand.
CCAAGTGACCAAAATCTTTGCCAGGTGATTAGGTTTTAAGGAGAATCTTGATGGAGGAAGGAGAAGCTGGGAGGTTTTGGGTGGGAATTCCAGAAGAAATGGCCACCAGTAGTGAAGCGAATCGTAAACACACTGTTGGAGGCTGAAACTAAATGAGAAGCAGAGATCTCGAAGTTTGAGTGGCACGAGGAGAGTGCAAAGATGGGGCTGGTCGCAGCCATCAAAGAAATTGAGAATGAGAATTCTAAAATGTTTCTGCTTTCAATTGGGAGCCTTCAAGGTCAGTGAGCATGGGAATGCTAGGTGAACGAGGCCTGGTGTAAGTAAGCACACAGACAGCAGAGTTTCGGCTGACTGGGTGCCCTTAGGACAAAAGGGCATGGCCTCAAGATTAGAGGGTTCAGGTTTGGATGTAGGCTTGCTCACCGAGCTGAAAGTTTAATTTCCAGACATTTTGTTACCCTACTAGGTAACCTCTTCAGTGGGCCTCAGGCGAAGCATTGCTGAAACGTTTTGCTTTCTATTTCTATGTTTGAGTTTCTTTGGGTTGGTGATGTTATTTCCTGTGGTGAAGTCACTTCCTGTTCCTTTTCTCAGAGATTCGATTAGATTACATTACATTACATTACAGTGTGGAAACAGGCCCTTCGGCCCAACAAGTCCACACCGACCCGCCGAAGCGCAACCCACCCATACATTTACCCCTACCTAACACTACGGGCAATTTAGCATGGCCAATTCACCCAGAGAAAACCCACACAGACACGGGGAGAATGTGCAAACTCTACACAGACAGTCACCCGAGGCTGGAATCGAACCTGGGACCTTGGTGCTGTGAGGCAGCAGTGCTAACCACTGAGCCACCGTGCCACCCATTTGTTCACATATAAATATCCCTTTCCATCATTATCTGCCTCACCCACCACTGCCTGCCTCTCTCTCTACTCAACTCAAGGCCAGAGTGTTGTGCAGGTCTGGTCTGAATGGCAAATTCCCTCTCCTGATGGATATTACTGAACCACTGGGGGGGGGGGGTTTTCTCCCACCTTTTCCTGGCCTCTCATGTTTCCAGATTAATTCAGCTCAATTTCACAACCGATCTGTGTTTTTGAGGGTTTTCTCTCACTCCCTTTTCTTTTCCTGTTTTTAAACATTTCACAGAATATTAGGAGGGGAGGACGTGCAGTTGGGAAACCCAAGTCGAACACCACATCCGAGTGTGCGATTTATCGAGGCCCGAGATTTTGACCATGGAAGGAGAAAGCACTGTACAGAGTGGGGAGAGACCATACACGTGTTCCGTGTGTGGGCAAGGCTTCAGCCGAGCATCTGGCTTGTCAGAACACAAATGGAGTCACAACGGAGGAAAGCCGTGGAAATGTGAGGACTGTGGGAAGGGATTCATTTCCCCGTCGAAGCTGGAAGCTCATCGGCGCACTCACACCGGGGAGAGGCCGTTCCCCTGCTCCGTCTGTGACAAGAGATTCGCCCTGCCCGCTGACTTGCTGAGACACCAACGTGTTCACACCGACGAAAGACCTTTCCAGTGCCCGGACTGCACCAAGTGCTACAAAAGCTCCGGGGAGCTGATGCGCCACCAACGCGTTCACACGGACGAGAGACCGTTCCGGTGCTCTCTGTGCGGCTCCGGGTTCCGGACCTCTCCGGACCTCACTGTCCACCAGCGCGTCCACACCGGGGAGAGGCCGTTCACGTGCTCCCTGTGCGGGAAGGGATTCACTCAGTCCTCCAGCCTGATGACACACTACCGCGTTCACACTGGGGAAAAGCCGTTCATCTGCTCCATGTGCGGGAAGGGCTTCACCTCCTCGTTCAACCTGCTGACGCACCAGCGGGTTCACACCGAGGAGTCCCCGTTCAGGTGCTCCCCCTGCGGGATTCGCTTCAAGCACTCCTCCCAACTCGCTGCACACCAGAGACTTCACAGCGGGGAGAGGCCGTTCACCTGCTCCAAGTGCGGGAAGGGGTTCACTCAGTCGTACAACCTGCTGATCCACCAGCGGGTTCACACCGGGGAGAGGCCGTTCACCTGCGCCAAGTGTGGCAAGGGGTTCACGTGTTCGTCCCACCTGCTGAGGCACCAGCGGGTTCACAAGTGATGTGGATGTTGCTAAATCGCACACTTAGAGGGGACGTAAGAGTATTGGATACGTCTTTCAAGTTAATAACACACTGGCGCCAGGTAGGATGTGCCTGAGAACACTGATGGAAGTGAGAGTGGAAGGTGTGGCCATAAATTTTCAACCTTCCTTCCATGGTGTTTAGATTAGATTAGATTACTTACAGTGTGGAAACAGGCCCTTCGGCCCAACAAGTCCACGCCGACCCGCCGAAGCGCAACCCGCCCATACCCCCACATTTACCCCTTACCTAACACTACGGGCAATTTAGCACGGCCAATTCACCTGACCCGCACATCTTTGGACTGTGGGAGGAAACCGGAGCACCCGGAGGAAACCCACGCAGACACTGGGAGAACGTGCAAACTCCACACAGTCTGTCGCCTGAGTCGGGAATTGAACCCGGGTCTCAGGAGCTGTGAGGCAGCAGTGCTAACCACTGTGCCACCGTGCCGCCCGTGTTGCACCAAGGGACTGGAGCACTGCAGAAGTCATGCCTTAGAGTGCAGCAAGCACAGGCCAAACAGCCTAACCTCGTCAAAACAATAATTTGGGACAAAGGTAATAGTGGCATTGGGAATTGTTAAGGGAGGATTAACACCAATTCATTGTGAGAAAATTGTGTTCAACTCACTTGCTGGAATCTTTTGATGAGGTGTGTTGAAGAGGGTAGTGCTTTTACTGTGGTCTACCTGAGCTTCCAAAAGGCATTTATTGATAGTGCCACCCAATAGACTTCTGAACAAAATTGGAGCTGGCTGATTGAAAGGGGCAGTGACAAGGGGAGTGCAGAATTGATTGGACATAGGAGCAGGAGGAGTCCATTCGGTCCTTCCAGCCTGCTCCACCATTCATCACAATCGTGGCTGATCGTCCAACTTAATCCTACTTCCTCCCCATAACCTTTGATCCCAGTCAGCCCAAGTGCTATAGCTAGCCGTCTCTTGAATACCTTCAATATTTTGGCATCAACTACTTTCTATGGGAATGCATTCCACAGGTGAAGAAATGTCTCCTCATCTCAGTCCTAACTGGTCGATCCCGAATCCTGATGAAGAGCTTCTGCTCATAAAGTTGACTCTGTGCTCGAAGGCATTTGAAATGCTGCCTGACCTGCTGTGCTTTTCCATCTACCCTGTCTGGGCCTGTTAGAAGTTTATGTCTGTGTGATATCCTTCCCCTTCATTCACCCGAGTGAAAATGGTCCTCAGCTAGCACGGTGGCTCAGTGGTTAGCACCGCTGCCTCACGGTGTCAGGGACCTGGGTTCAATTCCAGCCTCAGGTGACTGTGTGAAGTTTGCACATTCTCTTTGTGTCTGTGTGAGTTTCCTCCGGGTGCTCTGGTTTCCTCCCGCAGTCCAAAGATGTGCAGGTTAGGGTGAATTGGCCGTGTTAAATTGCCTGTAGTGTTCAGGGATATGTAGGTTAGGTGCATTAGTCAAGGGTAAACATAGGATAAGGGGCTTGGGTCTGGGTGGGTTACTCTTCAGGGGGTCGGTGTGGACTCATTGGGATGAAGGGCCTATTTTTACAATGTAGGGAATCTTAAAAATCTAAATCTCTCATCTGTTGGATATTTTTTGGGGTGGGGGGGAAAGGGTTGACCTTTCAGGGGAAAGTGGCAGTAACCAGGTCAGTGGCACTATGACTGGGGCACCATGGGAATGGGTAAAAGTTAACAGGACCTTAGTGATAGGAGACTGGATAGTCGGGGGGAAAAGACAGGAGGTTCTGTGTCCGCACACAGGGATCCAGGATGGTGTGTTGCCTCCCAGGTACCAGGGTCTAGGATGTCTTGGAGTGGCTGTGTAATATTCTCAAGGGGGAAGAGTGAGCAGCCAGAAGTCATTGTGCACGTTGGAACAAATGACACAGGTAGGAATAGGGATGAGGTCCTGCAGAGAGATTATAGCCAGCTAGGGGGCGGGGGGGGGGGGGGGGGGGGGATGTTAAAGACCAGGATCTCGGCAGTGGTAATCTCCGGATTACTTCCAGTGCCACGTACCAGTGAGTGCAAGAACAGGAGGATGTGGCGGATGAATGCGTGGCTAAAGAATGGGGGCAGGGATTCAGATTTTTAGACCATTGCAATCTTCTCTGAGGCAGAGGTGACCTGTTCAAAAGGGGATGGGTTATGGCTGAACTGGAGGGGGACTGATATCTTGGCGGCCAGGTTGGCTACTGCTGCAACGGAGGGTTTGAACTAGATTGAGGGTGGGGGGGGAGATCCTCAACAGCAGGGAGGCAAATGCAAGGCTGGAAGGAGATACAGTAATCGGAAATTGTCAAGTGAAGAGACAAGTCAGGCTAGAACACGACAGGGAGCGAGGAATGCCTGTTGGGTTAAATTGCATTTATTTCAATGCAAGAAAGCTGACAGGTAAGGTCGATGAACTCCGGGCGTGGATAGGTACGTGGGACTGGGATATTATAGCCATTACAGAAACATGGCTCAGGGAGGGACAGGACTGGCAGCTTGATGTCAAAGTACAGGTGCTTTAGGTAGTACAGAGATGGTGGAAGGAGGGCAGGGGGAGTTGCATTTTTGATTAAGGCGAGTATCACAGCAGAGATCAGAGATGGAATAACTGAAGGATCACCCAGTGACGCTTTGTGGGTGGACCTAAGAAACAAGGGGAAAGTGACGTTATTGGGGTTGTACTACAGGCCCCCAAATAGTCAACAGGAACAAATATGCAGGGAGACTCGCAGGAGCAATAGGGTGTCATAGTGGGTGGTTTTAACTTTCCTCACACAGAGTGGGACTGTCAGAGCATTAACGGCTTAGATGGGGTGGAATTTGTTAGGGACCTTTCCTCCAGCAGTATACAGAGGGTTCCTAGCCGGGAAGGGGCAAAACCCGACCTACTCTTGGGAAATGCAGCAGGACAGGTGGGGGGAGGTGACGATGGGCGAGCACTGTGGGACCAGTGATTTGTAAATAGTTATGGACAGGGACAAAACAGGTCCACGCGGTCACGTTCTATACTGGGGCAAGGTGAACGTTGATGGAATTAGACAGGAGCCTGCAGGGGTTGATTGGAGGAGTTTGTTTGCAGGCAAGTGGGAGGCCTTTAAAAGTGAGTCTGAGGTCTATATGTTCTTGTGGGGATGAAAGGCAAGGAATCGGGAACCCTGGATGACAGGAGATATTGAGGCTTTGGCCAAGAACAAAGGAGACTTGGCTCAGGTACAGGCGGCTGGGATCAGGGGATACCCTGGGATATAAGGGATACAGGAGTTCACTGAAGAAGGAAATCAGGGGGGCGAAAGGGGGAAGATTAGGGTGAATCCAAAACAGTTCTTTAAGTATATTAAAGGAAAAAGAATAGGGAGAGAATAGGACCTCCTCAAGGACCAAAGTAAACATATATGTGTAGAACTGCAGGAGATGGGTGAAGTCCTCAATTAATATTTCTTCTGTGTTTACCGTGGAGAAAGACATGAAGACTTGGGGACTTGGGGAAGTTAGTGGTGATATCTTGGGGACAGTCAATATCTCGGTAGAGGTGGTGTTGGATGTATTAGAATGCCTGAAGGTGGATAAATGTTCTGGTCCTGACCAGATATATTCAAGAACATTGCAAGGGGCTTGAGAAGTCATTGCAGGGGATCTGGCTGATACTTTTGCATCGTCGTGACCCACACGTGAGGTCCCAGAAGTCTGGAGGGTAGTGAATGTCGTACCATTATTCAAGAACCAGAGAATTATAGACCAGTAAGCTTAACATCTGCGGTGTGTATGTTACTTGAGAAGATTTTGAGAAAGAAGATAAACACGCATTTGGAAAGACAGGGTTTGATTAGAAATAGTCAGCGTGGCTTTGTGCGTGGGTGATGATGCCTTACAAGTTTGTTAGAGTTCTTTGAACTGACCAGGAAGGATGGTGAGGGCAGTGCGGTAGATGTAGTCAATGTGAATTTCAGTAAGGCCTTTTGGTAAGGTTCCACATGGTAGGCTGCTCTGGAAGGTTCGATCACACGGAATCCAGGACGAGTTGGTAAATTGGATGCGCAGTTGGCTTGATGGTAGTAAGCATAGAGTAATAATGGAAGGAAGTTTGTTTAACTTGAGGGGTGTCTCAGGGGTCGGTTCTGGGCCCATTGCTGCTTGTCATCTACAGAGGAACCTATTTCGTTCGGGTAATTGAGTTATTCGGCTAATGGATTTCCTCTGGGGCTCAGTTTTCTGTGAACTCTGCTCCCCGTTCAGGACACTCGGCAAAAGCACACTGCACATGCTCCCCTGGCGCCCACACCAACCCTGCTCTCTTCCTCTCCCCGCCCCCAAAACTCTGTCTGCTCCGACCCCTCCCCACCCCCAACCCCATCCACGCCTGACCGGCCACAACCCCGCAGCCCTGACCACCACCCATCCGCCTGCCCCCAACCCCAACTGCTCCCACCCTGTCGCTCCCATCCCGTCCTGTGCCCCGCCCAGCCCCAACCTCGCACCCCCCCCACCCCACCCCCACACTTTTTGACAGGTTCCACCTTTGTCATGTATAAGGCAATGTCAAAGAGATTATCTGGGGAAGGGGGGGTTTAAGGTTCACCTCTGTATGGAACTCCAGGGAAAGTGTAAGGGGGGGGGGGGGGGAGAGGACAGAGAGAGGGGGCAGGAGGTAAGTCATTTAGAGACGGTGCCTGGACTGTCCCGGACTGTTCTTGGCAGCGTTTCAGTGAGCCGAGTTCATGTTTAATCATTGTCCCTGCAAGCAAACAGACATGATCAGGGCTGAAACAGCTCTTTGGCATAATGTTTCTATTAGCACCTTGAGATCCCCTTTGGATAATCTGATCTTCGGATAATCGAGTTTCCTCTGTATGTCAATGGTTTGCATAAGAATGTACAAGGCATGATTCGTAAGTTTGATGACACTAAAATAGGCTGTGTCGTGGACAGTGAGGAAGGTTGTCAGAAATTGCAGCAGGACCTTGATCAGCCGGGGAAGTAGGCCGAGAAATGGCAAATAGAGTTTAACACAGATAAATGTGAGGAAAGTCAAATCAAGGTAGGAGTTTTATTGAGAATGGTAGGGCCTTAACAAGTCACCTACAGCAAGGAGACCAAAACTGAATACACTCCTCCAAGTGTGGCCAACATAACTTCCCAGCTTCTGGACTCAGTTCCCTGACTGATGAAGGCCAGTGTGCCAAAAGCCTTCTTCACTGCCCTGTCTACCTGGGACTCTACTTTCAGACAACGAAGTCACCGCTATCCTGTCAGATGATGGCTCCACTTAACCACTGAGATGGGCCTTTTAAACAGTTCATTTGCATTGGACGCATTCATCCCAATGTTAACCATTCACCCAACCCCCTGCTGAGGAGGCTGCGTCACACAACTGTGGAACTGGTTTGATTTTTAATTAAGTATGTGTCAGCTCTGGGGCCCAGGTTGCTTCACACTGTGTCCACTGACGATATCAAAAGCTGGGCTATAAAAATGAAGGCCCCAGCCTGTTTAAAGCAGTCTTAACTTGCAGAGAACGTGAATGCAAGTTCATCGATTTTCTTTCATCGAGACAGCAAAGTAGAAATTACATTCCAGCAATATTCTTCAGATGGTCTGTGAAGGAATTTTAAGGAGAAGAAACTATCTCAGACGTGTGGACTTCCAGCTAAACAATTATTCACCTTGCAAAGAAATTCCGAGAACTCCAGCCTTGAACTTTTGGACTCTTCCTTCAAAGCAAAAACTTTGATAAACTGGTATCCGTCGGCTGTTTTTGTACTTCGGTTGTTGCTAATCGGATGAGCTATTTACGCTTTACTGATTTATCAGAGGGTGTTGGGAAAGACGCCACTGTTATTTGAATGGGCAAAGACATTAAATCACAGTCTGCTTATTGTCAGATGGCGAGAGCATTGGGGAAGAGGTTCATCTTAAAACTTGCAATCCATTCATAAATTCTGGGAGAACAACTTCCAGGAGTCAGTTCAGGTTTGAAGTCCACTCGGTTTGACCCTACCACATTCTTAGCCAAGCTGTTCCAGCGCAGACATTTTCCTGACAATGTGGATAGTGTGAGACTTTTTATGATTATGTGCAATTGAGTGGCCGGCTAAGCCATTTTTGGAGTGAACTCCATTTCTGTGGGGGTTGGGTCCCTGGGAGGCCAGGCTGGGTTGGCAGATTTCCTTCTCGAAAGAACATCCATGAACCAACAACTTACACTCATTTCCTGGTTATCAGTAATTCCAGATTTTTCTGTTTTGCATTCCAATTCCTCCATCTGCTGTGCTGCGATTCCATTCTGGGTCCCTAGAGAGGTAGCCAACGACTTTGAAGTGCTGGTTCAGTAACAATCCCATTACGCCATCGCCTTCCACCAGCTATGTCCTGTCTTGACAAAAAAAGACAAAAAAAAATTTGCAGATGCTGGATTCCAAAATCGACAGGCAGGAGGCTGGAAGAACACCGTCCTGTAGCAGGGCTATACCCGAAACCTCCTGATGCTGCCTGGCTTGCTGTGTTCCTCCAGCCTCCTGCCTGTCTGTCCTGACAAAAAGCAGGACAAATCTCACCCAGTCAGTTACTACCTCCATTCTTCTTGTGCCAGTCATCAGCAAAACTGATGGAAAGTATTGTTAAAAGTTCCATCAAACAGCACTAACACGGCAGTAACCTGCTCATTTTGTGTTCTGCCAGGGCCACTCCAACCCTGAGCTCACAGTAACCTTGGTGAAAGTACCAAACTTGAGGTGAGGGTTACTGCCCTTGACAGTAAAGCCACGTTTGATGAAATGTGGCATCAAGGAGCGAATCTGGGGTTCGAGCTATCCCTATCACAAAGGAAGGTGGCTGTAGATTTTCAAGAACAATCTACTAGATACCCTACAGTGTGGAAACAGGCCCTTCGGCCCAACACCAACCCTGCAGAGAGTAACCTACCCAGACTCCTTTCCCTACATTTACCCCTGACTAATGCACCTAACACTATGGGGCAATCTAACTTGGCCAATTCACCTAACCTGCACATCTCTGGACTGAGAGGGGAAACCCATGCAGACATGGGGCAAATGTGCAAACTACACCCAGACAGTGGCCCAAGGCTGGAATTGAACCCGGGTCCCTGGCGCTGTGAGGCATCAGTGCTAACCACTGAGCCACCATGCGGTCCATCTTTCCAGGGGTTCCTCAGGGATGCTTCCTCATCCCAACCACCTTCAGATAATCAGCAATGATCTTCCCTCTAGCGTAAGGTCAGATGTTTAGGGATGATTGCACAATGTTCAGCAACATTCATGACATCTCAAATACCGAACTAGTCTGTGTCCATGTGGAGCAAGCCGAGGACTAGATTCCATTTTGGACTGACGACTGGAAAGTGATGTTAACGTGTCAGGAAATGACACTTTCCTTGGCATTTAAGGTGAGTAACTCACCTTCCCTCTCCCCACACCTGTCTGCCATCTACTGGTTGAAAGTTTTCCAGCTACCTGGCAGATAACAGCACCAGGAGAAAGTGTAGATGTTAGAGATCCGAGTCAAGAGTGTAGTGCTAAAAAAGCACAGCAGGTTAGGCAGCATCCAAGGAACAGGAGAATTGACGTTTCGGGCATAAGCCCTTCATCAGGAATCGTTCTTGGTAAAGGGCTTATGCCCGAAATGTCAATTCTCCTGCTCCTCTGATGCTATCTGACCTGCTGCGCTTTTCCAGCACCACTCTCTCCACTGTGAACAGCATGAACCTCATTCAACATTGTTACCTCAATCCAGGCTAAAAGAGAATTTGATTGATGCTCGAATCTGGGAACTTTAGTCTAAGCGTTCGAAAGGGATTGAGGCTGTTATTTGAAAAGGGTCGTTGGGCAAGGTGACGGGGAGAAGGCAGGATATTGGCACTCAGTGACACTCGGAGCTGGAGCAGACATAATTACATTTGCCACTTTTCATATTCATTTCATGACCGACACGTAGAGGTTACAACTTGTACCATCCACAAGAGGGAACTCACCTCTTTCGGCTGCACCTTCAAACCCTGTGACCGTTACCATCTAGAAGGGCAACAGATTGATCAGGATGGTGTCTCAGTGGCTAGCACTGCTGCCTCTCGGCGTCAGGGACCTGGGTTCGATGCCAGACTCGGGCGACAGTCTGTGTGGAGTTTGCACATTCTCCCCACGTCTGCGTGGGTTTCCTCCCACAATCCAAAGATGCGCAGGTTCAGTGAACTAGCCATGCTAAGTTGCCCATGGGTGTGTCACAGGGATGTATAAGATTAAGTGTATTAGTCAGGGTGAAATATGAATCTGGATGGGTTACTCTTCAGAGGGCTGGTGTGGACTTGTTGGGCTGAAGGGCCTGTTTCCACACTGCAGGGATTCTATGAATACCACCACAGGTTCACCTCTGTAGTGACATGGGCTGTATTGCTGTTCCTTCATTGTTATGGGGTTAAAGTACCTGGAATTACTAGCCCAGTAGCATTGTGGGTATCCTGACATGTCAAGGTCAGCGCAGGTTTCAGAAGGCAGCTCACATCTGCATTCTCCAGGGCACCCAGGGATCGTCATTAACGTTGGCCATCGTAACAAGGCCCACATCCCATCAATGAATGAACAAAACACAAATATTTTCGACACTGCCTGATATTTCACGTCCTTCCTAAAGTACAGCATACACAAGTGGACACAACACTCCAGCTGAGATCACACAAGTGTGTTAACACCATTTCAGCACAGCCTGTTCGCTGCGTTAGTTCGAGCCCCACCATTTTAAATGAAAAGAAAACAGAAATGGGGAAATACTTAGCAGGTCACTCCGTTAAAAAATGGGCAACGTCGATGATAGGGCTGGACATTTGATTCCTCTAGCCTGCTCCACTATTATAAAATGTTATGAAGATAGGAAAAGAATAATCACTACTTCTGGCTGTACTCCTTCAGAATGAACATTTCCCACTGCTAGAACCAGCCATCATCTGTCTTCCCCCCCCCCCCCCCCCCCCACACACACACACACATCCCTCTGGCCCCCAAACTCCAGCCATTGAACACTGCTTTGACCACTCATCCACCGAGAGGCTCCAGCCTGAACTGACATTCAGCAATGACTGATTTGGGGACATTGCTTTCCTGTTCAAGCAGGATTGGATATGGCAGCAGGCATGAGTTGCGAATTTTATTGAGACAATATCAGGACAAGTTCATCTGGTGTCAAGCAAACTCTAGGCCGCAATCGACTCTTTCATACAGGTAGTATTCGTGTTGAGAAGTAGACCGTATAACACAAAGTATTCCTCGCAACTTTCACAGCCTCGATCTTTGGTCTTTAAGCTTTTTCACTCTGTCTCGCTGGCTGTTAATCTTCGTGGCCCCTCTTTGCTGCATGCCATTTCCTGGGGGAGGCTCTCTTTTGTCCTAAGTTCTGATCTGAAGGGCTCTTGCCCGAAACGTTGATTCTCCTGCTCCTCGGATGTCGCCTGACCTGCTGTGCTCTTCCAGCAGCACACCTTCGACCCTTAACCCTTCCCTCCACCTCGTCACAGCTTGTAGGCAATACTCACCTCACTGAATCAAGGGATCATCTGCGTACTCTTTGTTGTTCTATATCTCCCTTGTCTCGAGGCTGCTATATCCTGTTGTTTATTTCACTGACATCTCTGCACCAGCAGCTTCAAGAGCTTGCTTTAGCTTTTTTTTAACTGCAGTAAACCAGGCCCTCTGTAACTTGGCTTCTTACTAATACATTGTACCCTATTCCCTAAGCTTTTTCCACTCTGTTATACTGTTAAGCTGAGTTTCACGTGAAGTTCTTAGGGGTAAAGGGATCAAAGGGTAACACGCCTGCCGACTACCCAAAGCCTGTCTCCCCACCCCCCACAATCTGCAAGGCTCTAGTCAAGAGTGTGGTGGAATGCTTCCCACTTGACAGGATGACTGCAGCTCCAATAACACTTAAGATACCTTCCCGGGTCTATTGGCACCATATTCACAAACATTCACTCTCACCACCACTGACGCTCAGTAACTGTTGTGGCTCTGTTCGCCAAGCTGGGAATTTGTGTTGCAGACGTTTCGTCCCCTGTCTAGGTGACATCCTCAGTGCTTGGGAGCCTCCTGTGAAGAGCTTCTGTGATCTTTCCTCTGGCATTTGTAGTGGTTTGAATCTGCCACTTCCAGTTGTCAGTTCCAGCTGTCCGCTGCAGTGGTCGGTATATTGGGTCCAGATCGATGTGTTTGTTGATTGAATCAGTGGGTGAGTGCCATGCCTCTAGGAATTCCCTGGCTGTTCTCTGTTTGGCTTGTCTTATACCATGTACAAGATACACTGTAGTGACTCACCAAGGCTCCTTAGTACCTTCTAAACCCACACCTTCCACCACCTAGAAGGACAGGAGCAGCAGATACATGGGAACACCATCCTCTGCACTTCCCCCTCATCCGTGAATTGGAGATTTATCACTGTTCCTTCACTGCCACTGGGTCAAAATCCTGGAATTCCTTCCCTCACAGTGTTGTGGGCACAGCACACGGACTGCAGCGGTTCAAGAAGGCAGCTCACCACCATCTTCTGTCAGGACAGGCAATAAATGTTAGCCCAGCCATTGCTTTGCAGACCTCACAAATGAGAAAAGGGTATAGAGTACAATGATCAGCCATGATCATTTTAAATGGCGGGGCAGGCTCGAAGGGCTAAATGGCCTCCCCCATTCCCATTTTCTAAGTTAGATATTCACTTCTAATAATCAACGTTACATGTTTCTTCTTGTTGGTGTCCTGGTATTCTTACAGCATGAAACCAGTCAAAGTATGAGCTAGCCCTTGTGATGTGAGAATGGACAAGAGCTGGAAGTGGGTCCACTGGTGACATATTATATGTTGTTATTTACAAAATAAAAGCAATATTTTCTCAAACCTTCACATACACACCCTCGGTGAATTACAATTTGTAGGCCAGACCCTTACTGCCACTTCCACCTGGTGCATTCTGTGTGGGTCAGCGGAGGTCGAGATACGCTGCTGCTGCAATCTCTGGGTTTCAGAGTCCCTGAGCATCACGGTAAAGACTTCCTTCTCGAATATAGGGGCAGACCCAGCTCGTGGAGATGGAAGCACACTGTGTCCGTCTGGTACTCCTTGGGGATTGAGAAATGGGAGAGTTTTCAGTGAATTCCCATTCCATGTCACGATTTTCCATCAGCTCTCTTCTGGACCACCGTCACATCGCTGCTCCCACTCTGCTGCAGACCAGCCTGAGGGAGGTCAGTGACACGTTGTAAACCCACAGATACAGTATCTGTCATCCTGTCTAAGGCAGCAGACATCTTTGCATGGTCAGGATCTGCACGGTTCCATTTAAGAGCTGTGCTTCAGGCAGTCTCCCTCTCCATGACTGACATGGTTTCTCAGACCGCCTCCAGCTCTACGGCAATCCATGCACCCTACTCCTTCAGTTCGGACCCTTTCCTATCTCCCACCTACCTCACTCCAGCATTGGTGCTCATGATTTTAACTGCGGAGTCCATGAGCTCTGGAATTTCCTCTTTAAACATCTTTGTCTTTTGGTTACCTGTTAAAAGGGTCAGTTAGCTGGGCAGCTGGTTTGCCATGCAGCGTGATTGCTGACATCATGGGTTCAATTCCACACTAGCTAAGGTTACCAAGAAAGACTCTCCTTCACTTGAGACCCTCAGAATTAACTCCCACCTATTGTCTCTTTTGAATGAGACAGTAGCCCGAATAGAGCTGTAGAGCATGAAAACAGACTCTTCAGTCCAACTCGTCCATCCCAACCTGATTTCCTAAATAAATCCAGTCCCATTTGCCAGTCTTTGTCCCATGAGGGTCCTGACCACAATGTCAACTCCTCTGTTCCTCGGACACTGCTGAGCTGCTGTGCTTTTTCCAGTGCCACACTTTATCATCTGCAGTCCTCACTGTCTTCTAGCATTTGGCCTATATCCTTCTAAACCCTTCCTATTAATATACCCATCCAGGTGCTTTTTAAATGTTGTAATTGTACCAGCCTCCACCACTTCCTCCAGCAGCTTATTTCATACACGTGTCATCCTCTACGTGAAAACATTGGCCCCCAGGTCCCTTTGAAATCTTTCCCCTCTCACCTTAAACCTATGCCCTCTAGTTCTGGATCTCCCCACGGGAAAAACTTTGTCTACTTATCCTATCAATGCTCCTCATGATTTTATAAACCTCTATAAGATCACACTTCAGCTTCCGATGCTCCAGGGAAAATATCCCCAGTCTATTCAAGCTCTCCCTGTTGTTCAGACCTTCCAACCCTGGCAACATCCTTGTAAATCTTTTCTGAACCCTTTCAAATTTCACAACACCCTTCCACTGGCAGGGAGACCAGAATTGGACACAGTATTCCAAACGTGGAGGAGCCAATGTCTTGTACAGCTGCAACATGACCTCCCAATTCCTATATTCACTGACCAATACAGGTAAGCATATCAAGTGCCTTCTTCACTATCTTATCTACCTGTGACTCCACTTTCAAAGAACTATGAACCTGCACTCCAAGGTCTCTTTGTTCAGCAACACTCTGCAGGGCCTTACCATTAAGTGTATAAGTCCTGCCCTCATTTGACTTTCCGAAATGCTGCATCTCATTTCCATCTGCCGCTCTACAGCCCATTGGCCCATGTGATCACGACCCTGTTATACTCTGAGGTAACCTTCACTGTCCACTGCACCTCCAGTTTTGGTGTCATCTGCAAACCTATGTTCACATCCAAGTCATTTACTCAAAGAACAAAAAGCAGTGGACCCAGCACCGATCCTTGTGGCACACTGCTGGCCACAGGCCTCCAGTCTGATGGCAACCCTTCACCACCACCACCCTCTGTCTTCTACCTTCAGCTCAGTTCTGTATCCAAATGGCTAGTTCTCCCCACATTCCATATGATCTAACCGCACTAACCAGTCTACCATGAAGAACCTTGTCAAACGCCTTACTGAAGTCCATCTAGATCATGTTCATCTCTCTTCCCTCATTAACCCTCTTCGTTACTTCAAAATCTCTATCAAGTTAGTGAGGCAAGATTTCCCACACACAAAGCCATGTTTACTATCTCTCATCGGGCCCTGCCTTTCCAAATAGATGTCCCTCAGGATTCCCTCCAACAACATGCCGACCACTGATGTCAGGGTCACTGGTCTTGAGTACCCTGGCTTTTCCTTACTACCTTTCTTAAATAGTGGCACCACATTAGCTAATCTCCAGTCTTTCTGCACCTCAACCTATAGCTGTCAATGATACAAATATCTCAGCAAGGGGCGGTGCAATCACTTCCCTAGCTTCCCCCAGAATTCTGAGGTATACCTAATCAGGTCTCGGCGATTCATCCACCTGTATGCATTTTAAGTATGCATTGTACTAGGGACATTTTTCATGAGGTTGCTATTTATTTCCCCACATTCTCTATCTTCTATATCCTTCTCCACAGTAAACACTAATACAAAATACATGTTTAGTCTGTCCCCCATCTTCTGCAGTTCCACACACAGGTGGCCTAGCTGATCTTTTAAGAGACCCTGTTCCTTCCCTGGTTCTCTCTGTCATAAATGTATTTGTAGGATCCCTTTGGATTCTCATTAACCTATTTTGCCAAAACTATGTGATAGGAAAAAGTGAGAACTGCAGATGCTGGGGATCAGAGCTTAAAAATGTGTTGCTGGAAAAGCGCAGCAGGTGATGCTGCCTGACCTGCTGTGCTTTTCCAGCAACACATTTTTAAAAACTATGTGATGTCTGGTAATATGGTGGCAACTTTAACTTTACCTGGGATGTGGGGGGGGGGGGGTGCGGGGGCAGGGAGAAGTGATCAGATAGGTAGAAATTGACCTGTGTGTGTGTGAGAGAGAGAACAACCATTAGGGAGACAAATCAATGGATAATAGTATGGCAGGGAGAAAGAAAAGCTGACCATGGGGCCATAAGTCGGTGAAAATGGATTGGCTGAGCTGAAAGCACCCCATGTCATGACAGGGTGTGGGAGTGGGTCAAGGACATGGAAGTTATTGTTCAAATTGTAAAAGCATAGAAACTGAAAGAACTGTGGATGCCGTAAATCCGAAACAAAACCAGAAATTGCTGAAAAGATAAGCAGGTCTGTGGAGGGAAATCAAGAGTTAACATTTCAGGTCATGTGACCCTTCCTCGGGATGGGGTTTGTGTGTGTGTGTGTGTATAAATATGTAAAATTATAGAAGACAATTATTGAGTCCTGAAGGGTCGCCAATTGGAAACTCAGATGCTGTTCCTCCAGCTTTTGCTGAGCCTTCCTGTAACAGGCCTGAAGCAGAAATGTTGACCAGAGAATAGGATGGTGCGTTGAAGTGGCAAGCAATTGGAAGCCTCAGGGAACTGCAGCTTTTCTTTCTGGCATTCTGCCCATCCATCCCTTTATCTCCCTAACTGTAGTTCTTCTCTCTTTGGTTCCATCTCTGGCTGTCCATCTGACTCCTCACTCGCTAACCCTGCCCCCTTGTCTTCAGCCTATGTATCACCTTTTCTTAGATACCATCAGTTCTGAAGAAGGGTCACTGGACTAGAAACATTGACTCTCCCTTCTCTGCACAGATGCTGCCAGAGTTTCTCCAGCCATTATGCTTTTGTTTCAGAGACCCAGCATCTTGCAGCTGCTTTGTTTTATGAATGAATCCAGCTGAAGATCTACCAGAAGGGGAAAGGGGGCGGGGCTGGAGGACCGTGTGGGAAGCGGCTGGTCCTCAAACCAATGGGGGTGAATGAGGGGCGGGGCTGGAGGACCGTGTGGGAAGCGGCTGGTCCTCAAACCAATGGGGGTGAATGAGGGGCGGGGCTGGAGGACCGTGTGGGAAGCGGCTGGTCCTCAAACCAATGGGGGTGAATGAGGGGCGGGGCTGGAGGACCGTGTGGGAAGCGGCTGGTCCTCAAACCAATGGGGGTGAATGAGGGGCGGGGCTGGAGGACCGTGTGGGAAGCGGCTGGTCCTCAAACCAATGGGGGTGAATGAGGGGCGGGGCTGGAGGACCGTGTTGTGCGCGGCTGGTCCTCCAACCGTTGGGCGTCAAGAAGGGGCGGGGTTGGAGCGCGAGCCGCTGTCAAAACAGCGGAAGCGAATGGGGGGGGGCAGGGCTGGAGGACCGGACGGCCGTAACTGGTCCTCCAGCCAATGGGGTGGGGGCAGGGCTGGAGGACCGGACGGCCGTAACTGGTCCTCCAGCCAATGGGGTGGGGGCAGGGCGAGTGAAGGCCAGCACCGCGTGGAGGCACGTGCTCAACCCCTCCCGCGCAGTCGCAGTTCCAATGTGATTGAAGTCTTGACGATGGGCTGGCGTTGCTGAGGAGATGGTAAGGTGGGGGCTGAGACCGCGAAGAGCGGCAGGAAAATGGAGCTCATGGGGACTGGGTGGTGTCGTAAACATCCGGTATAGGTCTCCGGACGCGAGTTAGAAACTCTCAGTGTCTTTATTCCTCTCAAGGGAGGAAGCGGCTGCAGGCCTCAGGTGGTGACAGGCCTAGATACCGCCGCCATCTTTATTGGGACAGTGTTGCCCCTTGCGACCGCCATGTTTATGGGGGGCAAAGGGCAATGGGGCGAATGCACCTCCCTCCTTTGCCAGGGGATGGATAGGGGGAGTATTCACACAGAACAAACTCGAAGCTAAAGAAATGTTGGCTTCTTCTGAATGTCTGCCGTGAATCCAAAATCTCAAAGTAAGACTGCAGCATGATTCAAGAAGGCAGCTCATCATCATCATCACCACCTTTATCAAGGGGCAACTCAGGATGGATAATAAATACTGGCCAGCCAGCAATAACCAGGTCCCATGTGTGAATATTAAAAAAAAAGAAAATTACACACCTTTCAATCCTATTTCATTTACTGAAACCCTTCCAGATTTCAGTTTTGAGGAAGATGTATTTACTCTTTTGATGCTTCCTGACCTGCTGAGGATTTCCAGCAGTTTCTATTTGTGTTTCTGCGGTGAAAATACGCCAACTTGGTAATGTGAAAATCTAGTTGGAAGCTTGTCATGAATTGAAAACTCCCCCTCCCCCAGGATGGGAGTCTTCGAGACCAGTGAGCATGTTTGTAAGGTGAGAGGATAACGATTTGAATAAAGATATGAGGGGTAATGTTTTCACACCAGGTGTGGTTCATCTGTGGAATGAAATCCCAGAGGAAGTGGCAGATGTGGGTACGGTTTAAAAGACATTTACATAAGTACATGAATAAGAATTGCTTGGAGGGAATATGAGCTAAGCGCAGGTAGGTGCGATTGGTTTCGTTTGGGATTATGGTTGGAATGGACTGAAGGGTCAGGTTCTGTGCTGTATGACTCTGGTTGTGAACAGTCTGGTTCAGTCTCAGACAATTACCAATAACTGTGATGGAGAAGTTGGTGAGGGATTAGAAAATCATATGATGGCTTCAGCCTTCCTAACATTTAAATGGTTAACACCTCTGTTCATCTATGCCAGGCGGGTCAGGACATTGTGACTTGGGGGTGGTCGTGTTCATGCTGTACCATGGTCCTTCACAGTGGGAAGGTTGAGGATTTGGAAGATGCTGTTAAATTACTGGTTGAATTGTAAATATCTACAATCCCTCTGTTTCACCCCCTGTCTCTCTCACCTCTTTTTCTCTCTCCTTCTCCATCCCCCATCCAGTGAGGCCAGGATTTTGTGTACACCCACATTGAATAGCAGATTCCCTTCCCTCATGAACCATCTCTGGTTTTAGGACAATCCAGCAGTTTCATGGTGCCAGTCGCACAAATGTTCATCACTTAAATCTCTCCATCTGCTGTTGAGTTTTCATATTATCTTCTTCACTCCCTTTATTTTTCAATTAATGTTGCAGGGTAGTTAAAGGAGTCCTTTTGCAGTTGGGAAACTGAAACCAAACATCACAGAGGATCTAATGGATTCACCCAGTATATTGTAACCCGAATATCACTGGCTTCAGGCATGGAAGAAAAAAGCAGCGTTCCCACTGGGGAGAAACCGTACATGTGTTCCGTGTGTGAACGAGGCTTCAGCCGACCATCTGACCTGTCGCGGCACAAGTGTGGTCAGACTGGCATCAAATGGTGGAAATGTGGGAACTGCGGGAAAGGATTTGATTACCCATCCCAGCTGAAAAGGCACCAGCGCAGTCACAACGGGGAGAAGCCGTGGAAATGCACAGACTGTGGGAAGGGATTCAATTACCCGTCCGAGCTGGAGATTCACTGGCGTACTCACACTGGAGAGAAACTGTTTACCTGCTCCCAGTGTGGGAAACGATTGGCTCACTTACACAGTCTGCTGATACACCAGCGCGTTCACACTGGGGAGAGACCGTTCAGCTGCTCTGAGTGTGGGAAGGGATTCACTACCTCATCCCACCTGTTGACACACCAGCGGGTTCACACTGGGGAGACACCTTTTAAATGCCCGGATTGTGATAAGTGCTATAAAAGTTCCGGGGAACTGATGTCCCATCAACGTGTTCACACTGATGAGAGACCATTCAAGTGCTCCCACTGTGGGACAGGGTTCAAGCACTCGTCTCAACGCACTGTACACCAGCGAATTCACACCGGGGAGAGGCCGTTCACCTGCTCTGAGTGTGGGAAGGGATTCACTCAGTCATCTGACCTGTTGAAACACCAGCGGGTTCACACCGATGAGAAACCTTTTAAGTGTCCAGACTGTGGGAAGTGTTTTAAAAGTCCTGGGGACCTGATGTCCCATCAACGTGTTCACACTGATGAGAGACCGTTCAAGTGCTCTCAGTGTGGGACTGGGTTCAGGCGGTCATCTGACCTTATCGTACACCAGCGGGTTCACACTGGAGAGAGGCCGTTTACCTGCTCCGAGTGTGGGAAAGGATTCGCTCAGTCATCCCACCTGCTGATACACCAGCGAGTTCACACTGACAAAAGGCCTTTTCAGTGTCCAGAGTGCAGCAAGTGCTTTAAAAGTTCTGGGGAACTGATGACCCATCAACGTGTTCACACTGACAACAGACCTTTTAAATGCCCAGACTGTGGGAAATGCTTTAAAAGTTCTGGGGAACTGATGTCCCATCAACGTATCCACACTGACGAGAGACCGTTCAGGTGCTCTCACTGTGCGACTGGGTTCAGACGATCATCTGACCTCCACGAACACCAGCGGGTTCACACTGGGGAAATGACTGTTCACCTGCTCTGTATGAAGTGATTCACTCAGTCATTCCACCTGCTGAGATGAGTTCACGAATAACTACAGTTAGTCACATTGAGGACTGAACCATGTCCATTGCGGTGTTTCTGTTGACCTTAATAACCTTATAGATATGAACATTCTGTATAAAAGTCAATAAATCAGCTTTCTGGTAAAGTGTTTCGAGTCTTAATATTTCTAATGCCAGTTCCTTCTTTCTGAAGGAACATTCCCGTTTCCCCCCCCGCTCCTCCTCACCTCCAACAAACGGTTTAAACAGCCCATGGAGCTCCTCTGTCTCCATCTTCATGACAATCTGATCAGCTGCTGCTTTTGAGTGATCCAGTAGCCCATTGGGCCAAACTGTCCCTGAAGATGCCCCCCCGCCTAAGCGTAAACCCACAGTTTTCTTTAGTTTCTCCCCGGTCTCACCTCTGAGCCCATTCTGCGTGAGACCCACCTCCAGCTTCATCTACCTGGCTCGCTCTTAAATTGCTGATTGCCCAACTCCCCCATATCTGTTGATAATGTGAATACTTTTCTCTTTAGGTATTTTTGTCCTCTTCTTCAAACCTCTTAAATGAACGTTGACCAGCCAGTCCTTGCAAACCGTTGCCCCACTTCCAAGCTCCTTTTCCTCTCCAATGTCCTGGAACATTTCATCACCCTCCCAAATCCCAGTCCATCTTTCCCAGAACTCTGTGACTGAAATCCGATTTCTGCCCCTGCCACAGTACTGAAACAGATCCTGACTAGCTGCAAATCTTAGCAGGATTTATACACTTAATGGTAAGGTCCGAGGGAGTGTTGCTGAACAAAGAGACCTTGGAGTGCAGGTTCATAGCTCCTTGAAAATGGAGTCGCAGGTAGAGAGGATAGTGATGAAGGTGTTTGGTATGCTTTTCTTTATTGGTCAGAGTATTGAGTACAGGAGTTCGGAGGTCATGTTGTGGCTGCACAGGACATTGGTTCGGCCACTGTTCGAATATTGCCTGTAATTCTGGTCTCCTTTCTATCGGAAAGATGTTGTGAAAATTGAAAGGGTTCAGAAAAGATTTACAAGGATGTTGCCAGGATTGGAGGATCTGAGCGACAGGGAGAGGCTGAACCGGCTGGGGCTGTTTTCCCTGGAGCGTCGGAGGCTGAGGGGTGACCTTATTGAGATCTCTGAGATACATTTATATAGATTCACTCACTCAATCAGTGATCAGATCTCACTGAACTATAGCAACTACTAATATTGGGTTGATCAACTAAGGAAAGGCCCAAAGATTTGCCAGATTCATTGGGACATTTTAAATCAGATGACCAAACTCTAAGCCAAAGAGGTGGATGATAAGGAGTATATGAAAAGAGGAAAATGAAATAGAAAGTTGGAGGGGGCTAGGGAGGAAATTCCAGAGTTTAGGTCCCAGGCAGCTGAAGGCCCAGTAACCTATGTTAGGGTAATTAATATTGGGGATGAAGGGGATTTACTAATGGTATTCCGTGTATTTAGGCCTAATTATACATGCTCAAGGCCCAACTTTAAACTGGGTCAAAATCAGACCATCCCTGGAGTCAGAGAAACCATTTTCTGAGTAAACATTTTGTAAGATCTTTATTTTTTAATACTGTAAATGCGAGGACCAGTTGAATCCTCCTGTTTCATCAATGAGAAGTGATTGCAACAAGATTAAAATCTTGCAGGTTTTAATGTTCCAATCAGAGTATATTTTGAGATTTCAAAAGAGGAGAAATCAGAGATTTGGGTTCCTCTTCACAGCATGGCATTTTCTCGAAAGGGTCCACCTCCCTGTTCCCAATCACAGTTCATGCGAGCAATGCTCACCTCCCTTAATCATCTGACGGTCTGTCAGTGCACTCAGTTGACTTGCAATGCAGGGTGATGCCAACAGCATAGATTCATTTCCCACATGGAATAAGGTTATCATGAAGGACTGCTTTTGCGACTTCTTCCCCTTGCCTGAGGGATGGTGACCCTCAGGTTAAACCACCACCAGTCATATCTATCTACAGTTGTATAACACTTTGATCTTTTACTATAAATTCTGTGTCCTATGATCCTGCCCCACTCGTTACCTGATGGAGGAGCAGTGCTTCGAAAGCTTGTACTTCCAAATAAACCTGTTGGACTGTAAGTTGGTGTTATGTGATCTTTAACTTTGATAAGACAGCAGTCCTATGGTCTGGCTTGGCCATGGAATTTCACCTTTACCTCTGTCAGGCCACTGCCCCAGAAGTGTGTTGTGATACGTCCAACCGGGTTGATTAAATTATAGCTAATTATCCTACAACAAGGAACCAGAGGAAAAGTGAGCAAGTCTCAGGAAGTGAGAATGGACAAGAGCTGGAAGTGGTTCCAATCCATACAAAAAAAACTTAATAGTTTTCCAAACCCCCATGTGCACAACTCTTGGTGAGTTACATTTTCTAGCACAGAGTCTTCCTGTCACTTCAACCTGGTGCTGGGATGCTCAAATCCCTGTTCAGATGTTTTGAGTTTCTCTGTCTGGGTTTCAGAGTCCTTGAGAGTCCCTGAAAAGCCTGTTCCAATTCTATCTGTGAGAGTTACAAACTGAACTTGTGAGGTAGAAGGCAATGTGTCGCCTACTGCCTCAGGGATGCGGGGGGTGAGGGGGGAATGGTGTTTACAGGGTGAGCAATGGGAGCGCTTTGAGTGGGATTCCCATTTCTGTGTCGCCTTTCTCCATCAACTCTCTCCTGCAGCAGCACTAAACCATTACTCCCAGCTCACTGCAGACAAGCTTGGTGGGGAATCACTGACATACTATAAGCTCATGGAGACAGTATCTGTCATTTGCTGTTTAAAGCAGCAGACATGACCCGCACTGCCATGGTAACAACCTGCATGCACCCATTGCATAGAGTTTTGAAGTTCTGTGGGAGCCAGTCACTGTCTTGGGATCTTGTCTGGCCTTGCAGCTTCCAGTCCCTCTCTAATTCTGAGCCTTTACTGTTCCGCAATGAAATCCTTCCACAATCAGTGGCCATCCTGCCAAGGCCCCAAGTTCTGTAATTCCTTCCCTTCCTCTCTTTTTCTCCCCCACCCCCCCAAGATAATTCTGAAACTCAAACTTTCCAACCAAGCTTTTGATCATGTGTGAAACACCCATGGACACGACAATGTGAAATGTTCGCTATAAATGCAAGTTGATTTTGTTCTTGGCCTTACATTAAGAGAATCAGGAATCTCACATGAACTTTTAAAATCCTCAGACCATTGTGACCAATGGTCATTTTCAGACTTAGAACTTAAACCTGCTGTTTCAGTTTCAGTTAAGTAACAGATCCCAGTTTGAACTCAATCTCTGACTTTACAGCTGGTTTCTCTTCCAGATTCTAAACCCAGCTGTAAAGGAGTTTCTGTTCCACTTCTGGGAGCACTGAGCCAGGGAAGAGAGCAGCTGAGACACTATTTCTTACCCACCTTGGATTATCCACATATTCAGGCCTGATGTGATTCATAAAAGCAGTAAACAGCAAAGTCCAACTCCTACAGTCACTTGTGAACTCGCCGGTGCCTCAGGAGCTTGGATGACTGAGAGAAGCCTTTTCCACACTTGGAGCAGGTAAACAGTGGTTCCACTCTGTGAATTCGCTGGTGTGCAGTGAGGTGAGAGGATCGCTTGAACCCAGTCCCGCAGTGAGAGCACCTGAACGGTCTTTCGTCAGTGTGAACAAGTTGATGGGACATCAATTCCCCAGAACTTTTATAACATTTCCTGCAGTCTGGGCATTGGAAAGGTCTCTCCCCAGTGTGAACTCTTTTGTGCGTCATCAGGGCAGATGACTGAGTGAATCCCTTCCCACACTTGGGACAAGTGAACAATTTTTCCCTAGTGTGAGTTCTTTGGTGTCTCCGTAAACTGTAGAATTGGGTAAATCGCTTACCACACTCGGGGCAGGTGAATGGTTTCTCCTTTGTGTGAGTACTTTGGTGTTTCTGCAAGCTGGATAAATGACTGAAACCCTCCTCACACTCAGAGCAGGTGAATGGTTTCTCCCCAGTATGAGTTCTCTGGTGTGCATGTAATGTGGATAAATAAGCAAAACCTTTCTCACACTCAGAGCAGGTGAACGGTTTCTCCCCCGTGTGAGTTCTCTGGTGCGTACGTAACGTGGATAGCTGAGCAAATTTCTTCCTACATTGATGGCAGGTGAATGGTTTCTCCCCAGTGTGAGTTCTCTGATGTTTTTGCAAGGTGGATAAATGAGCGAATCCCTTCCCACAGTCATTGCAGGTGAATGGCCTTTCCCCAGTGTGTCGACGCCGATGGCTTTCCAGCATAGATGGGAATCTGAATCCTTTCCCACAATCCGTGCATTTCCATGATTTATCCATGGGTGGCGTGTCACTGCAGGTTGAACGATCCATCAAAGCTTCCTGCGAATCTTTCTCCCTGCTGTCTGTGGGACTGCAACAAAGCTCTTCCTGCTGTCAGTTCACAGGGATACTCCAGCTCACGCGTGTCGTTGCTTTTCCAGTCAAACTGATGTTTGGAATCCTTTCCCCTCAGGTGGCAGTCAGACAATCAGAGGTGAATGATAGTCGGGTCCTGTCGAATTGAGAGATTCAGTCAGATCTTTTAATTCCCTGTGAGAGGAAGTTGACAAGGTTAAGGACAGAGAATCCTACTTTCTATTGTACAATTTGTTCTTTCTTAGCTCCCCAAAGCAGTAAACTCCCTGTCCCTTCTTCCCACTCCCAGTTTTCCCATCCCTCTCCCTCTCCCCAGGTTGGCTCCATTTCTTCAGGGACTCACAAGAAAATCAATAGGGTCAATCATTTCTGCTTCCGGTCACGTGCACCCTGAGCACAACACCTCAACGCGCACGCGCGCCTCTCCAAGGGTAAACATGGCGACGGCTACCAGTTTAGCCACGGACAGGTTCCTTGGAGGAACCCCCGGAGTTGTAGCACAAGGGTCCTGGAGATACTCGTGCAGAGCTGGTGGTACTACTGCAGCCTCCCTGCTCTCCTGCCGCCTCTCACCGGGAGCAGAGCGTCGGTTTCTCAGCCCCACCGCCATCTCGTCCAACACGCGTGCGGGACAGTGCTGTACTGCGCATGTGTCCAACTCTCCTGTTGTGAATAGGGGACTTGCACCGCCGCAGGGGCTGCTGGGTACAGGGCCGCACCATTAATCTCGGTCAACACGAGGAAAAAAGGGATGAAGAATTGTCCGTTCGGCCCATCGATTCCGCGCCGCCATTCAGTCGGATCGTGGCTGATCCAACATTTCTCAGTCCACTTTCCTGCCTTTTCTCCTAATCCTTGATCGTCACCCCTCGTCAAGAATCTACCTCAGCCTTAAACATACACAAAGCTTATGTCTCCACAGCTCTCTACGGGTTGGACCTCCAACCCTCTGAGAAGATGTCCTTCATCTCACTCTCTTCTATTGAATTGGAAATGTTAACTGATTTTCTCTACATGGATGCTGCCAGACTTGCTGAATTTCTTCAGCACTTTGTTTTACATCAGGTCCTGATCATCTGCAATATTTTGCTTTTTTTAATAACCTATAATTTCCGATGGAGAATTTGATTATAATTTCAGTTCCACTACAGCTTCTACACCGTGCATGCTTTTGCTCCCTTTGGGGCCTGGGTGATTAATGGCAGTTCCAGACCAATATGAAGAGAAGCATGGAGCAGGAGCAGGTTGTAAACTGATCAATTGGAGTCGAAGGCTGAGCCCAGATCCTCCTCACTGGCTGAAGCTGTGGATCATTTGTAAACCAATTAAACCTCAGCAGAAACCTGGATCTTTCTATATGTGGCTTTAAACATTGAAAACCCTACAGGGCTGGAGCAAACATCTCAACATTTGAGGGAACACATGAAACAATGCACAAAAAATTCAAGCGCTGACTTAAAGCAATAATTGAACAGAAAGGAAATGTCACTGGTTTCAACAAATGAACAGGCAGAAGGGTTAGGATAGGTTGCGGAAGGTTAATGACGTAAAGCGCAAAATAAAAATCTTCAGACAATGAATGAGTACTGATAGTCTCCTTGGTATGTATTCAGAGGGTTTGTTGTATCAGGTTTAAAGCATTAACGCGTTGTATTTTCCTCACTACAAGATCAAAAGAAAACCCGATAACAAATAGGAACAGGAGAAAGCCATTTTGCTTGTCAGGCCTGCTCTGACATTCCTCATATCCACTATCCACTTTCCTGAGATTTCCGCATAACCTTTGATTCCCCTTTTGATCAAGAATCTAGCTCAGGTTTAAATATCATCATAGAACCTCTTCAGTGTGGAAACAAGCCATTTGGCCCAACATGTCCATACCGTTCCACCGAAGAGTATCCCACCCAGATCCATTTCCTTACTCTATTACTCTACATTTTCCCTAACCCACACATCCCTGAGCACTTTAGCATGGCTAATTTACCCTAACCTGCACATCTTTGGATCGTGGTAGGAAACCCACACAGACACAGGGAGAATGTGCAAACTCCACCCAGCAGTTAGCCGAGGCTGGAATCAAACCTGGGTCCCTGGCACTGTGAGGCAGCAGTGCTAACCACTGAGCCACCCAATACATTCAAGGAATCTGCCAGCACAGCTTTCTGTTAAAAGCAGCTTCAAAGTCTCTCAACCATCTAAAAGAAGATACTCCACCTCATCCAAGTCTTAAATTGTTTTGAGACTATGCCTTCAGGTCCTAGACTGTCCATTGGGGGGAAATATCCTCTCAGCATTCACCCTGGCAAGCCCCTTGACAATCCTAGGAGAAAGTGAGGACTGCAGATGCTGGACATCAGAGTCGAGTGTGCAGTGGTGGAAAAGCACAGCAGGTCAGGCAGCATCTGAGGAGCAGGAGAATTGATGTTTCGGGCATAAGCCCTTCATCGGGAATAAGTGGAGCCCGAAACATCGATTCTCCTGCTCCTTAGATGCTATCTGACCTGCAGTGCTTTTCCAGCACCACGCTCTCGATCCTTGAGAATCCTGCATGCTTCAAATGAGATCACCTCTCATTCTTTTAAATTCCAGCAAATAGAGTCCCAACCTGGTTAGCTTTTGCTCACAAGACAATCCTTCCATACCAGGGATCATCCCAATAAACCTTCTCTGAACTGCCTCCACGAAATGATATTATTCCTTAAATAAGGGGATCAAACCTGTCCACAGTACTCCAGATGTGGTCTCATCAGCACCTTGTACAGTTGCGATAAGACCTCCCTACTTCTATCCTCCCAACACTCTTTAAATAAGGGCCAATAATCGATTACACTTCCTGATTACCTGCTGTACCCGCGTGCTAGCTTTGTATTCTGTGCACAATTATCCACAATTTCCTTCGTATTGTAGATTTTGACAGTTCCTCTCTGGTCAATTATATTCGAAAACTCAGTGATCAAAACTTTGATTGTAAGATTTTTGCCGCGAGTCACAAAAACATTTAGTAATTTACAGTTGATGATTGTAGAGTTCATTAAATCTTTAAAATCGATAGCAGGCTGCTCAAAAAACACAATAAATTATTAACTGTTGCATTTATTCCAAACTGGGAGGTACAATTAAGAATGAGGAAGACAATTAAATCCTGGTATCAATGAAATTGGAAAAGACTTGTGGTGCAGTGTTTATGACCAGAAAAATCCACTTGCTCCAGAGGGGCAAAACAGTTTCACTGAAGTAACTACTGCTTCAAGGTATCCTTAAGGACTATCCACAAAACTGTAGTCATGTTCCTTTGGGTTTATGCATTGAAATGAGAATATTGTGAAAGAGAATAAATCATACTTTCTGGTTCCTCTCTGTGGCACAGCGTTTTCTCAGAAGGGAATCTTTTATGAATCCCTCCCTGTGCCTGGGCACTGTTCATGTGAGAAATGCTCATCTCAGTTCATCACGGGATGTTCTGTGTATTTTATATAGTTGTCCTGTTTTCCTCCTGTCGCACCGTGTTGTCATTTATTTCCCACGTAGCTGTGCATGAGCTTTCACAAACAGTTTCATTGTTAGACATCTTACAGCTCCAGTAAACTTGAAGAAACCATGATTTGGAGATGACGGTGTTGGACTGGGGTGTACAAAGTTAAAAGTCACACAACACCAGGTTATAGTTCAACAGGTTTAATTGGAAGCACTAGCTTTTGGAGCATCGCTCCTTCATCAGGTGGCAGTGAGCTCTCCACTATCACCTGATGAAGGAGCAAGACTCCAAAAGCTAGTGCTTCCAATTAAACCTGTTGGACTATAACCTGGCGTATGATTTTTAACTTTGAGGAAACCAGACTACGTAAGACCTAGGAGCACGAGTAGTCCATTTGCTGCCTTAAGCCTGCTCCTCCATTTAATATGATCATCTTGGATTCAACTCCACTTTCCTGCCTGCCCTCTGTCACCCTTCAACCCAATACTAATTAAAAACCTGTCTATCCCCCTCTTAAATACACAAAATATCCCAGCATTCGCCACACTCTGGAAGAGTGAATTCCACAGATTCTTGACCTTTTAAAGGGAAGTAATTTCTCATCTTGGTTTTACATCTGCTACCCCTTACCTTAAAACTACCAGCTCTCGATCTAGATAGCCACACGAGGAAGCATCCTGTCTGTCTACAGCTACTTTGTCAATCTGCTTGAGCATCTTATATACATCAATTTGATCTCCTTTCATTCTCCCAAACTACGAGAGTATAGCCCTAAAGGACGACACAGTGGTTAGCACTGCTGCCTCACAGCGCCAGAGTCCCAGGTTTGATTCCAGCTTTGGGCGACTGTCTGTGTGGAGGTTGTACATTCTCCTTGTGTCTGCATGGGTTTCCTCCCACTGTGCAAAGATGTGCAGGTCAGGGTGACTTGGCCATGCTAAACTGCCCATGGTGTTAGGTGCATTAGTCGGAGGGAAAAAGAGTCTGGGTGGGTTACTCTTCGGAGGGTCGGTGTGGACTGGTTGGGCCGAAGGGCTTGTTTCCACACTGCAGGGAATCTCATCTCATCTAAACTGCTCGATCTCACTTCACAAGACAAATTCCTTATGCCTAGAATCAGTCAACCTCCTCTGAACTGCCTCGAATTCAACTGTATCTCTCCTCAAGTAAGGGCATCAAAACTGTGCCTGAGGCAACTCCTGAAGTTAAACTTCTGGAGATGAACTTTCATATGCTTTGATCTGGGCATCGTTACTATATTATACCCTATTTATTTCTCTTCAAATTAAATGTGGATACTCATGACGTTAGTGATGTAATAATCATACAGGAGTGGGGAAGTTCAACCACAGCCAGACTTTAAGGAGAGAATCTGGAACTTAGATATGTTGGAAGGGAGAGAGGCAGCGGAGCCAGGTGATAAGGCTTTCTCAGTCTGAGTGACAAAGAAGCTTCATAAGCTTTGGAGGTGGGAATGGACGAGATAGGTGAGAAGGAGAGCCCTTCTAAAGGAACTAGAGATATTAAAATGACCCACGTGATATGGTTAACAAAAAGAAACGATCGGAGTTGATTGTTATCCAGAATATTAACACCTATAACTGGGCTGGAAATGGTTGACATCAACAGAAATAGACATCAATGAACTTGGTTCAGTCCTGGGTGTAATTAACAGCAAAATCCAATCACTGTATTTACTTGTGAATTCGCTTGTGTCTGAGTAGGTGGGATGACTGAGTGAATCCCTTCCCACACTCGGAGCAAGTGAACGGTCTCTCCCCGGTGTGAACTCGCTGGTGTACAGAGAGTTGAGAGGATTGTCTGAACGCGAACCCACAGTGAGAGCACTTGAAAGGTCTCTCGTCAGTGTGAATACGTTGGTGGGACATCAGTTCCCGAGAACTTTTGTAGCACTTCTCACACTCCTGGCATCGGAACGCTCTCTCGTCACTGTGAACCTGTCGGTGTGTGAGGAGGTGGGATGACCGAGTGAATCCCTTCCCACAGTCAGCACAAGCGAATGGCCTTTCCCCAGTGTGAGTGCGCTGGTGGACGCTAAATTCAGACGATCGCTTGAACCGAGTCCCACAGTGAGAGCATCTGAACGGCCTCTCCTCAGTGTGAACAAGTTGATGGGACATTAGGTCCCCGGGACTCTTGCAGCACTTCCCACAGTCCGGACATTTAAAAGGCCTCTCGTCAGTGTGAACCCGCTGGTGATTCAGTAGGTTAGATGAATTGTTGAACCCCTTCCCGCACTCAGAGCAGGTGAACGGTCTCTCCCCGGTATGAATGCGCCGATGCCTTTCCAGTTCGGATGGGGATCGGAATCCCTTCCCACAGTCTCCACATTCCCACCGTTTATCCCCGGTGTGACACCGCCTGTGCCTTGACAGGTCACAGGACCGGCTGAAATGTCGCTCACATACAGAACATGTGTATGGTTTCTCCATACCGAGAATGGTGCTTTTTCCTTCCGTGTTCAGAGTCCGAATGATGTGGGATCCCGACGTCATGCCGTTTCCACTTGCCCGACTGAAAATCTTCCCTTTCAAACAACCTATTTAATACAGTTGATTCAGAAAAAAAGGGGAGTGAGAAAGCCCACAAAAACACAGGCAGTTTGTGAAACTGAGCTGAATGAAGCTGGCGACGCGAGGGGCTGGCAAGGGGAAAAAGCGACTACATAAACTGTCGATTGTCACAAACACCCAGCAGTTTCCTGAAAGTTCATCCCAGTATTGGGAACACTGAAGCCACTGCTTTGAATCCCTGCTATCAACGCCACTCCGTCACCACCAAACCGATCCCAATCCCTGCCAACTGACCAGGCTGTTCACAAACTAGATAAAACATGTCATCCCAAGAGGAGCTTTGAACCACACATTCCCATCACCACCAAGACCCCGATTTCCACCTCAATAACATTACCCAACACCACCCCAGTCTCAGCTCATCTGCTGCTGAAACTCTCGTCCATTCCTTTGTTATGTCCTGATTTAACCAGCCCAGTACATTCCTGACCACCCTCCCATATTCAAACTCCCTGAAATCTTGGAGGTCACCCAAGACTCTGTTGCCTGTGTGCTTACTCCCACTAAGTGTTGGTCGTTCATGTGTGCTCACTGACCGACACATTCTCCTGGCTAAGCAGCGCCAAACATTCCATATCCTTATCCTGATATTCAAATCCCTTGATGGCCTCTCCCTACTTCTATATTCTCCTCAGGCTTCACAACTCTCCAAGGTAGATCCGGTCTCATGGGTATCCCTGACCTTCATTGCTCCACATTCGGTGCTCTCCTTTCAGTTTCGGAAATCCTGAGGTTCTGGAATGTCTTCCCTAATCCTGTCCACCTCACATGCTCCTCCAAGGTTATCCTTCAAACTGACCTTTCTCAACAACCTTCTGAGTCTCCTTCCCAAATGGCTCCTTCTGTGTACGGCTCCGCAATGTTGTTTTATGACATTTCCATAAAATGCGAACATTTTTAAAAGAATACAGGTTGCAAATACAAAAATGTATAGTGCTGCTCCTTCATCATTGATGGGTGAATAACCTGTAACTCCTTACCTTGCTGTGGGAGCACCTTCATCATATGGACTGCAGTAATTCAGGAAGGTCAAACATCATCATCATCTCCACTGGCAATGGGAGATTGACAAATATTGGCTCATTGCTGTGGAGAGAGAGAAAAACACAGTTGATGTTTCAGGATGTGCAAAATGAATCATCAGAACTAAAAACAGTGCAGAATTTGATGGTTAATATAAGCTCAGAAGTGGACCATAGGGCAGGAAAAACGATTTCTTGCCGTGAGAAGATAAAGCTGTCAATGCAACAGCACAACTGTCAGGGATGGTCAGCTGTGAAACCTCTTTGAGACATCAGTTCGGCAAAGTAAAAGCTAAACACCAAAGCTGACTAAAATCGTTCTTACTGACACAGGGAAGTTAGACAATGGCAGCGAGGTAATCAAGGAGCACAGAGGTGAAACCAAGCAATGGTTGGACATGGATTCTGATCCACAATAATGCAACCACAACAGTCTCAGAGCCACGAACCTCTCACAGGTAACAGAGAACAACAGGAGAGCTCAAAATTGCAAGACATGCTAAAATCCCAAGAATAACATTTCACAATATATCCATACAAGATTAAACTAAAAACATCTCTTTAGAAACTCTTCTACTAACAACATCCCATTACATTTGAAGAACAACACACGCTTATTAACCTGATCTCAAGACTTGATCTTGTTTGATGATTTCACAGTGGAAATTGCTGGCTCTGACTGGATTGCAAAGTCCTCAAAAATGCAGTAACTTCAGCCCATTTACTACAAAGCTGCACTTATTAGCTCCCTCTGTGTTTAATATTTTGGTTCTCGAACCAAGACCTGTCATAAAATCAGAGCAAAAATGAAATGATAAGACCAAACGCTGTAAGGATTCAGCAGTTCAGGGATTTTCTGTGGAGGGAGAAGAGGAGTTAGTATTTTAGGCTGTGCAGAATGAACTACAGGAAACAAAAACGGTGCAGAATTTGGTGGACAGTGTAAGCTCCGAAGCAGAAGTGGAAATTGGACAATAATCCACAAACAACTCCAGGCTGTGAAAGATAAGCAGGGAAAATAAAACTGGTCAGTCTGCCACATATAATCAATTGTCAGAATTTCATTTTTACATAAATCAGCAAAAGGAACAGCAGAATACTAAACACGGTTAAAATACGCTAGAGGGCGACCCCCTGCATCTGTGGAATCGTTTTCTGCGGTTTCAGTTGTCTGCGGTTTACCACAGCCCAAACATATTATAGGGGACGTTCCAGCACCAGGGACTGGGAGGCTGCTGGGAAGGTATGCTTCTCAGTTAAGTAAATGGGTTCACTCTTATCAGCGGTTTCGGGCTTTCATAGTAGGTCCTGGAACATAACCGTCATGGGTAAGGGGGGGACTACTGTAATTATTAGAGCCATAGGAAGTTAGACATTGGCAGAGAGGTGATAGGTGAGATAGAGCAGTGGATAGGCATGGATTCAGATCCACAGTAAAGGAGCTGCATCAGTCCCAGGGACACACAAACCCTTTGACAGATAACAGAACACAGCACTAAAAGATGGACATTGTCATTGAAAGCTAAAAAAAAACTATATTGCTTTCCACTTTAAAGTCCACTGAAAGAAACCAACCAAAAGGAGCATTGGAGTCAGAGAAAAGTCTCAGTTGAGGAAGTCCCAGGGAGGGAGGTGATGTCACCACGCACTCGTCACTGCCTGATGACATCACAGACAGGAACACACAGCATTGGAATCTGTCCAGATCAGAGAGCAGCCACACATTGTGAAGGATGGGAGGGTGCCCGAGAGTGATGGAGCAGGGGAGGTCGACCAGAATGGTTTGAGGAATGAGGAACTTTAGTTGCAATATATGGATAGAGGTATTGTGGTTGAGGGAAGATTTCAGAAAGGTGTTCCATTTATTTTAGGTTCAGAAAACCTGGATAAAGAAATTATATTCTCATTAGGCCATTGTAAAAGGATCACAGGGAACACTCAGACTTACTAATTCAGGCAAGACCTACAGGTAGGATTTAGAGTCATAATGTAATACAGCATGGAAACAGGCCCTTCGGCCCAAACTGCTCCATGCTGACCATGGTGCCCACTCAGCTAGTTCCAACTGCCTACATTTGGTCCATATCCCCCTTAACCCTTGCCATCCGTGTAGCTATCTGACTGTTTTTATTAAAATGTTGCTATTGTACCTCCCTTAACCACTTTCTCAGCCCATTCCATACACGCACCATTGTCAGTATGAAGACGTTGTCCCTCAGGTCCTTCTTAAGTCTTTCCTCTCTCACCTAAACCTATGCCTTCTAGTTTTCAATTCCCCATCTGTAGGAAAGAGACTATATGCATTCAGCCAATCTATGCTCCTCATGATTTTATACACTTCAATAAGGTCACCCTTCATCCTCCTACATTCCAAGAAAGAAAGTCCTATCCTGGCCAATCTCTCCCTAAAGGTCAGGCCTACTAGTCCTGACAACATCCTCATAAATCTTCTTTGCACTCTTTTCAGTTTAACTATGCCTTTCCTATAACAGGCTGACCAAAACCGTACACAATACTCCAGGTGCGGCCTCACCAATGACTGACACAACTGTAACATAACGTCCCAACTCCTACACTCAATGTCTCCACCGATGAAGGCCGGCATGTTAAATACCTTCTTCACCGCCCTGTTTACCTGTGACACCACTCTTAAAGAACTATATACTTGTACCATTAGGTCCCACTGTTCCACAACGCTCCTCAAGACTGTGCAAGTCTTACCTTGGTTTAACTTTCCAAAGTGCAGCACCTCACACTTATCTGTATTGAATTGTATTTGCATCCCCCACCCCCCCCCAAACTCCTCAGCCCACTTCCCTATCTGATCATGATCTCTTCGTAATTTCTGATAACTTTCCTATCAATGATACTCACTAATTTTATATCGTCCGCAAACTTACTAATCATGCCTTGTACATTCACATCCAGATCATTTGTGTGAATAACAAATAATAAAAGCAAAAATATTATACCGTAAGTAGTAATGACATGGATCTCAATGCTTACATTCAGAAGCCAATAATATTGATGTACTGATGAATCAAAGGACACTGTCAAATTTTGATGTGGTGTCTGGTTTCAGTTTCTTGACTGTGAATCATCTTCCAATATCTGTAAAATAATTTACAAAACACATCAATGTCAGCCCAGGGAGATTGCAGATATTGCCAGTTACACATTGTGGTCAGCGTCCCTCAATTTGAGGATAACATCAACTCAGGGTTGGGAGTTTATGCACAGGATCTTCACGTGACTCTGCAGGTCACTAGATTTTTTTTAGACTTACAGTGTGGAAACAGGCCCTTCGGCCCAACAAGTCCACACCGACCCGCCGAAGCGCATCCCACCCATACCCCTACACTTACCCCCTACCTAACACTACGGGCAATTTAGCTTGGCCAATTCACCTGACCCGCACATCTTTGTGACTGTGGGAGGAAACCGGAGCACCCGGAGGAAACCCACGCAGACACGGGGAGAATGTGCAAACTCCACACAGTCTGTCACCTGAGTCGGGAATTGAACCCGGGTCTACAGGCGCTGTGAGGCAGCAGTGCTAACCACTGTGCCACCCACTAGTGTCAGGATGTCCAACAGGTAATGGGTTACAGGGAGCAGACTTTGCTTTCTTCTGTGTCTCTGCTCTGCCTCATCAATAAGACATTGGGTGTGAAAGGCTAATGCAGCCTGATGGACAAGTTGTCTCCATCCTGAACAATGGGCAGCAAGCTCCGCCCATTCATTCCAAACACTGCCCCCTACAAAGATGGCGGACACTCGTGGCCCAGTGACCCTAACAAAGATGGCTGCCGTTCCCTGGGGCCTGTCACTGCGAGCAAGCCGCGACACATCGTCCATTTTGTTGCCGACGTGGGGGACCGGGCGAGGATCCTATTCAGGCTTTGAGGCTGAACATAAAGTACGTTCGAAGCCTCTCCCACGCTTCCACTATTCATTTCATCGCTCCCTCCGATTCTCACCGTTTGTTGAGGTCTGAGATACGACGGACGGACCATCGATGGCCGGGGCGGGGGGAAATGGAACGATGTCAACCACGCATGCGCCTTACCAATCGGGTCGTTCGGCATGTTTTAAATCACAATGGAAACGTCATCTGATTGACGGCTGGTCCGGACCAATAAATAACAGGGGGCGGACCTGGAGGACCGAACTGGAGAGGCTGGTCCTCCAAACAATGGGAATGGATCCTCATTGAGAGTGGGATTCGAGCTGAACTCCAGGAGAAACCTGGGCCTTTTGGGTTTGTGGATTTGGACCCTGTGCGATTATAGCAAACATTGCAATGTTCGTTACTGAAACGGATTTACTCAGGACACAACAGCAATTACCTTAGGGATTCACAAAGTGCAGTGGGAAAGGACATTCAGTGACAGGCTTAGGGGGCTGGGGGCGAGTTGAGTTATCAGCCCAGAGGCCACAAAGTGAGATAGGGAGACGACAGAGAGAACTATGAGGGGCAGTCTCGGAAAAGGAGTAAGCTTTAAGAGAGAGTTTGTCCCGGTGGGCCAGAGGAAAAGATGGAAGCAACTGTTTGGATTGCCTCAATCTTAGTGACAAAGAAGCTATATGACCTCATTCCTCTTGCTAATAATGAGAATGGAGGAGGGACAGCACTTCAAACAGGACCCAATGTTAATCAAAGGTATTAAAAGTGATTTAACACAGCAAGAATTTAAAGCTAAGTTACTTTATTTGACCTTTATCCACAATATTAACCCCTTTTAATGCTGTGGGGTTCACTAACATTAACAATATATGGACCCAAGACACACAACACAGGCTTGGATGCAACTAACAGCAAAATCCAATGACTGAAGTTAGTTATGAATTTTCTGATGTTTCTGCAATGCAGATGATCGAGTGAATCCCTTCCCACAATCTGAGCAGGTGAATGGCCTCTCCCCAGTGTGAACCCGCTGGTGTCTCAACAGACTGCATAATTGAGTGAACGTCATACCACACTCGGAGCAAGTGTAAGGCCTTTCCCCAGTGTGAACCCGCCGGTGAATCACCAGCGTAGACGACCGACTGAATCCCTTTCCACACTCAGTGCAGATGAACGGCTTCTCGCCAGTGTGAATACTCCGATGTTTCGTCAGGCTGGCTAATTCAGTGAAGCCCCTCCCACACTCAGAGCACATGAACGGCCTCTCCCCAGTGTGAATCCGCTGGTGTATTACCAGCGTCGATGAGGAAGTGAAATCCTTCCCACACTCTGCACAGGTGAACGGCCTCTCCCCAGTGTGAACTCGCTGGTGTACCGTAAGGTCAGATGATCGTTTAAACCCAGTCCCACAGTGAGAGCACCTGAATGGTCTCTCGTCAGTGTGAACAAGCTGGTGGGACATCAGTTCCCCAGAACTTTTATAGCACTTCCCACAGTCTGGGCACTGAAATGGTCTCTCATCAGTATGAAGCCGCTGGTGTATCAACAGCTTGGATGACTGGGCGAATCCCTTCCCACACAATGAGCAGATGAATGGTCTCTCCCCGGTGTGAAGTCTTTGGTGTGCCAGCAGGGTGGATGACTGAGCGAATCTCTTCCCACAGTCAGAGCAGGTGAACGGTCTCTCCCCAGTGTGAACCCGCTGGTGTCTCAGGAGGTGGGAGGACTGGGCAAATCCCTTCCCACACTGGGAGCAGGTGAATGGTTTCTGGCCAGTGTGTACTCGCTGGTGCCTCAGCAAGTGGGAGGTGCGCGTGAATCCCTTCCCACACTCTGAGCAGCTGAACGGCCTCTCCCCAGTGTGAACTAACTCGTGTGCGGTGAGGTCAGATGACGATTTGAAGCCAGCCCCACAGTGAGAACACCCAAACGGTCTCTCATTGGTGTGAACACTTTGGTGGAAAATCAGGTCCCAAGAACTAGTGAAGCACTTGCTGCAGACTGGACACTTAAATGGTCCCTCGTCAGTGTGAGTGCATTGGTGTGTCTGCAAGGTGGAAGAGGAAGTGAATCCCTTTCCACACTTTGAACAGATCAACAGCCCCTCTCCAACGTGACTGCGCCGATGTGTTTCCAACTCAGACTGGGATCGGAATCCAATCTCACAATCCCTACATTGCTTCTCACCACTGTAACTGCATTTATGTTCAAACAGGTCAGACGATCGACTGAAGCCTTGGTCACACACAGAACACATGTACAGTTTCTCTTCATTGTCAACAGTCCTTTTGTCGTCCATGTTCCAAATCCATCGAGGTCCAGATTACGATAAACTGGGCAACGTCAGCAGCTCCAGAGGGACGTTCACGTTTTGTTTCCCAATTGCTAATTCTATCCTTTTTACACCCTGTGAAACCAGATATGAAACAGAAAAAAAAAAATACAGGGAGCGTGAGACAATCTAAAAAAAAACAAGAGGCAGGTTGTGAAACTGCAGCTGAACGAATATGGCAACTTGCAAGGCCAGCTCTGGAGAGAAAAAAAAAGTGATCACAAAAGCTCCTGGGATTGTCATGAAAGCCCAACCAGTTCACTAACCATCGTTCATGGAAGGGAATTGGTCACTTGGACTCCACTGACAAAAGATGATTGGGAAGAGAATCAGTGAGAGGGGCAGATTTTATCTCAGCTGTAACCGGATGACAACACTGTTCGATTCTCCCAAGCCCTCCACCTCCACTGCCTGTAAATTCTATCACCTCCCAGTCACACTCCATTCTGACTTGTCTGACATCCAAGTCTGGATGAACACAATTCCATCAATTTAAATTTGAGAAGACTGAAGCCAATACCTTCGGTCCCTGCTACAAACTCCACTCCCTCACCACCGACTCACTCTCTCTCCCCACCCTGGCAACTGTCTGATGTGTGACCTCAACTGTTCACAACCACAGTGAAGTATCTCAGCCCAAGATGAGCTTCCACCCACATCTCAAATTTCATCAAGACCAGCCATTTCCACCTCGGTGACAACTCCAGCAGATTGATGCTGAAACTGTCATTCCTTCTTTGGTTACCTCAAGATTTAACTGTCCTACCACACTCCTGGTCAGATTCCCACAGTAAACCTCCCTGCAATCTCAAGGCCAGTCAAAGCTCCGCTGTCCACGTGCTGACTCGCACCAATCACCCCTGTGCTCACTGACCTAAACAGGCTCCCGCTTCAGAATCAGCAAAATACTTAACCTCTCATCCGTGTCTTTCAAATTCCTACCCATCTCTAATGTCTTCCAGCCTCTCAAACTTCCCTGTCTCTCATCTCGACACACAAATCATGGTTTCTCTTTCCTCCTGAATAATACAGATTTGAATTGTTCCACCAATGGGGGCCGTACCTTCGATTGCTAGGGCAGCCTGCTCTGGAGGTTGCCTCCTGAAACACTCTGTCTCTCAACCTCCCTTGAAACCCCTTCTTTTTCCTCAGCTTTTTACCCTGGTCCTCATAGCCCCATTTGTGGCACTGTGTCAGCCGTTGCTGTGGAACACCTTTAAAATATTCTATTATGTAAAAGGCGCTACCCAAGTAAGAAATAGTTGTTGCTAGCTCAGATACGTCACTGCTGCATCACTGCTGGGTGAATAACCTGTCGCTGTTTAGCTAACGGAATAGTGGGAGCACCTTCACGCGGACCCAACAGCTCAAGGAAATAAAATGTTACCTTTTCCACAGGCCACTGCGGATTGGCAATGTCTGCTGGTCTCTTTGAAATTTCAGAATCGTAGAATTCCCCATGATAAAAACAAAAGAACAAAAAAATTACAGCACAGGAACAGATGCTTCGGCCCTCCAAGCCTGCGCCGATCCAGATCCTGTATCTAACCCTGTCGCCATTTCCTTAAGGATCTGTACCCCTCTGCTCTCTGCCCAGGATACATCTTAAATGATGCTATCGTGCCTGCCTCTACCATCTCTGCTGGCAACACTTTCCAGGCATCCTGTGGAAAGAACTTTTCACGCATATCTCCCTTAATTTCCCTCCGCCTCACCTTAAACTCGTGACCCCTTGTAATTGGGTCGCCCACACTGGTGGGGGGGGGGGGGGGGGGGGGATCTTCTTGCTATCCACCCTGTCTATACCTCTCATGACTCTGTAGACCTCAATCAGGTCCCCTCTCAACCTCCCTCTAATGAAAATAATCCTCGTCTACTCAACCCCTCTTCATAGCTGGCGCCCTCCATGCCAGGTAACGTCCTGATGAGCATCCTCTGCACTCTCTCCAATGCCTCCACATCTTTTTGGTCTTGTGGCGACCAGAACTGTACGCAGTATGGAAGCATGCTATTCAGTCCGAACCCAACAGACTCTCCAAAGACCGTGCCACCCAGATTCCCCCACCCTATCCTTGCAACCCTGCAATTCCCATGGCTACACTACCCCGCCTGCACACCCATGGACACTATGAGGCAAATCAGCATGACGGACGCACCTAACCTGTACATCTTTGGACTGTGGGAGGAAACCCACACAGACAGGGAGAACGTGCTAACTCCACAGCGACAGTCGCACGAGGATGGAATCAAATCCGGGTCCCTGGCGCTGTGAGGCACCAGGGCTAACCATGGAGCCATCGTGCTGTCCCCATCTGTGAAACTGAATTTCACAATGTGCAGAATGAACTTTTGGGAACAAAAACGGGGCAGAAAGTGGCTAATGTGAGCCGAAAAGTGAAAGGGAAATGGACACTAGTGCAGGAAAACCAAATCCTGACTGTGAAAGTACCTTCCTGTGGGAAGGTAAAGCTGGTAAGTCAACAGCACATACTCAGGGGACAGTCAGTGGTAGGAAGTTGGGCTTAAATATCAAGTCTGTTTAAAACTATTATTATTTTTACACACTGGCAGAGAAGTGACCAAGGAGGGCAGAAGTAGAGTCGCAGGTACTTAGGATAGTGAAGAAGGCATTTGGTATGTTTTTCTTTATTGGTCAGAGTATTGAGTACAGGAGTTGGGAGGTCATGTTGCGGTTGTACAGGGCTTTGGTTAGGCCACTGTTGGAATATTGTGTGTAATTCTGATCTCTTTCCTATCGGAAAGATGTTGTAAAACTTGAAAGGGCTCAGAAAAGGATGTTGCCAGGGTTGGAGGATTTAAGTATAGGGAGAGGCTGAGCAGGCTGGGGCTGTTTTCCCTGGAGTGTCGAAGGCTGAGGGGGTGACCTTTTTAGAGGTTTATAAAATCAAGATAAATACACAAGGTCTTTTCCCTGGGGTGGGAAAATCTAGAACTAGAGGGCATAGGTTTGGGGTCAGAGGGCAAAGATATAAAAGAGACCGAAGGGGCAACTTTTTCATGCAGAGGGTGGTGTGTATATGGAATCAGCTGCCAGAGGAGGTAGTGGGGGCTGGGACAATTGCAGCATTTGAAAGGCAGCTGGATGGGGACATGAAGCGGAAGAGTTTCAAGAGATACGGGCCAAGTGCTGGCAAATGGGACTAGATTGGATTGGGACATCTGGTCAGCATGGACGGGTTGGACTGACAGGTCTGTTTCCGAGCTGTACGTCTGTGACTCTAACTGAAACACAGCAATGGATGGACATGGGCGAGATCAACAGTAAAGGAGCCACACCAGCAGCAAAGCCTTGGAAATACTTCTAACAGCAAGATTCGCTTCACAGTGTGTAAACATCATCTCTTGACATTCAACACTAGCACTGGATTCCCACTCTCAACTTGCCGGCAGTTACCTTTGACCAGAAATGGAACAAGCCATAGAAATAAGCGGGCCGAGGAGCAGGTCAGAGGCTAGAAATCCGACAGTGAGAAGGTCAGTGACTCCCTGAAGTTTGTCCACATCTCCAAGGCACAAGCCAGAGGTGTAATGGAGTACTCCCCACCTCCCTGGACGAGTGGAGCTTCAACAACCCTCAATAAGCTTGACATTGTGCAGGACAAAGCAGCCACGCTTGTCTGGCATCACATCCACAAACATCTCCTTACTCCACCACCAGCACTCTGGAGCAAGTGTGTTGCATCTACAAATAAACACCGCAGATATTCACCTAGGCCTCTTGGACAGCACTGAAAATGTGTTGCTGGAAAAGCGCAGCAGGTCAGACAGCATCCAAAGAGCAGGAGAATCGACGTTTCAGGCATGAGCCCTTCTTCAGGAATGATTATTATTGAAAATCCTGAAGAAGGGCTCATGCCCAAAACGTTGATTCTCCTGCTCTTTGGATGCTGCCTGACCTGCTGCGCTTTTCCAGCAACACATTTTCCAGCTCTGATCTCCAGCGTCTGCAGTCCTCGCTTTCTCCTACTTGGACAGCACCTCTGAAACCCATCTCTCGGTCCTGATAGACTTCAGCCTCAGGTCTTCAAAGACATCAGCTACAAATTCACAGCTACTTCCATCTTGAAGGTCAAAAGCAGCAGACACATGGGAGCACAAACACCCGCGAGATGCCCTCAGCGCCTGACAAGAGATGGGGCAATAACTTGACCTCCTCCTGGGAAATAATTCAGGCCAAGTGACTCCGGTGTTAGCCTAGCACTTTTGGACCAGTGACCACAATTCTATTCGTTTTAAAATTGCTTCGGAAGAGACAGGCCTGGCCCACAAGTTCGAAATTGAAGCTAGGCCAACTTTGATGGTGCTAGACAGGAACGTTAATTGATGGAGGTTGTTTATAGGTAAAGGGCCGGCAAGTGAGAGGCTTTCAAAAGCAAGAAAACAAGAGTTCAGGATCAGCATGTTCCTCTTAGTGTGAAGGGCAAGACTGCCAGGAGTAGGGCACATGGGATGACGACAGATGTTGAGGCCCCGATCAAGAAAAAGGAGGCATATGTCAAAATAGAGAGTTGGGGTCAAGGGAATCCCTTGAGGTGGTAGGGAAGTATAGGGAGTGTGCTCAAGGACAAAAATCAGGAAGGCAAAATAAAAGGGGGAATGAAATAGCTTTGGCAGATCACATTAGGGAGAATCCAAAGAGATTCTACTAAGTACATTAACAGCAAAAGAGTAACAAGGGAGAGAATAGGGACCCATAAAGATCAGCAAGGCTGTCTATATGTGGAACCACAGGAGATGGGGGAATGATCCTAAATGAACATTTCAAATCAATATTCAACATGGAACCTTAAGAGCCGGGGAAAATAAATAGTGATGGCTTGAAAAGGGTCCGTATTACAGAAGAGGTGGTGCTGGACGTCTTAATGGTAGATTAATCCCTGGGACCTCATCAAGTGTATCCCACGACATTGTAGAAAGCTAGGGAAGAAATTGTCGTGTCCCAAGCATAAATAATTGTATCGTTGACAGCCACAGGTGAGGTGCCAGAAGATTGGAGGGTGGCCAATGTTGCACCATTACTTAAGAAAAGTTGCAAGGAAAACCAGGGAACTACAGACCAAGGAGCCTGACATCATCAGTGTGTAAGTCATTGGAGGGGATTCGGAGAGACAGGATTTACATGCATTCGGAAAGGCAAGGACTGATTTGGGATAGTCAGCAGAGCTTTGTACGTGGAAAAGCACGCCTCACAAACTTGACTGAGTTTGAGATGAGAGCAGACTTTTTTTTTTAAGATTAGATTAATTACAGTGTGGAAACAGGCCCTTCGGCCCAACAAGTTCACACCGACCTACCGAAGCGCACCCACCCAGACCCATTCCCCTACATTTACTCCTGCACCTAACACTACGGGCAATTTAGCATGGCCAATTCACCTAACCTGGACAATTTTGGACTGTGGAAGGAAATCCACAGACACGGGGAGAATGTGCAAACTCCGCACAGTCAATTGCCTGAAGCGGGAATTGAACCTGGGTCTCTGGTGCTGTGAGGCAGCAGTGCCAACCACTGTGCTGCCCACTGTTATAAATTATTCAGATTCCCTGGTTTCTGGTGTTATGTTAAACCACCCTGCCTATACTGACATCAGCAAGGCCTTCAGCGAGCTTCCACATTGTGAATTGGCTAGTAAAGTTAGATCACATAGGATCCAAGGGGAGATAGCCAACTGGATTCAAAATTGGCTCGATGGCAATTGGAGCGAGAGGCTGGTGGTAGAGGATTGTTGTTCAGGTACGAGGTCTGTGACCAGTGGCTAAGTGCTGGGTCCACTGCTGTTTGTCATTTATATGAGCAATTTGGATGAGAATATAGGA
The DNA here is from genome assembly GCF_020745735.1 of Hemiscyllium ocellatum. NCBI lineage: Eukaryota > Metazoa > Chordata > Chondrichthyes > Orectolobiformes > Hemiscylliidae > Hemiscyllium > Hemiscyllium ocellatum. The sequence goes on from NC_083427.1 coordinate 3,858,843, forward strand.
GGCACGGTTAGTGCGTTTGCAGACAACATAAACTGGTGGTGGAGCGGACAGTGAAGATGGTTATCTAAGAGTACAATGGGATCTTGATGAATTGGGACAGTGAGTCAAGGCATGGTGGATGGAGTTTAATGTAGACAAATGGAAGGTGTTGCTTTCTGCTAAGACAAACAGGGCAAGACTTGCATAGTTAATATGAGGGCCATGGGGTGTGTTGTCAAACAGGGACCTAGGGGTGCAGTAACATAGTTCCTTTAAAGTGGTATCACAGCTAGGCAGGCTGAAGGCGGTGTCTGGCACACTTGACTTCACAGGTCAGAGCATCGAGTACGGAAATTGGGACATCGTGTTACAGCTATACAAGATATTGTTAAGGCCACGTCTGGAATACTGTGTACAATTCTGATATAGGAAAGCCACAAAAAAAGAGGTACAGCCATGCGACTGTGACTGCCAGGGGTGCATCATAAGGAGAGGCGAGGTAGACTGGGACATTTTTCCTTGGAGCTTGGGAGGCTCAGGGGCGATCTGCAGAGGTTTATAAAGTCATGACGGACTTACATAAAGTCTTTTCACCAGGGAAGGGGTGCCCAAAATAGAGGCAGTTGGTTTAAGAGGGCGAGGGGGAAGACTGGACAAGGACCTGAGGGACAACCTTTCCTTCCTGAAGGTGGTGCATATATGGAATGAGTTGCCAGAGGAAGCAGAAGAGGTGGCTACAATTATAACATTCAAAAGACATTTGGACAGGTCCATGGACTGAGTCAGAGGTCCACAGCATGGAAACAGGCCCTTCAGTCCAACATGCCGACCAGATATCCTAACCTAATCTAGTCCTATTTGCCAGACTTGGCCCATATTCCTCTAAACCCTTCCTAATCATGCATCCATCCAGATAACTTAAATGCTGGAATTGTACCAGCCTCCACCACTTCCTCTGGCAGTTCATTCAATACACGCACCACCCTCTGTGTGAAAAAGTTGCCCCTTATGTCCCTTTTAAAATCTTTCCACTCGCACCATAAACCTATGCCCTCTAGGTCTGGACTACCCTAGCCCAGGGAAAAGACCTTGTCTGTTTACCCTATCCATGCACCCTGATGATATTATAAATCTCTACAAGGTCACCCCTCAGCCTTCAGGGAAAACAGCCCGAGCCTATTCAGCCTCTCCCTATGGCTCAAATCCTGGCAACATCCATGTGAATCTTTTCTGAACCCTTTCGAATTTCACAATATCTTTCCAACAGAAAGGAGACCAGAATTCCTCCAAAATGGGATAGGAATGGTTTAGAGGGATATGAGCCATATGGAACTAGTTCAGTCTAGGGAAACCTGGTCAGCATAGACGGGTTGGGGCAAAGGGTCTGTTCCCATACTCTACGACACCCACATCCTCTGGACAATCAGGAAAACGTTATGGTGCAGATGGTGGCTCTTCAGCCAACTACAGCTGCTCCAAATTTTTAACACAATTACTCATCTTTCACCTCAGTCAGTCAGAGAAAAACCTCAGCTGAAGGAATCCCGAGAGCTCAAAAACACACAAGGGAACACAGAGCATCTGTGTCTCTGCACACCAGTGATCAACACACACTGTGAAAGATGGGGAGGATCTCCAAGAAGATGCAGAGGAGATTTACCAGAATGGTTCGAGGGATGAGGAACTGGAGTTGCAAGGTTCGGGAATTTTTCATATTTGGCCCACGGTTAAGGGGGCATCCTTGGCTAAAGTAACATTTAATGCTCGTCCATAATTTCCTTCTCAAAATTCTTTGGGTGGTAGGTACATCCGTTGTGCCGGCAGCAAGTGACTTCCAGGATTTCGGCCATGACGGTGATGGAATGGCAGTGATACAGGTGAGTCAAGACTGTGGGGGGGCTTGGAGGGAAAACTTGCAGATGGCGATTCTCTCATGCTGCCTTTGTTGTTCTCAGTAGTAGAGGTCATAGGTTTGGAGACAGGGTGAGTTACTGCAGTGCATTCTTGTGTGTGGTAGACCTTGCAGCGTCAGTGGATGCTGAAGGCGATAAAACCAAAAAGAAAGAAAGAAAAATTCGAATGCACTGCTTGACCCTGGATGGTGCCGGGTTTCTAAAACCCTCTGTTGGGAGCTGCACCAATTCACTTAAATCGAGGGTGTCTCATTCACACTTCTGAGCTGTGCTTTGGAGAAACTGGGGAGTCAGGAGGTTGGAGAAACAGATTTCCTCCTTGCTGCAAACGATATCAAGAGGAGATTTGACCGAAGTGCGATCGAAAAAATAATGTTAAATAAGGTAGAAAAAGTTTTCCGACTAGCTGATGGTAAAAGGATTACGGGACAGATTATTGAAGGAGATTCAAAGAGGACGACAGCAAAATTGGTGCCATAAGTGGACGCTGAAGGCGGCTTTCTAAGATGGGGCGGCATGGTGGCTCAGTGGTTAGCACCGCTGCCTCACAGCGCCAGGGTCTCAGGTTCGATTCCAACCTCGGGTGACTGTCTGTGCGGAGTTTGCACATTCTCCCCGCGTCTGTGTGGGGATGCTCCGGTTTCCTCCCACAGTCCAAAGACGTGCAGGTTAGGGTGAATTGCCCATGCCAAATTGCCCATAGTGTTAGGTGCATCAGTCAGAGGGAAATGGGTCTGGGTGGATTACTCTTCAGAGGGTCGGTGTGGACTGGTTGGGCTGAAGGGCCTGTTTTCACACTGTAGGGAATCTAATATAATCTAATCTAATTCAATGGCAAAGTTTTTACCCATTGATGAAAGGGTTGAAAAATGGCAGAAATGGATAAATGCAAAGTATTGCATTTTGGTACAACAAACAAGGGGAGGCCTTATACAATTAATGGCTGGACACTGGGTAGTGTTATAGAACAGAGGGACATGGGAGTGCTGGTGTATAATTCTTTGAAATTTGCAGGGTGATTAAAAAGGTGTTTGACATGCTTGCCTTTGTTGCTCAGTCCTTTGAGCTAGGAAGTCACACTCGAGTTTGTACAGGACAGTGGGGAGGCCTCTCCTGGAATACTGTGTCCAGTTCCGGTCACCCAGTTATCGGAAGGATATTAACATGAGGGAGAATGTTTAGAAGAGATTGATCAGGATGTTGCCGGGTATAGAAGGTTTGAGTTATTAAGAAAAGTCTGATGGGCTAGGACTTTTTTTTTCACTGGACTTTGAGGTGACCTGATAGAAGTTTGTAAAATAATAAGAGGTGTAGAGTTAATGGTAGTTGTCTTTTCACTAGAATGGGGGATTTCAAGACCAGGGGACACAGTTTTAAGGTGAGAGAAGAGAAGCTTTTTTTTTAAACATACTGGGTGGTTCAGTTGTAATGGATGCAGGTACACTTTCAAGATTTAAAGACATTTGGATAGATAGACGCATAGGTTGGGAGGGATATGGGCCAGGAGCAGACAGATGGGACTAATTTAATTTGGGATAATGTTCAGCATAGACTGGTTGGACCTGAAGGATCTGTTTCTGTGCTGTATGACTATGAGGCAATCAGAAATTTTATGCAGTGAGTGCTAATTACCTGGAAATGGACAGTTAGAGCAAAAAGCTTCTAATACAGTTCTGAAGAACAGTTGAATCCATCACGTGACGTTTGATTTCAGATTCCTGCTTGCAAATCCTTTTGTAACATCCTGTAAAAGTCGAATACAAAAGCAATCACAGGCAGTAGGTCAAGGATAGGAAATCAAAAGTGCTAAACATTATTTGTGGTTTCATAAAAGAGTTGTGGACGGTGAGAATCAAAAAACAAGCACACGTTTCTGCAGAAACTCAGCAGGTACATCAGCATGTTCTCTCTCCACAGATGCTGTCATACTGCTCAGGCTCTCCATACATTTGGGTCTGCCACTTGCGGTTTCTCAATTCTCCGAACCTTAACCACCCGTCAAAGGAGTTACCAAAATCCATCACTGTCAGTTCAGGACAGAAATTAACTGTATCCCCTCCTCCTAGCCAGCATTACCACACATGCTCATCCAACTCAGTGTACTATTGCCACCTTCACCCCATATCCTTTAGCCTCTTTTCTCTAACAGAATTCCACAGGATCCTCACTCACTGCATGAAGAAATTTCTCATCTCAATCTCACGTAGACTAGAAGAATGCTTAGTCTGCGACCCTCGGATTTGCAAGGCCCATTCAATGTGACAGAAAATGGTCGTTGGGCCAAAGATGTTTTTATCTTATCGTTTGGTATGCTTTCCTTTATGGGTCAGAGTATTGAGTACAGGAGTTGGGAGGTCACGTTGCGACTGCACAGGACATTGGTTAGGCCACTGTTGGAATATTGCGTGTAATTCTGGTCTCCTTCCTATTGGTAAGGTGTTGTGAAACTTGAAAGGGTTCAGTAAAGACTTACAAGGATGTTGCCAGGGTTGGAGGATTTGAGCTACAGGGAGAGGTTGAATAGGCTGGGGCTGTTTTCCCTGGAACGTCGGAGGCTGAGAGGTGACCTTAAAGAAGTTCTGAAATCATGAGGGGCATGAATAGGATAAACAGACAAGGTCTTTTCCCTGAGGTAGGGGAGTCCAGAACTAGAGGGCGTAGGTTTAGGGTGAGAGGGGAAAGATATAAAAGAGACCTAAGGGGCAATTCTTTTCATGCACAGGGTGGTACGTGTATGGAATGAGCTGCCAAAGGAAGTGGTGGAGGTTAGTACAATTTAAAAGGCATCTGGATTGGTGTATGACTAGGAAGGGTTTGGAGGGATATGGGCCGGGTGCTGGCAGGTGGGACTAGATTGGGTTGGGATATCTGGTCAGCATGGACAGGTTGGACAGAAGGGTCTGTTTCCGTGCTGTACATCTCTATGACTCCATTCCCTGATGACAATCTCACATCTTTTCCCAATGTCACTGCAAGGCATTTCCATCCAAACAATGATCCAACGCGCTCTTCAATACTTCAACTGAACCTGCCTTCACATTTCCAGGCAATACATTCCACATCCTAATGAGTATTGTGTGAAAATGTTCTCTCTCACAACCCCCTTGAATCTTTTGCACATCGGATTTGTTTTTCTTTTCCAAAATGGCAAAAACCTTCCTCCCATCGATAGTTTCCATTCATGATTTTGAAAAACTCAGATCTCCTCTTAGTCCCCTTCACTCCAGAGAGGACAGGTCCACTTCGTCAATCTATCCAAACAACTAAAGTTTCTCATTGCCGGAATCACCCTTGCAAATTATTTCACCATCCAATACAAAGAAATCACAGCTTCATGGGCAGCAACCTCCTCCAAGTCAATCCAAATAATATCTTTTAACAAACATGGCAGCTGTGAATGTGCACAAACGATGTGCCACTCCTTCCTGACACTCTGCTCCTTCCCACCTACCCCTTCCCTCTCTGCCCTCCACTCCCCTCTTGCCCCCACCACCCTCTTTGCCCTCTCCACAATTCTTCTCGCAACACCCATTCCCTCCCAATGTCCAACCCCATTCCCCACAACGTCACAGCCCCTCACAATAACCCCCAATGTTGTAGCGGCCTCAACCCCCCCCAACCTCGCACCCCCTCCCCATTCATCCCGTCACCCCCTATCCTGCCACTCCCCCAACACTGCATCGTCTCATCGCATCCCCCCCCCAAAACCGTACACCCAAACCCACCCACATCGCACCCCAACCCCCTTCATGCCTTATCCCCCCAACCCCACCCTGCAACCACCCTCCACGCCGTGTACCCCCCCAATTTCCCCCACATTGCAGCCCCAACCCTCCTCCACACCGTATCCCCCCCAAACTCCCCCCACATTGCACCCCCAACCCTCCTCCACACCGTATCCCCCCAAATCACACCCCCAACCCTCCTCCACACCGTATCCCCCCAAATCACACCCCCAACCCTCCTCCACACCGTATCCCCCCAAATCGCACCCCCAACCCTCCTCCACACCGTATCCCCCCAAATCGCACCCCCAACCCTCCTCCACACCGTATCCCCCCAAATCGCACCCCCAACCCTCCTCCACACCGTATCCCCCCAAATCGCACCCCCAACCCTCCTCCACACCGTATCCCCCCAAATCGCACCCCCAACCCTCCTCCACACCGTATCCCCCCAAATCACACCCCCAACCCTCCTCCACACCGTATCCCCCAACACCGTATCCCCTCTCCCCCTACACAGTATCCCCTCTCTCCCCCCCCCCACCCCCACCACCACCACCACCACCACCACCACCACCACCACCACCAACACAGTATCCCCCATCACCCAGGGCCCCGGCCCCAAAACTGACCCCGGGCTCCTCTCCCGCGACCGTTGGGAGCCGACGTTCCGTCCGATCGCCGGCGGCGCGAGGAAAATGGCGGCTTGCGCGTGCGCCTGACAAACCACCGGCCGCCTCCGGGACGCACTGCGCATACGCTCTCGCTGGCGGCGAATGATCGACCGTCCAGTCCGGCCAGTAGCCAGCACGGGGGCGGGGCTGGAGGACCGCAGGGGACCGGTCCTCCAACCAATCGGAGTGAAGTGGGGGCGGGTCTACCGTGCGCGACGTCTGGCCGCTTGCCAGAACTAACGCGACTGTAAAAGTGCAATAATAATGGAGAGGGGAAACGAAAGGACGCTCGTTTCGGTTGGAAGATTTCATAAACATCCGGTGTACTTTCCCATGTCTGAATTAGAAACGACCAGTGCCGTGTTTGAGGCAAAGAGGAAGAAAAACGGGCTGCGGGCCTCAGGTGGTGACAGGCCCGTTTGCCGCCGCCATATTTGTTAGGGGCGAGATTTGGCGACACACGGCCGCAGGCGCCATCTTTGTCGGGGGCGAGTTGCAGCAGGGTGTCCTTCATTTTCAGCCTTTGGTGGTGGGTAAGTGATTCTGAAAGATGGGATTTACTTGCATTTGGAGAGGCAAGTAGTGGGTGGTCAGCATGGCTTTGTGCGAGGGGAATCGTGTCTCACAAACTTGAATGTGTTTTTTTTGGGAAAGTTAGAAATCACACAACACTTGGGTTATTTCGAAGCCCCAGCTCTCAGGGCGCTGCTCCTTCATCAGGTAACTCATGGGGCAGAATCATAAATACAGAATTTATTGCAAAACATTACAGTGTCATGCAATTAAAAACATAGAACATGATACATAGATACATTGAACAAACCTAGATTGCTGTTAAGTCTGTCATCTTTTAGACTGGGTTGCAGGTGTCGATTCATGAACATCTTACATTATATTTTTGCTCAAAAAGCACACAACCTGCAGACAATCAATCTATATAACATTCTATCCATTCCTACTTTGGAAATAGAACCTGTGTGACTCAAGGTTGTGATACAGACAGACTCTAAACTCACACATTTCAGAGATTGTCTGAGCTGAGATATCACTTTTTAAATAAAACCTTAAGTTATGTCAAGAATGTGGCTTAAAAGAAGCACTGGGATTTACGTATTAATGAACTGAAACTTGCAGAGAAGCCATTCATTTGCACAGAGTATGGGATGAGATTCACCGATTCATCCACCTTACTGATGCACACTTGGTCGAGGCCATTCACCTGCTCTGAATGTGGGAAGGGATTAATTCAGTCAGGCAAGCTGTAGGTACACCAGCACACCGACACTCGGCAGAGACCATTCACCCGCCGTCTGTGCGGAAAAGGATTTACTGCTTCATCCAACCTGCTGACACACTAAGAAGTTCACACTGGGGAGAGGCCATTCATTTGCTCTGATTGTGGGAAGATATTCACTCATTCATCCAACCCGCTGACACACCAGAGAGTTCACAATCAGATACAGTGATTGGATTTTGATATTAATTACATCCAGTAATGATGTATGCTCTTGGTCCACCTCTGCTGATGTTAGTAAACTCCACCCCTTGTATGAGGGCCAGTAAATGTCAAATATGGATTTGTAGGATCACGTTCACAATGAGAGAAACTATTTGGTCCTTTGAGCCTTCCCTGCCATCTGATGCGATCACGGCTGATCATCCAACTCAGTGTCCTGTTCCTGCTTTCATCCTATGTTGTCTGATCCCTCGAGTCCAAAAAACTGTATCTATCCTCTTGAAAGTATTCAATGTTTTAGCTCCACAGTGGAGTTCTGTGGCAGAGATTTCCACAGGTTTGCCACTACCTGGGTGAAGAGATTTCTGCTCACCTCAATCTTACACCGCCTATCCTATATCCTGAACCTTAATCCCTGCTTGTGGGCACTTCGGTCATTGGGAAACCCTTGTGTTTACCCTGTCTTGCCCTGTTAGACATTAGTAGGTTTCCATGAGAACCACTCCACCTCCCCAGTCTTCTGAACTCCAATGAATATGGTCCTAACCGATGCAATCCCTCTTCATACATCAGTTCTGCCATACCAGAACGTTAGTTTATTTTACTCCCTCAGATCCAGAAAATCTTCCCTCAGATAAAGGAGACCAAAACTGCATTCAGTATTCCAGCTGTGGTCTCACCAAGACCCTGCACAATTGCAGCAAGATATCCCTGATCCTATCCTTGAATCTCCTGACTACTAAGAACAATATAGCATTTGCCTCCTTCACTGCCTGCTGTACCTGCGTATTTACCTTCAGTGACTGGTGTACAAGGACACCCAGGTCTCAGGTACCTCCTAACATCTCCCCCAATCACCATTCAAATAATAATCTGCCTTTCTGTTTTTGTGACTAAAACAGATAAGCTCGCATTTATCCAGATTATACTTAACTGATCATGCATTTGACTATTTACTCAATTCATCCAAATCACACTGAAACATCACTGTAGCCTCCTCGGTTTGCCCTCCCAATTATCTTTGAATTGCCTGCAAACTTGGAGAAACTATATTTTGTTCCCTCATCAAAATCATTCATATTTTTGTGAACAGTTGGAGTCCAATCGCCGATCCCTGTGGTACCCCACTCATCAGTGACTGCCACTTGAAAAAAGACCCATTTATTCCAACTCCTTGTTTCCCGTCTGCCAAACCAGTTCTCTATCTGCGTCAGTACAGTATCCGAATCCTATGCGCTTCAGTTTTACACGCTAATCTCTTATGTGGTCTCTCATTGAAAGCCTTCTGAAAGTCCAGGTAAACTGTATCCACTGCCCCTCCTCTTATCGGTCGAAACATTTCAGTGAATTTGTCAAACTTGATTTCCCTTTCATAAATTCCATTCTAACTCTGGCCAATCCTATCACCAATATCAAAATGCTCTGTTTTTAAATTGTTTATAATGGACTCTTACGTTTTCTGCACTACTGATTTCAGGCTAACCAATCCATACCTCCTCTACCTCCTTTAAGTAGTGACGTTGTATCAGCTACATTCCAATTCATAGGAAATTCCAGCGTCTCTAGATTCTTAAAGAAAGGGCACGGTGGCTCAGTGGTTAGCACTGCTGCCTCACAGCGCCAGGGACCCGGGTTCAATTCCCACCTTGGGCAACTGTCTGTGTGGAGTTTTCACGTCCTCCCCGTGTCTGCGTGGGTTTCCTCCGGATGCTCCAGTTTCCTCCCACAGTCCAAAGGTGTGCAGGTCAGGTGAATTGGTCATGCTAAATTGCCCAAAGTGTTAAGTGCATTAGCCAGAGGGAAATGTAGGGTAATGGGTCTGGGTGGGTTGCTCTTCGGAGGGTCGGTGTGGACTTGTTGGGCCGAAGGGCCTGTTTCCACACTGTAGGGAATCTAATCTAATCTAATCATCCACTAAATCTTGGGCTGCTTCCTTAGGTACTCTGTGATGTAGGTGATCGCATCTTGGAGATTTATCAGCCTTCAATATCATCAATATCCCCCAGGCTATTTTCCTACTGATACTGATTTCCTTCAGTTCCTCCATCTCACTAGATCCTGTATTCCGGACTGTTTGTGGAGCGTTATTCTTTCTCGGAAAGAATTTCTGCTGTCTCTCCCGATTTATCCCGAGAAACCCCAGTGCTATTGCTGCCCCACCATCCTCCCTGCCTACCCTCTCCAATCAACTCTGGCCAGCTCTTCCCTCATGTCGTCACAGTTTCCTTTACTCAATTAGAATACCATTGCATCCGATTACAGCTTCTCCCTGTCAAACTGCGGGGTGAATTCTATCACGTTATGATAATTGCCACCAAGGGTTCCTTCACTTTACGCACCTAATCGAGTCTGTCTCATGACACACCACTATTGCCTGTTCCCGAGAGAGTTCTGTCTCATGGACATTCCACATTCTGCTACCAACCTGATTATCCCAGTCCGTCTGCATATCGAAGATGCATGTGAGTCACAGAGATGTCCAGCAGGGAAACAGAGCCTTCGGTCCAACTCCTTCCTGCCGACCAGACAGCCCGAGTTAATTTACGTCCCCAGGTTACGAACGAGTTCAGTTTTTTTTGCGCTGTTCGTTACACCAAATTTGTGAGGAAGTCGGAACAGATACGGGCTAATTAATCCACCCGTTCATTACGACGAAACATTGTATGTGACTCGGATATTTTAAAATAATCTTTGAAAATGAGAAGCCAAAGGTTGGTTTGTAGCATGGGATGTTTGTAAGACGGGCGTTCATAACCCAGGGACTCCCAGTAGTCCCATTTGCCAGCATTTGTCCCATATCCCTCTAAACCCTTCCTCTTCACATACGCATCCAGATGCCTTTTAATTGTTGTAATTGTACCAGCCTCTAGCACTTCCTCTGGCAGCTCATTCCATACACACACCACCCTCTGCATGGAAAAGTTGCCCTTTCGGTCCCTTTTATATCTTTCCCCTCTCATCTTAAACCTAAACGCTCTAATTTTGGACTCCCCTACCCTGGGGAAAAGGCCTTGACTATTCACCTTATCCATGCCCTCAAGATTTTATAAACTTCCATAAGGTCATCCCTCAGCCGCCGATGCTCCAGGGAAAATAACCCCAACCTATTCAGCCTCTCCCTGTAGCTCATACCCTCCAACCTTGGCAACATCCTTGTAAATCTTTTCTGCCCACTTTCAGGTTTAATAACATCTTTCTTACAACAGGGAGACCAGAATTGAATGAAGTATCCAAGAAGTGGCCTCACCAATGACCTGTACAGCTGGGACATGACCTCCCAATTCCTATACTCAATGTGCGGACCAATTTACTTGCCTTCCTTATATGCTTTTCGTATCTCGTGATTTATTTTCTGCCCCACATCCTGATGAATGCTCAGAGGTTTATACATAACTTCCATCAGGATCTTTTGCAGATCAGATTAGATTCCCTGCAGTGTGGAAACAGGCCCTTCGGCCCAACCAGTCCACACCGACCCTCCAAAGTGTAACCCACCCAGACCCATTTTCCTCTGACTGATGCACCTAACCCTATGGGCAATTTAGCATAGGCAATTCACCCTGAACTGCAGATCTTTGGACTGTGGGATGAAACTGGAGCATCCGGAGGAAACCCACACAGACACAGGGAGAATGTCCAAACTCCACACAGACAGTTGCCCGAGATGGGAATCGAACCCGGGTCCCTGGCACTATGAGGCAGCAGTTCTAACCACTGAGCCACCTTGCCAGGAATTCTCATTCCTGATTTTCAAATTCCTACCAATCTCCAATCCCCTCCAGCCTCACAAACCTTCTGAGCTCTGTACTCTGTAGCGGCACAACCGCCCGATTTATTTTCTGCTCCACATCCTGACTCCTGCTTGGAGGCCTGTACATAACTCGCATCAGGATCCTTTGCGGTTCTTCAGATTCTACACCTTCCATATCTTGGGTTTCTCTTTTCCTGTCCTCCTGAATATTGTGGATTTTAATTACTTCACCATTGGTGACCGTATCATAGAATCATACACCATGTAAACAGACCCTTTGGTCCAACAGTCCATGTCGACCGTGTTCCTAATCTAAACTAGTCCTGCTTGCCTGTGTTTGGCCTGTATTCCCTCCAAACATTTCTATTCAAGTACTTACCCAAATATCTTTTAAATGTTGTAGCTGTACCTGCATCCACCACTTCCTCTGGCAATTCATTGCACATACTTGCTATGTAAAAACATTGCCCCTCAGGACAACTTTTCTCCTCTCACCATAAAAAATGCCCCCTAGTTTTGGATTTCCCCCACCCTACGAAAGAGACCCTTGTTACTCATCTTATCAACACCTCTCATGATTTTATAAACCTCGATAAAGTCACCCCTCTGCCTCCTACGCTCCAGTGAAAAACGTCCCAGTCTATCCAACCTGGTTTTATGACCCAAAAGCTCCTGTTTCCAGTTCCAAGGCCGTTTGCTTTGGAATTTAGTCCCTAGAACATTCTGTCTCTGAACCTCATTTACAGTAAACCCAGAAACCCCTGTCTTGCTCACAGTTGTTTTGCGACAGGCCCTAACCTCTCCACCTTGTCAAATGTTAATTTCTGGGGAACATCTTGGCATATTCTATGAAAAGTGCTATTTAAATACAAATTGTTGATTTCTACATATGTCACTGCTTCTTCATCGCTAGGTGAATAACCTGTAACTGTCTACCCATTGTGGGAGCATCTTCACCATACGTATGAATTCGGGAAGGTCAAACATCCATAGTCGACTGGGAATTGCTAACTTTCTGCTGTATCTCTTGTTGGGGCTACCTGTTCCTCAGAGACACAAAATGACTGGAATTTTAGGAAAAAAAGCTTGCTTCAGCAGTTTAGCGAAAACAATAGTGCCTTTGAGAAGGGGCCTTTCCAAGGCAAAAGGGAGCATTATCTAAACAAGAAATATTTAAGGATGTACATTTCAATGATTTGTAACAAAACACAGAAGAAACAATGAAATTGTAACTTATGAAAAACATTGAAAAATCACTAAACTACAGCAAGTAATTAATGCTAGTTTCGTTAAGAATGTATTCAACCATAAAAACAACATAACTTTAAAACCTTATAATGAAAGCACCAAGGCAAAGCATGAAAGAGATGCCTGGCTTATCTTGTTTGATTAGCTAAAAACTGTTTACAGTAGAAATAATTTTAAAAATTATAGTATTATTAATATTGAGTTTCTATAACAGCATCAACTTACTTTATAAGTGGGAATGGAATTTGATAGAGTACAATGAATTCAGGCAGTCCTTAGAGATAAACGATCAGGGACATGCCCAAAATAGAACAGCCAGTAACTTTGGAATGCAACATTGAAAGATCCCAAGGCCTTGCAATTATAAGAATTGTTAAAAATCATAAAAAAACTAAGGAAACATAGGGCTGTCCATAGGGGTGTCCACGTTGATCAGGTGTTTTACATATTTTGGTAGTAGGGAAAAAGAGGAGGGAATAATGTTGTAACAAGAAATGTATATAAATTCTAATTTTCACTGTAAAAATGAGTGTATGTCATTGATCTCTCTTCCAATCTGAGCTACACATCGTGTTCTCACATTCGAAGCTAGGTTCGGGGAAGATTCTTGAGCCTCTCCCTGCACTAACTGATTATTCTTTGAATAAAAGTCCACCACTTGCCTGAATCATGTCAGCTTCCTGAGTCTTTGTCCCCATTTACACCTTTGAAGCAAAATTAATGTTTCGTGATACGCAGAATGAATTATCAGGTAAAAAATAACCGTACAGAATGAGATTGTCAATACCAACTCAAAATGGAAGGGAAACTGACTCTAGCACAGGAGAAACAACGAAAGATTGCATGGGAGCACATGGCTCAGGAGCTGATCAGCAGTGGAAAGTCTTTCAGACACAGTTGGGAACCGTAACAGTTAAAAGTCAAACCTATAACAGTGAACGAACGGTAGGTCAGGATGATATGTGGCTTGGAGAGAATTGTGCAGATGATAATGGTCTTATGCTGCCTTTGTCATTCTCAGTGATAGAGGTCATGGGTTTGGAGCCAGGGTGAGTTACTGTATTAAAAGTGAATTACTGCGGATGCTGGAATCTGAAACCAAAAGAGTAAAAATGCTGGAAAATCTCAGCAAGTCTTGCAGCATCTGTAAGGAGAGAAAAGAGCTGACAAAGCTTTGACAAAGTGTCAGTTAGACTCGAAACGTCAGCTCTTTTCTCTCCTTACAGATGCTGCTGCAAGACTTGTGAGATTTTGCAGCATTTTCTCTTTTTTGAGTTACTGTATTGTTGGGAGATGCGCCAGTTCAGTTAACTGGAGAGTACTTCATCACACTCCGAGCATGTTCCATTCCCTAGTGACAACATCCTGCGGATTCTCCATTGTGCTGCTTACCATTTCTACCCAATCAGCCAGTGCTCTCCATGCCTTGACTCTGACTGTGAAAAAGTTGGCTCTCCCATCATGTTCTTTTGTCTGTTATAAACGGACAAAGCTTTTCTTTTGTAGATTGACACTAACTAACCCGCTTTGGCAAGCTTCTATCAAATCTCCTTCTCCTTCTCCTCTCCTGGGAGAACAGCACCAACTTCTTTCATCTATCCTAATAGCTGAAGTTCTTCATTTTTGCTGGAACCATCCTTGCTCAGCTGTATCCAAAAAAAATTGACAGCTTGATGGGCAGCAAGCTCCTCCCAGTCAATGCAACACGTTGCTATTGACAAATACGGCGGCTCTATGAGTGCATTAAGGTCGAGCTTTTCCTCCCTTTATCCCATCTTAAGCTCCAACTCATTTTCCTACCACCCTCCCTGTCCCCTCTGCCTCCATTGAACAGGACAAGCTCCTTCAACCAATCGGGGTGGGGCTAACGTCCAGCCACGTGATGCCCGCGCATGCGCGTTACTGCGGCGACCGCGGTCTGGCCGAACGCCGCTGCTGCTGCAGGCGACGGTAAAGAGGGAGTTCGAGCAGACAACGAAATGAAGACAGTGTGGACTAAGAACTTGCGTAAATGTCCGCTGTAGGTCCCCCCCCCGGAATAGAGTTAGCAAACTCCCTGCCCCGCGTTTGCGGTAAACGACTCCGGGCCGAAGGCGGTGACAGGCTCCGGTTGCCGCGGCCATCTTTGTCAGGGGCACCTGCCGCGGGCTGTATTTGTAGACGCCATCTTTGTAGGGGGCGAGCTGTGGCAGAGCGCATGCTCTGCTGTCCTTCACTGACAGAGCAGTGGAGTGTTTACATACAGCAAACTCAAAACCAAGAGAAATCTTGGTCTGTTCTCGATTTCTGTTGTGTACTGACAGAAGCATTTTTTTTGTCAACTCTCTTTGCAGGATATTAAATTTGTAGCCTGGAAACTCAAAGATATTACTCCATCAAGATCTGATATGATGTCAGAGCAGAAGTCCAAGTAACTCGATTCGTCAGCACTTGAATATCTCTGGCCTTTTACCGTGGAGGGGAAAAGGTTTCTCTGTACTTTGATGGGGTAAGGTTTCAGGACTGTGTGTGACTGAATAGACTGAGGCATTGTTCAATATCCTGTTTAAATCACACCTGGAGCATGTACTCAGTTCTGGGCACTGCACCTGAGGAAGTACAAACATTACTGTCCTTGGAGGATGCACAGATAAGATTTATCCGAATAATACCTGGAGTCTAGCAGTTGAATTATGAGGCAAGGTAAAACATAGGCAGCACACGTTCATTATTAAAAGTCACACAACACCAGGTTATAGTCCAACAGGTTTATGTGGAAGCACTAGCTTTTGGGTGATCAAGGAGCAGTGCTCCGAAAGCTAGTGCTTCCAAATAAACCTGTTGGACTATAACCTGGTGTTGTGTAATTTTTAACTTTGTATAGCCCAGTCCAACACCAGCGTCTCCAAATCATGACTACATTCATTATGACATAGAACAAATGCATTAAGCCTACCAAGTTCATCTTTTGTAAAACAGTCTGAATCATTGTCCATAAATATTTGAAGTAGTGCTCTGCACACCCTGCTCCATATTATTAATATGTATCTGGCTAAAGATGGATCCTTGTATGAATGCCTGTGGAACTCCAATAGAAATCTTCCTCTGGCCCAAAATCATTCGTGGCTACATTTACCCCTTACCTAACACTACGGGCAATTTAGCATGGCCAAGTCACCTGACCCGCACATCTTTGGACTGTGGGAGGAAACCCACGCAGACACGGGGAGAACGTGCAAACTCCACATAGTCAGTCGCCTGAGTCGGGAATTGAACCCGGGTCTCAGGCGCTGTGAGGCAGCAGTGCTAACCACTGTGCCACCGTGCCGCTCACAATCTGAACATGCGCAGGTTAGGTGAATTGGTCATACTAAAATTGCCCATAGTGTTCAGGGATGTATAGGTTAGGTACATTAGTCAGGGGTAAATGTAGAATCATAGGGTTGGGGAATGGATTACTGTTCGGAGGGTCGGTGTGGACTTGTTGGGCCGAAGGGCCTGTTTCCACACTGTAGGGATTCTTTTTACAAAAAAAGTGTTGCGTTCAGCACAGCCAACACATTTTCTCACTCTTAGCTTTTGTTATCTCTTATTCAATTCTTCATCTGACCTGGCCTGCTATCAATTAATCAATTATCTTCTTCCTTGTTTTCTCTCTCTCTCTCTCTCTCTCTCTGTGCTCTGTCTCCACCTATCTGCTCACTCCCACCCCAATCCCATCACCGAACCTCTTCAACTAATGCAACCACCAGTCTTTCCCACTGCTGACAGTTAGGGTGAAGAATCACTGGACTCAAAATGTTAACGCGGCTTCCTTTCCACAGACCCGGCCAGACCTGCTGAGGCTTCTCAGCAATTTCTGTTTTTGCTTGTGTTCTCCAGCATCAGCAGTTCTCTGATTTATTTGACCAATCGATTTCTCCCAACCTTTCATCCCTGAAGTGAATATCTGTCCCGAACATGAAAGGTGGAACTGAGAACCTGCACCCATTGCAGATGGCACCTCCTTAATGTCAGCTGGCTGCAACAGGACTACTGTTAGCATCTGATGTCCACCCTCAAGTTGTGAGGATGTCAGCCTGCCTTGGTGTAGACCTGCATGTGGTGTCTCGATCTACAGTTCCTCAATCCTAGGGGATTGCAGAGGAGAGTCTCTTAGTGCAGCACAGAGACATCGATAAACTCATTCCTGCATTCAACAAGTGCAGACTCTCCCAGCATTACCTGTGAATTACAACTGAGATCGAGCAGGATTTAGTTTGTGTACAAAATGTACGTTTGTAAGAATATTCCCCCCTCCCCCCAACCACTATTGAGAGGACGGTTCTGTCTTAGATTGAAGCAACAACCGTCCAGACTGCTGCCAGTTTCTTACCGTAAGACTTCATTATTCTTGAGCTCAAACTTGCATAAAATGAATGATAACAGGTTGGCTAGCTTTTGAATTGTTCCCAAAATATACGTGCTGTGTTCCTTGCAACCGCGTAATCGTACCTTTGTGACAGACAACTGTCCTTTGCACTGATGTGTTTTTGTCTGTGTCCTAATTTCATCACCTATTCGCAGTAAATGCAGCCGTTTATAAAAGTCCCTCTCCTTCACCCTGACCTCTACCACCACCACCACCACTACCACTTCCTTTGTTCCCAGTGCTTCTACTGAAGCCTGGGTCTTGTGCCAGCCCACAACGGGTTGGCAGCTTTGCTTTGCTGTGCTGGTGGGCACATAGTGACGTGAGTGGTGCTGAAGACATCCTAGCAGCAGCGCTTGTGGTCTGTTCCGTTCTATGGCATTAACCCCACAGATTGACTCCGCTCCAATGCACCTTTTGTGCCTGGCAGTTTTGTGGTTGTGGATACTGTCTCATCTCAGTTTCTTTTTCCCCTGTTTAAGCGATTTGCGCAGGAGTTGCAGCCAGATACAGTGCGAAGGCCAGATCAGGATCTGACCCCATCCGTCCGGCCTTTGGTAACCTGAATGTCGCTGGGTTTTGAACATGGACGGACAAAGCCCCACTCGCAGTGGGGAGCGATTGTACATGTGTCCGGTGTGCAGGCGAGGCTTCAGACAGTCGTCTGCTCTGTCGAGGCACAAGCGCAGTCACGGCGTGCAGAAACCGTGGAAGTGCGGGGACTGTGGGAAGGGATTCATTTCCCCGTCAAAGCTGGAGACTCATCGGCGGACTCACACCGGGGAGAAGCCCTTCACCTGCCCCGAGTGTGAAAAGGGATTTGCGGACTCCTCGGCTCTCCTGAGGCACCGGCGCACCCACACCGGGGAGCGGACGTTCACCTGCTCCGACTGTGGGGAGGGGTTCACCCGCTCGTCCACCCTGCTGGCTCACCATCGGGTTCACACTGGGGAGAGACCGTTCACCTGCTCCATGTGCGGGAAGGGGTTCACTCAGCTGTCCAACCTGCTGACCCACCAGCGGGTGCACACCGGAGAGAAGCCGTTCGCCTGCGCCGAGTGCGGGAAGGGATTCGCCGATTCATCCGCCCTGCTGAGGCACAAGCGAGTCCACACCGGGGAGAGGCCGTTCACCTGCTCCGAGTGCGGGAAGGGCTTCATTCAGTCGTACAACCTGCAAATACACCAGCGCACGCACACCGGGGAGAGACCGTTCACCTGCACGGTGTGTGGGAAAGGATTTACTGACTCGTCCAGCCTGCTGACACACCAGCGGGTGCACACCGGGGAGAGGCCGTTCACCTGCTCCGAGTGCGGGAAGAGATTCACCCGTTCGTCCAACCTGCTGACCCACAAGCGGGTTCACGGTCACCCGCAGTGACTGGGTTTTGATCTTCATCACACCCCGGACTGAACCACGTTCATGGACTGGTGCTGCTGATGTTGGTAAACTCCTGCCCGAGTATTGGGCCCAATAAAAGTCAAACCATAGCGTGGGATTGTAGAATTCCTGACTCATTGAACAGCATCACATTCACACTGGAGAGAAACTGTTCGGTCTTTCAGTGTGATCGCGGATGATCGTCCAACTAAGTAAGCTGTTCTCACTTTCATCCCACACCCGTTAAGCCCTAAGAACGATATATTCCTCCTCCTTGAAAACATTGTGTTTTAGCCTCAATTAACTTCTGTGGTGGAGAATTCCACCGTCCCACCGCTCTCCGGGTGACAAATGTCCTGCCCGTTACAATCCCAAATGGCAAACCGCATATTCCTAGATCTCGACCCCACCTGATTCTGTCATTGGGAGCACCCTTCTGACTTTTACAGACAGTTTTGTTTCCCCAAAAGCTTCCTCTATTCTCCACCCCACCACCTTGAAGGTAGTCATTGGTGTATTCCCCTTTCTTGGTTCTACTACTGTCCCTGATTCTCATCGTTAGCCAGAGTTGGGCCACCTTTCCCATTTTATTTCTGTGACAGACGGGATGGAACAATTGTTGCAGTTCCTCGAGGCATTTGTTAAATGTTTGCTGTTGCCTGTGCTGTCCCTCGTTCATTGTGGCCAGCTCATTGCTTCAAATCATCTCCGTTTCCTTTACGTCCATTATCCAATGTCAGAGCCGACCGGGGACACACACAAGTTCCAAACGGGGGTAGGCCTTGAAGCCGGCACCACCATCCATCATCGTAGGAGTTAAGGTTCGTAGGGATGGGGAGAGAACAACGGGGATGGGTATGCACCAACTCCAGGCTGATCTCTCCCCTACCTGCACTGTCCTTCTGCCCGTCCACAGCCGTTAATACACAGCTCGTGTTCATGGCTGGTAGTGTCCATGCTCCACAATGTCAGCAGATGCAGCCTTTAAAACCTGCAGGTGGTGTGAAGCCAAGAAACGTGTCGAACCGTGAGGAAGAAAGTGCAGAACCTCAAGAGGACATAAGTTCCCTTCAGTATTCTGGGTGTGTTTGTGTGATGAACGTGGACTGGAAAATTAGAAAGAAGCCACTGAGCTGTCTGCTGAGCAGATCTAAGAGCTAATGAATGAAAGGAGCATTCGCAACATAGATACAGAATTGGCTAGGCATCAGTAAACGTTGTAGCCAATAACAGTTGGATTTGGATTGCTTGAAGGTGTGCAGTTGATTTGCACGTGGGTTCACTTTGTAGATCTCTTTCCTTCCTGATGCATGTTGATGAGGTAGGCTTTGTATACAGGGCATGACGTGGGAAAAGGATCTTTCCACCTTGGGGGGATGGTGTTAGCCTGGAATTCGCTGTAGAAAATCTCTCTCTGCCTCGAAAAGGTAATTGGATTTGTACCGTAACCTGCCAGGTGACAGACGAGGTGCTGGAAGGTAGAATTAGAATGGAATGCTTGCTTTTTGACCACACGGACTGAACAGCCTTTTCCTGCATTGTACCTTTTCTATGGTTATTTCCACCTCCTGCCTTAAAAAAATTAATTAAATGACTCTGCCATCCCCACAGTCCAGGAAATGAGTTCTGAATACTCGGGACCGTTTAATAGGGCGAAAAGATAAGAAGACGCCATCTTAAATAGAAGACTCCTTATGTTTAAATGGTGGCTCTGCTTCTAGTGTCTCACATGAGGAAATCATTCTTCTAATGTCCATCTGGAAATTTTATTTTGTGTTTTGGAGAGATTTGAGACAAAGCCAGAAGTGAAGATTTTAAAAAAAAGCCAGCTGGGCCCAGCCAGTAACCACAGCGTCTGGTATTCAATATTTCCACCATCAAGGTTTGCAGGATAGGTGTGTGGAAGCTATTTCTGTTTGTCAATGAATCAGATTAAAAGTTAATTACTCTAATCTTGTGCTATTCAGAAGCAAATTGAAAACAGAAAATGGTGGAAATACTCGACTGTTAAGTGGTAGTTGAGGATTGAGAAAACAGTTTGCACAGTCACATGTTGAAGATTTGTAATGGAAAATGTTTTTTTTCCCATGGGGTGGCACGGTGGCTCAGTGGTTAGCACTGCTGCCTCACAGCATCAGGGACCTAGGTTCAATTCCCATGTTGGGTGACTGTCTGTCTGTGTGGAGTTTGCACATTTTCCCTGTCTCTGTGTGGATTTGCTCTGGTTTCCTCCCACAGTATAAAGATGTGCATTTCAGGTGAATTGGCCATGGTAACTGCTCATAGTGTTGGGTGCATTAGTCAGGGGTGAATATATGGCAAGGGAATGGGTCTGGGTGGGCTACTCTTTAGAGGGTTGGTGTGGACTTGTTGGGATGAAGGGCCTGTTAAAAAGAAGGCGGGGGGGCACGGTGGCTCAGCGTTAGCACTGCTGCCTCACCAGGGTCCCAGTTTCAATTCCAGCCTTGGGCGACTGTCTGTGTGGAGTTTGCACATTCTCCCCGTGTCTGCATGGGTTTCCTCCGGGTGCTCCAGTTTCCTCCCACAGTCCAAAGATGTCCAGGTCAGGTAAATTGCCCATAGGGTTAGGTGCATTAGTCAGAGGGAAATGGGTCTGGGTGGGTTACTCTTCGGAGGGTTGGTGTGGACTGGTTGGACTGAAGGGCCTGTTTCTGCACTGTAGGGAATCTAATCTAATCCCTCTCCTCCGAAATTGGTAGATTTGCTGAATCTTCTGGAATTTATAGTGTTTTTTAAAACTTCAGATTAGAGCATATGTTGTTGGACATGTTAGGACGGGCTACCGTCCCCGTGTTCGTTTGAAGGAGAGAAACACTGGATCTGATTCAAAATATAAGCTGTTTTAATGAGAGAGAGCCGTACACAAATACAGTGAGGTTTTCAGCTCACTGGAGAAGGCGCCTTCTGAAATCTTTCCAAAACCCCTGCTTGATATATTGTTCGCTAAGCTAACGCTACGTAATCACTCACACACGTGATCTCTCACAGACAAAGGCCTCCTGTGAACAGGCCTCGGCCTTGGCAGGTATCCACGAGATGGTCTGTCTCGTAAACAAGGTCTCCGAGTAAAGGCTGCCATTGTATTGGTCTGACCTTGGTAGTCCAGCTGCACAGGCAGTTTCGGTAAACAGTCCAAACAACAGCTCCGCAGCGCCCCCCCGATTTCCCAAGAAGTAACTACATCTCTACCCTCCCTAGGCCTATGATATATCCATCCCAACAGACAGTGATGAGAATGTGGAACCCATTATCAGTGAGATTGACATCTGTGTTGGAAACTCGTGAAGGCAGCTGTCCATGCGGAAGTGTAAAGTTATTTAACCATTCGGTAATTAGCTGATGCAGTAGCACCTTTCAGTTGCTTTTCGTATGTGAAAGACATTACTCACTTCCCCACCTACAGCCAGTCTTTAAAAGATCCCAGAATTTGGTCTACAGTCAGCTCATTCTTACTGTCTGGATGCTCTGAGCATGGAACGTAAAATCACTTGATCATCACTAATCAAAGAACTGCAGAAGCTGGAAATCTGAAACTGAAAACTTAAATTGCTGGAGGAACTCAGTGAGTCTGGCAGCATCTGTGGAGAGGAAACTGAGTTAACAGTTCCAAAGTACTGCCATTGGACTTGAAACTTTAACTCTGTTTTCTCTTCAGCCGTGCTGCCAAACCTGCTTCCGTTTATCCAGCATTTTGTTCATTTTGCTTCCTTTCACTTGAGACTCCAGTGAATTTCCATCTAACAGTTTCTTCTGCTGTGTAGAACTGTGGTGGAGAGCTGGTGCACCTTGGTTGCTGTGGCAATAGACTGAGCAGTCTCATGTCTTGGCTCTCTGGCTACAATCATTTGAAGCAAAAGATATAATTTTCTGTCCCATTGCAATGCAATAGGTGGCATGGTGGCTCAGTGATTAGCACGGCTACCTCACAGCACCAGGGTCCCAGGTTTGATTCCAGCCTTGGGCGAATGTCTGTGTGGTGTTAACACATTCTCCCCGTGTCTGCATGCGTTTCCTCTGGGTGCTCCAGTTTCCTCCCACAGTCCAAAGGTGTGCAGCTCAAGTGAATTGGCCATGCATAAACTGCCCAAAGTGTTAAGTGCATTAGCCAGAGGGAAATGGGTCTGGGTGGGTTACTCTTTGGAGGGTCAGTATGGACTGGTTGGGCCGAAGGGCCTGTTTCCACACTGTAGGGAATCCAATCTCATCTAAATCTCATTCAATGGTCAAGGTTTTACCCAGCATTCACAGCGGGACGAACATGAGATTCGAACTTGGCTCAGGCCCGGACGCATGCGCGGGGCGGTTGGGCTCAGGGTGTGCAGACGGCCTGGCCTCAGGCATGCGCAGTGTCACATCGGGATCCGAGCATGCGCATTGTCAGACGGTGATTGGAGCTGGACGAAGTTGGTGGGGAAATGGCGACGTGTGACAGAAAAAAACAATAGAAGTGGGCGGCGGAGGAAGGGTTAGAGCAAGCGAGGTGGGCAAGAAAGTTTTCATAAAGCCGAAGTGAAGGTTAGTGGCGCAGAATTGAGAGCGGATTGGTTCCCCCCCTCCTTCCTCGCAGCGAGGGGCGACGTTACTGTGTTTCTCCTTTTTGCTCAGGCACGGGACCCCCACCGCCGCCAACTTTGTTGGGGGCAGCGGGACATCAGGGCGCCTGCGCGGTCGACATCTTTGTAGGGGGCAGGTTTTGGCAGGGCGCATGCGCTACCTTGTTCTGCGGCTGGTCAGGGAGGGAGAGGCGTTGCACACAGCAACCTGGAACCAAGAGAAATCTTGGTCTGTTCTCGATTTCTGTTGTGTACTGACAGAAGCATTTTTTTTGTCAACTCTCTTTGCAGGATATTAAATTTGTAGCCTGGAAACTCATTATTCCATCAAGATCTGATCAGATGACCATATGATGTCAGAGCAGAAGTCCAAGTAACTCGATTCGTCAGCACTTGAATATCTCTGGCCTTTTACCGTGGAGGGGAAAAGGTTTCTCTGTACTTTGAGGGGGTAAGGTTTCAGGACTGCGTGTGACTGAATAGACTGAGGCATTGTTCAATATCCTGTTTAAATCACACCTGGAGCATGTACTCAGTTCTGGGCACTGCACCTGAGGAAGTACAAACATTACTATCCTTGGAGGATGCACAGATAAGATTTATCCGAATAATACCTGGAGTCTAGCAGTTGAATTATGAGGCAAGGTAAAACATAGGCAGTACACATTCATTACACAAATCACACAACACCAGGTTATAGTCCAACTAGCGTTTGGATGATCAAGGAGCAGTGCTCCAAAAGCTAGTGCTTCCAAATAAACCTGTTGGACTATTACCTGGTGTTGTGTGATTTTTAACTTTGTATATCCCAGTCCAACACCAGCGTCTCCAAATCATGACTACATTCATTATGACATAGAACAAATGCATTAAGCCTACCAAGTTCATCTTTTGTAAAACAGTCTGAATCATTGTCCATAAATATTGAAGTAGTGCTCTGCACACCCTGCTCCATATTTCCCTTGGCTAAAGATGGGTCCTTGTATGAATGCCTGTGGAACTCCAATAGAAATCTTCCTCTGGCCCAAAATCATTCATGACTGCTTTGTTATCCGGTCTCCTGGCCTAAGCATATCCATGTATCTGCTGTCGTGATACTTACATGATCTCTAATCCTTGCTCACTTGTTTCTTCTGTGCCACTGTATTACTTTTTTTTGCAAGTCCATGTAAAACAAATATTATTACTATCGTCAAACCTGTCCAACAAAAGCTTTAAATTCTACATCATTTGCTTGTAACAAAAGCGAGTAAGTTTTCTTTAAAGGCATTTGACCAAGTTACAACCTTGGGCTTTTCCAACTTTCTTCAGTTCAAAGGCCATACATATTTCATGGGCTTCAGTTATGCCTGTCTCTTTGTGGGAAATATAGAGCATTCCTTGTTCCAAATTTACTCAGTTTCTTCCCCATGACTTTTTTTCTCCAGTATATCAATGGCGTCATTGATTTTGCTTCCTTCTTTTGCTCGGAATTGGAAAAAATCATTTCTATCCTGCCCTCCCCTTCACCTGGCTCATTCCTGACTGCTCCTTTCCCTTCCTTCATATCTCTGTTTGCATACTTTGGCCTCCAATTACCTCTGTAAACCCACTGACTCCTGCAGTTACCCAGACCATCCACCATCACACTCTGCTTCCTTTAAGGAGTCCAGGCAACTCACCCAGTTTCTCCATCTCAGCTACACTGACGATGATGCCACTTTCTGCAGAGGGGTCTCCAAAATGTCTACCATTTCCCTCAACTGACAGGGCCCTTAGCCATGTTCGACCCATTTCCCGCACTTCTGCCTTCACCTCTTCCCCCTCACAACAACAATAGGGTCCCTCTGGTCCTCGCTTACTGACCCGCCAGGCTCCACGTCCAACCAATTGTCAGTTACCTCCAACGGGATGCCAATTTCCTATTTCCAACAGTTCTTTCCTTCCCTGTCTTGTCAGCGTTCCTCCAGGACACTGGTCCGCTTCTCCTACATTCTCACACTCCCATGGCATCTTTCCATCCAACTGCAGAAGATGTAACACCTGCCCAGTTACCTCTTCCCTCTTCCCCATCCAAAGACTCCAAACACACCTTCCGCGAGAAGCAGTGATTCACCTGCACTTCACTCAGTCTAATCTATTGTATTCTCTGCTCCCAATGTGGCCCCCTCTGTCTTAGGGCGATGTAATGCAAATTTTGCAGAACACCTAGAGCCTGTCTGCAAAAATGATCCTGAGCTTCCAAATGCCTGTCAGTTCCACTGTGTTCCCTAACCAACATGTCTGTTATTTGGAAGCACTAGCTTTCGGAGCGCTGCTCCTTCACCAGGTGGTTGTGGAAGAGGATCATAAGACACAGAGTTTATAGCACAAGATTACAGCATCGTGTAATGAAATGATATGTTGAGCAAATCTAGATTGCTGTTAAGTTTTTCATCTTTTAGAATGGGTTACAGGTTTCGGTGCATTAATATGTACATCCCAGAACTTCTTTCAAGTCAGATTCTGGAGATTTGGGATTTACATATTAATGAACCACAACCCATTCTAAAAGATTGGAGGATTTGAGCTATATGGAGAGGTTGAATAGGTTGGGGCTGTTTCCTGGAGCGTCGGAGGCTGAGGGGGTGACCTTATAAACGTTTATAATATAATGAGGGGCATAAATAGGATAAATACAGAAGGTCTTTTGCCTGGGTTTGAGGAGTCCAGAATTAGAGGGAATCGGTTTAGAGTGAGAGGTGAAAGATATAAAAGACAACTAAACGGCAAGGTTTTCACACAGAGGGTGATGCATGTGTGAACTGGGTTGCCAGGGGAAGTGGTGGAGGCTGGTACAATTAGAGCATTTAAGAGGCATCTGGATGGGTATATGAATAGGAAGGGTTTGGAGGGATATGGGCCGGGTGCTGGCTTATCTGATCGGCAAGGACGGGTTGGACCGAAGGGTCTGTTTCCATGCTGTACATCTCTATGACTCTATGAAAGACTTAACAGCAATCTCGGTTTGTTCAATATATCATTTCAGTTACATGGCCCTGTAATTCTTTTGCTATAAATTCTGTTTCTTATCCTCCTGCTGCCCAGTGAAGGAGCAGTGCTCTGAAAACTAGTACTTCCAAATAAACCTGTTGGACTGTAATGTGGTGTTGTGTGATATTTAACTTGGTCCAGCCCAGTCCAACACCGGCTCCTCCTCATCACAGCCTGTTTGTGGCAGGCCCACTGCAGTGCTCTAGTGAACCTTCGTGCAAGTTCAAAGAACAGCATCTCACTTTCCACTTGGCAGCCTCCAGGACTCGACATCGAGTTCAATAACTTTAGACCCTGATTCCCATCCTTTTCCTTTCTTTAACCCACCCCACCCCCGGTCCTGATATAACATGGGTTGCTTTTAGCACAGTCAGCCATTCCCACGTACACCCAGGCCCATCATCATATCATACCTGTGGCTCGGTGGTTAGCACAGCTGCCTCGCGGCGTCAGGGAGCCAGGTTTGATTCCAGCTCCGGGCGCCTGTCTGTGTGGAGTTCGGATATTCTCCCCGTGTCTGCGTGGGTGTGCTCCCACAGATTAGATTAGGTTACTTACAGTGTGGAAACCGACCCACCGAAGCACAACCCACCCATTTGCCCCTACATTAGCATGGCCAATTCACCTCACCCGCACATCTTTGGACTGTGGGAGGAAACCGGAGCACCCGGAGGTAACCCACGCAGACACGGGGAGAACGTGCAAACTCCACACAGTCAGTCGCCTGAGGCGGGAATTGAACCCGGGTCTCAGGCGCTGTGAGGCAGCAGTGCTAACTACTGTGCCACCGTGCCGCTCACAATCTGAAGATGCACAGGTTAGGTGAATTGGTCATACTAAAATTGCCCATAGTGTTCAGGGATGTATAGGTTAGGTGCATTAGTCAGGGGTAAATGTAGAATCATAGGATTGGGGAATGGATTACTGTTCGGAGGGTCGGTGTGGACTTGTTGGGCCGAAGGGCCTGTTTCCGCATTGTAGGGATTTTTTTTAAAAAAGTGTTGCGTTCAGCACAGCCAACACATTTTCTCACTCTTTATCTTTTGTTATCTCTTATTCAGCTCTTCGTCTGACCTGGCCTGCTATCAATTATCTTCCTCCTTGTTTACTCTCTCTCTCTCTCTTTCTCTCTCTCTCTCTCTCTCTCTCTCTCTCTCTCTCTCTCTCTCTCTGTGCTCTGTCTCCACCTATCTGCTCACTCCCACCCCAATCCCATCACCGAACCTCTTCAACTAATGCAACCACCAGTCTTTCTCACTGCTGACAGTTAGGATGAAGAGTCACTGGACTCAAAATGTTAACGCAGCTTCCTTTCCACTGACCCGGGCAGACCTGCTGAGATTTCTCAGCAATTTCTGTTTTTGCTTGTGTTCTCCAGCATCAGCAGTTCTCTGATTTATTTGACCAATCGATTTCTCCCAACCTTTCATGCCTGAAGTGAATATCTGTCCCGAACATGAAAGGTGGAACTGAGAACCTGCACCCATTGCAGATGGCACCTCCTTAATGTCAGTTGGCTGCAACAGGACTACTGTTAGCATCTGATGTCCACCCTCAAGTTGTGAGGATGTCAGCCTGCCTTGATGTAGACCTGCATGTGGTGTCTTGATCTACAGTTCCTCAATCCTAGGGGATTGCAGAGGAGAGTCTCTTAGTGCAGCACAGAGACATCGATAAACTATCATTCCTACATTCAACAAGTGCAGACTCTCAGCATTACCTGTGAATTACAACTGAGATCGAGCAGGATTTAGTTTGTGTACAAAATGTACGTTTGTAAGAATATTCCTCCCCCCACCACTATTGAGAGGACGGTTCTGTCTTAGATTGAAGCAACAACCGTCCAGACTGCTGCCAGTTTCTTACTGTAAGACTTCATTATTCTTGAGCTCAAACTTGCATAAAATGAATGATAACAGGTTGGCGAGCTTTTGAATTGTTCCCAAAATATACGTGCTGTGTTCCTTGCAACCGTGTAATCGTACCTTTGTGACAGACAACTGTCCTTTGCACTGATGTGTTTTTGTCTGTGTCCTAATTTCATCACCTATTCGCAGTAAATGCAGCCGTTTATAAAAGTCCCTCTCCTTCACCCTGACCTCTACCACCACCACCACCACTACCACTTCCTTTGTTCCCAGTGCTTCTACTGAAGCCTGGGTCTTGTGCCAGCCCACAACGGGTTGGCAGTTTTGCTGTGCTGGTGGGCACATAGTGACGTGAGTGGTGCTGAAGACATCCTAGCAGCAGCACTTGTGGTCTGTTCCGTTCTATGGCATTAACCCCGCAGAATGACTCCGCTCCAATGCACCTTTTGTGCCTGGCAGTTTTGTGGTTGTGGATACTGTCTCATCTCCGTTTCTTTTTCCCCTGTTTAAGCGATTTGTGCAGGAGTTGCAGCCAGATACAGTGCGAAGGCCACATCAGGATCTGACCCCATCCGTCCGGCCTTTGGTAACCTGAATGTCGCTGGGAATTGAACATGGATCGACAAAGGCCCACTCGCGGTGTGCAGGCGAGGCTTCAGACCGGGGCGAGGCCGTTCACCTGCTCCACGTGCGGGAAGGGGTTCACTCAGCAGTCCAACCTGCTGAGGCACAAGCGAGTCCACACCGGCGAGAGGCCGTTCACCTGCTCCGAGTGCGGCAAGGGCTTCATTCAGTCGTACAACCTGCAATTACACCAGTGCACGCACACCGGGGAGAGACCGTTCACCTGCACGGTGTGTGGGAAAGGATTTACTGATTCGTCCCACCTCCTGACACACCAGCGGGTGCACACCGGGGAGAAGCCGTTCACCTGCTCCACGTGCGGGAAGGGGTTCACTCAGTCGTACAACCTGCTGATCCACCAGCAGGTGCACACCGGGGAGAAGCCGTTCGCCTGCGCCGAGTGCGGGAAGGCATTCGCCGATCCGTCCACCCTGCTGAGGCACAAGCGAGTCCACACCGGGGAGAGGCCGTTCACCTGCTCCGAGTGCGGCAAGGGCTTCATTCAGTCGTACAACCTGCAAATACACCAGCGCACGCACACCGGGGAGAGACCGTTCACCTGCTCCGAGTGCGGGAAGGGGTTCACTCAGCTGTCCACCCTGCTGACCCACCAGCGGGTGCACACCGGGGAGAAGCTGTTCGCCTGCGCCGAGTGCGGGAAGGGATTTGCCGATTCGTCCGCCCTGCTGAGGCACAAGCGAGTCCACACCGGGGAGAGGCCGTTCTCCTGCGCCGAGTGCGGGAAGGGATTCGCTGATTCGTCCACCTTGCTGAGGCACAAGCGAGTCCACACCGGCGAGAAGCCGTTCTCCTGCTCCGAGTGCGGGAGGAGATTCACCCGTTCGACCAACCTGCTGACCCACCAGCGGGTTCACGGTCACCCGCAGTGACTAGGTTTTGATCTTCATCACACCCCGGTCTGAACCATGTTCATGGACTGGTGCTGCTGATGTTGGTAAACTCCTGCCCGAGTATTGGGCCCAATAAAAGTCAAACAATAGCGTGGGATTGTAGAATTCCTGACTCATTGGACAGCATCACATTCACACTGGAGAGAAACTGTTCGGCCTTTCAGTGTGATCGCGGATGATCGTCCAACTAAGTAAGCTGTTCTCCCTTTCATCCCACACCCGTTAAGCCCTAAGAACGATATATTCCTCCTCCTTGAAAACATTGTGTTTTAGCCTCAACCAACTTCTGTGGTGGAGAATTCCACTGTCCCACCGCTCTCCGGGTGACAAATGTCCTGCCCGTTACAATCCCAAATGGCAAACCACATATTCCTAGATCTCGACCCCACCTGATTCTGTCATTGGGAGCACCCTCTGACTTTTACAGACAGTTTTGTTTCCCCAAAAGCTTTCTCTATTCTCCACCCCGCCACCTTGAAGGTAGTCATTGGTGTATGCCCCTTTCTTGGTTCTACTACTGTCCCTGATTCTCATCGTTAGCCAGAGTTGGGCCACCTTTCCCGTTTTATTTCTGTGACAGACGGGATGGAACAATTGTTGCAGTTCCTCGAGGCATTTGTTAAATGTTTGCTGTTGCCTGTGCTGTCCCTCGTTCATTGTGGCCAGCTCATTGCTTCAAATCATCTCCGTTTCCTTTACGTCCATTATCCAATGTCAGAGCCGACCGGGGACACACACAAGTTCCAAACGGGGGTAGGCCTTGAAGCCGGCACCACCATCCATCATCGTAGGAGTTAAGGTTTGTAGGGATGGGGAGAGAACAACGGGGATGGGTCTGCACCAACTCCAGGCTGATCTCTCCCCTACCTGCACTGTCCTTCTGCCCGTCCACAGCCGTTAATACACAGCTCGTGTTCATGGCTGGTAGTGTCCATGCTCCACAATGTCAGCAGATGCAGCCTTTAAAACCTGCAGGTGGTGTGAAGCCAAGAAACGTGTCGAACCGTGAGGAAGAAAGTGCAGAACCTCAAGAGGACATAAGTTCCCTTCAGTATTCTGGGTGTGTTTGTGTGATGAACGCGGACTGGAAAATTAGAAAGAAGCCACTGAGCTGTCTGCTGAGCAGATCTAAGAGCTAATGAATGCAAGGAGCATTCGCAACATAGATACAGCATTGGCTAGGCATCAGTAAACGTTGTAGCCAATAACAGTTGGATTTGGATTGCTTGAAGGTGTGCAGTTGGTTTGCACGTGGGTTCACTTTGTAGATCTCTTTCCTTCCTGATGCATGTTGATGAGGTTGGCTTTGTATACAGGGCATGACGTGGGGAAAGGATCTTTCCACCTTGGGGGGATGGTGTTTGCCTGGAATTCGCTGTAGAAAATCTCTCTCTGCAGTGAAAAGGTAATTGGATTTGTACCGTAACCTGCCAGGTGACAGACGAGGTGCTGGAAGGTAGAATTAGAATGGAATGCGTGCTTTTTGACCACACGGACCGAACAGCCTTTTCCTGCATTGTACCTTTTCTATGGTTATTTCCACCTCCTGCCTTAAAAAAATTAATTAAATGACTCTGCCATCCCCACAGTCCAGGAAATGAGTTCTGAATACTCGGGACCGTTTAATAGGGCGAAAAGATAAGAAGACGCCATCTTAAATAGAAGACTCCTTATGTTTAAATGGTGGCTCTGCTTCTAGTGTCTCACATGAGGAAATCATTCTTCTAATGTCCATCTGGAAATTTTATTTTGTGTTTTGGAGAGATTTGAGGCAAAGCCAGAATTGAAGATTTAAAAAAAAAAGCCAGCTGGACCCAGCCAGTAACCACAGCGTCTGGTATTCAATATTTCCACCATCAAGGTTTGCAGGATAGGTGTGTGGAAGCTATTTCTGTTTGTCAATGAATCCGATTAAAAGTTAATTACTCTAATCTTGAGCTATTCAGAAGCAAATTGAAAACAGAAAATGGTGGAAATACTCGACTGTTAAGTGGCAGTTGAGGATTGAGAAAACAGTTTGCACAGTCACATGTTGAAGATTTGTAATGGAAAATGTTTTTTTTCCCATGGGGTGGC
The DNA here is from genome assembly GCF_020745735.1 of Hemiscyllium ocellatum. Classification (NCBI taxonomy): domain Eukaryota; kingdom Metazoa; phylum Chordata; class Chondrichthyes; order Orectolobiformes; family Hemiscylliidae; genus Hemiscyllium; species Hemiscyllium ocellatum. The sequence continues at coordinate 3,890,424 of NC_083427.1, forward strand.
ACGGTGGCTAGCACTGCTGCCTCACAGCATCAGGGACCTAGGTTCAATTCCCATGTTGGGTGACTGTCTATGTGGAGTTTGCACATTTTCCCTGTCTCTATGCGGATTTGCTCTGGTTTCCTCCCACAGTATAAAGATGTGTAGTTGAGGTAAATTGGCCATTGGTAACTGCCAGTGGGGCTGGCAGCATCTGTTGGGTGCATTAGTCAGGGGTGAATATAAGGTAAGGGAATGGGTCTGGGTGGTGTTGGGATGGATATATCATAGGCCTAGGGAGGGTAGAGATGTAGTTACTTCTTGGGAAATCGGGGGGCGCTACGGAGATGTTGTTTGGACTGTTTACCGAAACTGCCTGTGCAGCTGGACTACCAAGGTCAGACCAATACAATGGCTGCCTTTACTCGGAGACCTTGTTTACGAGACAGACCATCTCGTGGATACCTGCCAAGGCCGAGGCCTGTTCACAGGAGGCCTTTGTCTGTGAGAGATCACGTGTGTGAGTGATTACGTAGCGTTAGCTTAGCGAACAATATATCAAGCAGGGGTTTTGGAAAGATTTCAGAACGTGCCTTCTCCAGTGAGCTAGACACCTCACTGTTCTGTGTACGATTCTCTCTCATTAAACCTGTTTATACTTCTAATCAGACCCGGTGTCTCTCTCCTCCAAACGAACACGGGGACAGAAGACCTGTCCCAACAGTGGGCTACTCTTTAGAGGGTTGGTGTGGACCTGTTGGGATGAAGGGCCGTTAAAAAGGCGGTGGGGGGGCCAGGGTGGCTCAGCGTTACCACGGCTACCTCACAGCAACAGGGTTCCAAGTTCGATTCCAGCCTTGGGCGACTTGTCTGTGTGGAGTTAACACGTTCTCCCCTTGTCCGCGTGGGTTTCCTCCAACTGCTCCGGTTTCCTCCCACAGTCCAAAGACGTGCAGCTCAAGTGAATTGGCTATGCTCCAACACCGCACAGCCCAGATGGTCTCCTTCTTCAAGGACCGCAGATTCCCCCCAGACGTGATCAACGATGCCCTCCACCGCATCTCCTCCACTTCCTGCTCCTCCGCCCTTGAGCCCCGATCCTCCAACCGCCACCAAGACAGAACACCACTGGTTCTCACCTACCACCCCACCAACCTCCGCATACAACATATCATGTTGTCATTTCCGCCACCTCCAAACGGATCCCACCACCAGGGATATATTTCCCTCCCCTCCCCTATCAGTGTTCCGCAAGGACCACTCCCTTCGTGACTCCCTCGTCAGGTCCACACCCCTCACCAACCCAACCTCCACTCCCGGCACCTTCCCCTGCAACGGCAGGAAATGTAAAACTTGCGCCCACACCTCCTCACTCACTTCCCTCCAAGGCCCCAAGGGATCCTTCCATATCCGCCACAAGTTCACCTGTACCTCCACACACATCATCTATTGCATCCGCTGCACCCGATGTGGCCTCCTCTACATTGGGAAGACAGGCCGCTTACTTGCGGAACGCTTCAGAGAACACCTCTGGGACGCCCGGACAACCAACCCAACCACCCCGTGGCTCAACACTTTAACTCTCCCTCCCACTCCACCGAGGACATGCAGGTCCTTGGACTCCTCCACCGGCAGAACATAACAACACGACGGTTGGAGGAGGAGCGCCTCATCTTCCGCCTGGGAACCCACCAACCACAAGGAATGAACTTAGATTTCTCCAGTTTCCTCATTTCCCCTCCCCCCACCTTGTCTCAGTCGGTTCCCTCAACTCAGCACCGCCCTCCTAACCTGCAATCTCCTTCCTGACCTCTCCGCCCCCCCACCCCACTCCGGCCTATCACCCTCACCTTGACCTCCTTCCACCTATCACATCTCCATCGCCCCTCCCCCAAGTCCCTCCTCCCTACCTTTTATCTTAGCCTGCTTGGCAAACTCTCCTCATTCCTGATGAAGGGCTTATGCTCGAAATGTCGAATTTCCTATTCCTTAGATGCTGCCTAACCTGCTGTGCTTTAACCAGCAACACATGTTCAGCTGTGATCTCCAGCATCTGCAGACCTCACTTTTTACTATGCTAAACTGCCCATAGTGTTAGGTGCATTAGCCAGAGGGAAATGGGTCTGGGTGGGTTACTCTTCAGAGGGTCAGTATGGACTGGTTGGGCCGAAGGGCCTGTTTCCACACTGTAGGGAATCCAATCTCATCTAAATCTCATTCAATGGTCAAGGTTTTACCCAGCATTCACAGCGGGACGAACATGAGATTCGAACTTGGCTCAGCCCCGGACGCATGCGCGGGGCGGTTGGGCTCAGGGTGTGCGGACGGCCTGGCCTCAGGCATGCGCAGTGTCACATCGGGATCCGAGCATGCGCATTGTCAGACGGTGATTGGAGCTGGACGAAGTTGGTGGGGAAATGGCGACGTGTGACAGAAAAAAACAATAGAAGTGGGCGGCGGAGGAAGGGTTAGAGCAAGCGAGGTGGGCAAGAAAGTTTTCATAAAGCCGAAGTGAAGGTTAGTGGCGCAGAATTGAGAGCGGATTGGTTCCCCCCCTCCTTCCTCGCAGCGAGGGGCGACGTTACTGTGTTTCTCCTTTTTGCTCAGGCACGGGACCCCCACCGCCGCCAACTTTGTTGGGGGCAGCGGGACATCAGGGCGCCTGCGCGGTCGACATCTTTGTAGGGGGCAGGTTTTGGCAGGGCGCATGCGCTACCTTGTTCTGCAGCTGGTCAGGGAGGGAGAGGCGTTGCACACAGCAACCTGGAACCAAGAGAAATCTTGGTCTCTCCTGATTTTCTATTTTGCACTGACGGTGAGGAATTTTGTAAACCTACAGGGTCCTGGAAGTCGAGGGCTGAGAGACCGGAACGCCACATCAAGATTGAACAGATTGGCTGGATCCACCAGGACCTGGATGTCATCCTCCTCTGAATGTGGAAGGGAAAGGTTTGTTTGCTGATCCGTGGGAAAAGATTTCAGGTATCAGTGAGAGTTGCACAGAACTGCAACAAACCCTGGTTAGAGCGCATCTGGAGAAATGTGTTCTGCTGTGGATAGCAAACCTTCAGAAGGATCTAATGGCCTTGGAAGGATTGTAACAGATGACAAAGTATGATTGAGTCAATATGACTCAGACAAGACCATTTGTCCACTGAGGACACGCAGCTCTCCAAGCCAGTCAGTCACTGTCCCTGCTGTAACCTCGTATCATAAGACAGAGGAGCAGAAATTTGGCCATTCAGCCCATCCAGTCTGCTCTGCCATTCAATCATGGCTGAAAAATTTCTCAACCCCATTCTTCCACTTTTTCTCCATAACCCTTGATTCCCTTGATACTCAAGAACCTATCTATCTCAGCCTTAAACATAGTCAAAGACCTGGCCTCCTCAGCCTTCTCAGGCAGTGAATTCCATAGATTCGTCACTGTCTGGCTGGAGACATTTCTCCTTACGTCTTTTCTAAAAGGTATTCCCTTTACTCCAAGGCTATGCCTTCAGGTCCTAGTCTCTCCTACCAATGGGAACGTCTTCCCAGCATCTACTCTGTCCAGGCCAATCAATAATCTGTATGTTTCAGCTCGATCCTCCCTCATCCGTCTAAACTTCATCAGAGTCCTCAAAAGTTCCTCATATATTAAGCTTTTCATTCCTGGGACCATTCTGGTGAACCTCCTCTGAACACACCCCAGGGCCAATCCATCCATCCTGAGATATGGGACTCAAAACTGCACACGATACTCCAATTGTGGTCTGACCAGAGCCGTATAGAGCCTCAGAAGTACATCCCTGCTTCTATATTCAAATCCTCTCAAAATAGATGCCATCATTGCATTAGCCTTCCAAACTACTGACTCAACCTGCAAGCTTACCTTGAGAGAATCCTGGACTAGAACGCCCAAGAGTCTCTGCACTTCAGACTTCTGAATTTTCTCCCCATTTAGAAAACAGTCCATGCCTCTGTTCTTCCCACCGAAATGCATGACCTCGCACTTTCCCACATTGTACTCCATCTGCCACTTCTTTGCCCACTCTCCTATCCTGTCCAAATCCTTCTGCAGCCTCTCCACCACCTCAATGCTCCCTGTTCCTCTACCTATCTTTATATCATCTGCAAACTTAGTCAGAATTCCCTCAGTTCCTTCTTCTAGATCGTTAATATATCAAGTGAAAAGTTTTGGTCCCAACACCGACCCTTGTGGAACACCACTTGTCATCCTAAGAAGTACCCCTGTTATTCCCACTCTGCTTTCTGCCAGGCAGCCAAGCTTCTATCCATGCTAGCAGCTTGCCTCTGATACCATGGGCCCTTATCTTACTCAGTAGCCTCCTGTGCGATACCTTGTCAAAGGCCATCATGAAGTCCAGGGAGATAATATCCATTGGCTGTCTTTGGTCTAACCTGCTCGTTACCTCCTCAAAGAATTCTAGCAGATTTGTCAGGCATGGCCTCCCATGCTCTATTTTACCATACACTTCCAAGTATTCGGAAATCTCATCCTTCACAATGGATTCCAGGATCTTACCCACGACCGAGGTTCAGCTAATCGCTCTGTAATTTTCTGTCTTTTTCCTTCCTCTCTCTTTTTAAACAGAACCGTTACGTTAGCGATTTTTCCAGTCCTCTGGGACCCTTGCTGACTCTAGCAATTCCTGAAAGATCACGACTAATGTCTTCACTATCTCTTCAGCTATCTCGCTTTGAGCTCTAGGGTATGGTCCATCTGGTCCGGGTAATTAATCCACCTTCAGGCCATTCAGTTTTTCTCACACTTTCTCCTTGGTGATGGCCACCATACTCCGTTCTGCCCACTCACTCTCTTGAATTTTTGCAATATTACTCATGTCTTCCATCATGAAGATTAACGCAAAGTAACTATTAAGTTCCTCAGCCATTTCCCTTGTTCCCCACAACGATCTCTCCAGCGTCATTTTCCAGCAGACCAATATCCACTTTTGCCTCTCTCTTGTCCTGTTCCAATCTTCCTTTATATTACAGGCTAGCTTACAATCTTCTAACTTTTTTTTGCCCTCTGTTGGTCATTGTAATGTTCCTAATCCTCTGGTTTCCCACTGCCCTTCGCCACATTATATGCTCTTTTGCTTTTATTCTATCCCTGACTTCCCTAGTCAGCTATGGTCGCCTCACCTTCCCTGTAGGACAAAGTGAGGACTGCAGATGCTGGAGATCAGAGCTGAGAATGTGGTGCTGGAAAAGCGCAGCAGGTCAGGCAGCATCCAAGGAGCAGGAGAATCGACGTTTCGGGGCATGAGCCCTTCTCCCTGTACCACGCTCTGCTACGTCTCCGGAAGTACTCCTGGAAACCCCTGCCATTCCACGGTTTTTCCTGCTCGGCTCTTCTCCCAGTCAATTCTATCCAGCTCCTCCCTCGTGCCTCTCTTGTTGCCTTTATTCAGCTGTAATACTGTGAGCGCTCTGACTCTACCTTCCCCATGTCAAATTGCAGCGTAAATTCAATCATAATATGATCACTGCCTCCCAAGGGTTCCTTCACCTCAAGCTCCCTTATCAAGTCTGCCTCATTGCACAACACTGAATCCCGAATTGCCTGTTCCCTGGTGGGTTCCACCACAAGCTGCTCCAAGAAGTCATCTCATGGACATTCCACAAATGCAGTCCACTACCAGCCTGATTTTCCCAGTCCACCTGCATATTGAAATTCCCCCACGATCACCGTAACTTTGCCTTTCCTACACTTTTTTTTTGACCTCCTGGTGTATCTTGTGCCCTAGCTCCTGACTACTGTTTGGAAGCCTGTACACAACACCAACTATGTTTTTTATTTAACCTTCGTGATTCCTCAAGTCCACTCACACAGATTCTGCACCATCTGACCCTACTTGGTTTCTTACTATTGATTTAATTTCATTTCTTACTAATAAGACAGTCCACCCCCTCTGCCCACCTTTTTGAATATTCAGCTCAAAATCCTGATTCCTTTGTAGCCACGTCTCCACGATTCCCACCATGTGATACCCACCATAGAGTCATAGAGATGTACAGCTCGGAAACTGACCCTTCGGTCCAACCCGTCCATGCCGACCAGATATCTCAACCCAATCGAGTCCCACCTGCCAGCACACGGCCCATATCCCTCCAAACCCTTCCTATTCATATACCCATCCAGATGCCTCTGAAATGTTACAATTATACCAGCTTCCACCACTTCCTCTGGCAGCTCATTCCATACACGCACCACCCTCTGCGTGAAAAAGTTGCCCCTTAGGTCTCTTTTCTATCTTTCCCCTCTCACCCTAAACCTAAGCCCTCTAGTTCTGGACTCCATGACCCCAAGGAAAGGACTTTGTATCTCTACCCTATCCATGCCCCTCATGATATTGTATACATCTGTAAGGTCACCCCTCAGCCTCCAGGGAAAACAGCCCCAGCCTGTTCAGCCTCTCCCTATAGCTCAAATCCTCCAACCCTGGCAACATCCTTGTAAATCTTTTCTGAACCCTTTCAAATTTTACAACATCTTTCCAATAGGAAAGAGACCAGAATTGCACGCAATATTCCAACAGAGACCTAACCAATGCCCTGTACAGCTGCAACATGACCTCCCAACTCCAAATCCTATCACCAATATCAAAATGCTCTGCTTTTAAATTGTTTATAATGGATTTCCCCCACCCTATGAAAGAGACCCTCGTTATTTATCTTATCAACACCTCTCATGATTTTATAAACCTCGATAAAGTCACCCCTCAGCCTTCTACGCTCCAGTGAAAAACGTCCCAGTCTATCCAACCGGGTTTTATAACCCAAAAGCTCCTGTTTCCAGTTCCAAGGCCGTCTGCTCTGGAATTTACTCCCTAGAACGTTCTGTCTCTCAACCTCATTTACAGTAATCCCAGAAACCCCTGTCTAGCTCACAGTTTTTTTGCGACAGGCCCTAACCTCTCCACCTTGTCAAATGTTAATTTCTGGGGAATATCTTGGCATATTCTATGAAAGGTGCTATTTAAATACAAATTGTTGATTTCTACATATGTCACTGCTTCTTCATCGCTAGGTGAATAACCTGTAACTGTCTACCCATTGTGGGAGCATCTTCACCATAAGTATGAATTCGGGAAGGTCAAACATCCATAGTCGACTGGGAATTACCAACTTTCTGCTGGTATCTCTTGTTGGAGCTACCTGTTCCTAAGAGACACAAAATGACTGGACTTTTCGGAAAAAAAGCTTGCTTCAGCAGTTTAGCGAAAACAATAGTGCCTTTGAGAAGGGGCCTTTCCAAGGCAAAAGGGAGCATTATCTAAACAAGAAATATTTAAGGATGTACATTTCAATGATTTGTAACAAAACACAGAAGAAACAATGAAATTGTAACTTATGAAAAAGTTGAAAAATCACTAAACTACAGCAAGTAATTAATGCTAGTCTCGTTAAGAATGTATTCAACCACAAAAACAACAGCTGAAGTTGTCTTGCAGAAATTATTGTCTGTTTGAAGCTGTTCACAATATTAATAAGTTCTAGTTAAAGAATCGTTAAATAATTACAGAGATAGATTTCAATATAACTTTAAAACCTTATAATGAAAGCACCAAGAGAAACCATGAAAGAGATGCCTGGCTTATCTTGTTTGATTAGCTAAAAACTGTTTACAGTAGAAATAATTTTAAAAATTATAGTATTATTAATATTGAGTTTCTATAACAGCATCAACTTACTTTATAAGTGGGAATGGAATTTGATAGAGTACAATGAATTCAGGCAGTCCTTAGAGATAAACGATCAGGGACATGCCCAAAATAGAACAGCCAGTAACTTTGGAATGCAACATTGAAAGATCCCAAGGCCTTGCGATTATAAGAATTGTTAAAAATCATAAAAAAAACTAAGGAAACGTAGGGCTGTCCATAGGGATGTCCACCGTTGATCAGGTATTTTACATATTTTGGTAGTAGGGAAAAAGAGGAGGGAATAATGTTGTAACAAGAAATGTATAAAAATTCTAATTTTCACTGTAAAAATGAGCGTATGTCATTGATCTCTCTTCCAATCTGAGCTACACATCGTGTTCTCACATTCGAAGCTAGGTTCGGGGAAGATTCTTGGGCCTCTCCCTGCACTAACTGATTATTGTTTGAATAAAAGTCCACCACTTGCCTGAATCATGTCAGCTTCCTGACTCTTTGTCCCCAGTTGAGGGTCGCCCTTTTACACCGGTGAAGCAAAATTAATGTTTCGTGATACGCAGAATGAATTATCAGGTAAAAAATAACCGTACAGAATGAGATTGTCAATACCAACTCAAAATGGAAGGGAAACTGACTCTAGCACAGGAGAAACAATGAAAGATTGCATGAGAAGACAAAACTGGTAAGTAAACAGCACATGGCTCAGGAGCTGATCAGCAGTGGGCATTTAAATGGGCATTGGATAGGCATATGGAGGATAGTGGGCTAGTGTAGGTTAGGTGGGCTTGGATCGGCGCAACATTGAGGGCCAAAGGGCCTGTACTGCGCTGTATTTTTCTATGTACTATGTCTTTCAGACACAGTTGGGAACAGTAACAGTTAAAAGTCAAACCTGGAACAGTGAACATACGGCAGTGGTACAGGTGCAGGTCAGGATGATATATGGCTTGGAGAGAATTGTGCAGATGATAATGCTGCCTTTGTCATTCTCAGTGATAGAGGTCATGGGTTTGGAGCCAGGGTGAGTTACTGTATTAAAAGTGAATTACTGCGGATGCTGGAATCTGAAACCAAAAAAGTGAAAATGCTGGAAAATCTCAGCAAGTCTTGCGGCATCTGTAAGGAGAGAAAAGAGCTGACACAGCTTTGACGAAGGGTCAGTTAGACTCGAAACGTCAGCTCTTTTCTCTCCTTACAGATGCTGCTGCAAGACTTGAGATTTTCCAGCATTTTCTCTTTTTTGAGTTACTGTATTGTTGGGAGATGCGCCAGTTCAGTTAACTGGAGAGTACTTCATCACACTCCGAGCATGTTCCATTCCCTAGTGACAACATCCTGCGGATTCTCCATTGTGCTGCTTACCATTTCTACCCAATCAGCCAGTGCTCTCCATGCCTTGACTCTGACTGTGAAAAAGTTTGCTCTCCCATCATGTTCTTTTGTCGGTTACAAATGGGCAAAGCTTTTCTTTTGTAGATTGACACTAACTAACCCGCTAACCTGGTCTCCTGGCCTAAGCATATCCATGTATCTGCTGTCGTGATACTTACATGATCTCTAATCCTTGCTCACTTGTCTCTTCTGTGCCACTGTATAACTTTTTTTTGCAAGTCCATGTAAAACAAATATTATTACTATCGTCAAACCTGTCCAACAAAAGCTTTAAATTCTACATCATTTGCTTGTAACAAAAGCGTGTAAGTTTTCTTTAAAGGCATTTGACCAAGTTACAACCTTGGGCTTTTCCAACTTTCTTCAGTTCAAAGGCCATACATATTTCATGGGCTCCAGTTATGCCTGTCTCTTTGTGGGAAATATAGAGCATTCCTTGTTCCAAATTTACTCAGTTTCTTCCCCATGACTTTTTTTCTCCAGTATATCAATGGCGTCATTGGTTTTGCTTCCTTCTTTTGCTCAGAATTGGAAAAAATCATTTCTATCCTGCCCTCACCTTCACCTGGCTCATTCCTGACTGCTCCTTTCCCTTCCTTCATATCTCTGTTTGCATACTTTGACCACCAATTACCACTGTAAACCCACTGACTCCTGCAGTTACCCAGACCATCCACCATCACGCTCTGCTTCCTTTAAGGAGTCCAGGCAACTCACCCAGTTTCTCCATCTCAGCTACAGTGACGATGACGCCACTTTCTGCAGAGGGGTCTCCAAAATGTCTACCATTTCCCTCAACTGACAGGGCCCTTAGCCATGTTCGACCCATTTCCCGCACTTCTGCCTTCACCTCTTCCCCCTCTCAACAATAGGGTCCCTCTGGTCCTCGCTTACTGACCCGCCAGGCTCCACGTCCAACCAATTGTCAGTTACCTTCAACGGGATGCCAATTTCCTATTTCCAACAGTTCTTTCCTTCCCTGTCTTGTCAGCGTTCCTCCAGGGCACTGGTCCGCTTCTCCTACATTCTCACACTCCCATGGCATCTTTCCATCCAACTGCAGAAGATGTTAACCTGCCCAGTTACCTCTTCCCTCTTCCCCATCCAAAGACTCCAACACACCTTCCGCGTGAAGCAGTGATTCACCTGCACTTCACTCAGTCTAATCTATTGTATTCTCTGCTCCCAATGTAGCCCCCTCTGTCTTCGGGCGATGTAATGCAAATTTTGCAGAACACCTAGAGCCTGTCTGCAAAAATGATCCTGAGCTTCCAAATGCCTGTCAGTTCCACTGTGTTCCCTAACCAACATGTCTGTTATTTGGAAGCACTAGCTTTCGGAGCGCTGCTCCTTCACCAGGTGGTTGTGGAAGAGGATCATAAGACACAGAGTTTATAGCACAAGATTACAGCATCATGTAATGAAATGATATGTTGAGCAAATCTAGATTGCTGTTAAGTTTTTCATCTTTTCGGTTCATTAATATGTACATCCCAGAACTACTTTCAAGTCAGATTCTGGAGATTTGGGATTTACATATTAATGAACCGAAACCCGCAACCCAGTCTAAAAGATTGGAGGATTTGAGCTATATGGAGAGGTTGAATAGGTTGGGGCTGTTTCCTGGATCGTTGGAGGCTGAGGGGGTGACCTTATAGACGTTTATAATATAATGAGGGGCATAAATAGGATAAATACAGAAGGTCTTTTGCCTGGGTTTGAGGAGTCCAGAATTAGAGGGAATCGGTTTAGGGTGAGAGATGAAAGATATAAAAGACAACTAAACGGCAAGGTTTTCACACAGAGGGTGATGCATGTGTGAACTGGGTTGCCAGAGGAAGTGGTGGAGGCTGGTACAATTGCAACATTTAAGAGGCATCTGGATTGGTATATGAATAGGAAGGGTTTGGAGGGATATGGGCCGGGTGCTGGCTTATCTGATCGGCAAGGACGGGTTGGACCGAAGGGTCTGTTTCCATGCTGTACATCTCTATGACTCTATGAAAGACTTAACAGCAATCTCGGTTTGTTCAATATATCATTTCAGTTACATGGCCCTGTAATTCTTTTGCTATAAATTCTGTTTCTTATCCTCCTGCTCCCCAGCTGCCCAGTGAAGGAGCAGTGCTCTGAAAACTAGTACTTCCAAATAAACCTGTTGGACTGTAATGTGGTGTTGTGTGATATTTAACTTGGTCCAGCCCAGTCCAACACCGGCTCCTCCTCATCACAGCCTGTTTGTGGCAGGCCCACTGCAGTGCTCTAGTGAACCTTCGTGCAAGTTCAAAGAACAGCATCTCACTTTCCACTTGGCAGCCTCCAGGACTCGACATCGAGTTCAATAACTTTAGACCCTGATTCCCATCCTTTTCCTTTCTTTAACCCACCCCACCCCCGGTCCTGATATAACATGGGTTGCTTTTAGCACAGTCAGCCATTCCCACGTACACCCAGGCCCATCATCATATCATACCTGTGGCTCGGTGGTTAGCACAGCTGCCTCGCGGCGTCAGGGAGCCAGGTTTGATTCCAGCTCCGGGCGCCTGTCTGTGTGGAGTTCGGATATTCTCCCCGTGTCTGCGTGGGTGTGCTCCCACAGATTAGATTAGGTTACTTACAGTGTGGAAACCGACCCACCGAAGCGCAACCCACCCATACCCCTACATTTGCCCCTACGTTAGCATGGCCAATTCACCTCACCCGCACATCTTTGGACTGTGGGAGGAAACCGGAGCACCCGGAGGAAACCCACGCAGACACGGGGAGAACGTGCAAACTCCACACAGTCAGTCGCCTGAGGCGGGAATTGAACCCGGGTCTCAGGCGCTGTGAGGCAGCAGTGCTAACTACTGTGCCGCCCACAATCTGAAGATGCGCAGGTTAGGTGAATTGGTCATACTAAAATTGCCCATAGTGTTCAGGGATATATAGGTTAGGTGCATTAGTCAGGGGTAAATGTAGAATCATAGGGTTGGGGAATGGATTACTGTTCGGAGGGTCGGTGTGGACTTGTTGGGCCGAAGGGCCTGTTTCCGCATTGTAGGGATTTTTTTTTAAAAAGTGTTGCGTTCAGCACAGCCAACACATTTTCTCACTCTTAGCTTTTGTTATCTCTTATTCAGCTCTTCGTCTGACCTGGCCTGCTATCAATTATCTTCCTCCTTGTTTACTCTCTCTCTCTCTTTCTCTCCCCCCCTCTCTCTCTCTCTCTCTCTGTGCTCTGTCTCCACCTATCTGCTCACTCCCACCCCAATCCCATCACCGAACCTCTTCAACTAATGCAACCACCAGTCTTTCCCACCGCTGACAGTTCGGATGAAGAGTCACTGGTCTCAAAATGTTAACGCGGCTTCCTTTCCACAGACCCGGCCAGACCTGCTGAGATTTCTCAGCAATTTCTGTTTTTGCTTGTGGGTTCTCCAGCATCAGCAGTTCTCTGATTTATTTGACCAATCGATTTCTCCCAACCTTTCATCCCTGAAGTGAATATCTGTCCCGAACATGAAAGGTGGAACTGAGAACCTGCACCCATTGCAGATGGCACCTCCTTAATGTCAGTTGGCTGCAACAGGACTACTGTTAGCATCTGATGTCCGCCCTCAAGTTGTGAGGATGTCAGCCTGCCTTGATGTAGACCTGCATGTGGTGTCTTGATCCGCAGTTCCTCAATCCTAGGGGATTGCAGAGGAGAGTCTCTTAGTGCAGCACAGAGACATCGATAAACTATCATTCCTACATTCAACAAGTGCAGACTCTCCCAGCATTACCTGTGAATTACAACTGAGATCGAGCAGAATTTAGTTTGTGTACAAAATGTACGTTTGTAAGAATATTCCCCCCCGACCACTATTGAGAGGACGGTTCTGTCTTAGATTGAAGCAACAACCGTCCAGACTGCTGCCAGTTTCTTACCGTAAGACTTCATTATTCTTGAGCTCAAACTTGCATAAAATGAATGATAACAGGTTGGCTAGCTTTTGAATTGTTCCCAAAATATACGTGCTGTGTTCCTTGCAACCGTGTAATCGTACTTTTGTGACAGACAACTGTCCTTTGCACTGATGTGTTTTTGTCTGTGTCCTAATTTCATCACCTATTCGCAGTAAATGCAGCCGTTTATAAAAGTCCCTCTCCTTCACCCTGACCTCTACCACCACCACCACCACCACTTCCTTTGTTCCCAGTGCTTCTCCTGAAGCCTGGGTCTTGTGCCAGCCCACAACGGGTTGGCAGTTTTGCTGTGCTGGTGGGCACATAGTGACGTGAGTGGTGCTGAAGACATCCTAGCAGTAGCACTTGTGGTCTGTTCCGTTCTATGGCATTAACCCCGCAGAATGACTCCGCTCCAATGCACCTTTTGTGCCTGGCAGATTTGTGGTTGTGGATACTGTCTCATCTCAGTTTCTTTTTCCCCTGTTTAAGCGATTTGCGCAGGAGTTGCAGCCAGATACAGTGCGAAGGCCAGATCAGCATCTGACCCCATCCGTCCGGCCTTTGGTAACCTGAATGTCGCTGGGAATTGAACATGGTTCGACAAAGGCCCACTCGCGGTGTGCAGGCGAGGCTTCAGACCGGGGAGAGGCCGTTCACCTGCTCCACGTGCGGGAAGGGGTTCACTCAGCAGTCCAACCTGCTGAGGCACAAGCGAGTCCACACCGGCGAGAGGCCGTTCACCTGCTCCGAGTGCGGCAAGGGCTTCATTCAGTCATACCACCTGCAATTACACCAGTGCACGCACACCGGGGAGAGACCGTTCACCTGCACGGTGTGTGGGAAAGGATTTACTGATTCGTCCCACCTCCTGACACACCAGCGGGTGCACACCGGGGAGAAGCCGTTCACCTGCTCCACGTGCGGGAAGGGGTTCACTCAGTCGTACAACCTGCTGATCCACCAGCAGGTGCACACCGGGGAGAAGCCGTTCGCCTGCGCCGAGTGCGGGAAGGCATTCGCCGATCCGTCCAGCCTGCTGAGGCACAAGCGAGTCCACACCGGGGAGAGGCCGTTCACCTGCTCCGAGTGCGGCAAGGGCTTCATTCAGTCGTACAACCTGCAAATACACCAGCGCACGCACACCGGGGAGAGTCCGTTCGCCTGCGCCGAGTGCGGGAAGGGATTTGCCGATTCGTCCACCTTGCTGAGGCACAAGCGAGTCCACACTGGCGAGAGGCCGTTCACCTGCTCCGAGTGCGGGAAGGGATTCGCCAATTCGTCCGCCCTGCTGAGGCACAAGCGAGTCCACACCGGGGAGAGGCCGTTCTCCTGCTCCGAGTGCGGGAGGAGATTCGCCCGTTCGTCCAACCTGCTGACCCACCAGCGGGTTCACGGTCACCCGCAGTGACTGGGTTTTGATCTTCATCACACCCCGGACTGAACCACGTTCATGGACTGGTGCTGCTGATGTTGGTAAACTCCTGCCCGAGTATTGGGCCCAATAAAAGTCAAACAATAGCGTGGGATTGTAGAATTCCTGACTCATTGGACAGCATCACATTCACACTGGAGAGAAACTGTTCGGCCTTTCAGTGTGATCGCGGATGATCGTCCAACTAAGTAAGCTGTTCTCCCTTTCATCCCACACCCGTTAAGCCCTAAGAACGATATATTCCTCCTCCTTGAAAACATTGTGTTTTAGCCTCAATTAACTTCTGTGGTGGAGAATTCCACCGTCCCACCGCTCTCCGGGTGACAAATGTCCTGCCCGTTACAATCCCAAATGGCAAACCGCATATTCCTAGATCTCGACCCCACCTGATTCTGTCATTGGGAGCACCCTTCTGACTTTTACAGACAGTTTTGTTTCCCCAAAAGCTTTCTCTATTCTCCACCCCGCCACCTTGAAGGTAGTCATTGGTGTATGCCCCTTTCTTGGTTCTACTACTGTCCCTGATTCTCATCGTTAGCCAGAGTTGGGCCACCTTTCCCGTTTTATTTCTGTGACAGACGGGATGGAACAATTGTTGCAGTTCCTCCCAGGCATTTGTTAAACGTTTGCTGTTGCCTGTGCTGTCCCTCGTTCATTGTGGCCAGCTCATTGCTTCAAATCATCTCCGTTTCCTTTACGTCCATTATCCAATGTCAGAGCCGACCGGGGACACACACAAGTTCCAAACGGGGGTAGGCCTTGAAGCCGGCACCACCATCCATCATCGTAGGAGTTAAGGTTTGTAGGGATGGGGAGAGAACAACGGGGATGGGTCTGCACCAACTCCAGGCTGATCTCTCCCCTACCTGCACTGTCCTTCTGCCCGTCCACAGCCGTTAATACACAGCTCGTGTTCATGGCTGGTAGTGTCCATGCTCCACAATGTCAGCAGATGCAGCCTTTAAAACCTGCAGGTGGTGTGAAGCCAAGAAACGTGTCGAACCGTGAGGAAGAAAGTGCAGAACCTCAAGAGGACCTAAGTTCCCTTCAGTATTCTGGGTGTGTTTGTGTGATGAACGTGGACTGGAAAATTAGAAAGAAGCCACTGAGCTGTCTGCTGAGCAGATCTAAGAGCTAATGAATGCAAGGAGCATTCGCAACATAGATACAGCATTGGCTAGGCATCAGTAAACGTTGTAGCCAATAACAGTTGGATTTGGATTGCTTGAAGGTGTGCAGTTGGTTTGCACGTGGGTTCACTTTGTAGATCTCTTTCCTTCCTGATGCATGTTGATGAGGTTGGCTTTGTATACAGGGCATGACGTGGGGAAAGGATCTTTCCACCTTGGGGGGATGGTGTTTGCCTGGAATTCGCTGTAGAAAATCTCTCTCTGCAGTGAAAAGGTAATTGGATTTGTACCGTAACCTGCCAGGTGACAGACGAGGTGCTGGAAGGTAGAATTAGAATGGAATGCGTGCTTTTTGACCACACGGACCGAACAGCCTTTTCCTGCATTGTACCTTTTCTATGGTTATTTCCACCTCCTGCCTTAAAAAAATTAATTAAATGACTCTGCCATCCCCACAGTCCAGGAAATGAGTTCTCAATACTCGGGACCGTTTAATAGGGCGAAAAGATAAGAAGACGCCATCTTAAATAGAAGACTCCTTATGTTTAAATGGTGGCTCTGCTTCTAGTGTCTCACATGAGGAAATCATTCTTCTAATGTCCATCTGGAAATTTTATTTTGTGTTTTGGAGAGATTTGAGGCAAAGCCAGAATTGAAGATTTAAAAAAAAAAGCCAGCTGGACCCAGCCAGTAACCACAGCGTCTGGTATTCAATATTTCCACCATCAAGGTTTGCAGGATAGGTGTGTGGAAGCTATTTCTGTTTGTCAATGAATCCGATTAAAAGTTAATTACTCTAATCTTGAGCTATTCAGAAGCAAATTGAAAACAGAAAATGGTGGAAATACTCGACTGTTAAGTGGCAGTTGAGGATTGAGAAAACAGTTTGCACAGTCACATGTTGAAGATTTGTAATGGAAAATGTTTTTTTTCCCATGGGGTGGCACGGTGGCTAGCACTGCTGCCTCACAGCATCAGGGACCTAGGTTCAATTCCCATGTTGGGTGACTGTCTATGTGGAGTTTGCACATTTTCCCTGTCTCTATGCGGATTTGCTCTGGTTTCCTCCCACAGTATAAAGATGTGTAGTTGAGGTAAATTGGCCATTGGTAACTGCCAGTGGGGCTGGCAGCATCTGTTGGGTGCATTAGTCAGGGGTGAATATAAGGTAAGGGAATGGGTCTGGGTGGTGTTGGGATGGATATATCATAGGCCTAGGGAGGGTAGAGATGTAGTTACTTCTTGGGAAATCGGGGGGCGCTACGGAGATGTTGTTTGGACTGTTTACCGAAACTGCCTGTGCAGCTGGACTACCAAGGTCAGACCAATACAATGGCTGCCTTTACTCGGAGACCTTGTTTACGAGACAGACCATCTCGTGGATACCTGCCAAGGCCGAGGCCTGTTCACAGGAGGCCTTTGTCTGTGAGAGATCACGTGTGTGAGTGATTACGTAGCGTTAGCTTAGCGAACAATATATCAAGCAGGGGTTTTGGAAAGATTTCAGAACGTGCCTTCTCCAGTGAGCTAGACACCTCACTGTTCTGTGTACGATTCTCTCTCATTAAACCTGTTTATACTTCTAATCAGACCCGGTGTCTCTCTCCTCCAAACGAACACGGGGACAGAAGACCTGTCCCAACAGTGGGCTACTCTTTAGAGGGTTGGTGTGGACCTGTTGGGATGAAGGGCCGTTAAAAAGGCGGTGGGGGGGCCAGGGTGGCTCAGCGTTACCACGGCTACCTCACAGCAACAGGGTTCCAAGTTCGATTCCAGCCTTGGGCGACTTGTCTGTGTGGAGTTAACACGTTCTCCCCTTGTCCGCGTGGGTTTCCTCCAACTGCTCCGGTTTCCTCCCACAGTCCAAAGACGTGCAGCTCAAGTGAATTGGCTATGCTCCAACACCGCACAGCCCAGATGGTCTCCTTCTTCAAGGACCGCAGATTCCCCCCAGACGTGATCAACGATGCCCTCCACCGCATCTCCTCCACTTCCTGCTCCTCCGCCCTTGAGCCCCGATCCTCCAACCGCCACCAAGACAGAACACCACTGGTTCTCACCTACCACCCCACCAACCTCCGCATACAACATATCATGTTGTCATTTCCGCCACCTCCAAACGGATCCCACCACCAGGGATATATTTCCCTCCCCTCCCCTATCAGTGTTCCGCAAGGACCACTCCCTTCGTGACTCCCTCGTCAGGTCCACACCCCTCACCAACCCAACCTCCACTCCCGGCACCTTCCCCTGCAACGGCAGGAAATGTAAAACTTGCGCCCACACCTCCTCACTCACTTCCCTCCAAGGCCCCAAGGGATCCTTCCATATCCGCCACAAGTTCACCTGTACCTCCACACACATCATCTATTGCATCCGCTGCACCCGATGTGGCCTCCTCTACATTGGGAAGACAGGCCGCTTACTTGCGGAACGCTTCAGAGAACACCTCTGGGACGCCCGGACAACCAACCCAACCACCCCGTGGCTCAACACTTTAACTCTCCCTCCCACTCCACCGAGGACATGCAGGTCCTTGGACTCCTCCACCGGCAGAACATAACAACACGACGGTTGGAGGAGGAGCGCCTCATCTTCCGCCTGGGAACCCACCAACCACAAGGAATGAACTTAGATTTCTCCAGTTTCCTCATTTCCCCTCCCCCCACCTTGTCTCAGTCGGTTCCCTCAACTCAGCACCGCCCTCCTAACCTGCAATCCTCTTCCTGACCTCTCCGCCCCCACCCCACTCCGGCCTATCACCCTCACCTTGACCTCCTTCCACCTATCACATCTCCATCGCCCCTCCCCCAAGTCCCTCCTCCCTACCTTTTATCTTAGCCTGCTTGGCAAACTCTCCTCATTCCTGATGAAGGGCTTATGCTCGAAATGTCAAATTTCCTATTCCTTAGATGCTGCCTGACCTGCTGTGCTTTAACCAGCAACACATGTTCAGCTGTGATCTCCAGCATCTGCAGACCTCACTTTTTACTATGCTAAACTGCCCATAGTGTTAGGTGCATTAGCCAGAGGGAAATGGGTCTGGGTGGGTTACTCTTCAGAGGGTCAGTATGGACTGGTTGGGCCGAAGGGCCTGTTTCCACACTGTAGGGAATCCAATCTCATCTAAATCTCATTCAATGGTCAAGGTTTTACCCAGCATTCACAGCGGGACGAACATGAGATTCGAACTTGGCTCAGCCCCGGACGCATGCGCGGGGCGGTTGGGCTCAGGGTGTGCGGACGGCCTGGCCTCAGGCATGCGCAGTGTCACATCGGGATCCGAGCATGCGCATTGTCAGACGGTGATTGGAGCTGGACGAAGTTGGTGGGGAAATGGCGACGTGTGACAGAAAAAAACAATAGAAGTGGGCGGCGGAGGAAGGGTTAGAGCAAGCGAGGTGGGCAAGAAAGTTTTCATAAAGCCGAAGTGAAGGTTAGTGGCGCAGAATTGAGAGCGGATTGGTTCCCCCCCTCCTTCCTCGCAGCGAGGGGCGACGTTACTGTGTTTCTCCTTTTTGCTCAGGCACGGGACCCCCACCGCCGCCAACTTTGTTGGGGGCAGCGGGACATCAGGGCGCCTGCGCGGTCGACATCTTTGTAGGGGGCAGGTTTTGGCAGGGCGCATGCGCTACCTTGTTCTGCAGCTGGTCAGGGAGGGAGAGGCGTTGCACACAGCAACCTGGAACCAAGAGAAATCTTGGTCTCTCCTGATTTTCTATTTTGCACTGACGGTGAGGAATTTTGTAAACCTACAGGGTCCTGGAAGTCGAGGGCTGAGAGACCGGAACGCCACATCAAGATTGAACAGATTGGCTGGATCCACCAGGACCTGGATGTCATCCTCCTCTGAATGTGGAAGGGAAAGGTTTGTTTGCTGATCCGTGGGAAAAGATTTCAGGTATCAGTGAGAGTTGCACAGAACTGCAACAAACCCTGGTTAGAGCGCATCTGGAGAAATGTGTTCTGCTGTGGATAGCAAACCTTCAGAAGGATCTAATGGCCTTGGAAGGATTGTAACAGATGACAAAGTATGATTGAGTCAATATGACTCAGACAAGACCATTTGTCCACTGAGGACACGCAGCTCTCCAAGCCAGTCAGTCACTGTCCCTGCTGTAACCTCGTATCATAAGACAGAGGAGCAGAAATTTGGCCATTCAGCCCATCCAGTCTGCTCTGCCATTCAATCATGGCTGAAAAATTTCTCAACCCCATTCTTCCACTTTTTCTCCATAACCCTTGATTCCCTTGATACTCAAGAACCTATCTATCTCAGCCTTAAACATAGTCAAAGACCTGGCCTCCTCAGCCTTCTCAGGCAGTGAATTCCATAGATTCGTCACTGTCTGGCTGGAGACATTTCTCCTTACGTCTTTTCTAAAAGGTATTCCCTTTACTCCAAGGCTATGCCTTCAAGTCCTAGTCTCTCCTACCAATGGGAACGTCTTCCCAGCATCTACTCTGTCCAGGCCAATCAATAATCTGTATGTTTCAGCTCGATCCTCCCTCATCCGTCTAAACTTCATCAGAGTCCTCAAAAGTTCCTCATATATTAAGCTTTTCATTCCTGGGACCATTCTGGTGAACCTCCTCTGAACACACCCCAGGGCCAATCCATCCATCCTGAGATATGGGACTCAAAACTGCACACGATACTCCAATTGTGGTCTGACCAGAGCCGTATAGAGCCTCAGAAGTACATCCCTGCTTCTATATTCAAATCCTCTCAAAATAGATGCCATCATTGCATTAGCCTTCCAAACTACTGACTCAACCTGCAAGCTTACCTTGAGAGAATCCTGGACTAGAACGCCCAAGAGTCTCTGCACTTCAGACTTCTGAATTTTCTCCCCATTTAGAAAACAGTCCATGCCTCTGTTCTTCCCACCGAAATGCATGACCTCGCACTTTCCCACATTGTACTCCATCTGCCACTTCTTTGCCCACTCTCCTATCCTGTCCAAATCTTTTTGCAGCCTCTCCACCACCTCAATGCTCCCTGTTCCTCTACCTATCTTTATATCATCTGCAAACTTAGTCAGAATTCCCTCAGTTCCTTCTTCTAGATCGTTAATATATCAAGTGAAAAGTTTTGGTCCCAACACCGACCCTTGTGGAACACCACTTGTCATCCTAAGAAGTACCCCTTTTATTCCCACTCTGCTTTCTGCCAGGCAGCCAAGCTTCTATCCATGCTAGCAGCTTGCCTCTGATACCATGGGCCCTTATCTTACTCAGTAGCCTCCTGTGCAATACCTTGTCAAAGGCCATCATGAAGTCCAGGGAGATAATATCCATTGGCTGTCTTTGGTCTAACCTGCTCGTTACCTCCTCAAAGAATTCTAGCAGATTTGTCAGGCATGGCCTCCCATGCTCTATTTTACCATACACTTCCAAGTATTCGGAAATCTCATCCTTCACAATGGATTCCAGGATCTTACCCACGACCGAGGTTCAGCTAATCGCTCTGTAATTTTCTGTCTTTTTCCTTCCTCTCTCTTTTTAAACAGAACCGTTACGTTAGCGATTTTTCCAGTCCTCTGGGACCCTTGCTGACTCTAGCAATTCCTGAAAGATCACGACTAATGTCTTCACTATCTCTTCAGCTATCTCGCTTTGAGCTCTAGGGTATGGTCCATCTGGTCCGGGTAATTAATCCACCTTCAGGCCATTCAGTTTTTCTCACACTTTCTCCTTGGTGATGGCCACCATACTCCGTTCTGCCCACTCACTCTCTTGAATTTTTGCAATATTACTCATGTCTTCCATCATGAAGATTAACGCAAAGTAACTATTAAGTTCCTCAGCCATTTCCCTTGTTCCCCACAACGATCTCTCCAGCGTCATTTTCCAGCAGACCAATATCCACTTTTGCCTCTCTCTTGTCCTGTTCCAATCTTCCTTTATATTACAGGCTAGCTTACAATCTTCTAACTTTTTTTTGCCCTCTGTTGGTCATTGTAATGTTCCTAATCCTCTGGTTTCCCACTGCCCTTCGCCACATTATATGCTCTTTTGCTTTTATTCTATCCCTGACTTCCCTAGTCAGCTATGGTCGCCTCACCTTCCCTGTAGGACAAAGTGAGGACTGCAGATGCTGGAGATCAGAGCTGAGAATGTGGTGCTGGAAAAGCGCAGCAGGTCAGGCAGCATCCAAGGAGCAGGAGAATCGACGTTTCGGGGCATGAGCCCTTCTCCCTGTACCACGCTCTGCTACGTCTCCGGAAGTACTCCTGGAAACCCCTGCCATTCCACGGTTTTTCCTGCTCGGCTCTTCTCCCAGTCAATTCTATCCAGCTCCTCCCTCGTGCCTCTCTTGTTGCCTTTATTCAGCTGTAATACTGTGAGCGCTCTGACTCTACCTTCTCCATGTCAAATTGCAGCGTAAATTCAATCATAATATGATCACTGCCTCCCAAGGGTTCCTTCACCTCAAGCTCCCTTATCAAGTCTGCCTCATTGCACAACACTGAATCCCGAATTGCCTGTTCCCTGGTGGGTTCCACCACAAGCTGCTCCAAGAAGTCATCTCATAGACATTCCACAAATGCAATCCACTACCAGCCTGATTTTCCCAGTCCACCTGCATATTGAAATTCCCCCACGATCACCGTAACTTTGCCTTTCCTACACTTTTTTTTTGACCTCCTGGTGTATCTTGTGCCCTAGCTCCTGACTACTGTTTGGAAGCCTGTACACAACACCAACTATGTTTTTTATTTAACCTTCGTGATTCCTCAAGTCCACTCACACAGATTCTGCACCATCTGACCCTACTTGGTTTCTTACTATTGATTTAATTTCATTTCTTACTAATAAGACAGTCCACCCCCTCTGCCCACCTTTTTGAATATTCAGCTCAAAATCCTGATTCCTTTGTAGCCACGTCTCCACGATTCCCACCATGTGATACCCACCATAGAGTCATAGAGATGTACAGCTCGGAAACTGACCCTTCGGTCCAACCCGTCCATGCCGACCAGATATCTCAACCCAATCGAGTCCCACCTGCCAGCACACGGCCCATATCCCTCCAAACCCTTCCTATTCATATACCCATCCAGATGCCTCTGAAATGTTACAATTATACCAGCTTCCACCACTTCCTCTGGCAGCTCATTCCATACACGCACCACCCTCTGCGTGAAAAAGTTGCCCCTTAGGTCTCTTTTCTATCTTTCCCCTCTCACCCTAAACCTAAGCCCTCTAGTTCTGGACTCCATGACCCCAAGGAAAGGACTTTGTATCTCTACCCTATCCATGCCCCTCATGATATTGTATACATCTGTAAGGTCACCCCTCAGCCTCCAGGGAAAACAGCCCCAGCCTGTTCAGCCTCTCCCTATAGCTCAAATCCTCCAACCCTGGCAACATCCTTGTAAATCTTTTCTGAACCCTTTCAAATTTTACAACATCTTTCCAATAGGAAAGAGACCAGAATTGCACGCAATATTCCAACAGAGACCTAACCAATGCCCTGTACAGCTGCAACATGACCTCCCAACTCCAAATCCTATCACCAATATCAAAATGCTCTGCTTTTAAATTGTTTATAATGGATTTCCCCCACCCTATGAAAGAGACCCTCGTTATTTATCTTATCAACACCTCTCATGATTTTATAAACCTCGATAAAGTCACCCCTCAGCCTTCTACGCTCCAGTGAAAAACGTCCCAGTCTATCCAACCGGGTTTTATAACCCAAAAGCTCCTGTTTCCAGTTCCAAGGCCGTCTGCTCTGGAATTTACTCCCTAGAACGTTCTGTCTCTCAACCTCATTTACAGTAATCCCAGAAACCCCTGTCTAGCTCACAGTTTTTTTGCGACAGGCCCTAACCTCTCCACCTTGTCAAATGTTAATTTCTGGGGAACATCTTGGCATATTCTATGAAAGGTGCTATTTAAATACAAATTGTTGATTTCTACATATGTCACTGCTTCTTCATCGCTAGGTGAATAACCTGTAACTGTCTACCCATTGTGGGAGCATCTTCACCATAAGTATGAATTCGGGAAGGTCAAACATCCATAGTCGACTGGGAATTACCAACTTTCTGCTGGTATCTCTTGTTGGAGCTACCTGTTCCTAAGAGACACAAAATGACTGGACTTTTCGGAAAAAAAGCTTGCTTCAGCAGTTTAGCGAAAACAATAGTGCCTTTGAGAAGGGGCCTTTCCAAGGCAAAAGGGAGCATTATCTAAACAAGAAATATTTAAGGATGTACATTTCAATGATTTGTAACAAAACACAGAAGAAACAATGAAATTGTAACTTATGAAAAAGTTGAAAAATCACTAAACTACAGCAAGTAATTAATGCTAGTCTCGTTAAGAATGTATTCAACCACAAAAACAACAGCTGAAGTTGTCTTGCAGAAATTATTGTCTGTTTGAAGCTGTTCACAATATTAATAAGTTCTAGTTAAAGAATCGTTAAATAATTACAGAGATAGATTTCAATATAACTTTAAAACCTTATAATGAAAGCACCAAGAGAAACCATGAAAGAGATGCCTGGCTTATCTTGTTTGATTAGCTAAAAACTGTTTACAGTAGAAATAATTATAAAAATTATAGTATTATTAATATTGAGTTTCTATAACAGCATCAACTTACTTTATAAGTGGGAATGGAATTTGATAGAGTACAATGAATTCAGGCAGTCCTTAGAGATAAACGATCAGGGACATGCCCAAAATAGAACAGCCAGTAACTTTGGAATGCAACATTGAAAGATCCCAAGGCCTTGCGATTATAAGAATTGTTAAAAATCATAAAAAAAACTAAGGAAACGTAGGGCTGTCCATAGGGATGTCCACCGTTGATCAGGTATTTTACATATTTTGGTAGTAGGGAAAAAGAGGAGGGAATAATGTTGTAACAAGAAATGTATAAAAATTCTAATTTTCACTGTAAAAATGAGCGTATGTCATTGATCTCTCTTCCAATCTGAGCTACACATCGTGTTCTCACATTCGAAGCTAGGTTCGGGGAAGATTCTTGGGCCTCTCCCTGCACTAACTGATTATTGTTTGAATAAAAGTCCACCACTTGCCTGAATCATGTCAGCTTCCTGACTCTTTGTCCCCAGTTGAGGGTCGCCCTTTTACACCGGTGAAGCAAAATTAATGTTTCGTGATACGCAGAATGAATTATCAGGTAAAAAATAACCGTACAGAATGAGATTGTCAATACCAACTCAAAATGGAAGGGAAACTGACTCTAGCACAGGAGAAACAATGAAAGATTGCATGAGAAGACAAAACTGGTAAGTAAACAGCACATGGCTCAGGAGCTGATCAGCAGTGGGCATTTAAATGGGCATTGGATAGGCATATGGAGGATAGTGGGCTAGTGTAGGTTAGGTGGGCTTGGATCGGCGCAACATTGAGGGCCAAAGGGCCTGTACTGCGCTGTATTTTTCTATGTACTATGTCTTTCAGACACAGTTGGGAACAGTAACAGTTAAAAGTCAAACCTGGAACAGTGAACATACGGCAGTGGTACAGGTGCAGGTCAGGATGATATATGGCTTGGAGAGAATTGTGCAGATGATAATGCTGCCTTTGTCATTCTCAGTGATAGAGGTCATGGGTTTGGAGCCAGGGTGAGTTACTGTATTAAAAGTGAATTACTGCGGATGCTGGAATCTGAAACCAAAAAAGTGAAAATGCTGGAAAATCTCAGCAAGTCTTGCGGCATCTGTAAGGAGAGAAAAGAGCTGACACAGCTTTGACGAAGGGTCAGTTAGACTCGAAACGTCAGCTCTTTTCTCTCCTTACAGATGCTGCTGCAAGACTTGAGATTTTCCAGCATTTTCTCTTTTTTGAGTTACTGTATTGTTGGGAGATGCGCCAGTTCAGTTAACTGGAGAGTACTTCATCACACTCCGAGCATGTTCCATTCCCTAGTGACAACATCCTGCGGATTCTCCATTGTGCTGCTTACCATTTCTACCCAATCAGCCAGTGCTCTCCATGCCTTGACTCTGACTGTGAAAAAGTTTGCTCTCCCATCATGTTCTTTTGTCGGTTACAAATGGGCAAAGCTTTTCTTTTGTAGATTGACACTAACTAACCCGCTAACCTGGTCTCCTGGCCTAAGCATATCCATGTATCTGCTGTCGTGATACTTACATGATCTCTAATCCTTGCTCACTTGTCTCTTCTGTGCCACTGTATAACTTTTTTTTGCAAGTCCATGTAAAACAAATATTATTACTATCGTCAAACCTGTCCAACAAAAGCTTTAAATTCTACATCATTTGCTTGTAACAAAAGCGTGTAAGTTTTCTTTAAAGGCATTTGACCAAGTTACAACCTTGGGCTTTTCCAACTTTCTTCAGTTCAAAGGCCATACATATTTCATGGGCTCCAGTTATGCCTGTCTCTTTGTGGGAAATATAGAGCATTCCTTGTTCCAAATTTACTCAGTTTCTTCCCCATGACTTTTTTTCTCCAGTATATCAATGGCGTCATTGGTTTTGCTTCCTTCTTTTGCTCAGAATTGGAAAAAATCATTTCTATCCTGCCCTCACCTTCACCTGGCTCATTCCTGACTGCTCCTTTCCCTTCCTTCATATCTCTGTTTGCATACTTTGACCACCAATTACCACTGTAAACCCACTGACTCCTGCAGTTACCCAGACCATCCACCATCACGCTCTGCTTCCTTTAAGGAGTCCAGGCAACTCACCCAGTTTCTCCATCTCAGCTACAGTGACGATGACGCCACTTTCTGCAGAGGGGTCTCCAAAATGTCTACCATTTCCCTCAACTGACAGGGCCCTTAGCCATGTTCGACCCATTTCCCGCACTTCTGCCTTCACCTCTTCCCCCTCTCAACAATAGGGTCCCTCTGGTCCTCGCTTACTGACCCGCCAGGCTCCACGTCCAACCAATTGTCAGTTACCTTCAACGGGATGCCAATTTCCTATTTCCAACAGTTCTTTCCTTCCCTGTCTTGTCAGCGTTCCTCCAGGGCACTGGTCCGCTTCTCCTACATTCTCACACTCCCATGGCATCTTTCCATCCAACTGCAGAAGATGTTAACCTGCCCAGTTACCTCTTCCCTCTTCCCCATCCAAAGACTCCAACACACCTTCCGCGTGAAGCAGTGATTCACCTGCACTTCACTCAGTCTAATCTATTGTATTCTCTGCTCCCAATGTAGCCCCCTCTGTCTTCGGGCGATGTAATGCAAATTTTGCAGAACACCTAGAGCCTGTCTGCAAAAATGATCCTGAGCTTCCAAATGCCTGTCAGTTCCACTGTGTTCCCTAACCAACATGTCTGTTATTTGGAAGCACTAGCTTTCGGAGCGCTGCTCCTTCACCAGGTGGTTGTGGAAGAGGATCATAAGACACAGAGTTTATAGCACAAGATTACAGCATCATGTAATGAAATGATATGTTGAGCAAATCTAGATTGCTGTTAAGTTTTTCATCTTTTCGGTTCATTAATATGTACATCCCAGAACTACTTTCAAGTCAGATTCTGGAGATTTGGGATTTACATATTAATGAACCGAAACCCGCAACCCAGTCTAAAAGATTGGAGGATTTGAGCTATATGGAGAGGTTGAATAGGTTGGGGCTGTTTCCTGGATCGTTGGAGGCTGAGGGGGTGACCTTATAGACGTTTATAATATAATGAGGGGCATAAATAGGATAAATACAGAAGGTCTTTTGCCTGGGTTTGAGGAGTCCAGAATTAGAGGGAATCGGTTTAGGGTGAGAGATGAAAGATATAAAAGACAACTAAACGGCAAGGTTTTCACACAGAGGGTGATGCATGTGTGAACTGGGTTGCCAGAGGAAGTGGTGGAGGCTGGTACAATTGCAACATTTAAGAGGCATCTGGATTGGTATATGAATAGGAAGGGTTTGGAGGGATATGGGCCGGGTGCTGGCTTATCTGATCGGCAAGGACGGGTTGGACCGAAGGGTCTGTTTCCATGCTGTACATCTCTATGACTCTATGAAAGACTTAACAGCAATCTCGGTTTGTTCAATATATCATTTCAGTTACATGGCCCTGTAATTCTTTTGCTATAAATTCTGTTTCTTATCCTCCTGCTCCCCAGCTGCCCAGTGAAGGAGCAGTGCTCTGAAAACTAGTACTTCCAAATAAACCTGTTGGACTGTAATGTGGTGTTGTGTGATATTTAACTTGGTCCAGCCCAGTCCAACACCGGCTCCTCCTCATCACAGCCTGTTTGTGGCAGGCCCACTGCAGTGCTCTAGTGAACCTTCGTGCAAGTTCAAAGAACAGCATCTCACTTTCCACTTGGCAGCCTCCAGGACTCGACATCGAGTTCAATAACTTTAGACCCTGATTCCCATCCTTTTCCTTTCTTTAACCCACCCCACCCCCGGTCCTGATATAACATGGGTTGCTTTTAGCACAGTCAGCCATTCCCACGTACACCCAGGCCCATCATCATATCATACCTGTGGCTCGGTGGTTAGCACAGCTGCCTCGCGGCGTCAGGGAGCCAGGTTTGATTCCAGCTCCGGGCGCCTGTCTGTGTGGAGTTCGGATATTCTCCCCGTGTCTGCGTGGGTGTGCTCCCACAGATTAGATTAGGTTACTTACAGTGTGGAAACCGACCCACCGAAGCGCAACCCACCCATACCCCTACATTTGCCCCTACGTTAGCATGGCCAATTCACCTCACCCGCACATCTTTGGACTGTGGGAGGAAACCGGAGCACCCGGAGGAAACCCACGCAGACACGGGGAGAACGTGCAAACTCCACACAGTCAGTCGCCTGAGGCGGGAATTGAACCCGGGTCTCAGGCGCTGTGAGGCAGCAGTGCTAACTACTGTGCCGCCCACAATCTGAAGATGCGCAGGTTAGGTGAATTGGTCATACTAAAATTGCCCATAGTGTTCAGGGATATATAGGTTAGGTGCATTAGTCAGGGGTAAATGTAGAATCATAGGGTTGGGGAATGGATTACTGTTCGGAGGGTCGGTGTGGACTTGTTGGGCCGAAGGGCCTGTTTCCGCATTGTAGGGATTTATTTTTAAAAAGTGTTGCGTTCAGCACAGCCAACACATTTTCTCACTCTTAGCTTTTGTTATCTCTTATTCAGCTCTTCGTCTGACCTGGCCTGCTATCAATTATCTTCCTCCTTGTTTACACTCTCTCTCTCTTTCTCTCCCCCCCTCTCTCTCTCTCTCTCTCTGTGCTCTGTCTCCACCTATCTGCTCACTCCCACCCCAATCCCATCACCGAACCTCTTCAACTAATGCAACCACCAGTCTTTCCCACCGCTGACAGTTCGGATGAAGAGTCACTGGTCTCAAAATGTTAACGCGGCTTCCTTTCCACAGACCCGGCCAGACCTGCTGAGATTTCTCAGCAATTTCTGTTTTTGCTTGTGGGTTCTCCAGCATCAGCAGTTCTCTGATTTATTTGACCAATCGATTTCTCCCAACCTTTCATCCCTGAAGTGAATATCTGTCCCGAACATGAAAGGTGGAACTGAGAACCTGCACCCATTGCAGATGGCACCTCCTTAATGTCAGTTGGCTGCAACAGGACTACTGTTAGCATCTGATGTCCGCCCTCAAGTTGTGAGGATGTCAGCCTGCCTTGATGTAGACCTGCATGTGGTGTCTTGATCCGCAGTTCCTCAATCCTAGGGGATTGCAGAGGAGAGTCTCTTAGTGCAGCACAGAGACATCGATAAACTATCATTCCTACATTCAACAAGTGCAGACTCTCCCAGCATTACCTGTGAATTACAACTGAGATCGAGCAGAATTTAGTTTGTGTACAAAATGTACGTTTGTAAGAATATTCCCCCCCGACCACTATTGAGAGGACGGTTCTGTCTTAGATTGAAGCAACAACCGTCCAGACTGCTGCCAGTTTCTTACCGTAAGACTTCATTATTCTTGAGCTCAAACTTGCATAAAATGAATGATAACAGGTTGGCTAGCTTTTGAATTGTTCCCAAAATATACGTGCTGTGTTCCTTGCAACCGTGTAATCGTACTTTTGTGACAGACAACTGTCCTTTGCACTGATGTGTTTTTGTCTGTGTCCTAATTTCATCACCTATTCGCAGTAAATGCAGCCGTTTATAAAAGTCCCTCTCCTTCACCCTGACCTCTACCACCACCACCACCACCACTTCCTTTGTTCCCAGTGCTTCTCCTGAAGCCTGGGTCTTGTGCCAGCCCACAACGGGTTGGCAGTTTTGCTGTGCTGGTGGGCACATAGTGACGTGAGTGGTGCTGAAGACATCCTAGCAGTAGCACTTGTGGTCTGTTCTGTTCTATGGCATTAACCCCGCAGAATGACTCCGCTCCAATGCACCTTTTGTGCCTGGCAGTTTTGTGGTTGTGGATACTGTCTCATCTCAGTTTCTTTTTCCCCTGTTTAAGCGATTTGCGCAGGAGTTGCAGCCAGATACAGTGCGAAGGCCAGATCAGCATCTGACCCCATCCGTCCGGCCTTTGGTAACCTGAATGTCGCTGGGAATTGAACATGGTTCGACAAAGGCCCACTCGCGGTGTGCAGGCGAGGCTTCAGACCGGGGAGAGGCCGTTCACCTGCTCCACGTGCGGGAAGGGGTTCACTCAGCAGTCCAACCTGCTGAGGCACAAGCGAGTCCACACCGGCGAGAGGCCGTTCACCTGCTCCGAGTGCGGCAAGGGCTTCATTCAGTCATACCACCTGCAATTACACCAGTGCACGCACACCGGGGAGAGACCGTTCACCTGCACGGTGTGTGGGAAAGGATTTACTGATTCGTCCCACCTCCTGACACACCAGCGGGTGCACACCGGGGAGAAGCCGTTCACCTGCTCCACGTGCGGGAAGGGGTTCACTCAGTCGTACAACCTGCTGATCCACCAGCAGGTGCACACCGGGGAGAAGCCGTTCGCCTGCGCCGAGTGCGGGAAGGCATTCGCCGATCCGTCCAGCCTGCTGAGGCACAAGCGAGTCCACACCGGGGAGAGGCCGTTCACCTGCTCCGAGTGCGGCAAGGGCTTCATTCAGTCGTACAACCTGCAAATACACCAGCGCACGCACACCGGGGAGAGTCCGTTCGCCTGCGCCGAGTGCGGGAAGGGATTTG
Organism: Hemiscyllium ocellatum; assembly: GCF_020745735.1. Lineage (NCBI taxonomy): Eukaryota > Metazoa > Chordata > Chondrichthyes > Orectolobiformes > Hemiscylliidae > Hemiscyllium > Hemiscyllium ocellatum. The sequence goes on from NC_083427.1 coordinate 3,921,058, forward strand.
CCGATTCGTCCACCTTGCTGAGGCACAAGCGAGTCCACACCGGCGAGAGGCCGTTCACCTGCTCCGAGTGCGGGAAGGGATTCGCCAATTCGTCCGCCCTGCTGAGGCACAAGCGAGTCCACACCGGGGAGAGGCCGTTCTCCTGCTCCGAGTGCGGGAGGAGATTCGCCCGTTCGTCCAACCTGCTGACCCACCAGCGGGTTCATGGTCACCCGCAGTGACTGGGTTTTGATCTTCATCACACCCCGGACTGAACCACGTTCATGGACTGGTGCTGCTGATGTTGGTAAACTCCTGCCCGAGTATTGGGCCCAATAAAAGTCAAACAATAGCGTGGGATTGTAGAATTCCTGACTCATTGGACAGCATCACATTCACACTGGAGAGAAACTGTTCGGCCTTTCAGTGTGATCGCGGATGATTGTCCAACTAAGTAAGCTGTTCTCCCTTTCATCCCACACCCGTTAAGCCCTAAGAACGATATATTCCTCCTCCTTGAAAACATTGTGTTTTAGCCTCAATTAACTTCTGTGGTGGAGAATTCCACTGTCCCACCGCTCTCCGGGTGACAAATGTCCTGCCCGTTACAATCCCAAATGGCAAACCACATATTCCTAGATCTCGACCCCACCTGATTCTGTCATTGGGAGCACCCTTCTGACTTTTACAGACAGTTTTGTTTCCCCAAAAGCTTTCTCTATTCTCCACCCCGCCACCTTGAAGGTAGTCATTGGTGTATGCCCCTTTCTTGGTTCTACTACTGTCCCTGATTCTCATCGTTAGCCAGAGTTGGGCCACCTTTCCCATTTTATTTCTGTGACAGACGGGATGGAACAATTGTTGCAGTTCCTCCCAGGCATTTGTTAAATGTTTGCTGTTGCCTGTGCTGTCCCTCGTTCATTGTGGCCAGCTCATTGCTTCAAATCATCTCCGTTTCCTTTACGTCCATTATCCAATGTCAGAGCCGACCGGGGACACACACAAGTTCCAAACGGGGGTAGGCCTTGAAGCCGGCACCACCATCCATCATCGTAGGAGTTAAGGTTTGTAGGGATGGGGAGAGAACAACGGGGATGGGTCTGCACCAACTCCAGGCTGATCTCTCCCCTACCTGCACTGTCCTTCTGCCCGTCCACAGCCGTTAATACACAGCTCGTGTTCATGGCTGGTAGTGTCCATGCTCCACAATGTCAGCAGATGCAGCCTTTAAAACCTGCAGGTGGTGTGAAGCCAAGAAACGTGTCGAACCGTGAGGAAGAAAGTGCAGAACCTCAAGAGGACATAAGTTCCCTTCAGTATTCTGGGTGTGTTTGTGTGATGAACGCGGACTGGAAAATTAGAAAGAAGCCACTGAGCTGTCTGCTGAGCAGATCTAAGAGCTAATGAATGCAAGGAGCATTCGCAACATAGATACAGCATTGGCTAGGCATCAGTAAACGTTGTAGCCAATAACAGTTGGATTTGGATTGCTTGAAGGTGTGCAGTTGGTTTGCACGTGGGTTCACTTTGTAGATCTCTTTCCTTCCTGATGCATGTTGATGAGGTAGGCTTTGTATACAGGGCATGACGTGGGGAAAGGATCTTTCCACCTTGGGGGGATGGTGTTTGCCTGGAATTTGCTGTAGAAAATCTCTCTCTGCAGTGAAAAGGTAATTGGATTTGTACCGTAACCTGCCAGGTGACAGACGAGGAGCTGGAAGGTAGAATTAGAATGGAATGCTTGCTTTTTGACCACACGGACTGAACAGCCTTTTCCTGCATTGTACCTTTTCTATGGTTATTTCCACATCCTGCCTTAAAAAAAAGTTAATTAAATGACTATGCCATCCCCACAGTCCAGGAAATGAGTTCTGAATACTCGGGACCGTTTAATAGGGCGAAAAGATAAGAAGACGCCATCTTAAATAGAAGACTCCTTATGTTTAAATGGTGGCTCTGCTTCTAGTGTCTCACATGAGGAAATCATTCTTCTAATGTCCATCTGGAAATTTTATTTTGTGTTTTGGAGAGATTTGAGGCAAAGCCAGAATTGAAGATTTAAAAAAAAAGCCAGCTGGACCCAGCCAGTAACCACAGCGTCTGGTATTCAATATTTCCACCATCAAGGTTTGCAGGATAGGTGTGTGGAAGCTATTTCTGTTTGTCAATGAATCCGATTAAAAGTTAATTACTCTAATCTTGAGCTATTCAGAAGCAAATTGAAAACAGAAAATGGTGGAAATACTCGACTGTTAAGTGGCAGTTGAGGATTGAGAAAACAGTTTGCACAGTCACATGTTGAAGATTTGTAATGGAAAATGTTTTTTTTCCCATGGGGTGGCACGGTGGCTAGCACTGCTGCCTCACAGCATCAGGGACCTAGGTTCAATTCCCATGTTGGGTGACTGTCTATGTGGAGTTTGCACATTTTCCCTGTCTCTATGCGGATTTGCTCTGGTTTCCTCCCACAGTATAAAGATGTGTAGTTGAGGTAAATTGGCCATTGGTAACTGCCAGTGGGGCTGGCAGCATCTGTTGGGTGCATTAGTCAGGGGTGAATATAAGGTAAGGGAATGGGTCTGGGTGGTGTTGGGATGGATATATCACAGGCCTAGGGAGGGTAGAGATGTAGTTTCTTCTTGGGAAATCGGGGGGCGCTACGGAGATGTTGTTTGGACTGTTTACCGAAACTGCCTGTGCAGCTGGACTACCAAGGTCAGACCAATACAATGGCAGCCTTTACTCGGAGACCTTGTTTACGAGACAGACCATCTCGTGGATACCTGCCAAGGCCGAGGCCTGTTCACAGGAGGCCTTTGTCTGTGAGAGATCACGTGTGTGAGTGATTACGTAGCGTTAGCTTAGCGAACAATATATCAAGCAGGGGTTTTGGAAAGATTTCAGAACGTGCCTTCTCCAGTGAGCTAGACACCTCACTGTTCTGTGTACGATTCTCTCTCATTAAACCTGTTTATACTTCTAATCAGACCCGGTGTCTCTCTCCTCCAAACGAACACGGGGACAGAAGACCTGTCCCAACAGTGGGCTACTCTTTAGAGGGTTGGTGTGGACCTGTTGGGATGAAGGGCCGTTAAAAAGGCGGGTGGGGGGGGGCCAGGGTGGCTCAGCGTTACCACGGCTACCTCACAGCAACAGGGTTCCAAGTTCGATTCCAGCCTTGGGCGACTTGTCTGTGTGGAGTTAACACGTTCTCCCCTTGTCCGCGTGGGTTTCCTCCAACTGCTCCGGTTTCCTCCCACAGTCCAAAGACGTGCAGCTCAAGTGAATTGGCTATGCTCCAACACCGCACAGCCCAGATGGTCTCCTTCTTCAAGGACCGCAGATTCCCCCCAGACGTGATCAACGATGCCCTCCACCGCATCTCCTCCACTTCCTGCTCCTCCGCCCTTGAGCCCCGATCCTCCAACCGCCACCAAGACAGAACACCACTGGTTCTCACCTACCACCCCACCAACCTCCGCATACAACATATCATGTTGTCATTTCCGCCACCTCCAAACGGATCCCACCACCAGGGATATATTTCCCTCCCCTCCCCTATCAGTGTTCCGCAAGGACCACTCCCTTCGTGACTCCCTCGTCAGGTCCACACCCCTCACCAACCCAACCTCCACTCCCGGCACCTTCCCCTGCAACGGCAGGAAATGTAAAACTTGCGCCCACACCTCCTCACTCACTTCCCTCCAAGGCCCCAAGGGATCCTTCCATATCCGCCACAAGTTCACCTGTACCTCCACACACATCATCTATTGCATCCGCTGCACCCGATGTGGCCTCCTCTACATTGGGAAGACAGGCCGCTTACTTGCGGAACGCTTCAGAGAACACCTCTGGGACGCCCGGACAACCAACCCAACCACCCCGTGGCTCAACACTTTAACTCTCCCTCCCACTCCACCGAGGACATGCAGGTCCTTGGACTCCTCCACCGGCAGAACATAACTACACGATGGCTGGAGGAGGAGCGCCTCATCTTCCGCCTGGGAACCCACCAACCACAAGGAATGAACTTAGATTTCTCCAGTTTCCTCATTTCCCCTCCCCCCACCTTGTCTCAGTCGGTTCCCTCAACTCAGCACCGCCCTCCTAACCTGCAATCCTCTTCCTGACCTCTCCGCCCCCACCCCACTCCGGCCTATCACCCTCACCTTGACCTCCTTCCACCTATCACATCTCCATCGCCCCTCCCCCAAGTCCCTCCTCCCTACCTTTTATCTTAGCCTGCTTGGCAAACTCTCCTCATTCCTGATGAAGGGCTTATGCTCGAAATGTCGAATTTCCTATTCCTTAGATGCTGCCTGACCTGCTGTGCTTTAACCAGCAACACATGTTCAGCTGTGATCTCCAGCATCTGCAGACCTCACTTTTTACTATGCTAAACTGCCCATAGTGTTAGGTGCATTAGCCAGAGGGAAATGGGTCTGGGTGGGTTACTCTTCAGAGGGTCAGTATGGACTGGTTGGGCCGAAGGGCCTGTTTCCACACTGTAGGGAATCCAATCTCATCTAAATCTCATTCAATGGTCAAGGTTTTACCCAGCATTCACAGCGGGACGAACATGAGATTCGAACTTGGCTCAGCCCCGGACGCATGCGCGGGGCGGTTGGGCTCAGGGTGTGCGGACGGCCTGGCCTCAGGCATGCGCAGTGTCACATCGGGATCCGAGCATGCGCATTGTCAGACGGTGATTGGAGCTGGACGAAGTTGGTGGGGAAATGGCGACGTGTGACAGAAAAAAACAATAGAAGTGGGCGGCGGAGGAAGGGTTAGAGCAAGCGAGGTGGGCAAGAAAGTTTTCATAAAGCCGAAGTGAAGGTTAGTGGCGCAGAATTGAGAGCGGATTGGTTCCCCCCCTCCTTCCTCGCAGCGAGGGGCGACGTTACTGTGTTTCTCCTTTTTGCTCAGGCACGGGACCCCCACCGCCGCCAACTTTGTTGGGGGCAGCGGGACATCAGGGCGCCTGCGCGGTCGACATCTTTGTAGGGGGCAGGTTTTGGCAGGGCGCATGCGCTACCTTGTTCTGCGGCTGGTCAGGGAGGGAGAGGCGTTGCACACAGCAACCTGGAACCAAGAGAAATCTTGGTCTGTTCTCGATTTCTGTTGTGTACTGACAGAAGCATTTTTTTTGTCAACTCTCTTTGCAGGATATTAAATTTGTAGCCTGGAAACTCATTATTCCATCAAGATCTGATCAGATGACCATATGATGTCAGAGCAGAAGTCCAAGTAACTCGATTCGTCAGCACTTGAATATCTCTGGCCTTTTACCGTGGAGGGGAAAAGGTTTCTCTGTACTTTGAGGGGGTAAGGTTTCAGGACTGCGTGTGACTGAATAGACTGAGGCATTGTTCAATATCCTGTTTAAATCACACCTGGAGCATGTACTCAGTTCTGGGCACTGCACCTGAGGAAGTACAAACATTACTATCCTTGGAGGATGCACAGATAAGATTTATCCGAATAATACCTGGAGTCTAGCAGTTGAATTATGAGGCAAGGTAAAACATAGGCAGTACACATTCATTACACAAATCACACAACACCAGGTTATAGTCCAACTAGCGTTTGGATGATCAAGGAGCAGTGCTCCAAAAGCTAGTGCTTCCAAATAAACCTGTTGGACTATTACCTGGTGTTGTGTGATTTTTAACTTTGTATATCCCAGTCCAACACCAGCGTCTCCAAATCATGACTACATTCATTATGACATAGAACAAATGCATTAAGCCTACCAAGTTCATCTTTTGTAAAACAGTCTGAATCATTGTCCATAAATATTGAAGTAGTGCTCTGCACACCCTGCTCCATATTTCCCTTGGCTAAAGATGGGTCCTTGTATGAATGCCTGTGGAACTCCAATAGAAATCTTCCTCTGGCCCAAAATCATTCATGACTGCTTTGTTATCCGGTCTCCTGGCCTAAGCATATCCATGTATCTGCTGTCGTGATACTTACATGATCTCTAATCCTTGCTCACTTGTTTCTTCTGTGCCACTGTATTACTTTTTTTTGCAAGTCCATGTAAAACAAATATTATTACTATCGTCAAACCTGTCCAACAAAAGCTTTAAATTCTACATCATTTGCTTGTAACAAAAGCGAGTAAGTTTTCTTTAAAGGCATTTGACCAAGTTACAACCTTGGGCTTTTCCAACTTTCTTCAGTTCAAAGGCCATACATATTTCATGGGCTTCAGTTATGCCTGTCTCTTTGTGGGAAATATAGAGCATTCCTTGTTCCAAATTTACTCAGTTTCTTCCCCATGACTTTTTTTCTCCAGTATATCAATGGCGTCATTGATTTTGCTTCCTTCTTTTGCTCGGAATTGGAAAAAATCATTTCTATCCTGCCCTCCCCTTCACCTGGCTCATTCCTGACTGCTCCTTTCCCTTCCTTCATATCTCTGTTTGCATACTTTGGCCTCCAATTACCTCTGTAAACCCACTGACTCCTGCAGTTACCCAGACCATCCACCATCACACTCTGCTTCCTTTAAGGAGTCCAGGCAACTCACCCAGTTTCTCCATCTCAGCTACACTGACGATGATGCCACTTTCTGCAGAGGGGTCTCCAAAATGTCTACCATTTCCCTCAACTGACAGGGCCCTTAGCCATGTTCGACCCATTTCCCGCACTTCTGCCTTCACCTCTTCCCCCTCACAACAACAATAGGGTCCCTCTGGTCCTCGCTTACTGACCCGCCAGGCTCCACGTCCAACCAATTGTCAGTTACCTCCAACGGGATGCCAATTTCCTATTTCCAACAGTTCTTTCCTTCCCTGTCTTGTCAGCGTTCCTCCAGGACACTGGTCCGCTTCTCCTACATTCTCACACTCCCATGGCATCTTTCCATCCAACTGCAGAAGATGTAACACCTGCCCAGTTACCTCTTCCCTCTTCCCCATCCAAAGACTCCAAACACACCTTCCGCGAGAAGCAGTGATTCACCTGCACTTCACTCAGTCTAATCTATTGTATTCTCTGCTCCCAATGTGGCCCCCTCTGTCTTAGGGCGATGTAATGCAAATTTTGCAGAACACCTAGAGCCTGTCTGCAAAAATGATCCTGAGCTTCCAAATGCCTGTCAGTTCCACTGTGTTCCCTAACCAACATGTCTGTTATTTGGAAGCACTAGCTTTCGGAGCGCTGCTCCTTCACCAGGTGGTTGTGGAAGAGGATCATAAGACACAGAGTTTATAGCACAAGATTACAGCATCGTGTAATGAAATGATATGTTGAGCAAATCTAGATTGCTGTTAAGTTTTTCATCTTTTAGAATGGGTTACAGGTTTCGGTGCATTAATATGTACATCCCAGAACTTCTTTCAAGTCAGATTCTGGAGATTTGGGATTTACATATTAATGAACCACAACCCATTCTAAAAGATTGGAGGATTTGAGCTATATGGAGAGGTTGAATAGGTTGGGGCTGTTTCCTGGAGCGTCGGAGGCTGAGGGGGTGACCTTATAAACGTTTATAATATAATGAGGGGCATAAATAGGATAAATACAGAAGGTCTTTTGCCTGGGTTTGAGGAGTCCAGAATTAGAGGGAATCGGTTTAGAGTGAGAGGTGAAAGATATAAAAGACAACTAAACGGCAAGGTTTTCACACAGAGGGTGATGCATGTGTGAACTGGGTTGCCAGGGGAAGTGGTGGAGGCTGGTACAATTAGAGCATTTAAGAGGCATCTGGATGGGTATATGAATAGGAAGGGTTTGGAGGGATATGGGCCGGGTGCTGGCTTATCTGATCGGCAAGGACGGGTTGGACCGAAGGGTCTGTTTCCATGCTGTACATCTCTATGACTCTATGAAAGACTTAACAGCAATCTCGGTTTGTTCAATATATCATTTCAGTTACATGGCCCTGTAATTCTTTTGCTATAAATTCTGTTTCTTATCCTCCTGCTGCCCAGTGAAGGAGCAGTGCTCTGAAAACTAGTACTTCCAAATAAACCTGTTGGACTGTAATGTGGTGTTGTGTGATATTTAACTTGGTCCAGCCCAGTCCAACACCGGCTCCTCCTCATCACAGCCTGTTTGTGGCAGGCCCACTGCAGTGCTCTAGTGAACCTTCGTGCAAGTTCAAAGAACAGCATCTCACTTTCCACTTGGCAGCCTCCAGGACTCGACATCGAGTTCAATAACTTTAGACCCTGATTCCCATCCTTTTCCTTTCTTTAACCCACCCCACCCCCGGTCCTGATATAACATGGGTTGCTTTTAGCACAGTCAGCCATTCCCACGTACACCCAGGCCCATCATCATATCATACCTGTGGCTCGGTGGTTAGCACAGCTGCCTCGCGGCGTCAGGGAGCCAGGTTTGATTCCAGCTCCGGGCGCCTGTCTGTGTGGAGTTCGGATATTCTCCCCGTGTCTGCGTGGGTGTGCTCCCACAGATTAGATTAGGTTACTTACAGTGTGGAAACCGACCCACCGAAGCACAACCCACCCATTTGCCCCTACATTAGCATGGCCAATTCACCTCACCCGCACATCTTTGGACTGTGGGAGGAAACCGGAGCACCCGGAGGTAACCCACGCAGACACGGGGAGAACGTGCAAACTCCACACAGTCAGTCGCCTGAGGCGGGAATTGAACCCGGGTCTCAGGCGCTGTGAGGCAGCAGTGCTAACTACTGTGCCACCGTGCCGCTCACAATCTGAAGATGCACAGGTTAGGTGAATTGGTCATACTAAAATTGCCCATAGTGTTCAGGGATGTATAGGTTAGGTGCATTAGTCAGGGGTAAATGTAGAATCATAGGATTGGGGAATGGATTACTGTTCGGAGGGTCGGTGTGGACTTGTTGGGCCGAAGGGCCTGTTTCCGCATTGTAGGGATTTTTTTTAAAAAAGTGTTGCGTTCAGCACAGCCAACACATTTTCTCACTCTTTATCTTTTGTTATCTCTTATTCAGCTCTTCGTCTGACCTGGCCTGCTATCAATTATCTTCCTCCTTGTTTACTCTCTCTCTCTCTCTTTCTCTCTCTCTCTCTCTCTCTCTCTCTCTCTCTCTCTGTGCTCTGTCTCCACCTATCTGCTCACTCCCACCCCAATCCCATCACCGAACCTCTTCAACTAATGCAACCACCAGTCTTTCTCACTGCTGACAGTTAGGATGAAGAGTCACTGGACTCAAAATGTTAACGCAGCTTCCTTTCCACTGACCCGGGCAGACCTGCTGAGATTTCTCAGCAATTTCTGTTTTTGCTTGTGTTCTCCAGCATCAGCAGTTCTCTGATTTATTTGACCAATCGATTTCTCCCAACCTTTCATGCCTGAAGTGAATATCTGTCCCGAACATGAAAGGTGGAACTGAGAACCTGCACCCATTGCAGATGGCACCTCCTTAATGTCAGTTGGCTGCAACAGGACTACTGTTAGCATCTGATGTCCACCCTCAAGTTGTGAGGATGTCAGCCTGCCTTGATGTAGACCTGCATGTGGTGTCTTGATCTACAGTTCCTCAATCCTAGGGGATTGCAGAGGAGAGTCTCTTAGTGCAGCACAGAGACATCGATAAACTATCATTCCTACATTCAACAAGTGCAGACTCTCAGCATTACCTGTGAATTACAACTGAGATCGAGCAGGATTTAGTTTGTGTACAAAATGTACGTTTGTAAGAATATTCCTCCCCCCACCACTATTGAGAGGACGGTTCTGTCTTAGATTGAAGCAACAACCGTCCAGACTGCTGCCAGTTTCTTACTGTAAGACTTCATTATTCTTGAGCTCAAACTTGCATAAAATGAATGATAACAGGTTGGCGAGCTTTTGAATTGTTCCCAAAATATACGTGCTGTGTTCCTTGCAACCGTGTAATCGTACCTTTGTGACAGACAACTGTCCTTTGCACTGATGTGTTTTTGTCTGTGTCCTAATTTCATCACCTATTCGCAGTAAATGCAGCCGTTTATAAAAGTCCCTCTCCTTCACCCTGACCTCTACCACCACCACCACCACTACCACTTCCTTTGTTCCCAGTGCTTCTACTGAAGCCTGGGTCTTGTGCCAGCCCACAACGGGTTGGCAGTTTTGCTGTGCTGGTGGGCACATAGTGACGTGAGTGGTGCTGAAGACATCCTAGCAGCAGCACTTGTGGTCTGTTCCGTTCTATGGCATTAACCCCGCAGAATGACTCCGCTCCAATGCACCTTTTGTGCCTGGCAGTTTTGTGGTTGTGGATACTGTCTCATCTCCGTTTCTTTTTCCCCTGTTTAAGCGATTTGTGCAGGAGTTGCAGCCAGATACAGTGCGAAGGCCACATCAGGATCTGACCCCATCCGTCCGGCCTTTGGTAACCTGAATGTCGCTGGGAATTGAACATGGATCGACAAAGGCCCACTCGCGGTGTGCAGGCGAGGCTTCAGACCGGGGCGAGGCCGTTCACCTGCTCCACGTGCGGGAAGGGGTTCACTCAGCAGTCCAACCTGCTGAGGCACAAGCGAGTCCACACCGGCGAGAGGCCGTTCACCTGCTCCGAGTGCGGCAAGGGCTTCATTCAGTCGTACAACCTGCAATTACACCAGTGCACGCACACCGGGGAGAGACCGTTCACCTGCACGGTGTGTGGGAAAGGATTTACTGATTCGTCCCACCTCCTGACACACCAGCGGGTGCACACCGGGGAGAAGCCGTTCACCTGCTCCACGTGCGGGAAGGGGTTCACTCAGTCGTACAACCTGCTGATCCACCAGCAGGTGCACACCGGGGAGAAGCCGTTCGCCTGCGCCGAGTGCGGGAAGGCATTCGCCGATCCGTCCACCCTGCTGAGGCACAAGCGAGTCCACACCGGGGAGAGGCCGTTCACCTGCTCCGAGTGCGGCAAGGGCTTCATTCAGTCGTACAACCTGCAAATACACCAGCGCACGCACACCGGGGAGAGACCGTTCACCTGCTCCGAGTGCGGGAAGGGGTTCACTCAGCTGTCCACCCTGCTGACCCACCAGCGGGTGCACACCGGGGAGAAGCTGTTCGCCTGCGCCGAGTGCGGGAAGGGATTTGCCGATTCGTCCGCCCTGCTGAGGCACAAGCGAGTCCACACCGGGGAGAGGCCGTTCTCCTGCGCCGAGTGCGGGAAGGGATTCGCTGATTCGTCCACCTTGCTGAGGCACAAGCGAGTCCACACCGGCGAGAAGCCGTTCTCCTGCTCCGAGTGCGGGAGGAGATTCACCCGTTCGACCAACCTGCTGACCCACCAGCGGGTTCACGGTCACCCGCAGTGACTAGGTTTTGATCTTCTTCACACCCCGGTCTGAACCATGTTCATGGACTGGTGCTGCTGATGTTGGTAAACTCCTGCCCGAGTATTGGGCCCAATAAAAGTCAAACAATAGCGTGGGATTGTAGAATTCCTGACTCATTGGACAGCATCACATTCACACTGGAGAGAAACTGTTCGGCCTTTCAGTGTGATCGCGGATGATCGTCCAACTAAGTAAGCTGTTCTCCCTTTCATCCCACACCCGTTAAGCCCTAAGAACGATATATTCCTCCTCCTTGAAAACATTGTGTTTTAGCCTCAACCAACTTCTGTGGTGGAGAATTCCACTGTCCCACCGCTCTCCGGGTGACAAATGTCCTGCCCGTTACAATCCCAAATGGCAAACCACATATTCCTAGATCTCGACCCCACCTGATTCTGTCATTGGGAGCACCCTTCTGACTTTTACAGACAGTTTTGTTTCCCCAAAAGCTTTCTCTATTCTCCACCCCGCCACCTTGAAGGTAGTCATTGGTGTATGCCCCTTTCTTGGTTCTACTACTGTCCCTGATTCTCATCGTTAGCCAGAGTTGGGCCACCTTTCCCGTTTTATTTCTGTGACAGACGGGATGGAACAATTGTTGCAGTTCCTCGAGGCATTTGTTAAATGTTTGCTGTTGCCTGTGCTGTCCCTCGTTCATTGTGGCCAGCTCATTGCTTCAAATCATCTCCGTTTCCTTTACGTCCATTATCCAATGTCAGAGCCGACCGGGGACACACACAAGTTCCAAACGGGGGTAGGCCTTGAAGCCGGCACCACCATCCATCATCGTAGGAGTTAAGGTTTGTAGGGATGGGGAGAGAACAACGGGGATGGGTCTGCACCAACTCCAGGCTGATCTCTCCCCTACCTGCACTGTCCTTCTGCCCGTCCACAGCCGTTAATACACAGCTCGTGTTCATGGCTGGTAGTGTCCATGCTCCACAATGTCAGCAGATGCAGCCTTTAAAACCTGCAGGTGGTGTGAAGCCAAGAAACGTGTCGAACCGTGAGGAAGAAAGTGCAGAACCTCAAGAGGACATAAGTTCCCTTCAGTATTCTGGGTGTGTTTGTGTGATGAACGCGGACTGGAAAATTAGAAAGAAGCCACTGAGCTGTCTGCTGAGCAGATCTAAGAGCTAATGAATGCAAGGAGCATTCGCAACATAGATACAGCATTGGCTAGGCATCAGTAAACGTTGTAGCCAATAACAGTTGGATTTGGATTGCTTGAAGGTGTGCAGTTGGTTTGCACGTGGGTTCACTTTGTAGATCTCTTTCCTTCCTGATGCATGTTGATGAGGTAGGCTTTGTATACAGGGCATGATGTGGGGAAAGGATCTTTTCACCTTGGAGGGATGGTGTTTGCCTGGAATTCGCTGTAGAAAATCTCTCTCTGCAGTGAAAAGGTAATTGGATTTGTACCGTAACCTGCCAGGTGACAGACGAGGTGCTGGAAGGTAGAATTAGAATGGAATGCGTGCTTTTTGACCACACGGACCGAACAGCCTTTTCCTGCATTGTACCTTTTCTATGGTTATTTCCACCTCCTGCCTTAAAAAAATTAATTAAATGACTCTGCCATCCCCACAGTCCAGGAAATGAGTTCTCAATACTCGGGACCGTTTAATAGGGCGAAAAGATAAGAAGACGCCATCTTAAATAGAAGACTCCTTATGTTTAAATGGTGGCTCTGCTTCTAGTGTCTCACATGAGGAAATCATTCTTCTAATGTCCATCTGGAAATTTTATTTTGTGTTTTGGAGAGATTTGAGGCAAAGCCAGAATTGAAGATTTAAAAAAAAAGCCAGCTGGACCCAGCCAGTAACCACAGCGTCTGGTATTCAATATTTCCACCATCAAGGTTTGCAGGATAGGTGTGTGGAAGCTATTTCTGTTTGTCAATGAATCCGATTAAAAGTTAATTACTCTAATCTTGAGCTATTCAGAAGCAAATTGAAAACAGAAAATGGTGGAAATACTCGACTGTTAAGTGGCAGTTGAGGATTGAGAAAACAGTTTGCACAGTCACATGTTGAAGATTTGTAATGGAAAATGTTTTTTTTCCCATGGGGTGGCACGGTGGCTAGCACTGCTGCCTCACAGCATCAGGGACCTAGGTTCAATTCCCATGTTGGGTGACTGTCTATGTGGAGTTTGCACATTTTCCCTGTCTCTATGCGGATTTGCTCTGGTTTCCTCCCACAGTATAAAGATGTGTAGTTGAGGTAAATTGGCCATTGGTAACTGCCAGTGGGGCTGGCAGCATCTGTTGGGTGCATTAGTCAGGGGTGAATATAAGGTAAGGGAATGGGTCTGGGTGGTGTTGGGATGGATATATCATAGGCCTAGGGAGGGTAGAGATGTAGTTACTTCTTGGGAAATCGGGGGGCGCTACGGAGATGTTGTTTGGACTGTTTACCGAAACTGCCTGTGCAGCTGGACTACCAAGGTCAGACCAATACAATGGCTGCCTTTACTCGGAGACCTTGTTTACGAGACAGACCATCTCATGGATACCTGCCAAGGCCGAGGCCTGTTCACAGGAGGCCTTTGTCTGTGAGAGATCACGTGTGTGAGTGATTACGTAGCGTTAGCTTAGCGAACAATATATCAAGCAGGGGTTTTGGAAAGATTTCAGAACGTGCCTTCTCCAGTGAGCTAGACACCTCACTGTTCTGTGTACGATTCTCTCTCATTAAACCTGTTTATACTTCTAATCAGACCCGGTGTCTCTCTCCTCCAAACGAACACGGGGACAGAAGACCTGTCCCAACAGTGGGCTACTCTTTAGAGGGTTGGTGTGGACCTGTTGGGATGAAGGGCCGTTAAAAAGGCAGTGGGGGGGCCAGGGTGGCTCAGCGTTACCACGGCTACCTCACAGCAACAGGGTTCCAAGTTCGATTCCAGCCTTGGGCGACTTGTCTGTGTGGAGTTAACACGTTCTCCCCTTGTCCGCGTGGGTTTCCTCCAACTGCTCCGGTTTCCTCCCACAGTCCAAAGACGTGCAGCTCAAGTGAATTGGCTATGCTCCAACACCGCACAGCCCAGATGGTCTCCTTCTTCAAGGACCGCAGATTCCCCCCAGACGTGATCGACGATGCCCTCCACCGCATCTCCTCCACTTCCCGCTCCTCCGCCCTTGAGCCCCGATCCTCCAACCGCCACCAAGACAGAACACCACTGGTTCTCACCTACCACCCCACCAACCTCCGCATACAACATATCATGTTGTCATTTCCGCCACCTCCAAACGGATCCCACTACCAGGGATATATTTCCCTCCCCTCCCCTATCAGTGTTCCGCAAGGACCACTCCCTTCGTGACTCCCTCGTCAGGTCCACACCCCTCACCAACCCAACCTCCACTCCCGGCACCTTCCCCTGCAACGGCAGGAAATGTAAAACTTGCGCCCACACCTCCTCACTCACTTCCCTCCAAGGCCCCAAGGGATCCTTCCATATCTGCCACAAGTTCACCTGTACCTCCACACACATCATCTATTGCATCCGCTGCACCCGATGTGGCCTCCTCTACATTGGGAAGACAGGCCGCTTACTTGCGGAACGCTTCAGAGAACACCTCTGGGACGCCCGGACAACCAACCCAACCACCCCGTGGCTCAACACTTTAACTCTCCCTCCCACTCCACCGAGGACATGCAGGTCCTTGGACTCCTGCACCGGCAGAACATAACTACACGATGGCTGGAGGAGGAGCGCCTCATCTTCCGCCTGGGAACCCACCAACCACAAGGAATGAACTTAGATTTCTCCAGTTTCCTCATTTCCCCTCCCCCCACCTTGTCTCAGTCGGTTCCCTCAACTCAGCACCGCCCTCCTAACCTGCAATCTCCTTCCTGACCTCTCCGCCCCCCCACCCCACTCCGGCCTATCACCCTCACCTTGACCTCCTTCCACCTATCACATCTCCATCGCCCCTCCCCCAAGTCCCTCCTCCCTACCTTTTATCTTAGCCTGCTTGGCAAACTCTCCTCATTCCTGATGAAGGGCTTATGCTCGAAATGTCAAATTTCCTGTTCCTTAGATGCTGCCTGACCTGCTGTGCTTTAACCAGCAACACATGTTCAGCTGTGATCTCCAGCATCTGCAGACCTCACTTTTTACTATGCTAAATTGCCCATAGTGTTAGGTGCATTAGCCAGAGGGAAATGGGTCTGGGTGGGTTACTCTTCAGAGGGTCAGTATGGACTGGTTGGGCCGAAGGGCCTGTTTCCACACTGTAGGGAATCCAATCTCATCTAAATCTCATTCAATGGTCAAGGTTTTACCCAGCATTCACAGCGGGACGAACATGAGATTCGAACTTGGCTCAGCCCCGGACGCATGCGCGGGGCGGTTGGGCTCAGGGTGTGCGGACGGCCTGGCCTCAGGCATGCGCAGTGTCACATCGGGATCCGAGCATGCGCATTGTCAGACGGTGCTTGGAGCTGGACGAAGTTGGTGGGGAAATGGCGACGTGTGACAGAAAAAAACAATAGAAGTGGGCGGCGGAGGAAGGGTTAGAGCAAGCGAGGTGGGCAAGAAAGTTTTCATAAAGCCGAAGTGAAGGTTAGTGGCGCAGAATTGAGAGCGGATTGGTTCCCCCCCCTCCTTCCTCGCAGCGAGGGGCGACGTTACTGTGTTTCTCCTTTTTGCTCAGGCACGGGACCCCCACCGCCGCCAACTTTGTTGGGGGCAGCGGGACATCAGGGCGCCTGCGCGGTCGACATCTTTGTAGGGGGCAGGTTTTGGCAGGGCGCATGCGCTACCTTGTTCTGCAGCTGGTCAGGGAGGGAGAGGCGTTGCACACAGCAACCTGGAACCAAGAGAAATCTTGGTCTCTCCTGATTTTCTATTTTGCACTGACGGTGAGGAATTTTGTAAACCTACAGGGTCCTGGAAGTCGAGGGCTGAGAGACCGGAACGCCACATCAAGATTGAACAGATTGGCTGGATCCACCAGGACCTGGATGTCATCCTCCTCTGAATGTGGAAGGGAAAGGTTTGTTTGCTGATCCGTGGGAAAAGATTTCAGGTATCAGTGAGAGTTGCACAGAACTGCAACAAACCCTGGTTAGAGCGCATCTGGAGAAATGTGTTCTGCTGTGGATAGCAAACCTTCAGAAGGATCTAATGGCCTTGGAAGGATTGTAACAGATGACAAAGTATGATTGAGTCAATATGACTCAGACAAGACCATTTGTCCACTGAGTACACGCAGCTCTCCAAGCCAGTCAGTCACTGTCCCTGCTGTAACCTCGTATCATAAGACAGAGGAGCAGAAATTTGGCCATTCAGCCCATCCAGTCTGCTCTGCCATTCAATCATGGCTGAAAAATTTCTCAACCCCATTCTTCCACTTTTTCTCCATAACCCTTGATTCCCTTGATACTCAAGAACCTATCTATCTCAGCCTTAAACATAGTCAAAGACATGGCCTTCTCAGGCAGTGAATTCCATAGATTCGTCACTGTCTGGCTGGAGACATTTCTCCTTACGTCTTTTCTAAAAGGTATTCCCTTTACTCCAAGGCTATGCCTTCAAGTCCTAGTCTCTCCTACCAATGGGAACGTCTTCCCAGCATCTACTCTGTCCAGGCCAATCAATAATCTGTATGTTTCAGCTCGATCCTCCCTCATCCGTCTAAACTTCATCAGAGTCCTCAAAAGTTCCTCATATATTAAGCTTTTCATTCCTGGGACCATTCTGGTGAACCTCCTCTGAACACACCCCAGGGCCAATCCATCCATCCTGAGATATGGGACCCAAAACTGCGCACGATACTCCAAATGTAAGTCTGACCAGAACCGTATAGAGCCTCAGAAGTACATCCCTGCTTCTATATTCAAATCCTCTCAAAATAGATGCCATCATTGCATTAGCCTTCCAAACTACTGACTCAACCTGCAAGCTTACCTTGAGAGAATCCTGGACTAGAACGCCCAAGAGTCTCTGCACTTCAGACTTCTGAATTTTCTCCCCATTTAGAAAACAGTCCATGCCTCTGTTCTTCCCACCGAAATGCATGACCTCGCACTTTCCCACATTGTACTCCATCTGCCACTTCTTTGCCCACTCTCCTATCCTGTCCAAATCTTTTTGCAGCCTCTCCACCACCTCAATGCTCCCTGTTCCTCTACCTATCTTTATATCATCTGCAAACTTAGTCAGAATTCCCTCAGTTCCTTCTTCTAGATCGTTAATATATCAAGTGAAAAGTTTTGGTCCCAACACCGACCCTTGTGGAACACCACTTGTCATCCTAAGAAGTACCCCTTTTATTCCCACTCTGCTTTCTGCCAGGCAGCCAAGCTTCTATCCATGCTAGCAGCTTGCCTCTGATACCATGGGCCCTTATCTTACTCAGTAGCCTCCTGTGCAATACCTTGTCAAAGGCCATCATGAAGTCCAGGGAGATAATATCCATTGGCTGTCTTTGGTCTAACCTGCTCGTTACCTCCTCAAAGAATTCTAGCAGATTTGTCAGGCATGGCCTCCCATGCTCTATTTTACCATACACTTCCAAGTATTCGGAAATCTCATCCTTCACAATGGATTCCAGGATCTTACCCACGACCGAGGTTCAGCTAATCGCTCTGTAATTTTCTGTCTTTTTCCTTCCTCTCTCTTTTTAAACAGAACCGTTACGTTAGCGATTTTTCCAGTCCTCTGGGACCCTTGCTGACTCTAGCAATTCCTGAAAGATCACGACTAATGTCTTCACTATCTCTTCAGCTATCTCGCTTTGAGCTCTAGGGTATGGTCCATCTGGTCCGGGTAATTAATCCACCTTCAGGCCATTCAGTTTTTCTCACACTTTCTCCTTGGTGATGGCCACCATACTCCGTTCTGCCCACTCACTCTCTTGAATTTTTGCAATATTACTCATGTCTTCCATCATGAAGATTAACGCAAAGTAACTATTAAGTTCCTCAGCCATTTCCCTTGTTCCCCACAACGATCTCTCCAGCGTCATTTTCCAGCAGACCAATATCCACTTTTGCCTCTCTCTTGTCCTGTTCCAATCTTCCTTTATATTACAGGCTAGCTTACAATCTTCTAACTTTTTTTTGCCCTCTGTTGGTCATTGTAATGTTCCTAATCCTCTGGTTTCCCACTGCCCTTCGCCACATTATATGCTCTTTTGCTTTTATTCTATCCCTGACTTCCCTAGTCAGCTATGGTCGCCTCACCTTCCCTGTAGGACAAAGTGAGGACTGCAGATGCTGGAGATCAGAGCTGAGAATGTGGTGCTGGAAAAGCGCAGCAGGTCAGGCAGCATCCAAGGAGCAGGAGAATCGACGTTTCGGGGCATGAGCCCTTCTCCCTGTACCACGCTCTGCTACGTCTCCGGAAGTACTCCTGGAAACCCCTGCCATTCCACGGTTTTTCCTGCTCGGCTCTTCTCCCAGTCAATTCTATCCAGCTCCTCCCTCGTGCCTCTCTTGTTGCCTTTATTCAGCTGTAATACTGTGAGCGCTCTGACTCTACCTTCTCCATGTCAAATTGCAGCGTAAATTCAATCATAATATGATCACTGCCTCCCAAGGGTTCCTTCACCTCAAGCTCCCTTATCAAGTCTGCCTCATTGCACAACACTGAATCCCGAATTGCCTGTTCCCTGGTGGGTTCCACCACAAGCTGCTCCAAGAAGTCATCTCATAGACATTCCACAAATGCAATCCACTACCAGCCTGATTTTCCCAGTCCACCTGCATATTGAAATTCCCCCACGATCACTTTAACTTTGCCTTTTCTACACATTTTTTTTGACCTCCTGGTGTATCTTGTGCCCCAGCTCCTGACTACTGTTTGGAAGCCTGTACACAACACCAACTATGTTTTTTATTTAACCTTCGTGATTCCTCAAGTCCACTCACACAGATTCTGCACCATCTGACCCTACTTGGTTTCTTACTATTGATTTAATTTCATTTCTTACTAATAAGACAGTCCACCCCCTCTGCCCACCTTTTTGAATATTCAGCTCAAAATCCTGATTCTTTTGCAGCCACATCTCCATGATGCCCGCCATAGAGATGTACAGCTCAGAAACTGACCCTTCGGTCCAACCCGTCCACGCCGACCAGATATCCCAATCCAATCTAGTCCCACCTGCCAGCACCTGATCCTTATCCCTCCAAACCCTTCCTATTCATATACCCATCCAGATGCCTCTTAAATGTTGCAAATTGTACCAGCCTCCACCACTTCCTCTGGCAGCTCATTCCATACCCGTACCACCCTCTGTGTGAAAAAGTTGCCCCTTAGGTCTCTTTTCTATCTTTCCCCTCTCACCCTAAACCTAAGCCCTCTAGTTCTGGACTCCATGACCCCAAGGAAAGGACTTTGTATCTCTACCCTATCCATGCCCCTCATGATATTGTATACATCTGTAAGGTCACCCCTCAGCCTCCAGGGAAAACAGCCCCAGCCTGTTCAGCCTCTCCCTATAGCTCAGATCCACCAATCCTGGCAACAGCCTTATAAATCTTTTCTGAACCCTTTCAAATTTCACCATATCTTTCCAATAGGAAGGAGACCAGAATTGCATGCAATATGCCAACAGTGGCCTAACCAATGCCCTGTACAGCCGCAACATGATCTCCCAACTCCTGTACTCAATACTCTGACCAATAAAGGAAAGCCAATTTCGAACTGCTCATTTACCTTATTCCATATGTGTGTGTCCGTTCAGATATAAGACCTTTAGTCTTGCATGTTTATTTCTCTAAACCATGTATTAAATTTTGCTTTGAAATCAATCACCCCATTCTATTCCCCCACCCCCTTGCAGCAAATTGCAGATGGTTACCAGTCGCTGTTGTGAAAATGTTGTAAGCACATCTCCCCATGTATTGAACTTCAAACCTTCAATCCGTCCCTACTCCACAGGAGATCAGTTATTGGCAATAAATTGTTTCTCTCTGCCTTATTTGAAGCTGTTGTGAGAATCTCCCATCCTCCCACAATGTGTGGTGATCTCTGGTTTGCACAGACCCGAAGGCCCTGGGTTCCTGTGGGCGACGATTGCACAGTGACCTTACCTCCTCTGTGAGATTTTTCTCTGACTCCAGTTTGCAGATGCCTTTCTAGCTGCAGGTTTCACGGGAGGGTTTCAAATTGTAACCAGTGAAAGTATTTTACAAATTTGTTAGAGTTTGTTTGGATGTTCTATATATTATGTTACTTAGTTTTAGAAGTGTATTTTTCAAATGGGAGCATTTATGGGTCAGTAAGCACATGGGTGGGAGACGAACAACAGTTGTTGACAATAAGCACGTGACTTTTGGATGACTTTGAGGAGAAAGGAAGGTTGAATGTGGGAGGCCGAACAGGAGATTGTTAAAGAACAATTCAGTCTGGAGATGACAAACCAATGGATGGGATTTGCAGCAGCAAATGAGCTGCGACCAGGGTGGAGTCAGGTGGTGTTACTGAGATGGAAACGGGGGATGATGTACGTGGAAGCTCTTCTTGAGGTTAAATATTTTCCCATGATTGTGAACAGTCTGGTTCAGCTCGTCAGACAGTTAGCAGGGAGAGGAATGGAGTCACTGGTGAGGGAGTGGGGGTTTGTAGTGAGAATTAAAGTCAACAGCTTCAATCTTGCCAAGATTTGAAATGGAGGGGGTTCCTGCTTATCCGCTACTGAATTTCAGACCAGTCAGGATGGGGTGTGTGACATTGAGGGAAGTTGGTGTGTTCAGATACACCTACTATCCTGGTCCTCTGAGGGGCTGGAAGTTCAGGATTTGGGAGATGCTCTTAAAGTTTTGCTTGAGTTTGTAAATAAATAAAATTCATGTTTTCTCTCTCTCTCTCTCTCTCTCTCTCTCTCTCTCTCTCTCTCTCTCTGTTCGCCCCTCTCTCTGTGTCTCTGCTTCATTGTGGCCAGTCTTGTGTACGTCCAGACAGGGTGGACAGATTCCTGATGAAGGACTTTTACCTGAACCGTCGATTTTCCTGCTCCTCGGATGCTGCCTGACCTGCTGTGCTTTTCCAGCACAACTCTAATCTAGACAGTAGTGAACCAGTTGTGTTTTTGAGAGTCTGGCAGCTTTCGGGCTCACTTTGCTGAGTGTCAACCCCATAAATTGCAACATTCATTCAGCTCGGTGTCAGAGTCCACCGTTGTGTTTCTGTGGGGGTCCTCTCACTTCACCTTGTTACTGTTTCAAATCAAAGTCAGAGGATATTAGAGCAAGGAGATTTGCAGTCGGGAAACTACAAAGCATCACATCAGGATCCGACTGGGGCAGCCAATTTACCTTTAACCTGAATATCGTCGGATTTTGAACATGAAAGGAGAGAGTGCCATTCACAGCGGGGAGAAACCGTACGTCTGTTCTGTGTGCGGACGAGGCTTCAGCCGGTCCTCGGGCCTGTTGAGGCATCAGCGCAGCGACATGGTGGAGAAACCGTGGAAATGCGGGAACTGTGGGAAAGGATTCAAATCCCCTTCTGAGCTGGAAACTCACCGGCGCAGCCACACCGGGGAGAGGCCCTTCACCTGCTCAGAGTGTGGCAAGGGCTTCACTCAGTCTTCCACCCTGCTGAGGCACCAGCGCGTTCACACCGGGGAGAGACCGTTCCCCTGCTCGGAGTGCGGGAAGGAATTCACCCGGTTGTCCATCTTGCTGAGACACCAGACCATTCACACCGGGGAGAGGCCGTTCACTTGTTCGGACTGCGGGAAGAGATTCACTCAGTCGTCCACCCTGCTGATACACCAGCGGCTTCACACCGGGGAGAGGCTGTTCGCCTGCCCTGAGTGCGGGAAGGGCTTCACTCAGTCGTCCAACTTACTGAGACACCGGCGCGTTCACACCGATGAGAGACCCTTTCAGTGCCCGGACTGTGGGAAGGGCTATAAAAGCTCCGGGGAACTGATGTCCCATCAACGTGTCCACACGAATGAGAGACCGTTCAGGTGCTCCCACTGCGGAACAGGGTTCAAGCACTCGTCCCAGCTCACTGTCCACCAACGTGCTCACACCGGTGAGAGGCCATTCACCTGCTCCGAGTGCGGGAAGGGATTCACTCGGTCATCCCACCTCCTTGGGCATAAGCGCGTTCACAAGTAACAACAGTGATTACATACTGCGGTTTTGTCACAGCCACATCCATTGGCATCTGTTTATTGCTGACGTTGATAAGCTCCAGCCCAGTTGTAGGTGTTAGTATTCCAGATAAAAGTCAAATAAATCAATTTTGCGTCAACAGATACTGTGTCGAATCTTCTGATTATCTTCAAATACATGTCCATTCCCTGTAAAGGGATTCATGATTACAGGTAGGTATTATAGTTGGTGCACGTTATGGTGGATGGTGTCCCTTTAAGAAGGGAGTCACATGATACTGATGAGCCCTCAGCCAGTGCTCAGACTTGGATTGAGCTTTGCAGAATGCTCAGCTTCGGAATAAAACCTCCCTGCTCGGAGGTTTGCACCAAAAGACGAGGATTTTTTGTTTAGTTTTAGACTCTCGACAGCAGGGAAAGAGGCCGTCCGGCCCATCAAGTTTGCACCGACCCTCCGAAGTAAATCCCACCCAAACCCCAGCCCTCCCCAACTCTTGATCGATAATCCTGCATTTCGTCCAACCCAACCTGAACATCTGTGGACTATGAGAGGAAAGCGAGCAGAAAACCCCACGCAGTCACGGGAAGAATGAGCGACTGTCTGTGTAGAGTTTGCACTATGTTAGAATCAAATCCAGGTCCTTGGCACTGTGAGGGTGCAGTGCTAACTACTGTGCTACCCAGTACAAACCAATTGCCGTCATCAACTCCTCCTCCATAAAGTCAACCCTTTGTTTTCAGTATTCTTTCAGGGACATGGGCGTGACTGGCAACTTCAACATCTGTTGTCCAACCCTAATTGACCTTAAACATTATCAGCTAGCTCACTGTTTTACTGTTAAGAGTCAGCCACATCAGGGTGAGTTTGGAGTCACATATATACCAGGACAACAGATCCCTTTTCTTAAACACCATTAGCGGGACTGGTGAGTTACAATGACAACGTCAGTATCACAGGGACCAGCTTTTTATTGAAGCGATAAACTGAAGATGCCGGAAATCAGAAAACAGGAGGTGAGAGAGAGGTTCAGTAGATCCATGATCCCCTTTGTACCTCTCCAGCTGGGTGGGTCTGCACCATCTTGGTTCTTTCCTTATTGAGACCTGGGAGTGCAGGTTCATAGCTCCTTGAAAGTGGAGTCACAGGTAGGTAGATAGGATAGTGAAGAAGACATTTGATATGCTTTCCTTTACTGGTCAGACTATTGAGTACAGGAGTTGGGAGATCATTTTGCAGCTGTAGAGGACATTGGTTAGGCCACTGTTGAAATATTGCGTGCAATTCTGGTCTCCTTCCTATCGGAAAGATGTTGTGAAACTTGAAAAGGTTCAGAAAAGATTTACAGGGATGTTGCCCGGGTTGGAGGATTTGAGCTACAGGGAGAGGCTGAACAGGCTGGGGCTGTTTTCCCTGGAGCGTCGGAGGCTGAGGGGTGACCTTATAGAGGTTTACAAAATTATGAGGGACATGGATAGGGTCAATAGGCAAAGTCTTTTCCATGGGGTCGGGGAGTCCAGAACTAGAGGACATAGGTTTAGGGTGAGAGGGGAAAGATATAAAAGAGACCTTTGGGTCAACTTTCTCACACAGAGGGTGATGCGTGTATGGAATGAGCTGCCAGAGGAAGTGGTGGAGGCTGGTACAATTGCAACAGTGGATGGGTATATGAATAGGAAGGGTTTGGAGGGATATGGGCCGGGTGCTGGCAGGTGGGATTGGGTTGGGATATCTGATCGGCATGGACAGATTGGACCAAAGGGTCTGTTTCCATGCTGTACATCTCTATGAGTCTGTAGGGTCACTTTCAGTGGCTATCACTATTTGAGTTATGTGTCTCACGTCCACTGGTAAGTGATCACATGTCACTGAACTTTGACACACAAATGCTGTGTTATCTCTCCCATCGTATTGGTGCAGACGTGATGGGCTGAAGGGCCTCTTTTGCATGCTGTGAAACTCTGACTCCCAACCTTTGCAGCTTTTCTGAATACGATCGACGGAGATTAGTGAAAACATTGCAATCCTCAAAAGTCAAGCTCCATCGAGGACAAAATCATCTGATTGTTCCAATTAAAGATCTGATCATCTTGAGTAAATACAAAGTGAAGAAGAACAATCGTATTTCCCTGTCATAGATGAATTGAAGTGGATTAATTGGTAAGATTGGTTAGCAGTTCTGAGAGACTCACCTAACTCAAAATGTTAACTCTACTATCTCTCCACAGAGGTGCAGATGTTGGACTAGGCTGGACAAAGTTAAAAGTCAAGTTTGTAAACCTGTTGCATTCTCACCTGGTGTGTGATTTTTGTCCACTTCTGGTCTCCCTGTTATGGGAAAAGTGTTAAACTTGAAAGGGTTCAGAAAAGATTTTTCAAGGATATTGCCAGGTGTGGAAGGTGTGACTTATAGGGAGAGGCTGAAAAGGCTGGGGCTGTTTTCACTGGAGCATCGGAAGCCGAGGGGTGATCTTTTAGAGATTTGTAAAATCATGAGGGGCATGGATAGGGTAAATAGGTTCAAGGTGAGAGAGGATAGATTTAAAACTGAGGGACAACTTTTTCAGGTAGAGGGTGGTGCATACATGGAGCGAGCTGCCCCAAAGAAGTGGTGGAGGCTGGTACAATTACAACATTTAAGAGGCAGCTGGATGGGGATATGAATAGGAAGGGTTTGGAGGGATATTGGCCGGGTGCTGGCAAATGGGATGAGATCAGTTTAAGATATCTAGTCAGTATGGACGAGTTGGACCGAATGGGTCTGTTTCCATACTGTATGGCTCTCTACACTGCTCAGTTTTGCCATCAGTTTCTGTTTCAGACTCCAGCACCTGCAGTTATTTGTTTTATGTAGGATTGCAACTCCATTATTGCAGGATGGGGTTTGCTGGGAGGGTGGACTTAGCAAACAAAGTCTCCTTCCCCTAACCACCTGATGAAGGAGCAGAACTCCAACAGCTAGTGCTTCCAAATAAACCTGTTGGGTTATAACCTGTGATTTGGTGTGATTTTTAACTTCCTTCCGTGAAGTGAGAGTTGGTCTCTCGGTAGTTTCTCCTGTCCCTCCCAGGACTTAAAAAAAACACAATGATGCCTGATATTATCCTGAGGAAACTGTGCCCGTATTTCCTCCAAGACCTTGGACATCTTTCCTGATGGGCGGGATGAGTCAGAGATTTGCAGAGACTCAGTAGAGTTCTTGCTGCTGCACCCCATTCATAAAAACAGGGACCTTACTGCGCAATGTCCAGCTCACAGTGGGAGCCGCTTGATTGACGGCATCCTACGTCCAATAGGAAGTGGGCGGTTGTTGGCAGGTGCACGCTACCGCGTCTCCAACCAATCCAAACGAAGGTGGGGCGGGACCAAGAACGTGACGCATGCTCCCCCAGCAGGAACCGCGCAGCCGCACTGCCTGAAGTGTGGCCTTAGAGGGTGTAGGGGGTTAAAGGGGCAGAGACAGCTGGCAGCCGCAGAAAGGTGGTAGCGTCTGCGGGGTTTCAGTGAGTATCGGGTGCACGGTGTCAGACCCGATTGAAGAAACTCCCCGTCCCGCGGTTTGCCGGGGACGGGACGACGGTAGAGGGCCTCGCCGCCATCTTTGTTGGGGGCACGGCGGGACTTCTGCGGGGCAGCCGTGCCTTTGCAGACGAGACGTGTGGAGGGGCTGGTGTTGTGTTGGGTCAGGTCAGAAACCAAACAGGACAAACCAGGCTGCAGTCCAACCTGCTTATTTGAAATCATAAGCTTTCCGTCGGGTGAAGTGAGAGGGAAGAACACAGAGAGCAGAATTTCTGGGCGAACCCTATAATCCGATTAGATGAGGCACAGACATAATGCCAAAAAAAAAATTAAAATTAAGCTGGTGTTGGAAACAAATCAAATGACTGCAAATAATACAATGCAATGAAAACAGAAGCTGCTGGAAAAGCTCAGCAGGTCCGACAGCTTCTGTGAAGAAAAACCAGAGGGAAGGATGTCCAGACCCCAAGCATTAACTCTGATTTTTCCTCATGGATGCCATCAGACCCACAGAGCTGTCCCCGCTTCCCCTCCCTCCCTCCCTCCCACAGCCCAGCAACCCCTGCCCCTGCTCCTCATTTACGGCATCTGCAGTTCTTTCAGTTTTTACCTGACTGGGATAACATGGTAAGCAGAAGAGTGACATGCCAAAGGGTCTGACCAAAGTAATAAGTCATCCAAAACTACACAAACTAATTCAGGTAGAGAGATCATAATTTATCAAGGCGATGGACAATAAGGAAAATATTACAAATACAGATAACTAAATGTTTTGAAAGATACAGTGCTCAACTCATCGATCGCCAGTACCGACGTGCCACTGCGAAAAACTGCAACCACTGCCCTGTGGCCGAATACTTGAACTCCCCCTCCCACTCCGCCACCTGATGCCTGGAGGAAGAACACCTCATCTTCCGCCTTGGGACCCTCCAACTACATGGGATCAATGTGGATTTCACCAATTTCCTCATTTTCCCTTCCCCCTACCTTATCCTAGATCCAACCTTCCGACTTGACACTGCCCTCTTGAATTGTCCTACCTGTCCATCTTCCTTCCCATCTATCCGCTTCACCCTCCTCTCCGACCTATCATCATTACCCCCACCTCCATCTACCTATTGCCCTCTCAGCTACCGTCTCCCCAGCCCCTTTCCCCATCCCTCTCCCATTTATCTCCCCACTTCCTTGGGCCACAAGCCTGATTCCTGATGAAGGGCTTAAGCCTGAAACATTGATTCTCCTGCTCCTCGGATGCTGCTTGACCGGCTGCGCTTTTCCAGCATCTACCCATCCAGATGCCCTTTAAATGTTGTAATTGTACCAACCTCCAGCATGTCCTTTGGCAGCTCATTCCATACATGCACCACCCTCTCTCACCCTAAATCTAGGCCCTCCAGTTCTGGACTCCCCCTCGCCCAGGGCAAAGACCTTGTCTATTTACCCTATCCATGTCCCTCATGATTTCATAAACCTCTATAAGGTCACCCCTCAGCCTCCGACACTCCAGGGAAAACAGCCCCAGCCTATTCAACCTCTCCCTATAGCTCAAATTCTCCAACCCTGGCAACATCCTTGTACATCTTTTCTGAGCCCTTTCAAGTTTCACGACATCCTTCCGATAGGGAGAGAGACCAGAATTGCACTCAATGTTCCAAAAGTGGCCTAACCAATGCCCTGTACAGCTGCAACACGACCTCCCAACTCCTGTACTCAATACTCTGACAGCTTGTGCAGAAATCTGTCAACCTTCTTAGTTCTGATGAAGAGTCACTGGACTCAAACACTAACTCTGCTTTCTTCCAACTGATGCTGCCAAATCTGTTGGGTTTCTCCAGCAATTTCTGATTTGGTTTTAGATATAACCCATTGCTCAGAATGGGGAAGGTTCGCAGAACCTATCGGAAAGATGTTGTGAAACTTGAAAGAGTTCAGAAAAGATTTACAAGGATGTTGCCAGGGTTGGAGGATCTGAGCTCTAGGGAAAGGTTGAACAGGCTGGGGCTGTTTTCCCTGGAGTTTCGGAGGCTGAAGGTGATCTTATCGAGGTTTATAAAATTATGAGGGGCAAGGATAGGATAAATAGACAAGGTCTTTTGCCTGGGGCGGGGGGAGTCCAGAACTAGAGGGCAAAGGTTTAGGGTGAGAGGAGAAAGATATAAAAGAGACCTAAGGGGCAACCTTTTCACACAGAGGGTGGTGTGTGTATGGAATGAGCTGCCAGAGGAAGTGGTAGAGGCTAGTACAATTAAAAAGGCATCTGAATGGGTATATGAATAGGAAGGGTTTGAGATATCTGGTCGGCATGGATGAGTTAGACCGAAGGTCCTGTTTCTGGGCTGTACATCTCTGTGACTAAGTGACCAAAACATTATTTGTCTACTCAGCAGATGTTGTCTGACCCATTAAGTTCTCCCTGCATTGTTTGCTTCTGCATTAGGAGGAATTATTACTTGCTTTGACAGCCTGATGTTACAATTGGAGCAGAGCAAAGTGACAAATAGTAAGTCTAGCAAACATTAAATTGGTTTGACTAACCGATAGTTGCTCATTGCAATGAGAGATTCAGGGCTAGGTGAAAACTCTGACTTCAGCAGAGAACAACACTGAATATCAAAGTCTGACAGAGTCCGAATGGTCAGTTAAAAAATCTCAATTATTCCTATTACGCAATTTGTTCAAATTTAAAAGTTTGGAATGAATTCAACAAGCATTGTTCCCAATTATACCTTCTATCTGTCAAATGAATTCAGTTCCCAGCTTTTGTAAAGTTTTTGCTGCAGTTGTTAACAGCTGCAGAAGTCGGTCAAATGTTCAGGGATAAGAATAACTGCTTTAAGGGCGGCACGGTGGCACAGTGGTTAGCACTGCTGCCTCACAGCGCCAGCAGACCCGGGTTCAATTCCCGACTCAGGCGACTGACTGTGTGGAGTTTGCACGTTCTCCCCGTGTCTGCGTGGGTTTCCTCCGGGTGCTCCGGTTTCCTCCCACAGTCCAAAGATGTGCGGGTCAGGTGAATTGGCCATGCTAAATTGCCCGTAGTGTTAGGTAAGGGGTAAATGTAGGGGTATGGGTGGGTTGCGCTTCGGCGGGTCGGTGTGGACTTGTTGGGCCGAAGGGCCTGTTTCCACACTGTAAGTAATCTAAGAAAGTGTCTGATTTTATTGGATTTTGGCAAAATTGAGCAAGACACCATGACACGAACTGAAGGATGTGGATCGTCATCATGTGGTCTTGACTGCAAATGCCTTCCTGTTTCTTTTAACTGCAGAACATTTCAAATTTTCTCTTAGTGACGCGAGAATGACAAAGCTGAATGAAGATGGCCCCATCGGTAACTGTCAAATAATAAAAATTAGACAAGTGACTGTGGGAGGTGACCCTTCAACCCAATTAGCAATAACCCTCACCGAGCTACAGTATGTGATGGAATTAATCTTGCTCGGGGTTGTGGCATGGAAAGGGTTAATCAGCAGCACCTTTTAATAACCAAAGTGTGCAAGAAGTTTGACGTTATCCTGCTTCCAAACAGGCGATGGAAAGCCCTCAAGGCTCTGGAGACTGAGTTTTGACCTGTGCTTCAAGCTGAACTGGAAAGCAAGACACATAGTATTCCTGTAAATTTACTGTTTATGTTATAAAGAATACCGATCAAAGTTCCCTGTGTTACCTTGAAAGTGGAGTCGCAGGTAGATAGGATAGTGAAGGCGGCGTTTGGTATGCTTTCCTTTATTGGTCAGAGTATTGAGTACAGGAGTTGGGAGGTCATGTTGCGGCTGTACAGGACATTGGTTAGGCCACTGTTGAAATATTGCCTGCAATTCTGGTCTCCTTCATATCGGAAAGGTGTTGTGAAAGGGTTCAGAAAATATTTACAAAGATGTTGTCAGGGTTGGAGGATTTGAGCTACAGGGAGAGGCTGAACAGGCTGGGGCTGTTTTCCCTGGAGCGTCAGAGGCTGAGGGGTGACCTTATAGAGGTTTACAAAATTATGAGGGGCGTGGATAGGATAAGTAGGCAAAGTCTTTTCCCTGCGGTAGGGGAGTCCAGAACTAGAGGGTATAGGTTTAGGGTGAGAGGGGAAAGATATAAAAAAGACCTAAAGGGCAACGTTTTCACACAGAGGGTGGTACGTGTATGGAATGAGCTGCCAGGGGATGTGGTGGAGGCTGGTACAATTGCAACATTTAAGAGGCATTTGGATGGGTATATGAATAGGAAGGGTTTGGAGGGATATGGGCCGGGTGCTGGGAGGTGGGACGAGATTGGGTTGGGATATCTGTTCGGCATGGACGGGTCGGACCGAAGGGTCTGTTTCCGTGCTGTACATCTCTAGGACTCTACTGCACTAGACAATCTCTTCTTCCCTCGTTAACAAATTAATATTCAGATTTGAATTTAAATTATAAGATCCCCAAAACATACGATAGGCACCACATCTCCAGGACCCCTGTCATCCACATATCCAATACCTCCATGATGGCCTCTGCCCACATTACACTCGATAACCAGGCTCCTTTTGTCAACATCACCTGCTCCTTCCTGAAAACTTTGTGATAAATCAATCAAATATTCTTTCCCTTTCACAAGACCATCTAAGCGCTGCAGGATTTCAGCAGGATCCACACACTGACCTGCTTTGACATCCCTAATAAAAGATTCCAGCATATTCCGTCTACCGGCTGTTAGACCGACTGATTTCCCGCTTTCTGCCCCCTCCTTTCGTGAGCAGAGGTGTTACAGTTGTGATTTTTCAACCTGACAGCACTTCTCCGGTTTCGAGAGAATGTTTGCAAAGTTAGGACTGAAACTGTTACCATCATAGCCCTTTAAAACAGGAGCAAGCAGATTTTTAGAACATTTTTGATCTTTATTCAATCAACCTTTTCAGACATGTCATGACCTACTTCTGAAGCAGGTGGGATTTGAACCCAGGGTGCTGCTTCAGAGTTACAGTCACTACCACTGTGTGACGAAAGCACCTTTTACATAGAACTCAGAACAGCACAGCGCAGGAACGGACCCTTTGACCCACTATGTTGTACTAAACATAGTGTTAGGCCCCATTTAGAATACAGTGTCCAGTTTTGGGTCCCCACACCTCAGGAAGGACATACTGACACTGCAGTGTGTCCAGCAGGGATTCACACGGATGATCCCTGGAATGGTAGGTCTAACATACTATGAATGGCTGAGAATCCACAGATTGTATTCATCAGAGTTTAGAAGGTTGAGGGGAGATCCAATAGAAACTTACAAGATGATGCATGGCTTAGAAAGGGTGGATGCTGGGAAATTGTTTCCGTGAGGCGGGGAGACTAGGACTCGTGGGCACAGCCTTAGAATTGAGGGGATCGGTTTAAAACAGAGAGTGGTGGGCCTGTGGAATTCATTGCCACGGAGCGCAGTGGGGGGCCGGGACGTTAAATGTCTTCAAGGCAGAGAGCGATAAACTCTTGAACTCGCAAGGAATTAAGGGCTACGGGGAGAGTGCGGGTAAGTGGAGTTGAAACACCCATCAGCCATGATTAAATGGTGGAGTGCACTCGATGGGCTGAATGGCCTTACTTCCACTCTTATCTCTTCTGGTCTTAACACGACACCAAATTAATCCAATCCCTGCTGCCTTCATTTGGTCCATATTCCTCGATTCCTGGCATATTCATGTGCTTATCTGAAAGTCCCGTAAATGCTCCTATCATATTTGCCTGCACCATCAACCCAGCACTGTTTTCCAGACTCCTATCACACTCTGCATTAAAAACCTGGCACTCTTGTCATCTTTAAGCCCCCCCCAAACCTCCCCCACCCACCCCCTCTCCCCTCCCCCTGCCAATCTTAAATGCATTTCCCCCGAGTATTAGATATTTCAACTCCAGGTAAACAAGCTTCTGACCGTCAACCCTATCTGTGCATCTCATAATTTTGTAGACTTTGATCAAGTCTCCCCTCAGGTTTCACTGCTCCAGAGGAAACAACCCACGTTTTTCTAGCTTCTCCTTATAGCTCATAGCCTCTAATCCAGGCAGCACCCTAATACACCTCTTCTGCACCCTCTCCAAAGCCTCTACCTTCCTCCTATAATGTGCCGACCAGAATCGAACACAATACTCCAAGCGTGGCCTAACCAAATTCTTATAAAGCTGCCTCACGACATCCCGTACTCAATTTGCTGACCAATAAAGACAAGCATCGCATATGCTTTCTTTATCATCCTCTCTCCACGTGAGGCCACTTTCCGGAAGCTATGGACAGGAACTCAAAATCCCCCTGCAGGTCAATGCTATTCAAGGTCCTGCCATTAAAGTATTAGAATCCCTACAGTATGGAAACAGGCCCTTCGGCCCAACAAGTCCACACCGACCCTCCAAACAGCAACCCACCCCGACCCATTCCCCTACCCTATGACTCTATATTTACCCCTGCCTAATGCATCTAACCTACAAATCACCGAACACTATGGACAATTTAACGCGACCAATTCACCCAAACCTGCACATCTTTGGACTGTGGGAGGAAACCCACGCAGACACAGAGAGACTGTCTGTGTGGAGTCTGCACAGTCACCCAGGCTGGAATTGAACCCTGGCGCTGTGATGCAGCAGTGCTGGCCACTGTGCCGGCCTGTATATTATCAACTGTATACTTTTGCTAACATTTGATCGCTCAAACTGCAGCATCTCACACTGACTCAGATTCAACTCCATCTGCCATTTCTCCACCCCTCTCAGCAACTGATCTATACCCTGGTGTATCCTTTGAAAACCTTCTACGCTACCACAACTCTGGAACATATTTTTTTCTGACAATCACCCAAAGGTGCTATCACACACAACTGAGCGACTTCCACCCCACCCACCCCGAAACAAATCATCTGGACTACATTTTAGACTCTGAACCACCACCACCACCACCAGTAAAATACCCACGTAGTCACTTAGTTATTTACAAGTAAAGACCATTATGGGCAATGCGAACAATCAAAGTGAGGGGGACTCTTTAGGACTTGTTTTGCCTTTCTACACAGAAGCTAGGGCTTCTTTCTTTAGAGTGTAGGAAACTGAGGGGGGTTTCTTATAGAGGTGTACAAGATCATGACAGCCGTGGATAGGGTGAATGCACTCAGTCTTTTTCCCAGCGTTGGGGAATCGAGGACTAGAGGGCATCAATTTAAGGTGAGAGGGGAAAGAATAACAGGGAACCTGAGGGGCAACTTTTTTTTTAAGAGGGTGGGATGCATATGGAATGAGCTGCCAGTGGAAGTGGTTGAGATGGGTACATTAACAATATTTGGACAAATACATGGATAGGAAAGGTTTAGAAGGGATATGGGGCAAATGCAGGAAAACGGGGTTAGCGTGGATGGACACTTGGGCCGAAGGGCCTGTCTCTGTGCTATCGTACACAACTGAGTGACCTTCCCACCACCAAATCAACGTGATTTGCTTTTTCTTATTATTGAAACTACTAACCACCACCAGTAAAACAGCTAAATGTTATCAAACAAAGCCCATTCCCAGCAATGCACAATTGCTTTTGTACCCAGAACTGCTATTAGGCGCAACTGAGCGAGCTCCCCGCCACCAAAATCACGGTGATTTTCTGCCCCTTCTTAACTACAGTCAAGCAGTCACCCGCGTATTCAATCAAATATTGACAAGCAAAATCCATTACGGGCAATGCAAACTCATCTTCTGGGAACTCTCCATCAAACCACAAAGTAACGTCGCAGAATGTCTTGAAATGACAGGTTCTGTACGATAGACTGGTGAGGGAGGTCAGAGCACATGGAACCCAGGGTGAACGAGCCCATTTGGATACAGAGGGTAGAAGACAGAGGGTGGCGGTGGAGGGTTGCTTTTCAGATCGGAAGCCCGTGACCGGTGGAGTGCCAGCTGGATTGGTGCTGGGTTCACTGCTTCCCATCACTTATATCAATGATTTGGATGTGAGCATACGCGGTACGGTTAGTAAGTTTGCAAAGTCGGTCGGGCAGCTGACAGTGAAGAAGGTTACCTCAGAGTACCTTTGATCAGATGGCAGATGGAGTTTAGTTTAAACAAATGTGAGCTGCTGCATTATGGAAAGGCAAGTCAGGGCAGGACTTGTACATGTAACGGTAAGATCCTGAGAGATATTGCTGAAGAAAGCCACCTTGGATTGCATGTGCATAGCTCCTTGAAAGTGGAGCTGCAAGTAGATAGGATAGTGAAGGCGGTGTTTGGTATGCTTTCCTTTATTTGTCAGTGCAACAATGTATAGGAGTGTGGAGGTTATGCTGCAGCTGTACAGGGCATTGGTTAGGCCATTTTTTGGAATATTGCATTCAGTTCAGCTCTCCCTCCTACAGAAAGGATGCTGTGAAACTTGAAAGAGTTTTGTAAACTTTTCCAACATGTTGCCAGCATTAGAGGGTTCAAGCTATAGGGAGAGACTGAACAGGCTGGGCCTATTTTCCCTGGAGTGTCGGAGGCTAAGGGGTGACCTTATAGACGTTTACATAATCATGGGGGGGGGCATGGATAGGGTGTATATCCACAATCTTTTTCCCAAGATAGGGAAGTCCTGAACTAGAGGGCATAGGTTTAAGACGAGAGGGGAAAGATTTTAAAGGGACCTGAGGGGCAATGTTTCCATGCAGAGAGTGGTACGTGTATGGAATGAGCTGCCAGAGGAAGTGGTGGATGCTGGAACAATTACAACATTTAAAATACATCTGGATAGGTGTATGAATAGGAAGGGTTCGGAGGGATATGGGACAAGTGCTGGCAAATGTTACCAGATTAATTTAGAATATCTAATAGTTAGACCGAAGGAAGTGTTCCTTCTGTGACTATCTCCTGAAATGTCTGCCATTGCTTCTCTACTGATCTATCTAAATGTCATTAGCTCAGTCAATTTTGACAACTCAGTCTTCACTCCCCTGTTATCGCACTTATTCAAGTTTCACACAGTAGTCTTAGACCCGCTCTTCTCTTCCTTACACTGAATGGGAAATTCAAACAAAGTGATCAGATGGGGCAGCACGGTGGCTCAGTGGTTAGCACAGCAGCCTCACAGCACCAGGTAAGGTTCGATTCCAGCCTCGGGTGACTGTCTGTGTGGAGTTTGCACCTTCTCCCTGGTGTATCTGTGTGGGTTCCCTCCGGGCGCTCCGGTTTCCTCCCACAGTCCAAAGATGTGCAGGTCAGGTGGATTGGCCATGCTAAATTGCCCGTAGTGTTAGGCGCATTAGACAAAGGGAAATGGGCCTGATTGAGTTATTCTTCAGAGGGTCAGTGAGGACTTGTTGGGCCGAAGGGCCTGTTTCCACACTGCGGGGAATCTCATCTCATCTAAACTGTCTGAAGACTGTATCATTATCATGTCATTCATTCAGTTCATTCTTGTGTGAGACAAACAGCAAAGTGCGGTGACTGTAGTTACTCGTGAGTTCAGAGGCAGTTTATCAGATGGGCTGAACAAATAAATCCCCTCTCAGCCTGGTTAAACAGTTCCTTTCCAGCATGAACTCACTACCATCGCAGCAACCAGTGAACTCTATCCAATACTAAGAGCAAATGGATTGTTTCTCCTTAGCGTGGACTTGCCAGTGTGAGAGCAGTTGGGAGGACTGAGAGAATCCCTTCCCACACACGGAGCAGGTGAACGGTCTCTCCCCGGTGTGAACTCGCTGGTGCAAAGTGAGATAAGACGATCGCCTGAACCCCCTCCCACACTGAGGGCACCGGAACGGCCTCTCGTTGGTGTGAACGCGCTGATGCGACATCAGGTTCCCCGAACGTTTATAGCACTTCCCACACTCCGCACACTGGAAGGGTCTTCGATCCGTGTGAACACGTTGGTGGGATATCAGCTCCCC
Source organism: Hemiscyllium ocellatum (assembly GCF_020745735.1). NCBI lineage: Eukaryota > Metazoa > Chordata > Chondrichthyes > Orectolobiformes > Hemiscylliidae > Hemiscyllium > Hemiscyllium ocellatum. Next base: position 3,956,778 of record NC_083427.1, read on the forward strand.
AGAGCCTTTGAAGCACTTGCCGCAATCTGGGCACGTGAAAGGTTTCTCGCCAGTGTGGACTCGCTGGTGTGTCTGCAGGGTGGATGACTGTGCGAAGCCCTTCCCACACTCGGAGCAGATGAACGGCTTCTCCCCGGAGTGAGTGCGTCGATGAGTTTCCAGCTTCGATGGGGAAACGAATCCCTTCCCACATTCCTCACATCTCCACGGTTTCTCCCCAGTCTGACTGCAATGGTGTTTTGACAGATAATATAATCGGCTGAAGGTTCGCCCACACACAGAACACACGTGCTGCTTCTTCCCTCTGTCAGCAGCATTTTTAACTTCCATGTTCAAAGTCTGATAATAGTTACAATATATTGCCAGTTCCTGATGTGATGCCTGGTTTGTGTTTCCCAACTGCAAGATCGTCGATCGTCCCAGACCCTGTGAAATGGATGTGAAACAGAAAAAAGGGAGTGAAAACAGAATCAACTAAAAGACAAAAACAGGTTGTGAAACAGAGCTGAATGAAACTCGAAATTGGTGGAGCTGGCATTAGGGAAAATAGTGACCATGAAAGCTGCTGGATTGTCATAAAAACAGATACGTTTTGAGCCCAAAGGAGGCTCCTTCCCACATTTCCCTGGTTTCTCAGATTAGTGTCTGCACACGTGCAGGACAGGTGAAGCCTCATCCACACCCAGGACCTGTGTATATATTCTCCTCCCTGTAAGTGGTGTTTTTGACTTCCATGTTCAATTCTGAAGCTATTCAGACCCTCATGAAATAAATGTCTGAGTCAGTTCTTGTTGTGATGTTTGATTTAAGTTCCCAAATTTGGAAATCCTGCATTTCTAATTCCCTGTAATGTGGGTCTAAACGTGATTGTTCTTTCAAAAAGTGATAGCATGAGCATAAAGGATTGAATGGCCTCCTTCAATCCTGTAAGTGTATTTGGCGGTAGATGTTGGCCATTTAAACTCCTGAGCCTGTCCCACCACATATTGAGATCATGGCTGATCTGTGACCCTTACCCCCGTGTTAACAATGATCTATAATGTCAGGTTTAAAGTGTACATTGCCCTCACATGAACTGCTATTTGACTAAAACTTTACCTGGAGAGGTGACTCTTCATTCAGTCCTGAAAGCTCGCAGATTTTTAGACTATGTACACTTTGCAGAATCTCCCAGACAGTGGAAATAATTATTCTCTACTGACCCAACCAGTTCCAATTGTAATCCTGCAAACCTTGATCAGTCAGCTTTTAATCTTATAAATTGCGCTGCTGCATACTTCAAATAAGATTAAAAATGAACAGTGCTCGAAAATCTCAGCAAGTTTAGCAGTTGAGAGCAATTGAGCAAAATATTTCAAGTTCCCTATGAGTTTCCTTCAAGGACACAGAATGAGATGATGCATTTCAACAGAAAAAGAGTTGGGAGAATAAATATCTAGTGAATGCCGCAAATGCACAGGACATGCAGGGACGGAGGGCCCTGGAAGAGGGGGGTCAGAGTGTACTGTTTGGTGTCAACTGTTCTGGTCACTTCACTTCAAGAAGGATCAGACTCAATTTGAGAGCACGCAAGAAAGATTTACCAGAGAGGGTGCTGCAAAAAGAGAGGAAATTCGGTTGCCAGATTAGGTTAGAGCAGTGAAGTGGTTCCTGAAGAAAGAGGGGAGAGGAGATTTGTTAAAAGGTATAGGGTGCATGATTTTAACAGATTTAGATAGGGTAGACAAAGAATAAAAGCTGATTCTAGTAGACAAGGGGGCACAGATTTAAGGTTCTGGAAAGGAATAGATGGGAAAGACTCTTTCTTCAAACAGTGACAGGACTAACTTTCTGTTCCTTCCAACAAAGGATAGTCGGATTCCTGATGAATCAAGTTGACTGTCTTGTCCTGATGTGAGGTTTCCCGCTTGCAAATCCTTCGCATTAATATGCTGTAAAAGTTTGCAGAGAAACAGAAATCCAGCAGGTTCAGTCCAGTGCAGAGATCCAGAGGAATGGAAGTTGTCTTTTTGGGTCGGTTTGCTGCGTGTAGACCTTCCACCACTCTCACCAACACTGCCAGCGCAGTGGTGCGCATGCGCCCCGCTGCTCCACGCCCCCAACAAACATGGCGGCCGCCTGCCACCGAATGTTGCCTCCAACAAAGATGGCGACAGCAACGCGGGCCTGCGGCCTTCTGCCGCTGATGCTAGGACGACGCCGTATGTTCACGATGCTTCTGTCCACGCTTCTTTTCCCCCGCGATTGCGTCTCCCCACAAACCTCGCACACAACCACTGCGACACTGTTCCTGTGCGAAATGCTAGTTACGTATTTGAGGGGGGGGAGGGAGGAATGGCGTCATCCGCCACTCATTCACGCGGATGGATTGGGAGGGCCAACTGCACATGCGCGGTTCTCCGGCCCCGCCCCCTTCCTCGAGTACCACCCTCCTGCGTCCTCCAACTGCACATGCGCGGTTCTCCGGCCCCGCCCCCTTCCTCGAGTACCACCCTCCTGCGTCCTCCAACTGCACATGCGCGGTTCTCCGGCCCCCGCCCCCTTCCTCGAGTACCACCCTCCTGCGTCCTCCAACTGCACATGCGCGGTTCTCCGGCCCCACCCCCTTCCTCGAGTACCACCCTCCAGCGGCCTCCAACGCTGGCTCCGTCCTCCTATTGGTAGAGATGCCGTCAGTCAGTCAAGTCTATTGTGAGGTAATTGATAGACACCGCCCACTATGAGGGTCGCTCACAGCGAGTGGTGCAGCTTGGCCCCATTCCTGAGCACGGGGCGGGGTCAGCTGCTGGCCATTCAGCCCGTCGCGAGTGTACTGTTCCCACCCCCCCAGCATGACGTAAGTCTGTCCCACAATGTCCATTTGAGCAATTTAGCACGGCCAATTCACTTAGAGTCATAGAGATGTACAGCATGGAAACAGGCCCTTCGGTCCAACCCGTCCATGCCGACCAGATATCCCAACCCAATCTAGTCCCACCTGCCAGCACCCGGCCCATGTCCCTCCAAACCCTTCCTATTCATATACCCATCCAAATGCCTCTTAAATGTTGCAATTGTACCAGCCTCCACCACTTCCTCTGGCAGCTCATTCCATACACACACCACCCTCTGCATGAAAAAGTTGCCCCGTGGGTCTCTTTTATATCTTTCCCCTCTCAACCTATGCCCTCTAGGACTGGATTCCCTGACCCCAGGGACAAAACTTTGCCTATTTATCCTATCCATGCCCCTCATAATTTTGTAAACCTCTATAAGTAAAAAATGAGGTCTGCAGATGCTGGAGATCACAGCTGCAAATGTGTTGCTGGTCAAAGCACAGCAGGTCAGGCAGCATCTCAGGAATAGAGAATTCGACGTTTCGAGCATAAGCCCTTCATCAGGAATAAGAGAGAGAGAGCCAAGCCGGCTGAGATAAAAGGTAGGGAGGAGGGACTAGGGGGAGGGGCGATGGAGGTGGGATAGGTGGAAGGAGGTCAAGGTGAGGGTGATAGGCCGGAGTGGGGTGGGGGCGGAGAGGTCAGGAAGAGGATTGCAGGTTAGGAGGGCGGTGCTGAGTTGAGGGAACCGACTGAGACAAGGTGGGGGGAGGGGAAATGAGGAAGCTGGAGAAATCTGAATTCATACCTTGTGGTTGGAGGGTTCCCAGGCGGAAGATGAGGCGCTCCTCCTCCAGCCGTCGTGTAGTTGTGTTCTGCCGGTGGAGGAGTCCAAGGACCTGCATGTCCTCGGTGGAGTGGGAGGGGGAGTTAAAGTGTTGAGCCACGGGGTGATTGGGTTGGTTGGTTCGGGCGGCCCAGAGGTGTTCTCTGAAGCGTTCCGCAAGTAAGCGGCCTGTCTCACCAATATAGAGGAGGCCACATCGGGTGCAGCGGATGCAATAGATGATGTGTGTGGAGGTACAGGTGAACTTGTGGCGGATATGGAAGGATCCCTTGGGGCCTTGGAGGGAAGTGAGTGTGGAGGTGTGGGCGCAAGTTTTACATTTCCTGCGGTTGCAGGGGAAGGTGCCGGGGGTGGAGGTTGGGTTGGTGGGGGGTGTGGATCTGACAAGGGAGTCACGAAGGGAGTGGTCCTTGCGGAACGCTGATAGGGGAGGGGAGGGAAATATATCCTTGGTGGTGGGGTCCGTTTGGAGGTGGCGGAAATGGCGGCGGATAATACGTTGTATGCGCAGGTTGGTGGGGTGGTAGGTGAGAACCAGTGGGGTTCTGTCTTGGTGGCGGTTGGAGGAGCGGGGCTCAAGGGCGGAGGAGCGGGAAGTGGAGGAGATGCGGTGGAGGGCATCGTCGATCACGTCTGGGGGGAATCTGCGGTCCTTGAAGAAGGAGGCCATCTGGGTTGTGCGGTGTTGGAATTGGTCCTCCTGGGAGCAGATGCGGCGGAGACGAAGGAATTGGGAATATGGGATGGCGTTTTTACAGGGGGCAGGGTGGGAGGAGGTGTAGTCCAGGTAGCTGTGGGAGTCAGTCGGTTTATAATAGATGTCTGTGTTGAGTCGGTCGCCCGAGATAGAAATGGAAAGGTCTAGGAAGGGGAGGGAGGAGTCTGAGACAGTCCAGGTGAATTTCAGGTCGGGATGGAAGGTGTTAGTAAAGTTGATGAACTGTTCAACCTCCTCGTGGGAGCACGAGGCAGCGCCGATACAGTCATCGATGTAGCGGAGGAAAAGGTGGGGGGTGGTGCCAGTGTAGTTGCGGAAGATGGACTGTTCCACATATCCTACGAAGAGGCAGGCATAGCTGGGGCCCATGCGGGTGCCCATGGCAACTCCTTTAGTTTGGAGGAAGTGGGAGGATTGAAAAGAGAAGTTATTCAGGGTGAGGACCAGTTCAGTCAGTCGAAGGAGGGTGTCAGTGGAAGGGTACTGGTTAGTGCGGCGGGAAAGGAAGAAGCGGAGGGCTTTGAGTCCTTCGTGATGGGGGATGGAGGTGTACAGGGACTGGATGTCCATAGTGAAAATAAGGCGTTGGGGACCGGGGAAGCGAAAATCCTGGAGGAGGTGGAGGGCGTGGGTGGTGTCCCGAACGTAGGTGGGGAGTTCTTGGACTAAAGGGGACAGGACCGTGTCGAGGTATTGGGAGATGAGTTCGGTGGGGCAGGAGCAGGCTGAGACAATGGGTCGGCCGGGGCAGGCAGGTTTGTGGATTTTGGGCAGGAGGTAGAAACGGGCGGTGCGGGGTTGTGGGACTATGAGGTTGGAGGCGGTGGATGGGAGATCCCCTGAGGTGATGAGGTCCTGGATGGTCTGGGAGATGATGGTTTGGTGGTGGGAGGTGGGGTCGTGGTCAAGGGGGCGATAGGAGGAGGCGTCCGCGAGCTGGCGTTTGGCTTCAGCGGTGTACAGGTCAGTGCGCCAAACTACCACCGCGCCTCCCTTGTCTGCGGGTTTGATGGTGAGGTTGGGATTGGAGCGGAGGGAGTGGAGGGCTGCACGTTCTGAGGGTGAGAGGTTGGAGTGGGTGAGAGGGGTGGACAGGTTGAGTCGGTTGATGTCACGGCGGCAGTTGGCTATAAAGAGGTCGAGGGCGGGTAGGAGGCCTGCACGGGGTGTCCAGGTGGATGGGGTGTGTTGGAGGCGGGAGAAGGGGTCGTCAGAGGGTGGGCGGGAGTCTTGGTTGTGAAAGTAGGCACGGAGGCGAAGGCGGCGGAAGAATTGTTCAATATCTCGCCGCGTGTTGAACTCATTAATCCGAGGGCGTAGGGGAACGAAGGTGAGGCCCCTGCTGAGGACTGATCTCTCATCCTCAGAGAGGGGGAGATCTGGAGGGATGGTGAAAATCCGGCAAGGCTGGGAGCTAGGACCTGGAGCTGGGGCTGGAGCTGGAGCTGGGGGCGGGGTTAGGGGCGGGGACAGAGATCGAAGTAGGGGCGGAGTTAGACGTGGTGACGTTGCTCGACGTGGGGGCGGGGTCATGCGTCGTGACGGAAATAAGCGTGGGGGCGGGGTTACGTGAAGCGACGGGAGATGGCGTGGGGGCGGGGTTATGGGCGGGGTTATGCGTAGTGACGAAAGACGGCGTGGGGGCGGGGAAACCTGAGGATTTGTGCTCCTGCAGGTTAGTGATGTCAGTGGGGGCGGAAGTGGCTGCGTCGACGGCAACCGGAGGGGCGGAAATGGTTGCGGCGACGGAGGAGTGGTGGTCATTCCCGGTGGCCGCGTGGGTCGCGGGTCCGTCGGCGATTGTGGAAGCGGTTGTGTGTGTGGTGGTCACCGGGGCAGTTGTAGGGGCGGCGATCGCGGGGGCTCCGAGGTCGGTGGGGGCGGAAGTGACGTCACGGTCGGCGGCGGCCTTTGGTGCCGCGGGCGCTGTGGAGGCCACATGTGTAATGGCGTCCGACAGGCCTGTGGAAGATTCTGGAACAGTTGAGGGGCCACGAGTGTGGGGGTAAGTACATGAAAGTTTTTGGTACTTACTGTCTTTAATCTCTGATAGGGCTAGGAAGAACTGTTTGTTGAGTTTGTGGATTCTTCTGTAGATGAAGAACAGCAGGGGTCCTTTGCAGGTCTGTGAGAGTGTTGTCCTGAGCTGGGGTAGGGCTGATTGCAGGGAGTGTAGGTAGCGACGCATGGCTGCAAGGGTGGAGCGGAGGATCCGGAGGGAGGTCTGTTGCTGGAGGCTTCGGATTTGTTGTAGGTACAGGTTGTCCTGGTTGGGTCCAAATTTTGTTGGTTGGAATGTAGTTCGGAGTCCGTGTGGGATCAGTCGGTTCCGTAGGCAGGTGCTGAGGAAGGAGATGTGGCTGTGGTAACGAGTCTGTTTGAGAACGTGGCTGAAGAGCTTCTGTGCAGAGGAGATGACCTGGGGGGTGCAGAGAGAGAGAGACTCACTGAAATCCTTGTAGAGGGAGGAAGAGAGCTTCTTCAAGGAAGGCATCCTTGTAAGAGGATTCGCAGTAGGTTAAAATCTTCGAGTAAAAAATGAGGTCTGCAGATGCTGGAGATCACAGCTGCAAATGTGTTGCTGGTCAAAGCACAGCAGGTCAGGCAGCATCTCAGGAATAGAGAATTCGACGTTTCGAGCATAAGCCCTTCATCAGGAATAAGAGAGAGAGAGCCAAGCCGGCTGAGATAAAAGGTAGGGAGGAGGGACTAGGGGGAGGGGCGATGGAGGTGGGATAGGTGGAAGGAGGTCAAGGTGAGGGTGATAGGCCGGAGTGGGGTGGGGGCGGAGAGGTCAGGAAGAGGATTGCAGGTTAGGAGGGCGGTGCTGAGTTGAGGGAACCGACTGAGACAAGGTGGGGGGAGGGGAAATGAGGAAGCTGGAGAAATCTGAATTCATACCTTGTGGTTGGAGGGTTCCCAGGCGGAAGATGAGGCGCTCCTCCTCCAGCCGTCGTGTAGTTGTGTTCTGCCGGTGGAGGAGTCCAAGGACCTGCATGTCCTCGGTGGAGTGGGAGGGGGAGTTAAAGTGTTGAGCCACGGGGTGATTGGGTTGGTTGGTTCGGGCGGCCCAGAGGTGTTCTCTGAAGCGTTCCGCAAGTAAGCGGCCTGTCTCACCAATATAGAGGAGGCCACATCGGGTGCAGCGGATGCAATAGATGATGTGTGTGGAGGTACAGGTGAACTTGTGGCGGATATGGAAGGATCCCTTGGGGCCTTGGAGGGAAGTGAGTGTGGAGGTGTGGGCGCAAGTTTTACATTTCCTGCGGTTGCAGGGGAAGGTGCCGGGGGTGGAGGTTGGGTTGGTGGGGGGTGTGGATCTGACAAGGGAGTCACGAAGGGAGTGGTCCTTGCGGAACGCTGATAGGGGAGGGGAGGGAAATATATCCTTGGTGGTGGGGTCCGTTTGGAGGTGGCGGAAATGGCGGCGGATAATACGTTGTATGCGCAGGTTGGTGGGGTGGTAGGTGAGAACCAGTGGGGTTCTGTCTTGGTGGCGGTTGGAGGAGCGGGGCTCAAGGGCGGAGGAGCGGGAAGTGGAGGAGATGCGGTGGAGGGCATCGTCGATCACGTCTGGGGGGAATCTGCGGTCCTTGAAGAAGGAGGCCATCTGGGTTGTGCGGTGTTGGAATTGGTCCTCCTGGGAGCAGATGCGGCGGAGACGAAGGAATTGGGAATATGGGATGGCGTTTTTACAGGGGGCAGGGTGGGAGGAGGTGTAGTCCAGGTAGCTGTGGGAGTCAGTCGGTTTATAATAGATGTCTGTGTTGAGTCGGTCGCCCGAGATAGAAATGGAAAGGTCTAGGAAGGGGAGGGAGGAGTCTGAGACAGTCCAGGTGAATTTCAGGTCGGGATGGAAGGTGTTAGTAAAGTTGATGAACTGTTCAACCTCCTCGTGGGAGCACGAGGCAGCGCCGATACAGTCATCGATGTAGCGGAGGAAAAGGTGGGGGGTGGTGCCAGTGTAGTTGCGGAAGATGGACTGTTCCACATATCCTACGAAGAGGCAGGCATAGCTGGGGCCCATGCGGGTGCCCATGGCAACTCCTTTAGTTTGGAGGAAGTGGGAGGATTGAAAAGAGAAGTTATTCAGGGTGAGGACCAGTTCAGTCAGTCGAAGGAGGGTGTCAGTGGAAGGGTACTGGTTAGTGCGGCGGGAAAGGAAGAAGCGGAGGGCTTTGAGTCCTTCGTGATGGGGGATGGAGGTGTACAGGGACTGGATGTCCATAGTGAAAATAAGGCGTTGGGGACCGGGGAAGCGAAAATCCTGGAGGAGGTGGAGGGCGTGGGTGGTGTCCCGAACGTAGGTGGGGAGTTCTTGGACTAAAGGGGACAGGACCGTGTCGAGGTATTGGGAGATGAGTTCGGTGGGGCAGGAGCAGGCTGAGACAATGGGTCGGTGACCTCTATAAGGTCACCCCTCAGCCTCCGAAACCCCAGGGAAAACATCCCAAGCCTGTTCAGCCTTTCCATATAGCTCAAATCCTCCAACCCTGGCAACATCCTTGTAAATCTTATCTGAACCCATTCAAGTTTCACAACATCTTTCCGATAGGAGACCAGAATTGCACGCAATATTCCAACAGTGGCCTAACCAATGACCTGTACAGCCGCAACATGTCCTCCCAACTCCTGTACTCAATACTCAGACCAATAAATGAAAGCATACCAAATGCCTTCTTCACTATCCCATCCACCTGCGACTCCACTTTTAAGGAGCTATGTACCGGCACTCCAAGGTCTCTTTGTTCAGCAACACTCCCTAGGGCCTTACCATTGCGTATAAGTCCTGCTAAGATTTGCTTTCCCAAAATGCAGCACCTCACACTTATCTGAATTAAACTCCATCTGCCACTCCTGCGTATCTTTGGACTGTGGGAGGGGACCCACTCGGACCCGGGCAGAATGTGCAAACTCTACATAGACAGGCGAAAGTGAGGACTGCAGATGCTGAAGATCAGAGTCAAGATTAGAGTGGTGCTAGAAAAGCACAGCAGGTCAGGCAGCATCAGAGGAGCAGGAAAATCGACGTTTCGGGCAGGAGCTCTTCATCAGGAAAATGAAGGAAAATGTATGGACTGTCTCCACACAGACAGTCGCCTGAGGCTGTGTCCCTGGTGCTGTGAGGCAGCAGAGCTAGCTACTGTGTCTACTCTTGCATTATTTGCTATGTTTCTGCATGAAAACTAGCTAAGGTCCTGGTGAGTGTTGCTGAATAAAGAGCGCTGGTTCATAGTTCATTGAAAATAGAGTTGCAGGTTGACAGAATAGTGAAGACTTTGTTTGGTATGCTTGCCTTTATTGGTCAATGCACTGACCATTGAAGTTGGGAGGTAAAACCAATGACTGCAGATGCTAGAAACCAGATTCTGGATGAGTGGTGCTGGAAGAGCACAGCAGTTCAGGCAGCATCCAAAGTGCAGTGAAATCGACGTTTCGGGCAAAAGCCCTTCATCAGGAATAAAGACAGTGAGCCTGAAGACCTGGGAGTTGCAGTGGAGGCCGTGCTGAGGCTGTACTGGACATCGTTTATGCCAGGTTTGGAATATTGTGTTCAATTCTGATCTCCCTGCCATAGGAAAGATGTTGGGAAACATGAGAGGGTTCAGAACAATCTGCAAGGATGTTGCCAGGGTTGGAGGGTTTGAGCTACAGGGAGAGATTGAGTAGGCTGGGGCTGTTTTGCCTGGAGTGTCGGAGGCTGAGGGGTAACCTTACAGAGGTTTATAAAATCATGAGGGACATGGATAGGATAAACAGATAAGGTCTTTCCTGGGGGCAGTGGGGTCCTGAACTGGAGGACATAGGTTTAAGGTGAGAGGGGAAAGGTTTAGAAGAGACCTAAGTGGCAACCCTTTACACAGAATGTATGTGTGGAATGAGCTGCCAGAGGAAGTGGTAGAGGCCAGTATAGTTATAGCATTTAAAAGGTATCTGGGTGGGTATATGAATTGGAAGGGTTTCCAGCAATATGAGCCAAATGCTTGCAAATGGGACTAAATTAATTTCAGATATCTGATTGGTATAGATGAGCTGGACTGAAGGATCTGTTTCTGTGCTGTACATCTCAGAATCTAAGAATTCGACTCGTGTCTCAGGCATAGCTCAGGGCTTCTGCAAGGTTTTCTGGTCCTGAAGTAGTCGTGCTCCAGGAACGACAGTGACGATGCCCCAGGAGATCCCGCCTCTGATGCCGCAACAGCCTCACTGACACTGCCAAGAGCCAGGGCAATGCAGTTACCAAGACCTGAGGCTCTGGGCCAACCATCACCAGGAGTCCAGGCTTCGGGCCTACCACCAGCACTGCTGGGAGACTGGTCCATGCCGCCGATGCTGCAGTCACTGTCCCAAAGATGAAGGAGAGAAGGAAAATGAAAAGTACACAGAAAGAACAATGCTGCTGGGCCTGGAGCCAGGCTCCAACAATCCCAAACACGACGTGTCGGCGTCATCTTGAATCTGTGATTTACAGCAAAGTCCAGTCACTTCAGTTATTTGTCTGTGCGCTGGTGTGTCCACTGATTGGCTGACTGCAGTGAATCCCTGCCCTCCCTCGGAGCAGGGGGTATGTCTGTGCCCAGTTTGAATTCACTGGCGGACTGTGAGCTGGGACGACAACCAGAACCCAGCCCCCACGGTGAGAGCACCAGAACCATCTCTCGTCAGCAGGAACACACTCGTGGAACTTCAGTTTCCAAGACCTTTTACTAGCCATTCCCACATTCTTGACATTTGAAAGGTCTCTCAGTTGTCTGAACTTGCTGGTGACTGAGCAGGTTGGACATCAGAGTGAAATCTTTCCCACACTCCCAGCAGGAGAACAATCTCCCCCCCCACTCTCAATTCACTCGTGTACAGCAATGTCATATTTTTGCTTAAACTCTGTCCTGCACCAAAGCGGTCTCTGCCTGATGCGAACGCACTCTCGTATCAGCACGTTTGATGTCTGAACAAAGACAATTACAACACAGAAGCAGGCCCTCCAAGCCCACGCCAATCCAGATCCTCTATCTAAACCTGTTCCTTATTTTCTAAGGATCTGTATCCCTTTGCTCCCTACCCATTCATGTATCTGTCTAGATACATCTTAAATGATGCTATCGTGCCCGCCTCTACCACCTCTGCTGGCAACACTTCCCAGGCACCCACCAACCTCTGCTTAGAGAACTTCCCACCCATATCTCCCTTTAACTTTTCCCTCCTCATCTTGAATTCGTGACCCCTAGTAAGTGAGTCCCCCACTCTGGGGAAAAGCTTCTTGCTATCTGTCCTGTCTATACCTCTCATGATTTTGCAGGCCTTAATCAGGTCCCCCTCGACCTCCATCTTTCAAATGAAAACAGTCCCATTTTACTCAACCTGTTTTCATAGTTAGTGCCCTCCATAGCAGGCAACATCCTGGTGAACCTCCTCTGCACTCTGTCCAAAGCATCCATGTTCCTTTGGTAAAATGGCGACCAGCACTGTACGCAGTATTCCAAACGTGGCCGAACCGAAGTCTTATACAACTGCAACATGACCTGCCAACTGTTGTACTCAATATCCCGTCCGATGAAGGAAAGCGTGCAGTATGCCTTTTTGACCACTCTATTGAGCTGCATTTCCACCTTCAGGGTACAATAGACCTGGACACCCAGATCTCTCTGCACATCAGTTTTCCCCAGGGCTTTTCCATTTATCGTCTGAGTGAATCCTTTCCCACAGTCAGAGCAGGAGAACCCCCTGACATATAAGAAACAGGACAGCAGGTTTATTGCACCAATACCACCACCAAGTCACACGCTTTCCTGACTTATCTGACATCTAGTGCTCGATGACTAGAAACTTCCTCTACTTAAATGCTTGGAAGACTGAAGTGATTGAACCCATGACAAACTCCACTCCCTGGCTCCAACCCTGTCCTTGGCTAGTCTCAGCGGTGACATATTTCTTTATTAATTTTTTTTCCCCAGTAATTCTCTCGTTAACCGTGACACGGTGGCTCAGTGGTTAGCACTGTTGGCTCACAGCGCCAGGGACACGGGTTTGACTCTACTCAGGGGCGACTGTCTGTGTGAAGTTGGCACATTCTCCTCCAGTCTGTGCGGGGTTTCCTCCCACGGTCCAGCGAGGCGCAGGTTAGCTGGGTTGACTGTGCTAAATTGCCATGGTGTCCAGGGAGGTGCAGGCTAGACGGATTAGCCATGAGGAATGCAAGGTCACAGGAATAGGGTAAGGGGTTGAGACTGCGTGAGATGCTCTTAGGAGGGTTGATGTGGACTTGATGGAGAAAGTGAGGACTGCGGATGCTGGCGATTGGAGTCGAGAGAGTGGTGCTGGAAAAGCACAGCAGGTCAGGCAGCATCCGAAGAGCAGCAGAATCGAAGTTCAATGGGCTGAATAGCTTGCTTCCGCACCGTGGGGATTCTAAACTCCTTTCCCTGCTGTTTGTTGCTATTTCCGACAACTTCACAATTATAGATACAAGTATCACACCTTGGAATCTAATCTATTCTCTCACTCCCTGTTTTAAGTTCATATTGCAGTTAATGACAGAGAAACGCTCTCCTTTTCCCTGATCTAATTTGGATTTTCCAATGATTCGAGTCTGTGCAATGGAGTATCTTATCAGTGTTGCCATGACAACCTGTTGGCAGGAAAGTCCCCCTGAGTTTGAGTTGCAAACTCAGACTAAAGTTCCCTTCCCTATAATATACATCGGACCAGACATTTAACCTCTGTCTCTCAGCCAGGTTATTATCTCCAAAACAAGACGCTCAGAGACAGAAGCCTATAAAAGTGGAAGGGAATATTGATCAATTTGCTACAGAGATAATAAAACTCGATTTTTTTAAAACGCGGGTGGAGAGTATGAATAGACGGAGGTCCTGTAAACCTGTTAATCAGTGGCTACATCGCATTGGGTCAGGCTTTGAGGGTCCACACACCATAAAGGATGTCAAGGCTACGGGAAGGCGCAGCAGAGATTCACTGAGGGGAAGAGAGCCTTTAGTTATCAGGAGAGATTAGAGAAATTGTAGCTCTTTTCATTTAGTCTCATTGAAGATCTGAAGTTCAAAGAATCACGCAACACCAGGTTATAGTCCAACAGGTTTATTTGAAAGCACTTAGCTTTCAGAGAGCGCTGCTGCTTCATCCTGATCAAGGAGCAGTGCTCTGAAAGCTAGTACTTCCAAATAAAGCTGTTGAACATAACCTGGTGTTGTGTGATTTTTAACTCATTTCAAATAATGTTGATCTTGTTTTGTGAAGCTGTAACCTATATGTCTCAGCTATGATCTGCATGTACTTGTTTGCCATGATCTGCCTTCACTGCTCACAAAACAAAGCTTTTTACTGTATTTAGGTACATGTGACTACAATAAATAAAACAGGGTGACACAGTGGTTAGCGCTGCTGCCTCATAGTGCCAGGGACCGGGTTCAATTCCAGCCTTGGGCAGCTATGTGCTGTCTGTGCCTTTGTGCGGGTGAGGTGGATTGGCCATGCTGAATTGCCCATAGTGTTCAGGGATACGGTGGGGGGAGGGGGGAGTCTGGGTGGGATGCTCTTCAGAGAGTTAGTGCGGACCTGTTGGGCTGAATGTCCTGTTTCTACACTGTAGGGATTCTATGATTCTCCTAGCCTTTCCAAGTCCTTCTGCAGCCTCTCTTTCCTGCCTCAACACTACGTAATCTGCAAACGTAGCAACAATGCCCTCAATTTTTTATCTCGATTGTTAATGAACAACTTTGAATAGTTGTGGGCCAACATGCATCCCTGCAGAACATCGTTGGGCTACTATCCTGAAAAGGACCCCTTTATCCCTATTTGTTGCCTTCTGCCAGTCAGCCAATCCTCTACTCATGCCAATAACTTGTCTTTATCACTATAGGCTCTTAATTTATTTCAACGCCTGTTTTGTGTAACTTACTCATTACCTCCTCAAAGAATTCTAACAGACTTGTCAGACCTCCCCTTGATGGAGTGGTACTAACTGAGCCCTATTTTACCATGCGCTTAGAAATGCTCATCATTATCAATGGACTATCTAATCTTCCCAGTGACTGAGGTCAGACTAACTGGCTAATGGTTTCCTGCCTCTTTCCCTTCTTACTCAGAGGTGTTACATGAGCCATTTTTCAGTTCCCTGCAACCTTCCAGTCATTGCTGAAGGATTACAACCAATGCCTCCACTTTCTCCTCCTTCAGAACTCTGGGATAGGGTATTGGGGGCGGGTGGAATGTTCTTCGGACGGTCTGTGTGGACTTGATGGACCGAATGGCCTGCTTCCAATCCTGTGATGATTCTATAAACCCTCCAGCACCTCCGCACTTACGTCAATATGCTGAAGAACTACACGGCACATCTTCTTGAATTCTGTACTTATATCTTCCTTCTCCTAAGTAAAGACAGATGTGAGGTGCCAATTTAACACTCTACAGTGTCTTCTGTCTTCACACATACATTGCCCCTTAATGAACATTTGTTCCCAATGATACCAAATCCTGGACCACCAACGATACTGGAGACATCATAGAATCATTGAATCCCTACAGTGTGGAAATGGGCCATTTGGCCCACCAAGTCCACACCAACCCTCTGAAGAGTATCCCACCCAGACATATTCCCCTGCATTTCCCCTGACTATTGCACCTGACCTAAACATCCTGGAACACTAGGGGCAGTTTAGCACAGCTGTGGGAGGAAACCAGAGCCCTTGGAGGAACCCCACACAGACACGGGGAGAACGTGCAAACTCCGCACAGACTGTCGCCCGAGGCTGGAATCGAAGCCGGGTCCCTGGTGATGTGAGGCAGCAGTGCTAAAGCACTGGGCCACCATGTTGCCCTGCTAACCACTGGGCCACCATGTGGCATGGTGTAGGGTTGCAGAGAGGGGCGTTGATGGTGGCAATGTTTGGACTGGGATGGACAAATTTAAAAATCACACAAGCCCTCCACGTGACAGTCCTATGGTTTTATTTGGAAGCGCACTGTGGAGGCCAACAGAAGATGCACTTTCAGCTTTTGGTTAAAAAAATCACACAACACCAGGTTATAGTCCAACAGGTTTATTTGGAAGCACTCGGTTTCAGAGCGCGGCTCCTTCATCATACTCTACAACCACTTGATGAAGGAGCAGCGCTCCAAAAGCTAGTGCTTCCAAATAAACCTGTTGGACTAATAACCTGGTGTTGTGAGATTTTTTTTGAACTTTTGTACACCCCCCAGTTGCAACACCAGGCATCTCCAAATCATTTCAGCTTTTGGGGTGCGTCATCGTCCCTGAAGGTCCCCCTGGGCATGGGGAGGATATGTCTCTCTTTCCCATAGGTGGGCTGCACAGGGTGGACAAGGAGAGGCCCGTACCCATCATGCCCCGCGGTTGTGACATTCCCCCCCTTTGTCCGCGGCGCGTGTGGCGCATGCGCGCCGCCACCGATGACGACGGGGACCGACGTTGCCTTTCGGACGCTCCGCAGCCGGTGAGGGCGTTTGGAGGGTGGGGGCTTGGACCCGGGCTGGGGGACGGAAAAGGGTTCCGTAAATGCCTAGGGAATGCTTTAGTCACGGCCGGGGACTTTCAGGGCAGCCTCCGGGGGCTTGGGGGCTGGGTTCTTTCCCTCGAGACGGTCGGCCTGAGCTCGCGGCCGCCATCTTGGAGCCCGATGAGGGGGGGGGGAAGGAGGAGGAGTCTGGCGCATGCGCAGCCTCCCCCGGTGAGGTCACTATAAGTGGGCGGGGCGCCCTGGGAGGAAGGGGGCGGGGCTTCTTGCAGGCTCCCAGCAGATGCAGGTGGCGCCAGGCTGCAGCGGCTGCTTCTGCAGTCCCTGGGCAAGGAGCCTGCCGCCCCTGGAGTGATCAGCTGAAGGAGCCGCTGGTGCATCCTCAGGGGACATTTCGTCCCCACGCTGCAATGTGGAAAGGGAGGGGGGGGGGCTGGATGATGTGTGAGGAAGATGGAGGATGCACTCCTTGACCTCCTTCAGGTCCAAAGAGCAACCTGTAGCACTTGGGTGGTCAGGACTGACGAGGCTGGGGGGAGGGGGGGTTGGACAGTGACTGAACGGAGGAAATAAGAGCTGGATCAGGCCGATCAGCTCAGCCTCGCCTATCAATAAGACTCCACTATGCTGCAATGACAGAGTGTTGGCCTCCACGCCCTGTCCTTGCCCAGCTTTGTCCTGCCTGGAGAGGGAGTATGCGCAGTTCACGCAGAGCGGTTTGACACTTCTCACATGTCAGTGAGCAGATTGGCGCTGGCAGTAACATTCCGGTTCAGTTAGGAATGTGTTTCTGTTTGTTGCTTCTTTTGTAGTCCTTCAGTTTGAGTGAAAAAAAAACGAGAGGAAAAAAAAATCATTCCATTGGAACAAGTCTTGCCTGTCCTGAATATCTTTCATGACTTGATAGTGATGCTCACAGGTCCTTTTTGCAGGGGATTAGCTGGAAATGGTTTGCAAACAGGAAAACTCAGTGGAAGCATCGGATCAAGATCTTGATTCGTCGGGACCTGAATATCATTGGCCTTTGAAGGTGGGAGAAGAAGTGTTTGTCTGAACTATCCCAAGGAAAAACTTTTCAAATGTCGGTGTGTCTGGGAAAACAATGAGACACAGTCACACAAGTGAGTGTTCCAATGAACTGGCTATGGAAAGAGCTTTAATCAATTGCACAGACTGAGAGAGTGTGTTCCAGTGCACTGACCATGGAACAAAGAGGTATCCCTGTTCACAGCCGAGAGAAACCATACAAGTCCTTTCTGCGTAGATGAATCTTCAACCAGTCATTCAATCTGGAGAGGTACAAGGACATGTGCACCATGGAGAAACCATGGAAGTGTGTGGAATGTGGGAAGCGATTCAGATTCCCATCCAAGCTTGAAGTTCATCGACAGAGTCACACTGGGGAGAGGCCAGTGTACCTCACTGCACATCAAGTGGTTCATGCTGAAACACAAATCTGTAAATGTTCGGATTGTGACAAGAGCTTTGAAAACGCAGGAGGTTTACTAGCTGACCAGCAGTTTCACACTATAAAGAGGCCCTTCTGCTGCACTTACTGTGGAAAGGGATTCACTCAGTCATCCAGGCTGACTGAGCATCTACGAGTTCACACTGGCGAGAGACCGTTCATCTGCTCTGAGTGCGGGAAGGGTTTCACTTGCTTAACTAGCCTCAACTCGCATCAATTTGTTCACTCTGATAACAGGCCATTTCAGTGTTCTTGCTGTGACAAAAGCTTTAAGAGTACAGGTGATCTGCTACAACACCGACGTGTTCACTCCGGCGAGAAGCCCTTCATCTGCTTCAAGTGTGGGAAAGGATTCACCCATTCATCTGACCTACTGAGGCACCAGCCAATTCACACTGGAGAGAGGCCGTTCACCTGCTCCAAGTGCGGGAAGGGATTCAGCCAGTCATCCACTCTGCTGAGACACCAGTTAGTTCACACAGATGAGAGACCTTTTAAATGCTCAGATTGTGAGAAGTGTTATAAAAGTTCCCGGGAACTGATGTCCCATCAACGTGTTCATACTGACGAGAGACCGTTCAGGTGCTCCCATTGTGGGACTGGGTTCAGGCAATCCTCTCAACTTACTAAACACCAGCGAATTCACACTGGGGAGAGACCATTTATCTGCTCCCAGTGTGGGAAGGGATTCACTCAGTCATCTAACCTTTGGAAACATCAGCGAGTTCACAAGTAAATACAATGACTGTATTTCCCTGTTGTAGTTTGTGCATTTGGTGTCAGTTTCCGATGACGTTGATAAAATCCAGCCCAATTACAGTGTTTAGCGTTCTGATTTAAGTTGTATAAATTAACTTTGCATTAAACCCATAATGTGCTGGATCTTCTTAATAGCCCTAATGATTGTCACCTCTTCCTCTGTCTCCTTCATCCTTATCTCTAACAATAGGGGCGGCACGGTGGCTCAGTGGTTAGCACTGCCACCTCACAGCACCAGGGTCCCAGGTTCGATTCCAGCCTCGGGCGGCTGTCTGCGTGGGTTTCCTTCAGGTGGCCCGGTTTCCTCCCACAGTCCAAAGATGTGCATGTTCAAAGATGAATTGGCCATACTAAATTGTCCATAGTGTTAGGTGCATTAGTCAGAGGGAAATGGGTCTGGGTGAGTTACTCTTCGGAGGGTCGGTGTGGACTGGTTGGGCCGAAGGGCCTGTTTTCACACTGTAGGGAATCTTAAAAATGAAGAATTCTTGGAGCTTCTCTTGTCAATGAGATTGAGTCACTCAACTGCTGCTTCCCTCCCGTCCACTGGTGCAAACCACTTTATAGTTCTTCCTTGCCCACAAGACCTGAACTCTCCTCTTTGATGAGTTCCCTCCCACTGCACTTCATGCCCTTTGAGATCGTCGTGTCCACAGGATCGACCTTCTACTCAATAATCTGATTCCTACTAAACTGCTCTCTCAGGGTCCTTCAAATCACCCACTCTGACACAGACAAATCCTTCACCCCAATTCTCTTGTAAACTGTTGGCTCATCTCCAAGTTCTCTTTCCTCTCCAAAGTCCCTACCTTTCTCAGAACTCCACATGTAAATTCAGGTTTCTGTCCCTGCCACTGCAGCAGAACTATTCTTTACAAATTGTACCAGATTGTACCCTCTACCTGTCCTCCCCTCACCACCCTCACCTCATTTTATTTGCAGCTCCCCCTTACACCCACCCTCAGTCCTGAAGAAGGATTACACTCGAATCGTCGACTTCTGTACCTCCTGATGCTGCCTGGCCTGCTGTGTTCCTCCAGCCTCCTGCCGGTCTACTCCACAGCTCCACTGCACAGGGCAAGGAGCTCCAATGACTCGCAACCCTCTGAGAAGAAATTCCTCCTCTTTATTCTGCGACTATACTGTCTGGTCCTAGGTTTTCCCATGAGGAGAAACATCCTCTCGCATTTGCCCAGTAAAGCCACTTAAGAATCTTTTCTAATTCAATGAGATCACCTCTCATTCTTCAAAATTCCAGAGAGTAGAGTCTCAATCTATTATGCCATTGCTCATTAAGACAACCCTTCCATATCGAACATCATCCTAGTGAATGTTCTCTGAACTGACTCCAATAAAACAATTTTTTTTTAAAATTGGGAGATCAAACCTGTTCCATAATACTCCAGATGTGGTCTCAGCAGTATCTTCTACAATTGCAGTAAGACTTCCCTACTCTTATACGCCAACCTCCGTGAAATAAGGGAGGGTTGGCAGCATGGTAGCTCAGTGGTTAGCACTGCTGCCTCACAGCGCCAGAGACCCGGGTTCGAGCAGCCTCGGGGCGACTGTCTGTGTGGAGTTTGCGCATTCTCACTGTGTCTGTGTGGGTTTTCTCTGAGTGCTCTGGTTTCCTCCCACAGTCCACAGCTATGCAGATTAGGGTGAATTGGCTGTGCTAAATTGCCCATAGTGTTCAGGGATGTGTAGGTTAGGTGCATTAGTCAGGGGTATATAGAGGGTAGGGGGGAATGGGTTTGGGCGGGATACTGCTCGGAGGGTCGGTGTGGACCTGTTGCGCTGAAGGGCCTGTTTCCACGCTGTCGGGATTCTATGACTGTATCTCTGACATTCATACCCTCTACCTGTCTTTACCTATCCCCACTTCACGACCCTGCCCCCACTACTCCCTTTATCTGCAGCTCCCCTACACCCACTCCCAGTCCTGAAGAAGGTTTACACTTGAATCATTGACTTGAGCTGACTATCTGCTCTTTATCAGCTATGTGCTCACTTTCTGTGCCTCATGCACAAGTATCCCCAACCCCCTTGGTGTTGCGGTTTAAATTATACTCTGTTCTTTTGTTCAACCTTCCAAAATTAACACCTTCTATTTTCCCACACAATGCACCATTTGTCAACCTTTTGCCTACTGAATCTGAAATGAAATCAGGTGTGGCATGAGGTAACTGAAGAATGCCAGTATGTCAGAGAGATTGTGGCAACTTTGGATGGCTTTAAACAGTTCTCTGTTACAGACATGAAGGACATGATTTAGAAGTCTGGTCAATACCGGTGTCTAAGAGTGAGGATTCCCGATGAAGGGATTATACTCGAAACGTCGATTCTCCTACTCCTTAGACGCTGCCTGATTGGCTGTGCTTTTCCAGCACCACACTCTTCAACTTTGACCTCCAGCATCTGCAGTACTCACTTTCTCCCAATACTGGTGCCTGTAGAATGCAGTAAGTAATATCTTGCGTGCGCAATGTTCTAGAGTCATGTATTGAAGGACGTTTGCAATTTATATAACGTGAGCTACAAAGTATTGTTTGAAATATCAATTGTATTTGATTAGACACATTTTGAAAAAGATCGATCTAGATCTGCCTCGCTGATAGACATAATATGGGACACTAACAGTTTTTAAATGTTGAGAAATTAGGTTTATACCATATTAAATAAAAATAAATGTATGTTTACCTGTAAAGTTTATTATTATTTGTTAAGAATAATGCTCAGAACTTTATCCACCCATGCTCACCCAGCTCCTGGGACTCTGCCTATTATTTTCTACTTGGTTGCCAGAGCTTCATTTGGATAGACAAATATAATCCCTGTGTGTTCAAAATTACTAATCTGTCTTGAGCAAAATACACATTACGTAAGTTTTAGTCTTCACCTGTCTCCTGTCAGTTGCAAAACTCTTACATGTGCCATGATTATCTCTTCCATGACAAACAGAAACTTTGCAAAGATTTAGGGCAAATCCTTCAAACTGGGTGCTCCAGTTTCCTTCCACAGTCCAAAGGTTTGTAGGTTAGGTGGACTGGCTGTGCTAACTTGCCCATGTTGTTCAGGGATGTGCAGGCTGGGTGGATTATCCATGGTAAATGAGGGGTTACAGGGAAAGGGTGGGGGTAGGTGTGCATGGGGTGCTTTTCAGATCGTCGGTGCAGACGTGATGGACCGAATGGCCTGTCTGTTCTGTAGGGATCCTATGACTTAATTATTATCTCTGGAAACTATTTGTATTTCCTTTGTTAAATGCCTTTCCACCTATATATTTTGTTGTCTGCAATTTTGACATTTGCTTCCTTCCTCCAAGTTATTAGCTTATATTGTGAACAGCTTATATTGGGCGGCACGGTGGTTAGCACTACTGCCTCACAGCGCCAGAGACCCGGGTTCAATTCCTGCCTTCAGGCGACTGACTGTGTGGAGTTTGTACATTCTCCCCTGTGTCTGCGTGGGTTTTCTCTGGATGCTCTGGTTTCCTCCCACAGTTCAAAGATGTGCAGGTTAGGTGAATTGGCCATGCTAAATTGCCTGTAGTATTAGGGGCAGGGGTAAATGTAGGGGTATGGGTGGGTTGTACTTCGGCGGGTCGGTGTGGACTTGTTGGGCCGAAGGACCTGTTTCCACACTAAGTAATCTAATCTAATGTAACCTGAAGGAAAACAGCTGAAGGCACTGATGGAATTGAACCCGGATCTCAGGCGCTGTGAGGCAGCAGTGCTAACCACTGTGCCACCGTGCCGCCCACGCTCCATGTAAACCAGTAAAATGGTGAGCTAACCCTTCTGCTGTAAAAATGAACAAGAGCTGGAAGTTGCTATATTTAAAACATTTTGCATGTTCTTTAAAAAGTACACATAGTATTTAGCGAAACTCCCACGTGCACACTTTTATGAATTCCAATTTTTAGGCCAGACCTTCCTGTCACATCTACCTGTTGCATATTGTGGGGTTTACTCAGAGGTAGAGAGAGGCTGCTCAGATCCTGGTCTCACTGCTTAGATGCTTTTAGTCTGCACTCAGTTTTTCAACCTCTGACGGTTCAGATAAAGATTATTTTGTACCTGTGCATGGGCAGAATCAATAAGCGAAGGTCAATGTTACATGTCCGGTACTATTGCGGACTCGCATCACATCATTGCTCCCCGGAGAAAGTGAAGATTGCAGATGCTGGAGATCAGTCAAGAAGTGTGGTGCTGGAAAAGCACAGCTGGTCAGGCAGCATCCGAGGAGCAGGAGAGTCGATCTTTTGAGCATATCAGCGTTGAGCAAAATACGAAGAGCTTAAAACGTCGATTCTCCTGCTCCTCGGATGCTGCCTGGCCTGCTGTGCTTTTCTAGCACCACACTTTTTGAATCATCATTGCTCCCAGCCTGGTGGAGAAAGTTTTTTTTTTAAAAATTAGATTAGATTCCCTATAGGGTGGAAACAGGTCCTTTGGCCCAACAAGTCCACACCCACCGTCCGAAGAGTAGCCCACCCAGACCCATTCCCCTACTCTATATTTACCCCTGACTAATAAAATCTAACATGTGGGCGGCACGGTGGCACAGTGGTTAGCACTGCTGCCCCACAGCGCCTGAGACCCGGGTTCAATTCCAGCCTCAGGCGACTGACTGTGTGGAGTTTGCACGTTCTCCCCGTGTCTGCGTGGGTTTCCTCCGGGTGCTCCGGTTTCCTCCCACAGTCCAAAGATGTGTGGGTGAGGTGAATTGGCCATGCTAAATTGCCCGTAGTGTTAGGTAAGGGGTATATGTAGGGGTATGAGTGGGTTGCAGGTCAGTGTGGACTTGTTGGGCCGAAGGGCCTGTTTCCATACTGTAAGTAATCTAATCTAATTCACACCTGCACATCTCTGGACGGTGGGAGGAAACCGGAGAATGTGCAAACTCCACACAGACAGTGGCCCGAGGCAGGGATCGAACCTGGGGCCCTGGTGCTGAGGTCACCTGCATGGTTGTGGTCCTGACCTACACAGTCCCATTTCAGAGCTCCATGGAGACAGCCAGTAACTCCGTGACGGTCAGTGTTCGGAACGTCCTGCAGGCTCTGACCCTCTGAACTCCCTGCCCTCCTCTAATTCTGGCCTTTTTCTATCCACTAACCCATGTGTCACGTTTTCATTGACGTACTGTAAATGCAAGGTCTTACTTGCCTTACATTGGGAGAATCGGGAACATCAGACAAACATTTTAAATTCTCAGACTGTTCATTGAGACCCGCCGGAACTTGGGTCCCGTGTCTCGGAAGTCTGAACCATGCAAGGGAGCGGATGCGATGCACTTTGTTCCCGATCCCAGCATCAATGCTCACCCCTGGATGTGATCAGCAGCAAAAAAAAACCAGAACCCCGCGCATTTTCCTACATACAATGGGAATCGTTGATTGATGGTGGCAGTGGACCAATCGCAGGGGGGGATAGGGGTGGGACTGGGACCGGTCCTCCAGCGCACACAATGGGGAGTAGTGATTGACGGCAGCTTCAGGCCAATAGCAGCTGGACGGGCGGGGCTGGGCTGTGAAACACCCACAACGGGGAGCGATGATTGACGGCAGCACTGGGCCAGTCACAGGGGATGGGGCGGGGTTGGCGCTGGTCCTCCGAGCGGCAAACAAAGGGGGAGCGGTGATTGACGGCAGCTTCGGACGATGAGCAGGGGAAATGGGCGCGGTCGCGACCGCCCCGCCAATGACGGACAATGAGGCACGCTGATTGACGGCCGCTCTGAACCAATTGCGAGGGTAATGGCTGCGGAGGGGCTGGTCCTCCAACCAATCAGTGAATCGGGGGGTTGGGACCGTTTGTGTGGCACGTGAATAAACTTCCGGGCCACATTCCAACGCAGATGCAGTGCTGGCAGTAAAGGAGAAGGGAAGTAAGTGGAAATGGCAGAGATGGAACTACTGTGGGCTGGGAGCTTTCATCAATACTTGATGTTGGCCACCAGCCTGAATTAGAAACTCCCGGTTCCGCATTGGTACCAATGAGGAAAACGGCGCCGGGCCTGGCTTCTGCCCCCATCATGTTGGGGCAGTGTTCTGCGGTACGTGTGCGCGGTCGCCATCTTTATAGGGGGCAGGGCGCGTACATCAGATACACGCGCGTAAACTCAAATTTGGTCTGCTCCAAATTTCCAGCCTGGACTCTTAGTCAGGGATTTTATTGCAAGCAGTTTTAAACGTGATATTAAATAGGAAGGTTGTGCAGAAGAACAAAAATCTCAAAGAGATCTAAGAGTGGATTGATGAGGATTTGACTTCCATCCGCCAATGAATGGGGTCAGTCTGTTCCCTCTGTGGGAAACGATTTTGGAAATACTTAAGGCAAGACAGTGGATGGGTTGTAAAACAAGGACGTGAACTTGTGATTTGCTCAGCTGGGGTTAGCTTCCTTGCAGCAGAGTAAGGATGTGATTGAGATGTATAAAATTAAGAGCATTGTTAGGCTAGAATAAGCTTTCACTCTTGGTGGAGGGACCAATGACCTAGTGCACTGATTAAAGGTAAAGGCAGATGGTTTAGAGAGGTTTTAAAGCAAACTGTGGTGGGAATCTTGAACTTGCTATATTTGCAATGCCAAGGTATTACAAGGTGATGGCTCAAATGCTAGAAAACAAAATTAGAATAGTTAGTGGTTGTTTTGACTGGTGCAGAATTGATGGGCTGAAGGGACTTTTTCTATGCTGTAGACCTCTCTGACTCTATGAACCGGGTCAGAAGTCTCACCAATACCAGGCTATTGCCAGCAGGTTTATTTGAAATCATAAGCGCTATTGATTTGTCAGGTGAAAGCAGAGCTATAAAGCAGAGCTTATGTACATCAGGGAACAAAGTGGTGATAGCAAAAGGAATATGACATGAACAAGGACATGGGCAGCTGGGTTTTGGATCATCCAAAAACCTGGACGTTGATTGAGGCCAGAGCAGAAGGTTTCCGAATTGTCCTGTCCATGTGTATAGGGTATAAGCAGGCAGAGAAAAAATTAAGTTCTGAGTTTTGTGGAAAAAGAGGTTCAGCTGAGTATGACTCAGATCACAGCTGCAAATGTGTTGCTGGTCAAAGCACAGCAGGTTAGGCAGCATCTCAGGAATAGAGAATTCGACGTTTCGAGCATAAGCCCTTCATCAGGAATGCTGAAGATTTTTTACTATGACTCAGATCAGATAAGCACTTAGAGTTAACAATGCTGCAGGCAAGGGTAATGGGTTCACAAGGTGGAAAAGCATTCATTATGTAGAGCCATTTGACAAGATGATGTAGCATTCAGTATGTAATGTCAGTTAACAAGGTGAAAGTATTCATTACGTGAAGTCAATTATTCATTGTGGAACAGCAGGTGGCTTAATCTTTACTATTAACACTCGTTGATTGTAATGGCCACCCAATCAATATGTATCTTGCCTTATCTGGATGCTCCTCCCTGTAAAAAGACTAAAACGTTCATTGAGAAACTGCTGTTCCAGTGAAGACTTTGAACTCATGGCTCTGTGCGCATGGGCGATCATTCTCTCTCCCTCCAGTGCCTGGAATAAAGATGAAGGAGGTAAACTTACTCTGTCTCTGAGCGTTTTGCTTTGAGGAGGGGGGATGGGGGGTGGTGAGCAGGATGACATATGTAATCATGACTTAAAGTATTTGAAATGTCTCATACTACATGGCATGCATTTAAGGTGAGGGGGGAAACATTCAAAGGAAATGTGAGGGGCGTGCTTTTTTTTAAATGCACAAAGTGGTAAGAGTATGGAACACGCTACCATGAGTGGGGGCAGAAACGATCGGGGTTTAGATTAGATTCCCTACAGTGTGGAAAAGGGCCCTTCGGCCCAACCAGTCCACACTGACCCTCTAAAGAGTAACCCACCCAGACCCATTTCCTCTGACTAATGCACCTAGCACTATGGGCAATTTAGGATGGCCAATTCACCCTAACCTGCACATCTTTGGATTGTGGGAGGAAACCGGAGCACCCAGAGGAAACCCACGCAGACACGGGGAGAACGTGCAAACTCCACACAGGCAGTCGCCAGAGACTGGAATCAAACCTGGGACCCTGGTGCTGCGAGGCAGCAGTGCTAACCACTGAGCCACCATGCCACCCATAAAGGCCATTCTGCTTACTGAGTCTGCACCAGCCCACCAAACACCCTCTGGACTATGCACTCCCATCCTATCCCCGTAACCCGACATTTGCCTTGCCTAATCCACCGAACCTGCACATCTTTAGACACAGACGGTCACCCAAGGCTGAAATTGAACCTGGGCCCCAGGTGCTACGAGTCATACGGCACAAAACCAGACCCTTCGGTCCAACCAGTCCATGCTGACCGTAATCCCAAAGTGAACTAGTCCCACCTGCCTGCGCTTGGCCCATGTTCCTCCTAATCTTTCCTATCCGTGTCGTTATCTAAATGTCTTGTCAATGTCGTAACTGTACCCACATCCACAACTTCCTCTGGAAGTTCACCCCACATACAAACTACTCTGTAAAAAAAAAAAACACCCATCATGTCTTTCTAAATGTTTCTCCTCTCACCTTAAAAATACACCCCCCAGTCTTCAAATCCCCCACCTAGGGAAAGAAAAACACCTACCAAAGGTGTAGGTGTAGGAGACCGGAACTGAACCCAGGTCCCTGATGCCGTGAGGTAGAGGTAAACATTGAGCCATTTGAAATGCCTCTTGTCGATGTGCACACGGCTCATTGGAGCCTGTGAATCCTCGGCCACATTCAGAGCAGTTGAATGGCCGGTCTCCAGTGTGAACGCACTGATGTCTTTCCAGTTCAGATGGGTAATTGAATTCCTTAGCACAATCTCCACATTTCCACTCTATTCCGACTGCATTTATGCAGTGACAAGCCAGGTGATCAGCCGAAGCCTCATCCGCACACGTGCACTGTATCCATTCACTCTGTATGCTGCTAATTTCGACCACGTTCACAATCTGATGATAATTGATCTCCACGTGATATTGGTTTCAGCTTGCAGAGTGCAATCCTTCCTTTCAAATATACACAAAGTATCACAGAGGGGTCAAGCTGAATGAATCTGAATCTGGCAAGTTGTTAGTGCTAGCACTAGGAACAGGTAACCATAAAAGCTGCCTGATTGGTTCAGAAATCTGAGTGGTCTGCTACTGTCCTTCAGGGAAGGGAACCGCCTACCCAGTCTGGGCTTAAATAAGAAGCTAGGCAGCCTGGGAAGAAGCATAGAAAGCAAAACAGAGTGGGACTTAAGAACAGTGGTAAGGCCTGAGATGAATGGCAATGATTTAATGCATTGACAATTCACCCAGAACGTTGACAGAATTTTCCTAACTCGCAACCACCTGGAAGGACAGGGTCACAAATGTCCGGAAACACCAATCGGCTACAGGTGGCCCGACATGACAAATACTGCCCCGACTTGACTGACACTGAGAAATGGATGAGCAGAAACTCCCTTATTAAATATTGGGATAGTTAAGTAATTGTCTTCGGAGCCTAACATAAACTGCAGTCCCTTGCCATTGACCCCATGCCCATCATGCATAACTGTGGCCAAATATGTCACCCCAGGGTGCACTACATCATCACCGCCTATTTCCACTTCCGTAAGTATCAGAGTAAATTCTGAAAATGCAAGATAGGAAATGCCTGTGAAGGAAAATGAAGGCAGTAATTAGTACAGCACAGGAATGGGCCCTTTGACCCACAATGTTTTGCCAAACCTGACGTCAAATTTAACTAATCCCTTCTGTCTGCCCTTAGTCCATCCCTTGCATATTCATATGCTCATCTAAAGTTCCCATAACATGGGTGGCATGGTGGCATGTATTAGTCAGAGGGAAATGGGTCTGTGTGGGTTACTCTTCGGAGGGTCGGTGTGGTTGGGCCGAAGGGCCTGTTTCCACACTGTGTGTAGGGGAAGGGAATCTAATCTAATCTATGCACACTTGAGGGATTCTAAATAGCGAAGCACTTTGGAGACGTTGGCAGTTGGAGAGCAGTTTCGAGCATGAGGGTGGTGTTGGAGGATTTGTTTATCAAAGTGGGATTAAGGATGACCGATTTTAAAGGGGCCAGAGAGCGGATCATTAACACACCAGAGCATGTGGGGATTCTGTATGATTAGCCGTTTAATAGGATCAATGGAGGCAGACAAACTGACAGCTGAGAATGGGGTCAGAGCAGGTGCGAGGTTGGAGGAGACAGTGCAGAGAGACGGCCCTTTCAAAAGGAACTCACCGTGTGGCGCAGATCATCAAGACTTGACACATTAGATGGGTCACACGAAGCTGACTTTTATTTGAATTTATCCAGGATATTGACATATATAACTAAACTATGGTCTATTTACACGAGCAAAGAACATGGTTGTACCTTGGACTTGATTCGCAGCAAAATCCGTCCGTCACATTTTCTTGTGAACTTGCTGGTGTCTTAGCAGGTGGGCTGACTGAGTAAATCCCTTGCCACACTCGGGGCAGCTGAATGCTCGAACCCCACTGTGAATCCGTTGGTGTGTCTGCAGGTTACACAACTGAGTGTATCCCTTCCCACACTCCGAGCAGGTGAACGGTCTCTCCCCAGTGTGAAGCCGTTGGTGTATGGTCAGGTTGTACGACTTCTTGAATCCTGTCCCGCAGTGGGGG
This sequence comes from Hemiscyllium ocellatum, assembly GCF_020745735.1. Classification (NCBI taxonomy): domain Eukaryota; kingdom Metazoa; phylum Chordata; class Chondrichthyes; order Orectolobiformes; family Hemiscylliidae; genus Hemiscyllium; species Hemiscyllium ocellatum. Next base: position 3,985,524 of record NC_083427.1, read on the forward strand.
CATCTGAACGGCCTCTCATCGGTGTGAGCACGTTGATGGGACATGAGGTCCCAGGACCTTTTGAAGCACTTCCCGCAGTCTGGACACCCGAAAGGTCTCTCGTCGGTGTGAACCTGCTGGTGCTGCAGTAGGTTGGACAACTGGTTGAATCCCTTCCAACATTCAGAACAGGTGAACGGCCTTTCCCCAGTGTGACTGCGCCGATGTCGTTCCAGGTCCGAGGGTGAGGTGAATGCCTTTCCACAGTCCCCACACTTCCACGGTTTCTCCCCAGTGTGACTGAGCTTGTGTCTCGACAGGCCAGAGGAATGGCTAAAGACTCGTCCACACGCAGAACACGTGTACGGTTTCTCTCTGCATCGAACGGTGCTCTTTGCTTCCATGTTCTGAATCCAAAGACATTCCGGTCCTGCTGTGACATGGGATTTCACATGTCAGGTTTCTGACTGCAAATCCTCCCTTTCAAACACCCTAGTCAATTGAGTTAAAACAGAAAAAATAGGAGTGAGAGAGAAACTTGTAGAAATGAATTGAGAGGATCTGGTCATTTGTGAAACGATGAATACAAAAACGATTATGAAAGCTGCGAGATTGCTGAGCCAGTTGAGATTCCATGACAATGTCTTTCCAGTCCAAAGATGTGCATGTTAGGTGGAGTAGCCATGGCAAATGCAGGGTTACATGGTGGGATGGTCTTCGGAGGGTTGGTGTACACTTGGTGGGGCAAATGGCCTGCTTCCATGCTGTAGATTCTATGATTTGGGGAAAGGAACTATCTTCCTTATCTGGACCTACAGAAGACTCAGGCCTCAATGAAAAGCAAGAAAGTGTGTGTGTGTGTGTGTGTGTGTGTGTGTGTGTGCAGTCAAAGAGGAGTGTCCGCAATGGAATGTCTCCACTTCTGTAATATCAGCAAAACTGCATTAGTCTCAGCCAAATTTGGTTTTGCAACTCTAATCCTTTCAGCTGTTAACTCTACTTGACAGTGCTGACACGTTTTCCTGGCTGGCCTATCATATTCCACATCTATAATCTTCAGATCATTCAGAACTGTCTCTTTTCTCAAGGCATGACCCTTCCACAGTCACCACTCTGCCCAGCGACCTCCAAAGATTCCACGTTCAGGAGCACCTCAAATTGTAAATTCACCTCCTTATTTCCCAAGACCAATGCAGTTTTTCTCGGTCTGCGTCCAAGTATTGAAAATCTTGTCCTACAGACAGAACAGACCTTAACCTTTCCATGCTTAAAGGCTGGTGTATTCAGCTTTTGATTGATTAATTGAGTGACTGTCAGGTATTTATATTATGAGAAAGTGAGGACTGCAGATGCTGGAGGTCAGAGTCGAGAGTGTGTTGCTGAGAAAGCACAGCAAGTCAGGCAGCATCAGAGGAGCAGGAGAATAGATGTTTCAGGCATAAGCCCTTCATCAGGAATGAGAGATAAATGGGAGGAGGGGCTAATGTGTTCGGGGGGGGAGGTGGCTGAGAAAGCGAGAGGTTGATGAAGGAGAAGGTGATAGGTCAGAGGGGGAGTGATGATAACGGGACTGGGATAATGTGAGGGGAGAAGAGATGAGGAAGCTGTTGAAATTCATTTATCCTGTGTGATTTCAAGGTCCCAAGGCAGAATATGAGGCATTACATAGAACATAGAACATAGAAGGATACAGCGTAGTACAGGCCCTTCGGCCCTCGATGTTGCGCCGACCGAATCCTACCTAACCTATACTAGCCCAATAACTTCCAAATGCCTATCCAATGCCCGCTTAAATGACCATAAAGAAGGAGAGTTCACCACTGATACGGGCAGGGCATTCCATGAACTCACAACCCGCTGTGTGAAGAATCTACCCCTAACATCTGTCCTATACCTACCACCTCTTAATTTAAAGCTATGTCCCCTAGTAACACCTGACTCCATTAGCGGTAAAAGGTTCTTAGTATCTACCCTATCTAAACCCCTAATCATCTTATACACTTCTATCAGATCTCCCCTAAACCTTCTCTTCTCCAATGAGAACAGCCCCAAGTGCCTCAGCCTTTCCTCATAAGATTTTCCTACCATTCCAGGCAACATCCTGGTAAACCTCCTCTGCACTCGTTCTAAAGCTTCCACATCCTTCCTATAGTATGGCGACCAAAACTGCACACAATACTCCAGATGAGGCCTCACCAGAGTCTTATACAACTGCAACATGACCTCAGGACTCCGGAACTCAATTCCTCTGCCAATAAAGCCCAGTACACCATATGCCTTCCTCACAGCACTATTTACCTGGGTGGCAACTTTCAGAGATCTGTGTACATGGACACCAAGATCCCTCTGCTCATCCACACTACCAAGTAGCCTACCATTAGCCCAGTAATCCATCATCTTGTTATTCCTACCAAAGTGAACGACTTCGCACTTAGCTACATTGAATTCCATTTGCCACATTTCCGCCCAGCTCTGCAACTTATCTATATCCCGCTGTAACCTACCACTTCCTTCCTCACTATCCACAACTCCACCGACTTTTGTGTCATCCGCAAACTTGCTTACCCAGCTTTCAAGTCCTTCCTCTAGATCATTTATAAAGATAACAAAAAGCAATGGTCCCAAAACAGATCCTTGTGGTACACCGCTAGTAACTGCGCTCCAAGATGAACATAATCCATCAACTACTACCCTCTGTCTCCTTCCAGCCAGCCAATTCCTAATCCAAACCTCTAATGTATCCTCAATGCCATACCTCCGTAGTTTTAGCATTAGCCTACCATGGGGAACCTTATCGAACGCCTTACTAAAATCCATATACACAACATCTACTGCTTTACCCTCGTCCACTTCCTTAGTCACCTTCTCAAAGAACTCAATAAGGTTTGTGAGGCACGACCTGCCCTTCACAAAACCATGCTGGCTATCCCTGATCACGTTATTCCTACCCAGATGTTCATAAATCTTATCCCTTACCATTCTCTCTAAGACTTTGCCCACCACTGAAGTCAGACTCACTGGCCTATAGTTACTAGGGCTATCCCTACTCCCTTTCTTGAACAATGGGACCACATTCGCTATCCTCCAGTCCTCTGGTACTATTCCCGTTGACAATGACGACATAAAAATCCAGGCCAATGGCTCTGCTATCTCCTCCCTAGCTTCCCATAGGATCCTGGGGTAAATGCCATCAGGCCCAGGAGACTTATCTATATTCATCCTTTCCAATATTCCCAAAACCTCTTCCCTGCATATTTCCAGGGCATCCATTCTAATTATTTGTGATTCCATATTCACATCAGCAACAGTGTCCTGTTCCTGAGTGAATACTGATGAAAAGTACTGATTTAATGTCTCTCCAATCTCCTCCGCCTCCACACACAACTTCCCACTACTATCCTTGACTGGACCGATACCTACCCTAGTCATCCTTTTATTCTTGACATACCTATAGAAAGCCTTTGGGTTTCTTCTGTCCAGGGGTCAGGTGATAACAGTTTGACAGTGGAGGAGGCCCAGGATCTGCATGTCCTTGATGAAGTGGGAGAGGAGCTAATCTGTTCAGCCATGGAGCGGTGGGGTTGGTGGGTGCGGGTGTCCCAGAGATATTCTCTCAAACGATCTGCAAGAAGGCGTCATGTCTCCCTGAAGTTGAGGAGACCACATTGGGTGCAATGGATGCAGTAGATGACAGTGATAGAGGTACAGCCCCCCTCCCATTTATCTCTCATTTCTGATGAAGGGCTTATGCCTGAAACGTCGATTCTCCTGCTCCTTGGATACTCCCCTGCCCTGCTGTGTTTTCCCAGATATTTCCATTATGTTTGTCTTTGAGTTTAGCACCTGCAAATACTCCTAATTTAGTATCCTGCAAAGGAATTAGCAAAACAATCCTTCACTGTCGGTTCCTGATAGAAATCTAGAAGTAATAAACATTTCTCTTGGTATGAGTTGTTCAGTTTAAATCCTCCCTACTACAGTAATGGAATGCCACACAGCACCTTGCCCCCTATAAAGATGGCGTCCACGCATGCGTGTCGGGACATACTGCCACGCAGAAAGATGTCGGCGCCAACTCGGGGCCCTACGACCATTTGAGGCCCACGGCCATTTCCCCATTTGCCAGGAAGACAAGATCGGGAGATCCTAATCGGGCCTGGCAGCCGACATCGGGTTTTTATGAAACTTCCCAGTACACATTGACGCCATTTGTCTTCCCCACCCCCACGCCACCTGCCACTGTTTGTGTTCCTTTACCGTCTCCGCAACCTCGCGCACTGGGCCATCACTTCACTCAGGGCGACACTGCGTCTGCGCAGATCGTCACCGTCCGTCGGGATGGGTCACGTGGGCGGTGGCTTGGCCCGCCCCTCATTCACTCCGATTGGTTCGAGCCGCTCGGCTCCGCCCACTCCCTCGATTGACCCGCAGCGTCCGCCAATCAGCCATTGTCTCATTGTGACGCGAGAGGCAGGTTCCGCCTCCTCTGAGGGTGTGATAGAGGAAGGGTCCAGAAGGTGAGGGAGTCCACAGGAGATGACAGAGAGTGATAATAACCACTTGAGGCAATCTGGTGAGGATTGGTAGATGGGGTTCAATGTAGATAAACGTGAGGTGCTGCAATTTTGGAAAGGCATATCAGGGCAGGGCTCATACACTTAACGGTAAGGAACTGGGGAGTGTTGCAGAACAAAGATACCTTGGAGTGCAAGTTCATACTTCATTGCAAGTGGCGTTGCAGGCAGGTAGGATAGTGAAGAAAGCACTTGGCATGTTTCCTTTATCTGGCAGGATGTGGGGATTGAACTGGGGTGGATAAAGTTTTTAAAACTCTCAACCACCATGTTATAGTCCCAGCAGGTGTATTTGGAAGTACAAGCCTTCAGAACAGTGCTCCAAAAGCTTGTACTTCCAAATAAACCTATTGGACTATAACCTGGCGTTGTGATTTTCAACTTTATCTGTCAGAGCACTGAGTGTAGGAGTTGGGAAGTCATATTGGCTAAGGCACTTTTGGAATATTGCGTGCAATTCTGGTCTCCCGCCTATAGGTGGGATGTTGTGAAACTTGCAAACATCTTCTGAATCCTTTCAAGGATGTTGCCAATGTTGGAGGGTTTCAGCTATAGGGGAGAGGCTGAATAGGCAGGTGCTGTTTTCCCTGGAGGCTGAGCGGTGACCTTATAGAGGTTTATAAAATCATGGGGGGGAGGACATAGATAGCCAAGGTCTTTTTCTCTGGGGTGGGGAGGTCCAGAACTAAAGGGCATAGGTTTAGGGTGAGATGGGAAAGATTTAAAAGGATCCTAACGGGGCAACTTTTTCACGTTGAGGGTGGTGCCTGTATGGAATGAGCTGCCAGCGGAAGTGGTGGAGACTGGTACGATTGCAGAATTTAAAAGGCATCTGGTTGAGTATATGAATAGGAAGGGTTTAGTGGGATATGGGTCAAATGCTGGCAAATGGGATGAGATTAGTTGAGGATATCTGGTCAGCATGGATGCATTGGATCAAAGGTTCTGTTTCCATGCTGTATATCTCTGACTCTAAATGGCAACTTGAAATCAATGCATTCCTTGACCAAAAGCCCATGTAGGACATTGATGGGAGAGTGGGACTGGTGCAAGAAAGAGTAATGGCAATGGAGTTCGAATGATCTCTGCATTTGGGTGGGAGTAGATGAACGTGAGAGGCTGGTGAGGAATGTGTTAGAAATGTTCAGTCTAACGGTAAGAGACAAAAAAAACCTGCAGATGCTGGAATCCAAAGTAGACAGGCAGAAGGCTGAAAGAACACAGCAAACCAGGCAGCTCAGGAGGTGCAGAAGTTGACATTCCAGGTGTAACCCTTCTTTAAGTTTCTTAAGTATAAATAAGAGCTTCAACAGCAGATGAGGTGGGCTTGGGGATCAGAATGGTGAAGCTGAACAGATTGAAATACCTGGTTCTGCGGATCCGAAACGTAAACTCTGATTTCTCTCCACTGATGCTGCCTGACCTGCAGAGCTTTTCCAGCAATTTCTGTCTCTGTTTGTGATTTCCAGCATCTGTGGTTCTTTCTGTTTCCACATTTTGAACCATACAGCATTCGGGATGGTGTGGTAATGTTATCAGAACTCGTCAAAGATGATACCGAGATTGTGAAGTGTGTAGTTCAGCCTCGGACAAGTCCCAGGTAGATGGGGGGGACTCGGTTTGTGTTGAACTAAACTTATAAGGGTGACTGTTGGAGGCCATTTCTGTTCATTCAGGCCTGGATGTGCGATAAGCTGTTTGATAATTGAAGGGGGTGGGGTGGGGGGGTTATTAGCAGCTTCTGGAGAAAGGCGTGAGTTCAGGTTGACACCAGGAGAGAGGGAAATTGCAGAGACAGTTTTGTCCAGGGGAAGACATGCAAGCAGCAGAGGCAAATTGACTCACTGTTGGTAACAAGGAAGCTCCATAAGCTGTTCTACTTGTTGGCGGTGAGGATGGCAGAGACAGTGAGAGGGGGAGCCCTTCTAAAGTAACTAACCCGGTGTTAGTGCTGTTTAAAAAAAAACTCAACACATACACGCGCACTCTGGTTAACACAAAGCTGATTTATTTCATTTATAACCAGAATATAAACTGGGCTGGAGTTTATGAACATGGTTGAACCTCATTGAACATGGTTGAGTCTTGGATGAGATTAACAGCAAAATCCAGTCACTGCAGTTAATAGCGAAGGGGCTGGTGTCTCCTTATGTGGGATGGCTGACTGAACCCTTCTCTCACTTAGAGCAAGTGAATGGCCTCTCCTCGCTGTGAGTTCATTCGTGCAAAAACTATGGGCCCTGACTGAAGACTTGCACTCCGGTAGGTGCTCCTCTGGCCTAGCTCTTTCAGGACAGTTACAACACTCTTATCTACCCAACAATGTGGAAAATTGCCCAGCTACGTCCTGCACACAAAGAAACGGACAGATCCAGTCAGTCGACTCTTGATAATCAGTAAAGTGACGGAAGGTGTCATCGACAGCTCCATCAAACAGTACCTGCTCAGTGACACCCAGTTTGGGTTCTGCCAGGGCCACTCAGCTCCTGACCTCATCACAGCCTTGGTTCAAACATGGAAAAAAGGACTGAATTCCAGAGGGAAGGGTAAGAGTGACAGCCCATGGCATCAAGGCTGCATTCGACCAGACCTGGCATCAAGGAACCCAAGAGAAACTGGAATCAATGGGTATGACAGGGCAAACTCTCTGGTTGGACTTGTGCCTGCCCCCATAGGAAGATGGTTGTGGTTGTTGGAGGTCAGCCATCTTAGTTTCAGGACATCTCTGCAGGAGTTCCTCAGGGTTGTGTCCTAGGTCCAACTATCTTCGACTGCTTCATCAATGACCTTCACCGCATCATAAAGTCAGAGTGGGTGTTTGCTGATGATTAATTGTACAATGTCAGCACCATTTGTGACTCCTTGGATAGTGGAACACTCTATGTTCAAATGTGACAAGATCTGAACAAAATCCAGACTTGGGCTGACAAGTGGCAAGTAACATTCGTGCCACAAAAATGCCAGATAACGACTCTCTCTAATAACAGACAATCTGACCAATGACTCTTGACATTCAATGGTGTTACCATCAAGGGCTGTACTGGGACTCATCTACTGAGATACTATGGGCTGAGGTTAGAAACAGGAGAGGAGCGATCACCCTGTTGGGAGTTTTCTATAGGCCTCCGAATTGTTCCAGGGATGTAGATTGCAAAATGATTCTCAAAAAGAGTGAGAGTAACAGGGTAGTTGTTATGGGGAACTTTAACTTGGCTAATATTGACTGGAAATGCTATTGTTTGAGTATTTAAGGTGGGTCAGTTTTTGTCCAATGTGTGCAGCAGGGTTTCCTGACACAGTATGTAGACAGGCCAACAAGGGGCGAGGCCACATTAGATTTGGTACTGGGTAATGAACCCGGTCAGGTGTTAGATTTGGAGGTAGGTGAGCACTTTGGTGATAGTGACCACATTTCGGTTACGGTTACTTGAGCGATGGAAGGACACAGGTATATACCGCAGGGCAAGAGTTATAGCTGGGGGAAAGGCAATTATGATGTGATTAGGCAAGACTTGGGGGTGCATAAGATGGGGAAGGAAACTGCAGGGGATGGACACAGTTGAAATGTGGAGCTTATTCAAGGAACAGCCACTGCGGGTCCTTGTTAAGTACGTACCTTGCAGGCAGGGACGAAGTGGTCAAGCAATGATACCGAGGTTTACTAACCAAGATGAATCTCTTGTCAAGAGGAAGAAGGAGGCTTATGAAAAGATGAGACGTAAAGGCTCAGTTAGGCCACTTGGGAGTTAAACGTTAGCCAGGAAGGACCTAAAGAGAGAGCTAAGAAGAGCAAGGAAGGGACGTGAGAAGTCTTTGGTAGGTAGGGTCAAAGAAAACCCTAAAACTTTCTATAGGTATGTCAGGAATAATAAAATGACAAAGAGTAAGATTAGTGTCTGCCAAGGACAGTAGTGGGAAGTTGAGTGGAGTCCAAGAAGATAGGAGAGGCGCTAGGTCAATGTCTTTTTCCAGTGTGAATACTGATTTAAAAATAATGTTGTTGAGGAGAATATTGAAATACAGGCTATTGCATTAGATGGGAATGAGGTTCATAGGAGGAGGTGCTAGCATTTCTGGAACATATGAAAATAAATAAGTCCCCTGAGCCAGATGGGATTTATCCTGGGATTCCCTGGGAAGCCAGGGAGGAGATTGCAGAGCCTTTGGCTTTGATCTTTGTGTCGTCATTGTCTACAGGAATAGTGCCAGAAGACTGAAGGATAATAAATGCTGTTCCCTTATTTAAGGAGAGTAGTGGTAACTATAGACCAGTGAGTCTTTCTTTGGTTGTGGGTAAAGTGTTGGAAAGGATTACAAGAGAGAGGATTTACAATCATCGAGAGAGGAATAACTTGATGAGGGATAGTCAACCCTGTTTTGTGAAGGGTAGGTCTTGCCTCACAAACCTTTTATTGAGTTCTTTTGAGATGGTGACCAAAAAGGTGGATGAGGGTAAAGCAGTCGATGTGGTGTATGCGGATTTCAGAAAGGCGTTTGATAGGTTCCCCACGGTAGGCTATCGCAGAAAATATGGAGATATTGGATTGAGGGTGATTTAGCGGTTTGGATTAGAAATTGGCAAGCTGTAAGAAGACAAAGGGTTGTGGTTGACAGGAAATGTTCATCATGGAGTTAAATTATGAGTGGTGTACCGCAAGGATCTGTTTTGGGGCCAGTGCTGTTTGTCGTTTTTATAAATGATCTGGATGAGGGTGTAGAAAGATGAGATAGTAAAGTTGTGGATGACACAAAGGTCTGTGCAGTTGTGGCCAGTGGAAGGATGTTGCAGGTGTCAGAGGGACATAGGTAAGCTGCAGAGCTGGGCTGAGAGGTGGCAAATGGAGTTTAATGCGGAAAAGTGTGAGGTGATTCACTTTGGAAGGAGTAACAGGAATACAGAGTACTGGGCTAATGGTAAGATTCTTGGTAGTGTAGATGAGCAGAGACATCAGTGTCCACGTGCGTAGATCCCTGAAAGTTGCCACCCAGGTCGGTAGGGTTGTTAAGAAAGTGTACCGTGTGTTAGCTTTTATTGGTAGGGGGATTGAGTTTCAGAGCCACGAGGTCAAGTTGCAGCTGTACAAAACTCTGGTGTGGCCACACTTGTGTACGGTTCTGGTCGCCCCATTACAGGAAGGATGTGGAAGCTTTGGAAAAGGTGCAGAGGAGATTTACCAGGATGTTGCCTGGTATGGAAGGTCTTATGAGGAAAGGCTGAGGTATTGAGGCTGTTTTCATGAGAGTAGAAGGTTAAGAATTAATTAATAGATGCATACAAGATGATCAGAGGATTAGATAGGGTGGACAGTGTCAGCCTTTTTCCTTGGATGGTGATGGCTTGCATGAGGGGACATAGCTTTAAATTGAGGGGTGATAGACACAGGACAGATGTCAGAGGTAGTGTCTTTACTCAGGGAGTAGTAGGGGCATGGAACACCCTGCCTGCAACAGTAATAGACTCGCCAACTTTAAGGGCATTTAAGTGGTCATTGGATAAACATATGGATGAGACTGGAATAGTGTAGGTTAGATGGGCTTCAGATCGATTTCACAGGTCGGTGCAACTTGGAGGGCCAAAGGTCCTGTACTGCGCTGTATTGTTCTGTGTTCTATGTTCAATCCCCCCTTATCAACATTCCTGGAGAGTGGGGGGAGTTACCATTGAGCAGAAACTCCAGTGAACTCGCCACATAAAGGCAGTGGCTAAAAGAGCAGGTCAGAGGCTAGGAACATTGTAACTCACCACCTAACTCCCCAAAGCCTGCTGATCATTCCCAAGGCACAAGTCAGGAGCGTGATGGAATACTCCACCGTTGCCTGGATGGGTACAGCTCCAACAACACTCAAGAGGTATGACACCATCCAGGACAAATCAGCCTGCTGGATTGACACATCCACTCCTTCTACCACCAATGCTCAGTAACAGCACTGTCTAGTATTTACAGGTGCACTGCAGAAATTTACCAAAGATCCTCAGATAGCATCTTGCAGACGCACGGCCACTTGCATCTAGAAGGACAAGGGAAAGATGACACATGGGAACACCACCCCCTGCAAGTTCCCAACCAAGCCACTCACCATCCTGACTTAAAAATATATCACTGTTCCTTCATGGTCACTGGGTCAAAATCCTGGAATTCCCTTTCCCAGGGCATTTAGGGTCATCCTACAGCACATGGACGACAGTGGTTCAAGAAGGAAGCTCACCATCCCCTAACTAGGGCAATGAGAGGTGGGCAATAAACTCTGTCCAGCCAGCTATGCCCATGTCTCATGAGTAAATTAGAAAATTATCTCAGCAAACTGGATGACCGAGTGAGGGAATTCTCTCCCACACTCAGCAAGAGTATAGTTTCGCTTTAGTGAACTCGCTGGTGTCCAGTGAACTGGGATAATGCCCTGAACCCAGTCTTGCAGTGAGAGCATCTGAACGGTCTGTACCCAGGGATCTCACTGGTATGTGAGCGGGCTGGATGATTGGGTGAATCCATTTCCACGCTCCGAGCAGGTGAAAGTCCACTTCCTGGAGTGAATGCAGTGGGGTGCAGTGAGCTGGAATGGCAACATGAACGGACTCTTGTTGATGGGACACCAAGTCCCCGGAATATTTATTGTAATTCCAGCAATGTGGGCGTTTAAAAGGTCTCTTCCCGATAGAAATTCTCTGGTGTCTCAGCAGGTTGGATGACTCAACAAAGCCCTCCCCACAGAGAGAGCAGAGGAATGGTCTTTCCCCGATGTGAACTGACTGGTGCTTATGAAGGTGGTGAAGTTGATGTAGTTTGTGTGGACTTCAGTGAAGCTTTTGATCGGGATTTGCATGGGACATTGGTTAAGTCAGTAAGAGCTCTTGGGATCAAGGGAAAATTGGATTCAGAATTGGCTTAGAGGGTGTAAGCAGAGGGTGATGATTGAAGGGTATTATGATTGGAAGCCTTTGTCCAGTGGTGAAACAAAGGGTTCTGTGCTCGGTCCCTTGCTATTCGCAATATACATTTAAAGGCAGCAGGTGCAAAGTTCCTTTAAAGTGGTGTCACTGGTAGACATGGTGGTGAAGAAGGCATTAGGCACATTTGCCCCTATTGGTCAGTGTATTGAGAACAGAAGTTGAAATGACATGCTCAACTGTACAAGCCACTGGTAAAGCCATATTTGGTTTACTGCATACAGTTCTGGTCACCATGCTTATGGGAAGGATGTTCTTAAACTGGAAAAGGTGAAAAAAAACGATTTACAACAATATTAATAAATCTGGAAGTTTTGAGTTATAAGGAGAGGCTGAGTAGCCTGGGACATTTTTCACTAGAGCTTAGGAGGCTGAGGGATGACCTTTATTGAGATTTATAAAATCATGAGGGGTGTAGATAAGGTCTTTTCCCAAAGATTGGGGAGTCAAAAACTGCAGGGCATAGGTTGAAGGTGAGAGGGTAAAGATTTAAAAGGGATCTGCTGGGCAACACTCATTTATCACACAAAGGGTGGTGTGTGTATGGAATAAGCTGCTAGAGGAAGTTTTCAAGGTATTTGGCCGGGTTCACGGATAGCAAAGGTTTCGAGCAATACGTGTCAATTGCAAGTAAATAGGACCAGTTCAGTTTAGGAAGCCTTGTCAGTGTGGACAAATTGGATCAAAGAGCCTGTTTGCATGTTGTATGACTTTTAAAGATCTAAACACGAATGTCAGATGATACAGAGAGGCTAATCAGATGGGTTGAACAGTGGCAAATGGACTTCCCCCTCTCCCCCTTAAAGCGTGAGGTGTTGTATTTTGAGATGACTAACAAGGCATTGAATAGGACCCCAGGTACGACACAGGATCAGAGGAACCTTGTTGTGCGGGTACAAAGATCTTTGAAGACGGGTACGCGATTTTGTTCAGAAGGCATTTGGGATACTTGCCTTTATCAGTCAGGGCATTGAGTACCTGAAGGGCTAAGCCAGAAATGCCAACTCTCTTGCTCCTCAGATGCTGCCTGAGCTGCTGTGCTTTTCTTCTTCCCCATCTCCACGCTGGATCGACCTTGAATGTGTGAGCAAGGAGGTTGTGATTGAGCTATTCAGTTAGTTCGGCCTCAGCTGGAAATACCGCGCCCGGTTCTGGTCGCCACACCAGGGGAAGGATGTATTTAAAAACAGGAGATTCGTTAGGGTGTTACCTGGGCCTGGAGCAATTCAGAGAGCATGGGTAAAAAGTGAGGTCTGCAGATGCTGGAGATCAGAGCTGAAAATGTGTTGCTGGTTAAAGCGCAGCAGGTCAGGCAGCATCCAACAGGAAATTCGACGTTTCGGGCCAGAGCCCTTCATCAGAGAGCATGGGTAGCCTGGGATTGTTTACCTTCGAGCACGCAAGGCTGAGGAGGGGGATGAGAAGAGGTGGACGGGTTGCATAGATTCAAAAACACACCGAAAATGCATTGCATACCCAATGCAACCTCCATCTGCCAAGTTTGACCCACCCAAAGTTCCATCTCAGTCAACTAGTCCTGCCCCCGTTTACTCCCATTGGTTGGAGGACCATCCGCTCGCGATAGGTCTTCCAGCCCCGCCCCTCATTCACTCCTACTGGATGGAGGACCATCCGCGCCCACTACAACACCGCCCGTTCGCTCCCATTGGTTGGGGGACCAGCCGCAACGGCACAGTCCTCCAGGTCCGCCCCGCTCACTCCCATTGGTTGGAGGACCATCCGCATCCACTCGGTCCTCCAGGCCCGCCCCATTCACTCCCATTGGCTACCCTCCTCTCCGAATTGTTTGTTTCTAGTCTCTCAGCTGAGCTGACATCATCTCCCGCCACAAGGGATGAGAGGAGGGTTCAGATTTAGGCTTTTTATTATCACACGTACTCCAGGACAGAAACACAAGTGAAAAGTGTTACAGCGACTAGATTAGGTTAGGTTATCTACAGTGTGGAAACAGGCCGTTCGGCCCAAAGGGTTTACACTGACCCTCCGAAGAGTAACCCACCCAGTCCCATTTCCCTCTGACTAATGCACCTCACATTATGGGCAACTTAGCATGGCCAATTCTCCCTAACCTGCACATCGAGTCATTTGAGATGTACGGAATGGAAACAGACCCGTCCATGCCGACCAGATATCCCAACCCAATCTAGTCCCACCTGCCAGCACCCGGCCCATATCCCTCCAAACCCTTCCTATTCATATACCCATCCAGATGCCTCTTAAATATTGCAATTGTACCAGCCTCCACCACTTCCTCTGGCAGCTCATTCCATACACACACCACCTTCTGTGTGAAAACGTTGCCCCTTAGGTCTCTTTTATATCTTTCCCCTCTCACCCTAAACCTATGCCCTCTAGTTCTGGACTCCCCCATCCCAGGGGAGAGACTTTGTCTATTTATCCGATCCATGCCCCTCATGATGTTATAAGCCTCTATAACGTCACCCCTAAGCCTCCGACGCTTCAGGGAAAACTGTCCCAGCCTATTTCAACCTCTCCCTATAGCTCAAATCCTCCAACCCTGGCAACATCCTTGTAAGGCAGAAGTGGGTACTGCAGATGCTGGAGTTTAGAGTGGTGGGGAAAAGCACAGCAGGTCAGGCAGCATACGAGGAGCAGGAAAAATCAATGTTTTGGGCAAAAGCCCTTCATCAGTCCTGACATCCTTGTAAATATTTTCTGAACACTTTCAAGTTTCACATCATTCTTCCAATAGGAAGGAGACCAGAATTGCACGCAATATTCCAAAAGTGGCCTAACCAATATCCTGTACAGCCGCAACATGACCTCCCAACTCCTGTACTCAATACTCTGATCAATAAAGGACAGTATAACCAGACAGCTTATGCACAATTGCTGCCCTTTGTGTAACTTTCTAAAGCTCTATGCAAATGCAGTTCAATTGAACAATCATTCTGTCCGTGTAACTGGTTAAAGCTCTTTCCACATTCAGTTAACTGGAACTCTCTCACTCAGCTGTGTCTGTGTCTCGGTCCTTTTCCGGTCTGATGACAAACATACTAACTATACCTCTTATAATCACATCAAAATCATTACTAGTCCAGAGATATTACCACAATCCCACCATAATCTAATTTTTAAAAATTTTATTAGATTCTCCTACAGTGTGGAAACAGGCCCTTTGGCCCAACAAGTCCACACAAATCCTCCGAAGGGTAAACCATCCAGACCCATTTCTCTCTGAATAATGCACCTGACACGATGGGGCAATTTAGCATGGCCAATTCACCTGACCTGCACACCTTTGGACTGTGGGAGGAAACCGGAGCACCTAGAGGGGACCCACACAGACACGAGGAGAATGTGCAAACTCCACACAGACAGTTGCCCCGAGCTGGAATGGAACCCGGGTCCCCGGTGCTGTGAGGCAGCAGTACTAACCACTGAGCCACCGTAGTGGAAACATCTTCTCCACATCTACTTTATCCAGGCCTCTCAGCGCTCTAAGTTTCATTCAAACCAATTCATCTCCTTAGTCAAGGGTAAGTAGAGAGTAATGGGAAATGGGTTGGGGTGGGATACTGCTAGGACGGGCTACCGTCCCCGTGTTCGTTTGAAGGAGAGAAACACTGGATCTGATTCAAAATATAAGCTGTTTACTGAGAGAGAGCCGTACACAAAATACAGTGAGGTGTTTTCAGATCACTGGAGAAGGCGCCTTCTGAAATCTTTCCAAAACCCCTGCTTGATATATTGTTCGCTAAGCTAACGCTACGTAATCACTCACACACGTGATCTCTCACAGACAAAGGCCTCCTGTGAACAGGCCTCGGCCTTGGCAGGTATCCACGAGATGGTCTGTCTCGTAAACAAGGTCTCCGAGTAAAGGCTGCCATTGTATTGGTCTGACCTTGGTAGTCCAGCTGCACAGGCAGTTTCGGTAAACAGTCCAAACAACAGCTCCGCAGCGCCCCCCGATTTCCCAAGCAGCAACTACAGTTCTACCCTCCCTAGGCCTATTAGATATACATCCCAACAGATACTCTTCGGAGAGGTCGGTATGGATTTGTTGGGCCGAAGGGCCTGTTTCCACAGTGGAGGGATTCTATGAGAATACCCCACTCCGCTAGGCGACAATGGAAATTAGATTTTAGACTTGGGTTTTATTTGTCTGTCTGCTCAAATACTCGGTCCTAGATGTATAGTGGAAAGTGTACAATGGCGCCATCTTGGGGACAAAGTACCCAGGTACAAAATCTTAGTCAAAGTTAAAAATCACACAACACTAGGCTATATTCTGGATTAGTGGTGCTGGAAAAGCACAGCAGTTCAGGCAGCATCCAAGGAGCAGGAAAATAGACATTTCGGGCAAAAGCCCTTAGGTCTCTTTTATATCTTTCCGCTCCCACCCTAAACCTATGGCCCCGCCCCCAGGGAAAAGACTTTGCCTATTTACCCTATCCATGCCCCTCATAATTTTGTAAACCTCCATAAGGTCACCCCTCAGCCTCTGCCGTTCCAGGGTAAACAGCCCCAGCCTGTTCAGCCTCTCCCTATTGTAAATCTTCTTCAGGAATGGAGGTGGGGGTGCCCTGATGAAGGGCTCTTGCCCGAAACGGCGATTTTCCCTGCTCCTCGGATGCTGCCTGAACTGCTGTGCTTTTCCAGCACCACTAATTGCAGAATCTGGTTTCCAGCATCTGCAGTCATTGTTTTTACCTAACACTAGGCTATAGTCCAACAGGTTTAATTGGAAGCACTAGCTTTCGGAGCGCTGCTCCTGTTGGACTGTAACCTGATGTGGTGTGATTTTTAACTTTGTCCACCACAGTCCTATAGCTGCTCCTCCAAATCATACAGACTTCCTAAGCCACGGGCCTGCAGACACTAGAGCCAGGCCTTCCCTAAGAGGTCTCTCTCTCTCCTCTGCGTTTGGGTAAACTATCACCCGCACTGGGCTAAGACCCACTTGTGCTTGCCGGCTGCCTTCACCAAGGACCGCCTCCATCGGGTAAGTCAGGCTTTGCCACCATCGTTCACGACTGGCTGCTGCCTTGCCGCCTGTACCCACCTATCACC
This sequence comes from Hemiscyllium ocellatum, assembly GCF_020745735.1. Lineage (NCBI taxonomy): Eukaryota > Metazoa > Chordata > Chondrichthyes > Orectolobiformes > Hemiscylliidae > Hemiscyllium > Hemiscyllium ocellatum. The sequence goes on from NC_083427.1 coordinate 4,002,081, forward strand.
AGCTCGCCACCCCTCACCCCTCCCACAACCCTAACCCCCATCCCTCTATCTGCAACACCACCCCAACCCCCCTCCCCTTACCCCACCTCCATTCCAGAAGAAGACTTACAATAGGGAGAGGCTGAACAGGCTGGGGCTGTTTTCCCTGGAGCGTCGGAGGCTGAGGGGTGACCTTGTAGAGGCTTACAAATCATGAGGGGCATGGATACAGTAAATAGACAAAGTCTTTTCCCTGGGGTTGGGGAGTTCAGAACTAGAGGGCATAGGTTTAGGGTGAGAGAGGAAAGTTATAAAAGAGACCTAAGGGGCAAGCTTTTTCACACAGAGGGTGGTACGTGTATTGAATGATCTACCAGAGGATGTGGTGGAGGCTGGTACAATTGCAACATTTAAGAGGCATTTGGATGGGTATATGAATAGGAAGGGTTTGGAGGGATATGGGCCGGGTGCTGGCAGGTGGGACTAGATCGGGTTGGCATATCTGGTCTGCCTGGACGGGTTGGACCGAGGGGTTTCCGTGCTGTACATCTCTATGACTCTATACTGACAACATCCCCACCTCCCTGATGCTGCCTGGCTTGCTGTGCTCTGCTGGAGTAGTTTGGATTCAAGCAGCTGCAGCTTTGTCTTGTCCCTCCGGCCATCCGGCCTCACGCCGGGCCCTCTCTGCTGCCGCGGCCTGGTGCTGCGGTGTCCCACTCTGGTACCGACGAAGCAGCGATGCTACCAAGAGACATGGCCATCCTCGACTTGTCCCACAGTCCAGTCGAGAAGGTTAAGAAACGACCCTTTCCCTCAGCGCCAAGGAGGGATTTCGGATAACAAGAAGCGGAAATTGCTGGAAAAGCTCAGTTCTGAGGAAGGATAACTCTCTTGATTTCTCTTCATGGATGCTGCCAGACCTGCTGAGGGGTCGGTGTGGATTTGTTGGGGCCGAAGGGCCTGTTTCCACACTGGTGAGAGTCCATGAGAAAAGTCCCACCCTGATGGGCGACAATGGAAATGAGATTTTAGATTTCAGCTTTATTGTTCTGTCAGCTGAAATACTTGGTCCCAGAGCACAGTGGAAAGTATACTGCAACTTGTGCTTTTGTTCCTGATTTACATCATCTGCAGTTCTTTCGGTTTTTTAAGGGATTAAGGATGACCGATTTGAAAGGGACATGGACAGGAACCTAAGTCATGAGTACAATTGGTGAATGTGGGTGATCTTATGTGATAGTTATAATTAGAATCCCTACAGAGCGGAAACAGACCCTTCCGCCCAACAGGTCCACACAGACCCTCCAGAGGGTAACCCACCCACACCCATTCCCCCACCCTATATTTGTCCCTGACTAATGCCACCTAACCTACACATCCCTAGGGCAACTTAGCATGGCCAATTCACTCTAACCTGCACATCATTGGTTTGTGGGAGAAAAAGCAGAGCACCCAGAGGAAACCCACGCAGCCACGGTGGGGAGGACGTGCAAACTCCACACAGACAGCTGCCCTGAGGCTGGGATCGAACCCAGGTCCCTGGCGCTGTGAGGCAGCAGTGCTAACCGCACAGCCACCCTAGAAGAGACTCTATGGAGCTGGAGCACAGATTTTGTGGACAAGGTGAACAACTGGGAGGACGTTAAAGGAGATGGGAAGAGAGACTGAACGAAGACGTCGGTTCAGGGTCTTGCATGTGAGAACATTGGAGAATGTTTGCTCGGGTGGGCTCGTGGAAGAGGGGGAAAACAGCTGATCAGATTGTCTCAACACTCGTCACAGAAGAATCTCCGTCAGCCTTTTCCACCTTTTGGAGACAGCAGGGAGAGGCAGAACCCTTCTCGAGGATAGCATTAGAACATTACCGCGCAGTACAGGCCCTTCGGCCCTCGATGTTGCGCCGACCTGTCATACTAATCTGAAGCCCGTCTAACCTACACTATTCCATGTACGTCCACATGCTTGTCCAATGGCGACTTAAAAGTTGGCGAATCTACTACCGTTGCTGGCAAAGCATTCCATACCCTTCCTACTCTGAGTAAAAAAACTACCTCTGACATCTGTCCTATATCTATCACCCCTCAGTTTAAAGCTATGCCCCCTCTTGTGCTCGCCATCACCATACTTGGAAAACGGCTCTCCCTGTCCACCCTATCTAACCCTCTGATCTAGTCCCACCTGCCAGCACTCGGCCCATATCCCTCCAAACCCTTCCTATTCGTATACTAGCCTCCACCACCTCATTCCATACATGTACCACCCTCTGTGTGAAAATGTTGCCCCTTAGGTCTCTTTTATATCTTTTCTCTCTCACCCTAAACCTATGCCCTCTAGTTTTGGACTCCCCCACCCCAGGGAAAAGACTTTGTCTATTTATCCTATCCACGTCCCTCATAATTTTATAAACCTCTATAAGGTTACCCCTCAGCCTCCAGGGAAAACAGCCTGTTCAGCCTCTCCCTATAGCTCAAATTCTCCAACTCTGGCAACATCCTTGTCAATCTTTTCTGGACCCTTTCAAGTTTCACAAAATCATCTTTCCGATAGGAAGGAGACCAGAATTGCACGCAATATTCCAACAGTGGCCTAACCAATGTCCTGTACAGCCGCAACACGACCTTCCAACTCCTGTACTCAATACTCTGACCAATGAAGGAAAGCACACCAAATGCCTTCTAGTCACATTCAAAGATTTATGTCCATACACTCCCAGGTACAATTCAAATGGTATTGTTCAGTTTATCCTGCTCCTCTTGCTTCTATAATCCCATCATTTAAATCATGACCTTGTTTTATTAAGAGACAGAAGATCAGCGAAAATATTACAATGGAAGAATGGCACTGAGGTGTGAGCAAGCACAAAAGCAGCAATGTTTTGGTTCATGTTAAGTTTCCAGGTGGGAGTGGGGTAAATGCAAAAGGTTGGCCAGGAATGTTTCGGATTCAAGAATATTAAAAGTGACATGGACACGGATGACAGATTCAGCCCCAGGTGAGATGGGGGGGGGGGGATTGGAGACTGATGAAGTTCTGCAAATTAAAACGTCTGGTTTTCGCAACGAGGCGGGGGGGGGTTAAGCTGTCAGCACTCACCGAAGACGACACGCACATGGTGAACAGAGACATTCACCTTCAGGGAGAGGGATTGATTGTTTTTACTCATTGAAGGTTAATAGCTTTGGTCTTCCACATTTTAATTGTAGGACAATTCTACGAATCCAGTAGCAGTGTCAGATAAGCAGTTTGATCATTTTAGTCACAGTGGAGGAATGGTGGGGAGATAGAGCCGGATATTGTCAGGGTACATGTGAAAACTAACACTGGGCTCTTGGCTGATGTCACCTAATGGCAGCATGGAGATAGATCCTTAGGGAATGCCCAACTACAAAGACTTGGGAGAGGAAAGGGAAGGTGGAGCTAGGGTGGGTGTTTGTAAGGATCATTAAAGACGACAGAGACAGTACTAGATACAGACAGCTCTGACTCTCTGATGGCTGTTTTGTGTGGAAGTCTATCAAAAGTCTTTGGAAAGTCACGGACACAATACCATCAGCTTTGCCACCATCAACCCTCTCTGTTTCTTTACAAAACATAAGTTGATTGCCTCTTCAAAAGAACGAGTATTTTAATCATATATATTTTTACCTTATGTAAGTAATACTATTTTTTTCTTAATTACTAGCATTTGTCCATATCATTTTTAATTTTATCCAATTTCTTGTTTCCAATTTTCACAACCATCGAAGCTAAAATAATTGACCAAGGATGAAACATTTACAATACTCCAATTTTCTGGCCCCACTGCTAAAGTGTAAGGGATCTGAAAAATCTGCATTTTCTGCACTCTCACTTCCCTCAGTATTTGTAGATGGATTTCATGCAGTCCTGATACGGAGCAGCACAGTGGTTAGCACTGCTGCCTCACAATGCCAGGGTCCCAGGTTCGATTCCAGCCTCGGGTGACCCACTGTGTGGAGTTTGCACATTCTCCCTGTGTCTGTGTGGGCTTCCTCCGGGTGCTCCGGTTTCCTCCCACAGTCCAAAGATGTGCAGGTTAGGGTGAATTGGCCATGCTAAATTGCCCACAGTGTTAGGCGCATTAGTCAGAGGGAAATGGGTCTGGGTGGGTCACTCTTCGGAGGGTCAGTGTGGACTGGTTGGGCCAAAGGGCCTGTTTCCACACTGTAGGGAGTCTAATTTAATCTATTAACTTTACGCAGAGCCAAGCTAACTGACACTTTGTTATCTGGCATTCATATCTGTTCCTTACTAATTATAAAGCATCCCACTGTCCGAATTCTCAAAGCTTAGCTACAGCAGTTACTGGTGAACGCGCTGGTGTCTCAGCAGGTGCGATAACTGAGGGAATCCCTTCCCACACTCGGGGCAGGCGAACGGTCTCTCCCCGGTGTGGACGCGCTGGTGCACAGTAAGTTGCGAGGATCGCCTGAAGCCAGCCCCACAGTGAGAGCAAATGAACGGTCTCTCGTCGGTGTGAACCCGTTGATGAGACATCAGGTCGCTGGAGCTCTTGAAGCACTTCCCGCAGTCTGAGCATTTGAAAGGTCTCTCATCGGTGTGAACCCGCTGGTGCCTCAGCAGGTCGGACGACACCGTGAAACCCTTCCCACATTCGGAGCAGGTGAAAGGCCTCTCCCCGGTGTGCACTCGCTGGTGTAACAGCAGGTCGGAGGACTGAGTGAATCCCTTCCCGCACGTGGAGCAGGTGAACGGCCTCTCCCCGGTGTGAACTCGCTGGTGTTTGAGCAGGTGGGATGACTGAGTGAAGCCCTTGCCGCACTCCGAGCAGGTAACCAGCCACTCCCCGGTGTGGACCCGCTGGTGCGTCCGGAGTTTGGAAGGGGCAGTGAAGCCCTTCCCGCACGTGGAGCAGGTGAACGGCCTCTTGCCGGTGTGACTGCGCCGATGGGTCTCCAGCTGTGACTGGGAAATGAATCCCTTCCCACAGTCCCCGCACTTCCACGGTTTCTGCCCGGTGTGACTGCACTGATGTTCGGACAGGTCGGATGACTGGCTGAAGGCTCGCCCACACTCGGGACACGTGTACGGTTTCTCCCCAGTGTGGCAGCGCTTGTGCCTTAACAGGTCGGACGACTGGCTGAAGCCTCGACCGCACTCCGAACATGTGTACGGCTCCTCTCCAGTGTGAGCGGCGCCCTTTCCTTCCATGTTCAAAACCCAACAACTCTCGGGTTGCAATAAACCGGCTGACGTCTCGGTGGATTGAGATTCCCAGCTCCACACCCTCTCCTGCTGAAACCCTGTGAAATCGATTCAACACCCAACAAGTCAGGTTTGAGAGCACCCGCAAAAACACAAAGGCAGGATGTCAAGTTGAGCTGAATGAATCGAGGCCGGCAAACACGTCTCCTCTTAGTCTCGAGGTCACCCAAAACTGCCTGTGTGAGACTAACATCGAGTCTTCTTCACCCATCACCCTCTGTGCTCAGTAACCTAGGCTCCCAAGTTAAGAAGCACAGAGGTTTTCAAATTCTCATCCATCTTTCCCATTGTGGTTATGGTCATGCCTTTCTCTGTAAGCTCTTCCAGCTCTATAACCCTCCCGAGATGTCTGCGCCAGTCTTAATCCCGGCCTCTTTAACAATTCCTAACCGGACTCTGAATTTCCTCTCCCTGACCATCTCTCACTTTCTCCCTGTAATAAATCCCTGAAAGCATTCACTATGTTGTTGGTCACTGGGTCTAATATCTCCTCATAGATACAAATGTTGCTGATTATGTTTTGGTGAAGACCATAAGATACGGGAACAGAAATAGGCGGTAGTATGTACTGCCGATGCTGGAGACTAGAGTGGTGCTGGAAAAGCACAGCGGGCCAGGCAGCATCCGAGGAGCAGGAAAATCGATGTTTCGGGCAAAACATCCTGATGGTTCATCAGGAACCATCATCGGGCACAGAAATAGACCATTTGCCCTATCAGATCTGCTCTGCCATGGCTACGTTTCTCAAACCCATTCTCCTGCCTTCTCCCTGTAACCCTTGGTCTCCTTGCTAATATAGAACTGACGTATCTCTGACTTAAAGACACTCAATGACATGGTATCCACAGCCTTCGGTGGCAATGGGTTCCACAGATTCACAGCCCTCTGCCTGAGGAAATTCCTCCTCATCTCAGTTCTAAAGGCTCATCCCTTCACTCTGAGGCTCTCCTATGAACGGAAACATCATCGTCACATCCATTCCGTCCAGACCTCTCAGTATTCTGTAAGTTTTAATGAGATGACCACCTCATCCTTCCAAACTCCACTGTGTACAGACCGAACCCTCAGCTGCTCCTCACATGACAAGCTCTTCACCCCCAGGATCATTCTTGCAAACCTCCTCTGGATCCCCTCCAAAGCCCAGCCCATCCTTCCCTAAATAGACGGCCCAAACCTGAAAGACCTTGAACAGTTTTATTATGTGGGAGGTGCTAAATAAATACCCTTTTCTGTTGGTGATTTTACCTTAGTCCTGTTCTTTCCCCACCGCTGGGTGAATATCTGTAACTCCTTATCTAACAGCATTATGGGAGGGGATTTACAACACAGACTGCAAAAGTTCAAGTAGTTGGTCTGGTCTTGCTAGTGGTTCTCAAATACCCAGAATAATGCTTGAAAATATGTCAATATAAAGCATATGTTTAAAAATTTCCCACTGTTAAAACAACACCCTTTCACAGTGTCTCTTTAATTGTCCCTGTAACCTTTCTTCCTTTGATAACTTCACATTGGAATCTAGCCAGCCCCAGCTATTTCCAAAGTCCTCGGAGTTGAACTAAGCAGCTTCTTCTTGACCTCCAGTCAAAGGCAAACTGCGACAAAGGCATTCAAAGGGAATTAGATAAACACCCAAAGTCAAAATGATGGGCTTCAAGCACAGATCAGGGAGTGGAATGAACTAATTAGCTTTAACAAAGAGACATCACGGGCATAAGTTAAATAATCTCTGTGACCAACACTCACCCCAATACAAATTGGCTCCGAAATGGTCTCTCTCTGTTTTGAGACTCCGTTCTGCTGAATGTCCAGACGCATCAGTGACAGTCAGATTTTGACGTGATGTTTGGTTTGAGATTCCACTCTGAAGTTACTCATGTAACATTCTGTAAAAGTGTTTTTATTTAAACAAAAAAAAATTACTACCAGTCCAAGACGGAAATTCACAAAGCCTATCCCCTTCCTGACCCAGAATGACCATGCTCCCTGCAGAAACATTGCTCGCCACCACCACTCCTTCCAGACCATCGCGGTCTGCAGTCCCTTGATTCGAGGATGCTTGCTCAAAGTTGCGAATTCCTGTACTGCGTCTTCACATGACTGGGCAACCTTTTCACACAGAGGATGGTACGTGTATGGAAGGAGCTGCCAGAGGAAGTGGTACAGGCTGGTACAATTGCAACATTTAAGAGGCATTTGGATGGGTATATGAATAGGAAGGGTTTGGAGGGACATGGGCCAGGTGCTGGCAGATGGGACTAGATTGGGTTGGGATATCTGGTCGGCATGGACGGGTTGGACCGAAGGGTCTGTTTCCATGCTGTACATCTCTATGACTCTCTATTTCTCTCATGTATATTTTAGAACATAGAACAGTGCAGGCCCTTTGTCCCACAATGTGCCAAAGAGTTATGTTAATCTTAGGACAGTATGATAATTCAGTGAGGCCAATGCAGCCTGAGGGACATGCTGTCTGCATTCTGAATGAGCACAACCCAAGTCCAGCCATTCCAAACAGTGCCCCTTACAAAGATGGCGCCCACGCATGCGTGCTACCCGCCCCCTACAAAGATGGCGTCCGCTACCAGGGGCCTACCTCTGGGAGGAAGCCTAGCGGCGTCATTGTCATTTGCGCAAACGGGGTAACAGGAGGATCTCAGTCGGGTGTTGAAATCTTTTACAAGGTCCTTACCACGCGGCTCCATCCACCCGTCCGATCCATCGGCCGTTTCTTCCCGCCTGGTCCCTGACACTTCAGCAGCTCAGAAGCAAACACCCCTCCGTCGCCATGACAGGCTCCAGGCGGCGGCGGCCGTGCGCATGCGCGGTATCTCCCTATGATGACGACATGGGGACACCCCGCACCGCGGGGGTGTCTGGGTAGGCTACCTGTCAGGTCAAGGAGAAAGAAGAGAATCCAGGTTTGGTTTTGTTTGTCAACTGGAACATGGAGACGGAGATTAAATATTCATTTCCCCAAATACAATATGATATCCACATGGGCCACAGGCTGGTGCGATAATGTGGCATGCACCTCCTATTTTAAGTATCACATGATAATTGCATTTCAGAAAGTGCCCATTGTATTGTGCTGACTCTCAAAAGAGCATCTTACTTACTGCCTTTGGTCAGTGCATTGAGCAGAGGAGTTAGGTGGTCATCCTGTGGCTCTGCAGGCCATTGGTTAGGCCCCATTTGGTGTACTACTCCAGGATAGATGTTGTTAAATTTGAAAGGGTGCATAAAAGATTTACAAACTGTTGCCGGGGATGGAAGGTTTGAACGACAGGGAGAGGCTGAACAGGCTGGAGCGTCGGAGGCCGATGAGTGAACTTACAGTGGTTAATAAAATCATGAAGGACATGGATAGGCTGCACAGCCAAGGTCTTTTTCCCCCAGGGTAGGTTCGTCCAAAACTAGAAGGAATAAGTTTAAGATGAGAGGGGAAAGATTTAAAAAGGATCCAAGCGGCAACCTTTTCATGCAGACAGTACCGCGTGTATGGAATGAGTTGCCAGAGGAAGTGGTGGAGGCTAATACAAATCATAACATTTAAAAGGGACCTGGATGAGTATATGAATAGGAGAGGCTTTGGGGGATATAGGCCAGATTTTAGCAAATGGGCCAAGATTCATCCGGGATATCTGGTCAGCATGGATGAGTCAGACCAAATGTTTGAGTCAGAGTTGTACAGCATGGAAACAATCTGATCTCCTTTCCACAGTATTTCACATTCTTATTCTTTTAAACAACCATCTAATTCCCTTTTCAATACGTCAACTTGAAAAGGGTTCACCATACTCTCTGGCAGTGTATTCCAGAACCTGAACACTTCAGATAATCTTTGATTATTTTAGTAATCATGTTACATTTGTGCCCTCCTTTTCAATGGGTAAAGACTTTTCCCATATATTCTGTCCAGACCATTCCTGATTTTGAACACCTGAGTTAAGGGCATTCACTTGGGAACACAGAAACCGGAAAGGCCATTCAGCCCTGAAGCTAGATTCGGCATTCAGTTAGATCATGGCTGATCTGGGACCGAATAAATACATTCAGACCAGATTCCTTAACATCTCAGAGTTATACAGCATGGAAACAGACTCTTTGGTTCAACTCATCCAATTCCAACCAAGTTTCACAAATTAAGCAAATCCCATTTGCCTGCAATTGGCCCATATTCCCTCTTCTATTCATGCTGTTGCTTCTCAAAAATGTATCGTCTCTGGTTTAAAATCAATTGATCTTATCTCAACCAGTGTTTGTGGAAGAGAATTCCTAATCACTATCACCCCTTGTGTAGAACTGCTTCCTAACATCTCTCCTGACTGGTCTGGCCCAAACTTTAGATTATGCCTCTTCGTTGTAGAACCAGTAGAATTCTACTCTGTCTTTTCTTATTACTGTAGTATCTTGAAAGCTTCAAACAACTCACCCCCTAACCTTATAAATTACAGAGAAAAGAGACCTAATTTGTATAATCTGCCCTCATACTTTAACATCTGAAGTCCAGGTATCGTTGTTGTAAATTTACACTGTGCTCCCCAAAAGGCCTAAGCAGTGGTGTCAAGCTCTGCTGGCAGTACCCCGAGGTTATAACCAGGGTTTGGTATAGCTGCAGCACAATCTCTGCAGAATTATACTCCAGCCCCTTTAGCCATCTTGATCATTATTTGCACTTTTGTGTCATCTCAAAGATGCAAGCACCTGAACCTCCAGACTTCTCTGGACATTTAACTTCATACCATCGACAAAATATCTTGGTCTTTCCTTTTCCTTGTCCAAAATGGATGACTTCCCACCTGCCTACAATGAAACCCGTCTGCCAGTTTTGCACATTCACCGAACCTATCAATGCCCCTTCGTAACTTTGTACTGTCACCGACACTGATTCTATGACTCTCCTCCATACCTCTATTGAAAAACGTCTCTGATATGTTCAGCTTCTTAAGTACTTTCTGAAGCTGTCCTGACACATTTAATGACCTATATACTCAGATCCCACTGAATCGCCTTTTTGTAAACACACATTTGGTTACACACAATGAATATTATTGACCAAAGACAATTTTTGTTGAAACTTTCGGTCTTGAGGTTTCCTGCATGGCAAACACCTTCTACCAACCAGATTACACTTGCCCACAAATCAGTACTGACCACTCAGGCTAAACAATATTAACATTGGCTTTCCTCTGGAATTGTTGTGATGAGTGCAAGGTGGAAAGTTTTGACAAAAAATATATTTAGCAATATTTGTACATTAAAAATGTTGGATTCTAAGGAGGCGCACCTCTTGTAATACAGTACATAGTTAGTTTGGTCAAAATATATAAATACATAATTGTATCTTATAATTCTGTACCGATGTTCTTGAACAAACATTTCTTTCATTTTATTGTCTGAAGTATTTTACTTGCCCTCCAGGTTAAAGTCTTCAGAACTCAAAAGAATTAATAGAGTCATAGAGATGTACAGCACGGAAACAGACCCTTCGGTCCAACCCGTCCATGCTGACCAGATATCCCAACCCAATCTAGACCCACCTGCCAACACCTGGCCCATATCCCCATCTAAATGCCTCTTAAATGTTGCAATTGTATCAGCCTCCACCACTTCCTCTGACAGCTCATTCCATACATGTGCTACCCTCTGCATGAAAAAGTTGCCCCTTACGTCTCTTTTATATCTTTCCCTCTCACCCTAAACCTATGCCTTCTAGTTCTGGACTCACCGACCCCCAGTCTATTTATCCTACCCATCTGGCATCTCGGCAGGGATAAAGAACGAATAAATTCAGAGCAGCTGATCTGCTTCTCTCCAGTGGTAACTATCCGGTGTTCAATGAGCTCAGATAAACAAACAGCCAACTACTGCTACATATACAGGTGGTTCTTCTATAACATGATGGTGGTGTTCTTGTGCAATCCCGGGTTATAGAAAAATCGCGCCTTAGAAACAGCACTTAAAGTTTTGGCCATGTAATCATATGACAGCCAACACATACTTTTAACAGTTTGCGCTTTCGAACCAGTGTCCCCAGTTTGGCAATCGCGTTAAAGTGAATTCACGATAGCGAAACACACGTGATGGCAGAACCACCTGTACTGAAAAGACCAAGTCACTCAACATTTAACACAAGTCTGATTGAGTTGAGTTTCACCTAAAATGCTAAACTGGAGCCACGTTTGAAGTATTATTACCATCAGTGCAAACCAATTAACATGGTTCAGTCCTGGATGTGATTAACTGTGGAAACCAAACACTCTAATTGTGGACCCTCTGCTATCCCAGGAGGTTGGTTGACTGAGTGAATCCCGTCCCACACTCAAAAGTATGAAAATGGTGTGTCACCCCGGTGTGACTTTGCTGGCATACAGTGACCACCTAAACTCCCTCCCACAGTGAAAGGACCTGAACAGTCACTGGTACGTGAGCACATTGATACTGAACAACAGATCCATCGAGCACTTTTGTTAAGTTTGCAAAACCAAGAGATCTTTCCCTAAGCGCACTGGTGTGTGCAAACCGGTCTGGTGAATGAGTGAATCCTTTCCCTCACATGCAGCAAGTGAATGACCTTTCACCAGTGTTGTTGCAGATTTGGAAATCTCTAGAACCTCTTCCTGCAGAGAGAGCAAATGAATGAATGGAACTGATGCATCATGAGCTACTTACATCTGTTTCTGGATGGAGATTGGAGGCTATGTAGGAGGATGCCTTCAAAGGAACGAATGTGTTGAAAAGACATTAAGACGACTAGAAACCCTGTATTTCACAAAAGATAGATTTCTTTGTCGTTTATGCAGGATTATCAACACCAACAATTCGTCTGGAGTTTGTGAAGATCAGCAGACACATACCGATGAACATAGTTCATTATTAATGAATAAAAGCTAAATCACTGTCGTCATCTGTGAACTCGCTGATGTCTCAGCAATGTGGATAACTGAGTAAATGCCTTCCCACATTTGGAGCAGGTGAACGGCCTCTCCCCGGTGTGAATTCTCTGGTGGACAGTGAGTTGAGAGGATCGCCTGAATCCAGTCCCACAGTGAGAGCATCTGAACGGTCTTTCGTCAGTGTGAACCCGTTGATGGCTCATCAGTTCCCTGGAACTTTTGTAGCACTTCTCACAGACCGGACACTGAAAAGGTCTCTCATCAGTGTGAACCCGCTGGTGCGTAATCAGGTGGAATGACTGAATGTATCCCTTCCCACACACAGAGCAGGTGAACGGCCTCTCCCCGGTGTGAATTCGCTAGTGGACAATGAGTTGAGACAATCGCTTGAATGCAGTTCCACAGTCAGTGCATCTGAATGGCCTCTCGTCAGTGTGCACAGGTTGATGGGATATCAATTTCTCGGAACTTTTGAAGGAGGTCCCGCAGTCTGGACATTTATAACGTCTCTCGTCGGTGTGAACCAGCTGGTGTTTCAGCAGATGAGCTACCTGGGAGTATTCCTTGCCACACTTGGAGCAGGTGAACGGTCTTTCCCCAGTGTGACTCCGTCGGTGAATTTCCACCTGAGAAGGATAATTGAATCCCTTCCCGCAGTCTCCACATTTCCACGGTTTCTGTCCAGTGTGACCACGCCGGTGCCTTTCCAGGTCTGATGGGTAATTGAATCCCTTCCCACAGTCGCCACATTTCCAAGCCTTCTCTCTGACGTGACTGTGTTTGTGCTTCAGCACACCAGATGATCGGCTGAATCCTATTCCACACTCAGAACACGTGTATGGTTTCTCCCCACAGTGAATGGTGCCTTCTTCTTCGTTTAAATCAGATGAAGTTCCGAGTACAGATTGGGTAACCTCCATCAGATTCTGATTTGATATTTAAATTTACATTTTCCAAATATAAATCTTCACCCTCTAACATCCTGTGAAATGGGGAAAAAAGGAACAATGAGAGAATCCACAAAATCACAAAGGAAAATTTCAAAATTGAGCTGAATCAAACTAGTAATCTGTGCTAACAGCACTAGGGAAAAATAAATGTGACCAAGGAAGTACCTGAATTGCTATAAACACTCAACTGGTTCATTAATGTCCTTCAAAGAAGGGAATATACCACACAGAAATTATGAGGGGCTTGGATAGGATAAGTCTTTTCCCTGGGGTGGGGGAGTCCAGAACCAGACGGCATAAGAAGAGAAAGATATAAGAGACCTGAGGGGCAACTTTTTCACGCAGAGGGTGGTATGTGTATGGAATGAGCTGCCAGAGGAAGTGGTGGAGGCTGGTACATTTGCAACATTTAAAAGGCATCTGGGTGGGTTTATGAACATGAAGGGTTTGGAAGGATATGAGCCGGGTACTGGCAGGTACGCCAGATTGGGTTGGGATATCTGGTCGGCATGGATGGGTTGGCCCGAAGGGTCTGTTTCCGTGCTGTACATCTCTATAACTCTATGAGCACAAGAGTCTGACCTATTTCGGAGAGACGGGATGGGGTGAGGAAGGAGAGAAAGAAGAACAAGATGAAGTCGAAGGACTTTTTTCCCAATCTACAACTGAACCAGAATTCCGACAAACTCTCCCCAATCTCCACCAGAAAGAATGACCAGGATAGCTGGTGTATATTGCCTGCATTACCTCCAAATTCCCCTCCAATCGCATACTTTCCTGACGTCACCATGACTGTTAATATTCACAGATCATACTGAAGGTCATATTGAGAGAGAAGTTTGCTAAATATACCGGACTTGGCCTCAGTTAAGTATTGAGGACCATAACAAGGAACAGATGCAGATGCAACATAAAACTCTGCTCTTTGATGTACCCAACAGGAGTAGTCCGGAAAGTAGAGTTGAGGGCACACATTTCGCAGTTTAATGACTAAGACCCATTTTCTGCAACCTTTAATCACTGGAGTTGAACTCTGTAAATCTGTTCCGCACTTCCTCTAATTCCAAGCCAATCCACCCTTCCTCAGGTGGCTGCGCAGAACACTTTCTCCAGGTGTGGTCTAAGTGTGACATGGAGCATCTTGACGCTTTTCCAGTCACATCCATACCTGAAGTCTTTCCCAAAGCTTTATCTTTTCATACTGTCAAAGTCTGGCAGATAGCCAGATCCTGAGACGTGTTGGTTGTTTTGAGTTTCCTGTTTGCAAATCCTTCTCATTTCATACCCTCTGGAAAGGAGATTACAACAGGTGAAAACATTCAATCTCAATCCAAGTTAGAAACCCAGAAGGCACGAACTTGATTTCAAATTGCTGGGTGCACATCTTCCCCTTCTGAGCACTTGACAAAGGAAGCCCTGCGCATGCGCCCTTCTACACCTTGCCCCCTACAAAGATGGCGGCCGCACGAGCCTCTCCGGCAACGTTGCCCCCGAGAAATATGGCGATGGAAACACGTCCCCTGCCCGTTCCTGCAACCGGGAGCTTCTAACTCGGGTCTAGCGACATTCACCAGGTGCTTATGAATCTTCCATGTCCACACTGACTTCATTGTCCACACAGTCTGCGATGTTTCTCCGACTTTACCATCTCCCTCGGCTCTCGCTCTGGAACAGGCTTCCGTTGCGTCGGCTGCGCAGAGTGCGGACGGTCACGTGCCGCGCACCGCGGACCCACGCCGATTGGCTGGAGGCCCTGCCCCTGATTGGTTGGAGGTCCTGCCTCAGACCCAATCCGATTATTGGCGGACGTGCCCCCCCCCCGACCCACCCCGATTGGTTGGAGGACCTGCTTGTGGTCCACGCCAATTGGCGGGAGGACCTGCCTCAGACTCAATCCGATTATTGGCGGACGTGCCCCTTGACCCACCCCGATTGGTTGGCGGACCTGTATTTGGTCCATTTTTGATTGGATGGAGGACCTGCCCCCAGGCTCACCCCGATTGGCTGGAGGACCTGTCCCTGACCAGTGGCTCCCCCGATCCGGTGTCACAGTCGACGCATGCGTAGTCACCCTCGCTTCCCCTGGACTGCCAATGATCTGGAACAAAAAGGGGAATAAAATGTTGGGTCTGTGGGATTTACCATCGGTGAGAAATCGGGTTGATCGGCCTCTGCGTTGGACGGGGCAGTGGGTGAGTGGACTGAATTCGGAAACACCTCGAACCCCAATAAGCATCTCCTGATTCCTCCCCCGCCGTCTGCACCAAACCGGAAACGGCTCCAGGATCCCTCCATTGAGAGCGGGACGGTCGCCATCTTTGATGTGGGCATTAAGGATAGGGGCGACAGTGCAATCGCCATCTTTGTAGGGGGCAATGAGTGGGCGGAGCTTGCTGGCCATTGTTCAGAGTGGACACAACTTTGTCCATCAGGCTGCATCAGTCCTTCACATCCAAATCTCATTAATTGGCATTAGGGTACGACAATGCATGAATAAAAGAAAGAATTGCAGGTGTTGTAAGTCTGGAACAAAGGCACAAAATGCTGGAGTAACCCTGCAGCTCTGAAAGCGTCTGGAGAAAGATGCAGAAACATCTTTCCAGATGCTGCAAGACCTGCTAAGCCTCTCCAGCATTGTCTGTTTTTGTCTCTGCCGTTGTGTTTCTGTGCGCCCTCTCTCACTGTTTTAAATCATTTCACAGATATTCAACACGGAAGAATTCTAGTCGAGAAGCTCAAAGCGAACATCAAAGCAGGATCTGCCAGGATTACCCAATTTACTGTAACTTGAGTATCACTGGGCTCCGAACATGGAAGGTAAAGGCAGTGGAGAGAAACCGTACAGATGTTCCATGTGTGGGCGAGGTTTCGAGCAATCATCTAGCCTGTCGAGACACAAATGCATTCACGACGGGGAAAAGCCCTGCAAATGTGCGGAATGTGGGAAGGGATACACTTACCCATCCCAGTTGGAAACACATCAGCACAGTCACACTGGGGAGAAACCATGGAAATGTCGGGACTGTGGGAAGGGATTCAATTACCCATCCGAACTGGAAATTCATCGGCGCAGTCACACGACAGAAAAGCTGTTCCCCTGCTCTGAGTGTGGGAAGGATTTTGCTCACTTTCACACTCTGCTGATACACCAGAGAGTTCACACTGGGGAGAGACCATTCACCTGCTCCAAGTGTGGGAAAGGATTCAGTACGTCATCCCATCTGCTGATACACCAGCGAGTTCACACTAAGGAGAGACCTTTTAAATGTCCAGACTGTGAGAAGTGCTTTAAAAGTTCTGGGGAACTGATGTCTCATCAGCGTGTTCACACTAATGAGAGACCATTCAGATGCATTCAATGTGGGGCTAGATTCAGGCACTCATCTCAATTAACTGTGCACCAGCGAGTTCACACTGGGGAAAGACCGTTCTCCTGCTCCATGTGTGGGAGAAGATTCACTCAATCGTCCGACTTACTGAAACACCACCGGGTTCACACTGACAGGAGACCTTTTAAGTGTACAGGCTGTGGGAAAAGCTATAAAAGTGCTGGGGAACTTACATCCCATCAAAGGACTCACACTGGCGAGAGACCATTCATGTGCTCTCACTGTGGGACTGGGTTCGGGCGGTCATCTCAGCTCACAGAACACCAGCGAGTTCACACTGGGGAGAGGCCATTCACCTGCTGGGAGTGTGGGAGTAGCTTCACTCGGTCGTTCAACCTGCTGAGACACCGGCGAGCTCACACCAGGGAGACACCGTTCACCTGCTCCGAGTGCGGGAAGGAATTCACTCGTTCATCCACCCTGCTGACACACCAGCAAGTTCACGTTGTTGAGGGAAGAGTGGTGGTAGTTGCATTTGGAAGTGAAGGCAGCCCTGATAGGCTGAGCTTAGTGGAAGTAAGGCTTGGGTGAAATATGGCTTGGTGACTCCTGCACCTCCTCGACTGTCTTGCCTTCCCATTGAAAGTTGCACAATAACTGCATTGCAGAGATAAAAATCACACCACACAAGGTTATAGTCCAACAGGTTTAATTGGAAACAGTAGCTTTCGGAGCGACGCTCCTTCATCAGGTGGATGTGGAGTACACAATTGTAAGGCACAGAATTTATAGCAAAAGTTTACAGTGTGATGTAACTGAAGTTATATATTGAAGAATACCTTGATTGTTTGTTGAGTCTTTCATCTGTTCAAATACCATGATAGTTTCACTTCTTTCATGTGTAAATCACAAAACCTTGTTTTAAAAGTTACATTCTCAGTTGAAGTGTAACAATTGGTGTTAGCCAGACAATAAGTTGAAGGTGTTAGCCCCCTGTGTTCTCTGTCTGTGTCATAATGTTTAGACTGATTCTAATCTAAAAAGTGAGATAACAGAGTCTTAATGAATTCATGCAGTTTTTGAGCAAAGTACAATGTAACTCTGCAAGTACAAATTCACTCCACAAATGTATGTGTGCATGTGGGTCTTTGTGTATGTGTGTGTGTGTGTGTGTCTGTCTGGGGTGAGGGGTTGTGAGTGTGAGAGAGAGTGTATATGTGTGTGTATGTGAGTGTAGATTGTCTAAGTTTGTGAGGGGATGCAGGTGGGAGTGTGTGTCTGGGATGGTGGGTTATGAGTGTCTGTGAGAGAGAGTGTACATGTGTGTGTGCATGAGTGTGGAGTGGGCTGTGAGAGGATGCAGAGAGTGATCCTAAGCTTCGCACCAGGTGGCACTGACATGCAGTTTACTAGCACAGCACAGCACACAATGTTCTGAAACATTATTTGGAGATGTCGGTGTTGGACTGGGTGTACAAAGTTAAAAATCACACAGCACCAGGTTATAGTCCAACAGGTTTATTTGGAAGCACTAGCTTTTGAAGCGCTGCTCCTTCATCATACTCCACAACCACCTGATAAAGGAGCAGTGCTCCAAAAGCTAGTGCTTACAAATAAACTTGTTGGACATTTACCTGGTCTTCTGAACCATTTTTCGAGTTCAATTGAGCATGACACCTGTTGGTAAAGCTCTCTTGAAAATGTAACTGTAAAAAAAACGTTCCGGGCTTTACATATGAAAGAACTGAAACCCACACGGTCATTCTAAAAGATGAGAGACTTAACAATCCAGGTCTTTTTCAATAAATAATTTCAGTTGCATCACACTGTAAACTTTCGCTATAAATTCTATGTCTTATGATCTTAAACTCCACAACCACCTGATGAAGGAGCAGCACTCTGAAAGCTAGTGCTTCCACATAAACCTGGTAAACTACTGATGTTGTGTGATTTTTAACTTTGTACACCCCAGTGCAACACCGGCTCCTCCAAATCATGTTCTGAAACAGGAAGCCATGATCACACCATCAGAATGGAATTACGCCAACATTGACAAATACAGCTCGGTCCTTGAGATATTGTCCGTCCTCTCACGTAACACCATATTGTTTCTAATTGATATCTTTAGTCTTCGCGTGAGCTGTCAAGAATATAATATAGTTGAGAATTGTTCCCATGTTTAACGTTTGTAACATCACACAGTCAAATACACCAGCAATCTTTTGCAAAGAGTTTTTGTTTTCTGTCTCCGGGATTTGCTTTTACTGATTTCATTAGTATTAATCTTCTTGTACACACATTGCTGACGGCACAAATCAAGGTCAATGAACGTGGTCTGGTCGGCATTATGGAACAACGAGATCAAAACTGGAACGTAGCGTTCAATCTTTTGGGCAGATAGGAGGGATTGAAAAGGCGGTGGGGTATCACTGTTAATAAGAGATGCAATGAGGTCAGTTGTGAGAGGCGAGTTGGGTGTTGTGGATCCATTTGAGCAAAGGAAATAGTCCAAGAGAGGGGTTAACCAATTGTGGCTAATCACGGTGAGGAGGGGTTTGGGGGAGGCAGTGGGGAGTGAGAGGGAGCGGGGAGAGCAGGAGGGGGCAGCCTGGCGCTGCACTAGGACTGAGGTCAAGCCGATAGGACATTCCAGCTATTGAGGGAATGCAGTGTAGGTTCACGAGGTCAATTCCTGGAATGGCGAGACTATCATACGTTGAAAGATTGGAGCGACTGGGCTTGTATACACTTGAGTTTAGAAAGATGAGATGGGATCTCATTAAGAGGTGTAAAGTTATTAAAGGATTGGAAACTCTGGAGGCAGGAAGCATGTTTCCGCTGATCGGTGAGTCCAGAACCAGAGGACACGGTTTGAAAATAAGGGGTAGGCCATTTAGAACAGCGTTGAGGAGGAACGTCTTCACCCAGAGAGTGGTGGATATAGGGAATGATTTGCCCCAGAAGGCAATGAAGCCAAGTCTCTAATACTTTCAAGAAAGAGTTGGACAGAGCTCTTAAATATAGTGGGAAAAAGGGGATAAGGCAGGAACAGGATCCCGAATGTGGATGATCAGCCATGATCATAATGAATGGTGGTGCTGGCTCGAAGGGCAGAATGGCCTACTCCTGCACCTATTGTCTAGATTAGATTAGATTTCCCACAGTATAGAAACAGGCTCTTCGGCCCAACAAGTCCACACCGACCCTCTGAAGCGTTTGGTATGCTTTCCTTTATTGGTCAGAGTATTGAGTACAGGAGTTGGGAGGTCATGTTGCGGCTGTACAGGACATTGGTTAGGCCACTGTTGGAATATTGCGTGCAATTCTGGTCTCCTTCATCGGAAAGATGTTGTGAAACTTGAAAGGGTTCAGAAAAGATTTACAAGGATGTTGCCAGGGTTGGAGGATTTGAGTTATAGGGAGAAGCTGAACAGGCTGGGGCTGTTTTCCATGGAGCGTTGGAGGCTGAGGGGTGACCTTATAGAGGTTTATAAGATCATGAGGGGCATGGATAGGTTAAATAGACAAAGTCTTTTCTCTGGGGTCGGGGAGTCCAGAACTCGAGGGCACAGGTTTAGGGTGAGGGGGGAAAGTTATAAAAGAGACCTAAGGGGCAACGTTTTCACTCAGAGGGTGGTACGTGTATGGAATGAGCTGCCAGAGGAAGTGGTGGAGGCTGGTACAATTGCAGCATTTAGGAGGCATCTGGATGGGTATATGAATAGGAAGGGTTTGGAGGGATATGGGCTGGGTGCTGGCAGGTAGGACTAGATTGGGTTGGGATATCTGGTCGGCGTGGACAGGTTGAACCGAAGGGTCTGTTTCCATGCTGTACATCTCTATGACCTCACCTTCGACCACGTACCGCACAAGAGGCTGCTGTGTAAGATAAAAATGCACAGCATCTTATCACAGGAAATGTGTTCTCATGGATGGACGATTGGTTGACTAACGGGAAACAAAGCCTGGGGATAAATGAGTCCTTTTCTGGCTGGTAATCAGTAACTGGTGGTGTGCCTCAGGGATCAATATTGGTTCCACAATGATTCTCAATTTACAGAGATGATTTGGAGTTGGCGACAACGTGCAGTGTGTCAGAGTTTGCAGATGAAACTAAGATGAGTGGCAGAGCAAAGTGTGTAGCGGACAGGGAAACTTTGCACAGGAACATAGATACTTTAAGTGAGTGGGCAAAGGTCTGGCAGATGGAATACCAGCTTAATAAATGTGAAGTCATCCATTTTGACCGGAATAACAGTAAAAAGGACTATGCGTTGAATGGTAAAATGTTGCAGCATGCTGCTGTGCAGAGGGACCTGGGTGTCCTTGCCTATGAATCACAGAAGTTCAGTCTGCCGGTACAACAGGTTAAATTAGGAAGGCAAATGGAATTCTGTCCCTGATTGCTAAAGGGATTGCACGTTCTCCCTGTGTCTGCGTAGGTTTCCTCTAGGTGTTCCGGTTTCCTCCCACAATCCAAAGATTTGCAGGTTAGGCCATGGAATGACCATGCTAAAGTGCCCATAGTGTCTAGGGATATGAAGATTAGGTGCATTAGTCAGGGGTAAATATAGGATAGTAGAGGAATGGGTCTGGGTGGGTTCAATGCAGGGAGGAATGGAATTCGGTATCGTAATGAATGATGGGGCAGGCTCAATGGGTCAAATGGCCTATTTCTACTCATATCTTCTATGTTTCTATGTAACTGTGACTGTAGAGCTACATCCAATAATTTCTGTTGTGTTCCAGTGACTATGCTCAGGTCCTCACAGAAGACTCGACTGTTATACACTGAATGATTCCACAAAGCTGAAACTACCATTTCAAAAAAAAAACAAGCAGATGACCCGTAGGTTCAGTTAATAGTCAGTAATCTTTAGTCTGGACTATATTTTGATGGTTCTTGGTGTACGTCTTCACAATTTTGGTGTTTATTCAAAGACGTCAGTTGCTATATACTTAGAGCCATAGAGATGTACAGCACGGAAACAGACCCTTTGGTCCAACCCGTCCGTGCCGATCAGATATCCCAACCACTTGCCAGCAGCTGGCCCATATCCCTCTAATCCCTTCCTTGTCATATACCCATCCAGACACTTTTTAAATGCTGCATTGTACCAGCCTCCACCACTTCCTCTGGCAGCTCAGTCCATACACGTACCACCCTCTGCATGAAAAAGGTGCCCTTTAGGTCTCTTTTATATCTTTCCCCTCTCACCCTAAACCAATACCCTCTAGTATCTGGACTCCCCCACCCCAGGGAAAGGACCTTCTCTATTTATCCTATCCATGCTTTTCATGGTCTTACAAACCTCTATGAGGTCACCCCTCAGCCTCCAATGCTCCAGGGAAAACAGCCCCAGCCTGTTCAGCCTCTCCCTGTAGCTCAAATCCTCCAACCCTGGCAACATCCTTGTAAGTCTTCTCTGAACCCTTTCAGGTTCCACAATATTCTTCTGATAGGAAGGAGACCAGAACTGCACGCAATATTCCAACAGTGGTCTAACCAATGTCCTGTACAGCCACAACATGACCTCCCAACTCCTGTACCCAATACTCTGATCAATAAAGGAAAGCATACCAAATGCCTTCTTCACTATCCTATCTACCTGTGACTCCACTTTCAAGGAGCTATGAACCTGCACTCCGAGGTCTCTTTGTTCAGCAACACCCCCTAGGACCTTACCATTAAGTGTATAAGTCCTGCTAAGATTTGCTTTCCCAAAATGCAGCACCTCGCATTTATCTAAATTAAACTCCATCTGCCACTTCTCAGCCCATTGGCCCATCTGATCAAGATCCCGTTGGTAACCTTCTCCGCTGTCCACTACACCTCCAATTTTGGTGTCATCTGCAAACTCAAAAGACAGGAGAGAGTTAGTGAAAAGCAGTAAACTCTGCCCCAAATATTACCTCGCCCTCGGATTCCTGGGACATTGCAACGGTTCTGGTGCAAGTGGGACCACTCGATGCTGTACAGGTCCCACCTGGACAGGACCGGAACTGATGTCCTGGGCTGAGTGTTCACTCATGTCATTGGGGAGGGTTCAAGTTAAATGAAGGGGTGTGGGGGGAAGTGGGAATACCCGCAAGGAGATAGAAGCAGAGGGCAAAACAACGAGACAAAATGGCAGAGAATTCAAGTGTAAGAATCAAGCAGGACCAGGGTGCAAAATAATCCAAAAGGGACTAAGAATGTTAAAAAGACAAGCCTTAAGGCTTTATCATGCACTGCACAGAACATTTGCGTTAAAGTAGATCACATGGATATGTGAATATTACAGTACAAAGGGTGGCACGGTGGCACAGTGGTTAGCACTGCTGCCTCACAGCGCCAGGGTCCTGGGTTCAATTCCTGCCTCAGGCGACTGTCTATGTGGAGTTTGCACATTCTTCCCCGTGTCTGTGTGGGTTTGCTCAAGTTTCCTCCCACAGTCCAAAAATGTGCAGGTTAGGTGAATTAGCTGTGCTGAATTGCCCACAGTGTTAGGTGAAGGGGTAAATGTAGGGGAATGGGTCTGGGTGGGTTGCTCTTCGGAGGGTTGGTGTGGACGACGGACCTGTTTCCACACTGTAAGTAATCTAATTTGATCAAACTGTGGACATTCAAAATTATACATGAATAGCTCGCTAACGGAAATTTCTTTTGTTTTACTCTCTGATTCATCTTGCTTTCCCTTTAGGTTAAAATCTCGTGCTGAACCTCGGGATTGGAAAGATTTCTGGTGAAGTGAATGAATATCATTGGAGTCTGGTGTCTCGGCAGTGGTGGGTGGTGGGGGGGGGAGGAATGGGTGAACCCCATCCCAAATTCAGAGCAGTTGAACTGCTTCTCTCCAACGGAAGACTGCTGGTATACAATGAGCTCAAATACTGAGGTCTCCAGCATCTGCAGACGTCACTTTTTACTCAATGAGCTCAAATAAACAAGCAACCAACCCGTGTCAGACAAGTTAACAAGACCAAGTCGCTCTGCATCTAACAAGCCTGATGTATTTGGGCAAAAAAAAAACAAAACGGGTGTTATAAAGTATAGAAACATGGTTACAGAGTGCCCAAAGATGGGAACTGAACATCCAGGGGTATTCAGTTTTTCTAGGAAGGGCAGACAAAGAAAAATTAAGGTGGTGGGGTAGCATTGTTGGTTAAATAGTACATTGACACAATAGTGAGGAAGTTTATTAGCTCCAGCGAAGTTGGACCGGTATGGGACACCAAGGGACAGACAGAAAACAATTGTTTCACATCGGCACCCAAACTTGTCAGGAAAGGGATTAAACAGGCAATCAAAGTTGCAAGCGCTAAACAGAGAGCTGTACTTCTAGGTGACTTTTGGCCGCATAGACTGTTACTGATTTCATTCGCCCAATGCCATAGAAGGGGAATTCCTGGAATGTGTACGAGATGATTTTCTGGATCAATGCCTTGAGGAATCAACTCTGGACAGGTCATCCGAGACTGGACATTGTGTAATGAGAAAGGAATAATTGGCAGTCTAGCTGTGCAAGACCCCTTGGCGAACTGGCCATCATGTGGTAGAATTCTTCATGAGTATAGAGATTGACAGAGTTGGTTCTGAGACTAGTGTCCTGAATCTAAATAGAGGCAACTATGGTGATAGGAGGCCTGAGCTGGCTGTGATAAATTGGATTATGAAAGGGATGACATAAAAGTGTAGGAGTTGGGAATGACACGTTGAGATTGTACAGACAAGGCCTCTTCTGGAATAGTATCTGCAGTTCTGGTCGCCCTGCTATACGAAGGATATTAACAAGTTGAAGAGGGTTCGAGAAAATATTTACCAGGATGTTGCCTGGAATGGAGGACTTTGGTTATGGAAATAGGCTGGGACTTCTTTTCACTGAAGTGTAGCAAGTTGCGGGCTGACCTTCCAGTAGTTCATAAAATCAAGAGGGACAAATATAAGGTGAACAGCAAGGGTCTTTTCCTTACGGTGGGGGAGTTCAAAACCAGGGACACATTTTTAGGTGAGAGGAGAAAGTTTTAAAAAAAGACATCCTTGTAAATCTTTTCTGAACCCTTTCAATTTTCACAACATCTTTCTGATAGGAAGGAGACCAGAATTGCACACAATATTCCAGTGGCCTAACCAATGTCCTGTACAGCTGCAACATGACCTCCCAACTCTGTACTCAATACTCTGACCAATAAAGGAAAGCATACCAAATGCCTTCTTCACTATCCTATCTACCTGCGACTCTACTTTCAAGGAGCTATGAACCTGCACTCCAAGGTCTCTTTGTTCAGCAACACTCCCTAGGACCTTACCATTAAGTGTATAAGTCCTGCTAAGATTTGCTTTCCCAAAATGCAGAACCTCGCATTTATCTGAATTAAACTTCATCTGCCATTTCTCAGCCCATCTGGTCCAGATCCTGTTGTAATCTGAGGTAACCCTCATCGCTGTTCACTATACCTCCAATTTTGGTATCATCTGCAAACTTATTAACTGTACCTCTTATGCTCGCGTCCAAATCATTTATGTAAATGACAAAACGTCAAGGGCCCAGCACCGATCCTTGTGGCACTCCGTTGGTCACAGGCCTCCAGTCTGAAAAACAATGCTCCACCACCACCTTTGAGCCAGTTCTGTATCCAAATGGCTAGTTCTCCCTGTATTCCATGAGATCTAACCTTGCTAATCAGTCTCCCTTGGGGAACCTTGTCGAATGCCTTACTGAAGTCCTTATAGATCACATCTACTGCTCTGCCCTTATCAATCTTCTTTGTTACTTCTTCAAAAAGCTCAATCAAGTTTGTGAGTCATGATTTCCCACGCGCAAAGCCATGTTGACTATCCCGAATCAGTCCTTGCCTTTCCAAATACATGTACATTCTGTACCTCAGGATTCCCTCCAACAACTTGCCCACCACTGAGGTCAGGCTCACCGGTCTATAGTTCCCTGGCTTGTCTTTACCGCCCTTCTTAAACAGTGGCACCACGTTTGCCAACCTCCCGTCTTCTGGCACCTCACATGTGACTATTGATGATACAAATATCTCAGCAAAGGCCCAGCAATCACTTCTCTGGCTTCCCACAGAGTTCTTGGGTACACCTGATCAGGCCCTGGGGATTTATCCACCTTTAACCGTTTCAAGACATCCAGCATTTTCTCCTCTGTAATGTGAACATTTTGCAAGATGTCACCATCTATTTCCCTACAGTCTATATCTTCCATATCCTTTTCCACAGTAAATACTGATGCAAAATACTCGCTTAGTATCTCCCCCATTTTCTATGGCTCCACACAAAGGCTGCCTTGCTGATCTTTGAGCGGCCCTATGCTCTTCCTAGTTACCCTTTTGTCCTTAATATATTTGTAAAAAACCTTTGGATTCTCCTTAATTCTATTTGCCAAAGCTATCCCATGTCCCGGTTTTGCCCTCCTGATTTCCCTCTTATGTATACTCCTACTTCCTTTATACTCTTCTAACGATTCACTTGATCTATCCTGTCTATACCCGACAAATGCTTTCTCCTGTTTACAACATCTCGTACTCCCAACTCAGGATAACCGTGCATGCCCCCTGCTGCACACTGCCCTTTGCTGGGGTCAGCAATCCCCTCGATCTCAGAATGGTGCTTCCTCAGGGTCATGGGTTTCTGCACTGGGTCTTCATGTGACTGAAACACAGCCACAGATGGGGCTCATGGGATCTGGACAAAGAGATTTGCTTCCTTTTTTTGCCTTTGCACCGTTGCTGTGCCTCATCAACAAGACATTGGGTGTGAAAGGCTAATGCAGCCTGATGGACAAGTTGTCTCCATCCTGAACAATGGGAAGCCAGCTCCTCACAGTCATGCCAAACATTGCCCCCTACAAAGATGGCGGACACGCATGCGCTGTTCCACGCCGAGTGCCCCCAATACAAATGGCGGCCATCACCCGAAGACTCTGCTGGCGCGATGGATCCTGGAGCCGGACTCCCGTTTGCTGAAAGCGGGAGTTTCAACCTCGGGTCGTGTGCCTGAATAAGGTGCTGCGGAGCCGCGCAACCCCTACGGGTGCCCTTCTTCTTCCAAATCGCCTGGTGCTCACCGTTGGCGGCCTGCCAAAAGATGGCGGCCGTGCACGCCCTTTACCGATCAGCACCACAGACTGACAGTGCGCATGCTCCATCGCGCGGGGCAGCCGGGTTGATTGACGGCAGCTCCTGACCATTAAGAAGGGAAGGCGGTGCTGGAAGACCTGGTGTTCCCACCAATCAAAGTGAAGGGGGCGGGCCTGGAGGACCACACGGGAGCATAGGTCCTCCAACATAGGAGAGCTGAGCTCTGCCATTGTCTGAGTGTCTGCCTCATTGAAAACCTGGGGGAAAAAAAAACTCACACAAGCCACCTCACATCTTCAATGCATTATCTGAGATGACATGACACCTACTGTTAAAGTTCACTTGAGAATGTACTTTTAAAACAATGTTCTGGGATTTACATATGAAGAAACTGAAACCAACATGGCCATTCTAACAAATAATCCAAGACTTTTTCAATATATCATTTCAGTTGCATCACACTGTAAGCTTTTGCTATAAATTCTGTGTCTTACGATCTTATACTCCACAACCACCTGACGAAGAAGCAGCACTCGTACTTCTAAACAAACCTGTTGGGACGATAACCTGGTGTTGTGTGATTTTTAACTTTGTACACCCCAGTCTAACATCAGTGGTAGACGTAAAAAGTCAGCTCAAGACAAATTCAGGAAAACAAAGTTTATTAGCAATTAGCAAGTCTGCAGAGTTGGGTACCCCTCAAAGAAAGGGACCCTGATCGTTACAAAGCATCCCCTGATATACCCTTAAACTCCACCCCCTGTTGAGTCAGGTGATTCTCAATCTCGAGCAACCGGTACTTTTCCATTACTTGTTTACCCCAATCTTGCAAGTGCAGCTGGACACATTTCCCCCTCAAGTGTTTACAATCTTCCCAGGCAGCTGACAACCACCCATTGTCCACCTCAAGTTGTTTCTCCCTCGTTATCAGTCACGAGGTTCGTTTTCGGCCTTGTGGTTTTGCTGTCTGGACTTGTTTTTGCTATGTGTAAGGTCGCCCATTGTCTGGTTTGTTATCTGTCTGACCTTGTGATCCAGCTGCAACTTGTTTACCACTTCTGCTGCTATAGCTAAGTTAGTCAAATTCATATGTCGGCCATTTTCTTTTGGTCACCTTCTTGCCCCTTATGCTTATGCACATCTTGAATCATTACTCCAACTCTCACAATCAGCACTTCCAAATCATGAAAAAAAAACCTGAAGGGCTCATGGCTGAAGCGTCGACTCTCCTTCTCCTTGGATACTGCCTGACCTGCTGCGCTTTTCCAGCAACACATTTTCAGCTCTGATCTCCAGCATCTGCAGTCCTCACTTTCTCCATGAAAAAAAACCCCGAAGGAACTACAGATGCCGGAAATCAGAAACGAGAACAGCAATTGCTGGAAAACCTCAGCACCTATGCGGCCAAAGCAGAGTTGATGTTACAGGTTTCTCTCCACAGATGCTGCCAGACCTGTTTAGGTTTTTCTCCATGCCCCAGCAATTTCTGTTTCTGCTTCTCATTGAGAACCTGATCTGTGTCAAATTTGGGAGAAACTGGTCATTTCCATTTGTGGCTTTAACAGAGGAAACTCTACAGTCTAAAGCAAACTCCTGTTACTGAAATTGATTCATTCAGGACAGGTAGCAGTGATTTTCTGAGGTAGCCACACATTGGAGTGAGAATGGACTTTGCCTGTAAGTTTTAGGAGCGGGCAGGAGGGGATATGGGGGCAAAGTCTCTGACAAGGAGGAGGTTTACGACATGGTTTGACCTGGTGACCTTATGGAAAGGGAGGGAAGCAGCAGAAGCAGATGATCAGATGGCCATGATCTTAGTGACAATGTTGTTCCATGGCTCCTTGCATTTATTGGAAATGAAGATGGATGAGGCAGGTAGGAGGGTGAGCACTTGAAAAGGAATCAACTTCAGCCAGCGATATTAAAGAAGACTTAACATACTATGAATTTAAATCATCGTTATTTATTCGACCTTTATCCACAATAATAAGCCCTGTAAATGCACTGGAGTTTATTAACACCAGCAGAAATGTACACAAGTGAACACAACACAGGCCTGGATGTGAATTACAGCAAAATCCAATGACTGAAGTTAGTTATGAATTTTCTGATGTTTCATCAGGGTAGATGATCGAGTGAATCCCTTCCCACAATCTGAGCAGGTGAATGGCCTCTCCCCAGTGTGAACCCGCTGGTGTCTCAACAGACTGCATAATTGAGTGAACGTCTTCCCACAGCTGAAGCAGATGAAAGGCCTTTCCCCCGTGTGAACCCGCCAGTGAGTCACCAGCGTAGACGACCGACTGAATCCCTTCCCACACTCGGAGCAGGTGAATGGCCTCTCCTCGCTATGAGTACTCCGATGTTTCAGCAGGCTGGCTAACTCAGTGAATCCCTTCCCACACTCAGAGCAGATAAAGGGCCTCTCCCCGGTGTGAATGCGCTGGTGTATCAGCAGGGTGGATGAGGAAGTGAATCCCTTCCCACACTGGGAGCAGGTGAACGGCCTCTCCCCAGTGTGAACCCGCTGGTGTACCGTAAGGTCAGATGATCGTTTGAACCCAATTGCACAGTGAGAGCACCTGAACGGTCTCTCGTCAGTATGAACACGCTGATGGGACATCAGTTCCCCAGAACTTTTAAACCGCTTTGCACAGTCTGGGCACTGAAATGGTCTCTCATCAGTGTGAAGCCTCTGGTGTATCAACAGCTTGGATGACTGAGTGAATCCCTTCCCACACTCGGAGCAGGTGAACGGTCTCTCCCCAGTGTGAAGCCGCTGATGTGCCAGCAGGGTGGACGACTGAGTGAATCCCTTCCCGCACTCGGAGCAGGTGAACGGTCTCTCCCCAGTGTGAATGCGTTGGTGTCTCACGAGGTGAGACGACTGAGCGAATCCCTCCCCACACTGAGAGCAGGTGAATGGTTTCTCGCCAGTGTGAACGCGCCGGTGTTTCACAAGGGTAGAGCTCTGCGCGAATCCCTTCCCACACTCTGAGCAGACGAACGGCCTCTCCCCAGTGTGAACTGGCTGGTGCGCGAGGAGGTCAGACGATGTTCGGAAGCCAGTCCCACACTGAGCGCACCTGAACGGCCTCTCGTCAGTGCGAGCGCATTGATGAAAAATCAGGTCCCAAGAACTTGTGAAGCATTTGGTGCAGTCTAAGCATTTGAAAGGTCTCTCCTCAGCGTGACCCCATTGCTGCGCCAGCAGGACGGAGGAGGAAGTGAATGCCTTCCCACTGTCAGAGAAGGTGAAGAGTCCTTCCGTGGTCTGACTGCGCCAGTGTGTTTCCAGTTTCGACAAGGATCTGGATTCACCCTCATAGACCCCACATTTCCACAGTTTCTCCCCACTACATTTATGTTCTAACAGGTCCGATGATCGGCAGAAGCCTCGGCCACACACAAAACATGTGTACAACTCCTCCCCACTGCACATAGTGCCTTCACCTTCCATGTTCAAACTCCGACGATGCCCAGGCTACAAGAAAGTGAGCGACCTCACCAGATCACGATGGGCCATCTGGTTCGGGTTTCTCGATCACACCTCATATAGCCCTGTGCAAATCGGTTCAAAACAGACAACAGGGAGTGCAGGGTAACGCAAGGAATTGCAAACTTGTGGAACTGAACTGAACAAATCCGGTCACTTGTGGGGCTGGCACTAGGAAGATGTGACGGTGAAGGCTGCTGTATTGTCGTTAAAAACCCAACTCTTCACCTTCAAAAGGCTGCGGCCTCCATGATTGAGAAGCTGGTAAATGAGAGACAAAGAGTGGAAGAAAGTGATTTTATGCGTACAACCAAAGGGAACTTGGAGATAATAGTTTTCACATCTTCCTGCAACCTCTTGGAGATAGTAGTTTTCACTATCTCCAAGTTCCCTCCAAAGTCACACTGTCCTGACATATGGCATCCAGTACTTGAACAGCAAACATTTCTTGCCCTTAAATATTGGGCAAACTGAATCTATTGTCTTCAGTCCCTGCTACAAACGCCACCCCCCTCACCACTAATTGCAATCCTCTCCCTCGTAACCACACGAGGCTGAACCAGACTGTTAACAACCTTGGAGCAATAGCTCACACCAGGATGAGATCCACATTTCCTATCCTATCATTACCAAAACCATCTTTTTTTCCACCTCAGTAACGTAGAGTCAGGAAATCATACAGCACAGAAACAGACCCTTTGGTCCAACCAGCCGAAGATAATCCCAAACTAAGCCCCACCTGCCTGCTCTTGGCCCATATCCCTCTAAACTTTTTGTATTCATGTATGTATCCAAGTGTCTTTTAAACGTTGTAACTCTGCCCAAATCCAGCACTTCCTCGGGAAGTTCTTGCCCCTTAGTCTTGGGGCATCCTAGGGAAAAGACACCCATCAGTAACCCTATCTACACGCCTCATGATTTTATAAACCTCTAGAAAGGTCACCTCTCATCCACCTAGCCTTCAGTGAAAAGTGTCCCAGCCTATCCAGCTTCTCTTTCTAGCCTAAATCTTCCAGACCAGGCAACATCCTGGAAAATCTCTTCTGAACCCTCTCCAGCTTAATAATATCCTTCCTATAACAGGGTGACTAGAACTGGGCAGAGCCCCAGAAGAGGCCTCACCGAGGGTTCCACTGGATTCCACTCTACTCTCAGACATCTGGTGCTGGTACCCTCATTCATTCACTTGTTCCCTCTGGATTTAACTATCCTAACACCTCCCACATGCAACCTCCCTGTAATCTCGAAGCCAGTGTGTTCACCCACCTCCCCTGTTCAAACTGGCCTTCAAGGTTCTGGGCTTAAGTACCATCAACATTTTGAAATTCTGATCCCAGTGTTCAAAATTCCTAACTACCTGTGTAATTCCCATCCCCTCACAACCCTCCCCATCTTTGTAACCTCCTCCAGCCTCCGAGGTGTCTCAATTCCACCTGTGCTGTCTTCCTGAACATTCCCAATTTTAATGGCTCCACCACTGCTCTTTGGGCCACACGTTCTGGAATCATCCCTAAACCTCGATCTCCGTTTCCTAATTTAATCCTTCAAACTTCTCTCTCTGTCCCAGATTTTGGTCACCTGACCCCAAGATCGTCAGACGGTCCCGCATTGCTTTCTAAAATTCCTGTGAACCGCCTTGGGATGTTTCCCGTTATAAGGTGCTATATGAATTCAAGTTGCTGTCCTTGTTTTGTATGTTCCTTCATCATCACTGGGGCATGACCTGCTACTCCTTACCCAACAGCATTGCAGGGACACCTTCACGAGACAGACTGCAGCAGATCAGGAAGCTCAAACGTCATCTTCTGCACCGGGGACCGGCAATATTTCGTAGAACCTGTGGAAATCGAAATAGAGTCAATGTTTTAGGGTGTTCAGAATTAATTAAAAAATGGCACAGAATTTGATGTTCAATATAAGCCCAGCAGTTCAGGAAAAATAATTTATTTCTGTGAAACATCCCGTGAAAAGATAAAGCTGGTAGGTCTGCAGCATACAAGTCAGAGGCTGAGCAGGAGAATCTCATTTAGTCACAGCCGGTGAACGTAACACTAACACACCAATCCTGAGTAAAATCGCTATTATTGACAGAGGAAATTAGACAGATAGTTGATCAGGTAGAGGTGAAACACAGCAATGGATGGACATGGATTTAAATCCAAACTAAAATGAGCCCCACGGGACCTCGAACCTCTCAAAAGTAACACAGAAAAGCTCAAAATTATTGATGAATGGTCAAAACTGTTCCCCTCTAAAGTTTTAAACTCTCCTGCTGCAGCCAGAAAGCTGGCAGAACCACTTATTATGATCCCAGTTGATGTTCCTACTGGACAGGCCAGTTCCCAGAATGTGACCCGGCTTGATAGATCACTTATTTATTTAAGCTAGTCATTCACAGAAACCTGTAGGTTTTCTTTCAGTGTTGTGACACTCAGGGAGAAAATAAAAAACTAAACGTAGAATGCAACTTTAAAGATGTTAAAAGACAAAACAAAATAAAGTCTCATTTGCTCCCCAACACCATCACGGCACGGTGGCACAGTGGTTAGCAGCGTCTGAGACCCGGGTTCAGTTCCCGACTCAGGCGACAGACTGTGTGGAGTTTGCACGTTCTCCCCGTGTCTGCGTGGGTTTCCTCCGGGTGCTCCGGTTTCCTCCCACAGTCCAAAGATGTGCAGGTCAGGTGAATTGGCCATGCTAAATTGCCCGTAGTGTTAGGTAAGGGGTAAATGTAGGGGTATGGGTGGGTTGCGCTTCGGCGGGTCGGTGTGTACTTGTTGGGCCGAAGGGCCTGTTTCCACACTGTAAGTAATCTAATCTAATCTAAAACCATCACTTTACAGAGCCTCATACCCTTAGAAACGCCCCTTCCATATCAAATCTTCAGTCTTGATGAACAGCTTCTTCCCAGTTCTGTCCTATGAACCATGCTGACTTCCTACATCCATACTGGCAAAACTGAAAGCTTCGACTTTCTCAGGACATGATCAGGTGTATCCGAGTATTCCGTGGGAAGTGATTGCTGGGCCTCTTGCTGAGATATTTGTATCATGGGTAGTCACAGGTGAGGGGCCGGAAGACTAGAGGTCAGCTAACGTGGTGCCACTGTTTAAGAAGGGTGGTAAGGACAAGCCAGGGAACTATAGACCGGTGAGCTTGATGTTGGTGCTGGGCAAGTTGTCGGAGGGAATCCTGAGAGACAGGATGTACATGGACTTGGAAAAGCAAGGGAATGATTTAGGGATAGTCAGCATGGCTTTGTGTGTGGGAAATCATGTCTCACAAAAGTGATTGAGTTTTTTGAAGAAATAACAAAGGATTGATGAGGGCAGAGCGGTGGACGCGATCTATATGGACTTCAGTCAGGCATTCGACAAGGCTCCCCATGGGAGACTGATTAGCAAGGTTAGATCGCGTGGAATACAAGGAGAGCTCACCATTTGGATACAGAACTGGCTCAAAGGTAGAAGACAGAGGGTAGTGGTGGAGGGTTGCTTTTCAGACTGGAGGCCTGTGACCAGCGAAGTGCAACAAGGATCGGTGCTGGGTCCACTGCTTTTCGTCATTTACATAAATGATTTGGATGTGAACATAGGAGATGAAGTTAGTAACTTGTAGATGACACTAAAATTGGAGGTGTAGTGAACAGCGAAGGAGGTTACCTCAGGTTACAACAGGATCTTGACCAGATGGGCCAATGGGCTGGGAAGGGGCAGATGGAGTTTAATTCAGATAAATGTGAGGTGCTGCATTTTAGGAAAGCAAATCTTAGCAGGACTTATACACTTAATGGTAAGGTCCTAGGGGGTGTTGCTGAACAAAGAGACCTTGGAGTCCACGTTCTTAGCTCCTTGAAAGTAGAGTCGCAGGTAGATAGGATAGCAAACCCGGCGTTTGGTATGCTTTCCTTTATTGGTCAGAGTATTGAGTACAGGAGTTGGGAGGTCATGTTGCGGCTGTACAGGACGTTGGTTCGGCTACTATTGGAATATTGCGTGCAATTCTGGTCTCCTTCCTATCGGAAAGATGTTGTGAAACTTGAAAGGATTGACAAGAATGTTGGCAGGGTTGGAGGATTTGAGCTATAGGAAGAGGCTGAACAGGCTGGGGCTGTTTTCCCTGGAGCATCGGAGGCTGAGGGGATGACCTTATAGGAGGTGTAAAATCATGAGGGGATTGGATAAGGTCAATAGACAAGGTAGGCGAAACTGAGTACTACAGATGCTGGAGACAAGCTCTTTTCCCTGGGGTCGTGGAGTCCAGAACTAGAGGACATAGGTTTAAAGTGAGAGGGGCAAGATATAAAAGAGACCTCAGGGGCAATGTTTTCACACAGAGAGTGGTGCATGTATGAAATGAGCTGCCAGAGGTGGTGGAGGAGGCTGGTACAACTGCAACATTTAAAAGTCATCTGTACAGGTATATGAATAGGAAGGGTTTAGAGGGATATGGCCAAGTGCTGGCAAGTGAGACGAGATTAGGTTAGGATATCTGGTCAGCATGGACAATTTGGACCACAGGGTCTGTTTCCATGCTGTACATCTCCATGACTTAACCTGAATACTCTGCAAATCTCTAATCAAATACTACCGAACTACAAGTTTCACAATCTAAACTTTTATACCAATATGACTGCTTTCCCTGTCCAATAAGCCTTTCCAGGACAGAAATTATATTTACTTCTGAACGCAGTCAGGTCTCCACCAAAAAAATGCACGAGGAAGTTTCACTCTCTGGGTTTTGTGAGCTAAAGTCAATCCTAGGTTATTTTAAGCCAAAAGCAAGCTAATGGCTGCAATGTTTACATTCTCTGGTGTAAATCCATCGTCTCAGCACAGATTCATTTACACTCTAGAAAGTTTACAATTACCGGTGTCTGTCAGGCTTGGCTTTCTGAAACCTTTCACAAAGAAGTAACCAACATCCATATGCTAGGTGAAAGTGAGGACTGCAGATGTTGGAGATCAGAGTCAAAAAGTGTGGCGCTGGAAAAGCACAGCAGGTCCAGGAGTATTGGAGGAGCAGCAGAGCCGACGTTTCGGGCATAAGACCTTCATCGGGAATTGTTGAAGGGCTTATGCCTGAAATGTCGACTCTCCTGCTCGTCAGACGCTATCTGACCCGTTGTGCTTTTCCAGCACCACTCTAATCTTGACTCTGATCTCCAGCATCTGCAGTCCCCATTTTCGCCTAGTGCTTTTGACCCCAACACCTACATGTCACTTGTTCAAAATCTAAACCCTACAAATGATATTTATCCACATCACAAACCTTTCATCCCATGCTGGGCTCACAGAAAAGTTTTCGAGTAAAAAGTGAGATCTGCAGATGCTGGAGATCAGAGCTGAAAATGTGTTGCTGGTTAAAGCGCAGCAGGTCAGGCAGCATCCAAGGAACAGGAAATTCGACGTTTCGGGCTAAAGCCCTTCAATCAGGAATGATGAAGGGCTTTAGCCCGAAACATCGAATTTCCTGTTCCTTGGATGCTGCCTGACCTGCTGCGCTTTAACCAGCAACACATTTTCATCACAGAAAAGTCTCACAGTTGCAGC
The DNA here is from genome assembly GCF_020745735.1 of Hemiscyllium ocellatum. Taxonomy (NCBI): domain Eukaryota; kingdom Metazoa; phylum Chordata; class Chondrichthyes; order Orectolobiformes; family Hemiscylliidae; genus Hemiscyllium; species Hemiscyllium ocellatum. The sequence continues at coordinate 4,037,604 of NC_083427.1, forward strand.
CATACCCAAGGAGTGCAATAAAATCATACAAAAACGCAGAGTATGCGGGTTTGTGTAAACCAGTGATAACCACTCATTATGAAGAATATGGCACTGAGAGAGTGCAGAGGTGATTCACAAGAATGGTTCAGGGGATGAGGAATTTTAGCTTCTAGATTAGAGTTTGTTTATTATGCATTTGTGGAATATGGATATCACTGGAGTGATCCACATTTGATCCTTATCCATAACTTCTCTTAAAAGTGGTGGAGAGCAGCCTTCTTGAACTGTTGCATCCGTTGTGCTGTTAGGGAATGAGCTCCAGGATTTTACACCCAGCAACAGTGAAGGAACAACATTGATACAGCTGCCATTCAGGATGACTTGTGGCTTGGAGAAACTTGGTGGTGCACTCATTCTACCCTTGTTATCCTGTGGCAGAGGTCATGGGTTAGGAGCCTGAGTGAGTTACTGCAATGCACCTTGTGGGGGGGGGGTACATCTTGCTGCCACCTTGCATTGGTGGTGAAGGGAATGGACGTTGAATGTGGTACCACTCAAATGGGCTGGTTGACCCTGATTGGTATCAAGTCTCGAGTGTTATCGGGAGCTGCATTAACTCAGCGAAGTGGAGAGTACTTCATCACGCTTCTGATCCCAGCATGGGCCCAGATGACAGCACGACCGCAATTGGTCGCAAAGGATGATGGCGAGGCCTGACAAGATGGAGGGCAGCTGGTGAGCACAGGCATGTCTTAGCTCAGTGTGGGAAAGCATGGGGAGTGCGAGTCCTCTTTGGGACAACCCAACTTGGAGTGTCTGCAGGGCCAAGGCTGATGAAAAGACTGTCACGTTTGACTTTTTAAACTTTATTTTTACACTTTTATACCAAGAGGTCTGTAGTGCTGAACTTTTTAAACTGATTTCTTTATTTTTCGAGTTCTACAATTGTACCTAAGACAGTAGTGGGTGTGTGGCAACATCGTGCATTTTTGACTATACTCTGTACTTGAGTACACATGCCAACAAAACCTAATATGTGCCTTGTATTATGTAGAACATTGCAGCGCAGTACAGGCTCTTCAGTCCTCAATGTTGTGCCTATCCATGAAACCAATTCGAAGCCCATCTAAGCTACATTATTGAATTTGTCTCCATATTTCTATTCATCAAAGAATTAAATGCGCTTAAAGTCGGCGAGTCTACTGTTGTTGTAGGCAGTGCGTTCACGCCCCACTACTCTCTGAATAAAGAGGATTGTAGATGCAGGGCAGGGCTTGGGGAGTCAGGGTTGGAGGAGCTAAGACTGTTCTCCTTTCAGGAGAAGATATTGAGGGGAGATTTGCTAAAAGTGCTCATGCTAAAGCTAGACAAGGTGGATAAAATTTGTCTTTATCAACTGATCGAGAACGGATTATGGCACAGATTTAAGACTTTGGACAAAATCGACTTGGTGGGAGTGCGGAAATTCAAAGAAGAAATTTCTTGCAGTGAACGGTAATTACCTGGAACTAAATACTTACACTACAAAAGCTGCTAACATCTTAGTCCATATGGTCAGAGTGATTCTGTTCAATTTTGATGTGATGTTTGGTTTGAGTTTCTCATTTGCAAAGCTCCTCAGATCGTCCTACAAAAAGAAATTTACAGAAGTAATCACGGATAGTCCTGGATAGAAATTCACAGAAGCCAAACATGTCCCTCTGTTTAAAATCTGATTGAAGATTTGTAGCTCTGGTATCCGTTGTTGTGGTTCTGCTCGCCGAGCTGTAAGTTTTTGCTGCAAACGTTTCGTTCCCTGGCTAGGGAACATCATCAGTGCGGTGGGAGCCTCGTGTGAAGCGCTGCTTTGATGTTTCTTCCGGTATTTATATTGGTTTGTTCGTGCCGCTTCCGGGTGTCAGTTTCAGCTGCAGTGATTCGTATCTGGGGTCCAGGTCGATGTGTCTGTTGATGGATGTTCTTGCCGTTTCCGGGTGTCAGTTTCAGCTGTAGTGGTTTGTATATGGTGTCCAGGTCAATGTGTCTATTGATGGAGTTTGGGGATGAATGCCATGCTTCTAGGAATTCTCTGGCTGTTCTCTGTCTGGCTTGTCCTATGATAGTGGTGTTTTCCCAGTCAAATTCATGTTGCTGGTTGTCTGAGTGTATGGCTACTAGAGAAATACCATGCAAGGACTGCACAAAACACTATATAGGACAAACAGGAAGACAGCTAACAATCCGCATCCACGAACATCAGCTAGCCACAAAACGACACGACCAGCTATCTCTAGTAGCCATACACTCAGACAACCAGCAACATGAATTTGACTGGGAAAACACCACTATCATAGGACAAGCCAGACAGAGAACAGCCAGAGAATTCCTCGAAGCATGGCATTCATCCCCAAACTCCATCAATAGACACATTGACCTGGACACCATATACAAACCACTACAGCTGAAACTGACACCCGGAAGCGGCAAGAACAAACCAATATAAATACCGGAAGAAACATCAAAGCAGCGCTTCACACGAGGCTCCCACCGCACTGATGATGTTCCCTAGCCAGGGAACGAAACGTTTGCAGCAAAAACTTACAGCTCGGCGAGCAGAACCACAACAATGTCCCTCTGTTTCAGGTCATTGTGTGGGAGATCCTGCTAATCTCACATGCTATTAAAGCAGTTTCCAAAATCTATTCCTGTCAATCCAGCATAAAAACCACAATATTCCGTCTTTCTGGTCAAGGATGACCTCACATACTCCCTGTTACATACTGCCCCTCCTCAGATTAACAGTCCCTTTGCTTCAATAATGGCATCTTCCCAGGGTTATAGATTTCCTTTCCTGGGTTTTCATGTGGACTGAAGTGAGCCACAGATCTTTGGACACCCGGGGTAGAAATTGCTGGAGGAATTCAGCCGGCGGCCTCTTGAGCTCTGAAGAAGGGTCGCTGCACTCAAAGTGATAACTCGGCTTTCTCTCCCCAGTTGCTGTCGTACCTGCTGAGCTCCTCCAGCAATGTGTTTTTGTTTCAGATTTCCAGCATCTGCAGCTCTTTCTTTGCTTTAATGTCCCATGAGATAGTAGGATGCATGGGAACAGGATTTGTTTCCTTTTCTTCCCTTCTGTGCCACTCCCCCCCTGCCTCATGAATAAGACATTGGGTGTGACAGGTTCATGCAGTTTCATGGACAACTTGGTCTCCACTCTAAACAATGGGTTACAAGCTCCTCCCACTCCTTCCAGACCATGCCCCCTACAAAGATGGCGGACGCGCAGCCCATTACCCCGAACAAAGATGGCGGCAAGTCCCCGGGATCTGACACCGCGACGAAACCTTGGAGCCATTTTCTCGTTTGTTGCGAACGGGAGGCGCGAAGGTTGCCATTTCGCGTTAGAACTGACCCAAGACGTGTACAGAACCTTCCCGCGCGTCCGCTGCCCTATCTCTCATCCCTCCCTGTCCGCCTGCTGCACGTCGTTTGCAGAGCAGACAAAGAACAGACTGACCATCGGCGGCCCGGAGAGGGGGAAAAAAAATGGCGATAGCGCATGCGCTCTTCAAATCACCGCCAGCTGGCCTTCCACTGCGCAGGGAGGGGCAAGCAGCCCGGCGAATGATTGACGGACAGGACAGACCAATAGAAGAACGGGACGTGCCCCCCACCTACCTCACACCAGCCAACCAATCGGAGTGAGCGAAAGGCGGGGTTAGCCATACGGCACGTGATCAACCGTCGGTCGCGCGTGTCTGTTGAAGAAGATGTCAGATGTGGGGCGGCGCAGCGCAGCGGGCAATAGATTGGGCCCGAAGGTCTCGTAAATACCCAGTGCCTACCTCCAGAGAGAGAGATAGATGAGAAGTCAGAATCTACCGGTGCCGCGTTCTCAGCAAACGGGCTGAGGGCCTCACGCGATGATCGGCTCCGGTTACCGTCGCCATCTCAACTGGGCACGATGATCGGTGGGACGCATGCGCAATAGCCATCTTTATACAGGAACGGCGCGGCAGCCATCTTTATACAGGAATGCTGCGACGTGGCGTATGCGCCACAGCCATCTTTATACAGGAAAGGTGCGACAGGGTGCATGCGCAGCTGTCTTTTGAAAGTAGGTCATCTGGGAGGGACTTGCACACAATCAGCTCCAACCAAGAGAAATGTCGTCTGTGTTTTCTGAGAGTTTGTTTTTGTTCTCCTTCGAAACCACATTTTTTTTAAAACAGGCCTATAAAATGAGAACGATCTGACAATGTCATTTGTTTTGCCTGAGCCTGAATATCATCAGTCTTTGGAGGAACGAAACTCATCCGTCTGCTTCAAAAAGATTCCAGGTTAGAAATGCTTCCAGATTTTCACAGTCCTGCTTAGACCACCCCTGTAGTTGTGCGTTCAGTTCCAGGCATCCCCGACCTGAGGAGGGATAAATAGGGAGCATGAATGACATCTCACCTCCAGGGGTTAAATTTACTAGAAAGGGTCCAGCAAGTACAAACAACAAAGACTCCTCGTGGCCTGAGCTTTCAGGAGTGAATGAGGAAACACTCGTTGGTTAGTCTGAAGTTTAAATATAAGGGATTGATGAGCAACAGGTCACAAATCGGCCATGTTGGAGGCGCTGAGCAGGTCAGACAGCTTCTGTGTGGGGAAAAAGGAGAGAGAACTGGAGATCAGAGTCGAAGAGTGTGGTGCTGCAAAAGCACAGCCTGTCAGGCAGCATCCGAGGTGCAGGAGAATTGACCTTTTGAGGCACAAGCCCTTCATCAGGAATGGAGTCTGCTTCTGTGGAAGCAGAAACTGGGTCAATCTTTCAGGTCTGTGAACTAAAAGATATTCATCCCTTCAGGGTGACTCCCACATGTCTCATTTCTCGCTCTATTCCCAAAGCCTTGCAAGTTTATTTCCTTTATTAACGAATGATCATTTCCCCTTCTGTCATTCTCATAGGTAGCGAGTTGACCACAAACTTGCCTGTCTACCTCATTCCCAAAAACCTTAAGTCTGTGTCACCTAATATTTATGCCTTCACCATTTGGACATGGCTTTTTCTTTATCTGGGCTATAGTCTTGTACAGATCTAACAAAACTCCACAGATGTATATTCAGCGAGTGGTACATGTATGGAATTAGCTGCCAGAGGAAGTGGTGGAGGCTGGTACAATTGCAACATTTTTTAAGAGGCATTTGGATGGGTATATGGGTTTGGAGGGATATGGGCCAGTTGCTGGCAGGTGGGACTAGATTGGGTTGGGATATCTGGTCGGCATGGATGGGTTGGACCGAAGGGTCTGTTTCCGTGCTGTACTTCTCTATGAATTCGGAGATCCACGGAGTGTTCCAGGGACCTGGGTTTGAATCCCATTATGGCAAATAGTAGAATTGAATAACAGTGAAGAATATACTGATGATCGTGGAACGGTTGTCGATTGTCAGAAAAGCCCACCTGGTTTACTAATGTCCTTTAGGGACAGAAATTGCCATCCTTAACCTGGTCTGGTTCAAGTGTGACTCCAGGCACAGAGCAACGTGGTTAACACCTTATGCCCTCTGGATAATTGAGGGTGGACAGTGAGCGTTGGCCTAGCCAGTGATGCCAGCATCCTGTCAATGGATTTTTGTTTAAAATTGGAAGTCCTGGCCACGTGACACTCAATGCTTGACATTTACACTTCAGATGCAGGGGATGATGTTCAACGTTTGTGTGTGAGGATCACTGTCAGGGGAATGGAGAGGAATTACCCAGTTAACCAGGGAGACAGATCGGCGAGGATGGGAATCGCTTGGGGATGGAGCGGAGGGATAACGACACATGATTGAATCAGGGAATGGGTACAGCACAGGGTCTCTCATTGTTACTTGGCAGGTCTGAGTTAAGGGTCAGGAAGCTATGAGCTGGAAGCTTACTCTGTGAAGTGCTTAGACCTGGGAGAGATGAGTCGGTGATGGGATATTGCAGCCTCTGCTCTGCCTTCTTGAATGTTTCGCTGGTGTCATGTCAGTGAGCGTTTTGTAAACCCTTGTCTTCCTGTGTTTTGCAATGTTTTCCATATTCTTGCCTGTACCCAGCTGAACGATGTCATCTGCAAGTAGCTCTGACCAACCTTCAGGTTGACCTCAGGGGCATAAATATGACTGGAGAAGCTGGGACTGTGGAAAGGAGGTTGGATACCAGGGTGGCACGGCTCAGTGGTTTACACTGCTGCCTCACAACAACAAGGGATCGGAGTTCGATTCCACCCTCGGGTGACTGTGTGCATGTCCTCCCAGTATCTGTGTGGGTTTCCCCTGGGTGTTCCAGTTTCCTCTCGCAGTCCAACGATATGCAAGTTAGGTGGATTAGCCAAGCTAAATTGCCCATTGCATCCAGGGATGGGCGGGCTAAGTGGATTAGCCATGGGAATTGCAGGGTTAGAGGGGTGGGATGGTTGTCAGGGGGTCGGTGTGGACTCTGCTCCCACACTGCAGGGATTCTATGATCCTACCATACAGTTAAGCCAAGTTTCGAATAAAAGTTCTGATGAAGAGTCACTGGACGCGAAACATGAACTCTGCTTTCTTCCCACAGATGCTGCCAGACCTGCTCTGTATTGCCAGCAAGTTCTGTTTCCGCACCATCTGGATTCTGTGAACAGTTTTCAAGGTATGAAGTATGTCAAGAGGTTAGATGGGGATAATCTGTTCCTACTCGTATGGATGGTGAATCATGGGGCACAGATTCAAAGTGTTTTGCAAAAGAGTGAAAATGTAAGGTGAAGAAAGGCTTTTTCACTTCGCGAATAGTTTGATTTCCGATACATTGTCTGGAAGAGTGGCAGAGGCAGGTTCAATTGAGGGATTATTTAAATGGAAACAAACTGCAGGGTTATGGATAAGGGAGTAGGAGACTGGCATTCAGTTCAAAGCTCAGAGGGATATGGACCAGGTGCTGGCAGGTGAGACTAGTTTAGGTTGGGATATCTGGTCGGTATGGACGAGTTGGACCGAAGGGTCTGTTTCCATGCTGTACATCTCTATGATTGTATGACTTAAAGGACTGGTGCAGACGTGATGGGCTGGATGGCCTTCCTCTGCAACCACTCAGTCAAGTAGCAAACGCAGTGAGAAACTGAGCTGTTGTTGGGACCCAGAGAATTGTGGAAATGGTGTCAGCCAGGCATCACAGTGACTTAGCACTGCTGCCTCACAGCATCGGGGACCAGGATTTGACTTCATCCTTGGGTGACTGTGAGGAGTTTGCACATTTCTCCCTGTGTCCGCGGGGGGTTTCCTCTCACAGTCCAAAGATGTTTAGGTTAGGTGGATGGGCCGTAGTCTTTCATTTTAAAGAAACAAAGTACCCGGTCATGACCCGTGTGGTGCAGATTAGGTGTGTTAGTCACGATTTTATAAACTCCATGCAGGTTTACAAGGATGAGGTGATGCTGGGTTGGATGCTCTCCGGCTGGTCAGTGTAGACTGTTTGGGCACAAAACAGGCCATATCAGAATTCTATAATTATTCAGCAGCTTTTTTTTAAAAAAAAAATCTGAAACAAAAACAAAGTGCTGAATAGGTTTAGCATATGTGGAGAGAAAGTTCTGATGAAGGGTATATGAATAGGAAGGGTTTGGAGGGATATGGGCCGGGTGCTGGCAGATGGGACTAGATTGGGTTGGGATATCTGGTCGGCATGGACGGGTTGGACCGAAGGGTCTGTTTCCGTGCTGTACATCTCTAGGACTCAATGCTAACACTCTTTCCCCCTCAGATTCTCCCAAACCTGATGAGTTTCTCAGCATTTTCTGCTTCAGTGTTTTATTGCAGGCTGATGGCAGGTCAGTGACCTGACCCTTGACTGCATTCCTCATCCCAAGAGTGTTGCAGGGCCAGATGAATGTTTCCGGTATGTTATCCTTTTTGTTTCTTCTACCTCCTTTGACGAGTTTTCTTGTCGAATAGAACTGAATCTGGGCATACAGGCGGATTCGTTAAGAGGCAGGTTTTGAATCTGGATGGGTGTAGGATGACAAGGGCAGTCCCTGACCCATTGTGCGGAAAGTCTTGATATTTTGGTTTGAGGTGGAGGAGAAGCAGCTGGCTATTTGCATTGAGGAGTTTTGAGTTACGCTGGCCCAATGTCAGATCATGAAAGGAGGTGGATTCTCATGGAGTTTAGGATTCTAAAGTTTGCACGTTCTCCTCATGTCTGTGTGGGTTTCCTCCCACAGTCCAAAGACGCGCAGGTTAGGTGGATTGGCCGTGCTAAATTGCCCATAGTGGAGAAAGTGAGGACTGCAGATGCTGGAGATCAGAGCTGAAAATGTGTTGCTGGAAAAGCGCAGCAGGTCAGGCAGCATCCAAGGAGCAGGAGAGTCGACGTTTCGGGCATGAGCCCTTCTTCAGGAATGAGCCAAGGAAGGGCTCATTCCTGAAGAAGGGCTCAGGCCCGAAACGTCGACTCTCCTGCTCTTTGGATGCTGCCTGACCTGCTGCGCTTTTCCAGCAACACATTTTCAGCAAATTGTCCACAGTGTCCAGGGATGTGCAAACTGGATGGACTAGCCTGGGAAAATGGAGGGTTAAAGTGATCAGGGAGCGGGTCTGTGTAGGATGCTCTTTGAAGGGTTGGTGTGGATTAGATGGGCCGAATGGCCTGCTTCCTCACTATAGGGATTCTATGATCTATGAATTAACATGCAGATTTTCAAATATTTTTTTCATGTGTGGATTATTGACCTTTGTTCTTGTGATTTGAATGGGGCTAATCAGAGGGCCACTGTCTGAAACACTGCACACTGTCTGGTGTACGGGCTTCCACAATTCTGTTGGATGATGTGATGCTGATTTGGAAAGATTAGATTAGATTAGATACCCTACAGTGTGGAAACAGGCCCTTCGGCCCAACAAGTCCACACCGACCCTCCGAAGAGTAACCCACCCAGGCCCATTCCCTGTGTATTTTTCCCTGACTAATGTCACCTAACACTATGGGCAATTTAGTATAGCTAATTCACCTGGACTGTGGGAGGAACCCCAAGCAGACATGGGAAGAATGTGCAAACTCCATACGGACAGTCGCCCCCGAGGCAGGAATTGAACCTGGGACCCTGGCGTTGTGAGGCAGCAGTGCTAACCACTGAGCCACCATGCCGCCCAAGGCTGCCATACCTTCATCAATGATAAAATGTACTTTTCTCCTGTCCTGAATATAATACAAGAATCTGAGGCATTTCATTGGAATTTTTTTAAAAATTCACTGATTGTGAGCCAGGCCAGCACTTACTGTCCGTATTTAATTGCCCAGAGAGCAGTTAAGTTGTGCAGTTTGAGAGTAGCTTCCTTCCCTAAAGAGTATTTGTTAAGGTGGATGTTATATTTCCCCCTGACAATTATCCCCAGTTTCATAGTCATCATTATCCTCCTAATTCCCGATTATTTTTTTGAAAAAATAAATTCAAATTCCACCATCTGCCATTGTGAGGTTCAATCTTGGCTCCCCCCGAACATTACCTGACTCTGTGGATTCTGGGTCTGGCGATTTAATACCACCAAGGCCACCGCCTCCCAATACATTACGCACTTTCACATTGAGCTGATGATCAACTGTACAGCCAAAGAGTTAGATCCTAAGGCACATCTTAAAAGATGACAAGAGTCTCGGCAGGGAATTACAGTGTTTACAGCCAAGGCAGGGTCCAAGATAATAAGTCAATTAAAATCAGGGCCTCTGGTCAGAATGAGCAGAGCCCAGATGTTGGCTTGCAGGAGTTGAGGGCATGGAATGATTTGGAATTGTGGATGAGCATTTTTTTGAAACTGAGGTGCTGTTTAACTTTGCAACTCAGTCTGCAGAATGATGTTTGGATGAATGAGTCCATGTCACTCAATGAGTTGGATTTACAAAACTCTGCAGCTCAATGAGCACAGTAATGGTGTGTGAATGAGCAAAGTTCTGGGGATGTGTTAAATTCTTCTCTCTGCCTCTTCCCACCTCTGTCTCCTCATGTAGTCTTGTACAAAGTCGAACTGTTTCCCTTCCCTGAAGGAGACGAGTGAACCAGGTTGGAATTTTAAGATGTGAGCTTTAGTTGTCACTTTACTGTCCAAGTATCAGCTCCAGACAGTACTTGATTTGTTTATCTCTGTCACAACCTGCATGTTCTTTTCTGAGTTCACTCTTTTTTTTTTCTCCTTATGTTTAAAATCAGTTTTACAGAAGGGGAGGATTTGCAGTCAGGAAACTCCAAACTGAGCATCACTTGACAGATTCGCTTGATTTCTCATAACCCACTTATCAGCGGATTTTGAAAATGGAAGGGAAAAGTTCTGCTCACACTAGGGAGAAACTGTACGCTTGTTCTGCTTGTGGACAAGTCTTCAGTCGTTCGTCTGACTTGTCAAAGCACCAGTGCAGTCGCGCTGTGGAGAAACCGTGGAAATGTGGGGAGTGTGGAAAGGGATTCAACTACCCGTCCAAACTGGAAATCCATCTCCGCGGTCACACTGGCGAGAGGCCGTTCATGTGCTCAGAGTGTGGAAAGGGCTTTGCTCATTATTCCAACCTGCTGTCACATCAGCGCGTTCACACCGGGCAGAAGCCGTTCACCTGCCCACAGTGTGGGAAGGGATTCACTCGGTCATCTAATCTGCTGACACACCAGCGAATTCACACCGGGGAGAGGCCGTTTGCCTGCCTGCAGTGTGGGAAGGGATTCACTCGGTCATCGCATCTGCTGAGGCACCAGCGAGTAAACGCTGGAGAGAGACCGTTCACCTGCTCTGACTGCGGGAAGGGATTCACTCAGTCGTCCGACCTGCTGACACACCAGCGGGTTCACACCGGGGAGAGGCCGTTCACGTGCTCGGAATGTGGGAAGGGATTCACTCAGTCATCCCACCTGCTGAGGCACCAGCGAGTTCACAAGTAACTGCAGTCCAGGGATTTTGCTGAGTCGCATCCACGAACCATGGTCACCAGGATCCACTTGTGCTGTTAATAACCCCAGCCCTCTTGTCGATGTTAATACTGTTATTTAAAATTCTAACACATTTGTGGATCTGTAGGATGAGATTGAGGACATTATTCCAACTTGCAACTTGGTAGAGATTGCAAAGTGTGTGAAAAACCGTTTTGAGTCATCGGGACTGATGAAACATCAACCAGTAGCTAAGTGATTGGATTTTCATGCTGTTGACACTCAGCTTCTTACCATGTTTTCTGGGGTCTGTTTCTGATGATGGTTATAAATACCAGTTCGGTCATATGTGTGGGATAAAATCAAATAAATAGGCGTTCTGTTAAATACTGTTTCGATTCCTTATGATACCTTCCTCCGAAGATCTCTCTCTTATCCGGCCTCCTCCAACATCCGCTCCGGGTTTGTGGAAAACTGCTTTCTCACCAGTTTTGGATACCCTCAATCTGCAGGAGAACTTTTGAGTGACTTTGCTTTTTCTGCACCCACGATTAACCCTCAAGTCCCATTCATCAAGGGGTCAACATTCCCTTGAGCTACTCTCTTCGCTTTTTTACACTTTTAGAACCTTATTTTTGCTATCTGTTTTTATATTTTGCGCTAGTTTTCATTCATAATTCCCTGTTTTTGTGACTTGAATTTTAGTAAACCTTTATTGATCTTTAAAAGGTTTCCCAGCTTGCCACTTGCCTTTGCCATATCATATGTCTTAGTTGTTTCTTTGTTTTGTTTGACTTCCTTGCTTTGTCATTTTTTTAATAACCTTCCCTGTCACAATCCATATTTAAGTTGTGAGCAACTGAGTAACCCCTGAAAAAGCTGCCACTGCTCCTCAACTGTCCTGTCGGAGGGACATAACCACACGAGACGATTGACCACGATAAAAACTGACAGAACTGCGGATGCTGTAAATCCGAAACAAAAGCAGACATTTCTGGGAAAGCCCTGGCAGCATCCGGGAAGACAAATCAGCGTGAATGTTTCTGAACTTCCGAGGAAGGGTCACCGGACCTGAAACGTTCGGCTCTGATTGCTCTTCCCAGATGCTGCCAGACCTGCTGAGCTTTTCCAGCAACTTCTGTTTTTGTTTCAGTTTAACCAAGATGTAGCCTGTGCTGAAGCGTTTTCAGTTACAAAGAGATAAATGGGCAGACTGGCTTTGTGTTCCTTGGAGCAGAGGACCCTGAGGTAGGGATGTGATGGAGATGTGTAAAATTGAGGGACACACAAGGTGGACAGATGCCCTTGATGGAGAGATCAGTCACCAGGAGTCATACCTGAAAGTACAGGGTGGACAGTTTATGGAAGATGAGAGGGTAGAGGTTTTTTTTAATCCAGACAGTGTTGGGAATCTAGAGCTAACTGCCTATACTTGTGGTGGAAGCTCTCATAACATTTTAAAGTACTTTGACATGCACTTGCAAGACCAAGGCACACAATGCTCTGGGCTGGAAAGTAAGATAATAGTCAGGTGGTTGTCTTGTCCAGTGCTGATGGGGTGGCATGGTGGCTCAGTGGTTAACACTCTGCCTCACAGCACCATCGATTCCAGCCTCTGGCAACTGCCTGTGTGGAATTTGCACATTCTTCCCGTGTCTGCGTGGGTTTTCTCCGGGTGCTCCGGTTTCCTCCCACAATCCAAAGATGTGCAGGTCAGGGTGAATTGGCCATGCTAAATTGTCCGTAGTGTTAGGTGCATTAGTCAGAGGGAAATGGGTCTGGGTGGGTTACTCTTCGGAGGGACGGTGTGGACTGGTTGGGCCGAAGGGCTTGTTTCCACACTGTAGGGAACCTGATCTGATGTGCTGGGTCACAGGGCCTTTTTGCCGTTGTGTATCTACGGATCCTCCAGCTCCATATTTCCTGAAGAAAGCTTGATATGTGACATCTTGCAGAGGAAGATCTCCACTGCTTTTTTTAAAAAAAACCTTCAAATTATTCTTTGACAAGTTCCCATGATAAGTTTCAATTTCATCATGGTCAGTGGAAGGTGAGAGTGCGGTTATTCTGGATGTTTGGAAAAAACTAGACCACGTCTGCAGGACTAAGTACAGTTCCAGTCACCCATTTCATTATAGGAGAGGAGGGTCCAGAGGAGATTTACCTGGATGTCGTCAAAACTGCAGAATGTTCACTTTGAGGCAAGATTGCACAGACTGAAGGTGTTTGGTTTCCAGCACCGAGGTCTGAGGGGAGATTTAAACGTGGCGTATAAAATTTGAGGGACGCGGAGAGAGCAGATAGCAAGGATGTACTTTTCATGAGTCGAGAAACAAATAGCTAAGGGACAAAATTTTGCGGGAAAAGCTCAGCAGGTCTGGGAGTATCTGTGGAGAAAAATCAGCGTTAACATTTCTGATTGAGTGTCCCTTCCTCAGCTGCTATTCGGTTTATGGTTACAAACTGGCTAAGGACCAGGACCTTTCTTTAATGTTGACAAAGTGTGAGATCCTAGTTCCTTACAAAGAGGATAAAACCAGAAGATTCTGAGGTTTTGAACCTCCAATCAGAAATTTGACTATAGAACAGTAACACAATCTGTGTGTGTGTGTGTGTACCACTTATGTGCTAATACCTGTATTCTGAATGAACAAAACCATTTATTCTTTTTTAATTCATTCATGGGATTGGGATGCTACCAATTGGATTGCCTGTTCCTAATGCCTCATCAGAAAGTTAAGAGTCAAACACATTGTTCTGGGTCTAGAGTCACATTTAGACCAGACCAGGTCAGGTTGGCTTATAGCCTCCTTCAAAGATATTTGAAGGAAAATTGGTTTGTTTTCCCTGTCGGAGGCTGAGGGGTGACTTGATAAAAGCTTCCCAATTATGACTGAAATGGATAGTCTTGATTTTTCTTTTCCCCTCCTCCCAGGATGGAAATGTCAAACACTAGGGATGTAGGTTTCAGGGAAAAAGGGAAAGGTCTTTAAAGGAGATGAGAGGCTTCTTTGTTCACTTAGAGGGTGGTTAGCGCCTGGAATATGCTGCCAGAGGAGATGGTAGAAGCATATACAATAGCAACGTTTAAGAGGCACCTTGTTAGATGCATGAATAGAGGGGTACAGATCACATAGAGGCAAAAGGTTTTCAGTTTACAGAGGTTTCATGTGGCAAAACAGACTTGAAGGGCTAAGGGGACTGTTCCTGTGCTGTACTGTTCTTTGTTCAGATGAGTTTTTACAACCGTCAACAGTAATTGTACGGTTGCTTTATTCCACTTTTCACGGAATTCAAATTTCACCGTCTGCCATGGTGAGATTCCACCATACGTCCCCAGCGTAAACACGTGCTTCTGGATGACTGATCCGTTGACATTACCGTAATGCCACCTTCCCTGTGAGTAAACAGTGGAGACGAAACAGCCCAGAGCACATATCAAATGCAATCTTATCAAATTCCCCCAGCTGTCAGTGGCACAATAAATTGTTAAACATTATTAAACCAGATAAATCATCCAGCATTGACCTAGACATGACAAACAGCCCCATGACTGCCTTCCAAGCCAGACTGTGCAAGTATTGGAGGATTTCAAGAAGACACTCAACATCACAAACTTCGCGAAGACAATTGGTTATGGGCAATAAACGCTGGTCTAGACAGCGATACCTGCATCCCACGAATGAATAAAGAAAAACAAGGGACTAGACACTGAGTTGAAGAGGCAGGTTTACAGAAACCTTTGAAAGGAGACAAAGGTGGAGATGCTGAGAGAGAGAATTAGCATCCAGGCAGACACTGGTGCAATGTGAAAAGCCAGGGTCATGCAAGTATCTAAAAGTGGAGCAAAACTATCCCGGAAGGGTCATAGAACTGGATGTTGTCACAAGGATCGGGAGGAGATAGGCCATGGGGGAATTTGAAAACTAAGTCTTTGAACTGTAAAACTCATCTGCCAGACCTGGGACCAATGTAGGTCAGTCATAGTAATGAATGGGACTAACAGTCAGTAGGAAGGCAGGCACCACTGCCCTGGATCTAAAGTGAGTCTAATGTGACAGGGAGCACGGAGAGTGTCTGAATAGTTGGAGCGAGAGGGACAAAAAGCACGAATGAGATACCAGCAACAAATAGCCTGACGGGAGATGTCACAGAGGTGAATGTAGGCAGCCTGGGTCTTGAAAGCCAGAAAGCCAGCTCAGAATGAAATTCAACACTGAAGTGATGAACTGTTTGATTCAGAGTTCGACGGTTGCCAGGACAACAGACCGTGTAACTTGCGGGTGTGTCAAGATACTGAGTAAATCCCTTTGCACGGTCAACTTCGAAACATAGGAAACAGATGCAGAAGCAGGCCAATTCGCCCTTTGAGCCTGCACCACCATTCACTATGATTATGATAACTTCCTTATCCCACTCCTCCTTTCGCTCCATACCACTAGATCCCTTCTGCTGCAAGGGCCACGTCCAGCTCCCTCTCGAATATATCGAACAAACTGGCCCCAGCAACTGTCTGTGCTGGGGAATTCCACACGTTCACAACTCTTAGCGAAGGAATTCTTGCTCAATCTCAGGCCTGAGTGGTTTACCCCCATATTCTTACAAGGTGATCCCTACTTCTGGACTTCCCCAATGTCGGGACCATTCTTCCCACCGGCCTGTTCAGTCCCATTAGGATTTCGTGTTTCTACGAGAATCCCCACCTCTTTCTCTAAACTCCAGCGAGTACAAACCCAGTTGGTCCAGTTTTTCTTCATCTGTCAGTCTTGCCATCCTGGGAATCAGTCAGGTGAACCTTGGCTGGACTCCCTCAATAGCCAGAAACTCCTTCCCCAGACTAGGAGACCAACACTGCACACAATACTCGAGGTGTAGCCTCACCAAGGCCCTGTATAACTGCAGCAAGATATCCCTCCTCTGATACTCCCATCCTCTCGCTATGGAGACCAATATGCCACTAGCTTTCCTCATCGCTCCTGAACCTGCATGCTAACCTTCAGCGACTGCTCCACCATGACATCCAGGTCTCGTTGCACCTCACCTTTTTCTAAACTTTCAGATCGTAATCTCCCTTCCTGTTTTTGTGACCAAAGTGGGTAACCTGACATTCATCCACATTATATTGCAATTGCCAAGTATTTGCTCTCTCAGTTCCCCTGTCCAAGTCACCCTGCAGCCTCTTAGCATCCTCCTCACAGCACACACTGCCACCCAGCTTAATGTCACCTGCAAATTTGGAGATATTTCATTCAGTTATTTTTTTCCAAATCGTTCACATATGTTGTGAACAGCTGGGGTCCCAGCACTGAAACCTAGTGGTACCCCACTTGTCACTGCTTGCCACTCTGAAAAAGATCTGTTTAGTCCAAGTCTCTGCTTACTGTCTGCCACCTATTTCTCTATCCACATCAACACATAAAGCTCATGGTATCAGAGTTAAAGTTTGCTCACTAATTTCTTGTGTGAGACCTTGTCAAAAGCCTTTTGTCCAGATACACAACATCCACAGATTCACCCTTGTCTACTCTACTGGCCACATCCTCAAAAAAAAATCCAGAAGATTTGTCAAGCATGATTTCCCTTTGGTGAATCCATCCTGACTTGGACTGATCCTGTCACATCTTTCTAAATAGGAGAAAGTGAGGACTGCAGTTGCTGGAGATCAGAGCTTAAAAATGTGTTGCTGGTAAAGCGCAGCAGGTCAGGCAGCTTCAAAGGAGCAGGAGAATCGACGTTTCGGGCATAAGCCCTTCTTCAGGAATGAGGAAGGTGTGCCAAGCAGGCTAAGATAAAAGGTAGGGAGGAGGGACTTGGGGGAGGGGTGTTGAGAATGCGACAGATGGAAGGAGGTTAAGGTGACGGTGATAGGCCGGAGAGGTCGGGAAGAAGATTGCAGGTCAATCGTACTTTCCCTTTTGGCCTTTTGTTTCTGTCCTCACTTTACTTCCTGCACTAGTTCCCACTCTCTCCCCCCTCCCCTCACCTCCGGCCATATCAGTTGAAACCCTCCACAACAGCATGAGTAAATACTTCCCTCAGGACATTGAAGTTCATCCATGTGTTCTTTAAATGTCTGCTATTGCCTATCCACCTTCAACCTCTTAAGTATCTTTGGCCCCACCTTATCCTAGCCATTGTATGCCTCACGGCATCAAACTTAGCTTTCTTTAAATTCAGCACCCTAGTCTCAGATTTAACTGTGTCACTCTCCATCTGAATAGAGTCATAGAGATGTACAGCATGGAAACAGACCCTTCGGTCCAACCCGTCCATGCTGACCAGATATCCCAACCCAATCTAGTCCCACCTGCCAGACTCAGCCCATATCCCTCCAAACCCTTCCTATTCATATTCCCATCACCTTTTGAATGGTGCATTTGTACCAGCCTCCACCACTTCCTCTGGCAGCTCATTCCATACACGTACCGCCCTCTGTGTGAAAAAGTTACCCCGTAGGTCTCTTTTATATCTTTCCCCTCTCACCCTAAACCTATGCCCTATAGTTCTGGACTCCCCGATCCCAGGGAAAAGACTTTGTCTATTTACCCTATCCAGGCCCCTTGTAATTTTGTAAACCTCTAGAAGGTCTCCCCTCAGCCTCCAACGCTCCAGCTCCAGCCTGTTCAGCCTCTCCCTGTAGCTCAAATCCTCCAACCCTGGCAACTTCCTTGTAAATCTTTTCTGAACCCTTTCAGGTTTCACAACATCTTTCCGTTCGGACGGAGACCAGAATTGCACGCAATATTCCAACTGAAGAATTCTACCATACTATGGTCACTCTTCCCCAACAGATCCTATACCACTAGGTTGCTCATTAATACTCTCTCATTACACAGTACCCAGTCTAGAATAGCCCGCTCTCTAGTTAGTTCCTCAACATATTGGTCAAGAAACTATCCCTCATATATTCCAGGAGATCCTCCTCCATCGCATTGCAACAGATTTGATGAGTCCAATCAAGTTGAAGTTGCCCGTACTGTACCCTTACTGCACGTATCTCTAATTTCCTGTGTGATGCCATCCCCGACCTCTCAACTACTATTTGGTAGTCTGTACAGAACTCCCACTAATGCTCTTTCCCCTCCTAATGTTCTGCAGTTCCCCCCCATACAGATTCCACATTGTCCTGGCTAACGTCCTTCCTTCATCTTGTGTGAATCTCCTTCTTAACTAGCAATGCTACCCTATCTCCCTTTCCTTTCCATCTGTCTTTCTGTAAGTTAAATACCCCGGATGTTGAGTTCCCATCCTGGGTCACCCTGGAGCCAGGTCTCCGTGATCCCAGATACATCATATCCATTAATAACTCAGCGTGCAGTTAATTCACCCACCTTACTACAAACGGTCCTCGCATTGAGCCTTCAGAGTAAATTTTTTGACACGTATTGCTGTCTTAGAATTATGATATAATATGACCCTTTTAGGTGTTTGTCTTTGGTTCTTCTGTCTTCCACTTTCCATAAGACCATAAGACATAGGAGTGGAAGTAAGGCCATTCGGCCCATCGAGTCCACTCCTATGTCTTATGGTCTTCCCTTTTCAGCCATTTTTTTTCTGTTCCCACTGTACTTCTTTCATTGGTTCCCACCCCCCTGCCATATTAGTTCAAGCCTTCCACAACAGCACGAATAAATACTTCTGGTGAATGCTTTCACCCCAGTGAGCGCATTGGTATTTTACCAACCATTCGTGCTTTTAGTGGAAAGGTCTCTTACAATAAGAACAACGTAACATTTGCAGTAAAGTTGGATACTCAAATTAATCTATTCCCACATGTGGAGTGGTGTGTCCCCAATGTGAACCTGCATTTTATACTGAATGAATCTCTTGCTGAGAGCAGGATCTGAGATTGCAATAACATTCAATTACGGTTAAAAATCACACACAACACCAGGTTATAGTCCAACAGGTTTAATTGGAAGCACACTAGCTTTCGGAGTGACGCTCCTTCATCAGGTGATTGTCACCTGATGAAGGAACGTCACTCCGAAAGCTAGTGTGCTTCCAATTAAACCTGTTGGACTATAACCTGGTGTTGTGTGTGATTTTTAACTGTGTACACCCCAGTCCAACACCGGCATCTCCAAATCATTCAATTACGGAGCAGCTTTATTAGGAGAAACATTTAGACGAAAGGTCAAATTCAGGCAGTGAATTACAGAACAATGCCAGCCACAAACTTCCAATGTCAGATCAAAATTATTTCCTTTGTACTTTTTCAATTAGTTTCCAACATTCTTGTTTTTTGTTCCTTTGTCGGCTTCTCCAATGCACCAAGCATCTTGAGACAATTGTTTCAGAACTGTCTAGGGTCACCTCACTGCAGCTCTTTCTCAAATCTCGGGTCTGTTCATTGGCATCCATAAATTCCTCTGTGATTACAAATAACACCAGCATATCCACTGCCTCACTGTTTGGAATAAGTACATGATAGTTCACAGCATGACATCAGATTCTACCCCGTAGATCAACACACCTTCAAAGATCACAGTTCGAACGCACAATCCTAACACACAAAAACATTGTTCTTACCGACGATAGATAAAGTCACCATAGTCCCACATGATTACTAGGCTGCTCTCTCATTAGAGCAAGAGATGACTGGTGGTGGTTAAATCTTAGGGTCGCCTCAGGGGAGAGGTGATCAAGATGGGACTTTTATGGTGACCTCAGACAGGATGGGAGTTGAACCTGACTATCTTCACAGATCGGGTGACTGAATGAATTTAGATTTCACACACAGGGAGTAGGTTTTATGGCTTCTCTTCACTATGAATACATTAATATCAGTGTAGAGACGGTGTTATCAGACAGGTTTTGCTCTTCAGTGACAGATGTCGCTTCTGCTGAGCGGATCAAGTCTTTATTCTGCTTTTTCTTCACCAAATGCTGCTGCTGCTGTCTTAAATCATTGAACTCATCACTTCCAAACTTCTTCGATGCCAGTGTTGATTGATGATGCTTTTTACTGTTTAGTCTGCAAACTATTTTTGTTTCATTTTCTTCAATTTTATTTCACGCAGAAGGTGCCAGTGTAAGAATGTAACAAGTCAGCAACAATTAATCAGCACTCTCACACTGCAAGTATTCCTCAGTGGAATCTTTCAGCAAATGAATTGCAGATTGTGCAAAGGTCAATATAGGAATGAAGTGAAAGTTGATCATTTTATTGTAATCAAGTTTCAGCTGAGAGTTATCGAATCAAAGGGAAAGACCACATATCACATTAGCAGGGAGACCACAGTCCCAAACATCAGCAGCGTACCCAGAATATTAAAGTCCAGCCACTTATGTATTCACCGTCGGGTGGATTCTGTGGTGTGACTGGAGTCCAAATAACCGAGCAAACCCCTTGCCACACACAGGGCAAGTGAACGGTCTATCACCAGTGTGAACCCGCTGGTGCCTCACCAGGTCGAAGGACTGACTGAACCTCTTCTCGCAGACAGAGCAAGTGAATGGCTTTTCCCCGGTGTGAATCCTCTGGTGTGCAGTGAAGGTGGACGAACTGTTGAACCTTTTCCCACAGTAAGTGCAGGGGAAGGGCTTCTCCCCAGTGTGGATTCTTTGGTGCACTGCAAGCGTGGAAGAATGCTTGAACCTTTTCCCACAGGAAGCGCAGCTGAATGGACACTCCTGCGTGTGATTTCGCTGGTGTGACAGCAAGTGAGAGGACTGAGTGAATGACTTCCCGCACACGGAACAGGTGAACGGCCTCTCCCCGGTGTGAATTCGCTGGTGCGTCAGTAAGTACCGCGACTGAGTGAAGCCCTTCCCACACACGGCGCAGATATAGGGCCTCTCCCCAGTGTGCGTGCGCTGGTGTGCTGTGAGGGTGGAAGAATGCCTGAACCTTTTTCCGCAGCAAGTGCAACTGAACGGCTTCCCCTCGGATCCGTGCACTCGGTGATGTGACTGGAGGCTGCATAAGCGAGCGAATCCCTTCCCACAAACGGAGCAGCTGAACGGTCGCTCCCCAGTGTGAACTCTCTGGTGCCTCACCAAAACAAATGACTGGGTGAATCCCTTCCCACACACTGAGCAGGTGAACGGTCTCTCCCCTGTGTGGACGCGCTGGTGTGCAGTGAGGGTGGAAGAATACCGGAACCTCCTTCCACAGTGAGTGCAGCTGTAGGGCCTCTCCTCGGTGTGAATTCGCTGGTGTGACATCAGGGACATTGTTTGAGTAAATCTCTTTCCACACGTGGAACAAATGTAGGGTTTCTCCCCAGTGTGACTACGGCGATGACTTTCCAGCCGGCATGAATATTTGAATCCTTTACCACAATCCTCACATTTCCATTGTTTTTTCATGGTGTCAGTGTTACTGTCCAGGTTGGACAACCAGATAAAGATTCTTCCCCCACACGCAATGCTAAGTGCAATGTTCGTACTTGTTCCAGTCTGTGCTATTCCAGTTCTCCCAAAGAAAGAACAATCTGTGTGCATTCAAAGTCTGATCGTTCAGATCCTAAGGAATTGAGTGATGTTGTCAAACCTCCACGTGATATTGGGTTTCAGCTTTCTGTTTGTAAATTCTCCTCCTTCAATTACCCTGGAAAAAGGAGCTTGCAAGATTCTCAGCAGTGAGCAGACCACAGACTTGTCAATCCAGCGTATTATCGTTTATTTGTTCCAAATTTGGGAAGAGATCGTCCCCGCCAGCTTGTTTCTCAGAGATGTCGGTCTGCAAACCATACTCTTCCCTCATTCCGCTGCTGAAATGTAAACCCTTTGAATGGCATCTCCCAGTTCCAGTATTTCTCCCTCGCTGGATTGATTGCTCCCACACCGTGTGTGTGCAGAACGCGGATCATAAACCTCAATGAGCAAGTTATTGTCTGTCTGGGCTCATGGACGTGGGCATCCTGCTCAGCGTGGGGGCGCAAGAGGTCTAGGGTGGCATCTCGGGTCGGCTACCCGGAGGGTCTTGCTGCAGCCTCTCCGCCCACCCTGTGGGATCTCAGGCGCTGCGCAACTCCGCGCGGCCCGCAGCTCCAGCGCGCGCCCCTGCTCACCTCACAATGGGGATCCGCGTGCTTGAAGGTGGCCCCGACCAACGGGGCGGGGGGAGGTGGGCGGGGCTGGAGGACCGATTGGCCGCTGGTCCTCCAACCAATAGGACTGAGAGACGGGTGGAGCGAGCGGCGGGGCGGACCTGTCTGAAGCCTGTGATCGTCAGCCTCCGTCCCAAGTCTGGGTGAGAGCATGGGGGGGAAGGTCAAGAGGGAGCTGACGGCCGAGAACGGGAATGAAATTGAGCCATTGCCCACTGGGAGGTTTCATAAACACCTAGCGTTGGTCACCGGGCCCGGGGAATTAGAAACACCCGGTCCTGCGTTTGCAGCAGACGGGTAAACGGCTGCGGTAAGAGGCCCGGGTTCTCGCCGCCATGTTTGTTGGGGGCAATGTTCCATGAACGCCCGCGGAGCCGCCATCTTTATTGGGAGCAAGATGCTGTAGGGCGCGTGCGCAGTCTTTTGCCCGTGCGCTCACAGGTTCAGCTCAAGCCAAGAGGAATGTGTGCGTCTCTGCTGCAATTTTATCCAGAATGAATGGCTGAAGGAATTTTCTGTGGTAAATCCCTTTTCTAGGAGATGGGAAGGATTGGTCCACGAGAAACCCAAACGAAACATATCATCAAGACCTGACAGAGTCATTCCATTCATCAGCACCTTGAATATCACCAGCTTTTGAATGTGAAAGAAGCAATGCTTATCCTTGAAAAAGGATTTCAGGTATGAATGAAACTGAAACAGACACTGAGATATTCACAATTCTGGTTAGACCAGACTGGAATATGGATTTAGCTCTAGGCAGTGCACCTGAGGATGCACTGTATTAGCCTGAGAGAGAGCACAGAGCAGATTTAATCAAATGACACCTCAGTTATACTGGTGAAGTTATGAGGTAAGACTGCAAGTAAAAAATGAGGTCTGCAGATGCTGGAGATCACAGCTGCAAATGTGTTGCTGGTCAAAGCACAGCAGGCCAGGCAGCATCTCAGGAATAGAGAATTCGACGTTTCGAGCATAAGCCCTTCATCAGGAATAGAGAATTCGACGTTTCGAGCATAAGCCCTTCATCATCATTCCTGATGAAGGGCTTATGCTCGAAACGTCGAATTCTCTATTCCTGAGATGCTGCCTGGCCTGCTGTGCTTTGACCAGCAACACATTTGCAGCTAAGACTGCAAGAATGAGTCATAGTCATTACAGCACAAACTGGGTTTACTGATACATCTGAATAATAGGAGTGAACCAGCTGGGTTTTTATGGCAATTCAACGGCTTTCATGGTCACTTATTCCTAGTGCTGACCCCATAAATTAGCAGATTCATCCAGTTTAATTTCACAACCAGCATTTGTGTTTTGTGTATTCTGCGTCACTGGTTTTTGTTTTGTTTGAAATCAGTTTCACAGGATATTAGAAGGGGAGGGTTTACACTTGTGAAACTGAAACCAAACATCACACATCAGGATTTGATAGAACTGTCCAATACAATATAACTTGAGTCTCATCAGATATGAACATGGCAGGAAAAAGCTCTGTTCATAAACTCTGGAAATGTGGAGACTGTGGGAAGGGATTTAATTATCCTTCTCAGGTGGAAATTCACCGATGTAGTCACACTGGGGAAAGACCGTTCACCTGCACCAAGTGTGGGAAAGAATACGTCCAGGTAGCCCATCTGCTGAAACATCGGCTGATTCACTCTGATGAAAGACCTTTCAAATGTTTTGACTGTGGGAACTGTTTTAAAAGCTCTGAGGAACTAATGTCTCATCAACGTGTACACTCTAATGAGAGACCATTCAAGTGTTCCCACTGTGGGTCTGGATTCAAACGATCATCTCAACTCACTGAACACCAGCGAGTTCACACTGGAGAGAGGCCCTTCAACTGTTCTGAATGTGGCAAGAGATTCACTAATTCATCCAACCTTTTGACACACCAGCGGGTTCACACTGATGAGAGACCATTTAAATGTCCAGACTGTGAGAAGTGCTACAACAGTTCCAGGGAATTGATGTCCCATCAACGTATTCACACTGATGAGAGACCTTTCAGGTGCTCGAACTGTGGGACTGGGTTCAGACGATCATCTCAACTTACTGAACACCATCTGCTTCACGCTGGGCAGAGGCCGTTCACTTGCTCAGTGTGTGGGAAGGGATTTTGTCAGTCTTCTAGACTGCTGAGGCACCACCAAGTTCATGAGTAATTACAGTGATGGATTTTGGTCTTCACGTTATCCAGGACTATACAATGTTAACTCGAATCTTGTTTCTACTTACATGAATAACCTCCAGCCCAATTATAGGGGTAAATATCTGATATAAAAGGCAAATAAATCAATTTTTTAAAAGTGCATGATTTCCTTATTTAATGCATCCAACACTGGTTAGTGAACATTGAAGGTGACCTTCTCTCTCTTAGTCTCCTCCAATATCAGCAACAAGAAGTGCGAGGAGCTCATTGAGTTTGTCACTACAATCGACACAATCCGCTCAGCTGCCTCTCTCTCTCACACACTACCCCACCAGGCGAAACTGCCTCTCAGGTTTTTACTCATCTGCTCCCTGAAGTTATGGCTTTTTGCATCTAGTTCCTATACACACTGGTGAGTTGATACTGAACGAAAAGGGTTTCATGTGATTGTTACAAGAACTGTAGTACCCGCATTCACTGACGGTGCACGAAAGCGCTCACACCGCATTCCACTCGATTCATCTGGTCTCAGTGTGGACAGACCTTCAGGTGATTGTGCAGCTTGCAACAACATCAGCGAGTTCACAACAGGGAGAGGTCATTTACCTGCTGTATGTGTGGCAAGGCATTCACTCCTCTGTTGTCACACCCATCAGTTTATGCTGATGGAAGACCTTTTTAAAATGTCTCGAGTTCTGTAATTTTTCTAAAATATTGTGTGGAGCTTTTGTTAACCACTGATGAGAGACCATTCAGGTTCTCTCTCTATTTCTCTTTTTCTCTCTCTCTTTTCTTTTTCTCTCTCTTTTTCTTTCTCTCTCTCTCTCTTTTTCTTACACACACACTCTCTCTCTCTCATATGTTGTGCTATGGGGATGAGGCTGTTCACCCACTTTCTGTGTGGGAAGACATTCACCCTGTTATCCCACCTCAATAAACAGCAACTTGTCCACACTGATAAGAAATTGTTTCAAAGTTCTCGCTGGGAGCAGTGATTTTAAAAGCAAAATAGATCTGCTCAAACAAACACACTCACACAAGTAAGAAGCTTTTTAACATTTTATGGTGTGGGAACAGATTTACTCAGTCATCTCACGTGCAGCACTGAGATACCAGCAAATTCACAGTTGCCTCTATTGTGCTATAATTGTGCAAATAATCACATCTAGGCCTGAATCATGTTCAATCTGATAGTTGGTATTTGTTTCTGCTGGTGTTAACAATCCCTGTGACAGGGATGGAATTTAATATTCTGGGATAAGCATAAAGCCAATCAGCATTGCACGTACCACAACGGTTTGGATTTCTGTCTTTCCTGCTTGAGTGTTTACCATTAAGGGGCCGTAGATCACCTGGATGGAGGATTCCATCGCAGGAGCAGAAACCGATCCGAACAGCGTTCTTCAGGGTCACACTGAAAGAGACGAACAGCATGTTGGTTTCCAGGGAACACTGGATACATGCTGTCAAATCAGAGACTGGGGCCAATCCGGGATCTGTTCCTGACTGAACATGAGCCAGCAGGTTTAAGTTTCTGGTCTAAAAATAAATGTGGTCATGAGCCTGTGAAGGTTTCACATGTTTTTGTGGCAGTCTTGAATTTGCCATTTTAAAGCATGTGGCATCTCATTTTACAATGTAACATGGTTCAAATAAATAATTTAAACTCTGCGTTAGAATGACTGGTGGAGGAGTTCACAGAATGTGTGTTATCACTCATCTGCTCCAAATGTTGGGAAGAGATTATCCCACCAGCTGAGACACCAGTGGGTTCACACTGGAGAGTGGTCTTTCGTTGTTGGATGAGATTCAGTCCCAAGACACGATTTAGTGAACACCGAGGAGAGACCTTTTAAAATGCCCAGATGGATGGAAGTTCTATCAATGAACCTGAGAACCATTATACTATCAATGTTTGAACAATAACAACTGATCATTCACGTGTCATCTCACCTCACTGTGCACCAGCAAATGCACACAATAGAGAGACCTCCTCTCAGTATGCCAACCTGTTGAGACAGTTCACAGGAAACTCCAGAGATCTGGTTTTGCTGTTGTAGGAGCATAACTTCCACCCCCCAAAAGACTCAGGAGACTGGCAGGATTCAGGCAAGTGGTAGACTTGATTCTCATCCAAGCAACAAAACGGTTAATGCAGGGAAAGAGCCAAAGATCTTCCCTGAATCTATCTTCAAAAGCCCAGTCATTCCCTTATTCTATGGCTCAGATTGGAAGAAAGATCAATGACACTGTCTGATTTTTACATTGATATATTGTATTTTCATATGTTTTGGTGATGAACAATCACACATAATGTGGTCACTGTATCCTCCCCCTTATTCTATACACCCAGTCCTGTGAATCATCTAATCAATAATGGGCATTCCTATGGATGGACCCAAGTTCCCATGGTCTCAGGGTGTTTAACCGACATTGTCATCTCTAGGCCTTGGGTTTTTCTATGCATCCTATTAATTCACTTTCCAAAGTTACTGGTTATGTTCATTTGGACCTGTCCCAGACTTGTTTATCTCGAAGGAATGCTTGAATTCTGTTGTTCATTGAATTCCATATGATATCAAATTCTGTTATTCTTTTTATATTTTCCGCAGTCGAAATTATATATATAAAAACTACAAAAGATCATTGGTTCTAATGATTTGTATAAGATTTGTAGTATTAATTCCTATTATAAAGCTAATTGTATGTAGTGTTTTTTAACTAATTAGTTGTGAACAATCTATTTCGTTTAGTATGTGCCAGGCATCTGTTTTCGAGGTAAGGCAAGTGTTCCTGAGACTAATTAACTTTCACATCTATGTTTAAATGTTTTTCCCCTTAATGCTTCTATTACAATTTGATTATATATGTGTATCTATAATTGTGTTGAAATCTAGCTCTATGATTATTTTGAACTTGTAGAAGAGATTACTTTAGCCTCATCTGGTGTTTTTGCATGCAGTTCTGAGGTTCATCTTTTATAAGGAAAAATGTTAATGTATTAAAAGCGTGCAGAAAGTTTTCATGTGAGTATTTCTAGCCATGAGGGATTTTAGTTACAAGGATAGATTGGACTGTTCTCCTTGGAAAATGGAGGTCATTCCTGATTGAAGTACTCAAAATCAGGAGAGGTCCGAACAGTGTAAGTAGAGAGAAATTGTTCCTGCTGGTGATGAGATTGAGAATGTGTAGGCGCAGTTTGAAAGCAATAAGTAAAAGATGCAAAAAAAAACTTCTGAGGAAAAGCTTTTTCATTCAGCACATGATTAGGGTTCGGAATGTACTGCCTAAGGGTGTGGTGCACAGAGATTCAATTGTGGCATATAAAATGGAATGGGATGGCTGTTTGAAAAAGGAACATATGCAGGGCTTTGGGAAGACGGCGAGAGAATAGCTTTATATAAGGTACTAATTTCAAGAGCCATTGCAAACATGATGGGTTGAACATAGAACATAGAAAGATACAGCGCAGTACAGGCCCTTTGGCCCTCGATGTTGTGCCAATCCAAGCCCACCTAACCTACACTAGCCCACTATCCTCCATATGCCTATCCAATGCCCGTTTAAATGCCCATAAAGAGGGAGAGTCCACCACTGCTACTGGCAGAGCATTCCATGAACTCGTGACTCGCTGAGTAAAGAATCTACCCCTAACATCAGTCCTATACCTACTACCCCTTAATTTAAAGCTATGCCCCCTCGTAATAGCTGACTCCATACGTGGAAAAAGGTTCTCATGGTCAACCCTATCTAAACCCCTAATCATCTTGTACACCTCTATCAAGTCACCCCTAAACCTTCTTTTCTCCAATGAAAACAGCCCCAAGTGCCTCAGCCTTTCCTCATACGATCTTCCTACCATACAGGCAACATCCTGGTAAACCTCCTCTGCACCCGTTCCAGTGCCTCCACATCTTTCCTATAGTATGGCGACCAAAACTGCACACAATACTCCAGATGCGGCCGCACCAGAGTCTTATACCACTGCAACATGACCTCAGGACTCCGGAACTCAATTCCTCTACCAATAAAAGCCAGTATGCCTTCTTCACAGCACTATTTACCTGGGTGGCAACTTTCAGAGATCTGTGTACATGGACACCAAGATCCCTCTGCTCATCCACACTACCAAGTATCCGACCATTAGCCCAGCATGGACTCCTTCTGCATGGTAACAATCCTGTGATTGTTAACACAGAAGATATGTACCACAACCAGTTTTGTTTCAGGTTCGGTGTCAGTGTAATTTATTTCCTAACGTATTAATTAGGCTGTCTGGCAATATGACAGAAAAGAAATTCAGACACAATGATTGGCGGGTGACAGAGTGATGGGTATTTTCCCTATCATTCCTAGCAGGGTAGAGAGTTCCCCATCCATTGAAAAGGAGAGCAATACGCAGAGCCCATAGTGAACAGGCCATG
This sequence comes from Hemiscyllium ocellatum, assembly GCF_020745735.1. NCBI lineage: Eukaryota > Metazoa > Chordata > Chondrichthyes > Orectolobiformes > Hemiscylliidae > Hemiscyllium > Hemiscyllium ocellatum. The sequence continues at coordinate 4,066,102 of NC_083427.1, forward strand.
CACAGGCTGAGTGAGAGTGATAGGCACAGTTTTGTTTCTCGGTTCAGAAAGCATGATGAATAAAGTTGGAAGGATGGGTCCATAGATTGGGCGGGTAGACGGTGATGCTTCGAGAACATCTCATCTAAATTGCAAACCCCAAAAAATAATGTTCCAGTCCTGCCCTTTGTACTGTACGGTACCATGGCTCTTGGCTTCCTCCCAGCGACAGGTCGCACTATAAGGCCACCATTTTTATTGGGGACACTCGATCGTGGGTCACCGTGTGGTAGCCATATTTGTAGGTGTTTGGAATAGCTGGGAGGAGCTTGTGGCAGGTCAGAACTGGTGATCGATGAGTTGAGCATTGTATTCCGTTCTTATGAGGGTGTCCTTCAAAACCTTTTGGTGTCCGTCATGTTTCTCCTCATCTGTGCAGATGAGGATGCCCTCGTTAGAAGTGCATACAATGGTCAATTCATTGATTGCCAGTTCCACCGTGCCACAGTGAAAAACTGCAACAACCTCTTCAGCAGACAGACATAGGATACATCTGATAGAGTACCTTCGCCATCCAGTATTTCTCCAGAGAAGAGAGACTGTCATCTTCTTCGCAGCCTTCAACATGTCATTTATGACAATGAGCATCTCACCAAAATTATCCTTACACTTCCACTTCTTGCCTTCAAACAACTGCAAACTTTAAACAGATCATTGTTTGCGCAAACTGCCCAGTCTTCAGGACAACATGGACCACAACATCACACAGCCCTGCTGTGGCAAAACATATCAGATCATTTACATGGATACTACCATCACTCATGGGAACACTTCCCACCACGTAGATGGCAGATGCTCATATCACTTGGCCAATATTGTCTATCTCATACACTGTAGGCAAGGATGCCCCAAGGCATGGTATATTGGCGAGTCCATGTGGACGCTACAACAACAGATGAACGGACAACAATCGCTAGACAGGAATGTTCCCTCCCAGTCAGGGAACACTTCTGCAGTCAAGGACATTCAGCCTCCGATCTTTGGATAAGTGTCCTCCAAGGTGGCCTTTGAGGTACACAACAACACAGAATCGCTGACCAGAAACTGATAGCCAAGTTCTGTTACCCATAAAGACGGCCGCAATTGTGATCTCGGGTTCATTTCATGCTACATGTGACCCCACCACACAAATTCTGTATCTGTAAAATCTTCCTTACTGTCCTGTTTTAACACCATCACTTGATAAATTATGATTTATTTACCTTAATTAGTTTGTACAATTTTGGATTACTTATTACTTTGGTTAGACCCTCAGCATGTAACTCTTATAGCTATCATGTTGTTTCATTCACTTGGTTAATCTCCAGCACCGCCTTATTTTTAATTGTAAAATATCTTTCTGCCTCATTTAATCGGATTATAGCTCATCCCTGCACTTGTTAGTCAGCTGTTGACACTTCACTCACAGTTTCTGACACTTTCGATCACCTGCAGAGACACACCACTCCACTCTCACCATTTGTGTGATCTTTTGACCTCTCTGCTCGGGTGCCTATTTTGTGTGTGTCTGTGATTTCAAATGAACCTGCTGGACTACAACCTGGTGACGTGTGACTTCTAACTTTGTCCACCCAGTGCGACACTGGCACCTCCACAAAAGACAATTAGCTGGTTGTTTGAAAGGGAATCAAATCTGCAGGGCCATGGGTGGAAAACAGCAGAACAGGAGGAAGCGTGGAGAACAGAATAATCAGGATGGGCTGAATGGACTCTGCACTGCAGAGTCATGAAGCTGTACGGCATGGAAACAGACCCTTCGGTCCACCTCATCCATGCTAACCAAACATCCTAAGTTAATCTAGTCCAATTTGCCTGCATTTGACCTGTATCCCTTCCTATTCATATACCCATGTTTTCAACATACAAGATGTGCTACATAATTGCACCAGGCTCAGTCTCAAATGGTTATCAGTACAGTTTACGTTATAATAGTAATATTTGGGCCATGTATCTCCACAATAATAAAGAACAAACCTCAATGCAATGAGTAGAACACCCACCCAACATTCAAAGTGATGTCAACCAACCAGGAGAGCAGTGCGCAGGCGCAGAGACCGTCGCGAATAGAGCATGCGCGGAGTGCGATATGGCCGTGGACCGACTTTCATTCCTTGGCTCCGGAAAGGTTACCAAATGAGGTGGGAGGGGAGCGGCGATAGATGCGGCGGGTGGACGGACACGACCCGTGAACGTCTGACGTGAGCGACAAGCCCCGAATGAGAATCTCCCAGTGCCCCGTTTGTTCCGACCGGAGCAACGGGCTCCAAGCTTGCTCCCAAGGGGCAGGCCCCGGTCTGACGGCCGCCATCTTTGTCGGGGGCGATGGGTCCGTGTGCGACCGCCATCTTTGTAGGGGGCAATGTTTGGAATGAATGGGCGGAGCTTGCTGCCCATTGTTCAGGATGGAGACAACTTGTCCATCAGGCTGCATTAGCCTTTCACACCCAGTGTCTTGTTGATGCAGAGGGGGGAAAATAAAAAAATCCTGGTCTCGCAGTCCCCTAGCTCAGAGGATGCCTTGATCCAAAGCTCTGTGGCTGTGTTCAGTTACATGAAGACCAAGGACAGAAACTTGACTTGGGAGATCACCCATCCGCAGTCTCCCACCTTTTAGTTTCCCGTCCTGGCCTATGTGCTACCCAAAATTGATAAATTTGACTGGTGGCGTTGATGAACTTGTTCGAGCACCCGATACAATCATCAAGGTAGCAGAGGAAGAGGTGGCATGGTGGCTCAGTGCCAAGGGACCCAGGTTCAATCCCAGCCTCTGGGGGTGACCGTTTGTGTGGAGTTTGCACATTCTCCCTGTGTCTGTGTGGGTTTACTCTGGGTCCAAAGATGTGCGGGTTAGGGTGAATTGGCCATGCTAAATTGCCCATTGTGTTCAATGATGTGTGCATTAGTCAGGGATAAGTGTAGAGTTAATAGGGTAGGGGAATGAGGCTGGGAGGGATATTCTGTGGAGGGTCAGCATGGACTTATTGGGCCTAATAGCCTGTTTTCACACTGTAGGGATTCTTTGATCACTGCCCCAGTCTATCAGTAGTCTCTGTCTGCTGTTGTCCCACTGAACTCATCTCCTCTTGCCTCTATCCTGCCCCCTTTGGTCCAAGAACTCCCCACCTATGTTCAGGACATGACCCGCACCCTTCACCTTTTCCATGACTTTCAATTCTGCAGTCCCCAAAACCTCATCTTCACCATAGACATTCAGTCTCTCTACATCTGTATTCCCCAACCCCCCCACCCCCCCCCCTCCTTCCAATGAGGAGGGCCTAAAAACACCCTGTTTCTGCCTCTCTTGCAGACCCAATCGATGCGCTCCCACCGATACTCTCATTCGCTTGGTGGAACTGGTCATTGCCCTGAACAACTATTCCTTTGAATCCTCCCACTTCCTATAAACCAGCGGGTGGCTATGGGTACCCACACAGGTCTGAGCTACGCCTCTTCGTAGGATACATGGAATAATCCCTCTACTGCATTCACACCAGCACCACCTTTTCCTCCGCTACATTGCTGACTGTATCTGCCCTGCATCTCCTTCATTTCCCTCTACTCTGCTTTCAAAGCCCCCCTCAACCGCAACAAGGATAGAATCCCCCCTGGCCGGGTCCTCACATTGCAAATCCAACACATCATCCTCAGCCATTTTCGCTACCTGCATTCTGACCCCACCACCCCTATCCGCTTTCCGTAGGGACTGTTCCCTCTGCAACTCCGACATTAGGTCCACACTCCCCACCAACCTCTCCACCGCACGTAGCACCTTTCCCTGCAGCCGCTGGAGGTGTAACACTTGCCACCACATCTCCCCTCTTAACTCCATCCAAGGCCCTAAGGAATCGCCTGCATTTTCTCTAACATATTGCATCCATTGTTCCGGATGTGTTCTCTTCTACATCAGAGAGACCGTGAATAAACTCTTGAGATCAGTTCAGGAAATATTTACAGTCCGTTCACGCCAAAAAGCCCACCTTCCGGTTGCTATCCTTTCCAGCTCCCTTGACGACATGTCCGTCCTTGACTGGACCACATGCAAACTGGAGGAAGAACGCCTCATCTTCCACCGAGGGAGCTTTCAATCGTACGTAGAATTCACCAGCTTCCCAATCTCCACTCAGGTCCAGCCCTCCCTCTCCGCCCCACCCCCTTGACCTGACCCTGCCAGTCCACCTTCCTTCCCGCCTATCTGCTCCACCCTTCCTCCCACTGACGAATTGCAATCACCACCTGCCTGTATCGCCATCCCACCTACCTTTGTCCCCAGCTCCACTCCCCTTCCCCCTGTTTATTTCTCTGCCCCTTCCCCAATCCTGTTGAAGGGTCCTGACCTGAAACATTGACTCTCCTACTCCTCTGATGCTGCTTGACCTGCTGTGCTTTATCCAGCTCCACACTTTATCGACTCTGAGCAGATGCCAGCCTTCCACCAAGAGATTGCTGACCACGACGCGGGCCAGTGTGCAGCAGGGACCATGCGGTCAGCCTGGGCCAGGAGGAGGGGATGCTGTGGATTTCTCTCCCATACTAATCAGGGCAGGAGTTCTGCACAGTAAACTCAGACCAAGTGAAATGTTTTGTCACGTGTGAATGTCGGTCTCTGGCTCACACTTGTACACTTCTTCTTACAGAACGTTTGAGAAGGACCTGCAATGACATCGCCTACTCACTGGGTAATTCCTGAGCTGTGAGATTTTTCTCTGACTTCACTTCTTCCCATAGATTTCCGGCTGGCGACTCCAGTAGGGGATTTTTCAAAGCACAATATTTGTTTGGAAGGTGAGTATTTGTGACAAGTCCATTGACGAGTATGAGCTTTTAATGCTGTGCTTTTATCTGAGAGAGGTTCCATGGCTCTGCAGCTGGGGTGACCTCTATGTTGTGGATCTGAATCCGTGTCCACCTATTGCTGTCTTTCACTGATGTTTGATGGACATGATGAGCCAAAGGGCCGCTACAGTTAGGGGCGGCACGGTAACTCAGCGGTTAGCACTGATGCCCCCCCCAGCACCAGGGTCCCGGGTTCGATTCCCGCCTCGGGGCAACAGTCTGTGTGGAGTTTGCATGTTCTCCCTGTGTCAGCATTGGTTTCCTCCAGGTGGTCCGGTTTCCTCCCACAATCCAAGGATTTCCAGGTTAGGGTGGATTGGTCATGCTAAATTGTCCATCGTGTTCAGGGATGTGTAGGGCATTAGTCAGGGTAAATATAGAGTAATAGGGTAGAGGAATGGGTCTGGGTGGGCTACTCTTCGGAGGGTTGGTGTGGACTTGGTGGGCTGAAGGGCCTGTTTCCACACTGTAGGGATTCTAATTTCTACAAATGTTCAGAACTCCTACATTTAGGCAACTGTGTCACAAACACGCCGCCATGGTGAATCCTATCGGATCACATGGATAGTTTGGAGCAGCAGGTACAGGCAATGAGGCATTTACAAGAGCCACAGGGTGTGATGTGGGAAGGTAGTAAAACCCCAAATACTGTCAGAACATAGAGCATTACAGCGCAGTACAGGCCCTTCGGCCCTCGATGTTGCGCCGCCCTGTCATACTAATCTGAAGCCCATCACTATGCCATGTACATCCATATGCTTGTCCAATGATGACTTAAATGTACTTAAAGTTTGCGAACCTACTACCTTCGCAGGCAAAGCATTCCATACCCTTACTACTCTGAGTTAAAAAACTACCTCTCACATCTGTCTTCTATCTATACCCCTCAGTTTAAAGCTATGCCCCCTTGTGCTCACTGTCCCCATACTTGGAAAAACCCTCTCCCTGTCCACCCTATCTAACCCTCTGATTATCTTATATGTCTCTATTAAGTCACCCCTCAACCTTCTTCTCTCTAACGTAAACAGCCTCAAGTCCCTCAGCCTTTCCTCGTAAGACCTTCCCTCCATGCCAGGCAACATCCTGGTAAATCTCTTCTGCACCCTTTCCAAAGCTTCCACATCCTTCTTATAATGCAGTGACCAGAACTGTACACAATACTCCAAGTGTGGCCATACCAGAGCTTTGTACAGCTGCAGCATAACCTCCTGGTTCCAGAACTCGATCCCTCTATTAATAAAAGCTAAAACATTGTATGCCTTCTTAACAACCCTGTCAACCTGGGTGGCAACTTTCAGGGACCAGTGTACATGGACACCGAGATCTCTCTGCTCATTTACACTACCAAGAAGCTTACCATTAGCCCAGTACTTTGCATTCCGATTACTCCGACTAAAGTGAATTACCTCACACTTGTCTGCATTAAATTCCATTTGCCACCTCTCAGCCCAGCTCTGCAGCTTATCTGTGTCTTTCTGTAGCCTACGACATCCTTCGTCACTATCCACAACTCCACCGACCTTAGTGTCATCTGCAAATTTACTAACCCACCCTTCTACACCCTCATCCAGTTCATATATAAAAATGATGAACAGCAGTGGACCCAACACCAACCCTTGCGGTACACCGCTAGTAACTGGACTCCAGGATGAACATTTCCCATCAACCACCACCCTCTGTCTGCTTTCAGCAAGCCAATTACTGATCCAAACTGCTATATCTCCCACAATCCCATTCCTCCGCATTTTGTACAATAACCTACTGTGGGGAACCTTATCGAACGCCTTGCTGAAATCCATATGCACCACAACTACTGGTTTGGTCACCTTCTCAAAGAACTCAGTAAGGTTTGTAAGGCATGACCAACCCTTCACAAAACCGTGCTGACTATCCCTAATCAAATTATTCTTTTCGAGCTGATTATAAATCCTATCTCTTATAACCTTTTCCAACACTTTACCAACAACTGAAGTAGGGCTCACTTGTCTATAATTACCAGGGTTGTCTCTACTCCCCTTCTTGAACAGGGGAACCACATTTGCTACCCTCCAGTCTTCTGGCACTATTCCTGTAGACAATGACAATTTAAAGATCAAAGCCAAAGGCTCGGCAATCTCCTCCCTGGCTTCCCAGAGGATCCTAGGATAAATCCCATCCGGCCCAGGGGACTTATCTATTTTCACACTCTGTAAGATTTCTAATACCTCTTCCTTGTGAACCTCAATCCCACCTAGTCTAGTAGCCGATATCTCGGTATTCTCCTCGACAACATTGTCTTTTTCTAGAGTGAATACTGTTGAAAAATATTCATTTAGTGCTTCCCCTATCTCCTCTGACTCCACACACAACTTCCCACTACTATCCTTGATTGGCCCTAATCTTACTCTTGTCATTTTTTTATTCTTTAAATACGTGTAGAAAGCCTTAGGGTTTACCCTGATCCTATCCGCCAACAACTTCTCATGTCTCCTCCTGGTTCTTCTGAGCTCTCTCTTTCGGTCTTTCCTGGCTACCTTGTAACCCTCAAGTGCCCTAACTGAGCCTTCACATCTCATCCTAACATAAGCCGCCTTCTTCCTCTCGACCAGAGATTCCACTTCCTTTGTAAATCACGGCTCCCGCACTCTACAGCTTCCTCCCTGCCTGACAGGTACATACTTATCTAGGACACACAGGAGCTTTTCCTTGAATAAGCTCCACATTTCCAATGTGCCCATCCCCTGCTGTTTCCTTCCCATCCTATGCTTCCTAAATCTTGTCTAATCACATCGTAATTGCCTTTCCCCCAGCTGTAACTCTTGCCCAGTGGTATACACCTATCCCTTTCTATCACTAAAGGAAACATAACAGAATTGTGATCGCTGTCACTAAAGTGCTCACCTACTTCCAAATTTAACACCTGGCTGGGCTCGTTACCCAGTACCAAATCTAATGTGGCTTTGCCTCTTGTCGGCCTGTCTACATACTGTGTCAGGAAGCCCTCCTGCACACACTGGACAAAAACTGACCCATCTATAGTGCTCGTACTATCGTGATCCCAGTCAATATTTGGAAAGTTGAAGTCCCCCATGACAACTACCCTGTCTGTCTCACTCCTATCGAGAATCATCTTTGCTATCCTTTCCTCTACATCTCTGGAACTATTCGGCGGCCTATAGAAAACTCCCAACAGGGTGACTTCTCCTTTCCTGTTTCTAACCTCAGCCCATACTACCTCAGTTGACGAGTCCCCAAACATCCTTTCTGCAACTGTAATACTGTCCTTGACCAACAATGCCACACCTCCCCCTCTTTTACTATCTTTTTTCTGACTGAAACATCCAAATCTTGGAACCAGCAACAACCATTCCTGTCCCTGCTCTGCTCCTGTCAGCTAGACGGGTTACCTCTTGAATGTAGATGCAGTTTGATTTATTAGAAAGGTGGGAGGGGTAGGCACGTGGTGATGGACTCTCAGGGGAATGTAGCACTGACAGCCAGGTTTCTGAGACTTCGCTCTACTGTAACGAGGGGGATGCAAAGTTCCAAGAGATCGATTTTGACAGCGGACTCTAGTCAGAGGCACAGACGGACATTTCTGTGGCTGGCAATGAGATATCAGAATGGTGTGTTGCCTCCCAGGCACCGTGGTCAAGGATATCTCGGAGAGGGTGCAGAATGTTCTCAAAGGGGAGAGGGACCAGCAGGACGTCATTGTTCACATTGGAACCAACGACAAAGGAGGAGAAAGGGATGAGGTTCTGTGGGGAGAAATGAAGGTTAAGCAGAAGATTAGAAAGTAGATCCTCATGGGTAATAACAACTGGATTACTCCTGGTGCCATGTGCAAGGGAAGGTAGGAGGAATAGGAGGCGAGAGTAGGTGAATATGTGGCTGAGGCGAACAATGTTCATTTTTGGATCATTGGAATCTCTTCTGGGGTACAAGTGACATGTATAAGAAAGCCAGGTTGCAACTGAATTGGAAGGGGACTAATCTACTGGCAGGGAGATTTGCTAGAGCTACCCAGGAGGACATAAGTTAGTAAGGCAAGGGTGGAATCCAGAGAGATAGTGAGAAAAGGGATCACCCTGAGGCTGGTGCAGTTGGGAAAGGCGCAGGTCAAATATTCAAGGTAGGCAGGGGAAAACAGAGATTGAGGTTGGGCCGATTAAACTTCATTTGTTTCAATGCAGGAGGCCTAACCAGGAAGGCAGATGAACTCAGGGCATGGTTGGGAATATGGGATTGGGATATCACAGCTATGACAGAGACATGGCTCAGGGATGGACAGGACTGAGAGCGTACTGTTCCAGGGTATAGATGCTACAGGAAGGATAGCAAAGGCAGGGGAAGAAGGGGGAGCAGCATGTTTGAGTAGGGATCACATTACAGCTGTACTTCGGAAGGATATTCTAGAGAGTGCGTCCAGTGAAATTATTTGGATGGAACTGAGAAATAAGAAATGGATGATCACGTTAATGGGATTGTACTATTTTATGCCCCAATAATCAGCAGGAAAGTTGTCAGGAGATCTCAGTGTCTGTAAAAATAATAGGATGGTTATAGTAGCAGCTTTTAACTTTCCAGACACAAACTGGTACTGCTATAACATTACAAGTCTTGGATGGAGAGGAAGTTGTAAAGTGTGGACAAGAAGATTTTCTGACTGAGTGTGTGGATGTACTACTAGAGGAGGAGCAAAACTTGACCTTCTCTTAGGAAATAAGGCAGGGCAAATAATTAAGGTGTCAGAGGGGGAGCGCTTTTGGGCGAGTGATCATAATTCTATTAGTTTTAAGATCGTGATGGAAAAAGATAAGTGTGATCTAAAAATCAGAGTTCCAAACTGGAGGAAGGCCAACTTTGATGGCCTTCGGCAAGAGCTCTCGAAGGTTGATTGTGGGTGGATAGACGCAGGTAAAGGGAAGGCTGGAAAATGGAAGCTTTCCAAAATGAGATAATGAGAGTCCGGGAACAAGGTAGGTAGAGTTGGGGAATGCTGGATTAGTAGAGAAATTGAGGTTCTGGTCAAGGAAAAGAAGGAAGCATATGTCAAGTATAGACAGCAGGGATTCAGTGAATCTTTCGAGGAGTAGAAGGGTAGTAGGAATATACTTAAGAGGGAAATCAGGAGGGCTGAAAGGGGATACGAGATAGCTTTGGTAAATAGGGTTAAGGTGAATCCAGAGGGTTTCTACAAATACATTAAGGACAAAAGAGTAACTCGGGAGAGAATAGGGCCTCTTAAGGATCAGCAAAGCTGTGGAACTACAGGAGATGGGTGAGACACTAAACGAGTATTTTGCATCAGTGGAAAAAGGTACGGAAGCTCGAGAATTTGGGGAAATAAATTGTGATATCTTGACAAGTGTCCGCAATACAAAGGAGGAGGTGCTGGACGTCTTAAAATGCATAAAGGTGGATAAATCTCCGGGATCTGACCAGCTGTATCCCAGAACTTACTAGGAAGCGAGGGAAGGGATTGCTGGACCCCTTGCTGAGATATTTGTATCATCGACAGCCATTTGGAGACAAAATTGGCTGGAAGGTGGGGGACACAGGGTGGTGGTTGAGGGATGCTTTTCACCTGTGACAGGGTGGTGTGCCACAGGGATCAGTGCTGGGTCCACTGCTTTTCGTCATTTATATAGATGATTTGGGTGTGAACATAGGAGGTATGGCTGGTAACTTTGCACCTGCCATCAAAATGGGAAGTGTAGTGTATAGCAGAATAGTACAGCGGGACCTTGATCACATAAACTGATATGCCGAGGAGTGGCAGATGGAATTTAATCTTGATAAGTGTGAGGTGCTACATTTTGGACGTATAATGGTAAGGTCCTGGGAGTATTGCCAACTAAATGGACCTTGGAACTCGGGTTCGTAGTTCCTTGAAAGTGGAGTCGCAGGTAAACAGTGTAGTGAAGGTGGTGTTTGGTATGCTTTCCTTTACTAGCCCATACACTGAGTATAGGAGTTGGGAGGTCATGTTGTGACTGTACAGGACATTGTTCGACCACTTTTGGAATACTGCATTCAATTCTGGTCTTCCCGCTATAGGAACAATGTCGTTCAACCTGAAAGGTTCAGAAATGATTGACAGAATGTTGCCAGTGTTGGAGGTTTAAGCTTCAGGGAGAGGCTGAATAGGCTCGGGGGTTTTTTCCCTGGTGTGTCAGAGGCTGAGGGGTGACCATACAGAGACTTACTACATCATGAGGGGCATGGAAAGGGTAAATAGTCTAGGTCTTTTCTCCAGGGTGGGGGGAGTCCAAAACCAGAGGACACAGGTTCAAGGTGAGAGGGGAAAGATTTAAAAGGGCCCAAAGGGGGTCACATTTTCACACAGAGGGTGGCGCACGTATGGAATGAGCTGCCAGATGAAGTGGTAGAGGCTGGTACAACTACAGCATTTAAAAGGCATCTGGGTAGGTACGTGAATAGGAAGGGTTTGGGTGGAGGGGTGGGGGGGGGCTCGGGGAAGTGATATGGCCAAATGTTGGTTTATGGGAGTAGATTAATTTAGGATATCTGGTCAGCATCGACAAGTTGGGATGAACGGTCTATTTCCATGCAGTACGTCTCTGTGACTATGACTAAAACACTGGAGCTTGTTAAACAGGTATGTCAGTCAACAGACTGGTGGTGGATGAAGAAAACGTGTGCAAGACGACACACGGCCAGCCAGCTTTTGGATGACCTCAAGATTATAGGGAGGTTGAATGTGGAAGGCTGGTTGGGAGTGTGTTCGGATAGTTTAGTCTGGACATAAACAGAAGTTTCACCAGATAAGTTGAGACTAGAGTGGACACTAGAGTGTTGGTTACTCCGATAGAGACTTACAGTGTTGGGTCTGCAGGAGGTTACAGAGATAGGGAGGGGAGCCATGTGGATACAGGCAATTTGATGATAATGGAATGTGTGGCTAGAAGCTCATCGTAGAGTGAAACATTTTGTAATAGTTGTTTACAATCTGTTTCAGCCTCATACAGTTACCAAGGTCAGGGGTGGGGGCAGTCGTGAGGGAGAAGGCTGAGACAGTGGCTTCCGTCTTCCTAATATTTAAATGGAGGAACTTTCCACTTATCCAGAACTGGAGGTCAGACAAATCAGGATGGTGTATGACCTGGAGCTGATGGTGTTCACCTAGACCTGCTACCCTGGTCCTTCCAGATCATGGAGGCTGCGGAAGTGGGAGATTCCGTCTGAATTCCAGTCAAGTTGCAAATACATAAAATCCCTCTGGCACTCCTACATCTATCTTCCAGTCCTCCCATCGAGACAAGCGTCTGGTGTAAATCCAGACTGGGCTGTAGGTTCCCTTTTCTAGAAGACATTGGCGAACGTGTTTAGTTTTTATGACAATCAACAGCTTTTGTCGTCACTATTTCGAGCGCATGTTCCCACAGATGACTGGAGTCATTCCACTGAGTTTCACAACATGCGGTTGTGTTTTTGGTGGGTTTTCCCCTCACTCTCAGCTTTCTGTTTTAGAACAGTTTCACAGATATTAAATGGGAGGATTTGAGGTCGGAAGGGTGAAACCGAAATCATATCAGGATCTGATGAAGTTGCCCAATTCGTCGTTACCTTTTAAGATCGCTGGATTTTAAACATGGAAGGAAACGGCGCCCTTCAGTGTAGTGTGTGTGGGCCCAGCTTCAGCCAGTCACCTGCCCTGTCCGAACATGACTGCAGCCAAAGTGGGGGTAAACCTTGGAAATGTGGAGACTGTGGGAAGGGATTCAAATCCCCATCTGAGCTGGACACTCATCAGCGCAGTCACACAGGGGAGCGGCCGTTCACCTGCTCTGAGTGTGGAAAGGGATTCTCTCAATTGTCCACCCTAAAGACACACCAGCGGGTTCACACTGGGGAGAGGCCGTTTACCTGTCCTGACTGTGGGAAGGGATTCACTCAGTCCTCTGCCCTGCAGACACACCAGCGGGTTCACACTGGGGAGAGGCCGTTCATCTGCTCTGACTGTGGGAAGTCATGCTCTCAGTTAACCAATCTCCTCGCACACCAACGTGTTCACACTGACGAGAGACCTTTCAAATGCCCAGACTGTGGGAAATGCTTTAAAAGTTCTGGGGAACTGATGCGACATCAACGCCTCCATACTGACGAGAGACCGTTCAGGTGCTCCCACTGTGGGACTGGGTTCAAGCGATCATCTCAACTCACTGTTCACCAGCGAATTCACACCGAGGAGAGGCCATTCACCTGCACCGAGTGTGGGACAGGATTCACTCGGTCATCCCATCTGCTCACCCACCAGCGAGTTCACACTGGAGGGAGGCTCTTCATCTGCTTAGAGTGTGGAAAGGGATTCACGCGTTCATCCATCTTGGTGATACATCGGCGCACTCACACCGGGGAAAGGCCGTTCACGTGCTCTGAGTGCGGTAAGGGATTCATTAATTCGTCCAACCTGCTGAGACACCAGCGAGTTCACAAGCAACCACAATGACTGAATTTTGCTGTGGGTCACACCCAGTACTGAGCCATGTTCATTGGGGTCTGTTTCTGCTGATATTAATAAATTCCAGTCTAGTTTTAAAGGTTACTATCAGCACAAAGCTCAAGTAAATCAAGGTCATGTTAAACACGGTATGTGTGGAGTCTTTCATTTTGCGAAAACAAATTAGTTGCTTTTGAAGGCGCCTCCCTCTTCCTTGCCTCCTCAATCCTCACCTCCGACAAAACATGAGGAATTTATGGATCATCTTGGTCAATAAGATTGATACAATCTGATTTACTGCCTCCCTTTCGCTCGGTAATAAGCCAAACAGTCTCTTAATCTCCCCCTTGTTGTAATCTGAACCTGGCATCTTTCTCCTCATTCTATCCTGTCTTGCCTCAGACTCTGTCAGTGTTCACTTTGGTGCAGACCTTCCTCTTTCTCCCCAACCCTATTCTGTGACCATTCAGCTGTTAGTCGATGTTGCAAAAAGTTCCCTCTCTCCTGATTTTGTCCCTCTCACCTTTAAATATGCATCATCACTCATCTTCAAACAAAGAACCCTGACCATAACATGCCTTCATACTTTTGCCCCATCTCCACCCTCCCTTTTCTCTCCAAAGTCTTGGTGTCCCCCAAAGATCTATCCTTGGTAACTCCTATTTTTCGTCCACCTGCCACTGTTAGGTGACATCATCTAAAAGCACTGTGTTAGTTTTCACATGTACGCTGATCATGTCCAGCTCTACTTCACCATCCCTCCACTGAACTCTCAAACTGCTTATTCTCCACACCATTTTGGATGAGCAGAAACTTATCCGAGTTAAAAATCAAGAAGATCAACTCTGCTGCCTGTGCACTTTCTCATACAAAGACCCATTTTCCCATCAATCTAATACTCACTTTAATTAGCTTATGGTTAAATTGTGTCTTAAGATTGCCATTTTGTTTTCAAATTCACTCCAGGGCCTGTAATATTCCACCCTCCATGAACTGTGTCACTCTCTGTATCTGTAGTCTCCAGTTTTGCAACCCCCCCCCCCCCGCCAATATTGCAAAGTCCTTTGAGATATCTATTATCCCTGTTCTGGTCTCTAAATTGTGCATGTGTTGAGAGTACCCCAAAATGATTCACAGTCGATGATGGCTTTTGAAAGAATGAAGGAAATGAGACAGAATAAACTTAGTCACGTAATTTTAGGCAGTGTGTCCGTGGAGTGTGTGGACATAAATCTATGAATATGACTGGTGATCAAGCTGCTCATATAACACTTTCTTCTCTGAAGCAAAGAGAATTATCCTGAATCTTTCTAACTCACTGAGTCTGCCTCAGCAGAAATATTGTGTTCAATTCTGACTATCACACTTAGGGAAAAGTGACAATGTCTCTGAGATGGCACAGAAAATATTTGCCAGAATAGTATCAGGCAAAACTTAACACTATCCAGTTAAAAGCAGCATGCTTGACTGTCATCCCATCCAGTAGCTTCAACATTATCTCTTGACCACTGACAAGCAACAAGTACCTTTGACAAGACGCAGCAACTCACCAAATGTCCTCTAACAGCATCTTCCAACCCATAACAACTCCTAGTAAGAAGCACAAGAGCAATAGAATCAAGGCAACACTACTACCTGCCACAGATGGGCAATAAATGCTGCTCAATGAATGAATTAAAAAAACGAGGGGTTTCTGTTGTCTGAGACAAGATCAGATAATTCTCTCCAGAGAAGGATAAGCGGTGATTTACAGGCGGTGTTCATTTATTTGTAGAAGATCTCATGTGTACAGATGGCCGAATATTCGGAAAGCACTGAAGGCAGTTTCCAAATAATGCATGTGGAGATAATTTTACGAAACGAGTTTTGATCAACTGGAACAAACCGAGCGGCAGCTGGAAACAGATTCCGCTGTCATTCTCAAAAGGAAGTCAACTTAATAAGGGAAGATTTGGAGGGCTCTGGCCAAAGAAAAAGGGGAGTAGGTCAGGTTTGCAGTATTTCCAGAGGGATAGGAGGCAGTTACAATGGGCTGAATGGCAACCAGCCCCTGTTCCACCCAACGCTTGCACGATTCACTGCGAGCGATGAAGCCCATCCCAGGGCAACAGCGAAAGAGACTCCCGTCACAATAGATGCCAGTTGATTGACAGCAGCTTCGGACCAATGAGAAGCGGCGGGCGTCTGGGCTCGAACCAATCGGAGCGGAGGACGGGCGGAATCACTGGGCGGCCGCAGCTGCCTCGCGAAGCCACCGCGATCACGGTCTGTCCAGGGGCGAGAAGTGAAGAGGACGGTGAAGGGGGACGGACAGCAGTGAATGGGAGAAACTGTCATGGACTGGAGATTTTTTTTTTAAAAAATAAACACATTATGTAGACTTCTGGATGCAAATTAGAAACGTCCGGCCCCGCGTTTGCATCAAACGGCGATAAAAACCGGTCGCCATATTTATTGGGGGCAATGTTCCGCCGGCTGCCATGTTTATGAGGGGCACCAGGGCACACATTGAGACTGCAGGAAATGTTTGGCTTTTCTGAATTTGTCATTCAATTTATAGTGAGGGTTTTTTTTTCTTGTAGTTGCTGTCCATAAAGGATATAAAATGAGAACCATTTGCAGTCGGGGAAAATCAAAACGCGTCTCAACTCTGGCTCTGACAGAGAGAGGCTGATTTTATCTTGACCTGATTAATCTTCCCCCTCCTGAACATGGAAGGAGAGGGCAGCATTCATGCTGGGGACAAACTGTGGAGATGTCAGGACTGCGGGAAGGGATTCAGATCCCCGTCCGCCTTGGAAACTCATCGGCGCAGTCACACCGGGGAGAGGCCGTTCACGTGCCCTGAGTGTGGTAAGGGGTTCGCATGCTCAACCACCCTGCGGACACACCAGCGTGTTCACACTGGAGAGAGACCATTCATTTGCTCCGTGTGTGGGAAGGGATTCACCCGATCGTCCCACCTCGTGACACACAAGCGAGTTCACACCGGGGAGCGACCTTTTAAATGCCCGGACTGTGAGAAATGCTTCAAAAGGTCCGACGAACTGGTGTACCATCAACGGGTTCACGCCGACGAGAGACCATTCGGGTGCCCTCACTGTGGGACTGGCTTCAGGCGGTCGTCTGACCTTGCTATACACCGGCGCATCCACACCGGGGAGAGGCCCTTCTCCTGCTCTGAGTGCGGGAAGGGATTCACCCGGTCAACCCACCTGCTGACACATCAGCGGATTCACACTGGGGAGAGACCCTTTATGTGCCCAGACTGTGAGAAACGCTTTAAAAGCTCTGCAGAACTGATTTACCATCAACGCGTCCACACGGATGAGAGACCGTTCAGGTGCTCCCACTGCGGGGCTGGGTTCAGGGGCTCGTCTCAACTCGCTGAGCACCGGCGAATTCACACTGGGGAGAAGCCATTCCCTTGCTCAGAGTGCGGAAAGAGATTCACACACTCCTCCAACCTCGTGTTACACAAGCGAGTCCACACTGGTGAGAGACCATTTGCCTGCTCTGAGTGCGGGAGGGGATTCACTCGATCGTCCCACCTGCTGAGACACCAGCGGGTTCACAACATGGAGTAGCTTAGTGAACGTTAACACTGTGGGCAGCACTTTAACAGATCTGATGAACTGATGCCCCATCAATACTTTCACTGAGAGAGTGTTCAGTCCTCTCACGTTGGCACGTTTAGGCAGTCACAGGGGCTCACAACCCCTTGCGAAATGGTCACTTGCAAAGGATTCTCTTGTTTATTATCAAGTGACAGCTGGGTTTGGATTCTCCTGTTAATCATATCGAAGACTGAACCATGTTCATTCTGATAGTGGGGGTTTGTTTCTGGTCTCATTAGCCAATGGTGCCCCGAAACACCTCTTATTTGGGTGTGAATAGACCATTATGTCTTCAAATATCATTTTTACATTTAAATTCTCTCGGATAAAAATTAAATTGACAGTAAATAATAATCCAATCTTTTAGCTTTGTACTGACAGGAGGCAGTGTGTTCTGTAATTTGAGGATGAGGCTGTATAAGCTCTGAATGTTGGCAATCTCACCTGGAGCTATTTGACAGGCAGCCTGTTCAAAACTGTTAACCTCTCAGATATTGAAGGAATCCTGTTGAAGTCTGGTTAATTGTGAATCACTGACTGGCCTGTGGCACCTTTGTTCCTTGTTTTTTGAAGTTAATCTCCCTTTTATTGCTGAACTGCGGGATAGCTGTGATTCCATTCATCTGCTCCTTGTGTAGGAAGGGATATAGTCAAGCATGCAACCTGCTGAGACATCAGTGAGCTCACCAGTAACAGCAGAGTTTGGCATCTGGTTATTTCTGCTATTCAACACATCTAGAACTAAACCATTTTCATTCGGAGCTCAGTTGCCCCTTTTAGAATAAGCATGATCCCACAACATCTCTCATTTTTTACAAGAGCACATCATTCTTTCTGCAAACATCATTTTTAAATTTAAATTTGGAACTGTCTTGAGCTGAAGATGAACAATGAACCCATCAGAGTGCAGACCTGTAGCTGGACATTCTCTTGTTAAAGTGTTCTGTGTCTGTAGGATGAGGCTGTGAAAGCTCTGAATGTTGCTATTGTAATTATACTTGATTTTACAGGGAGGAAGTGAGGACTGCAGATGCTGGAGGTCAGAGTAGAGAGTGTGGTGCTGGAAAAGCACAGCAGTTCAGGCAGCATCCAAGGAGCTGGAGAATCAAGAGCTTCAGGGCAGAGAAGTTGACCTGAGAGGGGTTGAGGGGGTGGGTGGGTGGTGCAGCCACAGACTCACTGAGATCCTTGCAGAGAAAGAAGAGAACATCTTCAAAGTAGGCATCCTTGGAAGAGGCTGCTCCTAGGATGCTGCCTGACTTTCTTGAGCTATTTTGCAGAAAGGATGTTCAAAGCTGTGAACATGTCAGATAGTGCCCTCATCCAACTGTTTTCAACTGCTTCACCAATGACCTTTCCTGCATCACAAGGTTCAAGGGAGGGACGTTCACTCATGATTGAACATCACAACGATAGTTCAGCTGCATTTGAGACTTTGGAATCCTGCAGTGAGTAACTCACCTCCTGACTCCCCTCTATACCACCTACGAGTCACAATTCAGCTGTATGGTGAAATATGTTCCACTTACCTGGAATAGTGTAGTTCCAACAACACTCAAGATGCTTGACAAATGTCAGAACGAAATAGCCTGTCATTTCATCTAATATATTCAACATTCAGACCCTCACTACCATTACAGTAGCAGAAATATCTGACATCTACAAGATGCGCTGCAGCAGTTCACTCAGACTCATTCAACTGCACCTTCCAAACCCACGATCAGGACCACCTCGAAGGAGGAGGGCAGCAGAGTCAAGGAAACCCCACCATCTGCAAGTTCCTGTCCAGGCCATAGACCTCCCTGAGTTGCAACTGTATTGGCATCACTTCACCAGTCCCGAGGCTAGATCTACCTTCCGAACAGCATTCTGGGTGATCCTACAGTGCACTGAGAGCAGCCACCATCTTCTCACAGGGCAGTATGATGGAAAATACATGCTCGTCCATCTAGTGATACCTATATTCCATAACTAAATAATAATAATAATAATAATACATTAAAGGAATTCTCACTCATTAAAATCTCATCAGTTGATCACCTCAAACTTTGATCCATGCTGTGATGAACACTCAGCATCCGTTGGTGCTGATTCACAGCGAATCTGTCACTGGCCTGCAGTATCTTTGATCCTTGGGTTATGAATTTATTCTCCCCATTACAGTTGAACTGCTGGATAAGTCTCATTATATTTACATCTCTCCTTTGAAAAGAAACGTCTCTGCCAACATTTCACTGCAATTTGTCAACAATAATCAACGTTTGCAGAGTGAAATCTTGGTTGTTTGCTCAGGAAAGCACAAATTCGCTGTCTCAGCGGTTTTGACAGACCCAGACTGAGGTTTCATGAACATCAGAAACGGGATCACGAGTTGCCCCATTAAGTCCTTTGAGCCTGCACTGTCATTAGGTACGATCATGGCTGAAATTACACCTCAGCTCCACCTGACACATATCCCTTTGGACCCAAAAACGTATTGACTTGAGCCTTAAATCTTTGATTATTGAGCCCCCGCAGCAGCCTGGGGGAGATAGTCCACAGGTTGACATCCTTTAGAGTGAAGAAATCACTCCTCACCTCAGTCTTGAATTCACAGAAACATAGAATCCCTATAATGTGGAAACAGGCCATTCGGCCCAACGAGACCGCATTGACCCTCCAAAGGCTAACCCACCCACACCCGTCTCCCCCTACCCTATTACTCTACATTTTCCCCTGACTGATGCACCACAAATCCCTGAACACTGTAGGCAGTTTAGCACGGCCGATTCACCTAACTTGCACATCTCTGGCTTGTGGGAGCACCTGGAGGAAGCCCACACAGACACAGGGAAAACATGCAAACTTCACACAGATAGTCACCCCAAGGCTGGAATCAAACCCAGGTTCCTGGCGCTGAGAGGCACCAGTGCTAATCACTAAGCCACCCCTCGGTTGACCACTTATTCTGATATTCTAATTCTTAGGCTATTCACCCTATTGAGTCTGTTCCACCATTCATTAAAATTATGGTTGATTTTCTACTGATCACTAATTCCCCACACTGTCTTCATATCCATTGATGTCTATCGTTTCCAGAAATCTGTCAGTTTCTGTCTTTAACATGCCTGAATGACTTAGCTTTGAGCCCTCATTAGGTAGAGAATGCCAAAGATTCATCACAATCTGAATGAAGGATTTCCTCAGCAATTCAGGTTCCTAAACTCCATGATATGGCCCCACTTTATTCAATGTCTCTTCATGACTCAAGACCCCTATCCCAGGAACCCTTCCTGTGAATCAATCGTGTACTTCCCAAGTCGGTCGCTCCTTTGGTAAGAAGAGTAAACTTTCGCACAGCACTCAGCCCAGTATAATTACAGCAAGACTGGAATCCCTACAGTGTGGGAGCAGGCTATTCATCCCATCAGGCTGACACCCTATCCCTATGACCCTACCTTTCCCATGGCTAATCCACCTAACCTGAGCATCCCTGCGTTCTATGGGCAATTTAACTTGGTCAATCCACTTAACCTGCACATCTTCGGACCGTGGGAGGAAACCGGAGCACCCGGAGGAAACCCACGCAGACACGGGGAGAATGTGCAAACTCCACACAGACAGTCACCGAGGCTGGAGTCAAACAGTGCTAGCCACTGTGGTGCCCTATCACTTTGTAATAAAAATTGAGTTACCAATTGTTCTTCCTAGTGTTTGCAAGGGGGTAGTTAGCACGGTTGTCTTGATGATCAGTGTGGTAAAAGCAATGACTGCAGATGCTGGAAACCAGATTCTGGATCAGTGGTGCTGGAAGAGCACAGCAGTTCAGGCAGCATCCAACGAGCAGCGAAATCGATGCTTCGGGCAAAAGCCCTTCATCAGGAATAAAGGCAGTGAGCCTGAAGCGTGGAGAGATAAGCTTGGGGAGGGTGGGGGTGGGGAGATAGTAGCATAGAGTACAATGGGTGAGTAGGGGAGGGGATGAAGGTGATAGATCAGGGAGGAGAGGGTGGAGTGGATAGGTGGAAAAGGAGCTAGGCAGGTCGGACAAGTCATGGGGACAGTGCTGAGCTGGAAGTTTGAAACTAGGATGAGGTGGGGAAAGGAGAAATGAGGAAGCTGTTGAAGTCCACATTGATGCCCTGGGGTTGAAGTGCTCCGAGGCAGAACAGTGTGTAATTCAATTCTTCCTCTCACTCTCATTCACACCCTTGCTCCGGAGAGTGGGATCACTATCCTGTATGGATGAAAACTGTCAGGAAAACAGCTCGGGATGAATGTTAACAATGAGCCAAGACTTTGTATTAGGCCAGAGCACTAATGGAATGAAAGCTACATCGTGATCATCTGTTACTTGTGTACAGGGGAACCCAGGTCCCTTTCAATGCAGAATATTCTGCTGTTTGACCTACTCTAACAAAGTGGACCTCATTGTATTCCATCTGCCGTGCTTTTATCCATTCACTCAACCTGTCTACATCCTTTTACAGCTTTTGGGAATCCTCTTGCTGCTCCACCAAAAGTTTGTATCATCAGGATGAAGGGAGGCAAGTTCAGGGGATTTGTCGCCACTCAATTCCATTATTTTTTCGAATACTATTCCTTTAAATTCCTCATTCTCAGTAGACACTCAGTTTCACCATTATTTCCAGAATATGTTTCTTTTGTATCTCCCACTCTGGTCCCGTTCCCACCTCAGACAAAGCAAAACGCTCAGAGACACAGTACAGTTTTACCTCCTTCATCTTTATTCCGGAGGGAGAGAGAACGGTCGCCCATGTGCTCAGAGACATGAGGTCTCCGTCTTAAATTGCACAAAGGCAGACAAATCCCTGGGCGCTGATCAGGTCTATCCCAGAAGAAATGATAAAGAAGGGACGAAGACTGATGAAGGCAGAGCGGTG
This sequence comes from Hemiscyllium ocellatum, assembly GCF_020745735.1. Lineage (NCBI taxonomy): Eukaryota > Metazoa > Chordata > Chondrichthyes > Orectolobiformes > Hemiscylliidae > Hemiscyllium > Hemiscyllium ocellatum. The sequence goes on from NC_083427.1 coordinate 4,087,920, forward strand.
GATGTTGTCAGTATGGACCCCAGCAAGGCGCTTGACAAGGTTCCACACGGTCGACTGGTTAATCAGGTTAGATCTCATGGGATCTAGCGAGCTATTTGGATACAAAATGGCCTGAAGGTAGGAGACAGAGGGTGGCAGTGGAGGGTTGCTTTCCCTGTAGAGGGCAGCGTATCGGGAGTCTGCACTCTGCTGCTATTGGCACTGGAACTTGGATGCTGAAGTGTCAACAGCCATAGCAACTCAAAGCAGCTGGATCTGGTTGAGGCCTAGAGTCTGGTGCTGCAGCCTGCCTGCCTGGAAGGCACTCGAACCTGGGATTCTCTGTCGCTGCTGCTATCTTTGGAAGCATGGAGGCATGTACTTCTCCTCCATGAGATGAGATGAGACTGCTGCGCTGACACCTACTGTGGTGGGGAGAAGCTGCTGCGGATTGGGGCCTGCAGCTTGGGGCCTCAGGTGCTGCAGCCTGAGACACGCTGCTGCTGCTGCCCTGGGAAGCACGGCAGCCAGCACTTCCATTCAGCTGGTGCCTTGGAGCCTTGTTCCTGGAGACTGGACTACAACCTCACCGGGGGGAGTTTAGGCCTTGGAACACTAACAGCTTGGGGCCTGAACCTGTGAGTGACCCGTATCCTGGAGCGGGGCGGCACGGTGGCTCAGTGGTTAGCACTGCTGCCTCACAGCGTCAGGTCTCCCAGGTTCGATTCCAGCCTCGGGTTGCTGTCTGTGTGGAGTTTGCACATTCTCCTCGTGTCTGTGTGGGTTTCCTCTGGGCACTCCAATTTCCTCCCACAGTCCAAAGATGTGCTGGTCAGGTGAATTAGCCATGGTAAAATTGCCCATGGCGTTAGGATGCATTCGTCAGAGAGAAGTGGTTCTGGGTGGGTTACTCTTCAGAGGGTCGGAGTGCACTTTTTGGGCTGAAGGGCCTGTTTCCACACTGTAGGGAATCTAATCTAAAATTATTATTACTTTGTGACCAAGACCTCCTTTGCTGCCAGTGACTATTACCTTTAGGCATTGGGGAAACAATCGTTTGGGACCTGTAACTTCAGACATGGGGGTTGCCTGAGGCAGTTTGGAGAATGGTGAGCAATTTTGAGCCCTGTACCTCCGGAAGGATGGATTGGCCCCGGAGCGGGTCCAGAGGAAGCTCACTAGAACGATCTCAGGAATGAAAGGCTTGACGTATGAGGACTGTATTCGATGGAGTTTAGCAAGACGTGGGGGGGGATCTGAAACTTTCAGAATACTGAACAGCCTGGACGTTGGGAAGATGCTTCCACTGGCAGGAGAGACGATGGCCTGAGGACACAGCCTTAGAGTAAAGGCAAGACCTTTTAGATTGGAGAGGAGGGGAAACTTCTTCAGCCAGAGAATTCACTGCCACGGAAGGCTGTGGAGCCTAAGTCATTCAGAATATTTAAAAAAGAGAGATAAATAAATTAATCGATTGCCAAGGGGATCAAGGGTTACAGGGAGAAAGTGGGAGAATGGGGTTGAGAAACTTATCAACCATGACTGAATGGCGAAGCAGACTCGATGGGCTGAATAGCCTCATTTCTGCTCCTCCGCCTGCCAGTCCATGAGACCATTAGACAAGGCCTAATGGGACTCTCCCAGTTTCCTTTATATGCTATTTATGTGAGGGGAGGGGGTTGCTCCTGGATTTGGGGAGGGGAGAAGGAATGCAGGACCAGCCAAAACAACATCTGCGGTGGCGCCCAGTCATTCCTCCGCAGGGGGTAGATGCATTCTCTGCATCCCACACTCCTCCTGGAAGCCTTTTTATGTATTTAACAAAAACAGCTCAGGCTGGAATGTCACATTCAGCCCGACATGAGAACAGAGGCCCATGCAGCGGCCTTGGCAGGGGGTGGGTGGGCGGGCGCCCGCACCACTTTCACTGTCTCGAAAGATGCACTGAAAGGTGGTGTTCTTCCTGAAGTCCTGGAGAAGGTTTGGGGGGTGGGGTTGGGGTGGCTGCTTGCTGTCGGTGGGATATGCTTGCTTGTGCCTCTGGAGGTGGTTGCTCAGAGAGTCACTTTATTGAGTGTCCCACCCTTTTGTTCCAGCAGAGCTCCTCCTGCCCCAGCTTCAGTGCGGGTGTGCTGGTGTTGCAGTAGGGCAGAGAGATTAGCAAATCCCTTTTCACACTCAGTGCAGATGAACGGCCTTTCCCCTGTGTGACTGCGCCGATGTATTTCCAACAGGGATAGATAGATGAATGATTAGATTAGATTAGATTACTTAACAGGCCCTTCGGCCCGACAAGCCCACACTATGGGCAATTTAGCATGGCCAATTCACCTGACCCACACATCTTTGGACTATGGGAGGAAACCAGAGCACCCGGAGGAAACCCACGCAGACACGGGGAGAACGTGTCTTCCCACAGTCTCCAAATTTCTAAGATTTTTCCCCAAAGTGAGCGCGCTCGTGTTTTGAAAAAATCACATGATCGGGTGAATTCTCGTCTACACGCGTGAAAGGTACTTGGATTTTCCATGTTCAAAATCTGAGGCTGCTCAGGCTACTTCAGAATGGCACTTCTTCCAGATCCTGAGGTGAAGTTTGGATTCAGCTGCATGACCCAAATACTCTGCCAAGTGTTTACGTCAGGAATAACAAACAATATCAGATTGTGCAATGGAATTGAATGAATCCGATCACTTATTGGGCCAAAGCTTGGAAAACAAAGTGATCACGAAAGCTGCTTGCCCCACACCACATGCTTCACGAGGGAAAGGAACCCAAGATAAAACAAGGTGCTGAAGATTTGAAACAAGAACAGAAATTGAAGAAACTCAGCAGGTCTAGCAAGATCTGTGGAGAGAAAGAGACTCTAATGAACAAGGTGCAGCCTTGGATCGGATTCGCAGAAAAATCAAGTCACTTGTGAACTTGTGGGTGTGTCAGCAAGTGGGAATCTAAAGGTCCCACATTCTTTGCGGTGTACAGCCTCTCCCCAGCGTGAACTTGCTGAGGCCAAAACAGGGTGTATGCGGCAGGGAGTCCCTTCTTAAACGTAAGAATCCGCATTCTGAAGAAGAGCCACTGGCGTTATCTCTGTTTTCTTTCCGCGGTAGCTACTGGGCCTGCTGAATTTCTCCAGCGATTTCAGTTTCTGTTGGAAAAAGGAACCTGCCACCTGGTCTGCACTGCTACAAATCTCTGGCTTCTCTAGGAGGGAAGAGGTGGGGGTTGAATAATAGAGGTAGTTTTATATGTAGCCATAGTTACGAGCAACACTATTGTTAGCTGATGAAATCAAGGGACAGGCACAGAAGCAATAATGGAATGTAAGACCATAAAACCATAAGACATAGGAGTGGAAGTAAGGCTATTCGGCCCAGAGTCCACTCCGCCAATCATGGCTGATGGGCATTTCAACTCCACTTACCCGCATTCTCCCTGTAGCCCTTAATTCCTTGTGACATCAAGAATTTATCAATCTCTGCTTTGAAACATTTAGCGTCCTGGCCTCCATTGCACTCTGTGGCAATGAATTCCACAGGCCCCACCACTCTCTGGCTGAAGAAATGTCTCCGCATTTCTGTTCTGAATTGACCCCCTCTAATTCTAAGGCTGTGTCCATGGGTCCTAGTCTCCTCACCTCATGGAAACAATTTCCTAACGTCCACCCTTTCCAAGCCATGTATTATCTTGTAAGTTTCTATTAGATCTCCCCTTAATCTTCTAAACTCCAATGAATACAATCCCAGGATCCTCAGCTGTTCCTCCATTCCAGGGATGATCCGTGTAAATCTCTGCTGGACACACTCCAGTGGTCCTGAGGTGTGGGGACCAAAACTGGACACAGTACTCCAAATGGGGCCTAACCAGAGCTTTATAAAGTCTCAGCAGCACAATGGTGCTTTTATATTCCAACACTCTTCAGATAAGTGACAACATTGCATTCGCTTTCTTAATCACGGACTCAACCTGCACGTTTACCTTTAGAGAATCCTCGACTAGCACTCCCAGATCCCTTTGTACTTTGGCTTTACTAATTTTCTCACCATTTAGAAAGTAGTCTATGCTTTTATTCTTTTTGCCAAAGTGCAAGACCTCGCACTTGCTCACGTTAAATTCCATCAGCCATTTCCTGGACCACTCTCCCAACCTGTCTAGATCCTTCTGTAGCCTCCCCACCTCCTCAGTATTACCTGCCTGTCCACCTAACTACGCATCATCGGCAAACTTCGCTAGAATGCCCCAATCCCTTCATCCAGGTCATTAATATATAACGTGAACAGCTGCGGCCCCAACACTGAACCCTGCAGGACTCCCACGTCACCGGCTGCCATTCCAAAAAAGAACCTTTTATCCCAACTCTCTGCCTTCTGTCAGACAGCCAATCCTCAATCCATACCAGTAGCACACCTCGAACACCATGGGCCCTTCACCTTGCTCAGCAGCCTCCCGCATGGCACCTTATCAAAGGCCTTTTGGAAGTCTAGATAGACCACATCCACTGGGTTTCCCTGGTCTAAACCTACTTGTCACCTCTTCAAAGAATTCCAACAGGTTTGTCAGGCACGACCTCCCCATACTAAATCCATGTTGACTTGTTCTAATCCGACTCTGCTCTTCCAAGAATTTAGAAACCTCATCCTTAATGACAGATTCTAGAATTTTACCAACAAACGAGGTTAGGCTAATTGGCCTAAAATTTTCCATCTTTTGTCTTGAATGTAAGGTCACTGCCAAGCAACAGCTGGGTGTTACAAAAATGAAAGTCGAGAGCGTGGTGCTGGAAAAGCACAGCAGGTCAGGTAGCATCTGAGGAGCAGAAGAATCGACGCTTCGGGCAAAAGCCCTTCATCAGGAATACTCCGAAGGGTCTGTTTCTGTACTGTACACCTCTATGACTATGACTCCTCGGATGCGACCTGACCTACTGTACTTTTCCAGCACCACACTCTCGATTCTGATCTTCACCATCTGCAGTCCCCACTTTCGCCTGGTTACAAAGATGAAACCCTTATGAAATTATTATTATCCCAGAATAAGACAATTCTGGTTTTGTGAATACCTCTTTTACAGTCATACCCAAACATCAGAGAGAATGGACAAATCTCTTCTTGCTTCTACAGGGCAGTGATATTTCGTAGGAACACAAATTACTGCTGATGCTGGAATCTGTCCTGAAGACAACAAATGCTGGAGGCCACAGCGTGTCCAGACAGCATCCGTGGAGAGAGAGAGATTAAGGAAACGTTTCGAGTCGAGATGGCTCTTCATCAGAGCTGAAGTGAAGTGTGGAGGGGGGGGTGCAGCATTGATGCTGTAGTTTGGGGGGTGGTTGCAGGATGCTGGTCGAGAAAAGTTGATGATAGTTCAGATAAAAGTAATTTGAATGATATTTCGTACCTGGTGAATCCAGTGACTCTAGATGTGGTGCTTCCCATGCGTTTCCCGTTTGCAGATCTTGCCCAATCAATATCCCGTGAACAAAAATTCCTCTCTCAGTCCAACAGGGGTTGCAGTTTCCAGCACGCCTGCAAAGGAAGGCTGCGCACGCGCCCTGCTGCAGAATGCCCCCTACAAACATGGCGACCACGCACTCCTCTCGAGCAACAATGCCCCCGAGAAAGATGGCGACGGTACCGCGGGCCGCAGCCGTTTTTTCCGTTAGCAGCAAACGCGGGGCCGGTAGTTTCTAATTCGGATTTGCAGGCCTGCACTGGGAGTTTATTAAACCTCCCAGCGCGCACGAGCTCCGTTTTGTTCCTTTCTCTCCGCTGTAGCTCCACATTCGCCATCTCTCCCCCAACTTCTCTCCTCCAAGACTTCAATCGCAGGAGAAGACTGCGCCTGTGCGGGAGAGCCGGCCGTTGTGCGGTCATGTGACGCGCCCCAGTGCTTCCACGTGATAGGCAGCTAGCCCCGCCTTCCAGCGCCGATTGGTGGGGGAACCAACCCGCCCCCTTTGCTCTATTGGTCTGGAGCTGCCGTCATTCACGCGGAAGGGGTGGAGCCGGCGCGGTGCTAGTCCCGCCCACCTACTCCGATTGGCTGGAGGATCAACCCGCCCCTTTGCTCTATTAGGATGCAATAGATGATGTGTGTGGAGGTGCAGGTGAACTTGTGGCGGATATGGAAGGATCCCTTGGGGCCTTGGAGGGAAGTAAGGGAGGAGGTGTGGGCGCAAGTCTTGCATTTCCTGCGGTTGCAGGGGAAGGTGCCGGGAGTGGATGTTGGGTTGGTGGGGGAGGGAGGTTGGTGGACCTAACGAGGGAGTCACGAAGGGAGTGGTCCTTGCGGAACGCTGATAGGGGAGGGGAGGGAAATATATCCCTTGGTGGTGGGGTCCGTTTGGAGGTGGCGGAAATGACGGCGGATGATCCGCTGCACCCGATGTGGCCGCCTCTATATTGGGGAGACAGGCCGCCTACTTGCGGAACGTTTCAGAGAACATCTCTGGGACACCCGGACCAACCACCCCATGGCTCAACACTTCAACTCCCCCTCCCACTCCACCAAGGACATGCAGGTCCTTGGACTCCTCCATCGCCAGACAATAACAACACGACGGTTGGAGGAGGAGCGCCTCATCTTCCGCCTGGAAACCCTCCAACCACAAGGGATGAACTCAGATTTCTCCAGTTTCCTCATTTCCCCTCCCCCCCACCTTGTCTCAGTCGAATCCCTCAAACTCAGCACTGCCTTCCTAACCTGCAATCTTCTTCCTGACCTCTCCGCCCCCCACCCCACTCCGGCCTATCACCCTCACCTTGACCTCCTTCCACCTATCACATCTCCAACGCCCCTCCCCCAAGTCCCTCCTCCCTACCTTTTGTCTTAGCCTGCTGAACACACTTTCCTCATTCCTGAAGAAGGGCTCATGCCCGAAATGTCGATTCTCCTGTTCCTTGGATGCTGCCTGACCTGCTGCACTTTTCCAGCAACACAGTTTCAGCTCTTATCTGCAGACCTCACTTTCTCCTTTGCTCTATTGGTCCGGAGCTGCCGTCAGGTGCAGTGCTTCTCATTTATTGGCTGCTGTTCCGGAGCTTGAGTTGCTTTGCTGCCTGGTTCGTAGCTCCTGGGACACGGAGCACCTCTGCAATTGGGTGTGGCATTGGCAAGAACAATGGGGCATGTTGGAAGTGAGGAGCCAACTTAAAGATGGGGGTCAAACAAGGATCTGTTGATGGCTGGAAGTGAATGGGCAACAGGCTGGAAGAAGGACTTTCATCGATTCCTGCACCTTCTGCTACCCCCTGGTTTGCTGTGTGCTTCCAGCCTCCCGACTGTCTACTTTGGATTCCAGCATCTGCAGTTTATTTTTGCAGTTTGTTCCGCTGCCAAGTCTCTTCAATGAGACTCTGAGGAAGTTCTCTGCCTCCTTCAGACCTGCACCTAGTGAGTCGCTTTTTCACTGCCATGACACTGACCTCCTCAGCCCTCCAGCTCTTTGGCTACATGATGAAACAAACTCGCAACTATAGCCTGGCCCTAATATTATGTGCAATTCTGGTCCCCTTCATATCGGAAGGATGTTGTGAAACTTGCAAGGGTTCAGAAAAGATTTACACGGATGTTGCCAGGCTTGAAGGATTTGAGCTCTAGGCAGAGGTTGAACAGGCTAGGGCTGTTTTCCCCAGAGTGTCTGAAGCTGCCCGGCCATGCCTTGGCATACCCATTTGCCAAGGTAGTAGAGATCCCCAGTGGAGGGCTCTTTACACAGGAGTCCTCACCCTTTCTCTTGGGGATCTGGGATGGAGAGTGCTGCACGCAGCGATCCCCTGCAACCGCTGATTGCAGTGGTTCATGGACTCCCAGCCCAACTGCTTGTTCTGTGGACCATGTATATATTGGGTGTGGGCGTTTGCACTCGCTTTTTGATTTTCTTAAAAACCTCCTTCTCTGCTTTTGGTTGCACTTCAGTTCCATGCTCCTGATCTTTGGGCACGGAGGGGGGAGGGCAGGTCTGAAGACCTCCTCGTGGGTCTGCTCCTGGGCCTGGCCAAACTGGGCATAAACAGGTCCAGGCAGCGGGCCGTGGAGGGGGTCATTAGGGCCGATTGCCTGCCCCTCTTCCACGGTTATGTTAGAGCCCGAGTGTCTCTGGAGAAGGAGCACATTGTGTCCACCAACACCCTGGAGTTGTTCAGAGAGAGGTGAGTGCCGCAGGGAGTGGAGTGTATTATTCCCCCCTCCAATTCTATTTTGATTTAACCCCTGCCCTCCCCTTCACTGTTTGAGCATGCAGCATTGCTCTTTGATGTGAAGGGCGCTGCTTGTCAGTGCCCACTTGGGTGTTTCCCTTCTTCCTGGTAGTGGAAACTGAATGAAGATTCACGCACCTTGTGTCTTTCACTGTGTCTCACATCTGCACACACTCAACATGAGTGCTGGGGAAAAAATAAGCACAACTGCAGTTAGGTGGTAGTGTGGGGGGATAAAAACAGAAAAAAAGAAAAGGAGTCTCAGAGGTTTTGGTCAGTCTGAGAGCTGGCCCTGAGGGAGCTGGATCAGATGACAAAGTCTACCCACATATAAATAAAAGGTGACTTAAAAAAAAACAGGAATATCAGGGCTTCTGTTCACTCCAGCAACTGGCTCTGTGGAAGCCAGATCAGTATCAGGTACTACACATATGTAAGTAAAGGACAATGGGATACTGGCCTCAATGGAGTTATTTTGGTGACTGGTTCTGGGAAGAAGTATTTTCAGAAGGTACATGATGTATTGGAGGGAATGTAGATTTGAAGGATGTTGTGAAACTTTAAAGGATTCAGAAAAGATTTGCAAGGATATTGCCTGGGTTGGAGAGTTCGAGCTGCAGGGAGAGGCTGTTCAGGCTGGGGCTTTTTTCCTTGCAGCGTTGCAGGCTCAAGGGTGACCTTTATAGAGGTTTATAAAATCATGAGGGGGGGGTGGATAGGCTAAATAGACAAGGTCTTTTCCCTGGGCTGGGGGAGTCCAGAACAAGACTTTTCCACGCAGACAGTGGTGCGTGTATGAAATGAATTGCCAGAGGAAGTCATGGAGGCTAGTACAATTACAGCATTTCAAAGGCATCTGGATGGGTATATGAATAGGAAGAGTTGAGGGGGATATGGGCCAAGTCCTGGCAAATGGGACAAGATTAGGCTAGGATATCTAGTTGGCATGGACCAAAGGGTCTGTTTCTGTGCTGTACATTTCTATGACTCTATGCATTGGATATAGGCATTGTTAAAATTGCCAACTTTTTTTTTTGCCCATTCTTAACTGCGCTGTGTTAAGCTGCCTTCTTTTGATTTTGGGCACAGCCACTCTATTGTGAGGAAGGGGATCCAGGATTTTGACCTTGTGATCGCAAAGGGATACTGACATTGTTTCAGCTCAAGATAGCGAGTGGCTCAGTTGGGGAATTTAGTGACGGTGTGGCACAGTGGCTAGCACAGCACCAGGGACCCTGGTCTGGTTCCAGCCTCGGGTGACTTGTCTGGGTGGAGTTTGCACATTCACCCAGTGCGAGCTTTCCTCTGGATGCTCCGGTTTCCTCCCACAATCCAAAGGTGTGCAGGTTAGGTGGATTGGTCACAGTGAATTGCCCATTGTGTTCAGGAATGTGCTGGCTAGTTGGATTAGCCATGAGATACAGGGATAGCGTAGGGGGGGGGTGGGATGCTCTTCAGAGAGTTGGCGTGGACTCAATGGTGCAAAGGGCGGCCTCCTATGCTTATAGGGATACTATTCTATGGTGTTCCCATATGTCTGTTGCCATAGTCCTTCTAGGTGGTAGAATTTGCAAATTTGGAAGATGCAAACCAGTATTTCAGATGAATTGTGAGTTTTGAAACTAACCCCACTCCGTGCTTTCATGACTTGTCACTAAGCAGAGTGTGACTTTGACCTCACCTTGTTTTTAAGCAGAGGTGATGTATATTCCCTCTTCCTCTGTTGTAAGAACACTATTGTAAAGTTAAACTAGAAATATGGTTTATTTGACACACTTATGTTAAGTGGGACTTATTATTTACAATAAAGGCACATTCATAAACATGCAATGAGAAGTACAGCTCAAAATTAAAAACATTTGTCAATTAGCAACAAGTTAAGTGTGAAAACACAAAGAACAGTAATTTATCAATGTTTGTGCTTTTATGATAGGGTCCCACAGTATAAAGCTGGAGTTAGCAGTCTGGAATTCCTTTGTAGAAGTTAATTAACTAGCTAACAATTCAAGAACCATAGACAGTTTCTTCCCATTAAAATTCCTTTGAATACCATCGGAGGAATATTGCTGAAATGTAAATTCTAATTCACAGTTTTGGTGAAGGGAAGTTTGTCACATGACACTGACTTGCAGGGAGCTCAAATACAAATCTCTCGTTGCTGTTTACAGGCAAAAGGCTTCATCTTTACCATTTGGAGTTAGAGATCTTTATCGATCGCAAGTGTTTAAAATAAGGTTTACCGACAGCAATTTTAAAACCGTAGGAGGTAGTTAAGTGCAGCACTGTTGCAGTCATCTGACCGTTCCTCCTCTTTTCGGGAGGATGGGTGGTGGGAGGGGAACGCTTTGAGATGAAGATCTTCATTGCGAATAAAAGAAAACAGGCTGTGGCACATCACGGAGGTTTAATGGACCCATTAAATCCTTCTTACCACAGAGGAGTTTGGACATTCTTCTCAGTTGATGTTTCCCCTGGAGACAAGCTGTCTTCGTGATAATTTGTAACAGTTCTACATTCTAATCCCATCAGAAGGTTCTTGACTCGAGTCCTGAAGAAGTTTCTAGAAGGTTGTTGTGACGTCTTATGTGATTGTAGCAGACAACATTATTTTTAAACCTCATCGAACAGTCCAACAATCACACAATATATATTTATGCATTCAGGTTGTTATCGAATACAATTGTGACAACATATATGCAGGTAAGGAACTGCCCTCATTGACTCCTACAGAACTCTATGACAAACATTCTCTAAAACATCCGAGAAACACTAATTGTTTTCTGTCACTCGGTTACTTCTGTCTCTTTCATTCCACAAACGCTGAATTTGCACACAAGTTTGTTGTGCGGCAACATTTCAAGTGCCCTTGAAGTCGATACACCATGTTAACACCCTCTTCAACACACCTAGCTCTTCGAGACACTCCAGCAATTAAGGTGAGCATGCTTTTGTCTTAAATAATTGATAACTCTCCTCATAGGGGCCGACAGCACGAGACAGACCTATTGGCCCAAACCGGTCCACACCGACCAAAGTGTCCATGCACTCTAACCCAAATTCCCTGCACTTGGCCCATATCCTTCTACACCCTTCCTATCCATGTTGTTGATGTACCCGCCGCAACCACTTCCGCTGGCAGCTCATTCCACATGTGCACCACCTTCTGTGTAAAAATGGTGCCCCTCAGGTTCCCTTTCATTCTCTCCCCTCTAGCCCTCAATTCCCCAACCCTGGGAAAATGACTGAGTGCTTTCACCCTATCCCATGCCTGTCATGACCTTATACACTTCTATAACAAATCCTCCCCCTCAGACTCCTAGTAATTGACAACATTGCTATTTAATAACATTCTAGCTTATTATTTCTAAACGTTTCTCAACCAACCAAATGAACCTGACCGGCCTGGAGCTGCAAGGTTTATCTTTGCACCATTATTTTTGAAGAAGGGCTAATGCCCGAAACGTCGACTCTCCTGCTCCTTGGATGCTGCCTGGCCGGCTGCACTTTTCCAGCAACACATTTTCAGCTCTGATCTCCAGCATCTGCAGACCTCACTTTCTCCTCAATTATTTTTACAAGGGTGTAATATCTGGCATCACCATTGAATGTGAAAAGTTATGACTACAGCCTGCACCATTTCAATTTTCATTTCCCTCAATGTCTTTGATATAGCTCATTCAGTTCCAGTGCCCTGTTAAATTTAAGATAATCTATCCAATGGCTCCTACATATCAATAATAATGTAATATAATAGTGTCTGAATTAAGTACACTATCCAACCAATGTAGTTACTTATGAACCCGCTGGTGCCTCAGCAGGTGGGATGAACAAGGGAATCCCTTCCCACACGTGGAGCAAGTGAATGGTCTCTCTCCAGTGTGAAGACGCTGGTGTGTCAGTAGGTAGGATGACCGAGTGAATCCCTTCCCACACATGGAGCAGGTGTATGGCCGCTCCCCAGTATGAACTCTCTGGTGTACCGTGAGGTTAGATGAGTGCTTGAACCCAATTCCGCAGTGAGCGCACTTGAACGGCGTCTCCTCAGTGTGAACCCGCTGGTGCACCATCAGGGTGGATGAGGCAGTGAATCCCTTCCCACATTCAGAGCAGGTGAACGGTCTCTCTCCAGAGTGGCCTCGCTGGTGTCTCAGCAGGTGGGATAGCTGAATGAATCCTTTCCCACAGTCAGAGCAGCTGAACGGCCTCTCTCCAGTGTGAACCCGCTGGTGTCTTTGCAGGAGGGATAACTGAGTGAAGCCCTTCCCACATACTAAGCAAGTGAATGGCCTCTCTCCAGTGTGCACTCGCTGGTGCGTCAGCAAATGGGATGACTGAGTGAATCCCTTCCCACACTCAGAGCAAGTGAATGGCCTCTCCCCAGTGTGCACTCGCCGGTGTGTCAGCAGGTGGGATAACTGAGTGAAGCCCTCCCCACAGTCGGAGCAGGTGAACGGCCTCTCCCCAGTGTGAACGCGTCGATGTGTTTCAAGATTTGACGGGGAACTGAATCCTTTCCCACAGTCCCCACACTTCCATGGTTTCTCTTTGTTGTTCCTACATTTATGTTCTGATAGACCAAGTAATTGGCGGAAGCCTCGTCCACACACAGAACACTTATGTGGTTTCTCCTCACTGTGAGCAGCGCTTTCTCCTTCCATTTTCAAAATCCGACGTTATTCTGGTGACGTTAAAGTGGGCGGCTCTGCTGGATGCTGATGTTCTGTTTGGTTTTAGTTTCCTGACTGTAAATCCACCTCTTTTCACACCCTGTAAATTTAAGTTAAAACAGAACAGAGGGAATCAGAGTGCAAAAACATAATGGCAGGTTGCAAAGCTGAGCTGAATGAGTCTTGTGGTTTGTAAAGCTGGCACTGGGGAATCAAATGACCATGAAATATGCTGGGTTGTAATAAAAATCCAACTGATATCCTTCAGGGAAGGGAACTTGCTACAAGGTCTGAACCCACAAAAGGCACCAACCCTCAACAACAGAAGAAAGAGAAACAGACAGCCAGGTTGTGTTGGACATACCCCCTACAAATATGGCGGCTGCGCATGCGTCCTCCTGTCGAGTGCCCCCAACAACGATGGCGGCCACGTCCTGCGGCCTGTTGCTGGGAGGAAGCCTGGAGCCTCTGTCCCGTGTGGTGCACAACGGAGTAGTGGGAGGCTCTTACCAGGGGATCGCAGTTCACACCAAACGTTCGCGAGACTTCTACATCCAACCGCCCGGTTTGTCGCTCCCTCCACCCCGCCTCATTCTCAGCGTTTTCGGACGGAAAGGAAAAGGAACCGTGCACCGACCGCCATTTGTAATCCCGCGCATGCTCCGTACACCGTCCAGGACCGCGCAGGCGCTCTGCTCTCGGGTTTGTAGATTCACCGCGGGGAATGCTGGGCTTTGGGTCAGCTTGGCCACTGCCCAGAGACAACAACAATAACTACAGCATGCATTCACATAACACCTTTAATATGGGTTAAAAAAAGTTATTGCGACAGTTAACATTACCCTTAACATTCCCCACATTAAAACACTTTGCCTTGTATCTCCAACTTGGTGATATGGGTGATGTAATTTCTGCAGTTTAACTAAGGGTTAATAAGTAAGGGCGAACTGTGAGACTGAATGTAAGTTAGCCTGGAAACAGGGAGAAACTGTTATGTCAAAAACATGGCAGTTTGTAACCTTGAATGAAACTGACGTAAGCTGTTAATTAAAACTAGGCTGCTATGAAGCTAGGTACCCTTGGCAATAATACAATAGAAGCTCTTAAAATATTAGAAACATACAGATAACCAAGGCCTGGGATAGAGAAGCGTGAAATGTTTTAACCAATGGAATTGTCATTAATGTTTTTACATGTAAAAATAATGTATAAATATCAGTGCTGTAAAATCTTCCGTCGTGATTCTTCCGAAGCTCCTTTTTTTTGGAAGCCGCCCAAACTTGCAAGTTTGAAATAAACATCCGTTGCTCATTTGTGTGTCTCGCAGCATTTCGATTTGCCACGGGAAAAGCGGTAGCCGGAGGGGATGAGGGCTGGTGCTGTCAGCTTGGAGTTCGCCTCCTAGGACGGGACCTTGTGGACAGTCTCCCTTGAAGTCCAGGGTTAAAGGACAGTCCGCGGTCGGCAGAGTGTGGAGGCAGAACTCGGTTGATCTGAACCATAGCCCTAGTGTAGAGTAGTTAGCCGAGTGTCGGACTATTCTCCGGAGATTTAGAATACCTAGACAGAATTCACTTATAACATTGGTATGACAGAGTTGCTCAATTGACATAAAATAAAACAAACGCCCCCAACCACAACTCTTTTTCCAGTACGTCGATGATATCATTGGCGCCACTTCCCTCTCTCATCCAGAATCGGAAATGTTTATCAATTTCGCTGCAGATTTCCACCGTTCTCTCACCTTCACCTAGTTTATCTCTGATCCCTCCCCTTCCATTTCCTCTGTGTTCGTGTTTGGGGACAGACTGGCCATTAATAGCTACTTGAAACCAACTGACTTGTTACTTTGACTATACATCCTCATGCCCTGCTTCCTGCAACGACTCTATTCCATTCTGCCAGTTCCTCCGTCTTCCATCACATCTGTTCTGATGATGTCAACTTTGACCGGGGGCCTCTGAAATGTCAACCATCTTCCTCGACCAAGGATTCCACAGCACCGTAGTCGGCAGGGCCCTCATCAGGGTCCAATAAATCATCTGTGCTTTGGCCATCACTCCTCTCTCTTTCCTCCCACAATAACAGTAAGGTCTTCCCTGTCCTCACCTACCATCCCATCAGCATCCACATCCAGAGGATCATCATCCGCCATTTTCACTAGCTCCAGCAGGATGATGCCACCAGGCACTTATTCCCTTCCCTTACCCTGTCAGCCTTCCTCATGGACTGTTCCCTCTGGGACATCTTGGTCCACGCTTCCTTCACTCCCAAATCACCCCCACCGTCAGTCCCATGTAACATTTCCTCGTTTACTTCCTCTTTCCTTTCAATCCAAGGGATCAAACACACCTTCCAGGTGTAACCTGCACTTCACTCAAACTAGCTTTTGCATTCACTGCTCACAATGGGTCCCCTTTACACTGGGGAAACAAAGCATAGACTGGATGACCACTTTGTAGAACATCTATGTTCTGCACGCAAGAAGGACCCT
This sequence comes from Hemiscyllium ocellatum, assembly GCF_020745735.1. Taxonomy (NCBI): domain Eukaryota; kingdom Metazoa; phylum Chordata; class Chondrichthyes; order Orectolobiformes; family Hemiscylliidae; genus Hemiscyllium; species Hemiscyllium ocellatum. Next base: position 4,103,258 of record NC_083427.1, read on the forward strand.
GACCCTCCAGTTGCCTGCCACCTTAACACACTACCTTGTTCCCTGGCCAACATCTCTGTCCCAGGCTTGCTGCAGTGCTCCAGTGAAGCTCAGCGCAAGCTGGAAGAACAACACATCATTTTCCAATTTAGAACTCTCCAGGCTTCTGAACTCAATATCAAGTCTATTAATTTCAAGGCTTGAGGCACCTCCTTCCATGTCCTTACCCTCTCAGGCCTTGTTATCACATGGTCTGCTATTTCACACTGGGCGAAAGTGAGGACTGCAGATGCTGGAGATCAGAGTCAAGATTAGAGTGGTGCTGGAAAAGCACAGCAGGTTAGTCAGCATCCGAGGAGCAGGAAAATTGGAATTCCTGATGAAGGCCTGAAATGTCAATTTTCCTGCTCCCTAGATGTTGCCTGACCTGCTGTGCTTTTCCATGAAGGGCTTTTGCCTGCAATGTCGATTTTCCTGCTCCTCGGATGCTGCCTGACCAGCTGTGCTTTTCCAGCACCACTCTAATCTTGACTCTGCTATTTCACACCACCCATTATTAGCCGCTAATAGTTCCCAGCAGCCATTCATTCTCTTTGGCTGACCATTATCCACTTCTTTATCTGTCCAACTGTTCTTCTCTCTCTTTGAGATCTATCTCCACCTATCATTTACTCCTTACCCCTTTCTCCCACCCTATCCTCCAACTAAGAAAGAACAACATTTTCCTAGCTACCATCAGTTCAGAAGCAAGGTCACCGGACCGAAAATATTAACTCTGATTTCTCTCCACAGACACTGCCAGACCTGTTGCGATTTTCTCGCAATTTTTGGTTTTGTCTTTTGATTTCCAGCATCCACGCTCTGTCAGTTTTTAATTTAAAAAAATGAAATACATTGGTTTTACTGACAGACCATGGAGTGTGTTCAATGTTTCATTGCGGTGTCCCAGTGTGATCTGTGCCTTCATAAATTAGTTTGGAATATAATCGGAATGATATTTCCTTTGGAGCTTGTGGTTTGTTACCTCATATCTATTTATCTCAGTCAAATATCTTGAAACTGATTGTCTTCCAGACTTAATCCAATAATTTTAATAACCAGTGTTCCTTGTTTCCCATTTTAGTTTCCCCTGCTTTTGCACTCACCAATCCCATTATTATTTTCTCCTTCTCTTTCAGCTCATTATTTAACATCCTTCTGCATGATTCATTTCCCATCTGGATTTATGCATGTGTTCAGATGTTATGGTTAAAATTGGTACCGATATAAGATATATCAAGGAGCATGATATGAGCTAAGAGCAAATTACTGCAGATTCTGGAATCTGAAACCAAAAGAGAAAGTGCTGGAAAAACTCAGCAGGTCTGGCAGCATCTGTAAGGGGAGAAAAGAGCTTTATCAAAGGGTCAGTTAGACGCGAAACGTCAGCTCTCTTCTCTCCTTATAGATGCTGCCAGACCTGCTGAGATTTTCCAGCATTTTCTCTTTTGGTAACATGATACTAGCAGTGTTTTTTTGGGGCTGGGTGTGGATTATTGAGATGGATTCGCGCAGGAGACATTCCTTGTCAAGGAGTCACATCTGAAATGATAAACATTGTATTATGTTGATACAGGAAGTGTTTTGTTTTTGTCTGAGACCAGGCAAACCCACAAACCTTCCCACAGTTCAGATCTGGTCAATGAGCGTCAGTGATGAAGCCACAGACCGGGCCCCTAGCAGAAATATAGTATCACCAACAGCCAAAGATGAGGTGCCAGAAGACTTGAGAGTGGCTGATGTTGTGCCATTACTTAAGAAAGGCTGCAAGGAAAAGCCAGGGAACTATAGGCTGGTGAGTCTGATGTCAATGGTGGGCGAGGTATTAGAGGGGATTTTGAGAAAAAGGATATACATGCATTTGGAAGGACTGATTTGGATGTGTCTCACAAACTGAGTAAGTTTTTTTTAAAGAGGTACCCATGAAGGTAGATGAAGGCAGAGTAGTAGACGTCAACATGGACTTTAGCCAGGCCTTTGACGAGATTGCACACAGTAAGCCTAACCAATGTCCTGTAAAGCCAAAACATGACCTCCCAACTCATCCCCTCAATGCACTGACCAATAAAGGAAAGTTTGCCAAATTCCTTCTTCACTATCCTATCTACCTGCAACTCCACTTTCAAGAAACTCTGAACCTGCCCCCGAGGTCTCTCTGTTCAGCAACACTCCACAGGACCTTACCATGAAATGCTTATGTCCTGCCCTGATTTACCTTCCCAAAATACAGCACCTCACATTTATTAAACTCGATCTGCCACTCCTCGGCCCATTGGCCCATCTGAAAATGATTCCACTGTCTCTGAGGTAACTTTCTTTGCTGTCCACTACACCTCCAATTTTGGTGCCAACTGCAAAATTACTAACTGTATCTCCTATGCTCACATACAAATCATTTATATAAATGATGAAAAACAATGGACCCAGCACAGATCCTTGTGGCACTCCACTGGTCACAGGCCTCCAGTCTGCAAAGTAACCCTCCACTACCACCTTTGAGCCAGTACTGGCTAATTCTAAAGGGCAAAATACACCTCTTAAAACCAAAATGGACTCTGGCACCTTTCCCACTACTGATGTTGGACTCATTGCTTTATAATTCCCTGTTTTCTCTCTGTCTTCCTTTCGAAATGGTGTAGTACCATTAGCTACTCTCTGACTTGTAGGAACTGTTCTAGACTCAAAAGAATGTTGGAAGATGACCACCACTATTTTTAGGGATATCTCTTTAAGAACTCTGGGATGTAGATTATCAGATCCTGGAGATTTACAAATCTTCACTCCTGGGTTACAGGAATAGGGCAGGGAATAGGGTGGGATGCTGTTCAGCAGGTAGTTGACTCAATGGACCGAATGGCCTGCTTCTGCACTGTAGGGATTCCACGATTCTGTGATAATTTCACGAGCACTGTTTCTCTACTGATCTAGATTTGCCTCAATCTCTCCCTCTCGCGAAACCCTATGTTCCCCATATTGGGGACAATATTCCATGGGATGTATCCTCATACCGAGCAAAGTGCAGCACACTCAGCCTTCCTTTAACAAGGAAGAAACAGATTCTTGTCCTTGCTGAGCAGATATCCCAACCTAATCTAGTCCCACCTGCCAGCACCCGGCCCATCTCCCTCCAAACCCTTCCTATTCATATAGCCATCCAAATGCCTCTTAAATGTTGCAATTGTACCAGCCTCCACCACTTCCTCTGGCAGCTCATTCCATACTCGTACCACTCTCTGCATGAAAAAAGTTGCCCCTTAGGTCTCTTCTATATCTTTCCCCTCTCACCCTAAACCGAGTCCTCTAGTTCTGGACTCCCCCACCCCAGGGTACAGACCTTGTGAATTTACCCTATCCATGCCTCTCATAATTTGATAAACCATGATAAAGTCACCCCTCAGCCTCCGACGCTCCACAGAAAACAGCCCCAGTCTGTTCAGCCTCTCCCTATAGCTCAAATCCTCCAACCCTGGCAACATCCTTGTAAATCTTTTCTGAACCCGTTCAAGTTTCACAACATCTTTCCGATAGGAAGGAGACCAGAATTGCACTCAATATTCCAACAGTGGCCTAACCAATTACCTGTACAGCCGCAACATGACCTGCCAACTCCTGTACTCAATACTCTGACCAATAAAGGAAAGCACACGAAACGTCGCCTTCACTATCCTATCTACCTGCGACTCCACTTTCACAGAATTATGAACTCTAAGGTCTCTTTGTTCAGCAACACTCCCGAGGACCTTACCATTAAGTGTATAAGTCCTGCTAAGATTTGCTTTTCCAAACTGCAGCACCTCGCATTTATCTAAATTAAACTGTATCTGCCACTTTTCAGCCCATTTGCCCATCTCATCAAGATCCCATTGTGATCTCAGGTAACCTTCTTCGCTGTCCACTACACCTCCAATTTTGGTGTCATCTGCAAACTTACTAACTGTACTTCTTATGTTCACATCCAAATCATTTATGTAAATGACGAAATGTAGTGGACCCAGCACCGATCCTTGTGGCCACTCCACTGGTCACAGGCCCCCATTATGAAAAACAACCCTCCACCACCACCCTCTGTCTTCTACCTTTGAGCCAGTTCTAACCAAATGGCTAGTTTTCCCTGTATTCAATGAGATCTAACCTTGCTAATCAGTCTCCCATGGGGAACCTTGTCCAATGCCTTACTGAAGTCCATATAGATCACATCTACTGCTCTGCCCTCATCATCCTCTTTGTTACTTTTTCAAAAAACTCAGTCTAGTTTGAGAGACATGATTTCCCACACACAAAGCCATGTTGACTATCCCTAATCAGTCCTTGCCTTTCCAAATACATGTACATCCTGTCCCTCAGGATTCCCTCCAACAACTTGCCCACCACTGAGGTCAGGCTCACCGGTCTATAGTTCCCTGGCTTGTCCTTACCACCTTTCTTAAACAGTGGCACCACATTTGCCAACCTCCAGTCTTCCAGCACCTCACCTGTGACTATCGATGATACAAATATCTCAGCAAGAGGCCCAGTGTGTAGTAGTCAGGAGAAATAGAGGATAGGGGAATGCGTTTGGATGGAATACTCTTCAGAGTGTTGGTTTTGACTTCTTCAAAAAAAACCCTACCAAGTTCAGGAGACACTTGCGGGATATGGGCATCGCTGGCTGGCCAGTATTTATTGCCCATCCTGAGACGCCCTTGAGAAGATGGTGGTAAGTTGTCTTCTTCAACCACTGCACTTCTACTGCTGTCAGTAGACCCAAAATGCCCTTCGTGAGGTAATTCCAAGACTTTGAGCCAGCAACAGTGAAGGAATGGAGATCTCTTTCCAGGATGGAGAGTGGCTTGGAGGTGATGTGTACATGGTGGTGGCGATCTCATATATCTTGTCTGCCAAGGTGGAGGTGGTTATGGGTTCGGTGGGTGCTGCCGAAGGACCTTCGGTGAATTTCTGCAGTGCCTCTTGTAGATAGTACACGGTGTTGTGGGGGAGGGAGCAGATGCATGTGGATGTGGTCAAGTGGGCTGCTTTGTCCTGGATGATGTCAAACGTCTTGAATGTGATTGGAGCTGCACCAATCCAGGCGAGTTCGGAATACCCGCGGTCTTGTTCCTTGTCGATGGTGGGAGCTTGAAGGTGACTTCGTCACCACAATATTCCTAGTCCCTGACCTTCTCTTGTTAGCTATGTGACGAGTCCAGTTGAGTTTCTGGTCAATGGTAACCCTCAGGACGTTGACAGTGATGGTACCAGTGATGAGTGTCAAGGGGCGGTTGTTAGATTGTCTCTTATTGGAGGTAGTCATTACCTGGCATTTGGGTGGTGTGAGGGTTACTTGAACTCCCTACACATCAGTGAGTTCACACTGGGGAAAGAGCTTTGAGTCTGGGAAAGACTTAGTTGCAGCATCCAGAGGGCCCCATATCCACACTCACAATGCTGAGAGGTCCTTTTAATGCTCAGACTGTGGGATGTGCTCCCCGAGTTCGAGGGAGCGATATCCCATCAGTGTGTCCACACGGATGGGAGACCGTTCAGGTTCCTTACACCGTGGGACTGAGTTCAAACAAACACCTCAACTCACAGGACCCCAGCAGGTTCGATACTGCGGAGGGGTCGAGAGTGTGGAGCTGGAAAAGCACAGCGGGTCAGGCAGCATCCGAGGAGCAGGAGAGTCGATATTTCGGGTGTAAGCCCTTCATCAGGAATGAGGCCTGTGGGCCAGGAAGGCTGAGAGATCGATGGGAGGGGGTTGGGGGGAGGCAGCTGGGAAAGGGATAGGTAGATGAAGGGGAGGGAGAAGGTGATAGGTCCTGGGAGGGAGTGATGGACAGGTCAGGAGGGTGGTGCCGAGTTGGAGGCTTGGGACTGTGGGGATGGAGGGGGTTTCAACAGCTTCCTCATTTCCCTCACCTTCATCCACCTATCGCTTTCCCAGCTACCTTTCCCCCCCAGCTCCACCCCCCCCCTCCCATTTATCTCTCAGCCCCCTTGGCCCACAAGCCTCATTCCTGATGAAGGGCTTCTGCTGGAAATGTCGATTCTCCTGCTCCTCGGACGCCGCCTGACCTGCTGCGCTTTTCCAGCCCCACACGCTTGACTCTGATCTCCAGATACTGGGGAGAGGCCTGCCTGGAGTTTGCGAAGGGATTCACTCAGTTGTCCAATCTTACAGTAGACCAGTGGGGTCACACTCAGGGACCAGCACTTGGGAAATGGAGTTCAATTTTGCTGTTTCGCTCTTTGGAGTAGGAATAGGAAAGCATTTGGCAGCTTTCTTTGCAGCTGAGCAACCCTCTTAGAGCCATAGAGATGTACAGCACGGAAACAGACCCTTCGGTCCAACCCGTCCATGCCGACCAGATATCCCAACCCACTCTAGTCCCACCTGCCAGCACCCGGCCCATATCCCTCCAAACCCTTCCTATTCATACACCCATCCAAATGCCTCTTAAATGTTGTAATTGTACCAGCCTGCACCACTTCCTCTGGCAGCTCATTCCATACTTGTACCACCCTCTGCATGAAAAAGACCCCTCTAATTCTGGACTTCCCCGCCCCGGGGAAAAGACTTTGCCTATTTACCCTATCGATGCCCCTCATAATTTTGTAAACCTCTATAAGGTCACCCCCTCAGCCTCCGACGCTCCAGGGAAAACAGCCCCAGCCTGCTCAGCCTCTCCCTGTAGCTCAAATCCTCCAACCCTGGCAACATCCTTGTAAAACTTTTCTGAACCCTTTCAAATTTCACAACATCTTTCCGATAGGGAGGAGACCAGAATCGCACGCAATATTCCAACAGTGGCCTAACCAATGTCCTGTACAACCGCAACATGACCTCCCAACCCCTGTACTCAATACTCTGACCAATAAAGGAAAGCACACCAAACGCCTTCTTCACTATCACCCCCACGTGGGCAAGGGGCTAGAAAAGGTGCCCCTGAAATACTGAACAAAAGATGCATTCGCCAAAGAGGGAGTGCAGTGACAGACTGGTTCCTGGCGTGGCAGGGCTCTCCAGTGAGAGGAGAAATCTGGTTGACGGGGTCTGTATCCACTGGCATTGAGAAGAATAGGAGGGGATTTCACTGAAAGGTATCCAATTCCGACAAGCGTGGACAGACTGGTTGCAGGGAGGATGGAACCACAGGCCACGGGGCTCGGGATATAGAACACAGAACATTACAGCGCAGTACAGGCCCTTCGGCCCTCGATACTACGCCGCCCTGTCATACTAATCTGAAGCCCATCCCACCTACACTATTCCATGTACGTCCATTTGCCTGTCCAATGACGACTTAAATGCACTTAAACTTGGCGAATCTACTACCATTGCAGGCAAAGCATTCCATCCCCTTACTACTCTCGGAGTAAAGAAACTACCTCCACATCTGTCTTATACCTATCTCCCCTCACTTTAAAGTTGTGTCCTCTCATGTTTGCCATCCCCATACTTGGAAAAAGGCTCTCCCTACCCACCCTATCTAACCCTCTGATTGTCTTGTATGTCTCTAATAAGTCACCTCTCAACCTTCTTCTCTCTGAGAACAGCCTCAGTTCCCTCAGCCTTTCCTCGTAACACACTCCTTCCATACCAGGCAACATCCTGGTAAATCTCCTCTGCACCCTTTCCAAAGCTTCCACATCCTTCTTATAATGTGGTAACAAGAACTGTACGCAATACTCCAAGTGTGGCCATACCAGAGCTTTGTACAGCTCAGCATAACCTCCTGGTTCCGGAACTCAATCCCTCTATTAATAAAGGCCAAAACACTGTATGTCTTCTTCACAACCCTGTCAATCTGGGTGGCAACTTTCAGGGATCTGTGTACATGGACACCGAGATCTCTCTGCTCATCTGCACTCCCAAAATGAGGTTGACCACTTCAAACTCAGGCCAGGGGAAATGTCTTCATGCAGAGGGTGATGGACCTGTGGAATTCCCAACCATGGAAGACCGTGGAAGACTGGTCACTGAAAGAAATGGATTTCTTGAGGCTCTGAGTGTCCAGCAGACACAGCAAGAGTGTTGGGTTGATATTGAGGGTCAGGCACAATCGCGTTGAATGGTGGTGCGGGCTGGATAGACTGAATAGCCTCCTCCCTCTGCTGTTCTGTGTGTCGCCTGAGGCAGCACCATGGTTTGACCATCAGTGCTGTGGCAGCATTGCAGCATTCCTGGCTGAGGATCCCGGGATTGTATTCATTCGAGTTGAGAAGGCTGAGGGGAGATCTCATAGAAACTTGCAAGACGATGCATGGCTTAGAAAGGGTGGACGCTGGGAAATTGTTTCCGTTAGACGGGGAGACTAGGACTGGTGGGCACAGCCTTAGAATTAGAGGGGGGTCAATTTAAAACATAAACAAGGAGCCATTTCTCCAGCCAGAGGAGTGGTGGGGCTGTGGAATTCATTGCTGCGGAGCGCAGTGGAGGCCGGGGCGTTAAGTGTCTTCAAGGCAGAGATTGATAAACTCTTGAGCTCGCAAGGGATTAAGGGCTACGGGGAGAGTGCGGGGAAGTGGCGTTGAAATGCCCATCAGCCATGATTGAATGGCGAGTGGTCTTGATGGGCCAAATGGCCTTACGTCCACTCCTATCTCTTATGTCTTATTCCAATGTTCCAAGCTGATTTCACCTAAGATATTTTTCATTGGTGAGAATACTCCGTCTTGGGGTACCTCCTGGGGGTATAATTGGAAATTTCAAGGGCCCTACTTAAAATATTCTGTCTGTACCACTGATAGCGGATCTGACAGGAGCTCAATTTCTAAATGAGGCATTGAAGGGTAAATTAATTTGAAAAAACTGTTGCCTGGCAATAGTCTTTAAAAAGAAACAAACAAGATTTTATTGGATTGATAGAACTTTAGAAGCAGACAAACCGCAGCGAGAGGCCTCTGGAACGGTATTGTCTGTCAGTGGGAATCTGAATCTCCTTCATGTCACTGAGGCTGCTGGGAATCTGGGATGGAATGCTGAAACCAGTTTCAGGATCATCAAAGTCCGAAGGCCTTGGCAACAAACAGATATATCAGTCCCAGTGAAGTGGGAGACGGCATGGGGCAGGGTGACGCTCGGCGCACGGACACACAAGATGGCCACTGAGCCATCAGTGGGCCACTTGACGCACAAGATGGCCGCCGGACCACATTATGGAGAGAGACAACAGAGGAAACACAGACACTGCCTGGGGCCAGCAGAATGCCAGTACAATGCACTCATAACCTAGTTGATTAGTTTAAGGTGGATGAGGGACAGGATACTCATGAGTAGCGTACTCTGCCTGCCAAAGTGTCAGGGACTGGCCAACACCTTTGATCGAAATGCTAACAGCTTGATACAGACTCAATACAGAGTGATAACAGCCAGGGCTGCAGTCATCCTTCTTCAGAGGAAGAGCGATTAGCGCCCATTACGACAGCAATGGACTTCCACACAGACACTGGAACTGACAATGTCTGCACCGAAACGATTAACGATTCTGCAATGTTTACCATAAACAAACCATGTTGCAAAGACAATAACCTCATCACTCACCTTTTATTACAAAATGTATAAAAGTGTCTTGGCATGTGCTCTGGGTTGAGAGAAGACTTGCAGCTGACCACTGTGCTGTTGGTGTCTCTCTCTCTCTCTCTCTCTCTCTCCCCGGAGCTCCGGTATTTCCTTGTACAATAAACCCTGTCGTTGAACCCCTACTCTGACTCTGAGGCTGGTGATTTTCCTCACAACTCCAGCTCCAGTATTATCTGTTCTATGAGAGTTATAGAGTCAAAGAGATGTACAGCACAGAAACAGATCCTTCAGTCCATCTCGTCCATACCGACCAGATATCCCAACCTAATCTCGTCCCACTTGCCAGGAAATTGCTGTTGAGAAGTTGAAGGCCCATTCACCTATTGTACTCTTTGCTACCTTCCCCCACCCTCCCCTCTGACCTATCACCTCCATCCCCACCCCCATTCCCCTATTGTACTCTGTGATACTTTCCCCCACCCTCCCCTCTGACCTATCACCTCCATCCCCACCCCCATCTACCTACTGTACACTTTGCTACCTTCCCCCACCCTCCCCTCTGACCTATCACCTCCATCCCCACCCCCATTCCCCTAGTGTACTCTGTGGTACTTTCCCCCACCCTCCAGCATCTGCAGTCCTTATTTTTACCTAGAAGTTAAAAGCTGGTGATCCTTTGCTGGAACAGAGTCCACGCTTGTCGAGTCGTAGCTTGTGTCATCATTCTTTCCGAAAATTCCTCTGGAGAGCTGGAGGGATTGAATTGATGAACATGTTGTGACTGGACATAAACGGGTCGGATTCAGGCTGGAAAGTGAATACTGGTCTATTCCCTGTGCATTCAGTGCCTTGATGCAAGAACCAAGCGAGTTCTAACTTGAAGCTAAACAACTCCTGTGACCCTTCGTCAAACTGAATTGCCAGTGAGTTCAGTTCACTGCAGATTCACTTCCTTCAGTTCCCAGACTGGCAAAGGAGCTGTGACTGACTGACTGAACTCTGGCAAGGGGGTTTGCCTGTGTTTCAAGGTAGGTCCCACATTTTGGTACTTAACTATGAAGCAGGGAGGCGATTGGTGGTTCGTCTCCCGTCAACTGCCTCCACAGCCCCCCAGCCTCTTTCCAATACCTTTCTCTTCCCTTTTCCCTCCCTTCTCCTCATTCTTCCCATTTGCCCACACCCCCCTTCACCCCTCCCCCAACCTTCTCCTCTCCCTGCTGTCAGGGAATGGGGCAGGAATAGGCCAATCATCTCCTCAGCCTGTTCTACCATTCTGTGAGATTGTCACTGCTCTGTGAGCTAACTGCATGTTAGATTAGATTCTCTACAGTGTGGAAACAGGCCCTTCGGCCCAACCAGTCCACACCGACCCTCCGAAGAGTAATCCACCCAGACCCATTTCCCTCTAACGAATACACCTAACACTGTGGGCAACTGAGCGTGGCCAATCCACCTTAACCTGCACATCTTTGGACTGTGGGAGGAAACCGGAGCACCCAGAGGAAACCAACGCAGACACAGGGAGAATGCGCAAACTCCAAACAGTCACCCAAGGCTGGAATTGAGCCCAAGTCCCTGGCGCTGTGAGGCAGGAGTGCTAACCACTGAGCCACCGTGCCACATATATCTGTCTTAGTCCAACATCCCTTCACAGCTTCAGCTGCCAACACATTTAGCAATCTTAAACGTGATATTTTCAGTTGATTTAATATCGATTGACTTTTTGCTGAAGAGAGGCCATTTGCAAGTCGATTTGTACACAAGTTAGAACACTGAGCAGGACAATATAAAACAGCAGTCCTTTCACACTCTGTGTGAACCAGTGTTTCTTAATTTCCCTCATGAAATGTCTCGCTCTCGTTTCCAATCTGCGTCCCCCCTCCCAGTCCTAGATTTGCCAACCAGCGGATACAGTTTCTCTCCTCACCATCGGTTCCTCTCGATACCTGGAAAACTCTGATCCAATCTTCCCCTAACCTTCCACCTTCCGAGGAATCCAGCTGTAGTTTGTGGAATCTCTCCCTGTAATTTAACCCTTGCAGTACAGCTGTCGTCCTGGTAAATCTACACAGCCCTGCCTTCAAGGTCAGCATCTCCTTCCTGAGAGTGGAGCTTAGAGTTGCTCACTGTGACTCCAGGTGTGGTCTAACCAGGGTTTGGTGTCACCGCAGCAGGGTTTCCACTCCCTCGTATTCTACTCCTCGTGATATAGTGACCAGAGTTTCTGTCCTGTCATTCTGACAGAATACTGAATGACCTGGACAGAGTAGATGTTCGGAAGATTGGTAGGAGAGACAAGGACCCAAGAGGGCCTTAGAATTGTTGGGGTGATTACACTACTAGGGTGTTTAATGTAGGGCTAGGGAGGGTAATACTATTACCGCAACAGACACTTCTAGTTCCAGCCCTGAAACGGTTAATAACAGCCATGCGGGCTGAAGCTGGCAACTGCATGACTACCTGTCTGGAGCTCGCAATTGATATACATTTTGTTAATTAAATTATGGAGCCTGTAACTCCCAGCCAGTGTCAATTGTTCCATCGAAACTCATGATTGATAAAGGAACCGGTAACTGTCAGACAGTGTGAATTGCTCTATCGGAACTCATAGTTGATAAAAGTACCTGTTAATTTACTTCCTGGAATTATTGATTAAATCTCGGAAAACGGCTAGCCTGTCAGACGCATAGTGATGAGAGTTGATTCTCTAAACAATGAACTATTGATTACGGGATTGGAACCGCTGGCCCCAGAACGTCTGTGCCATTGTCAAGCACAGCGGGAGCTGGACAGGCACCTCGATGCGGCCAATGGGAAGACGGATCCCCATCGCGCGCAGATGAACGGACCAATGAGGAAGGCGGCAAGGAAAATCTAACCGGGGACTCCAGGCAGCGCGAAATATAACTATGACAAGTCCGAACGGAGGGGTAGAACGCCTTCTCCAACGAATGCATGCTTGATAATTCGTTGTATCATTTCCCAGTTAAGATTCTGTGAATAAACGGCAGTCTGCGCCAAACTAAAGTTGCCAGTGTGGGTCTCTCCTTCCAAAAGAACACGCAAAGACGGGACCCCGCGGGTCCATCTTAACAGAATAAAGGGAAGACCTTTTAGAATGGTGATAAGGAGAAACGTTAGCCAGAGAGTGGCAAATCTGTGGAATTCTATGCCACAGGAGACTGTGGGTGGCCAGGCCGTTGAGTATATTTAAGACTGAGATAGATAGGTTCTTGAGTATCAAGGGGATCAAAGGTTACAGGGAGAAAGCATTTTGAGGATGTAACTCTGAAGATGGACGAGGGAGATCCAGTCGATGTAGTGTACCTGGACTTTCAGAAAGCCTTTGATAAAGTCCCACACAGGAGGTTGGTGAACAAAAGTCGAGCGCATGGTATTGGGGGCAAAGTACTAACTTGGATTGAAAGTTGGTTGGCTGGTAGGAAACAAAGAGTAGTGATTAACGGCTCCATTTCGGAATGGCAGGCAGTGACCAGTGGGGTACCGCAGGGATCAGTACTGGGACTGCAGCTTTTTACAATATACATTAATGATATAGAAGATGGTATTGACAATAACATTAGCAAATTTGCTGATGATACTAAGCTGGGTGGCAGGGTGAAATGTGAGGAGGATGTTAGGAGATTACAGGGTGACCTGGATAGGTTAGGTGAGTGGTCAGATGCATGGCAGATGCAGTTTAATGTGGATAAATGTATGGTTATCCACTTTGGTGACAAGAACAGGAAGGCAGATTACTATCTAACTGGAATCAATTTAGGTAAAGGGGCAGTACAAAGAGATCTTGGTGTTCTTGTCCACCAGTCATGCAGGTACAGCATGTAGTGAAGAAGGCTAATAGCATGCTCACGTTCATAACAAGAGGGATTGAGTGTAGAAGCAAAGAGGTTCTTCTGCAGCTGTACAGGGCCCTGGTGAGACCACACCTGGAGTACACTGCAGTTCTGGTCTCCAGATTTGAGGAAAGACATTCTGGCTATTGAGGGAGTGCAGCGTAGGTTCACGAGGTCAATTCCCGGAATGGCAGGACTATCTTATGTTGAAAGACTGGAGTGACTGGGCTTGTATACCCTTGAGTTTAGAAGACTGAGAGGGGATCTGATTGAGATGTATAGGATTATGAAAGGATTGGACACTCTGGAGGCAGGGAACATGTTTCCGCTGATGGGTTAGTGCCGAACCAGAGGACACAGCTTAAAAATACGGGGTAGACCATTTAGGACAGAGATGAGGAGAAACTTCTTCACCCAGAGAGTGGTGGCTGTGTGGAATGCTCTGCCCCAGAGGGCAGTGGAGGCCCAGTCTCTGGATTCATTTAAGAAAGAGTTGGATAGAGCTCTCAAGGATAGTGGAATCAAGGGTTATGGAGATAAGGCAGGAACAGGATACTGATTAAGGATGATCAGCCATGATCATATTGAATGGTGGTGCAGGCTCGAGGGGCAGAATGGCCTACTCCTGCACCTAGTGTATATTGTCTAAAGTGGGAGAATGGGGCTGAGAAACCTTTCAGCCATGACTGAATGGTGGAGCAGACTTATTGGGCTGAATGGCCTAATTTCTGCTCCTATGTCTAATGGTCTCATTGTTTCCTGCTCCTGTGCATGATATCTGAAGGATGTCTGTGCCTGCATGCCCAAATCTTCCACCTCTTCACTGTCTAGGAAATACCCTGTTAAAAATCACACAACACCAGGCTATAGTCCAACAGGTTTAATTAGAAGCACTAGCTTTCGGAGCCCCGCTCCTTCATCAGGTGGGTGTGGAGTATAAGTTTGTAAGATACAGAATTTGTAGCAATAGTTTACAGTGTGATGGAACTGAAATAATATATTGAAAAAGACCTGGGGGTATGAGTGTCTGTAAGAGTGTATGTGTATGTGTGTGAATGTAAAGGGGTGTATAAGTCTGTGAGAGGGTGTGTGTGCGCATGTGAGTGTATGTGTGAGCGTATGAGAGAGAGCTTGTGCGTGAGAGAGGGGATGCGTGAGTGTATGAGTCTGTAGGAGTGTACGTGTGTGAGAGAGAGAGTATGTAGTGCAGTTGGGTCACCAGTAACAAGACATGAACCCAAGGTTCCAGTTGAGGCCATGCGCCTGGGCTCTGAACTAGACTATGAGCCTCTGTTCGGCCACTTTGAGTTATTTTCACCATTTCTATGTCCAAAGTATATAACATCGCATTAAAATCCATTTGTTAGAGTTGGGTCCATGCATCTAATGGAGCGGTTACTTCAAATAGCAAAACAGCTACCAGCCATAGATGTGCCTTGCTGCACCACAGCCCTTTACATCAAGATCTGGGTCGTACATTTGTGGTATCAGTCCTTTAGGCTGTTTGTTGTGTCTGTCCATAAAAAGGAGGCATTTTGCACGCAGTGTCACATCCATCCCATTATATTCCTGCTTTCCAAATTTTTCCAACAGATTTACAGGGGGGGCCCCGATTTATGAACTTTTGACTTACAATCACTTGTGCATAAAGGAGAGATCTCGTATAGAGGAGCATCTTTAAAGATCCAAGATTCAAAGGTTGCCTGTGCTCACAAACTGCTGCTTTATATTGCCTTGCACTGTAACCTGACTGTGTACACATCCACTTGCAAACGGCCTCAAGAATGGAGCCCACTTGCGACTGGGGAACTGCTCGAACTGCGATTTCTAAGCTCTACTGTCAATGGTTGAGATTTTGTCTTGACATTTTTCTAACGGTGACTGCAAGAAGAAGTGAAACGTCTGTGTATATTAGCGAGCGGATGCTGAGAAGCTGACTGAGAAGTTGTAATGATCTGGACCGTACCATCTTTGTTCTGGTGTGACCTTTTTTTTGCTTCAGTAGGCTGGATTGTTGGTTTGCAAAGCAGTGGGAGGCCAGCTGCGTGAGCTCAATTCCCATCACTGGTCCGAGGTTACCATGAAAGAGGCTCCTTCTCAACCTCTTCCCTCGCCCGAGGTCTGGTGGCCCTCAGGTTAAATCCCCACCAGTTGCTTCCCTCTAATGAGAGAGCAGCCCCTATGGTCTGGTAAGACTATGGCAACACAACAACAATAACCTTTTTATGACCATGCTGTGTTTGTGCCTCGATTTGGAGATGCCGGTGTTGGACTACACAGTTAAAAAACCAAGCAAAGGCTACGACAACGGATGAATGGGCACTGCACAACAATCAACAGACAGGAGGCTTCCCTCCCAGTTGGGGAACACTTCAGTGATCCAGGGCATTCAGCCTCAGACCTTCGGTTGACCATCCTCCAAGGTGGACTTTGGGACAGGCAGCAGAGGAAAGTGGCCGAGCAGAGGCTGATAGCTAAGTTTGGTACCCATAGGGAGGGCCTCAACCGGGACCTTGGGTTCATGTCACATTACAGGTGATCACCATTGCACTACACACACACACACACAGATATTCCTACACACACACACTCTCACATACACACGGACGCAGGTACACACAGACGCACACACAGACACCACACACACCCTTATAGACACACACACTCCCACGCTCACACATGTACCCCCTCACAGACTTAAGACACTCTGCACCCACGACACGCACACACTTTCTCACACTCACAACCCCCACCCCAGACAGACAGACAGACACAGACAGACAAAGACCCACATGCACACATATATTTTGTGTGGTGAATTTTTATTGCAGAGTTACATTGTACTTTGCTTAAAAACTGCATATATACATGTAGAACTCTGAGCTCAAAAACTGCATGAATTTATGTAAAACACTGTTATCTCACTTTTTAGATTAGAATCAATCTAAACATCAGGTCATAGACAGAGAACACAGGGGGCTAACACCTTCAACATATTGTCTAGCTATCACCATTGTTAGCAGCTAACCCGAGAATGCAACTTTAAAAAGAAGGGTTTTGTGATATACACATGAAAGAAGTGAAACTATCACTGTATTCTAACAGATGAAAGGCTTAACAAACAATCAATTTTTCAATGTATAATTTCAGTTACATCACACTGCAAATTTTTGCTATAAATTCTGTTACGATTGAGCCCTCCACAATCACCTGATGAAGGAGCGTCGCTCCAAAAGCTAGTGCTTCCAATTAAACCTGTTGGACTATAACCTGGTGTTATGAAGGGCTTATGCCCGAAACGTCGAATTTCCTGTTCCTTGGATGCTGCCTGACCTGCTGCGCTTTTCCAGCAACACATTTTCAGCTATAACCTGGTGTTGTGTGATTTTTAACTGTGTTTTTGCCTGTGCACCATTGCTGCCACTGTAATCACAGCTTTCTCTTACCCTGAGCAGTGTCTGTCTGTCTATATCTCTCTCTCTCTCATTTAGTACTTTCAAAGCTTCTGAACATACTTTCTTAAAATGCCAGCTGTATCGTGCCATCAGCAAATTTAGAAATATGACTTTCTTTCCCAATATCTAAGTCTTATCACATACGGATGAGGAAGGACACCATTTCAACTGGGACAACACATCCATCCTTGGACAAGCCAAACAGAGAATTCCTAGAAGCATGGCATTCCAACCGGAACTCTATGAACAAACACATCGAGTTCGACCCCAACTACCATCCCCTGAGAAAAGGAACAGGAAGTGACTTCACCGTAGGAAATGACTTCACCACAGGAAATGACACCACCAACCCAAAGAAACCCAAACCTATAAATAGAAAGCAGGAAGTCTCAGCATTGCTTTGCCTGAGGCCCACTGAAGATGTTACCTAGTAGGTTAACAAAATGTCTGGAAATGAACCTTGCAGCTCAGCGAGCAAACCTACATTCATATGCAATATGTTAGTGAGAACACATTTTGAATACTGAGTATGATTCTAATTCCCTTGTTCTGGCAAGGATGTTGCTAAACTGAAAATGGTGCAGGAAACATGGACAAGGATTTGTTGGGACTGGAGGGTTTGAATTATAATGAGAGGCTGGATAGGCAGGGGCTATCTTCCCTGGAATGTTGGAGGCAAAGGGATAACCTTATAGAGTGAAGCAGTGGAGGTCTCCCTTTCATTTATTGGAGGCTAGGTTCCTGCATAGACTGGATTAGAATGATTGTTATTCTGAATTTTTGTCATTCTTTATTTTTCTGACTTGTTCGTATGATCTGTAATGTTAGGCTTTTTATTTTACTTTGTTTGATTGTTTTTGCTGAAGAGTTTGTTCTTAAGAATCTGTATGTAGGTACTTTTATACCTAAGATGGCACCATAATGTGGCGACTTGTAAACTTTTCACTACTCATTTAATGACAACAAAGCTAACTGAATTAAATCTAAAATCATGAGGGCCACAGATAAGGTGAATAGTCAAGGTCTTTTTCCCAGGGTAGGGGAGTCCAAAACTAGAGGGTAGAGGTTTAAGGTGAGAGGGGAAAGATTTAAAAGGGACCTGAGGGACAACTTTTTCACGCAGAGGGTGGTGCGTGTATAGAATGAGCTGCTGGAGAAAGTGGTAAAGGTGGGTCCAGTTACAACATTTGGATGGGTACGTGAATAGGAAACATTTACAGGGATATGGGTCAAGTCCTGGCAAATGGCACTAGTTCAGTTTAGGGAATCAGGTCGGCTTGGATGAGTTGGACGAAAGGGTCTGTTTCCATGCTGTATGGCTCTATCTGCTGAATGAATGCAAAGCACTGCAGATTGTGGATACCTGAAATTAAATAAGAAAGTGCTGTAAAAGGTCAGTGAGATCAGGCAGCACCTATGAAGTGAGATAAGGAGGTTGGGGTCTTGTTTGCTCAGTGGAATTGGTCTGCGAGCAGTCACCCAGTCTGTGTTTGGTCTCCTCAATATGGATCAGAATACATTTTGAGCAGTGAATCACTGCTTCATTTGGATGGAGTATTTGGGACCTTGAGAAAAGGTGATAACAGGGTGAGTCTTACACCTGTGGACATGCTGGCAGAAGAAGATGAGTGTTAGGAATGTACTTTGGAAGGAGCTGACCCCTTCAGAACACTGAAATGGGAAAATCAAAGCTTGAGGCAGCCGCTTAATAAACCCCGTGGAATCACCATCCTCTGGTTCACATTGTGTCCATCTGTTGTTTGAGAACACCACAAATGTGCAAGTGTTTCCTCAGAAAGAGGAAAATCTACGGCAAAGGTATCCAATACTACATTGGTTTCTCTTCTGTCCACAACGAATAAACTATTGAACAGACTTCGAGTTATGTTGGTACTTTCCCATTTTTCATTGCATGGGAAGTTAGAGAAGTGTGTTCAAGCCATTACTGAATGCAGATGCCCAGACTGTGAGGAATGTTAAAGCTCATGTCAATTGTCGCAGGGAATTTTGACAATATTATTATTATTGCTGTTGTTGTCAGTGTGCATTGCTCCCTCTCTCAGTCTGAACTGAAGCTCAGCATTCCCAACAGTGACTGCTCCTAGTCCACAACCAGGAGATCAGTGCGCAGGCGCGGGCCCGCTGGGCGGACGGAGCATGCGCGGACCCGTTAACCGCGGACCGTCTTTGCTTGTCTCCGGTCCGTAAACGGTGAGAATGAGGCGGGGCGGAGCCAGCGAGGGCTGTGGTGGGGAGGCTTCGTGAATGTTTTGTGTCAACCGCAAACCCGAAAAAAAGAAGTTATCGGTGGCCGGCTGACGGCGGAGTGAGGGCGAGTGGTTTACGGGAGGCATTCGCCGAAGGTAGGCCCCGGGGTGACGGACGCCATCTTTATTGGGGGCACTGGGCGTCCGTGCGGCCGCCATCTTTGTAGGGGGCAATGTGTGGAATGAGTGGGCGGAGCTTGCTGCCCATTGTTCAGGATGGAGACAACTTGTCCATCAGGCTGCATTAGCCTTTCACACCCAGTGTCTTGTTGATGAGGCAGAGCAGGAGCACAGGTTAAAAGAAAAGAAACATATCCACTAACTCATGGGACATCCTGCTTCATGTGTCAGAGGATCTGAGGCTCTGGGTAAAAAATGAGGTCTGCAGATGCTGGAGATCACAGCTGAAAATGTGTTGCTGGTTAAAGCACAGCAGGTCAGGCAGCATCTAAGGAATAGGAAATTCGACGTTTTGGGCATAAGCCTGATGAAGGGCTTATGCCCGAAATGTCGAATTTCCTATTCCTTGGATCTGAGGCTCTGCTCAGTCACATGAAGCCCCAGGGCAGAAATTCATGATCCACATAAAAATCCGAGAGGGGAAAGATTTAACAAGGACCTAAAGGGCAACTTTTTCACACAGAGGGTGGGTGCGTGTATGGAATGAGCTGCCAGAGGAAGTGGTGGAGGCTGGTACAATTGCAACATTTAGAAGGATGGGTGTATGAATAGGAAGGGTTCAGAGAGATATGGGTCAAGTGCTGGCAAATGGGACAAGATTAATTTAGGATATCTGGTTGGCATGGACGAGTTAGACCGAGGGATCAGTTTCCAAACTGTACACGCACTGTGCAGCGGGGAGAGTGCATGGTCATCCTCGACCAGGGGAAGGAGATGGTGCAGTTTTCTATCCCAGACTGACTGGATGCATTTTGTGAACCTTGTTTTACAGACCATTACAAGTGAATTAATAGATGGGAACCTCAAAATAAATGCACCATCAAATTCTGACAGAATTATTTAATTCATTAGGACCTGGATAACAGCGACCTTTGTGTGTGAGTATTGAATGCCAGCTCATTCCCATTTGTTGTATAAAATTTCTGCCTTCAATCTCTGCACTCTCTCTGTAGATTCTCCCCAAATCTTAAATGTGTGGCCTGTTATCCTTTTACTATCAGCTGACAAAAGTAGGTTTTATCCTCCTAATGTAGGTTTACGATCAACACCTCCATCAAATCTCCTCTCAATTTAAAAACCAAAAGAACCGCGGATGCTGTAAATCAGAAACAAACACAGAAAGTTTCTGGAAAAGCTCAGCAGGTCTGTGCAGAGAAATCAAAGTTAATGTTTCGGGTCCAGTGTCACTTCCTCACAGGACTCGAAATGTTAACTTTGATTTCTCTTCACAGACCTGCTGTGCTTTTCCAGCAACTTTCTGTTTCTGTTTCTCCTGTCAGTTTCCTTTTGCTACAAAGAGAATGATCTGTTTCTCCAAAGACCTGACTCCCCAGTGTCTGCTTCCTGTTTATAAGGTACAAGCCCGATTGCGTTGGAACACTCTCCACGTCCGTCCTTCAGTGCAGCTGCAGACAATATTAAAGAAAGTGAACATCACCCCGGACAAAGCAGTGGTGCCGAAATGGTATCCCATCCACCGCCTACAACATTCAGTCTCCCCACCCCCGAGGCACAGCAGCATCACTGTGTCAGAAGTAAAGTCACCATTGTACTGCTAGACCAGACAGCTGCTTTCTCATCAAAGAGAGATGACTGGTGGTGGTTTAAACTGAGGCTCCCCATGCCCCCGGTGAGGGGGAGAGGTTGGGAAGGAGAGTCCACCTCTTGGAGCCAGATATTTCCGATGTGCACCATCTATTATACTGCAGTAACTTACCCAAAGTCTTTCAACAGCACTTTCCGAACTCCGACCTCTGCCGGGTAAAATGACAAGGGCAGCAAGTCCGTGAGAACGTAAATCTGTGGATCTATTTTAAAATAGGCGGCACGGTGGCTCAGTGGTTAGCGCCGCTGCCTCACAGCACCAGGGTCCCAGGTTCGATTCCAGCCTCAGGCGACTGTCTGTTGTGGAGTTTGCACATTCTTCCCCGTGTCTGCGTGGGTTTCCTCCGGGCGCTCCGGTTTCCTCCCACAGTCCAAAGATGTGCAGCTCAGGGTGAATTGGCCATGCTAAATTGCCCCATAGTGATAGGTGCATTGGTCAGAGGGTCTGGGTGGGGTTACACTTTGGAGGGTTAAAGGGCCTGTTTGCATACTGTAGGGAATCTAATCTAAAAAAAATCACCATCTGTAACTCGCACTCCAAGCCATACATCATCATGCGTTGAAGTATATCACTGCACCTTCACTGGCACTGGGTCACAGTCATAGAGCACCCTTCCTAACAGGCACCGCAGACTGCAACCATTAAAGAAGGCAACTCACCACCATTTTCTGAAGAACAATTTGGGATGGGGAGTAAATGCTCGAATAACCAGCAAACCCCCATGCCCCATGAATGAATACAAGGTTCAGCTATAATGCGCAGTTCTTCAATGTGAACTGACTATAATGCGATTGAAGAATTTAGACCATTACTTGTAGAACGTTGACTTTCCTTACCGGTATTGGTTATATTGTGTTTCCAGTCCTATTGGTTTAAATGGTGCTACTATTACATGATTTTCTTATAGCACTGAGGTGCACGGGAACAGAACTATCGTGTTATACCAGAACGGATTGTAGTCCAAAAAATAACCCGAACCTCGCAACTAAAATCCCTCCTCCCTTGAACTATTGTTGGTAAAACTGTTCTGCCCCATTCCTCTCAGGGACCCTCCCATTCTTCACAATGCGTGGTAACCTCTGGTTTGCATCGCCCTACATGGACTGTGTTCCTGTGTGTAATGTCATCACACACGACCAATTGCAGTGGAACTCACGGCCTGTTAGGGTGGTAGACAGAAACCCTTGTAGCCTTTAGGAATACTGAGATGCTCATTTGCAATGCCAAGGATACAAGGTTCTGGGCCAAGTCTTGGAAAGTAGGATTAGAATAGTTAGATGGTTGTTTTTTTAGGTGAGGACTTGATGACCTTTTTCTGTTCTGTCGACCTCTGGGACTCTACGAGACCGAATATTACAGGCAGGTCAGATATATTAATCCTTGGCACAACATCGTGGACCGAAGGGCCTGTTCTGTGCTGTACATTTCTACATTCTATCAGCGTTGATGACATATGATGTTAGGTCGTATCTTCAGGAAGGAAGTGACATAGAGAGGCGGCTCAGTTCAGTCGGAAATTTGGAGGCCAGGGCTCAGGAAGGTGCTACCAGCATGTGGAGAAATAAACATCGGGCATGCTCACAGGATGGAATTAGAGGCGAGTAAATATCGTGGGGATTTATGAAGCTGGAGGAGATGACTGAGGTAGGGAACACTCTGAGGCTGGAGGAAGTTGCAGAGATAGGGAGAACTCTCATAGAACAATTTGAACAGAAAGACGAGAAATTTACAATGTATGTTTTTAACCCTGAGTCTTTCTCAGTCCAGAGGGCGATGGGTGAACAGGACATGGTGTGGGTACGCACACTGGCAGCAGAGTTTTGGATGAGAGTTGAAACTTGGGGTAAAATATTTCACCACAGTTGTAAACAGTCCAGTTCAGTGTCAAGACACTTACCAGGGACAGGAATGATGCCAGAGGAAAGGGAGTTTAGTTTTTACTGGGGACAGCTGAAGTCTTCCTAGTACAGGTTATTCTGTTATAATGTGCATCTGGTTAATGTGGATTCGCTGTTATGCGATTGGTGAGTTGGGGACTCTGTTTTGAAAGTGCAAACGTTTAAAACGCGTGTTGGCTATAATGCGATTACATTGCCAATATTTTAAGCGCCGTTTCTGAAGTGCAATTTTTCTATAATGCGGGGTTTCACAAGAATACAGCCATCACGTTATAGAAAAAACGACCTAGATTTCAATGGAAGAAATACCCGCTCATCCAGGAATGTTTGTTAGACACGTTGGGATGGTGTGTGACTTGGGGTGGGGGGGGGAAGAGGGGAAATGGTGATGCTACCCTGGTCCTTCTTAGTGATGGGGGGTGAAAATAGAACCATGAGATAGCATTGGCAGATCACGTTCAGGATAATTCAAAGAGATTCTACAAATACATTAAGAGCAGGAGGGTAAGTAGAGAGAGAGGGTAGAGCCTCTTAAAGATCCTGGAGGTTGTCTTTGTGTTAGCCCCAGGAGATGGGAGAGATACTAAATGAATAGTTTGCATCAGTTTTTACTGTGGAGAAAGAAATAGAGACTAGAGAATGCAGAGAAATAAATTTCGATCTTTCAAAGACATTACAGAGGAGGAGGTTTGGGAGGCCATAGAGAATATAAAGGTGGATAAGTCTCTGGGACCTGATGCTGAACAAAGAGCCCTTGGAGTGCAGTTTCATAGCTCCTTGAAAGTGGAGTCGCAGGTAGATAGGACAGTGAAGAAGGCATTTAGTATGCTTTCCTTTATTGGTCAGAATATTGAGTACAGGAGTTGGGAGGATATTGTGAAACTTGAAAGGATTCAGAAAAGATTTACAAGGATGTTGCCAGAGTTGGAGGATTTGAGCTACAGGGAGAGGCTGAACAGGCTGGGGCTGTTTTCCCTGGAGCGTTGGTGGCTGAGGGGTGACCTCATAGAGGTTTACAAAATCATGAGGGGCATGGATAGGATAAATAGGCAAAGTCTCTTTCCTAGGGTGAGGGAGTTCAGAACTAGAGGAGTCGCAGGGGAAAGATATAAAAGAAACCTAAGGGGCAACTTTTTCACCCAGAGGGTGGTACGTGTATGGAATGAGCTGCCAGAGGATGTGGTGGAGGCTGGTACAATTGTAACATTTAAGAGGCATTTGGATGGGTATATGAATAGGAAGGGTTTGGAGGGATATGGGCCGGTTGCTGGCAGGTGGGATTAGATTGGGTTGGGATATCTGGACGGGTTGGACCGAAGGGTCTGTTTCCGTGCTGTACACCTCTATGACTATATGATTGAAGGCAGAGCAGTAGATGTTGTTTACTTGGACTTTAGTGAAGCCGTTGTCAAAGTTCCATATGGGAGACGACTGCAATTAGTAAATTTGGATTCCGGGTGGTGTTTGCCAATTGGAACCATCATTGGCTTTAACGGCAGGCGACAGAGTGATGGTCGAGGGTTGCTTTTCAGACTGGAAGCCTGTGGTGTTCAACAGGGAGCGGTTCTGGGTCCGCTCTCGTTTCTCACTCGTATCAACGATTTGGACAAGAAGATAGAAGGCGGAGTTAGTAATTCTGTGGACAGCGCCAGAATTGGTGGCGCAGTGGACAGTGAAGAAGGTCTTCTAAGATTCCAAAGGGCTCTTGATCAAACTGGTCAGTGGGCTGAAAAATGGCAGATCAATCTGGAGAAGTGCGAAGGTGTTGCATGTTGGTGTCGCAAACAAGGGGAGAGCTCATCCAGTTCGCGGTAGAGCCTTGAGTTGTGTGGTAGAACAGATGGACCTAGGGGGGGCAGGTTTTTAATTCTTTGAAGTTTGCATTACATATGGACAGGGTTTGGTGTGTTTGCCTTCACTGCTCAGTCCTTTGAGGGAGTTGGCTCTCATGTTGAGGTTGTGCAGGGCATTGGTGAGGCCTCGTCTGGAATATTGGGTCCAGTTTTGGTTGTGCACATCTAGGAAGGAGATTACCAAGCTGAAGAGGGTTCAGGAGAGATGTACCGGGATGATGCCGGGTGCGGAAGGTTTCAGTTCGAAAGACACGCTGGGATTTTTTTTTCACTGGAGCCCAGGGGGTTGAGAGGTGACCTGATAGAAGTTTGTAAAATAAGACAGGTACAGATAGAATTAGTGGTAATTGTCTTTTCCATAGGATGGGGGATTTCAAGACTGGTGGGGGTGCACAGTTTTAAGGTGAGAGGGGAGGGATTTTAATATGAAAGGGGCAAATATTTTTACACAGAAGGTGGTTTGGGTGTGCAATTTGCAGAGGAAGTGGTGATTGTAGATATACAGGGGAACCTGGATTATCTGAATACCAGTTATCCCATCTCGAGGTCCCGAAAGACGTGTTTCCAACACTGATCGCGTCTTTTGTTTACAGTGATTAAAAGTGCTGCCAAGAACAGTCCAGGACTGATGGGAGCACAGGCTCCATCTCTACGTGACTGACCTCCCACCCTTTTTCTCTCTCCCCCCACACTTTCCCTGGTGTTCTTCACAGGTTAGCACCCTATCCCCTCACCCCTTCCCCAGATAGTCTCTCTCACATTGTACTGTACAGGGCAGATGTGTGTGTCTGTGTGTGTGGTGTATGTGCATGTGTGTATATGTGTCTGTGTGTGGTGTGTCTGTGTCTGTGTGTGTGGGGTGTGTGTGTGTGTGTGGTGTATGTGCATGTGTGTATATGTGTCTGTGTGTGGTGTGTCTGTGTCTGTGTGTGTGGGGTGTGTCTGTGTGTGTGTGGTGTGCGTGCGGTGTGTCTGTGTGTATGTGCAGTGTGTCTGTGTGTGGTGTGCGTGTGGTGTCTGTCTGTGTGGTGTGTCTGTGTGCGTGTGGTGTGTCTGTGTGGGGTGTGCGTGTGGTGTGTCTGTGTGCGTGTGGTGTGTCTGTGTGGGGTGTGCGTGTGGTGTGTCTGTGTGCGTGTGGTGTGTCTGTGTGGTGTGTTCGTGTGGTGTGTCTGTGTGTGGTGTGCGTGTGGTGTGTCTGTGTGGTGTGCGTGTGGTGTGTCTGTGTGTGGTGTGTGCGCGGTGTGTCTGTGTGTGGTGTGCGTGTGGTGTGTCTGTGTCTGTGTGTGTGCAGTGTGTGTGTGCAGTGTGTCTATGTGCGGTGTGTCTGTGTGTGTGTGCAGTGTGTCTGTGTGTGTGGTGTATGTGCATGTGTGTATATGTGTCTGTGTGTGGTGTGTCTGTGTGTGTGGGGTGTGTCTGTGTGTGTGTGGTGTGTGTGGGGTGTGTCTGTGTGTGTGTGGTGTGCGTGCGGTGTGTCTGTGTGTGTGCAGTGTGTCTGTGTGTGGTGTGTGTGTGGTGTATCTGTGTGTGTGTGGTGTGTCTGTGTGGTGTGTCTGCGTGGGGTGTGCGTGTGGTGTGTCTGTGTGCGTGTGGTGTGTCTGTGTGCGTGTGGTGTGTCTGTGTGGGGTGTGCGTGTGGTGTGTCTGTGTGCGTGTGGTGTGTCTGTGTGCGTGTGGTGTATCTGTGTGTGGTGTGCGTGTGGTATGTCTGTGTGTGGTGTGCGTGTGGTATGTCTGTGTGTGGTGTGCGTGTGGTATGTCTGTGTGTGGTGTGCGTGTGGTGTGTCTGTGTGGTGTGCGTGTGGTGTGTCTGTGTGTGTGTGCAGTGTGTCTGTGTGTGGTGTGTGCGCGGTGTGTCTGTGTGTGGTGTGTGCGCGGTGTGTCTGTGTGTGGTGTGTGCGCGGTGTGTCTGTGTGTGGTGTGCGTGTGGTGTGTGTGTGTGTGCAGTGTGTCTGTGTGTGTGTGCAGTGTGTCTGTGTGTGTGTGTGCAGTGTGTCTGTGTGTGTGTGTGCAGTGTGTCTGTGTGTGTGTGTGGTGTGTCTGTGTGCGGTGTGTGTGTGTGCAGTGTGTCTGTGTGTGGTGTGTGCGCGGTGTGTCTGTGTGTGGTGTGCGTGTGGTGTGTCTGTGTCTGTGTGTGTGTGCAGTGTGTCTGTGTGTGGTGTGTGTGTGCAGTGTGTCTATGTGCGGTGTGTCTGTGTGCGTGTGCAGTGTGTCTGTGTGTGTGTGCAGTGTGTCTGTGTGTGGTGTGCGTGTGGTGTGTGTGTGTGCAGTGTGTGTGTGTGCAGTGTGTCTGTGTGCAGTGTGTCTGTGTGCAGTGTGTGTGTGTGCAGTGTGTCTGTGTGTCTGTGTGCGGTGTGTGTGTGTGCAGTGTGTCTGTGTGTGTGCAGTGTGTCTATGTGTGTGTGTGGTGTGTCTGTGTGCGGTGTGTGTGTGTGCAGTGTGTCTGTGTGTGGTGTGCGTGTGGTGTGCCTGTCTGTGTGTGGTGTGTCTGTGTCTGTGTGGTGTGCGTGTGGTGTGTCTGTGTGTGTGTGTGTGTGGTGTGCGTGTAGTGTGTCTGTGTGTGGTGTGCGTGTGGTGTGTCTGTGTGTGGTGTGTGTGTGCAGTGTGTCTGTGTGTGGTGTGCGTGTGGTGTGTCTGTGTCTGTGTGTGGTGTGTCTGTGTCTGTGTGTGGTGTGTGTGTGGTCGGTGTGTGTGTGTGGTGTGCGTGTGGTGTGTCTGTGTGTGGTGTGCGTGTGGTGTGTCTGTGTGTGGTGTGCAGTGTGTCTGTGTGTGGTGTGCAGTGTGTCTGTGTGTGTGTGCAGTGTGTCTGTGTGTGGTGTGCGTGTGGTGTGTCTGTGTGTGTGTGCAGTGTGTCTGTGTGTGTGTGCAGTGTGTGTGTGCGTGTGGTGTGTCTGTGTGTGTGTGCGCAGTGTGTGTGTGTGTGCGCGCGCAGTGTGTGTGTGTGTGGTGTGCGTGTAGTGTGTCTGTGTGGTGTGCGTGTGGTGTGTCTGTGTGTGGTGTGTGTGTGCAGTGTGTCTGTGTGTGGTGTGCGTGTGGTGTGTCTGTGTCTGTGTGTGGTGTGTGTGGTGTGTGTGTGGTCTGTGTGTGGTGTGTGTGTGTGTGGTGTGCGTGTGGTGTGTGTGTGGTGTGTCTGTGTGTGGTGTGCGTGTGGTGTGTCTGTGTGTGGTGTGCAGTGTGTCTGTGTGTGTGCAGTGTGTCTGTGTGTGGTGTGTGTGGTGTGTCTGTGTCTGTGTGCAGTGTGTCTGTGTGTGTGCGCAGTGTGTCTGTGTATGGTGTGCGTGTAGTGTGTCTGTGTCTGTGTGTGGTGTGCGTGTGGTGTGTCTGTGTGTGGTGTGTGTGTGCAGTGTGTCTGTGTGTGTGCGCAGTGTGTCTGTGTGTGGTGTGCGTGTGGTGTGTCTGTGTCTGTGTGTGGTGTGTGTGTGTGTGGTGTGCCTGTGTGTGGTGTGCCTGTGTGTGTGTGTGGTGTGTCTGTGTGTGTGTGCAGTGTGTCTGTGTGTGGTGTGCGTGTGGTGTGTCTGTGTGTGTGGTGTGCGTGTGGTGTGTCTGTGTGTGTGGTGTGCGTGTGGTGTGTCTGTGTGTGCAGTGTATCTGTGTCTGTGTGTGGTGTGCGTGTGGTGTGTCTGTGTGTGGTGTGTGTGTGCAGTGTGTGTGTGTGTGTGCGCAGTGTGTCTGTGTGTGGTGTGCGTGTGGTGTGTCTGTGTCTGTGTGTGGGGTGTCTGTGTGTGGTGTGTCTGTGTGTGGTGTGTGTGTGGTGTGTGTGTGGTGTGTCTGTGTGTGGTGTGTGTGTGGTGTGCCTGTGTGTGGTGTGCCTGTGTGTGTGCGCGCTATTTGGAGACTCACTCCCCCAAAAGGCTGAGCTGCAGCAGTCTTGTTGTTGGTGTCCAGTCCGGCTGCCCCGGAGAGGGGGTGTGGGTGGGTGGGTGTCGCGCTGGGAGTGGAGGTGAATGGGGGGGGCGGGTGGTGGTGTTGGACGGGTTTTGGATGGGGATGGGCGGGGGCGGGTGAGGGCTCGTTGCGTTGCGCTGCTGCTAGTCTTCTGAACGGGGAGCAGACTTAATCGAAAACTCCGAGCTCCAGAGGAAAGACATTTAATCGATTAACCGAATAATCAATTATCCGAACGAAATAGTGCCCACCCATCACGTTCAGATAATCGAGGTTCCTCTGTAATTACAACATTTAAAAGACATTTGTATAAATACATGGATAGGAAAGGAAAGGTTTGGAGGGATATGGGCCTGGAGCAGGCAAGTGGGACTAGTTTGGTTTGGGATTATATTCGGCATGTTAGACTGAAGGGTTTGTTTCCGTGCTCTGTGACTGTCAGAAATAGGTGTAGGTCATTCCACCCCTCCAGCTTTCTCTGCCATTCGGTACGTTTGTGGCTGATGTGTTGCAGGTCGCCAACTCCTCTTCATAGAATTCCCGCAGTGAATCCATACGGCCTGTCAAGTCCATACTGACCTTCCGAAGTGCATCCCACCCAGACCTACCTCCTTACCCTATTCCTGCATTTCCCATGGCCCCTCCACCTGGACACTATGGCCAGTTCACCTGACCTGCACATCTTTGGACTGTGGGAGGAAACCGGAGCACCCGGAGGAAACCCACGCAGACACAAGGAGAACGTGCAAACTCCAGGCACCCGAGGTGGGAATCGAACCCGGGTTCCTGGCGCTGTGAGGCAGCAGTGCTACCCGCTGATGCACCATGTCCCCGCTGCACGTCTGCATAGCCCTCAACTCTTCAGTGTTTCAAAAATCGATCTGCCTCATCTCTTAAATACTCTGTGTTCGATGCCCCACAACTCTCTGGGTTACAGAATACCAGTCATAGGGGGAGGCGATGGCCTAGAATATTATTGTTGGACCAGGTAATGTTCTGAGGCCCTGCCATGGCAGATGTTGGACTTTGAATTCGATAAAAATCTGGAATTAAGAGTCTAATGATGACTTTGAATCTATTGGTGATAATTGGAAAATCCCATCTGACTCACTAATATCCTTCCGGAAAGGAAACCGCTGTCATTTTCTTCTTCAGAGAAGAAATTCCTTTGGATTTCAGTTTTAAATGAGTGTTCCCTTATTCTGTAAGTGTGTCCCCTAGTTCAAGATTCCATCCCTTAGAGCCATTGAGATGTACAGCACGGAAACAGACCCTTCGGTCCAACCCGTCCATGCCGACCAGATATCCCAACCCAATCTAGTCCCACCTGCCAGCACCCGGCCCATATCCCTCCAAACCCTTCCTATTCATATACCCATCCAAATGCCTCTTAAATGTTGCAATTGTACCAGCCTCCACCACTTCCTCTGGCAGCTCATTCCATACACATACCACCCTCTGCATGAAAAAGTTGTCCCTTAGGTCTCTTTTATATCTTTCCCCTCTCACCCTAAACCTATGCCCTCTAGTTCTGGACTCCCCCACCCCATGGAAGAGACTTTGTCTATTTATTCTACTTGTGGAAACACCTTCTCAACATCAACCCTGCCAAGCCTGCTCACAATCTTTCATGATTCAATAAGATCGCCCCTCATTCTTCTAAGTTCTATTGAATACGGGCTGAACCTGCTTAGCTGTCTCTTGTTTATCTCAGGAATAGCTGCCCTTAAAATACAGAGACTGGAAGTATACACTGTTCTCCAGTTGCAGCCTCACCCTGTTCAATTGCTACAAGGCTTCTGGGTTTTGAACTACTACTAATTCTACTTCTACTAGTACACCTCCTCCTTCCTCCCTCTCTCCCTACAATAATGACCAAACGCCCATTCGGCCTGATTACATACTGTCCCTGCACACTAACCTTGTCCTCCCTCAAACAACTCTCTGCCTTTTTCCTTCAAAAACTTACACATTCCTACGTTAAGATCCATCTGCTAAGTTTTGCCTACTGATAACCTAGCTGTAATCCCCCCCTTGCAGATTCTTTGTATGAGGCGAGAGCTTTCATTTGGCCGTGGGGACCTAAAATCCTCCTCCTCTCCCCGTTTTTCACTCCCCTCTCCTTCACTTTTCCAGTTTTCCTTTCCCATTTCCTCATCTCCCGTCAAGGCCCAGGTCTCTTTCAGGTCCAGTGTATGAGCAGAGGTGGGTATTGCAGATGCTGGAGATGAGAGTCAAGATTAAAGTGCTGGAAAAGCACAGCAGGTCAGGCAGCATCCGAGGAGCCCGAAAATTGACATTTTGAGCAAAAGCCCTTCATCAGGAAGGGCGTCCTTCCTGAAGGGCTTTTGCCCGAAACGTCGATTCTCCTGCTCCTCGGATGCTGCCTGAGCTACTGTGCTTTTCCAGCACCACTCTAACCTATGGCAGCTCCCCTTCCCTAAGGATATCTGTCAATCGGTTAGGTTTTTATGATAGTCCAGCAGATTCCTTGGTCATGTTTTCCCGTGCAGAAAGTGAGGATTGCAGATGCTGGAGATCAGAGCTGAAAATGTGTTGCTGGAAAAGCGCGGCAGGTCAGGCAGCATCCAAAGAGCAGGAGAATCGACGTTTCGGGCGTGAGCCCTTCTTCAGGAATCCTGAAGAAGGGCTCATGCCCTGAAACGTCGATTCTCCTGCTCTTTGGATGCTGCCTGACCTGCCGCGCTTTTCCAGCAACACATTTTCAGCTCATGTTTTCCGTGTGCTGGCCCCACCACTGAGCAGACTAATTCACCTCCACTTCACAACCTGCCTCTGTGCTTTTTGTGGGTTCTGCCTCACTGTCCTGTTTTAAATCAGCAGTGCAAGGGAAGAATTTGCGGTCAAGGGAGTGAGATGAAACATCGCCTCAGGATCTGATGGAGTCGTCCAATGTTTCCTAACCTGAATATCGTTGAGTTTTGACCATGGAAGGAAACAGCACCATTGGCAGTGGGGAGAAGCTGTTGACGTGTGGAGAAAGCTTCAGCCAGCCTTCTGGCCTTTCGAGACACAACTGCAGAGCCAGCGGTGAGAGACCGTGGAAATGTGAGGCTTGCGGGAAGGGATTCCGATCCCCTTCTGAACTGGAAACCCATCGACGCTGTCACACCGGGGAGAGGCCGTTCACCTGCTCCAGGTGCAAGAAGGGGTTCACTCGGTTATCCACCCTGCTCTCCCACCAGCGGGCTCACACCGGGGAGAGGCCGTTCGCCTGCTCCGAGTGCGGGAAGGGATTCTCGCGGTTATACCACCTCCTGACACACCAGCGGATTCACACCGGCGAGAGACCATTCACCTGCTCTGAATGTGGGAAGGGATTCACTCAATTCTCCAGCCTGCTGATCCACCAGCGAGTGCACACCGGGGAGAGGCCGTTCACATGCACTGAGTGTGGGAAGGGCTTCACTAATTCATCCAACTTGTTGGAACACCAGCGAATTCACACCGACGAGAGACCTTTTCGATGTACAGAGTGTGGGAAGTGCTACAAAAGTTCCGGGGAACTAATATCCCATCAACATGTTCACACCGACGAGAGACCGTTCACCTGCTCTCACTGTGGGACTGCATTCAAGACAGCATCTGGCCTCACTAAACACCAGCGAGGCCACAGCGGGGAGAAGCCGTTCATCTGCTCCAAGTGTGGGAAGGGATTCACTCAGTCGTCCAACCTGTGGAAACACCAGCGAGTTCACACCGGGGAGAAGCCGTTCACCTGCTCCGAGTGTGGGAAGGGATTCGCTGAATCGTTCACTCTGCTGAGACACCAGCAAATTCACACCGGGGAGAGGCCGTTCACCTGCCCCCACTGTGGCAAGGGATTCACTCACTCATCTAACTTGCTGACCCACCAGCGACTTCACAAGTAACTGCAATATTTGGACTTGCCTGTTAAGTCTCATCAAATGTTCATTGTTATGTGTTTCTGTTGATAATAAACTAAACCCTAATTCAGGTGTTTAGTTCTAGATGTAGGTTTGCTCACTGAGCTGCAAGGTTCATTTCCAGACGTTTCAATACCCTACTAGGTTAATATCTCCAGTGGGCCTCAGGCGAAGCAGTGTACATGATTCTTGCTTTCTATTTATATGTTTGGGTTTCTTTGTGTTGGTGATGTCATTTCCTGCGGTGATGTCATTTCATATGGTGACGTCATGTCCTGTTTTTCTCAGGGGGTGGTAGATGGGGTCTAACTCGATGTGTTTGTTGATAGAGTTCTGGTTGGAATGCTATTGCTTCTAGGAATTCTCATGCGTGTCTCTGTTTGGCTTGTCCTAAATAACACCAAACCAAAGAAACACAAACATATAAATAGAAAGCGGGAATCTTGTACACTGGTCCACCTGAGGCCCACTGAAGATGGTACCGAATAGGGTGACGAAACGTCTGGAAATGAACCTTCCAGCTCAATGAGCAAACCTACATCCAGGACCTCAACCTGAGCTACAAATCTTCTCAAAACTTGTCAAGTGTTTAGTATTTTGGATAAAATAGTGTTTAACAAAAAAACTGGCATAGCAAGAGAGATGAGCTTAGTTCTGGAAATCAGATGTCGAATCAGTTTGGGTTAGGGTTGCGATACAGGAACCAGCAATACAGAAACAATTCAACCCATGCTGTAAATTCAAGAGGCAAAGGGCTACCCCAAAAGGCACTATTTAAAGTAAAAATTAACAACTTTTTATATATTTTTTAAGTCGAACGGAGAATAATTAATTAACAACTCTTTTCTCTAAACACTAACTTTTACCTTCCCGTCTGGTCTGATGAAAAAAAAATTACGATTTACAAAAACAAAATCAAGTTTCAAAACCAGCCAGCTTGCTGAGTGTGCTCTGTAGATTTTCCTCTGTCTTCTTTTCTTCTTAGGGACTTCTGTTCCATACGTTGTTGATAGATCAAGGTACCTTTCAGAGTAGTGGGCAGCCTGTATTTATTGTGGCTTGGCAGATCTCTTTGCCATTCTGGCTAACTGGTCCAAATGTCTGATACTCAGACCCCAAAACATCAGATCGTTTCATATTGTCAAAATACTAAATTCAAACGTGGTTGGAGTTTGGTATCTTGGGGCATAATTTAAACTGCTTGGCTGAATTTGCATTTGTTTCTGTCTCCTAGCAACCCAGCCACTGCTAGCAGTTCGACCAACTGTTACATTTTAAATTTTCCAGTAATTCTCTAAGTCCTTGCTAGCTTTTCAACTCTGTTAAAGATGCAGTACCCCTAATGCCTTCATAACTTTGGGATTAAAAACAACGAAAAGTCACTTGTGGTAGATTTTTACAGGTCAGCGAACAGCCACATGACTGTACAATGTGGTCTTCAGCAAGAGATAATGGTAGTTTTAATTCCATATAGGTTAGCAGGATCAGCTTGGCAAAGGTAATGTGGAAGATGAGTTCGTGGAGTGGTTTAGGGTCAGCATGTTCTGGAAAACAAATGCCGGGAGCAGGCTATGCCAGAGTTGCTATTGTGCAGCGAAACACTATTATTCAATGGCCTCACAGCAGCCCAGTAGCTCAGTGGTTAACATTGCTGCCTCATAGCGCCAGGGACCCCGGTTTGATTCCAGCCTCAGGGGACGCTCCGTTTGGAGTTTGCACGTTCTCCCCGTGTCGGCGTGGGTTTCCTCGGGGTGCTCTGGTTTCCTCCCACAGTCCAAAGATGTGCGGGTTAGGGTGGATTGGCTCTGCTAAGTTGCCCATGTTATTCAGGGATGTGGAGGCTAGGTGCATTAGTCAGGGGAAATATAGGAGTAGGAGAATAGATCAGTGTGGACTTGTTGGGGCAATTGCCTGTGTCCTCACCGTAGGGTTTCTATTTCGATTTCAGTGAGTGTGCCTCTGGACAGCCACGATCATGATGTGATTGAGTTTCACATTGACTCAAGGGAGAGGAGTGCGGGTATAAGTCTAGCATATTAAGCCACAGTATGGTTGGCATGGTGCCTCAGTACGGGTGCCATTGTGGCTCGGTTATGGATGGCATGACGGCTCAGTGGTTATCACTGCTTCCTCACTGCTTGGGTGACTGTCTGTGTGGAGTTTGCACGTTCTCCCCATGTCTGCATGGGATTCCTCCGGGTGCTCCGGTTTCCATATACAGATTGAAAGATTTGCCAGTTAGATGGATTGGCCATGATAAATTGCACAGTAGTGTCTAGGAATGTGCAGATTAGGTGGATTAGCCACTGGAAATGTGGGCTTACAGACTCAGGGTAGAGGTCTGGGTGGGATGCTGTTTAGAGTAAGGGCATGGAATGCCCTGCCTGCCAATGTAGTTACCTCAGCCACATTAGGGGCATTTAATCAGTCTTTGGATAAGCATATGGGTGATGATGGGATAGTATAGGGGGATGGGCTTAGATTAGTTCACAGGTCGGTACAACATCGAGGGCCGAAGGGCCTCATCAGCGAGGTTGAAAGTGGAGTCGCAGGTAGATAGGATAGTGAAGAAGGCGTTTGGTATGCTCTCCTTTGTCGGTCCGAGTATTGAGTACAGGAGTTGGGAGGTCATGTTGCGGCTGTACAGGACATCGGTTAGGTCTCTGTTGGAATATTGCGTGCAATTCTGGTCTCCTTCCTATCGGAAAGATGTTGTGAAACTTGAAACGCTTCAGAAAAGATTTACAAGGATGTTGCCAGGGTTGGAGGGTCTGAGCTACAGGGAGAGGCTGAACAGGCTTGGGCTGTTTTCCCTGGAGCGTCGGAGGCTGAGGGGTGACCTTATAGAAGTTTACAAAATTATGAGGGGCACGGATAGGGTAAATAGGCAAAGTCTTTTCCCTGGGATGGGGGAGTCCAGAACTAGAGGGCATAGATTTAAGGTGAGAGGGGAAAGATATAAAAGAAATTTAAGGGGCAACGTTTTCACACAGAGGGTGGTACAGATATGGAATGAGCTGCCAGAGGATGTGGTGGAGGCTGGTACAATTGTAACATTTAAGAGGCATTTGGATGGGTATATGAATAGGAAGGGTTTGGAGGGATATGGGCCGGGTGCTGGCAGGTGGGACTAGATTGGGTTGGGATATCTGGTCGGCATGGACGTGTTGGACCGAAGGGTCTGTTTCCGTGCTGTACGTCTCTATGACTCTTATGCTCTATATTAAACCTAAATGAGGGAGATTGGGCATAATGTCACAGCCGGCTAAAATGAACTGGCAAATGATGGTAAACCATACGTCAGTAGGGATGCAATGGCAGTCACTCAAGAAAATATTTCAGAATCCGATCACATGGGGTTAGGGATAATATATTAAATCGAAGATTGGCCATCTGGAAAGCAGGTACAGTCAGTTCTGCTGTAACGCCTGTTCCTTCAACACAAATTGGCTTTAATGCGATTAAAGAATTTAGAGCGTTATTTGTAAAACGCGAATTTTCCTCACTTCTGTCGGCTATAACGCCATTCTGGCCCCGTTCGTTTCAATAGGGCGACCATTGCACAGTTTTCTTACCCGCAAGATTGGGCCAGAACTTAACTGTCGCGGTATATCAGTGAGGATTTGGAGATGCCGGTGTTGGACTGGGGTGGACAAAGTTCAAGATCACACAACAACCACGTTACAGTCCAACAGGTTTAATTGGAAGCACTAGCTTTCGGAGCGACGCTCCTTCATCAGCCGGTTGTCTGCTAAAGGAGCAGTGCTCTGAAAGCTAGTGCTTCCAATTAAACCTGTTGGATTATAACCTGGTTGTTGTGGGATTTTTAATGCGATAACTTAGAACTGACTGTACTCAGGAGAAATAGGTCTTTTTTGGTTGGTCAACTATAACTTGTAATGGTTCTATTTAATATCTTTATTAATGACTTAGATGCAAGGACAGAAGGCACGATAGCCAAATTTGCAGATGACACTGAATCAGGTGGGAACATAAGTTGCAAGATAGAAATAAAAAATTTCCAAGTGGATATAGGTAGATTAGATTACTTACAGTGTGGAAACAGGCCCTTCGGCCCAACAAGTCCACACCGACCTGGTGAAGCGCAACCCACCCAGACCCATTCCCCTATATTTACCCCTGAGGCAGGGATTGAACCTGGATCCCCCACACTGTGAGGCAGCAGTGCTAACCACTGTGCCACCGAGAGCGAGTGGTTAGGTGAGTGGGCCAACATTTGACAGATGGGGTTAAATTTGGATAAATGGGAGGCTATCCCTTTTGGTCAGAAGGATTAAAACCCAACTTCGGGGCAGCACGGTGGTTAGCACTGCTGCCTCACCGTGTCGGGGACCGGGTTCGATTCCAGCTTTGGGTGACCGTCTGTGTGGAGTTTGCTAAATTGCCTTGTCGTGTTCAGGCGAGGTGGGTTAGCTGCAGTAAGTACAGGATTACAGGGATGGTCTGGCTCTGGGTAGGATGCTCTTTGGAGAGTCGATTGGGCCAGATGGCCTCTTTCCACTCTTGTAGGGATTCCATGATCATCTAAATGGAGAGAACTTCAAAGTCTTTCAGTGAAGAAAATTCTGGGTGTCTTTGTCCATGAATTGCAGAACTCTAGTGTGCAGGTACAGCCTCTCCGGCCTATCACCCTCACCTCCTTCCACCGATCATATTCACATTGTCCCTCCCCCAAAATCCCCCCCGCCCCCCCACCTTTTATCTCAGCCCGCTTGGCACACCA
Source organism: Hemiscyllium ocellatum (assembly GCF_020745735.1). Classification (NCBI taxonomy): domain Eukaryota; kingdom Metazoa; phylum Chordata; class Chondrichthyes; order Orectolobiformes; family Hemiscylliidae; genus Hemiscyllium; species Hemiscyllium ocellatum. The sequence continues at coordinate 4,140,427 of NC_083427.1, forward strand.
GCCTCATTCCTGAAGAAGGGCTTATGCCCGAAACGTCGATTTTCCTGCTCCTCGGATGCTGACTGACCTGCTGCGCTTTTTCAGCACCACACTTTTCACCTCTGGTCTCCAGCATCTGCAGTCCTCACTTTCTCCCAGCAGGATATAAGACAGGTGAATGGAATTTTGACCTTTATTGCTAAAGGAATGGGAGTATAAAAGTAGGAAAGTGTTGTTGCAATTGTACGAGGCATTTGTGAGACTGCATGTGGATCAGTGCATACAGTTTTTTTTCCCTTGACTTGAGGAAGGATATAATCGCATTGGATGCAATTCAGGGAACATTCGCTGGATTATCTTCAGAGATAAGGCTTGTCTTTTGATGAGGTTGTGCACTGTGAGCCCCTACTCAAATTCAGAAGGCTGAGAGGAAGTCTAATTGTGGAATATGAGGTAGTAAAAGGGGTCGACAAAGTAGATGTAGAAAAGACATTTCCCCACCCTTTGCTGGGATATAATATTATGCTGAAGGGGTGGCAGAGTTAAAATAAATGAGGAGGCATTATTTCTATCAATGGATTGTGAATCTGTGGAATTCGTTTATACCAGTGTGGTGGATGTCTGCACATGGAATAAATTTGAGGAGGAGATTGACAGGATCTTTAAATAGTTATGGTTTGGATGGGTTATGGGGAGTGGTCAGGAAAGTGGAGCTGAGGCCAAACTGAGATCAGTCATCGTGGTATTAAATGGGAGAGCAGTGTTGAGGGGGTGAATGCCCCCCTCCTGTTCCTGGTTCCAGTGTTCTGCTACTCCGATCAGGTACATCACAGTGATAAGTAACTGAAGCAAAGGACGTAGTAATCCGTGGCTAACAACGGGGAATTGAAACTAGCTGCAGATGGAAAAAACAAGGTATCATTGTACAAACATGAGTGGCAGGGCAGAGGATTGACAGATGACTATTCAGCTAACGGGAAAATGAGGGCAGGCAGAAGTGAGTCATCCTCCTGTGGCTTGGAGTGCTGGGATCTCACCGTTTATTTCACTGACTTGGAATGAAGAGTCCATGTACATAGATCCCTGAAAGTTGCCACCCAGGTGGATAGTGCTTTTAAGAAGGCATACGGTGTGCTAGGTTTCACTTGTAGAGGGATTGAGTTCCGGAGCCCGCAATATCGTGCTGCCACACTTGGAATACTGTGCACAGTTCTGGTCCCCGTATTTCGGGAAGGATGTGGAAGCATTGGAAAAGATGCGGAGATTTACCAAGAGGTTGCCTGGTCTGGAGGGAAGGTCTTATGAGGAAAGGCTGAGAGACTTGGGTCTGTTCTCATTGGAAAGAAGAAGGCTAAGAGGGGATTTGATAGAGACATACAAGATGATCAGAGGATTACAGAGGGTAAGTCTTTTTCCAAGGATGATGTCAGCTTGTATGAGAGGGGATAACTACAAACTGAGGGGTGATAGATTTAAGACAGATGTCAGAGGCAGGTTCTTTACTCAGAGAGTGGTAAGGGTGTGGAATGCCCTTCCTGCTAATGTAGTCAACTCCACCACATTAGGGAGATTTAAACCATCCTTAGATAAGCCCATGGATGATGATGGGATAGTGTAGGGGGGGACAAGCTGAGAATAGGTCGGCGCAACAGTGAGGGCCGAAGGGCCTGTTTCTGCGCTGTATTCTAAGGTATGGCTACTGCGTTTGCTGCTGACACAAAGATGGAGGTTGTGACGAGGCCATAAGGAATCTGTGCAATGGGATATCAACGGGGCCAAAAAACACAGAAACGGTGGATAAAACGTAAATCCTCCTGCTTTGGCAGCAAGAACCGAAAAAAAAACCAGCGTGTGACTGGTGAGAGATATAGAACGTATAGAGGAATCTGGGGTGTCCTGTCACATGAATCCCAACAGGCTTGCAGGCAGGTACAGCAGGTAATTGGGAGGGCAACAAGATTGTGGGTTTTTTTTTGCAAGACAATGGAATGTAAAAGTAGGGACTTAAAACATAGTACGCTGGAGAAACTCAGCAGGTCTGTGGAGAGAGAGAGAGAGAAACACAGTTAACGCTGAGTCCTGTGCGATGCTTGTTCTGCAGCATCCACAGTAGCAGGTTTCCTTCCTGTCGTACCACATATCCATCAGAGGATATTCAGTGCACTGTACGGAATTTCCACTCGTTGCATGAGGACAGAATTCCACTAGAAGCTGTTCAGAGACAGTTCTCCCAAATGACTCCTGTTGTCACGGTTACATGATAATAACAAGTTGGGCTTATATTGACTGAAGTTTAGAAAAACAAGTGCTTTTAATGAAACATAAGATTCTGAGGGGCCTGAGAGGTGGATACTGAAAGGATGTTTCCTTTTCTTGGAAGGACTGAGACTATAGGATCCACTTTTTTTTAAAATATAGATATTTTTATTAGAAATTTAACATTTTAACAAATTTACAAAAATAAACAAAACTCTCAAATAAAAACATTGATATGGAAATAAATCTTAAATATACAATAATCAAAATTTAACAAAAGAAAAATACCCAGAGAGAAAAAACAAAACTCAGTTAACTACTAATCTAACCTACAATTAGCCAGAGTGTAAAATTGAGTCACTTACATCTTTCAAATAAGAGAAAATGAGAGAAAAAAAAAGTGGGGGAGAGAAAAAAAACCCCCAACGGTTAACATAGAAGTTGGATATTGAAATACTTGCTCGGAATGTGTTAACATCATATATAACAAAACCCGTATTCGTGCGGGATTCCTCTCCCAAGGGGCCCCGGACCAGCCATGTTTGTAATCTCAATTAAATAGAAGCCCTTGTTAGGGTAGCCAAAATATCTATGTAAAAGGGCTGCCATATTTTATAAAATAATTCGGTCTTTCAGTGCACCATATTTATATGCACCAAACGTTTGCAACAAAAACTTCCAGCTCGGCGAACAGAACCACTACAATTTATAAGGAAGTCAAGGGGAATACATTCCATGATTAATCTGGGCCAATTTAAAAATCCAGGGGAACCTTCAGCCACCCAGTTTACCAAAATATTTTTTCCTTATATTGAAAGAGAGAACAGAAAATAATCTCTTCCTATTTGACATTCCAGGTGCACCACTTAACCGACTGATCAACCATAATCATCCGGGTAAATCCGAGACCCCTCGGGAGGGGAAACCCTATCTAAAACATCCCGAGCATAGAGCATATAGAATTTACAAAAATAAAGGTTCTCTAATACACTCATAACGGTATAATAAAAAGGAAACTATTTCTAAATAATAAAAAAAATATTTGAATGGAAACCCCCTTGTTCCCAGGGGGTATCGCTTCTTTTCCAACGGTCCATCATATCCTCTCCCAACCAGTGCCCCACCCTTGACCCAGGCAATCCTTAATAGGATGAGGAGAATTCAGATATAATACAGAGCTAGAGTTAACAGTGAGCACCCTACCCCCACCCACACCTGAGTATATTTGGCAGTATTAATACCATGTATAAATATATATAACTATAAAATTACAACTTCAACAAATTATTATTAAATATAATAATATAAAATAGCAAGGGAAAATAACCCCGCTCCTAGAGACAAAAGTAAAATAGAATAAGGTAACCACCTTTCCCCACCAACATTAACTAAACCCCCCCGGCTTATATATATACACATACATGCATACACACATATATGTACATACATACATACATACGTATAATAATAAAATAAAAGAACCCTAAGGGGGGGGAAGAAAATCGTTAAATGGAGAGCAAATAAATAATTCCCTCTCCCCCCCTCCAAGATAATAATAAACAGTAAGATAAGGAAAAGAAAAAGGGGGGGGGATAAAAATCAGAGTGGGGAAAAGGCAAGCCAACATACATTGTCTCTTACGATTTATTTAAGAGAGTCCAAAAATTCCTTAGCCTTTTCTGGAGATCTGAAATTATACCCGGATCCTTCGTGGTTAAAACATAGCGTCACTGGGTAGCGTAAGGAGTATTGAATATTTAAGTCCCTTAAACACTTCTTCACCTCATCGAACGCCTTCCTCCTTCGGGCCAGAGCCGGGGAGAAGTCCTGAAATAACATGATCTTGGATCCTTTATAGATCATGGCTTTGGGATCTTTTCTAAGATTTCTAGAGGCATCTAGGAGTATCTGCCTCTCCCTATAGCTCTGCAGCCAGAACAGGACCGGGCGGGGGCGCTGGTTCGAGCCAGGCCCGCGTATTGCGACCCGGTAGGCCCATTCTACCCACACCTGGCCTGATCCAGCCTCCGGATCCAAACATTGTGGCAACCACTGTTCCAGGAATGCTGTGAGCTGGCCTGTCTCTTCCCGTTCGGGAAGGCCCAGCAAACGAATATTTTTTCAGCAACCTCGATTATCGAGGTCGTCGATGTAATTCTCTAAGGTCCGGACTCGCTGTTCGAGAGTCCGGACCTGATCCGCGGCCGATTGAGCTGCAGTCTCGGAGGTCACGGCCTTTAACTCCGCCCCTCCGACTCGGCGCTCGAGTTCCTGGATGTCTCGGCCGTGCTTCTGCAGCTCGGCCGAGAGTGATTCCCAGCGATTTCGGGACTCCTCGATAAATGCGTCGATTTTCGCGTCCAGCTTGGTGATCATCTCCACAAGGCTTGTTACCGTCGGTAAGTCCCCCGGGGCGGCTATGGACGCCTCAGCTGCAGCTGGAGAGGGTGGGGGAGGGGGTCCTGCTTGCTGAGAGCTGTGGGCTCTCCTCCCTTTAGTCATTTTTCCTAAGAGATTAGATTATTTACATTTAATACTAACACTACCAAACAACTAATTATATTAAATAAAAGCTTTTTTAGATGATTTGGTGAGTGTGGTGGGGGTGGGTGATCCACTTTGCCCAAGTCTTGGGAGGAGCACTGTAGACTCAGATTTGCTGAGTCACCGCCATCTTGAATCCCCCCCATAGGATCCACTTTCAAAAAAAAAAATCGCCCACTGAATATAGAGTTGAGAAGAATTCTTTCTCAGAGTGACATGAATCTTTGAAATTCTCAGCTCCAGTGACTGATGGACAGAGCATCATTGAATATTCTCAAGGCAGCGTTAAATAGATTCTTTACTAACAAGCAGGTCGAGAGGTACGGGGGCGGGGGCTTAGTAATGTGGAATGGAGGCCAAATCAGGCCAGGAATGAACTTATTAAATGGGGGAGCTGGTTGAATGGGCAAAGTGACTGACGACAACAGTTGTGTGCTGTTGTCTATATTCACACAAAAGTTACACACATCAGGTTTGTGTTAAGCACATACAGACATTAAAAGCATCTTGTATGGTTCATTTTGAAAGATTCTCTTTCCATCCCTCACCTCCGTAGACCCATACAGCACAGCAACAGACCAACCAGTCCATGCTGACCCGTAATCTCAAACTAAACTAGTTCCCACGTGCCTGTGTTTGGCCCTTATTCCTTCGAACATATTCATGTATTTACCTAAATGTCTTTTAAACACTGCAACTGTACCTGCATCCACCACTTCCTCTGGAAGTTCATTCCACACACAAACTACTGTGTCAAGTAAAAGACTGCCTCTTGTGTCTTGTTAAATCTCCCTCCCCTCACCTTAAAAATATGCCCCAAATCTTGAAAGCCCCCACCCGAGGGAAATGACACCTTCTAATCACCTTATCTACACCCCTTGTGATTACATAATGCTACCCTCTATAAAGTCACCCCTGTACCTATTACTCTCCAATGAAAAAAGTCCCAGCCTATCCATATAACTCAAACCCTCTATTCCCAATAAGAACAGGAGAGTGGACAACGCCACCGCCTTGTGGCCGATCAGTTGAAGCTGATCACTTCAACTCCCCCTCCCACTGGGACATCTAAGTCCAGGTCCTCCTCCGTCGCCAAATCCTAGCCACCCCACGCCTGGAGCAATTGGGCCTCATCTTTCGCTGAGGGACCCTCCAACCACGTGGGATCAATGTGGATTTCACCAGTTTCCTGATCTCCCCTCCCCCCACCCCCACGTTATCCCAGATCCAACTCTCCACTGTCCGACCTGTCCATCATCTTTCCCACCTAACCGTTCCACCCTCCTCTCTGACTTATCATTCCCCACCTTCAATTCCTCGCTACCTTCCCCCAGCCCCACCCGATTTCTCTCTCAGCCCTCTTGCCCCCACTTCCTAAGAGCTTATGCTCGAAACGTTGACACTCCTGCTCCCCGGATGCTGCCTGACTAGCTGCGCTTTTCCAGCGTCACATGTTTTGACTCTGATCGCCAACATCTGCAGTCCCCACTTTCTCCTTGCTGAGTTTCTCCAGTAATTTTCAGCCAATGAGGGAAGCTCCAGCCTTAGTCCCGCCTCTCATTTGCTTCAATTTGTCAGAGGGCTTCTGCTACTGATTGGTCCTCCAATTTTGCCCCTTCTTGCTATTGGTCTGGGTCTGCAGCCAATCAACCGACCCCATCCCCCAATGTGGGTCAAGGAATGCCGAGTGTTTACTTTTTCCTTGAGGTTACCTCTTCCAAGAGTGAAAGTGAGGGATAATCCTGACTCTGAGTCCTAGAGTTATGCAACACAGAAACAAACCATTCGGTCCAAATTGTTCATGCCGACCAGATATCCTAAATTAATCTAGTCCCATTAGCCAGCAATGGCCATGTCCCTCTAAACCCTTTCTATTCATAGATAAGATCGAAAAGGCAGCTGGATATGTACCAGCTATGTTCATTGTACAGAACGTGGACGATAGTGGTGGGCAGTGTTCATTCTAAAGGAATCCCAACTGAAACAGCGATCGTTAATGACCATTTTCACATGATGAATGACCTGCTAAATAGCTGATTTGTGGTTTCCCAGAAGCATTGTTTTGGAAGGTGCCTGGGTATGTTGTTGCACTGCACCTTGTCGTTGGTACATGTTTGGAAACAAATTGCTCCTGATTCGTTCCCCCGGCTGTTTGTATGCAGAACGTGGTTTAACATTTACTGTTGACTGTTGATTACCACTGGCTTAACAGTGGTCTGCTACACCCTCTGCTTGTGAACGCTTTCTTTGCAAGAACTGCAGTAACGCCACTCTAACAGTAGAGGTAGGGTTTAATTCACACTTAGACCTACCTGTTGTGTGGAGGGTCTCTACCCAGGCAAATCTACAGAGAGATTTTGAGACGATTTGTAGCTCAGGTTGAGGTTCTGGATGTCGGTTTGCTCGCTGAGCTGGAAGGTTCATTTCCAGATGTTTCGTCACCCTACTAAGTAACATCTTCAGTGAGCCTCCGGACGAAGCACTGTTGATGAAACATATAAATAGAAAGCAGGAATTATCAGCAGTGCTTCACCCAGAGGCCCACTGAAGATGTTACTTAGTAGGGTGACGAAACGTCTGGAAATGAACCTTCCAGCTCAGCGAGCAAACCTACATCCAGTAAAGAGAGACACCTGAATAAAAAAAAGGTAGAGATTATCAGATTATTAACACTTCAGTACAAAACAACCAAGATCTACCCCTTTATCAACGTCTTTGCTATTAAGAGCGAGTTTAACAAGTCCAGAATTGGAGTCAGAAATCTTCAGTTCCTTTCTTGGGGGTTGGCTAGTCAAGAGACCAGGAGCTGCAAACAGTTTCTTCTCTTTAAAAAGAAATTCCTACATCAGACATCGAAGGAGTATTGCAGAAACTTAGTCTAATTCAATGCTTTCACAAAGGAAAGCCAATCCCTGAAGACAGCACACATACAGAATTCTGCCTAATATCGTGCAGGTCAGAGATTTGACCTTGTTTTGAGAGGGGGAAGGTTGAGATAATCAGTGGATGTACTAGGAAACATCATTCATCCCTGAACTGCCTGCCTATTTCAATATGGTGGAATTAAAAAGCAGTCGGTTTCAGCACTGGAAGCATATTGCGACCAAGCCTCCTTGGCAAGAAAAACTGAGAGACAGGGGACTGAGAGACAAGAGACTGAGAGAAAGGGGATTCAGACAAAGGCTTGCGCAACAGATAAAACAACTTCTGATGGAAAGAAAACCAAAGAAAACTTACAGCCCAGGAACAGGCTCTTCGGCCCTCCAAGCCTGAGCTGATTAAAATCTACTGTCTAAACCTGTCACCCAATTCCGAAGCATCTGTATCCCTCTGCTCCCCACCTACCCATGCATCTGTCCAGACACAGCTTAAATGAATCTACCATGCCTGCCTCTCCCACCTCTGCTGGCAACGCATTCCAGACGCCCACCACCCTCTGTGTGAAGTACTTGCCGCGTGTATCCCTCATGAACTTTCCACCTCTCACCTTGAAAGCGTGACCTCTCATTACTGAATCTTTCACCCTGGGAAAAAACTGGTCTCTACCCACCCTGTCTATACCCTTCGTGATTTTATAAACCACAATCAGGTCCCCCCTCAATCTCTTTTTCCTAATGAAAATAAACCTAACCTACTCAACCTCTTTTCACAGCTCGCACCTTCCATACCAGGCAACATCCTCGTAAACCTTCTCTGCACCCTCTCCAAAGCATCCACATCCTTTTGGTAATGTGGCGACCAGAACTGTACACAGGATTCCAAATGCGGCCGAACCAATGTCTTGTACAGTGTTAACATGATCTGTCAGCTCTTATACTCAATACCCCATCCAATGAAAGTGGGGCAATAAACAGATCTTCTTGATATAACTGCAATCCTTCTGTGTTGGGGTTTTTTGTTGGACACAGTAACACAACTTTTTAAACAGTTTCCAACACAATAGTTTGTCCTATCAGGAGGGATAGAAGCTGGTGATGTCTCACTGACTCTGAACAGGTTTTCACAAGGTTTCTGCTCCTTCCAGTCACATGATTAAATCAGGGCATTTAATATGTTTTTAAAAAACAGTCACTGAATATATACAGGTAAACGTTAAAGTTGGTTGAAAATGTTTTGTGTCGATACATGAGGAAAAGCAGACATCTCAACACCGACCATAACAAATCCATGACTAAAATTCCTCCAGCTTAAATACATCCATTCTCCCTCAGTTTCCGGTCACTCAGCCAATTCTGTATCCACGTCCCCTTCATTGCAGGAGCTTTAACTTTGCTCACTGGTCTGTTGTGTGGCATTGTATCAGTTACCCTTTGGAGGTCCACACACATACACACACACACCACATCAACTGATGAACTTTACAAAAAATCTCTAGCAGTGACCATTTTGCCTTAAAATTAATGCTAACTCTGATTAATTAACCAGTAATTACTGATATGAATTTTAATTGGTCTCTAATGAATACTTGCAGAAGAATCCTCATCGCTGCTGTTCCATTGACTGAACTGGTCTTTATGGCCATTTTACAACAAGGGGCCTGACATTTGCAATTCTTCTGTCCTCTGGCACCATCCCTGTGTAAGGCAGATTAGAATATTATGGCAGTATCGCTGCAGTTTCTATTTTCACTTCCCTCAGTGCTGTTGTTGGCATCTCCTCCGGTCCCGGAGCCTATCATGTTTAAGGACAGAAAACAGTACCTCTTAGTTAATCAATAATAAACCACTTGAGAGAGTCTGAATCCACAACAACGTTCGATCCCTCCAGTTATTTGTGAACTCGCTGGTGTCTCAGGAGGTGGGACGACTGAGTGAATCCTTTGCCACAGTCAGAGCAAGTGAATGGTCTCTCCCCCGTGTGAAGACGGTGGTGGACAGTGAGTTGGGATGAGTGCTTGAACCCTGTCCCACAGTAGGAGCACCTGAATGGCCGCTCATCCGTGTGAACCCGCTGGTGTGCCTGCAGAATGGACGAGGCCGTGAACGCCTTGCCGCACGCAGAGCAGCTGAACGGCTTTTCCCCAGTGTGAGACCGCTGGTGGACCAGCAGGTGGGTGAGCTGGGCGAATCCCTTTCCGCACTCCGGGCAGGGGAAGGGTCTCTCCCCGGTGTGCGTTCGATGGTGCGTCAGCAGATGGGTTAACTGAGTGAATCCCTTCCCGCAGGTGGAGCAGGTGAACGGCCTGTCTCCGGTGTGAACCCGCTGGTGTAGAGCGAGTTGAGACGAGCGCTTGAAACCAGCCTCGCAGTGGGAGCACCTGAACGGCCTCTCGTCCGTGTGAACACGCTGATGGGACGTTTGCTCCTCGGAGCTTTTGTAGCACTTCCCGCACTCTGGGCACTTGAAAGGCCTCTTATCGGTGTGAACCCGCTGGTGTCGCAGCACGTTGGATAACTGAGCGAATCCTTTCCCACAGTCGGAGCAGGTGAACGGCTTCTCCCCCGTGTGCACGCGCTGGTGCGTCAGCAAGTGGGTGAACTGGGTGAAACCCTTCCCACAGTCAGGGCAGGTGAACGGCCTCTCCCCGGTGTGAATTCGCTGGTGGGTCAGCAGGTCAGATAGCTGAGTGAAGCCCTTCCCACACTTGGTGCAGGTGAACGGCCTCTCCCCGGTGTGAATGCGCCGGTGAATTTCCACCTTTGATGGGGAGATAAACCCCTTCCCGCAGTCTCCGCATTTCCACGGCTTCCCCCCACCGTCACCGCGTCTAGGTTTTGACGGATCAGACGATCGGGTGAATCCTCGTCCACACACAGCACCTGTGTCTGGTTTCTCTCCACTGAGAACGGTGCTGTTTTCTTCCATTTGCAAAATTCAGGTTAAGACAAACTGAGTGACTGTCAGACTCTGATTCAACATTTGGTTTAGCTGCCCCCAACTGCAAACACTATCCTTGTGGTCTCCTGTGAAATAGGTGGGGGAGGGGGAAGAGAAAAAAAATGAGTGAGAGAGAACCCAGAAAACTGGGAAGACAAGTTGGGAAAATCGAGCTGATTAAATCTGGTCATTTGTAGGGCTGGCCCTGGGAGAAAGTTAGCACGAAAGCGAATGGATTGTCACAAAAACCCAGTTGTTCACAAATGTCTTTCAGGGAAGGGGACATTCCACCTGGTCTGGTCTAACATAAAACTCTAATCTGTAATAGGATGAGGCGGGGGATGTCGGCATTTGGGGTTGTAGGCAGAGAGAAAATAACTTTGGACAAGCAGAGATACACAACAGAGATAATTATCGTTGATTTCAATAATGCTTACATTTTAAGTTGATAAAATTATTCTTTCTTCCTTGCAAGGTCACATCGGTCAAAATATTAGCTCTAAATTTCTCTCAGTAATCAATTTTTTTCGCCGAGCTAGATTCGAAATCTAAAAGTAATTTCGGGTTACAAGAAATCTCTTCCAGTCTTACCACTTAAGCACGACACCCACACCTAGTTCAGACACACGGAAGACTCTCTGGCCTTCCTAGGAATGTAAAACAAAGGGACAGGCAGGTGGGAAAGGAGAGGGATATGAAACAGCTTCCAATTTGATCAGAAATTTCCCAATCCTTGAACTTTCACCATCCGAAAGGACCAGTCCAGCTGAAGAATGTGAACACCGTCACTTCCCAGTCACACACCATCCTCACTTGTATGACAGCCAGCACAGGATTAGCAGACAAATTCCTCCATTTCAATATTGGGACGATTGAAGCCATTACCTTCATTCCCTTGGTCGGATTGTGCTCCCTCAGCACCGACTCCATCCGTCTCCCTGGCAAACGTCTGAGGCTGAACTAGACTGTTCACAATCACAGAGAAATATTTCACCCTAGCCACATATCCCCATCATCACCAAGACCACCTACTGCCACCTCAGTCACATCCCCTAACTCTATCCGAGTCTAACCTCATCTGCTGCAGAAACGTCATCCATTCCTTTGTTTCCTGTAGACTTAACAATCCAAATACACTCCCAAATAAATATTAAATCACTCCACTGATACTGGCTATTCCATCAGTTACCAAGGCCATAAAGTCTGGAGTTTCCTCTCTCAAACTCCCTGTCTCTTTACCTTCCTTACCTCCTTTAAGACACCCCTTCATACCTTGTTATTAGGCAAAACGTTTGGTCACCTGCCCCAACATCTTCGTATGGACCCCAGTGTCAAATATCACATTCAGACATTTTTTGTGAAGCAGAGTCATAGAGCTGTACAGCATGGAAACAGACTTTCTGGTCCAACTCATCCATGACAACCAGATATCTTCAATTAATCCAGTCCCATTTGCCAGCGTTTGGCCCATATCCCCCTAAACCCTTCCTATTCATATTTGGCGAGTCGACTTCTATTGCAACAGTAGTTGACTCACCAATTTTAAGGGCATTTAAATGGTCACTGGATGAGAATGGAATAGTGTCGGTTAGATGGGCTTCAGATTGGTTCCACAGGTCGGCACGACATCGAAGGCCGAAGGGCCTGGACTGCGCTGGAATGTTCTGTGTACCCATCCAGATGTTTTTAAACTGATTCTTAGTGCACCAGCCTCCACCACCTTCTCTGGCAGCTCATTCCACACAGACGTTACTCTCTGCATGAGAAAGTTGCCCATTAGGTTCCTTTTAAATCTTTCCTCTCTCACCTTAAACCTATGCCCTCTAGTTCTGGACTCACCCACTCCAGGGAAAATACCTTGTCTATTTACCCTATCCATGCCCCTCATGATTTTATAAACCTCAGCTTCCCATGCTCCAGGGAAAACAGCCCCAGCCTGTTCAGCCTCTCCCTGCAGCTCAAACCCTCCAACCCTGGCAATATCCTTGTAAGTCTTTTCTGAACCCTTTCAAGTTTCACAACATCCATCCTATAGCAGGAAGACCAGAAATGAATGCAGTATTCCAAAACTGGCCGAACCAATGTCCTGTACAAACGCCTTGGAACATTGCATTACTTTACAATCATTCAAAGTTTGTGGGAAGATTTGTAGCTCGGGTGCTCGTGCTTGTGGTACTGTTCGCCGAGCAGGGAGTTTGTGTTGCAGACGTTTCGTCCCCTGTCTAGGTGACATCCTCAGTGCTTGGGAGCCTCCTGTGAAGTACTTCTGTAATCTTTCCCCCGGCATTTATAGTCCAAGCACATCGACCTGGACCCAATATACCGACCACTGCAGCGGACAGCTGGAACTGACAACCAGAAGCGGCAGATTCAAACCACTACAAATACCGGGGGAAAGATCACAGAAGCGCTTCACAGGAGGCTCCCAAGCACTGAGGATGTCACCTAGACAGGGGACGAAACGTCTGCAACACAAATTCCCAGCTTGGCGAACAGAACCACAACAACTTTATAATCATGGTAGAAATACAGACGTTTACTGCTGATTTGGACACGTGATACCATTACTTCAACATCAATGGGTGGATAACCTCTTATCTACCAGCATTGTCGGAAACCAGAGCACATCCGATAAAAGTAAAATTTCAAAACCAGGAGTGGGTCTGGATGCAGTCATTAGGGAGAAATGGTTCCCGTCTATAAAATGGGTGGCACGGTAGCTCAGTGGTTAGCATTGCTGCCTCACAGCGCCAGGGTCCCAGGTTCGATTCCAACCTTCGACTGTGTGGAGTTTGTACATTCTCCCCGTGTCTGTGCGGGTTTCCTCCGGGTGCTCTGGTTTTCCCCCCACAGTCCAAAGATGTGCGGGTCAGGGTGAATTGCTAAATTGCCCCATAGTGTTAGGTACATTCGTCAGAGGGAAATGGGTCTGCGTGGGTTACCCTTCAGAGAGGGTCAGCCTGGATATGTTGGGCCGAAGGGCCTGTTTCCACACTGTAGGGATATCCAATCTCATAAACAACAGGGCTGAAATTTAAAGTGATTGGCTAGTTAACTAATCTGATGCAAGATAACACTGTACCCCATAATGAGTGATTTGTGACTGGAATACACTGCCTGGAAGTGCAGGGAAGGCGGGTTCAATAACACATTGGAGGTTATTCAAAGATAAAGTGTGCAAAGATACAGGGGAACGTCAGGGAGACGGCGCTGTGCCATAACGCTCATTGGCTGGGAAGCCTCCTTGGGTATTCTAAGAGTTATGCGGAGAGAGAGCGGGCGAGCTAACCTTTCGAGTCCAGATGACTCTTCGTCAGAGCTGAAGTGTGGAGGGGACAGTACTTACACGACAGTTTAGGGGTGCAGGTAGGTAGTGAGTGTTGGGTGCTGGGGAGAAAAGGATGTTGACAGTTCAGATTAAGAGATTGGAATGTGAGAATGGCAGAACAATGGTGTGTCTCCTGTCAGACTTGAAAGGGACAGACAGTCCCCACTGGGATTGGTGGGGGGGGGGGTGGGAAAACACGGTAACAAACCAAAAGAAAGGGAAGAAATGGGAATGGTTTACAATTTGAAGGTGTTGGGGGGGGGAGGGAGGAGGAGGAGTGACACGAAGATGTGTTTGGTGGTGGCGTTCTGCTGGAGTTGTCTGAAACGGCAGAGAATGATCCTTTGAATGCGGAGACTGGTGGACTGAAAATTGAGGACAAGGGGAGCCCGAGCAGGCTGTTGTGAGTAATGGGAGGGGGCAGGGGTACAAGCACAGCTGATAGGTCAGATGTGGCTGAGGGCCCTGTCAACCCCAGGGGGTGGGAAACCACAGGTACGGAAGGAGGAAGCCATGTCAGCAGCACCGTTTCGGAAGGTGGTATCATCCGAACAGCAACAACGGAGGTGAATGAATTGGGATAGAATCCCTGCAGGACATAGGGTGTGAAAAGCTGTAGTGAAGGGAGCTATGGGAGTCAGGGGCTCTGTAGTGGATGGCAGCAGATAGTTTATTCCCCAAAATGGAGACGGAGAGGTCAAGGAAAGGAAGGGAAGTATTGGGAATGGACCATGTGGAAGTTTTGGAGGGGTGGAAATTGGAGGCAAAATGAATGAAGTTTTCAAAATCCTCACGGGATGGCACGAAGCAGTCGTCGGTGTAGCGAGGAAAGAGTTGTTGGAGGGAGCCCGTCTGGGAATGGAACAAGGATTGTTCCAAATACCCCATAACAAACTGGGACCCATGTGGGTTAGCGTGGATGGGCATTTTGGTCAGCATGGACCCAGTTTGGGCCAAAGGGCCTCTCTCCATGCTGTAGGACTTGATGACCCTATGCCATACCCATAAAGAGGCAGGCATAACTGGGACCCATGCGGGTGCCCACGGCCGCTCCTTTGACTTGGCAGAAGTGAGATGAACTAAAGGAGAAATCGTTCAGTGGGAAACAAGCTCAGCCAGGCGGAGGAGAGAGACGGCAGACAGGAATCGTTCAGGCCTCCGGTCAAGGAAGAAGCCGAGAGCTCTTAGAGCATCCTGGTGTGGGGGGGGGCGGGATGGGGGTTGGGAGGGATTGCACATCCAGGGTGAACAGGAGGCAGTTAGGGCCAGGGAACTGGGAATTGCTCATATGGCAGAGAGCATCATAACTGGGCAGAGTCTGGACAAGTGGAGAGAGGATGGAGTCAAGGTTGGAGGAAATGAGCTCAGTGGGGCAGGTTGATACGATGGGTCTCCCGGGGCAGTCTGGATTGTGGATTTTGGGAAGGAGGTAGAAGTGGGCTGTCCAGGGCCGGGAGACTATGAGGTCAGAGGCAGTGGGGGAGGGGGGAGGAATCGCCAGAGGACAGCCCTGGCACCAGTGGATTGATTTTCAGATGTGGGGCCATGGTCAGGGGGAGTTAGGAAGAAGTGTCTGAGAGCTGGCAAGGTAACGGTCAGCATGCCAGACTACAACAGCAGCACATTCGCCAGCCGGTTTTCAAATAAAATAGAAATTATTTTCAAGATTACCAAATGAAACACAAACAGAACAGAATAAAATAACGTATGTAAAAACCCAACAGATTATCCCAACTTAACGATGGTGTTCCCAATACTTGCAACAGTGTCCCCTAAACACCCCTTGGTACTAAAGGTAAAGTCAAACACAGGGTCTTATGGGGGAAGAGGAGGAAAAGAGGGTGGGGAGAGAGAGAGAGAGAGAGAGAGAGAGAGAGAGAGAGAGAGAGAGAGAGAGAGAGAGAGAGAAAGAGAGACACACACACACACACACACACACACACACACACACACACACACACACAGAGAGAGAGAGAGAGAGAGAGAGAGAGAGACAAAGAAAGAGAGAGAGACAGACAGACACAGACAGAGAGAGATGGCAGCATGGCACACCCTCCTCCATGCCTGACTGCTTTCAGTGAATAGCCCGACCAAGCCAAAGAAAAGCTGGCTGGGAAAACTGGCTACTCCCCTTTCATTGTACAAGTCTGTTTTCACCTTGAAAGCCTTTTGTCTGAGGCAGTATCATGGGAATCAGACTCCCGACAGTGTAGAAACAGGTCATTTGGCCCAACAAGTCCACACGGACCCTCCGAAGAATAACCCACCCAGACCCATTCCCCTGTTACTCTACATTTCCCCCCGACTAACCTACACACCCCTGAACACTATGGGGCAATTTAGCATGGCCTCATCACCCTGACCTGCACATGTTTTAGACAGTGGGAGGAAACTTGGAGCACCCGGAGGAAACCCACGCAGACATGGGGAAAATGTGTAAAACTCCACACAGACAATGACCCGAGGCTGGAATTGAACCCGGGTCCCTGGCGCTGTGAAGCAGCAGTGCTAACCACTGAGCCACCGTGCTGCCCCAGTTAGCTACAATTAAACTGGCCCTTCAAACCCAGACTTTTTGGAAGGAGTGAGTGCGGAGAAGGAGGTTGTACATCATGACAATGCTAGCTCTCACCAGGACTGTCACTGATCTCATTACGTCTGGAGATCCTCCCCCCTCTCCCTCACTGCCTCAAACCTAGTCATCACCCAACCCTGGACAGCCCACTCCTACCTCCTTCCCAAAATCCACAAACCAGACTGCCCCGGGAGACCCATTGTATCAGTCTCTTCCTGCCCCACTGAACTCATTTCCTCCTACCTTGACTCCATCCTGTCTCCACTTGTCCAGACTCTGGCCGCGATTCCTCTGATGCCCTCCATTGTATTGATAATTCCCAGTTCCCTGGCCCTAACTGCCTCCTGTTCACCCTGGATGTGCAATCCCTCCCAACCCCCATCCCCCCAACCAGGATGCTCTAAGAGCTCTCGGCTTCTTCCTTGACCAGAGGCCTGAACGATTCCTGTCTGCCGTCTCTCTCCTCCGCCTGGCTGAGCTCGTCTCCCACTGAACGATTTCTCCTTTAGTTCATCTCACTTCTGCCAAGTCAAAGGAGCGGCCGTGGGCACCCACATGGGTCCCAGTTATGCCTGCCTCTTTATGAGTATGGCATAGGGTCAGCAAGTCCTACAGCATGGAGAGAGGCCCTTTGGCCCAAACTGGTCCATGCTGACCAAAATGCCCATCCACGCTAACCCCATTTCCCTGCACTTGGGCCCATATCCTTCTAAACCTTTCCTATCCACGTATTTGTCCGAATGCCTTTTAAATGTTGCTAATGTACCTGCCCCAACCACTTGCACTGGCAGCTCATTCCATATCTGTCCCACCCTCTGTGTAAAAAACAAAGTTGCGCCTCAGGTTCCCTTTTATTCCTTCCCCTCTCACCTTAAACTGATGCCCTCTCGTCCTCAATTCCCCAACGCTGGGAAAAAGACTGAGTGCATTCACCCTATCCATGCCTCTCATGATCTATAACTTCTATAACATCCCCTCTCAGTCTCCTACGCTCTAAAGAAAAAAAATTCCTAGCTTGTCCAACCTCTCCCTATAACTCAGACCATCGGTGTCCAGGCAACATCCTTGGAAATTTCTTCTGCACTCTTTCCAGTTTAATAACATCCTTCCTACAGCAAGGTGACCAAAACTGAACACAATACTCTGGAGTGCGGCCTCACCAATGTCCTGTATATCTGCAACATAAAACTTTCCAACTTCTGTACTCAGTGCCCTGACTGATGAAGGCCAGTGTACCAAATGCCTTCCTCACTGCCCTGTCGACCTGGGACTCCACTTTCAGAGAGCCATGCACCTGAACTCCAAGATCCCTCTGTTCCACTCCACCCCTTAAGGCCCTACCATTCACCCTGAAACCCCTACCTCGATTTGACTTTCCAACGTGAAGGACCTCACACTTCGCTATATTAAACGCCATTTCTCGGCCCGCTTCCCTCAGCTGATCAATGATGCGGAACGATCCTGGTTTCAGTTTCACACTGGCCCCCTCCCACAAATCTTCTCCGCACATCAGCGAACTGTTTGGGTGCTGCTTCGTTACCCCATTAGGACCGGTGAAGACGTCATTCATTTTGCCTCCAATTTCCATCCCTCCACAGCTTCCACATCGCCTACTCCTGACACTTCCCTTCCTTTCCTTGACCTCTCCGTCTCCATTACGGGGAATAAACTGTCCCGTTACCATCCGCTGCAAAGCCACTTGCTCCCATAGCTCCTTCCAATACAGTTCGGCACACCCCACATCCTGCAAGGACTCCTTCCCATTCTCCCAGTTCCTTCGCCTACATCGCGACGGTTAGGATGACGCCATCTTCCAAAGCAGCGCTGCTACCGTGGCTTCCATCCTCTGTGACCTATCACCCATCCTTCTATCCTTGCCCTTTCCCATCACTCACAACAGCGTGACTGGGTTCCTTCTTTCCTCATTTCTCAGTCCACCAGCCTCCGCATTCAAAGGATCATTCTCTGCCATTTCAAACAACAACAGCTCACCACCACCAAGCACATCTTCCCCCCCCTTCCCCCACCGTCTCCATTTGGCAGGGATGGTTCCCTGCAGGACACCCGAGTCCATTCCATAACCATCAACACCACACCCCCTCTCCACGGGGCACCTTCCCATGTCACCGCAGAAGGTGCCACCACCTGCCCCCTTCACCTCCTCCCTGCTCACCATCCAGCGTTTCACTTCCTCCCGACCTTGCGTCCTGTATTCGCCGCACCCAATGTGGCCTACTCTCCATCAGAGAAACCAAACGCAGACGGGGTGCCTGCTGTGTCACCTGGGCGCAACCACCCTTCCTGTAGCTGGTCACTTCAACACCGCGTCCCACTCGCACGGCCACGCGTCTCTCCTCGGCGTGCTGCAGCGGTCCAGCGAATCACTGCGCAAACTGGAGGACCAACATCTCATCTTCAGGCACGGCACTTTACAGCTTTCGAGAGTTAACATTGAGTTCAACACCTTTAAAAATTGTTAACCAGCTCCCATTTCTCCCCCTTTCTTTTGGCTTGTTACCATGTCCTCCCCCTCCCTGTGGGGACTGTCAGCCCCTTTCAAGTCTGACAGGAGACACACCATTGTTCTGCCATTCTCATATTCCGATCTCTTAACCTGAACGATCAACATCTTTTCTTGATCAGCACCCAACACTCGCTACCCGCCCCCACCCCTAAACTGTAGGACAAATGCCGTCCCCTCCACAGTTCAGCTGTCTGGCCCCTTATGGTCTCCAGAATTTGTTGTTTCCAGCATCTGCAGCAATTTGTTTCTGTTAGACTTCTGTTCGTTCTATATCTACACCACCAGAGCTGCAGAAGTTCAAACATATACGTCTGAGCCATGAGGATCCAGAATTTGCCTCCTTTCCTTCCATCTTACCACTCCGCCTTACCAACAGGAGAAAGCGAGGACTGCAGATACTGGAGGTCAGCACCGAGAGTGTGGTGCTGGAAAGGCGCAGCCGGTCAGGCAGCGCCTGAGGAGCAGGAGAAGCGATGTTCCCAGCATAAGGCATTTATCAGGAATGAGGGCTTGTGGGCCAAGGGGGCGGAGAGATAAATGAGAGGGGAGGGGTGGGGCTGGAGGGGAAGGTAGCTGGGAATGCGATAGGCAGATGGAGGTGGGGGAGAAGGTGACAGGTTAGAGAGGAGGGTGGAACAAATAGGTGGGAAGGAAGATTGACAGGTAGGACAGGTCAAGAGGGCAGTGCTGAGTTAGAAGGTTGCAACTGTGATAGGTGGGGGGAAAAATGAGGAAACTGGTGAAATCCACACTGACGCCCTGGGGTTGGAGGGCCCCAGGGTGGAAGATGAGGTGTGCTT
Source organism: Hemiscyllium ocellatum (assembly GCF_020745735.1). Classification (NCBI taxonomy): domain Eukaryota; kingdom Metazoa; phylum Chordata; class Chondrichthyes; order Orectolobiformes; family Hemiscylliidae; genus Hemiscyllium; species Hemiscyllium ocellatum. Next base: position 4,160,250 of record NC_083427.1, read on the forward strand.
CCTCCAGACGTCGGGTGGTTAGGGTTTGGCGATGGAGGCAGCCCAGGACCTGCACATCCTGGGAGTGGGAGGGGAAGTTAAAGTGTTCAGCCACAGGGGTGATGTTGTTCTGTGTCGGTGTCCCAGAGATGTTCTCTGAAATGATCTGCACCCTGTCTCCCTGACGTAGAGGAGACCATATTGGGTGCAATGGATACAGTAGATGACGTGCGGAAATGCGGGTAGATCTCTGATGGACGTGGAAGGATCCTTTGGCAGAGGTGGGCGTAGGTTTTGCAATTCTTGTGGTGGCAGAAGGTGCTGGGAGTGGAGTGCGAGTTGGTGGGGAGCATGGACCTGACAAGGGAATCGCAGAAGGAATGGTCTCTCCGGAACCCTCAACAATTTCTCCTTCCAATCCTCCCACTTCCTCCAGACCAAAGGGGGTAGGCATGGGCACCTGCATGGGTCCCAGCTGTGCTTGCCTCATTGTTGGGTAGATGGAACAGTCCATCTTCCACAACTACACCTTTTCCTCCGCTGCACTGATGACTGTATTGGCGCTACCTCATGCTCCCACGAGGAGGTTGAAGAGTTCACTTACACCTTTTACCCCAACCTCAAGTTCACCTGGACCATCTTAGCCCTCCCCTTCCTGGACCTCTCCATCTCCATTTCCAGTGATTGACTCAACACAAACACATACTACAAACCCACTGACTCTCTCAGCTTGTAGAGCTTATGCCCGAAATGTTGGTTCTCCTGCACCTCTGATGCTGCCTCAACTGCTGTGATTTTTCCAGCATCACACTCTCGACTCTGACGCCCACAACTACCTGGACTACACCTCCTCCCAACCTGCCTCCTGTAAAAATTATTCCCAATTCCTCCGCCTCCACTGCATCTGCTTCCTGGAGGTCCAGTTCCACCACAGAACATCTCAGGTGGCCTCCTCCTTCAAACACCACAATTTCCTCACCCACATGGTTGACAATGCCCAACAGCACATCTCATCCACTTCCCGCACTTCTACGCTTGAACCCAGCCCTCCAATCCCAACAAGGACAGAGCCCCTTGCTCCTCACCTTCCACTCCACCAGCCTCTGGATACATCACATCACCCTCCACTATTTCCATCACTGACAAACAGACCCCACCACCAGAGGTATATTTCCCTCCCGACCCCATCTGCATTCTGGAGAGACCATTCCCTCCGCGACTCCCTTGTCAGGTCCCACAACCCCCACCACACACCCCACCAATCCACCCTCCACTCCTGGCACCTTCCCCCTCCACCAGAAGACATGCAAAACCTAACTCCGCATCTCCTCCCTCACCTCCATCCAAGGCCCCAAAGGATCCTTCCACATCCAAAAGAGATTTACCTGTACTTCCCCACGTCATCTACTGCATCCGTTGCACCCAATGTGGTCTCCTCTACATTGGGGAGACAGGACACCAACGTGCAGATCGCTTCAGAGAACTTGTCTGGGACTCCCGCACTAAACAACCCCACTGCCCTGTGGCTGAACACTTTCACGCCCCCTCCCACTCCGCCAAGGACATGCAGGTCCTGAGCCTCATCCAACACCAAACTCTAACCACACATTACCTGAAGGAAGAACGCCTAATTTTTCACCTTGGGACCCTCCAACAACATGGGTTCAACATCGATTTCACCAGTGTCCTCATTTCTCCACCCCATCTTATCCCAGTTCCAACCTTCCAACTTGGCACCGCACTCTACCTCATCCCATCTAATCACTCCACCCTCCTCTCCAACATGTCATCTTTGCCACACCCCACCTTTATCTACCTATGGCATTCTCAGCTACCTTCCCCCCCTCCCAAGCCCCACACCCCTCCCATTTATCTCTCAGATCCCCTGGCCCACAAGCCTCATTCTTGATGAAGGGCTTATGCCTGAAATGTTGATTGCCCTGCCTGACTTGCTGTGCTTTTCCACCGCCACACTCTTCGACTCTGCCTTATCCATAGGGCACAGTGGGCGAAATGCTAATGACCTCCAAGTTACCTCCAGTCTGGAGAATGGGAAGCAAGTTCCTCCCAGTCATTCCAAACGTTGCCCCTCATAAAGATGGCCGCTGCGCAGCCCAACTGCCAAATGCCCCCTAGAAAGATGGCGGCCGCACACGGGAACCTCCTCCCTACCAACAACGGCCATGTGCCCCCTATAAAGATGGCCGCCGCGCACAGCCCCGCCACCCACAAGGCCAAGTGCCCCCGATAAAGATGGCCGCTGCGCACAGCCCTGCCACCCACAAGGCCAAGTGCCCCCTATAAAGATGGCCGCTGCGCACAGCCCCGCCACCCACAAGGCCACGTGCCCCCTATAAAGATGGCGGCAGTCACCCTGGGGCCTAACTTCGGCCAAAAAGCATCCAGTTGACAACACGTCCCCACTCCGTGCAAAGACAGCGCTGACGACTTGTTTTTCGGGGTTTTAGATTAAAACAAAGTGTTCAGGAATCCGCTCCACCCGTCGCTCTCGCCCCGCCCCACCTCATTCTCACCGTTCACGGACCGAAGGCGAAAAAAACGTCCGTCCGCCGTCATGAACAGACCCGCGCATGCTCCATAAACCGCCCGGGGCCGCGCCTGCGCACCACTCTCCTGTGTGTGGATTGGGAAGACAGTCACCGCGGGGAATGCTGGGTTTCAGTTCGGGGCGGGGAGAGCACACAGCCAACAACAAGAGTCTGCATTTGTATAACACCTTGAACAGTATAAAAACCTCCTGTGACCGCTGTTAGTCGGTAGTAAAATTTAAAAAAAGAAAATAAACAGGAGAAAAATAAATTCGTAACTTAATTACGTAACCGTTCAGTTTGCTTTTGTTTTTTAAATTAATCAAAAGCATAGAACAGCTTGGTCTATGTTTTTAGCTTTATTTCTTATTTTCATCACTTATATTATGTATATCTATAATGTAGTGTGTCCTTTTTCTTCTTTAAGCTGGTGATAGAATCATAAAATCCCGACAGTATGGATACAGGCCCTTCAGCCCAACAAGACCACACTGACCCTCCGAAGTGTAACCCAACCAGATCCACTCCCGGAATCTATTACTCTACATTTACCTCTAAATATTGCACCTAGCCTACAAATTCCTGAATGCTTATGGGCAATTTTGCACAGTCAATCCACATAACCTGCACGTCTTTGGATTGTGGGAGGAAACTCACGCAGACATGGAGAGTCATACAGATGTACAGCATGGAAACAGGCCCTTCGGTCCAACCTGTCCATGCCGACCAGAGATCCCAAACCAATCTAGTCCCACCTGCCAGACTCAGCCCATATCCCACCAAACCCTTCCTATTCATATACCCATCCAATTGCCTCTTAAATGTTGCAATTGTACCAGCCTCCACCACATGTGAGAGAATGTGCAAACTCCACGCAGTCTCCCAAGGCTGGGATCGAACCCGGGTCCCTGGCGCTGTGAGGCAGCAGTGCTAACCACTGAGCCACTGTACTGCCATAATTATTCATACTTCACTGTACTCCTGTTCTTTTCGAACATGTAACAACTAATCTAATTCTAGAAGAAGAGCTGGAAGTGTCAGCCAGCGAACTGGTGGAGAACAAACTCAACGGCAGAGTTAAAGAGAAAGGAGAAGGCCTGTGAGACATGGGACAGCACTCACTGTGGAGATGGTGGTGGTCGGCTGGCGATGGGTGATGATGTGGCCTGTTTTACTACCCACTGTTTACATTGGTACACGTCACCCCTGATCGAAAAAACTCCAGGGGCTCCTTCAAAGCTGCACTCAGGGCCGAATGGCCACTTTCTGTGCTGGCAGTTTTTTTCCCACAGCCTGTGTGTGGCCAGTGTGCACTGGATTGATTCTTGAGATGAATTGTGTGTGTCCCAGGAGGAAAGATTCAATGGACAGATTCTGTTCTCTCTGGAGGTTAGAACAAGGAGAAGCCATGAGACTGTGGTCGGCCCATTTCGAGTAATCTTTCTTCCTCTTCCATCAATGGGTAAATCGAACGGTGCAATGAAAGGCCAGGAAAAGCAGCCTCACTCCTCGGTGAGAATGCGCTGGGAGAGTGACAACAATCCAAGTACTTGGGTGACTGCAGTGAAACATCTGCTGTTCACCCTGAGAGGAGGAACGAGGAAATCAGCACTGCAGGGCGAAGGTGGGCCAACACAGACACGAGGGGTCAAATGGTCACCTACATCACAGAATCCCTACAGCATGGATGCAGCCCGAGTCCACACCAACATCCAGACCCAGCCCCCTATCCTATCCCCGTTAACCCTAGGTTTCCCATGGCGGATACAACTCACCTCCAAATCACTGGACACTATGGGCAAGTTATCATGGCCAATCCATCTAGCCTACATATCTATGGACTGTGGGAGAAAACCCATGCAGACATGGGGAGAATGTCTGTGTGGAGTTTGCACAGTCACCCAGTGCTGGAATTCGAACCCAGTTCCCTGGCGCTGTGAGGCAGCAGTGTTATCCAATTACAGTTGTAACCGTCCGATAATTTCACATGAGAAGAGAAGGCAGGGCAGGTGACTGAGGTATCATTGGGGGGAGCACTTTGGGGCCAGTGACCATAATTTTATTAGGTAAAAACAGTTACTGCAAATGCTGGAAACCAGATTCTGGATCAGTGGTGCTGGAAGAGCACAGCAGTTCAGGCAGCATCCAACGAGCAGCGAAATCGACGTTTCGGGCAAAAGCCCTTCATCAGGAATAAAGGCAGTGAGCCTCTAGCTTATCTCTCCATGCTTCCAGCTCACTGCCTTTATTCCTGATGAAGGGCTTTTGCCCGAAACGTCGATTTCGCTGCTCCTTGGATGCTGCCTGAACTGCTGTGCTCTTCCAGCACCACTAATCCAGAACAAGAATTTTATTCGTTTTAAAACAGTGATGGACCAGACCTAAATGTTAAAACTCTGAATTTGAGGAAGGTCAATTTTGATGGTATTAGGCCAGAACTGTCAAAATTTAATTGGGACTGGATGTTCGCAGGTAACGGGATGGCTGGAAAATGGGAAGCCTTCAAAAATGAGATACTGAGAGTGCAGAGTTAGTACATTCTTGTTTGTGTGAAGCGCAAGACAAGAAAGTGGAGGGAATGCTGGATGACTAGAGAAGTTGAGGTTTTGGTTAAGAATAAGAAGGAAGCTTATGTCAGGTATAGATAGCAGAGATCGAGTGAATCCTTAGAAGAGTATAAGGGCAGTAGGAATACACTTAAGAGGGAAATCAGGCAGGCAAAAAGGGGACATGAGATAGCGATGGCAAAAAGGGTTAAGGATAATCCAAAGGGATTCTACAAATACATTAAGGACAAAAGGGTAACTAGAGAGAGAATAGGGCCCCTCAAAGATCAGGCAAAAGTGAGGACTGTAGATGCTGGAGATTCGAGTAGAGAGTGTGGTGCTGGAAAAGCACAGCAGGTCAGGCAGTATTCGAGGACCAGGAAAATCGATGTTCCGGGCAAAAGCCCTTCACCATTCCTGATGAAGGGCTTTTGCCAAAATGCCGATTTTTCTGCTCCTCAGATGCTGCCGGAGCTGTTGTGCTTTTCCAGCAAACCACTCTCCCACATGACGATCAGCAAGGCCGACTATGTGTGGAACTGCAGGAGGTGGGAGAGATACTAAACGAGGATTGTGCATCAGTGTTTACTGTGGAGAAGGTACATGGAAGATATAGAATGTGGGGAAATATATGGTGACATCTTGACAAATGTCTATACTACTGAGGTAGAGGTGCTGGATGTCTTAAAATGCATAAAGGTGGATAAATCCATGAGGCCCAATCGGATGTACCTGAGAACTCTGTGGGAAGCTAGAGAAGTAATTGCTGGGCTCCTTACTGAGATATTTGTATCATCAATAGTCACAGGTGAGGTGCTGGAAGACTGGAGGTTGGCTAATGTGGTGCCACTATTTAAGAAAGTTGGTAAGGAAGAGGCAGGGCACTATAGACCGATGAGCCTGACGTTGGTGGTGGGCAAGTTGTTGGAGGGGATCCTGAGGGACAGGATATACGTGTATTTGGAAAGGCAAGGACTGATTCGGGATAGTCAACATGGCTTTGTGCGTGGGAAATCATGTCTCACAAACTTGATTGAGGTTTTTGAAGAAGTAACAAAGAGGATTGATGAGGGCAGAGTGGAGGATGTGATCTATGTGGACTTCAGTAAGGCGTTCGACAAGGTTCCCCATGGGAGAGTGTTAACAAAGTTCGATCACATGGAATAGAGAAAGAACTAGCTATCTGGATATAGGACTGGCTCAAAGGTAGGAGACAGAGGGTGGAGATGGAGGGTTGGTTTTCAGACTGGACACTTGTGACCAGTGGTGTGCCACAACGATTGGTGTTGGGTCCACTGCTTTTCACCATTTATATAAATGAATTGGATGTGGACATAGGCGGTATGGTTAGTAAGTTTTCAGATGACTCAAGAATTGGAGGTGTAATGGACAGCAAAGAAGGTTACTTCAGAGTACCAACGGGATCTTGATCAATGGGCCGAGGAGTGGCAGATGGAGTTGAATTTTGGAATTTTGCAGAGTTTTCTGTTTTCGGGAGCTATTAATGTCTATTGCTGACTGCATGAACTGTTAATCTACCAGCACAGTTAAAAATCACACAGCACCAGGTTATAGTCCAACAGGTTCATCTGGAAGCACTAGCTTTCAGAGCGCTGCTCCTTCATCAGGTGGCTGTTTTGGTTAAATTGGATAAATTTGGGATAAATGTGAGGTGCTGCACTTTGGAAAGGCAAGACAGGGCAGGACTCATACACTTAATGGTAAGGTTCTGGGGAGTGTTCCTGACGAAAGAGACCTTGATGTGCGGGTTCATAGCTCCTTAAAAGTGGGGTTGCAGATCGACAGGATAGTGAAGAAGGTGTTTGGTATGCTTGCCTTCATTGGTCAGAGTATTGAGTACAGGAGTTGGGAGGTCATGTTGCGGCTGTACAGGACATTGGTTAGGCCACTGTTGGAATATCGGCTGCAGTTCTGGTCTCCTTCCTATCGGAAAGATGTTGTGAAAGTTGAAAGAGTTTAGAAAAGATTTACAAGGATGTTACCGGGGTTGGAGGATTTGAGCTATTGGGAAAGGCTGAGTAGGCTGGGGCTGTTTTCCCTGGAGCGTCGGAGGCTGAGGGGTGACCTTGTAGAGGTTTACAAAATTATGAGGGGCGTGGATAGGGTAAATAGGCAAAGTCTTTTCCCTGGGGCGGGGGAGTCCAAAGCTAGAGGGTTTAACGTAAGGGGGAAAAGATTTAAAAGGGGCGTAGGGGCAACTTTTTCATGCAGAGGGTGGTGTGTGTATGGAATGAGCTGTCAGAGGAAGTGGTGGAGGTTGATACAATAAAAGGCATCTGGCTGGGTTTATGAATGGGAAGGGGTTAGAGGGATATGGGCCAAGTGCAAGCAAATGGGACTAGATTAGTTTAGGATAACTGGTCGGTGTGGACAAGTTGGATCAAAAGGTCTGTTTCCCTACAATTCTGTGATTGTATGATTCAAAATATTGACACCCCTGAGCGACCTGTAGTCATCGTCGAATGATGAATTTGAAATCTGCTCAGGTATTCTCTCATCCCCAGTTTCCCTGTAGCCCCTGATCCCCTTGACAATCAAGAATCCATCTATCTCCAACTGAAATACACTCAATGACCTGTCCCCAACAGCCTTCTGTGGCTTTCCCCCTAGTTTGAAAAGACATAAGAAGGGCTGGACTTACTGACAGTGTTTAATATTTCCATTGTTACTCTGCAGGTTTTCTTAAAAAATAAAACCTTGAGTTATCTCGAGAATGTGATTTGAAAGAAGTTGTGGGATTCACATATTAATGAACCAAAATGTGCTATGCATTCAGAAAGATGAAACACTTAACAGCAATCTAGCTTTGTTCAATGTATCATTTCGATTCCATGACACTGTAATCTTTTGCTATAAATTCTGTGTCCTATGATCCTGCTCCACACCCACCTGATGAACGAGCAGCGTTCTGAAAGCTAGTGCTTCCAAATGAACCTGTTGGACTATAACCTGTTGCTGTGTGATTTTTAACTGTGCTGGTAGATTCATGCAGTCAGCAATAGAAATTAATAGCTCCCGAAAACAGAAAGCTCTGCAGCGTTTGTGGAGAGAATGCAGAGTTAATGTTGCGGGTCCAGTCCCCCTTCTTCGGAGCAGATCTATTACGATAGGTTTCTTCAGGTGGATTAATTCGCTGTCTCAAAGCAAACGGGAAAAAGAGAGAGAGAGCAGTGGTGGGTAAACAAAGTGGTGCAGAGGGAACGTCGGCATGGGAGGCAAGGGATAAAGCCTACAGGCGGAGATCAAACCAAGGGGCAAGACCAGGACTGCCATGAAAACTCAACAGCAGGCGTGCTCATAAGAATGGTCCAATGCGAGATAGTCAGACAGCATCTGACGAGCAGGAGTCGACATTTTGAGCATACGCTCTTCATCAGGAATGAGGGGGTGGCCTAAGGGGGGAGGTGCTGAGAGATAAATGGGAAGGGAGGGGATGGTGGGGCGAGGAGGAAGGTAGTTAGGAATGCGATGGGTAGATGAAAGTGGGCAGGGGGTGGTGTGATGATGATAGGTCGGAGAGGAGGGTGGAGCGGATAGGTGGGAAGGAAGATGGACAGTGCCGAGGTGGAGGGTTGGATTGGGGATAAGGTGGAGGGAGGGGAGAGGAGGAAATCTGCATTGATCCTGTGTGGTTGGACGGTCCCAAAGCGGAAGATGAGGTGTTCTTCCTCTTGGTGTCGGGTGGCTAGGATTTGGCGATGGAGGAGGTCCAGGGCTTGTATGTCCTTGGCCGAGTGGGAGGGGGAGTTGAAGTGTTGGGCCACAGGGTGGTGGGGTTGATTGATGCGTGGGTCCGGGAGATGTTTTCTGAAACATTCCACAGGTTGGCATCCCGTCCCCCTGACATAGAAGAGACCGCATCGAGAGTAATGGACACAGTAGACGAGGTGTTTGAAGGTGAAGGATGTGGAAGGATCCTTTGGGGCCTTGGATGGAGGTGAGAAGAGACAGTGCAGGCACGGTGGATGGCAAGGCCTCCTCCAGCGCTGTAACAACTCTGCCGTCCTGTGAACCTTCTCAGTGTCCTGCGATCCGACGTGCATGTGAGAAGGGCGGGGAGGCTTTTCAGCAGCAGAGGGTTTAAAACGCCACATCGAGCGTGAAAGAACCAATGGGACGTGTCAGGAAACAGGAAGACGAGAAACATTGACAGCACGGCAACAGGCCATTTGGCCTTGGTGTGCTGCTTTTGATGGAGGTAGAGTGATCTTTGTGCTCTGTCCAAACACTGAACAGTGAGAGAGCGGTCACACTAACACCAGGCCCAGATTTCATCCTCCGGCCCCATCACGATAGTCAGTTCTTCACAATGTCTCTGACAGCCCTTCTCTTTCCTCGTTCCCCGTTTGTTCGTGACCCGTTGCTCCGGTGCGGCTTCAGCTCTGGAAATTTGCGTGCCTACTACAGTTCACGCCAAAGTGATTCCCTCACCAGGGACTGAGCCTGCCATTCCTGAATGAAGGGCTTTCGACCGGAACCTCGACTCTCCCGCTCCTCGGATGCTGCCCGCGCTTTCCCAGCACCACTCTATTCTTGGCACATCGCCAGGGTGAAAGTGCCGAACTCTCACCAGCTGAGGGGAAAAGTAACAACTTCGGAGGTTAGCAACTTGTCCCATTCGCCGTTTGGGTTTTCCATTCCAGCCTCTTTCACGAGAGACTGGTTTCTCCTCCAAATGATGTGTTAAACTAGAACGGCAATAACTCCCCCACGCTGTGCCAACAACCACTGAACATGCAATCCAGACTCTCCTCCTCTGGGATAGTTCCTGGACCCCAAACTGTTTGGCCAAGATCTTTCTCAACTCTGAGCCTCCGTGTCACACCATGTTGGCTGATGCCCCAAAACATCGATCACTCCTGTTCCTCGGATGCTGCCTGACCGGCTGTGCTTTTCCAGCACCATACCCTTCAACTCTGACCTCCAGCCCTCACTTTCTCCTCTGTGTTGTATAATATCCCTGGGAAACCGTCTGGGGATATTTCGTGAGGCTGAAGGCTAATGGCCTTTCCCTGGAGGATAGAAACTGAAAATCCTCCTCTTGCGTGTTTTCCTCCTGATACATTTTAACGTGAAGCCAAACAAATTTTGCAACAGAGGTTCAAGATACATTGAGCTGAGCGAGTTTTGAGAAGATTTGTAGCTCAGGCTGAGGTTCTGGATGTAGGTTTGCTCGCTGAGCTGGAAGGTTCGTTTCCAGATGTTTCGTCACCCTCCTAGGTAACATCTTCAGTGGGCCTCCAGGCGAAGTACTGTTGATAATTCCTGCGTTCTATTTTTATGTTTGGGTTTCTTTGGGTTGGTGATGTCATTTCCTGTGGCGACATCATTTCTTCTGTGATGTCATTTCCTGTTCTTTATCTCAGGGGGTGGTAGATTGGGGTCTAACTCGATGTGTTTGTTGATAGCATTCCGGTTGGAATGCCATGCTTCTAAAATTTCTCATGCGTATCTCTGTTTGGCTTGTCCTAGAATGGATGTGTTGTCCCAGTCGAAGTGGTGCCCTTCCACATCCATATGTAAGGATACTAGTGAGAGGGGGTCAGGTCATTTTGTGGCTAGTTGATGTTCATGTATCCTGGTGGCTACTTTTCTGGCTGTCTGTCCGATGTAGTGTTTGTTACAGTCCTTACATGGTACTTTACAAATAATATTAGTTTTGCTTGTTGTCTGTTTAGGGTCTTCCAAGTTCATTAGCTGCTGTTTTAGTGTGTCGGTGTGTTTGTGGGCTACAATGATGCCAAGGGGTCAGAGTAGTCTGACATTGGACTGGATAATTATCCTGGCCTGCTGTGCTTTTCCAGCAGTACACTTTTGAACACTGATCTCCAGCATCCGCAGTCCTCACTTTCTCCCAAGTAATGGGTGCCTGGGCAAGTTACACTGTCATCACCTCACAGGTTCCTAGGGTGTGAAGTAAATACGGGTGTCAGTGACACACATCCCATTTTAAACAGGCTGGATATCGTTTGCTGATGCTAGCTGTGTTCTGTTTCTAATTAAGTATCGATACCAGTCAAAGCAGTGAGTGAAGTAAAATGAAGTAGCCTGGCTAAGTGGTCCAAGGCAGGTTCATTCGTGTTTCAGTTTCTGTGAAGGTGCGGGTTGAAGACCCACTCCTGTCAATATTTCAGGTTCGTAACTAAACCAAGATGGCGGCAGAGTAGCAATTCTCAGCCAGAGCTCATCCACTCTGTCGGTTCCTCTTCTTTGTTTTAAGTATTTTTTTCCCCCCATTTTGTGTTTCCCCCTTCTTCCTTCTCGACAATGTCCCGAATTCCTGGCCTCAGCATGGACTTGGGACTCCAGACCTCAGCACATATCGATCTCTCGGCCTGGCATGTGACAGAGTCAGAGATGTACAGCACGGAAACAGAGCCTTCGGTCCAACTCGTCCAGAGATCCTGACCTAATCTAGTTCCATTTGCCAATACTTAGCCCATATCCTTCCAAACCCTTCCTATTCATATAGCTATTCAGATGCTTTTTAAATGTTGCAATTGTACCAGCCTCCACCACTTCCTCTGGCAGCTCATTCTATACATGCACCACCCTCAGCTTGGCATGACAGCACTGGATAATTTTTAGAATCGCGACAGTGTGGGGATCCCTACCCTTTTGCCCAATATGTCCATACTGACCCTCCGAGGAATAACCCAACCAGACCCATTCCCTGAACCTATTACTCTACATTTACCCCTAACTAATGCACCCAACCTACACATCCCTGAACACTATGGGCAATTTAGTGCAGCCAATCCACCTAACCTGCACTTTTTGGATTGTGGGAGGAGACTGGAGCACAGGGAGGAAACCCACACAGATATGGGGAGAATGTGCAAACTCCACGCAGACAGTTGTCCAAGGCTGGAATTGAACACAGGTCCCTGGCACTGTGAGGCAGCAGTGCTAACTGCTGAGACATGTGCTCGGTGCAATTGTGGGTGGCACGGTGGCACAGTGGTTCGCACTGCTGCCTCACAGCGCCAGAGACCCGGGTTCAATTCCCGCCTCAGGTGACTGACTGTGAGGAGTTTGCACACTCTCCCCGTGTCTGCGTGGGTTTCCTCCGGGTGCTCCGGTTTCCTCCCACAGTCCAAAGATGTGCAGGTCAGGTGAATTGGCCATGCTAAATTGCCCGTAGTGTTAGGTGAAGGGGTAAAGGTAGGGGAATGGGTCTGGGGTTGGGGTTGGGGTTGTGCTTTGGCGAGTCAGTGTGGACTTGTTGGGTCGAAGGGCCTGTTTCCACACTGTAAGTAATCTAATTATTTCAACAGAAGTATAACTGCTCAGACAGCCAGTGCAGCCACGACAGGCCGAATGACCTCTCTCTGCATCATAACAAATCCATGACTCTGAAACCTCAGTCATGAGGAGGGGCCACTCGACCTGAAACATTACCTCTGCTTTCTCTCCACAGATGCTGGCAGACCTGCTGAGCTTTTCCAGCAAGTTCAGCGTTTTTGATTCCGAACCTCGACTAGGAATTCGCAAGGAATCTCCAACGGATCACTTTAACCCCTGAGCAATGACGCCAGGCCTGCATTTACACCGGTGTTGTGGCATTTCAACCAGGGAGTCACCCAACAGAGACAAAGGACAATGGGTCAGTCCTGTTGTCCATCTTTTCCCAGTCACCCTGCAGCGCGCACCATGCTGTTGTTTGACGATCCTCAAGAGGGCGCTGCGAGCGACTGGATGGCTTTACTGTCACCTGCACTCACATGAATACAGTGAAATGTCGCCACCTACTGCGCCACTTTGTTAACACATCCTAAAGTCCAAATTCTTTAGAAACAGAAATTAGAAAAATAAAGATTTGATTAGATTACTTACAGTGTGGAAACAGGCCCTTCGGCCCAACAAGTCCACACCGACCCTCCGAAGAGCAACCCACCCAGACTCATTCCCCTACATTTACCCCTTCATCTACCACTACAGGCAATTTTAGCATGGTCAATTCATCTAACCTGCACATCTTTGGACTGTGGGAGGAAACCGGAGCACCCGGAGGAAACCCACGCAGACACGGGGAGAATGTGCAAACTCCACACATACAGTTGCCCGAGGCAGGAATTGAACCCGGGTCCCTGTCGCTGTGAGGCAGCAGTGCTAACCACTGTGCCAACCCAGAAATAAAGTGTCCAGCATTATTGATAATAGGACTAAATTAGAAAAATGAAGAAATAAAGTTCAGAATAGCAGTCTTTCCAACTCAATCCACACCTTCACCTAGCCTCTAGTCCATACCTAACATCATCTTGAGGCTACCGAGGCCAAGTGACCTCACTGGAATCATCTGGAGGCCGCAAAAGGCTATGGTGGGCCACCTAGAGATCATCACACCGGTCTGAGAGACCGCCACGCCAGGCCGAGCGACTGCTATGCCAGGCCGAGCGACTGCTACGCAGGGTGAGAGACCTCCACACCAGACCAAGAGACCACTACACCAGGCTGAGAGACTACTGCACCGAGTCGAGAGACTGCTACACGGGGCCGAGAGACCACCACACCAGGCTGAGCGACTGCCACGCCGGGCCGAGAGACCACCATACTGGGCCAAGAGATGGCCACACCAGGCTGAAAAATGCCACATCAGCCAAGAGACCGTCACACCAGGCTGAGACTGCCGCACTGGTTGAGAGGGGAAAAATTTAGAAGGAACCTAAGGGGTGAATTTTTCATGCAGAGGGTGGAGTTTGTTTGCAGTGAGCTGCCAGAGGAAGTGGTGGAGGCTGGTACAATTTCAACATTTAAAAGTTGTCTGGATGGGTATATGAATAGGAAGGATTTAGAGGTGTATGGGCTAAGTGCTGGTAAATGGGACTAGATTAATTTAGGATATCTGGTTGGCATGGACGAGCTGGACTGAAGGGTCTATTTACGTTTTGTACATCTCTATGGCTGTGACTCTAAGACAGGAAAGTGGGGTTGAGGGTCATCAGATCAGCCATGATCTCATGCAATTGAGAGCAGACTTGATGGGCTGAATGATCTATTTCTGCTCCTACGTCTTGTAGTCTTATACAAAATCAGAATTTGGTGCAAAAACTCTGCAGGTCTGGCAGCATCTATGGAGGGAAAACACAGTGAACGTTTCAGGCCCAGTGAACCTTCTTGAGAACTTGTTCAGAATTTGTCTCATTATCTGTGAATGTAACTTTCTACTTGAGTGTTCTTCTCATTGCAATTCCTGACAAAAGTTTATTCGCTCTCTGATTCTCTTACTGCTTCTATCCAGCCTCATTCCAAGCTCCCCCTGCCTGTCCTGACACCAGGCTGCTTGATGTAAACACAGGCTGATCTCAAATTCAACTCACAACTATAAATCAAAGAGAGGAAATGTAAGGCATTCCAACATAATAAGTTGACAGATGGCAGTGTGAAGGACAGCAGGATCTGATCTTCCTGATCCTCCAATATACTAGTTACACGTACATGCACTGTGCATATTATCCCGTTCCACTCACTCTAGCCTTGTGCACCTTTTAAGAAAATTGTAGTAGTGCATATCTCACTCATCATTTGAACTGTGAAGAAAGTGGAACTATAATAATATTACATTGAGGAGACGTGCTGCAAGAAGATACATATCAGGTTTTAGCTGAACGTTAGACAGAAGTTCTACTCGTCTGGTTTCAAACTCAATGCTAGAAATGACGAGAGACCTCACTGAGTTCTGAAGCTTGGAGGAGATAGACAATAATGGTTGATGGGTATTTTTCATTTTGGGAAATATTTGAATTGGACTTTTTCATGTATTAGTGTTGGGACCTTGTTTTCTCCCTTATGTATATATGTACATATATATTAATTATCCACGCATTAGGTGTAAGGATAATTTTGAAATGTGTGGATTAAAGGAAACTTAGAAGTATTGTAAGCTATGATTAGATTGGTATAGATTTTCAAAGCAACTTAGATAAATGGGTGGATTGGTAGATAGGAGAGGCGTGAGGTGATTCATTTTTTGTCAAATGAGCATTCAAAGAAAATATAGAGAAAGGGGATCAAATGTAAAGAATATACAGGAGCAGAGTGATGGAGTTTAATGACTGAAAGTGTGAAAGCAGTTAATCAAGCATGCAATGTCCTAAGATTGTTAAGAGACTGTAGAGTTTGAGAGCAAAGAGGTTACGTTGAACTTAAAGAAGGCACCAATTAAACTTCAAGTGGAGTATTGTTCACAATTGTGGTGCCACATTTAAGAAAGGATCTGAAAGTATTGGAGAGGAGAAGCTTAAAAAATTAGTTCCCTGGATAAGAAGTTCAAATATGAAGATAGATTAGAGACATCAGGACTGCTTTCTTGGAGTAGAGAAGTCAAGGGGAGATCTGAGTGAAACATGCAAAATCCTGGGAGTCTGGATTGAATAAATAGGGAGAGAATGTTCCTTCTCATAAATAGATTGGGATTTAGAGAGGAAAAAATGGAAGTAAATGAGGCCAAATGTGTATGAGGAAAAAAAAAGCTTGCTCAAGCAGTGCATCGTCGAGATCTGGAAAGCATGACCCAGGAGTCTGGTGCAGACAGATTTAATTGAGGCATTCAAAAGGCCATCACATGTTTCTTTGAACATGAAAAATTAGGAACAATGTGAAAATAACTTAGGAAAATAGCATCAAATAATATGGAGAACCACGCAGATGTGATGGGTGGCACAGAAGCTTTCTAATTTATATTGAAAAGGGAGGGAGTACTGAACATCCTGAAATGCATAAAGGTGGAGAAATCCCTGGGACATAATTAGATATCTCCCAAAACTCCGTGAGAAGCTAGGGAATTGATTACACTGCCACTTGCTGAGATATTAGTACCATCGATAGGCACAGTTGAGGTGCTGGAAAATT
Source organism: Hemiscyllium ocellatum (assembly GCF_020745735.1). Taxonomy (NCBI): domain Eukaryota; kingdom Metazoa; phylum Chordata; class Chondrichthyes; order Orectolobiformes; family Hemiscylliidae; genus Hemiscyllium; species Hemiscyllium ocellatum. The sequence continues at coordinate 4,176,196 of NC_083427.1, forward strand.
TAAGGGTGGCTAACGTGGTGCCATTATTTAAGAAATGTGGAAGGGCAAACCAAGGAATTATACATCAGTGAGCCTGACGTCAGTGGTGGGAGCATTGTGAGAGCAAATTCTGAGTGACCGGATTTACAGGCATTTGGAAAGGCAAGACTGATTAAAGATAGTCGACATGGCTTTGTGCGTGGGAAATCATATCTCAATAAGTTAATTGAGGTTTTTTTGAAGGAGTGACAAAGAAGATTGATGAAAGCAAGGCATTCGACCAAGTTCCAATGGCAGACTGGCTAGCAAGGTTAGATTACATGGAATCTAGGGAGAGCTTGCCTTTTAGATAGAAAATTGAAAGTAAGAGACAGAGGGTGATGGTTTAGGGTTGTTTTTCAGACTGGAAGCCTGTGACCAGCAGTGTGATGCAAGGATCAGTGCTGGCTTCACTGCTTTTCATCATTTAGAGTTACACAGCATGGAAACAGACCCTTCAGTCCAACTTGTCCATGCTGACCAGATATCCAAAATTCATCTAGTCTCATTTACCAGCAATTGGCTCTCTAAACCCTTCATATTCATGTGCCCATCCAGATGCCTTTTAAATGTTGTAATTTTACCAGCCTCCACCACTTCCTCTGGCAGCTCATTCCAGAAACGCACCACACCCTGCATGAAAAAGTGCAGGGTGGCCTTTATGTCCCTCTTACATCTTTCTGCTCTTACCTCAAACCAATACCATCTAGTTTGTGACTCCCCTTTCCAGGGAAAAAAAAAGACCTTGGCTAGTCACTCTGACCATGTCCCTCGTGAATTTATAAACCTCTATACAATCACCCTCAATCTCTGACGTTCCAGGGAAAATAGCCCCAGCCTATTCAACCTCTCCCTACAGCTAAATATCTCCAAACCCAACAATATTCTTTTAATCTTTTCTGCACCCTTTCAAGTTTAATACCTTTCCTATAACAGGGAGCCCAGAATTGAATGCAGTATTTCAAAAGTGGCCAAACCAATGTCCTATGATGAAGGACACAACACATGGCATCATAACTCCTGTATTCAATGCACTGACCAATAAAGGCATGTGTACTGAACCTTCTTCACTATCCTGTCTATCTGTGGCTCCACCTTCAAAGAACTATGAAGCTGCACCCAACGTCTCTTTGTTTAGCGATATTGCCCAGGATCCAAGCATTAAGTGCATAAGTCCTGTCCTCATTTGCCTTACCAAAATGTAACACCCCATATGTATCTAAATTAAGTTCCATCTGCCACTCCTCAGCCCATCTGAGCGAGGTCTTATCGCACTCTAAGGTAAACTTCTTCACTGTCTACTACACCACCCATGTTGGTGTATTCTGCAAACTTACTAACCATTTCTCCCATATACACATCCAAATTATTTATATAAATGTGTAGTTTGCGTGCTATATAACTCTGACTCTAATATAAGATCAGCAGGTTAGGTAGCATCCAAGGAACAGGAAATTCGACGTTTCGGGCCAGACCCCTTCCTGATGAAGGGCTCTGGCCCGAAACGTCGAATTTCCTATTCCTTGGATGCTGCCTAACCTGCTGTGCTTTAACCAGCAACACATTTTCAGCTGTGATCTCCAGCATCTGCAGACCTACTTTTTACTCTAATATAAGATCCTCAACATATAAAGAATTGAAAAGTGTGACGCTGGAAAAGCACAGAAAGTTCGGCTACGTCCGAGGAGCATAAGTTTCGGGCATAAGCCCTTCATCGACTCTGATCTCCAGCATCTGCACTCCCCACTTTCTCCTCAGCAATTTTTGAGTTAAGATTGCAAAAGCCTCTGCCCCACGTGGTTATCACCTTAAACTTTACTTCTGAACATTTTATTTGGCGTCTAGACTATTTAGAATTGAGAACTGTGGAAATTTAAAGTTCAATTGAAAAATTGAAAAAAAATATCGAGACTTGGGGGTTGGCCTATTCAATGGCGTGTGGGTCACCCAGCATTCCGTGCGGCGGTGAATACAGCCTGGTGGCAAAAACAGAGCGAGGCGCAGGTGGCGTGCCGGGCGGCGGACAGAGCATGTGCAGAAAGGCGTCATGCAGAAGGAGGGCTGTGGTTGTCTGGGCTCCGCAAAGGGTGAGGTTCAGACGGGGCGGACGGAGGACTTGCTCCCGGGGAGGTGGAGTTGCTACCGGAGCTTGGTCAGCGTCCTCTGTGAATTACGAATCCGGAAAAATAACTTCCGGTTCCGCCGTTTGCCGGGAACCGGGTCCCCCAGCTCGTCGTTTTGCACCGCGCGGTGACGTCATCCTCCTGTCGGGGGTGGCTGAGCTGGTCAACAAGGGCGCATGTGCGGCCGCTCTCTTGCCCTGAGGGAGTGGGCGGGGCTTGTGCGCAGCAGTGGGCGGGGCTTGTGCGCAGCAGTGGGCGGGGCTTGTGCGCAGCAGTGGACGGGCTTGTGCGCAGCAGTGGGCGGGGCTTGTGCGCAGCAGTGGGCGGGGCTTGGTGCCCATTGTTCAGAATGGAGACGACCTGTCCATCAAGCTGCACGAGCCCTTTCACACCCAATGTCTGATTGGGGAGGGCCGGTGCGGCTGCGCAAAGCAAAGGAAGAGGAAAGCACCTTCTGCTCTGGCTGCTGGATGCCCCACGTGTCCAAAGGCCTCTGGCTTTTTATCAGTCGCCAGCAGGGCCAGCATAGAGGTTCACCAGGCTGGCTCATTCCTGGGATTGCCAGCCGTAAAGAGTGCCCCTGAGAACACGTGGGGCCATCCTGAATCAGGAGGAGGGCATTGTTGTAAATTACTACCTGAAGGTGCATTGGAATGTCCTTTTGCAGAGGTTAGACATCACACAATACCAGGTTGTAGCCCTGATTTGGAGATGCCGGTGTTGGACTGGGGTGTACAAAGTTTTTTAAAAAATCACACAACACCAGACTATAGGTATAATTGGAAGCACTAGCTTTCAGAGCGCTGCTCATTCATCAGGTGAAGGATGAGATCCTCTTTTACAGAGGGTGAGAATGGGACGATTTGCGCACAGCAGACGAAACCAAGACAGTTGCTGCCTCACAGCACCAGGGACCTGGGTTTGATTCTGACCTTGGGTGAATGTCTGTGTGAAATTTGCATGTTTTCCCCATGTCTGTGTGAGTGACCAGTGTTCTGATTTCCTCCAACATTTCAAAGATGTGCAGGTTAGGTGGATTGGCCCTGTAGTGTCTAAAGGGTATGTAGCTCGGGTGGATTGGCCTTTGTAAAGGCAGGGTTATGGGGCTTCAGTGGGATACTCTTCAGAGGGTTGGTGCAGATTGACCGGCCAAATGGCCTCTGTCTGCACTGTAGGGATACTGTGATTTAAGTCTTTGTCTCTTCACAGTTCTTATCCTGGACTGACTGATAATTATGTGAATTACTTTCACAGCCTGTTCTAAGAAGGTTGGCAGTCAAGAAGCATCACGTCAAATGTTGCCAGAATCACTCGACTTCTCAGCTGTTGAATGTAAGCATTGAGTCGAAAGTCATTTGCATTCATTGCATAAAGTTTCTTCCTCTCACCCTTGCTGTGGGTCTTACCCATAATTGTAAACTTCTGCTTTGTAACTTTCTCACGATCAGTGAGTGCAAAGAGCTTTCCTTTACCTATCTGGACTCGGCCAGATATTTCTTGTAAGTGCTTTACATATATAAATCTTTAAAGTTCATTCTTGACATCTGTGCGTCATGAGCAAGTCAGAAAAAGTTTCCAATTTCCCTTTGTCTCTGGAGAAGTTATTTGACTTTTATTCACTGTATGTGTGACGGTGCTCCTGCAATGTTGTGTGTTAAGGATATGCAAGCTACTTTCTCAGCGATGCTGAAGAATCGTTGCTATATGTCCGAGTCAGCAACAATGGCTTGTTGTTGTGTCGCACTTTTCAAATAAGAAAACAATCCAAGGCATTTTACACGAAGGTTAAATAGCCGAACTTAATACTGAGCCACATTAGGAGATGTTAGGGCAAACATGACTTAAAGCTTGGTCAAAATGAACTCATTTTTTTTCCCTCTAAAGATATTTATTAGAGGTGGAGAGGTTTAGGAAGAAAATTCCAGAGATGGAACCCTCTGCACCTGAAAGAAAAGCTACCGAGTAGGTGGCATTTAAAACTGGGAATGCTGAAATGGCCTGAATTTGATGAGCACAGAGATAGTCATTGAGATGTACAGCACAGAAGTAGACACACTGATCGTCCATGCTGATCAGATATCCTAAACTAGTCTAGTCCAATTTGCCAGCACTTAGCTCATTTCCCTTTAAACCTTTCTATTCATATACCCATCCAGATGCCTTTTAAATGCTGCAATTGTATCGGCGCCCACCACTTCCTCTGGCAGTACATTCCATACATGCATCACCCTCTATGTGAAGATGTTGCCCTTAGGTCCCTTTTGTATCTTTCCCCTCTCATCCTAAACCTATGTCTTCTTGTTCTGGACTCCTCCACCCCAGGGGAAAGACTTTGTCTATTTATCTTATTCATGCCTGTCATGAATTTATAAACCTTTCTGAGGTCACCCCTCAGCCTCCGACATTCAAGGGAAAACAGCCCCAGCCTATTCAGCTTCTCCCTATAGTTCAAGCCCTCCAACCCTGGCAACAAGGTTGTGCAGAGACTAGAGATAGGATGGTGATAACTGTGAAGGAAAGCAAGGATGAGCATTTTTAAGTTTTGATGCTTATTAATCACCTTTGTCGATCAGTAAGCACAGGGTGATGGTAAACAAGACTTGGTGTTAGTCTATGGGTAGCAAAGTTTTGGATGACCTCAAGATTTCGAGCAAGTTCAATGTGCTGGCCCCACAAGTTAGCGCATTCATTAAGTCAATTTCACAACCTGCCTCTGTGTCCCCGTGAGTTCTCTCTCAGTTCCTTTTTTTTTTAATGCTTTAATTCCATTTCACAGGACGTTCGAGGTGGAGGATTTACAACCCAAACATCACGTCAGGGTCTGACAAGAGTTGCTGAATTTATCATAGCCTGATAAGATTCTGAACATGGAAGGAGAAAGCAGTGTTGATAAGCTCACTGGGGACAAACCATGGAAATGTGTGGACTGCAATGCACGATTCATGTATCCATCTCAGCTGGAAACCCACCGACGTACTCACACTGGAGAGAAGCCATACCCTTGCTCCGTCTGTAGCAAAAGATTCACTTTGTCGTCTAACTTGCTGAGACACCAGCAAGTTCACACTGACGACAGGCCATTCAAGTGTTCTCACTGTGGGCGTTGTTTTAGGCGATTGTCCCATCTCGCTGCCCACCAGCGAACTCACACTGGGGAAAGATTCTCCTGCTCCAACTGTGGGAAAGAATTCACTCGGGGATCCAGATTGCTGCAACACCAGAAAATTCACTCTCAGCCGAAACAACTGGCCTGCCCTGAGTGTGGGAAGGGATTCGCTGAGTTATTCTCCCTGCTGAGTCACCAGCGGGTTCACGCTGGGGAGAGACTGTTCATATGTTCCAAGTGTGGGAAGGAATTTACTCATTCATCCAAGCTGCTAACGGACCAGGACGTTCAAACTGGGAAGGGGCCTTTCGCCTGCCCCGAGTGTGGCAAAGAATTCACTCTGTTAGCCACTCTGCTGACACATCAGCATGCTCACAAACCACCATTAACCTGTCCAGAGTGTGTGAGGGACTCACTGTGTTAGTCTGTCTGCTGACACATCAGCATGTTCACACAGCACCTGCTTTGCGTGTGGGAAGGAGTTCTGTCAGTTGTCCCCCCCATTGAGATGCAGCAAGTTCACAAGTAAATGCAGTGAGGATTTTTCTGTCCGAGCCTGACCTGATTTAATGTCTTCATAATGAAGCAGCCTCTCGGTAACAGTCATCACCGGAAGTCTGAATTTCCCATTCGTGTTTAGGGAGAGAAGAATCGGTGTGAGAGTAGATGTTGAAAATCAAGTAAAGGCAAGGACAAGGCTATGAAGACACAGGTGACGAAAGGGAACTGCAGGATGAAGTTTATGGATGACTGAATGAGACATCGTGTCAGACATTTCAGATGATATTTCATTGCATTCTGCAAAGTTACTTTGCAGTGTGAAAGAGAGTTTCCATGAGAAGGCTGCACATCTGTGGCTAACTAAGAACATTTAAAGAGACCATAACATTGAAAGAGAAAATGTCATAATTGTGTGAAGATTAGAAAGAATTTAACAATGGTGTAGCTGAAGGGGAAGAAAAGGTATGAAATGGGAAGATAACATAAACTAGCAAGAAGTATAAAATAGAGGTTCTGCAAGTTTATGAAAATCGTGAGGGGCGTGGATAGCGTAAATAAATAGTCTTTTCCCTGGGTTGGGGGAATCCAGATTCTGGATTAGTGGTGCTGGAGGTTTCCAGCATCTGCAGCCATTGTTTTTACCACCTTGGGGGAATCCAGAACTAGAGGGCGTAAGTTTAGGGTGGGAGGGAAAATATTTAAAAGGGACCTAAGGGGCAACTTTTTCATGCAAAGGGTTGGTGTGTGTATGGTATAAGCTGCCAGAGGAAGTGGTGGAGGCTGGTACAATTTTAGTGTTTTAATAGGCATCTACATGGGTACATGTATAGGAAGGGTTTAGAGGGATATGGGCTGGGTGCTGGCAAATGGGACTCGATTAACTTAGGATATCTGGACAAGTTGGACCAAAGGGTTTCCATGCTGTACAACTCTGTGAGTGTAAGTGTTTTAAAATTAAAAGTGTATTATTCTTCTACTGAATGGGTTTGGGAGTGAATATTGGATGTTAAGGGATTGACAGAAATGATAAACAGATATTTGGTATGTCTGCATTGTGTAGAAATAACGTCACAAATGTAATAGCGAATCAAAATATGAAAAGGAGAGAGAAACGTGAAAGAATCACAATCCAGGAAAGCATACAGAGACAATGATTGGAACGAAAGGTAGACAGATACTGAGAATCTGATAGGCATCGCTTCTCAGACCCCAAAATGCAAGCTGTGTCAATATTACATGCCCGAGTTCTCACTTTCCAAAGTTCTTCCACTATTCTGTGAAGATCCCATCAAATGAGAAAATAATTCTGTATACAAGAAACAAAGGAGACAGCAAGGAGAAAGCAAGAGGCTTCTGAGGCCGATATGGAACACAGAATCTATTCAGGGGTTTATAGACGGACCCTTAGAAGATCAAAATGCAAGCAGCAGAGTGGTTTAGTGAAGGGAAATAGCACCTCACAAATTTGTTCGTGGTCTTTGAGGAATCAATGTCGACAAAATTCACCTCCCGATGTGTGAAATTTCGAAGTGACATTTTAAAAGGTGATGATACAAAATTCCTTCGAGTGAAGAGAGTGATGTTAACCTGAGTACAGGATCGGTGAGATCGCTGGATGATTGTTGATTGAGTGAGCTGTAATTAGCACACTGCCACAGGAATCAGTGCTGGGACCTCCATTTTCTTACAATTCGTATCAGTGACTTCAATGAAGAGAATGGCGATGTCATTGCTACATTTGAGGACGATTTAAAAGCAAGAAGGGAATGAAATTGTAAAAACAGTTTGGGATAAGTGAGTGAGCAAGGAAAAATGACAGATGGAATAAAATGTAAGAAATGTGCTTGTGCAATTTGGCAGGAGGACTAGAAACGTGGCATGTTTCATTTAGAGATTACAGATCAGTGAGGGGCTGAGAGGTCTGGCTGTCCTGCTGCATTCATCACAGCACATCAGTATGCAGATATCTCAAGTGGCTAGGAAGGGAAAAGGAATGTCATTGTTTCTCTAAACTGCTCTCTGTAAAGAGGAGACTGTCCTATCATGAAAAACTGAGTAAGTCAGGCCTGGAGTCCCTGAAATTTAGAAGACTAAGCTGTCATCTCTCAAAAATGTGCTAACATCTGGAGGGGTTTGACAGTGTAGATTCCAAATGACCTTGTTTCTCACTGTCCTTGCATTCCCCAGTCACACAACCAGTCCTTTCTCACTCTATCCTCAATGCCTCCCTGATGTTAGTAACTCCACCATTGATATCGTTGCCTGGGGGTGAAACTCTGAAATTACCTCCCCGAATATCTTCCCCCCCCCCCCCCCCCCCCCCCCCCACCCCCCACCTGGTGAAATAGGCTTGTTCGACATGATATCTCCCACTGACCAGGATGCTGCCAGGGCTGCAGCAGTTCAACTCTGAAGAGAGACTGATAGGCTGGGGTTGTTTTCGTCAGAGCAGCGAAGGCTGAGAGAGGACCTGACTGAGATGTACAGAGGGGACTGTGGGGGAATGGATAGGAAGAAACTTTAACTTTGTCAGAGGGCTCAGTAATGAAGCGTAGCGGTTGTGAAATAAACCACAGGCGGTGGGAGAGTGGATGAGGGGGATTCTTTTTCTTTCAGTCAGAGGGTTGGAGATAATGGGAACCTGCTGCCTAAAAGTGGCTGGAACCTTCGGGAAATTTTAAGAAATATTTAGATCAGCATTTGAAACACCACAACAAGGCTACAGGTCCCGGGCTGGAAAATGGGATTAGAAAAATATAGATTCCTGGCATGCATACGATGGGCCAAAGGGCATCCTGACATGCTGTAAGTCTCTGTGACTCTATTAATATCACTTCTAATGTCAGACCCTTCCTTCAATCATTTCTTGAAGCTCCTTTGAAAAACTTTGACACATTTTATTACTTTCAGCATGTGAGGTACCAAGCTGATACTGTTTCATGTCATCCGTTTTTGCATTTGTTTTAAGGCCTTTTTATTTTTTCTTTTTTTTTCTTTTCTTTACCCCCGCACTACCACCTAACTGCGGTAGTGCTTATTTTTTCCCCAGCACCCATGGTCTGTGTGCAAGTGCGAGACGCAGTGAGAGACACACAGTGCACAAATCTTTATTTAATTTCCATCACCAGGAAGAAAGGAAACACCCGAGTGGCCTGTGACATCCGTTTTTGCAGAGTAAAATTCACGTGCAGCCATTGGTGGATGGCTGATTAATGCAATTGCTTTGGGAGGTGGATTGTTTAATGCACCAATATTGGTCCCACGACACCAGCTGTTCTCCTGTGGAGAGCGTTTGGTGTTTTGGTCTCCTGTGCTGAGACTGGAGCTGATTGAACAGTCAGACCTGCAGTGAACTTTGAAGGATTGCTGAATGGGAACTTGCCTTGTCACTCCAGCTGAAGTTAGTCCTGCATAAAACAGGTCACTGAGTTTCAATTATATTGCAATCTTTGGAGCAAAGTCTATGACCTTACAACAGCACTAACGCAGCAAGACAATCCTTGTGTTCGTTTTGCATTTCTCGCACACTCAGAACATTACAAACTGATTCAGTGTGTGATGAACTTTGCAAGAAGGAATGAGAAGAGGCAGAATACACTAAATGATACTCTCCCAGGTACTCTTTAAAATTGTATGACCCTGAATCTTCGAATGTGAAATGTTAAGCTGTTAATCCTTAGTTAAGGTTTCCCAAATCTTCACAAATCATTGACTAATCCTCAGCTGCAATAGTGTGTTCCGTTCTGAGGATCAGACTTGAGAAATATGTGAAGTTCTTGGAGAGAGTGCAAGGTCAATTTCTCGAATTACCTTCAGGGTGCAGGGCTTTCAGTTCATTAGAGGAACTGGAGAAGCTATTCCTGGAAGTGTGTGAGAGGTTAGGAATGTTGCAGGGAGTAACTCACATCCTGACTCCCCAAAGCCTGTCCACCATCTACAAGGCACAGGTGAGTGGGTGGTGGAAAATGGCCTGCTTGCCTGTTGGAGTACAGTTCCAATAACGCTCATGATGCCTGACACCATCCAGGACAAAGCAGCTGACTTCATTGGCACCACGTGCACAAATAGCCACGCCCTCCACCACCAATACTGAGTAGCAATAGTACGTGCTATCTACAAGATGCATCGCAGAAATTTACCAAAAATCCTTTGACAGCACCATCCAAATCCTGAGCACTTGGGAGAAGAATTGCAACATGCAAGTAGACTGGGAGAATCAGGATGGTATTGGACCTCAAGAAAGAGACTTTGTGGACTGCCTCCGAGATGGATTTTTAGAACAGCTGGTGCTGGAGCCTACCAGGGAGAAGGCAATTCTGGATCTGGTATTGTGCAACGAACCAGAATTGGTCAGGGACCTTGAAGTGAAGGAGCCATTGGGAAGTAGTGACTATAATACAATAAGCTTCAATCTGCAATTTGAGAGGGAGAGGGTACAATTGGAAGTGATAATATTTCTGTTGAATAAAGGGAACTATGGAGCTATGAGGGAGGAGCTGGCCAAAGTTCAATGGTGCAATACCTTAGCAGGGATGACAGTGGAGGAACAATGGCGGATACTTCTGTGTATAATGCAGAAGATGCAGGATCAGTTCATTCCAAAAAGGAAGAAAGATCCTAGGAGGAGGCATGGGCGGCTGTGGCTGACGAGAGAAGTTAAGAAACATATAAAGTTAAAAGAGAAAAAGTATAACATAGCAAAGATAAGTGGGAAAACAGAGGACTGGGAAGCTTTTAAAGAACAACAGAGGATTACTAAGAAGGAAATACGCAGAGAAAAAATGAGCTACGAAGATAAACTGGCCAAAAACATAAAGGAGAAGAATAAAAGTTTTTTTTTAGGTATGTGAAAGGCAAAAAAAATTGGGCCCTTGAAGACAGAAACAGGGGAATATATTACAGGGAACAAAGAAATGGCAGAAGAATTGAATTGGTACTTCAGTGTTCACTGGGGAAGACACAAGCAATCTCCCCGAGGTAACAGTGGCTGAAGGACCTGAACTGAAGGGAATTTATATTTGCCAGGAATTGGTGTTGGAGAGACTGTTAGGTCTGAAGGGTGATAAGTCCCCGGGGCCTGATGGTCTACATCCCAGGGTACTGAAGGAGGTGGCTCGAGAAATCGTGGATGCGTTGGTGATCATCTTCCAGAGTTCGATAGATTCATGATCAGTTCCTGAGGATTGGAGGGTGGCTAATGTTGTACCACTTTTTAAGAAAGGTGGGAGAGAGAATGCAGGAAATTATAGACCAGTTAGTCTGACCTCAGTGGTGGGAAAGATGCTGGAGTCTATTATAAAGGATGAAATTACGACACGTCTGGACAGTAGTAACAGGATAGGTCAGAGTCAGCATAGATTTATGAAGGAGAAATCATGCTTGATTAATCTTCTGGAATTTTATGAGGATGTAACTGAAGATGGATGAGGGAGATCCAGTAGATGTAGTGTACCTGGACTTTCAGAAAGCTTTTGATAAAGTCCCACATAGGAGGTTAGTGAGCAAAATTAGGGCGCATGGTATTGGGGGCTAAGTACTAACTTGGATTGAAAGTTGGTTAGCTGATAGGAAACAAAGAGTAGTGATAAATGGCCCCATTTCAGAATGGCAGGCAGTGACCAGTGGGGTACCGCAGGGATCAGGACTGGGACAGCAGCTTTTTACAATATATATTAATGATATAGAAGATGGTATTAGTAATAACATTAGCAAATTTGCTAATGATACTAAGCTGGGTGGCAGGGTGAAATGTGAGGAGGATGTTAGGAGATTACAGGGTGACCTGGACAAGTTAGGTGAGTGGGCAGATGCAGTTTAATGTGGATAAATGTATGGTTATCCACTTTGGTGGCAAGAACAGGAAGGCAGATTACTATCTAACTGGAATCAATTTAGGTAAAGGGGCAGTACAAAGAGATCTGGGTGTTCTTGTACACCAATCAATGAAGGCATGCATGCAGGTACAGCAGGTAGTGAAGAAGGCTAATAGCATGCTGCACTTCATAACAAGATGGATTGAGTATCGAAGCAAAGAGGTTCTTCTGCAGTTGTACAGAGCCCTGGTGCGACCACACCTGGAGTACTGTGTGCAGTTCTGGTCTCCAAATTTGAGGAAAGACATTCTGGCTATTGAGGGAGTGCAGCGTAAGTTCACGAGGTCAATTCCTGGAATGGCGGGACTACCTTACGCTGAAAGACTGGAGTGACTGGGCTTGTATACTCTTGAGTTTAGAAGACTGAGAGGGAATCTGATTGAGACGTATAAGATTATTAAAGGATTGGACACTCTGGAGGCAGGAAACATGTTTCTGCCGATGGGTGAGTGCCAAACCAGAGGCCACAGCTTAAAAATACGGGGTAGACCATTTAGGACAAAGATGAGGAGAAACTTTTTCACCCAGAGAGTGGTGGCTGTGTGGAATGCTCTGCCCCAGAGGGCAATGGAGGCCCAGTCTCTGGATTCATTTAAGAAAGATTTGGATAGAGCGTTCAAGGATAGTGGAATCAAGGGTTATGGAGATAAGGCAGGAACAGGATACTAATTAAGGATGATCAGCCATGATCATATTGAATGGTGGTGCAGGCTTGAGGGGCAGAATGGCCTACTCCTGCACCTAGTGTCTATTGTCACTTTTGCCTAGAAAGACAAGGCTGGTAGATATGAGAACACAACCACTTGCAAGTTCCCATCTGAACCACTCCCCATCCTGAATTGGAAAGTTGTTACCGTTCCTTCATTGTCACTGGGTCAAAATCCTAGAATTCCCTCTCTCAGGGCATTATAAATCTAGTCACAGAACATGGACTGCAGCGGTTCCAGAAGGCAGCTCACTGCCACCTTCTCAAGGGCAACGAGAGAGATGGGCAATAAACGCTGGTTCAACCCACATCATACTGGGGAACAAGAAAAATTCGGTGAGGTCATTCTCTTCAGGGCAGAAAAGGTAAAGGAATGATTGGGCCTACCGCATATTGATTGGATGACCAGCTCCATACTCACTTTGGAGATGCCGGTGTTGGACTGGGGTGTACAAAGTTGAAGATCACACAACACCAGGTTACAGTCCAACAGGTTTAATTGGAAGCACTAGCTTTCGGAGCGTTGCTCCTTCATCAAGTGGGTGTGCCCTGATGAGGGAGAGGCGCTCTGAAAGCTAGTGCTTCCAATTAAACCTGTTGGACTGTAACCTGGTATTGTGATTTTTAACTCTGCACACTCACACTGTCCTTCAGGCCCGCCCCTCATTAACTTTTATTGGTTGAGAATCAAGTAACTCCCAAGTGGTCACCCCCTCTTGCCCCCTCTCTTCCTATTGACATGGAGCCGCCCCTAATCAGCATGGATCCTTGTTCTTTATTAAATGGTAGTAGGAACACTTTTTATTTCTCTATTACAATTATTTTGTACTTTTGAAGGTCTATAATGCGGGACTTTTCTCTTCCTGTGAGTTTGTACTGGAATTGTGCCTTGGGACCTAAGAGGCTCTGTAAAAGTGGCAACTTGTAAACTTTTCTCTGTACTCGTGTGAGCACATGAGAATAAATCTATTCCATTCATCCCTTTTGTGAATTGGATTGTGCATAGTTCCTGTCCATTGTTCGTTACCATAAAGCGCATGCGCAGTCATAATCCTTCAGCAGGCTGTCAGTGGGCAGTTTCTCAAATCCACAGAGGCTGAGAATGAGGGGGATCGGAGTAAGCTATGGATGGTGGACTGGCTTTCGAAATATCTTCTGTCAGCCACAAACCCCAGTCGGTCCTCCGCGTGCAGTGAAATGGGACGACGACTCCAGGTTTCCTCCCCAGAGACAGAGCCTGGGGATTGGTCGCCATCTTTATTGGGGGCACATGTGTGTTAATTACGCATGTGCATCACCATTTTTATAGGGGGCAAATGCTTGGAAGGGCCAGCAGGAACTTGCAGCTATGGTTCCGAAGGAAGCCAACTCGTCCATCAAACTGCATTCAGATCTCGTGTCTCATGAACAAGGCAGACCGATGATATAGAATGAAAGAGAAGGAAGCAAACCTGCTCTCTACATTATTTCCCCCTCCCAGCAGTCCCCCACAAATTAACAGATTCAAACTGCCCAGTTTCACAATCCCCATTTGCATTTTCATACCCCCCCCTCTCACTTTGTGTTATTTCCTCTTTTTGCTCAATTAAGTCGGACATTGAACGCAAAGGTTTGCTTTGGTGTTAACTGAAACAAAAAAAAACGCAACAGGATCAGACCCATTGGGATAAGGCTGAAGATTACAGGTACTGACAAGAGGTCTAATGATGGGCTGCCTTGTGAATTACACTGAGTCGGTCAGATCTGCTAAGAGTTCAAACGGCAGGAAATTAGGAACTGCTGGTTCTAACAGATAAGGCGTACATTTGGACAAAACAATTGGGACGGCTCACATGCAGGGATAAGACCAAAGAAGGTACATACTTGGCACAGTGACTTGTGTATTATGAGCCTGATGAGATGCTTTTGTTGGGCAACACGTCGAGGCTAACATCACTCTACATCAGGAGGTCATGATTTGTAGGTGCCGGTGTTGGACTGGGGTGGACAATCACACAACACCAGGTTGATTTGGAAGCACTAGCATTCGGAGCGATGCTTTTTCAGGTAGGTTGTAGAGCATTACAGTAAGCCACAGAACTTATAGCAAAAGGATTAGTGTCATGGAGTTGGAATGATATGTCAAACAAACTTAGATCAAGTATTGCATCTTTTAGGATGGGATATGCTGGTCTAGGCTCTTTAGTATGTAAATTTGAAAACTCCTTTTAAGCTATATTCACCAGGTGGCTTCAGTTTATCTAACAATAGGTGTTATCTTAGCTCAAACACTATATTAAAGGTGTGAATTTAAAGTCTGTCCCAATGTTGAGTCAGTTTTATTCCTAAAATGGGACTTTCAGAATCCTACATGGATTTATGCAGCTTTTGAGCAAAATAAAGTGTAATTCTGCAACCAAAGATCCACCTCATAAATCTTTGTGTGCAGGAGAGACAGTTGATGTGGGTGTGTAGGTGTGAGTACATGTGATAGAGTGTGTTTATATGTGAGTAAGCTTGGTTAATCATGATTTGGAGATGCCAAAGTTAAAAATCACACAACACCAGGATTTAGTTGGAACAGGTTTAATTGGAAGCACTAGCTTTCGAAGCGACGCTCCTTCAACCACCTGCTGAAGGAGCGGTGCTCCGAAAGCTAGTGTGCTTCCAATTAAACCTGTTGGACTATAACCTGGCGTGTGTTCCAGCTTGGTCAAGCATGTTTGTGAGTGTGATAGGGTATAAGCCTGTGAGAGGGTACTTGTGTGGGTGTGAGTGCGGGGGGTGCATGCATGTGCGTATGAGAGAGGGTGTGTGCATATGAGAGAGGGTCTGTGTGAGTATGTCAGAGTGTGTGTGTGTGTGTGTGAGAGATAGAGATAGAGTGTGTGTATAGTGCAATGGGGGTCACCTGTAGTGTGACATGAACCCAAGGTCCCAGTTGATGCCATCCTCATGGGTATCAAATTTGGCTCTCGGCCGCTATTTGGCAACTTTGCGTCCTTGCTTGTCCCGATGTCCGCCTTGGAGGATGGTCACCCGATGGTCCGAGGCCGAATGTACATCAGGAGGTCACGGTGAAGACGTCAAACAGAGTTTTAGCCCAGCCAGCTGCGAAATCTCCCAGGCAATAATATTTGGGTTTAGTTACAGAAGTCAGGATAATGAGAGACAGTGATTGAGATATCTCCAGTAGTTACAAGGGTTTATTGTTAACTTAAGCACTTAATCAATGAGTTGTGATTTTACAGAGCTCTACGTGGCTCCACTATATCTTTCTCTCTGTATTAATTGTTGTCTCCCAGAGACAGGCAACAGATTGAGTCTTCTCGAATTTATCATGACCCAAGTTTCATCAGATGTTGAACATGGAAGAAAACAGCATTGTTCACAGTAGGGTGAAACCGGAGCTATTCAGAGTGTGTGGATGAGATTTCAGCCGATCATCTGGTCACTCCAGGTACAAACAGAGGGAAGAAACTGTGGAAACGCGGGGACTGTGGGAAATGGTTTAGATGTCCATCTGCTATGGAAAGACACTGGCACATTGACACTGAGGCAGCCAATTGAGACTGAACCCAATTGTTTAGCTAGTGTAATCCATAGCCTTGCATGCGTTGATATTGCAAGGGTATGTGTAAATACTTCTTAAGTGTTCTGAGGGTTTCTGCTTCTACTACCAATACAGGCAGTGACGTCCAGATTCCCACTATCCTCTGGCTCAAAAAAATACCTCTAAACCTCTTGTCTCTTGACTTGATTGTGTGGCCGGATCATCAGCAGGAGGATAATTGTCTTCCCGTCAACCCTATCCATGCCCCGCAAACTTTCATATATCTCAAAACTGCAACAAAGTTTTCCAGTGTGATTCAGGGTAGTTTCATAAAGAAACATTTGACACTGAGTCAGAGAAAGTGACATTAGGAAAGATGCTTACCTGGAGAGATCATTTTCAACAAGTATCTCTAATTAAGAGAGAGACCTAGAGTTGTAAAACACAGAAACAGACACTTCAGTTGTCCATGTCGAGCAATTATCCGAAATCAATCTTGTCCCATTTAGCACTTGACCCATATTCCCCAAACCTCCTATTCATGTACCCATCCAGATGCCTTTTAAATGTTGTAATTGTGACCTCCACCACTTCCTGTGGCAGCTCATTCCAGACATACACCACCTTGTGTGCCCCTGAGGTCCCTTCTAAACCTTTCCCCTCTCATCTTAAACCCTTGAGTTCTGGACTCCCCCACTCCAGTGAAAGGACCTTGTCTATTCACCCTATCCATGCCCCCTCAAGATTTTATAAAGCTCTAAGATTACTCCTCAGCCTCCAACACTCCAGGGAAAATAGCCCCAGCCTATCCAGCCTCTCCTTATAGCTCAAACCCCTCCAGTCCTGGAGACATCCTTGTACATCTTTTCTGTACCCTTTCAAGTTTCACAACATCTTTCCCATAGAAGGGAGACCAGATTTGAACGTTGCAAAAATGGCCGAATTGGTCAGAGGGGAAAGAGATGATGGAGATAGGGCAAGGGTTTGTATGGATGGTGGAGTCAAAGTTTGCTTTTTCTTAGGTTGTGTGATGATGGATATAAAGGAGAGAAGGAGAACTGGTGGGTGGGGGTGGGGGGGGGGGAGGGGGGAGGGGAAAGTGGGGAAGAGAGAGAGATTAACAATGTCAATTAACACATGTTATGAAGGTGTAGGTGTGTACTGGCTAGGACAGCTGAACAGTTCAAAATGTAACACTTGGTTGAAACAAATAGTTGGAGTTACATTGGCTGAATTTGAATTTTTTTTTGTTCCATGGCAATCAGTTTAAATTATGTCCCAGATCCAAAATCCAATTGAATTTGAATTTAGTGTTTTGATGACATCAAACCAATGAAATGATCCAATGTTTTGAGGTATAAAACCTGACATTTTGAACAGTTAGGGAGAGAACTGCCAAGAACACCAACAAATACAGACTGCTCGCCAAAAGCTCTCTGAAAGGTACCTGTCCACAAAAAATATGTGTGCAGCGGAACTCTGAAGCCAACCGAGATAAAAATCTACAGAAAAAAAATCTCCAAAGGAGTATCGATGAAGCTGACTGGTTTTTGAAACATGATTAATTTTTTTGTAAATCCTAATCAGAGTTTTTTTTATCAGACCAGTATTGTAGAGTAAAAGATAGGTTTAAGAGAAAGGAGTTGTAAATAGTTGTTTAATGCTCTCTTTTAGACTTAAAGAATAAAATTGTTAACATTTGCTTTAAATAGTGACCTCTGGGTTAGCTCATTGCCTCCTGAAATTTAACAGATTATGGCAGGAGGTGAGCTTCTCTGTGTGTTGGGTTGAAATGAGCAGAGGGGTTTACCTCAAATCGTAACACACAGAAGAGTTTAGTGAGGATAGGTCACAATGAGCACTGGTAGGGCCTGACAAGAGAAAACTGGAGTGAGATGCAAGTTTCCTAACAAATACAAGGAGAAAATTGCGAGGGTGCTTGGCCTGATGAGCCTGTCGATGTGAAGGACACAGCAGAGGCAGCTGATCACATTGCCACTGAGACTGAGACAAAAAAGCTCCATGAACTCCTCACAGATATTAAAAAAAATCTTCAGATATTTTAGGTTTGATCCAAAGTTGATTTATTGACGAATATCCAGAAAGCTGAAACCTATATCTGAAGTGCAGTTCATTAACATCAGAAGGAAGACTTACCAATGGAATAGGTTCGCTTCCAAATATGATTCACTGCAAAATTCAATCGCTGCTGTTACTTGTGAACTCTTTGGTGCGTTAGCATGTCGGATGACTGTGTGACTCCCTTTCCACATTTGGAGCAGGTGAAGGGTCACTCCCCAGTTTGGATTCGCTGGTGGGATAACAGGTGGGATGATCTGATGAATGCCTTCCCACACTCTGAGCAGGTGACGGGTCTCTCCCCATGTGTGGATTCGCCGGTGTGACAGCAACTGGGATGGCCTGGTTAATCATTGCGCGTACTCTGAGCAAGTGAAGGGTCTCTCCCCTGTGTGTACAGTGAGGTCAGCCATCCTGAACCCAGTCCCGCAGTGACAGCATCGGAACGGGCACTCGTCGGTGTGAACACTTTGAGGGGACATCAGTTCTCTCGAACATTTGAAGCACTTCCCACAATCTGAACATGTAAAAGGTCTCTCATCAATGTGAACCCAGTGGTGTGCCAGGAGGTGCAATATCAGAGTGAATCCCTTCCCACACTCGGAGCAGGTTAACAGTCTCGCCTCAGCGTACATTCACTGGTGCTCAGTAAGGTTCGTTGGTCATTTGAATCCAATCCCACAGTGAGAGCTTCTGCATGTTCGCTCATCCGTGTGTACACAATGGGATATCACTTCTTGGGAACCTTTAAAGCACTTCCCCCAGTCTGAACATTGAAAAGGTCCCTCCCCAGTGTGAACTCACTGGTGTGTCACCAGGGCAGGTGACTGAGTAAATCCCTTCCCACACTCAGGACAGGTGAATACAGAGGAACCTCAATTATCCGAATGAGATGGGCGGGCACTGTTTCGTTTGGATAATTGATTATTCGGTGAGTTGATTTCCTCTGGGGCTCGGAGATTTCTGTGAAAGCTTGCTCCCCCGTTCAGGAGACGAGGCAAAAGCACACTGCGTGTGAGACCCCATAGCCCCGGCCGAACCCAAACCCCATCCGCTCTCACCATGCACCCCCACTTGCCTGTCCCCAACACCACTCGCCCCCACCCCAACCCTGCCCACTCCCACCCCGCACCCCTGACCGTCCCCAACCCTGCCCCCCCCCCCAACCCCGCAGCTACATCCAAGGACATGCAGGTCCTTGGACTCCTCCACCGGCAGAACATAACAACACGACGGCTGGAGGAGGAGCGCCTCATCTTCCGCCTGGGAACCCTCCAACCACAAGGTATGAATTCAGATTTCTCCAGTTTCCTCATTTCCCCTCCCCCCACCTTGTCTCAGTCGGTTCCCTCAACTCAGCACCGCCCTCCTAACCTGCAATCTTCTTCCTGACCTCTCCGCCCCCACCCCACTCCGGCCTATCACCCTCACCTTGACCTCCTTCCACCTATCCCACCTCCATCACCCCTCCCCCAAGTCCCTCCTCCCTACCTTTTATCTTAGCCTGCTTGGCTACTCTCTCTCATTCCTGATGAAGGGCTTATGCTCGAAACGTCGAATTCTCTATTCCTGAGATGCTGCCTGGCCTGCTGTGCTTTGACCAGCAACACATTTTCAGCTGTGATCTCCAGCATCTGCAGACCTCATTTTTTACATCCATTCCCACCCACTCTCCACACTCCCCCCTCCCCCTTGGGGTAGCCAGACTGTACATCAACAGTCAGACTGCTGCTGCTTTTGTGGGTTAAGTCTCCAAATAGAGTGCGCACGCACACACACACAATTTTTTGACAGGTTCCACCTCTGCCCTGTACAGGGCAATGTTGGAGAGATTATCTGGGAAAGTGGGGGGGGCGGGGAGGGGTTACAGTTCACCCCTGTGTAGAACTCCAGGGAAAGTGTGGAGAGAGAGAGAGAGAGAGGCACGAGGTCAGTCATTTAGAGACGGTGCCTGGACTGTGCAGGACTGTTCTTGGCAGCATTTCTGTGAGCCGAGTTTGTTTTTAATCATTGTGTCTTTTGCTTACAGGTACATTCAGGGTTGAAACAGCTCTTTGACGTAGCGTTTCTATCGGTACCTTGAGATCCCCTTCGGATAATCCGATATTTGGATAATCGAGGTTACTCTGTAGTTGCTTCCCAGTGTGAACTGGCCGGTGTGTCACCAGGGCAGATCAGATTAGATTACCTACAGTGTGGAAACAGGCCCTTCGGCCCAACAAGTCCACAGTGACCCGCCGAAGCGCAACCCACCCAGACCCATTCCCCTCCATTTACCCCTTCACCTAACACTACGGGCAATTTAGCATGGTCAATTCACCTAACCTGCACATTTTTGGATTGTGGGAGGAAACCGGAGGAAACCCCCGCAGACATTGGGAGAATGTGCAAACTCCACATAGAGAGTCGCCTGATCGAGGGAATTGAACCTGGGTCTCTAGCACTGAGGCTGCAGGGCTAACCACTGTGCCACTGACTAAATCCCTTCCAACACTTGGGAAGCAGGTGAATAGTCGCTTCCCAGTGTGAATTCACTCATGTGTCGGCAGATTAGTTGAGCAAGTAAATCCCTTCCCACATTCAGGGCAGGTGAGTGGCCTCTCCCTAATGTGACTGCACTGATGAATTTCCAAGTGGGATGGATAATTGAATTCCTTCCCACAGTCCCCGCATTTCCATGGTTTCTCAGTGTGAACGCTGGTTTTTGCTTCCATGATCGAAGTCTGGTGACATCCAGGTCCTGATGAATTGAACACAAAGTGGCCTTCGACTCGAATTTCTAAACTGCAATCATTCACTGTCATTTCCTGTGAACTGTACTTGAAATAGAAGTAAGGAAATGTGACGGAGAACTCACAAAAAGAGGCAGAATGGAACAAATCAGCTGAATAAATCTGTTAATTTGCAGGGTTGGCAAGAGGATAATGTGATGATGAAAGCTGCTGGATATTTGTAATGTTCTCCAGGAAAGGCGATCCATCACCCAGTCTGGACAACACTTCAGACTCATGTCAGAGAACAACGATGGAGGAGTGGGAAAGGACACGGCTTCACCTCTCCGCAGTTTGACCAGAATGTTGACAGAACCTCTCAAACTCACTAAACTAGAAGGACTAGAGCAGCCGCTGCATGGGAAAACCATCACTTCCAGGATTCCCAGCAACAGCTGGAGAGAGATGATACACCCCCTCCATGTGTCAATCCGCTGAGAAATATAGTGAACTATAGAAGCGTGGGAGCAGGAGTCGGCTCTTTGACCCAGTGAGACCAGAAGTTGCTGCAGGAGTTGAATTTTGCTGTTACTCATGTTCAGTTTGACATTGGGGTTTATTTCACCTACAGCTGGGACAGGATTTAGGATTTTGGCAATTGGTTTACTGCATTTTATAATTGAGACAGCAAATAGAACATAGAGCATTACAGTGCAGTACAGGCCCTTCGGCCCTCCATGTTGTGCCGACCTGTGGAACCAATGTGAAACCCATCTAACCTGCGCTATCCCATTCTTGTCCATATGCCTATCCAATGACTATTTAAATACCTTTAAAGTTGGTGAGTCTACTACTGTTGCAGGCAGTACGTTCCACACTCCTACTACTCTCTGAGTAAAAAGACTACTTCTGACATCTGTCTGTATCTATCACCACTCACATTAAAGTTCTGACCCCTTTTGCAAGCCATCATTATCTGAGGAAAAAGGCTCTCACTGTCCACCCTATCTAACCCTCTGATTATCTTATATGTCTCAATTAAGTCGCCTCTCAACCTTCTCTCTAACGAAAACAGTCTGAAGTCCCTCATCCTTTCCTCTTAAGACCTCATAATAGCCACAGGCCACAATCAGTGAAGACTGGGGACAATATTTCATCCTCACTAACACTTAACACTGGAGACCCCCCCCAGGGGTGCATACTCAGCCCCCTACTGTACTCACTATATACCCATGACTGTGTCGCCAAATACCAGACTAATGCCATTTACAAGTTCACTGGTGACACCACCATAGTCGGTCGAATCTCAGATGGTAACGAAACAGACTACAGACAGGAGGTGAAAACCTGGAAAACTGGTGCACTGAGAACAACCGAGCTCTCAATGCCGGCAACGCCAAGGAACTCATTGTTGACTTTCGGCGGGATGTTACTCGTGCCCCCCGACACATTAACAGCAGTGAGATGGAACGAGCGGAGAGTGTCAAGCTCCTGGGAGTGGTCATCCACAACAAGCTTTCTTGGACTCTTCATGTGGACACACTGGTTACAAAGGCCCAACAACGTCTCTTCTTCCTCAGGCAGCTGAGGAAATGTGCCATGACGGCGAAGACCCTTGCCAACCTTTATAGGTGTGCCATCGAGAGCATTCTGTCTGAATGTGTCACTCCCTGGTATGGCAACTGTACCATTCAAGATCGGAGACGGTTACAGAGAGTGGTGAACTCGGCCCAGACACTCACAAAGGCCAACCTCCCATCTATAGAATCCATCTTCCAGGCCCGCTGTCAAGGAAAGGCCGCCAGCATTCTCAATGATCCATCCCACCCTGGCAATGTTTTTCTACAACCTCTACCATTGGGGAGAAGGTACAGAAGCCTGAACACACATCACCAGCTGGTTTTGCAAAGGTTTGTACCCTACTGTTGTTAGAACACTGAATGGACTCTCAAACTCATAACATTCGCCTGTAACTGTGTTTATGTTTTTGCTGCTGTTTACCTATTATTTACTTATCTGTACTACTTAACTCTGTGATCTGCCTGTATTGCTCGCAAGACAAAGCTTTTCACTGTGCCTTGGTACATGTGACAATAAATTCAATTCAATTCCCTCCATACCAGGCAACATCCTAGTAAATCTTCTCTGAACCTTTTCCAAAGTGCCCACATCCTTTCGATAATGCGGTGACCAGAACTGTATGCAACACTCCAAATCTAGCTGCACCCAGAGTTTTGTACAGCTGCAGCATGACCTCGTGGCTCCGAAACTCAGTCCCTCTATCAATAAAAGCTGACACACCACATGCCTTCTTAACAACCCTATCAACCTGGGTGGCAACTTTCAGGGATCTACGCACATGGACACAGAGATGTCTCTGC
The DNA here is from genome assembly GCF_020745735.1 of Hemiscyllium ocellatum. Lineage (NCBI taxonomy): Eukaryota > Metazoa > Chordata > Chondrichthyes > Orectolobiformes > Hemiscylliidae > Hemiscyllium > Hemiscyllium ocellatum. Next base: position 4,199,226 of record NC_083427.1, read on the forward strand.
TCACCTACACTACCAAGAATCTTACCATTAGCCCAGTACTCTGTATTCCAAAGTGAATCACCTCACACTTTTCCGCATTAAACTCCATTTGCCACCTCTCAGCCCAGCTCTGCAGCCTATCTAAGTCTCAGCGAAACGAAGCATTGTTTTTCAGGGTGACCTCAAAAAAGTTTAAAGATGAAAATAAAACAGTAATTGGTTTGTACTTTCTGTATTTTCTTGATGAGCTCAGAGCTCATGATGCGATCTGTTCCAGCAGACACCGATTGTGTGACTAGGCCACAGAACAATAAGCATTCAGCCTGCAAGCTGGACTCTGAGCTTCTGACCGTTTGACATTTCCATTTTCTGCTCCATTCCCATTCTGTACTCAGCTTAATGCACTGCTCCAGTGACGCTGAAAGGCCGGGGGGGGCGGTCAAGGAACAGCAGCTCATCTTTCAGTTGGCCCCTTTCCAACCTTCCGAGCTTGACATGGAGTTCAGCTGTTTCTGCACTAACAGAGAGTCGTCAGGATCTCAAACACTTATCCTGGAAAGGTGCTGTAACCTAACACTATGTTGAGACGAGGCCTGCTCATCCTTGATTTCCCACCCAGTGGAAAGAAAGATTTGATTTGGAGATGCCGGTGTTGGACTGGGGTGTACAAAGTTAAAAATCACACAATACCATGTTATAGTCCGACTGGTTTATTTGGAAGCACTAGCTTTCGAAGCGCTGCTCCTTCATCAGGTGGTTGTGGAGTATAAGATTATAAGACATAGAATTTATAGCTGAAAATGTGTTGCTGGAAAAGCGCAGCAGGTCAGGCAGCATCCAAGGAATAGGAAATTCAACGTTTCGGGCACAAGCCCTTCATCAGGAAAGAGGAAAGTGTGTCCAGCAGGCTAAGATAAAAGGTAGGGAGGAGGGACTTGGGGGAGGGGTGATGGAGATGTGATAGGTGGAAGGAGGTCAAGGTGAGGGTGATAGGCCGGAGTGGGGTGGGGGCGGAGAGGTCAGGAAGAGATTGCAGGTTAGGAGGGCGGTGCTGAGTTCGAGGGAATCGACTGAGGCAAGGTGGGGGGAGGGGAAATGAGGAAACTGGAGAAATCTGAATGTATAGCAAAAGTTTACCGCGTGATGTAACTGAACTTATATGTTGAAAAAGATCTGGATTGTTTAAGTCTCTCATCTGTTAGAATTGGTTTTATTTCTTTCATATATAAATCACAGAACATTTTTAAAGTTATATTCTCAAGTGAACTTTAACAATTGATGCCATGTCGGCCCAGATAATGCATTGAAGGTGTGAGGTGTCCTGTGTGAGGCTGTCTGTGCTCCAATGGTCCGACTGATTCTCATCTAAAAAAGGGATTTACAGAATCTTACATGGATTCATGCAGTTTTGAGCAAATTAAAATGTAATTCCGCAAGTACAAATTCACCCCACAAACTTATATATGTGTGTGTGTGTGTGCGTGTGTGTGCGTGTGCGTGAATGTGGGTGTGTGTGTGGGGAGGTGGGTTATGAGTGTCTGTGAGAGAGTGTGTGTGTGTATGAGTGTAAGTGTAAAGGGCTGTAAGTGTGAGAGGGTGCGTGTGCGCGTGTGAATGTATGTGTGAGCGTATGAGAGAGAGCTTGTGAATGAGAGAGGGTCTGCGTGTGTGTAAGAGTAACTCCCCTATCAGTTGCCAATCACATCTGAAAAACTTTGACCAAAATCATGCTTTGAATTCCATTGAATACCTTTCTCCTGGTGATGTATTTTAGCCAAAGAGATAGGAAGAGGCAATATATAATAAATGGGACAATTTTAATGAGAGTGTAGGTACGGAGGGATTTGTGTTACATGTACACAGATCTTTGAGATATTTTCTTTTATTAGGAAAGCAAATTGGATCTCGAGCTTCATGAAAATTAATATTAAGGTCAAAAGAATGCAAGTATTGTTGACTATTTCTAAAACTCTCAGTAGGCCACAGTTCGAGTGCTGTGTTTAATTCTGGTCACAACTTAAAACATAGGTGTGAGGATCTGTTAGGGCATGCAGAGGAAATTTATCGGAATGGATTCAGTAAAGTGCCAGAAGATTTGAGAGACATACAGGATTTATAAACTGATTAAAGTTAAGGAAAGACAATCATTTTCTATTAGCGGACTGTACACAGATGACAGGCAGATGTAAGGTAAGAGACAGACAGGGATATGGTGAGCAGAAAGTGTGGTGCTGGAAAAGCACACCAGGCCAGGCAGCATCCGAGGGGCAGCAGAATTGACGTTACAGGCAAAGGCCCTTCATCAGGAATGAGGCTGTGAGCCAATGGGGTGGAGAGATAAATGGAAAGGGGGGGGAGGGCTGGGGGGGGAGGGTGATATGTCGGAGAGGAGGTTGGAGTGGAGAGATGGGAAGGGAGATTGGCAGGTGGGACAGGTCATGAGGGTGGTGCTGAGCTGGAAGGTTGGAACTGAGGTAAGGTGGGGGGAAGGGGAAATGAGGAAACTGGTGAAGTCCACATTGATGCCCTGGGGTCGGAGGGTCCTGAGGCGGAAGATGAAGCGTTCTTCCTCCAGGCGTCAGGTGGTGAGGGAGTGGTGATGGAGGAGGCCCAGGACCTGCATGTCCTCGGCAGAGTGGGAGGGGGAGTTGAAGTGTACAGCCACTGGGCGTTGGGGTTGGCTGGTGTGGGTGTCCCGGAGGTGTGCTCTGAAGCTTTCTGCGAGTAGGCGTCCTATCTCCCCAACGTCGAGGAGACCCCATCGGGAGCAACGGATACAGTAAATGACTTGTGTGGAAGAGCAGGTGAAACTTTGATGGATGTGGAAGGCTCCTTTGGGGCCTCGGACGGAGGTGAGGGCACAGGTTTTACAGTTCCTGCGGTGGCAGGGGAAGGTGACAGAGGGAGGGTGGGTTGAACCTTTTCCAGCCCCACACTCTTGACTCTGGTTTGTATGGACCCAGGCACTGTGTGTTCCTGTCTGTGATGCCATCATGCAGTGACAATTGCACGGTGACATCACCCACTCCCTGCGGGATTTCCTCAACTGTGTGGTGTTTCCCTGACTCCGGTGCTCCTGATGTCTCATCAGCTGTGGGCTCCAGGAGGGGATTTTAAAACTGAAGACCGTGAACTCAACTTCCTAAATGTTGATCTCGATAACGGTGCAACTTCGAGGTTTTAGTGCTGTGCTTTGTTATCCGTGTGAGATTCCACAGTTCTGGAGTTGCTGTATCTCCTTTACTGTGGATCTGAATTCACGCCCACACATTGTTCTGTTTGCCTCTGCCTTCCACGATACCCTCTCTGACGTTGGCTGAATTAATCTGTCTCTATTAATGGGTGTATTTTACCTCCTTTTAGTATTTCACTGTTACTTAAACTGACTTGTGTTTAACCAACGTTTCATCTCGCTCACCCCTACCCATGTGCTGCCTCCCAGCTTTAACTGTGTGATGGACCAGGCCAAAGAAGGTAGCCCCGGACCCTAACTTTGATTTAATTGTGGCTTGTGTTGTAGCTGCACTGGATATTTAACGCTATCATTAACTGTTCAAAAGGAGAGCAAGCCCCAGTTATAGCGAGCTTACCTCCCAATTAAACTTCCTCATTCCTTGAATGGGATAAAGGGAGTGGAGCTTATTGAAGGATAGAACACAGTGGCTTCAATCATCTCAATAAAGGGTCATAAAGTCATACAGAATGGAAACAGACCCTTCGGCCCAAGTTGTCCATGCAAATCCTGTTTCCCATATCCCTCTAAACCTTTCCTTTCAAGTACCTGTCTCAATGTCTTTTAAGTGTTGAAATCGGACCAGCCTCCACCAGTTCCTCTGGCAGTTCGTTCCACACATGCACCACCCTGTGTGAAAAAGTTGTCCCTCAGGTCCCTTTTAAATCTCTCTCCTCTCACCTTAAACCTATGGTTTGGAATCCCCTACTCTTGGGAGTAGACCTTTGTCATTCACCTTATCTATTCCCCTCATGGTTTTATCAATCAATACTTAAATAGAAGAAGTTTGTGTACATCCTGTAATAGATATCTGAGAAGCCAGGATGGTGTGTGGCTGGGAAGGAAGTTGGAGGTGATGGTGTTCAAGTCCACCTGCCAACCTGGCCCTTCACGGTGGTGATGGTTGGGAGTTTCAGAGATTCTGTCAGAATTCTATTTGAGTTAGAGATAGATAAAATCTTTCTCCTTCATCCCTGTCTCTTCTCCCACCCGGGTCTTGTGTTTGGCCAGATCAGGTGGCAAGTTTTCTTCCTCGATGGATAACAGTGAACCAGTTACTGTTTTGTGACAGTTCAGCCAACTTCAGGGTCACTATTTCCTAGTACCTGCCCTGCAAGGTATCACTTCAATTCCATGCAATTTCACAATGTGTTTTGGTATTTTGTTCTCTGTCACTTTTATTTTTAAGCATACATTTCATAGGGCATTAGGGAGAGGGAAGATTTACAGTTGGGAAACTGAAACCAAACATCACATTAGCATCTGATGGAGTCACACAATTAATGATAAATTGAACATAATCATATTTGGATCATGGATGGGTGTAGCACCATTGACAGTGGGGACAAACCATTCCCATATTAGTGTGGTCAAGGCTTCAGTAGAATATCTGGTCTGTCAGGATGTAAATACAGTCAAAACAGGGACAAACCATGGAAAGGTGTGAGGGGATTCAAGTACTCTTATCAGCTGGAAATGCTGGCCCAGCCAACGGGAGCCACATTGTATGTATGAATAATAAATATTAAATCGTCTCAAAGTTACTCACTTTCAGTGTACTGCCAGGATTTTCTGTGTTTGCTTCATATTTTCAACAAATACCACTAGTTTCGTTTTCTTTACCAGGAAATGTTGAGCAGTTTATAAAGCTGAGGTGAGATGGAAAATCTCGGGTCCAATCATAATCACTCGTTGCATGCAGAAAAGGATGAGTTACCCCATTTAGGACATAGACAAGTTACAGCCCAGGGTGTTGTGCTGAACTTGATGCCAAATTAAACTAATTCCTTCTGCCTGCCCTTGGCCCACACCCTTCTGTTCCTTGCAAATTCAGGCGCTTATCTAAAAGTCCCTGAAATGCCCCTGAGGTATCTGCCTCCACCCCCAGAGATGTGTTCCAGATTCAAACCACTCTATGTGTAAAAATACTTTGTCCCTCACATCTCCTTTTAACTGTCCCCCTCCCATCATCCTAGTATTTAATATTTCAATTCCGGGAAAAAGATTCTGATCGTCAACCCTGCTTATGCACTTCTTAATTCTATAGACATCTATCAAGTTGCCTCTGCTCCACGGAAAACAACCTGAGTTTTTCTAGCCTCTCCTTAAAGCTCAATGCCTCTAATCCAGGCAGCACCCTGGTGAACCTCTTCTGCACCCTATCCCAAAACCTCCACATCCTTCCTGCAATGTGGTGAACAGAATTGAACACAATACTCTAAGTGTGGCCTAACCAAAGTCTTAGAGAGCTACAACATGCCATCCTGATTCTTATACTCAGTTCCCTGAGCAATAAAGGCAAACATGCCATACGCCTTCTTTCCCACCCTATCTAGTTGTGTGGCCACTCCCGGGGAGCTATGGACTGAAACCCCAAGATCCTTCTGTACATCAACAGTGTTCAGGGTCCTGCCGTTCACTGTATAATTTTCTTTAACATTTGACCTCCCAATGTACAGCACCTCATACTCACCCGGATTAAACACCATCTGCCATTATTCAGCTGATATCTGCGACCAATCTATGTCCCGCTGTATCCTTTGACAACCTTCTACACAATCCGCAACTCCACCAATCTTTGTCTTGTCTGCAAACTGACTGACCCACCCACTGACGTGTTCATTTAATCAAATCAGTTGAAATATCAGCGTCCCCAATCTTCCTGAACAAATACAAGAGTGTAAGCCTTTGAATCTGGGCTAACACCAGAGCTGCTGTCTATACTGGTGCCACTGACACCACATTGAGTCATAGAGTCATAGAGATGTACAGCATGGAAATAGACCCTTTGATCCAACCCATCCATCCCAACTGAATCTAGTCCCACCTGCCAGCACCTGGCCCATATCCCTCCAAACCCTTCCTATTCATATACCCATCCAAATGCCTCTTAAATGTTGCAATTGTATCAGCCTCCACCACTTCCTCTGGCAGCTCATTCCATACCCATACCACCCTCTGTGTGAAAAGGTTGCCCCTTAGGTCTCTTTTATATCTTTCTCCTCTCACCCTAAACCTATGCCCCTCGAGTTCTGGACTCCCCCACCCCAGGGAAAAGACTTTGCCTATTTATCCTATCCATGCCCCTCTTAATTTTGTAAACCTCTGTAAAGTCACCCCTCAGCCTGCGCTGGGCTCACCAACATCAAGGTTGCCACGCTCCGGTGCCATCTCTTACCACTGGGCCTACACTCGCTACCACCACCGATGCCAAAGGCTCCACCGCAGCCAAGCTCCCCTCGGGCAATAGATAAGAGCGAACTGCGGTGAAAAGACAAGTCAAAACAAAAGAAGGATAATAGACAAAGAGGGATGGACAGAAGAAAGTTGCGGACGAGCACCCAAGCCGAAACTGTGCCACTCTGTTGCGGCCATTTTTGGAACTCAAATAGAAAACACATTCAGCAGCGGGGGACTGTCCACAAGATGCAGTTCAACAAGCCTTGCACTACGACTCCTTCAATGGGATCTCCCAAACCGGTGACGGCTTTCACCGAGAAAACAAAGGCCGCTACTGCATGGAAAGACCGCCAGCCGCTAGTTCCCCTCCGACACACTCGTCGTCCTGAAATAGATCACCGTTCCCGCAATGTCGCTGAGTCAAAATCCCGGCACTCCCTTCCTCGGAGGGTTGTGACTGTCCTGACACCCCAGCGATTGTAGCAATCCAAGGAGGGGAGCTCACCGCCACAGACCGACCGGCAATGGAACATAAACCTTCACCAGCACTACCCACGAATGAATACAGTAAACTCTCATTCCTTGAAACTGCATTGAAGACCAAGTGTCCAGCTATTTCAGACCTTCCCCACAGTAAATTGCTATTAATGGTAAATTAAATCAATGTCATCTTTGACTGTGGGAAAACATTTGCTAAGCCACGATAGGCCCAAAGGCAAAATTGGCCAAACTGTACCAGAATACCCAGAATTCCCATACAGCTCACCAGCCGAATCAGACAGCACGTAGACAAGGGAATACACTTTAAGCTCCCACGAATAACGACAGGGCACCCACAGATATCTCAAAGCCCCAAGGGTAGTTTCACAACCCAGCAATACCAAAGGCACACAAACAGCAGGTCAGACAGAGAGGCACCAGCAAAGACATGCTCCAGGCACAGGACAATGGAAGCACCTCACCACACCAGAGGAGACATTAACACTTGTGGAGAGGAATGGAACCATCCATACTGTCAGGATGTTGCATTGGGTGAAGGAACTGGACATCCATCTGATTTTTTTTCCCCAGTCAGCCTCCTTGCAATTAAATTACTCCATTTCCAGATACATCGTAGTTTCCTATTTCTTAAGCAGTGTCATTGTGCAGCATTACTATCAAATGACTACTGGTGGAGCAGAACAGGGCTCAGTGCTGGGACTGGTGTCACTGCCTTCAGTCTCCAGTACGGAAGCTCCAGATAGTCAAAATAAAAATGGTCAATCTGAATTTGATTCAATTCATATTCTATGCATTTTCAGTCCAATCGTTTCTGAGATACCCTCGCTAAAAAAAACTCTTCCAGCACACTTCCAGTCTATTGCTTTAACTGCAGCACAACCAGTGACTAACGCATTTAAAAGGACCTTTCAGAATACACACCCGCACTTTAAAACTTTGCATCCAGTTGGTATTGAAACCAATGCATCACCTTTTCCACCCACATTTAAAGGTTTGTGTGTCTGAGGTTCCTGTTGGTTTTAGAGAAAACCTGCCTGGGACACATTGAGGTGAAATGTCTGACACAGTGTGTGTTGGGGGGACAGAGGGGTTTAATCTGAGCTGGAATCTCAAACATGCAGCTCCCTGGGGTTAGGTTGCCATGGCAACACTGATAAGACTGTCCACTGCACTTCATTGGAAACTCCAGGGAAAAGGATAGTTTGTCTGTTATTAACCACAATACCAGCTTCATTCAGACAGAATTGGTTTGATTCTATTGTGTGATGTTTATGTCTATAATTGTGAAAGTGACAGAAACACCAGAATTAAGAGCAAACAGGAGAGTTTAGGGTTAGTGAGAAAATGACTGAAGGAAAATAACTGCTGGGGGCAGCAGGGAGTGTGTCCTTGTGAATCACAGATCAGAGAAATTCCAGCTGTCTTTTCTTCACCTCCTGCCAACGCCCAGCAGAGAAAACAAAGAAGGGTCAGGGGTCACAGCTCGATGGCTGTAGGGTATGAATGTGAGAGGTCACAGATAGAAGGGGGCAGTTGGGACTGGAGATACCAGAGATAGAGTCATAGGGAAATAGAGGGTTACAGCATGGAAACCAGCCCAACCTGTCCATGCTGACCACTTCTCACAATTTAACTAATCCCATTTGCCTGCGTTTGGTCCATACTTCCCCAGACCTATCCCATCCCTGTATCTGTTTAAATGTTTCTTAAATGGTGAAATTGCACTCACTTCCACTACTGCCTCTGGCAGCCTGTTCCACACACTCACCACCCTCTGAGTGAAACGATTGCCCCTCTGGATCCTTTTATATCACTCCCCCCTCACCTTAAACCTATGCCCTCTCGTTTTAGACTCCCCTAACCTGGGGAAAAGCTGTTGGCTATCTACCTTATGTATGCCTCTCATGATTTTATCGACCTCTATAAGGTCACCCCTCAGTCTCCTTCGCTCCAGGCAAAAAGGTCCCAACGTGTCGTTGTAACCCAAACCTTCCAGTCCAGGTAGCATCCTAGTAAATCTTTTCTGCACTCTTTCTAGTTTAATAATACCCTTTCTATAGGAGGGTGACCAGAGCTGTGCGCAGTCCTGCAGATGTGGCCTCACCAATGTTTAGCTGCAGTAAGACATCCCAACTCCTATACTCAGTGCTCTGGCTGAGAAAGGCAAACATGCTGAAAACCTTCTTCACTGCCCTCTCTACCTGTGACTCCATTTTCAAGGAGCAATGAACCAGTACTCCGAGATTTCTTTGTTCTATAACACGCTCCAGGGCCCTACCATTGTCTGTGTCCTTCCTGCCCTGGTTTGCCTTATGAAAATGCACCACCTTGCATTTGTCTAAATTAAACTCCATCTGCCATTCCTCAGCCCACCTACCCAGTTCATCAAGATCTCGTTGCATTCCCAGATAACCGTCTTCACTGTTCCATCAATCCTGATGTCTCCACAAACTTACTAACCCGTCTCCTAAATTCTCATCCAAACCATTGATATAAATAACAGTGGACCCAGTCTCTGAAGATCATCCCACCCAGACCCACCCCCTGTAACACTATATTTTCCACAGCTAATCTACCCAGCCTGCATATCATGGTCAGTTTAACATGGCCGATCCACCTAACCTGCACACCTTTGGGCTGTGGGAGGAATCAACATAGACACAGGGAGAATTTGCAACCTCCACACAGACAGTCACCTGAAGGTGGAATCGAACCAGGGTCCCTAGAGCTGTGAGGCAGCAGAGCTCACCACTGAGCCACCCTGCTACTCATCTTGGGGAAGGGTATTTCACCAGAATTATAAAAAGCCTGATTCAGCCTCAGACAACTCCCAGGGAGAGGGATGGGGATGGTGCTGAGGAAGCGAGGTCTGTAGGGAGGACTGAAGACAATCTTCCCAATATTTAAATGAAGGAACGTTCTGCTCATCCCCAAATGGATGCCAGACATGTCAGGAAAGTGTGTGACCTGTTCTGGGTGTTGGAGCTTGGGGGGTTTTGTCAAAGTTTTAGTCAATTTGTAGATGTATATAATCCCTCTCTCCTATCTCTCTCTCTCTCTCTCTCCAACTCCTCCCACAGAGAATGGAGTCTTATGTGGGCCCAGCCTGAGTGGCATGTTCCCATTCCTGAAGGACATCCAGTGAGATTTTATGACAACCTAGAATGTTTCATGGTCACTTTTTCATCGTACCAGTCCACAATTATTAGATTAATTCATTTTAGAATCTATCACTATGTTTTTAATGAGTTTTCTCTCGCCCATTCTTTTTTTCCTTTCAAATCGATATCATGGGGTATCAGAACAGGACAATTAAAATAAAATGGATCACATCAGGATCTGACTGGAATTTGAACATCATTGGATTTTGAAGATGGAAGTTAAAAACAAAGCACCATTCAGAATGGGGACAAACCACACATTTTCTGTGTGTGGACGGGAATTCAGTCGATCACCTGACCCCTTGAGACACAACTGTAGTCACAGTGGGGAGAAATCACTCAACCATCTAACTTGCTCAAACATCTGTGAGTTCACACTGGGGCGAGTCCCTTTAATTGTCCAGAATGTGTGGAGAGCTATAAACTTTCTGGAGCACTAATGTTCCATCAACGTATTCACACTGAGGAGAGACCATTGAGATGATCTATCTGTGCGTCTGGATTCAGGCATTCAGCTCATCTCACTGTCCACCAGCGAGTTCACATAGGGGAGAGACCAATCACCTGTTCCAAGTGTGGGAAAAGATTCACTCGTTCATCCAACCTGCTGAAACACAGCAAATGCACACCAGCGAGAGACGTTCAAACGTCCAGACAGTGAGAAGTGATTTAAAAGTTCCAGGGACTTAATACCCCATCAACAACAGGGATGGTACAGTCGCTCAGTGGTTAGCACTGCTGCCTCACGTCACCAGGGACCCGGGTTTGAGTTTGCACACTATCCCCATGTCTACGTGGGTTTTCTCTGGGTGCTTCAGTTTCCTCCCACAATCCAAAGGTGTGTAGGTTAGGTAAATTGACCAAGTTAAATTGCCTATAGTGTTCAGGGATGTGTAGGTTAGGTGCTTTAGTGAGGAATAGATGTAATGTGGGGGAATGGGTTTGGGTGGTTACCCTTTAGAGGTTTGTTGGGGATTTGTTGGGCCAGTTGTTTCCACACAGTGGGAATTCTATGAAATTATATGATTCACTGTACACCAGTGAGTTAACACTGGGGACAGACCATTCACCAACTCCAAGTATGGGAAGGGATTTACTTGGTCAACCTACCCGCTGACACACTAGCGTAAACATGATCAACTATAGTGACCTGCATGCTATATTTCAGGATATTGAATATCAAAAAATATATAAGTTTGATGTTAATCACCTTTATAAAACCTCTGACGTAAGTTCATTCTTTTGGAAGGTTTCTCCTCCTCGGACCCTCCATCCTACCTCCAAGCACAAGGGTGAGGAGCTCATGGAGATTCTTTGTGACTAACATTGAGACAATCCCTTCGGGTGTGTGCAAGGGGCAGTTTTACAACATCTCCGGGAGGGGTTAGTACAGTCAGGATGGGCTGAATGGCCGCGAGCGCCCTCTTGTTTCCCCCCCCCAAATAATACGGGCATCCTACGCAATTCACTGTGACTGTTGGAGCGGAGGCAAGGTGCCACCAATCACTCACAATGGGGCCCCGGAGATTGACGGCGGCTCCGGACCAATCAGGAGCGGGTGGGCGGGACGGAAAGACCGAGCCGCGTGGTTCGTCCTCCAACCAATCGGAGTGAATGAGGGGGACGGGGCTCGCGGAGTGACACGTGAGCGGCGGGTGGAGATGGCGGTTGGAGGGGGTCGTTGTTCCGGGGAGCGGCGGTGAAATGGAGAGGGTGGGGGACTGGGAGGTCGATGGGACAGAAATAGAAATTCCCGGTCCCTTTGCCAGTAAACTGGGGGGAAAAAATAAGTCTGCGGGCTTCGTACGGTGACAAACCGAGGTAACCCGCCACCGTCTTGGACTGGGGAGTGACGTTCGGTGGGGGGACGCAGACGGAGCCGCCATTTTTATGGGGTCAATGTGAGGCAGTACGCCTGCGCGTCCTTTAACCGCGGCCGGGAGGGGACAATAGGAGACTGCTTCGACATTCCGTGATTCGAAACAAGGAAACTGCAGATGCTGGAATCTAAGGTGGACCAGCGGGATGCTGGGAGAGCACAGTAAGCCAGGCAGCATCAGGAGGTGGCGAGGTCAACGGTTCGCGTGTAATTCTCCTTCAGGACTTCCTGGTAAATCGTTTTTTTTTGAACCCTTTCCAAAGCTGACGCATGCTTCATACGGTGTGATGACCAGAATTGTACACAATACTCCAAATGTGGCCTGATTAAAGCTTTATGTGTACAGCTGCAATATGTCTTGCAAACCTATATACTCCAGTGCCCTCACTAGTAAAGGCAAGCATGCTTTCTTTACCACTTTAATCCACTTGCGTTGCCACTTTGAGGGACCCAAAAGATCCCTCTTGTATATCAGTGCTCTTAAGGTTCCTGTCATTTACTCTATATTTTTCTCTTGCATTTAACCTCCCAAAATGCATTGCCTCATACTTGTCTGCATTAAACTCCATCAGTAATTTTTCTGCCCAACTTTCTAACTGATCTAAGATTATGAAGAGTTCTTGATTAATTGGATTGATGGATTAAGTAGTGGCAGATGGTGTTTAATTGGGATAAATGCAAGGTATTGCATTTTTGTAAAATGAACAAGGGCAAGGCTTAGAGACACAGAATTGTACAGCATAGCAATGACCTTTTGTTCCATTTTGGCTACGCTGGCCAGATATCCTAAATAAATCTAGTCCCATTTGCCAGTCTTTGGCTTGTATTTCTCCAACTCTTCCTTTTCACATACTCCTCCAGATGCCTTTTAAATGCTGTAATTGTACGAGCCACCACCACTTCCTCTGGCAGCTTATTCCCTACACGCACCACCCCCTGTGTGAAAAAGTTGCCCCTTGAGTCCCTTTTAAATCTTTCCCCCCTCAACTTTGAACCTGTGCCTCAAGTTCCATCATGGTGACTATCAATCAGAGAGTGGCTCGGTCCATTCTACTACCAATCAGCAGCAAACACGTGAAACAGGCAGCCTGTCATTGCAGCAGCAGTGATAAGATGGAGAGCAACAGTCAAGAAAGCTGGAGGTAGTAGGGCAGTCAAGATCCAGAGGTAGCTGGGGTGGGATGTGAAACAGTTAGCAGGCAGAAGGATGCTAAGGCACGAAGGTGGGAAAGTGAATGCAAAGGGAATACAGTGTTACAGAGGCTGCAAAGCGTGGGTGGGCTGTAATGCAAGAGAGTGGTTGCTAAGAGGAGAGAGCATTTTCAAGGCCAGAAGGGAGCCAGCAAAACGTCGTTAATGAATTCATTGATATAATGACCTTATAGAGGTTTACAAAATTGAGGGGCATGGATAGGGTAAATAGGCAAAGTCTTTTCCCTGGGGTCAGGGAATCCAGAACGAGAGGGCATAGGTTTAGGGTGAGAGGGGAAAGATATAAAAGAGACCTAAGGGGCAATATTTTCAATGAGGGCGGTACGTGTATGGAATGAGCTGCCAGAGGAAGTGGTGGAGGCTGGTACAATTGCAACATTTAAGATGCGTTTGGCAGGGTATATGAATAGGAAGGGTTTGGAGGGATATGGGCCAGGTGCTGGCAGGTGGGACTAGGTTGGATTGGGATATCTGGTTGGCATGAGTGGGTTGGACCGAAGGGTCTGTTTCTGTGCTGTACATCTCTATGACTCTAAGTGGTGGAAGTACTAAGGGATATGGGCCCAAGGAAGGCTTTTGGAATTGGGCCATAGATCTGGCATGATTTTATTGAATGATGGAGCAGGCTCGAAGGGTTGAACGGCCTACTCCTGTTCTCTTGTGCTAATTTAAATGCCGCACTGAATTAATGCTCACCTTCTGTATTTCAGACCTGAGGTCAATGGAGCAGTAATGATTATTAAGGATTTTGATGAATTTTTCTAATCATGCTTTTGCTGAGCGTCCAAATTGCCCATTTGGTAACTGAGATGCAGCAATCTCATTACTAATGAAGGAGTGGTAAGAATGAAAAGGATCTTCTGAAAACTCAGAAGTAGCCCTCTAGAAAATCTGAGAGGCCTCGTTCGTTGGGGGGGGGGGGTGGGGGTTGACCCTTGCATGTGAATAACCACTCACAGTATTCCTAAAGTACTGACTAATCATGTGGAGGAGGAAATAAATAAAATGGTTGTCATTAGAGAAAAATTATTATTGGCCCTAAAAGCTGATAAGCCCCCTGGACCTGAAGGGTCGTGCCCTTGAATGTTAGAGGCAGTAACTAAAGAGGCAGTGGGTGAATCGTAGTAACTATCCAAGAATCCTTACCTTCTGGAAAAGCCCCAGAGGATTGGAAAACAAAAGGGAGGCAAAAAAAGACAGGTCAGTTAGGTTCAAATTTGCTATTACAAAAATGTTAGTGTCTATTATAAATGATATATTGCAGAATAATTAGCAGCACAATCTGAAACAAAGAGTAGTGATAAACGGCTCCCTTTCGGAACGGCAGGCAGTGACCAGTGGGTACCGCAGGGATCAGTGCTGGGACTGTAGCTTTTTACGATATATATTACTGATACAGAAGATGGTATTAATAGTAACATTAGCAAATTTGCTGATGATACAAAGCTGGGTGGCAGGGTGAATTGTGAGGAGGACGTGAGGAGATTACTGGGTGACCTGGACAGGTTAGGTGAATGGACAGATGTAGTTTAATGTGGATAAATGTACGGTTATCCACTTTGGTGGCAAGAACAGGAAGGCAGATTACTACTAAATGGAGTCAAGTTAGGTAAAGGGGAGTACAAAGAGATCTGGGTGTTCTAGTACACCAATCAATGAAGGCAAGCATGCAGGTACAGCAGGTAGTGAAGAAGGCTAATAGTATGCTGGCCTTCATGACAAGAGGGATTGAGTGTAGAAGCAAAGAAGTTCTTCTGCAGCTGTACAGGGCCCTGGTGAGACCACACCTGGAATATTATGTGCAGTTCTGGTCTCTGAATATGAGGAAAGACATTCTGGCTATTGAGGGAGTGCAGCGTAGGTTCAAGAGGTCAATTCCTGGAATGGCGGGACTATCTTATGTTGAAAGATTGGAGTGACTGGGCTTGTATACCCTTGAGTTTCGAAGACCGAGAGGGGATCTGATTGAGACGTATAGGATTATTAAAGGATTGGACACCTGGAGGCAGGAAACATGTTTCTGCTGATGGGTGAGTCCAAACCAGAGGACACAGCCTAAAAATACGGGGTAGGCCACTTAGGACAGAGATGAAGAGAAACTTCTTCAGCCAGAGAGTGGTGGCTGTGTGGAATGCTCTGGCCGAGAAGGCAGTGGAGGCCTGGTGTCTGGATTCATTTAAGAAAGAGTTGGATAGAGCTCTCGAGGATAGTGGAATCAAAGGTTATGGAGTTGAGGCAAGAACAGGATACTGATTAAGGATGATCAGCCATGGCCATAATGAATGGTGGTGCAGGCTTGAAGGGCAGAATGGCCTACTCCTGCATCTATTGTCTATTGATTCAATGTTGTTTCATAAAAATGGAAACCAATGCCCAACAAATTTATGACTATTCTTTTGAGGAGGTAACAAGCAGGAAAATAAAGAGGAACCAATAGATGAAATATATATGAATTTCCAAATGGTGCTCAATAAGGTCCTGCACATAAGGCTACTCGATAAGAGCCCAAGGTGGGTGGATTGTGTATTTGTATGGATAGAGAAGTGGCGAGTTAATAAGTCAGATTTGGATTAAGAGGGAAATTTTCCAAATGACTACTGGTGGAGTAGAACAGGGATCAATGCTGGGATGACAGTTATGACATTATTGAGGCAAGAGAGTGTGGTTACAGGGTAAGTGGTGAGAATGAGACACAATGTTTGTAGAGAAATATATACAGGTTAAGTCATAGTAAGCAATTTAGGTTTTGCAGAAGAATAGAAACATTATTATTTAAGTAGATTGCAGGAATCTGCGTCACAAAGGCATTTGCTGATCCTACTGTATAAATCACAAAAAAAACATACCTTCTTTATTATCTGCTGAACCTGTAACTGGAATATTAGTCTATCCCAGGTAATGGAGTATAGCAATAGGGAACTCTTGTGAAAACTATACAAAGTACTAGTTAGACCTCACCTAGAATAATATGAAACAGTTTTGGTCCCCTTACCTAAGGTAAGGTATAATGCCACTGAAGGCAGACTAGAGAAGATTCACTGATTTCAGGCATGGAAGGATTTTCTTACGAGGAGAGAGGTCAAATAGGTTGGGTTGTAAACATTGGAGATTAGAAGAATGAGAAGTGACCTTATTGAAACATATATTATAGAGGGCTTGACCGGGTAGATGCTGAGAGGTTGTTTCTTTGTGGGAGAGTTTACAACTAGAAGGTGTAATCTGAGTAAGAGGTTGCACCCTTGAGAGGAATTTCTTCTGTCTAAGGGTTGTGAATTTCTGGTGTTTATTACAGCAGAGCATATTGAGATTGTGTCATTTAAGTATATTTGAGGCTGAGACTTTTTTTTAAATCAGTAAGAGTCAGGTGTTCTAGGCAAAAGGTAGGAAAATGAAGTTGAGGATTCTCAGATCATTCATGATCTCATTGAACAGTGGAGTAATCAATGTGGAATATTATTTCTTTCACTCCTTTTTGTTTTTTCCCTCTCCCTATGCCTTCTAGTTTTAGACTCTTCTCCACTAGGAAAAAGACCTTGGCTATAGGGTGGGGGAGCCTCCAGGACTAGCAGACATAGGTTTAGGGTGACAGAGGAAAGGTTTAAAAGGGACCTAAGGGGAAATTTTTCACACAGTGCATGTATGGAGTGAGCTGCCAGAGGATGTGGTGCAGGCTGGTACAATTACAACATTTAACAGGCATCTGGATGGGTGTATGAATAGGAAGGGTTGAGAGGGTTGTGGGCCAAGTGCTGGCTAATGGGATGAGATGAATTTAGGATATCTGGTCAGCATGGATAAGCTGGACTGAAGGGACTGTTTCCATGTTGTACATCTCCCAACACTCGATTCACCCTACCCATGGCCCTCATGATTTTATAAAACTCCGTGGTCACCTCTCAGCCTCCAACACTCCAGGTGGAAAAAGTGGTGGAGGTTAGTACAATTGCAACATTTAACAGGCATCTGGATGAGTATATGAATAGGAAGGGTTTGGAAGGATACGGGCCAAGTGCTGGCAAATGGCACTAGATTAGGTTAGGACATCTAGTCGGCTGAGATGAGTTGGACCTTAGGGTCAGTTTCTGTACTGTACAACTCTATCACACCTGATGAAGGAGCAATGCTCTGAAAGCTAGTGCTTCCAAATAAACCTGTTGGACTAGAACCTGGTGTTGTGATTTTTAACTAATTTATTTATTGCCTTTCTTTATCCCTTCTGCTCCAAAACCTCACCAAACTATGAGGGAGGCATGCCCTGGAATTCGAAAATTAAGTGTATTTTTGATCAAGGATTTTGTTTTCTGAATAGGGAGTGAGATTAGAATTATTTCATTTGGGTGGGAAATGAAGGATAACCAGGCACAATCTAAACATAGTATCAGCGTCCAGCACCTTTTCAGGGTAAGTGTTTCCTGACAACTATCCTGTGGGTACAGAAACTACTGAACTTCATGTTGAGTCTGGAAGCTTGGAAAGTGATGAATTGAAAGACCAGCTGCTGTTTCTCCAGCTCCCATTTGGTTTCCTTTGAGCATTGCAGGAGGCCAAGGTCAGAGTGGAAGTGGGGCGAAAAGTTAAAATGACATGTGACTGGAAACTCCAGGGTCTGGTTTGCAGACTGAATTTTACATTGATTATTCCACAAAGTAATTACCCAGTGTTTGTAATTCCCAAAGTAATGCAGACTCCATTGGGAGTAATGAAGATAATAATTAAAGGGCAGGCCGTGTCTCACAAACCTCATTGAGTTTTTTGAGAAGGTGCCCAAGCATGTAGATGACGGTAGGGCAGTTGACGTCATATACATGGACTTCAGTCAAGCCTTTGATAAGGTTCCACATGGTAGGCTGATGGAAAAAATGCAGAGGCATGGAATTGAGGATGATTTAGAGTTTGGATTAGAAACTGGCTTTCTGAATGAAGGCAGCGAGTGGTGGTTGATGGAAAATATTCAGCCTGGAGTCAGGTTACTAGTGGTGTGCCACAAGGATCTGTTTTGGGATTGCTGTTTGTCATTTTTATAAATGACTTAGACACAGGCAGAGGTGGATAGATTAGTAAATTTGCAGACGACACTAAAATCAGAGGAGTAGTGGACAGTTTGGAAGAATGTTGCAGGGGAACTTGGATAAACTGCAGAATTGGGCTGAGAGGTATCAAATGGAGTTCAATGCAGCTAAACGTGAGGTGATGCACTTTGGGAAGAATAACAGGAAGGCAGAGTACTGGGTCAATGGAAAGATTCTTGGTAGTGTGGATCTGCAGAGGGATCTTAGAGTCCATGTGCATAGGTCCCTGAAAGGTGGATAGTGCTATTAGGAAGGCACATGGTGTGTTACGTTTCATTTGTAGAGGGATTGAGTTCTGGAACCGCAATATTGTTCTGCAACTATACAAAACGCTGGTGCGGCTAGACTTGGAATATTGTGTACAGTTCTGGTCGCCCCATTACAGGAAGGATGTGGAAGCATTGGAAAAGGTGCGGAGAAGATTTACCAAGATGTTGCCTGTTCTGGAGGGAAGGTCTTGTGAGGAAAGATTGAGAGACTTGGGTCTGTTCTCATTGGAAAGAAGGCAGCTAGGGGGAATTTGATAGAGAGACACAAGATGATCAGAGGATTAGAAAGGGTAGACAGTGAAAGATGTTTTCCTAGGATGATGATGTCAGCTTGTACGAGGGGGCATAGTGACAAATTGAGAGGTGATACATTTAAGACAGATGTCAGGGGCAGGTTCTTTACACAGAGTGGTAAGGGTGTGGAATGCCCTACCTGCTAATGTAGTCAGCTCAGCCACATTAGGGAGATTTAAACAATCCTTAGATAAGCACATGGATGATGATGGGATAGTGTAGGGGGGGAACAAGCTGAGAATAGTTCACAGGTTGGTGCAACATTGAGTGACGAAGGGCCTGTTCTGCGCTGTATTGTTCTATGTTCTGTTGTTTATTTTCATCTTGCAAAAACCTGAGGTCAACCTGAAGAAAGACGCTTCGTTTGTAGGTAGGTAAAAAAGTGCAGCAAACTGTCTGACAAAATATTAAATCCTATCCCAGCTATAGATTAGAATCAGTCGCACCTATTGGAATGAGTACAGTTCATTCCGAGATGCAACAGCAAAATCGAATTATTGCAGTCATTCTGATCTCACTGGTTTCTCAGTAGATTGAATGATCGATTTAGATATCTTTTGACACGTGGAGCAAGTGAATGATATCTCCTCAGTCTGAACCTGCTGCTGAAAGTCCTGAAACTGGTCGTCCCATTGCATCATTGCTCTTTCTTTCAAGTTGGGAGGTTCTGTCAACACTGCAGTTGGATAAAGCCCATTTCCGTTTCCACTCCTCAATCTTTCTCTGGTTCTCTTGTGTAGGCCCGACCTGGGCACCAGCTTTCTTTCCCTGAAAGGCATTACTGAACCAGTTTTGCGAAAAAAAAGCAGTAGTTTTCATGGTCACGTTGTCCTCTTGCAAGGCCCACAAATTTACTAGATTTATTCAGGTTGTTATCACGTCCTGCGTTTTTTTAGTTTACAGTTGCATTTTCTTGTTTCTATAAATATTTGTAGTCAAGAAACTCAAACTGAATGTCACTTTGGATTCTGTATAAGGAGAAATTGACTAAGTTAGGATCGTTTTCGCTGGAGTTCAGATGAATGAATGGGATCTCATTGAGACTTACAAGATTCTCACAAGATTGGACAGGGTAGACACAGGGAGGATGTTCCTGATGGTGTGTCCCGAACCAGGGATCACAGCCTGAGGATTTGGGGAAGACTATTTAGGATGGAGCGGAGGAGACATTTCTTCACCCAAAGAGTGGTGAGCCTGTGGAATTCATTACCACAGGAAGTACTTGATGCCAAGACTTTCAAGAGGCAGCTAGATATAGCATTTGGGGCGAATGGGAGCAAAGGTTATGGGAGAAAGCAGGATTAGGTTATTGAGTTGGATGAATAACCATGATTGTGATGAATGGTGGATCAGACTTGAAGAGCTGAATGGCTGCCTCGCTATCCTGTCTTCTATGTTCCTGACACAGATACTCAATCCAATGGACCTGAACGTCATCACCCGAAAGCAAAAATCAATGTTTAAACTGAGAGACCATGGGAATGTGGGAAGGAATTCCAATATCCATCACAGCTGGAAATTCATCAGCACAGTTGGACTGGGGAGAGGCCGTTCATCTGCCAAGAGTGTGGGAAGGGATTCACTTGGCCATCCCACCCGCTGACAAACCAGCAAATTCACAGCGAGGCTAAGACCATTCATCTGTCCTGTGGAAGGGGATTCACTTGCTCGACCACTCTGCTGGCATGCCAGAGAGACCTCTTCTGGGGAACTGATATTCCCATCAACGTTCACTCACATGAGAGAAGTTTTAAGAGTCTCTTACTGTGGTATTGGGTTCAAGTGTTCAGTTCACCACCTCACTGAAGACCAGTGAATTCATGCTGTGGAGAAGTCGTTCACCTTGTTGTGTGAGATGGGACTTGCTTATCCCCTATGCTGAAATATCAGTGAGCTCACACTGCCAAGAGATCTTTTTAAATGCTTTCAACGTTTGAGAGAACTCCTGTCCCATCAACATGTTCACACTGATGAGAAACCGTTCAGGTGCTCTCACTGTAGGACTGGGTCCAGGGAATCACCTGAACTCACTGTACACCAGCGTGTTCACGCTGGGGAGAGACTGCTTACCTCCGTGAAGTGTGGGAAGGGATTCATTTGGTTATCCCAGACACCAACAACGTCACACTAGGGACAGACAATGCACTTGTTCTGAGCGAGTGAAGGGATTTATTCAATTGAGTCAGCTTACACCGAACACTCAGCAAATTCACGAGTAACTGCTACGATTAGCTGCCTCTCCTGCTTGCAAGAGAACCTCCTTCATTAGAATCAGTTTCTGCTAGTGTTAATAAACCCCACTTCAGCTATAGATTTTTAATATTCTGGATAGAAGTCAAATAAATTGGGTTTGTATTTAACATTTGAGGTTTTTTTTGAGTATCTCTAAGACAGCTTATTTCCTTTCAGAAGGGTTCTCCTCTCCCCTGGCTCCTACATCCTGATCTCAAACAACAAATGTGAGGAGCTCTCGGAGCTTCTTTGTCACTGAGCTTGAGAGAATCCAATAATGTCCTTCTGCTGCATTCCTCTCTCCTACTAACCACTGGGCCAAACATTTTTCCTTGTCTTAGTCCTGAACTTGCACCTTTTTCCAGTTTATTTTTCTCATCATGTCCTGTCAGACTTAACTGGGCAGCACAGTGGTTGAGTGGTTAGTGTTGCTGCCTCAGCGCCAGGGACCTGGGTTTGGTTCCAACTTTGGGCAACTGCCTGGGTGGAGTCTGCATGTTCTCCCTGCGTCAGTGTGGCTCCCCGCTCTGAGTGCTCTGGTTTCCTCCCGCAGTCCAAAGAGGTGCAGGTTAAGTGGGTTTGCCAAGCTAAAATTGCTCTGTTTCCAGTAATGTGCAGGCTCAGTGGATTAGCCACAGGAAATGCAGAGTTAGGAGTCTGGGGTGGGATGCTCCTCAGATATGGACTCAAAGGGCTGAATTATCTGCTTCCACGCTTTTTTCGATTTTTAGATTGGATTCCCTACAGTGTGGAAACAGGCCCTTTGGCCCAACAAGTCCACACCAACCATCTGTAGAGTAACCCACCCAGACCCATTCCCCTTCTTTTATATTTAACCCTGACTAATGCACCTAACACTACGGGCAATTTGGCATGGCCAATTCATCTGGCCTGCCCATCTTTGGAGTGATGGGAGGAAACTGGTGCACCCGGAGGAACCCCACACAGACACTGGGAGAGTGTGCAAACTCCAGACAGACCGCGTCTGGAATCAAACCTGGGTTCCTTGTCGCTGTGAGACAGCAATGCTAACCACTGAACCTCCATGCCACCCAAAAGGAATCTATGAAGCATGAACCATCCAACTCCCCTGTTTTTTTTTAAACTGATATTGGTCATGGCCTTCTCTCCTTCCTCATCCACCATCATTGGGTATCCTGAGAAAAAAACAACCACTCCATCTCCTCTCCCTTTCCTCTTTCAGGTGCTTGGGTGTCCCCCAAGGAGCAATCCTTGGCCCCTACCATTTCTCATCAGGTTGCTGCCACAAGGTGATACCATCCAAAAGCACTAAAAGTGTTAGTTTTCACTTGGACACTGTAAACACCCAGCTTTATCTCACCACCATTCCTTTCCATACCTCCACTGCCACAAAATTATTAAACTCCTTTTACCTCTTCCAAAAGGTCACTGTCTTTGGCCACCATTGCAAATTCTGTTCCCTAACTACTGAGTCCGTCCTTCTCCCCAGGAATTATCTTAAGTCAAACCACGCTCTTCACGATTATGCTGTCGTATTTAATCCAAGATGAGCTCCCGACTGCCCATCCACATAATCACTAACACCAGACATTTGGGCATGGAGAGGGTAAATAGGCAAAGTCTTTTCCCTGGGGTCGAGGAGTCCAGAACTAGTGGGCATAGGTTTAGGGGAAGAGGGGAAAGATATGAGACCTCAGGGGCAACGTTCTCTCACAGAGGGTGGTACGTGTATGGAATGAGATGCTAAAGGAAGTGGTGGAGGCTGGTACAATTGCAACATTTAAGAGGCATTTGGATGGGTATATGAATAGGAAGGGTTTGGAGGGATATGGGCCGGGTGCTGGCAGGTGGGACTAGATTGGGTTGGGATATCTGGTCAGCATGGACGGGTTGGACCGAAGGGTCTGTGTCCATGCTATACATCGCTATGACTCTGTTTCGTCTTCAGAAGGTTGTTCGTGTGAGGTCCTGAAGAAGGGTCCTGCCTGAAATGTCAACTCTTGCTCCTCGAATGCTACCTGACCTGCTGTGCCTTATTCTAGCGTGAAACTTTACCAGCTCTGACTCTCCAGCTTCTGTAGTCCTCACTGTCCCCAACAAGTTGTTGGTCTATACCTCACCCAGCTCATCTGCTACTGAAACTCTCTTCCATGTCTGTTTTGCCTTCGACTTGACTCTAATACATTCCTGACCAGTCTCTCTCATTCAACCTGCCTACACCTGGAATCATGCGAATTTTGTGCATGGCATGGCAGCTCAGTGGTTAGCACTGCTGCCTCACAACGCCAGGGAACCCAGGTTCAATCCCAACCTCTGGCGACTGTCTGTGTGGAGTTTGCATGTTCTCCCCATGTCTGCGTGGTTTTCATCTGGGTGCTCCGGTTTCCTCCCACAGTCCGAAGTGGTGTAGGTTAGGTGCATTAGTCAGCGGTATATGTAGAGTAATAGGGAATGGGTCTGGATGGGTTACTCTTTAGAGGGTTGGTGTGGACTTGTTGGACCTAATGGCCTGTTTCCAGATTGTAGGGATTCTGTGATCCAAAACACACTTTCCTGGGTCTCGCATTAAGTCCCCTTCACCCAACACTCCTGTGCTTGCTGACCAATGTTGGCTCCTGGGTAAGTAATGCCTCAAATTTAAAATTAATATCTTTCTTATTAGCTCCCTCTGTGGCCTTACCTTTGTCATCTACAATCACACCATCCTCTGAAAGGTCCTGCAGCCCTCTTTAGGGCCTCCCTAATTTTAATTACTTTCAGCAATCGTGTCCATGACTCTGAGGCTGAAAAATTCCTATCCTAAACCCCTCTCTCCTGATTAAAGATATTTAAGCATCTTTCCTAAAGTCACCTCTTAATTGGTGTCAAATGTTTCTTCATAACTGCTCTGAAACATCTGGAGACATTTTATTGTGATGTGCAATACTGAGGGGTATAGACAGGGTAGACTGGAATAAACCTTTCCCTTTGATGCAGTGATCAATAACTGGAAGCATAGATTTAGCTAAGGGGCAGGAGGTGCAGAAGGGATGTGAGCAATTTCTTTTAAACCAACCAGAGGATGGTGGGAAATCAGGAACACAGTGCCTATAAGGGTGGTGGAAGCAGCGAACTTCCAACATTTTAATGTTAGATGTACACTTATGATGCCAATGCATCCAAGGCTTTGGGCCAAGAGATGGAAAATGGGTTTGGAATAGTTAATTGTGTTTCTGACTGCCACAGACTCAGTGGGGAAACAGGCTTTTTTCTGTGCTGTAGCTCTCTAATTGTAGTACGTGAATACAAAGGGTTTCTGATCTGTGGCACCAGTTTGCTCACAGTGAGATTCCAAAAACAACAACCCAACATGTTCTTTTGGTGGTGTCAGGTAAAACACGAATGTTGGTCTCCATGCATCAGGAGAACTCTTCTATGGATGGTGTGTGAGGTTGCTCAGGCCTCCTGAATGGACAGCGGGAACATTGAGCTGTTGGTGCTACAGCAAGCTTTGAAGAGCCACTCCCGGGGATCTTTCCACATCATTCATTGACTCCCAGCTGCAGTAAAACAGGTCATGCAGAATAACAATCACAATGTCACCTTGCCAGCAAAGTCTGCAACTTTTAATTACAGACAAAGTTCTGGTGTTCATTTTGCCCCTCTTACAGTTTCAGAATATCCCAAGTTAATTCAGTCAATGATTTGGATTTTTGAGTGAGGAGAGGCAGAATTAATTAAGTGGTACGATTTTTAACAGCATGACCTGGGAATATGATCGAGCTGATTTTTGAAAAAATTAATAGGTCCTCAGTTTCACAAGTGGATTCAAAATAGATGAGAACATGAAGTTATACTGAATTAATGTAAATCATTGGTAGATCCTCAGTTGAAAATATTATGTTCAGCTCTGAGCACCAGACTTTAGGAATGATCTCAATATCTTTGAGAGGGTGTGGGGACAATTTCCCAAAATAGTATCCGTGGTGAGTGTTTTTGGTTCAATACAGAGTCTGGAGAAGGTGGGTTCACTCTCTGCTGAATACCAAGGACGTTGGACAATTAGGAGACATTCAAGAGTGTGCTAACGAGAGTTCAGAGGCATTCTGTTCCTGTTAGTGAAGGGTAAGGCTGGTAAGATTAAGGAACAATGGACGAATAAAGATCCTGAGGTCCTCGTCATGAATAAAAAGGAATCTTGGTTCAATTGAATCTCTTAATCTGTATAAATACTCTTGAGAGAAATCAGGAAGGCGAGGAGGGGATATGAAATAGCATTGGCAGTTAAGGATAATCCAAAGAAATTCTCCAAATACATTAAGAGCATGAGGATAACTAGAGAGAGGGTAGGGCCTCTTAAAGATGAAGGAGGTTGTCTTTGTGTTGAACCCCAGGAAATGGGAGAGATACTAAATGAATATTTCACTTCAGTTTTTACAGTGGAGGAAGAAATGGAGTCTAGAGAATGTAGAGAAATAAACTGATGTTTGAAAACAGTTCACTTGACAGAAGAGGGAGCTTGGGAGGTCTTGGAGAATATAAAAGATGATGAATCTCTGTGTGGGATATAGGTAAAGTAGTGTTACTTCTGCAATTATAATTACTTATGCAAGGTAAATGAACTCACACCAGTGTGTAATTGTTTCAACTAAGAACTGAGTCAACAAGAATGCAAACTATGTGGAGGAAATAGATACTTGTTTTTGTATTAGCTAAAAATGTATGCAAGAAAGAAACGTGACTAAAACAATGATAGATGTTACAGACAAATAGATAAGGTGCTGTGAGGATGTGGGTTAAGCCAGATATGCTTGCACAAGCAGTAGTCATAAGCATCTGTTTCCCACTTTTACAGAAACTCAGGAACAAACCCCAATTAAAAGGTCATAAGGATCAGTATGGTTGGGGAAAGCACAGATGGAGGGAGTAGATAATGGTGAAGAAAGGATATGCCTAACAATGGGCCACAGTGGGATGTGGTCAAATGGCCTTGTGAGGCCAGAAATAAGCATTTTGTCACAGATAAGGCAAGCGATAAACAGGAGTAATGGGTGCCGGTCTTCGAGAAGTGGAAGATGTAAACAGGGGAGGAGCAATGGGATTAAAAAAAGGAACCAAATTACATAAATATCGTGTATTAGTTGAATTCAGTGTGTGTGTGTGTCCGTCCCTGCCTTGTAGACAGTGGACATCGCACCCTCTTGCAAGAGTAAAATAAATGACACGACTGATTCAGATCTTGTCTCGGACTGAAATTGTTGAAGTGAGTGAGCTTTGTTTCTCACATCTGGGACCTGATCTCATGTATCCCAAAATGTTGTATGAAGTGAAGGAGGAAATTACGAGACCGCATGCAGAAATATTGGCATCATCTATAACTACAAGTGAGGTGCCTGATGACTGGAGGTTGGCAAATGTTGCACTCTTGTTTAAGAAAGATAAGGAGAAACTGAGGAAATGTAGACATGAGTCTGACTTTGGTTGTGGGTAAATTGTCGTAGGTGATTATAAAAGATAGGATTTATGGACATTTAGAGAGGCAAAAACAGATTAGGGATAGTTAGCATGGTTTGGTATGAGGAAAATAGTGTCCCACAAACTTGAGTTTTTTGAGGGAGTTACCAACAAGATTGGTAGTCAAGTGAATGTTTATTTGGATTTTAGTAAAGCCAAGATTCCACATGGTGGACTAATCCAGGGTGATCTTGCCAATTGGACACATAATTGGCTTAACAGTAGAAGACAGTGTGATAGTGGAGGGATGCTTTTCAGACTGGAGGCCTGTTCCCAGGGAATGGTTCTGGGACCTCTTGGTATTTGTATGAAGGTTTTGAATGAGAATATAGAATGTGGTTTGTAAGTTTGCGGACTATGCCAAAATTAGTAGCATAATGGACTGTGAAAAAGGCTTTCTAGGGTTACAAAGGGAACTTAATAAAATAGGTCAATGGGCTGAAAAATGGCAGATGGAGTTCAATCAAGATCGATTTGAGGTTTTTGCATTTTGGTGCAACAAACAAGGGGAGGGCTGATTAAAATTAACAGTACGACCTTGGATAGTGTTGTAGAACAGAAGGACCTAGGGGTGCAGGTAAACAATTCTTTGAAGTTTGTGTCACAAATGGAGAGGGTGGTTAAAAAGGCAATTGGCATTCTTGCCTTCATTGCTCAGTCCTTTTGAGTATAGGAGTTGGGAAGTCACGTTGTGGTTGTATAGGACATTGGTGAGGCCTCTTCTGGAATACTGTGTCCAGTTCTGGTCACCTAGTTACAGGAAAGATATTAGCAAGCTGGAGAGGGTTCAGAAGAGATTTGTCAGGTATGGAAGGTTTGAGCTTTAAAGAAAGGCTTTATGGGCCAGGACCTTTTTTCATTGGACCTTAGGAAGTTGAGAGATGACCTGATAGAAATTTATAAAATAATGAACTGTATAGCTGGAGTTAATGGTAGTTGCCTTTTGCCTAGGATGAGGATTTCGTGACTGTGGGCATATTTTTAAGGTGAGTGGAGAGAGTTTTAGAAAAAGAAGAGAGAAATCTTTTACATAGAAGGTCGTTCGGGTGTGGAATGAACTTTCTGAGGGAAGCGGTGGATGCAGGTACAATTACAATGTTAGACATCTGGATAGATACACATAGGAAAGGTTAGGAGGGATACAGGCCAGGAGCAGGTAGGTGGGACTAGTTTAGTTTGGGATTATGTTCAGCATGGACTGGTTGGACCGAAGGGTCTGTTTCTGTGCTGTATGACTGACTCGTTAGACCAAAACTGCACACAGTGCTTCTAACCAAGTGTCTATACAATTGAAGAGGACTTAGGTTAGATTCCCTACAGTGTGGAAACAGGCTCTTCGACTCTCTGAAGAGTAACCCACCCAGACCCATTTCCCTCTAATGCACCTAACACTATGGGGCAATTTAACATGGCCAATTCACATGGCCTGCACATCTTTGTGACTGTGGGAGGGAATCGGAGCACTTGGAGGAAACCCACGCAGACACTGGCAGAATGTGTGGAGTTTGCACAGACAGACAGTTGCCCAAGGCTGGAATCGAACCTGGGTCCCTGGTGCTGTGAGGCAGCAGTGCTAACCACTAAGCCACCGTGCCACCCCATCTATCTCAGAGACTTCACAACCTCTGTTCTCAAATCCTCTTTTGATCAAGGCTAACATTTTAATTATCATCAGTCACCAATTCCATCATCTTCAGCAGGGTGCCAGTACCAGACCCCTATTCCCCTCTCCCCTTCTCCTCCCTTATCAGTGTTCTGTAGCGACTGTTCCATCCAGGACACCGTGGTCTACTCCTCCACTCCTAACACCTCCCCACAGCACCTTGCAAAGTAATAGAAGACTTAACACCTACGCGTTTACTTCCTACCTTCTCACTATCCAAGGGGCTAAACTCACCTTTTCAGGTGAAGCAGCACTTAGCCTGCACTTCATTCAGTCTGGTCTACTGTAATCGCTGTTCACAATGTGGTCTCTTCTGCACTGGAGAGAGCAAATGCAGTCTGGGACACCACTTCGCAGAATACCTATGTTCTTTCTGCAAAAACGACGCGAGCTTCCAGTTACCTGTCACTTCAACACACCACCACGTTCGCCGGCCAATCTTTCTGTCTCGTGCCTGCTGCAGTGCTCCAGTGATGCCAGGTGCAAACCAGAAGAGCATCTCATTTTCCGCTTGGGGACCCTGAAGCCTTTCGATCTTGTATATATGAGTTCAATAAGCCGAACACCACCTTTTCATGTCCTTTACCTCCCACCACAACCCCTTGGCGTCACGTGGGCTGCTTATATCACAGCCAAACCACTGTCACCTACTTATCGTCTCCATTTGCAGCTTATCTTTCTCCCTGGATCACCATTATCTATCCCTATGTCTGCCTTAATGTCTTTATTTCCCCCTGGGCTTCTATTGCATGTTTTCCTTACCACCTCCACTATCTTCAGCATATATACCACCTTTTCCTAGCTGCTACTAGTTCTTGAGAGACTGGACCCGAAACATTGACTCTGCTTCCTCTCCACATCTGCTGCCAGACCTGCTGAGTTTCTCCAGCAATCATTTTCTTTTTTTAAAAAAACACATTTCAATAGCCTTCCTCACAGTTTGGTGTACCTGCATGGTAGCCTTCTGTGACTTATTGACCAGGCCACCCAGGTTTTTAGTACACTTTAATTTGCAACATCTCACCATTTAAGAAATATCTCCAGGCTTAGAAAACATCCTGTTTGAAGTGGAGAATAGTGGGGTTGCTTTTTCTTCTTGGGAAAGGAACGTGATTAAATTAATGTGGCTCCAGGTTTAGTAATGGAATGACCTGGTAAATGTGGCTGATCTTATTGTAACTTCAGATCCACATTCCTGCCTTTCCCTGATAATTTTGCACCTCCTAGATTCTTGTTATCAATCAATCATTACCTTTAAAATATTAACCTATTGCCTTTTGAAAGAGAGTTCCAAACAATATCAACCCTACAAAAGAAATAATTTCACCTGATCTGTTTAAGTGGGTGACTCCTAATTTTTGAGCACTGACGCATAATCCCCAGGACCTGATCAGAGGTGCCCCAGAACTCTGTGGGAAGCTAGAGAGGTGATTGCTGGACCCCTTGCTGAGAGATTTTTATTATCGATAGCCACGGGTGACGTGTGGAAGACTGGAGGGTGGCTCATGCGGTGCTGTCACTTTAAGGTGTGAAGGAAAAGCCAGGGAACTACAGACCAGTGAGCCTGATGTTAGTGGTGGGCAAGTCATTGGACGGGATCCTGAGGGACAGGATTTACATGTATTTGGAAAGGCAGGAACTGTTAGCGATAGTCAACATGGCTTTAGGGGGTAGGTTTGCTTGCTGAGCTGTAGGTTTGATATCCAGATGTTTCATTACCTGGCTAGGTAACATCATCAGTGGCGACCTCCAAGTGAAGTGAAGCTGTTGTCTCCTGCTTTCTATTTATATGTTTGTCCGAGATGGGGTTCCTGGGGTTTGTGGTGATTGTCATTTCCTGTTCTTTTTCTGATGGGTTGATAGATGGTATCTAGATACCATGTGGTTGTTTATGGCATTGTGATTGGAGTGCCAGGCCTCTAGGAATTCTCTGGCATGTCTTTGCTTAGCCTGTCCCAAGGTAGATGTGTTGTCCCAGTCAAAATGGTGGCTTTTTTCCTCTGTGTGCAGGGCTACGAGGGAGAGAGGGTAGTGTCTTTTTGTGGATAGCTGGTGTTTGTGTATCCTGGTGGCTAACTTTCTTCCTGTTTGTCCTACGTAGTGTTTGTGGCAGTCCTTGCATGGAATTTTGTAGACGATGTTGGTTTTGTCCATGGGTTTGTACTTGGTCTTTTAAGTTTGTTAGTTTTTGTTTGAGAGTGTTGGTGCGTTTGTGTGCTACAAGGATTCCGAAGGGTCTTAGTAGTCTGGCTGTCACTTCTGAACCTTCTTTGATATATGGTAAGATGGTTAGGGTTTCTGGCTGTGTTTGGTCTGCTTGTTATGGTTTGTTCTTGACATAGCTTCGTGTGTGGGAAATCTTGTCTCACTCACTAACTTGGTTTAGTTTATTGAGTAAGGGACAAAGAAGATTGAAGGCAGAGTGGTGGGTGTTGTCTATGTGGACTTCAAGGCATCCAACAACGTTCCGCATGGTTAGCAAGGTTACATCGCATGGAATCCAGGGAATACAAAATTGGCTCGAAGATAGGAGACAGAGGGTGGTGGTGGAGGGTTACTTTTCAGACTGGGGTCCTGTGACTGGCAACATACCACAAGGGTCAGTGCAGGATCCACTGCTTTTAGTCATTCAAATAAATGAATTGCATCTGAACATAGGTGGTATGGTTTGTAAGTTTGCAGATAACTCCAAAATTGGAGGTTTAATGGACAGCAAAGGCGGCTACATCAGAGTACAACAGGACCTTGATCAGATGGGCCAATGGGCTGAGAAGTGGCAGTTGGAGTTTAGTTTAGACAAATGTCAGATGCTGTATTTTGGAAAGGCAAATTAGGGTAGGACGTATACACTTAATGGTAAGGTCCTGGGGGGTGTTGCTGAACAAAGGGACCTTGGAATGCAGGTTCATTGTTCCTTGAAAGTGGAATCGTAGGTAGACAGGGCATTGAGGAAGGCACTCTGTATGCTCGTCTTTATTGGTCAGTGCATTGAGTACAGGAGTTGGGAGGTCTTGTTGCAGCTGTACTGGACATTGCTTCGGCCACTTCTGGAATACAGTGTGCAATTCTGATCGTTCTGCTATTGGAAGGATGTTGTGAAACTTGCGAGGGTTCAGAAAAGATTTACAAGGATGTTGCCTGGGTTGGAGGTATAAGGAGAGGCTGGGGCTATTTTCCCTGGTGTGTCAGAGGCTGAGGAGTGATCTTCCAGAGGCATAAAATCATGAGCGGCATGGACACAGGGATTAGCCAAGGTCTCTTCCCTAGGTTAGGGGAGTCCAAAACTCAGGGGCATACATTTAAGATAAGAGGGGGAAGATTTAAAAGGGATCTAAGGGGTGACTTTCTCACGCAGAGAGTGACATGTGGAATGAGTTGCCAGACGTGGTGGTACAATTGCAACATTTAAAAGGCATCTCTTTGGGTACATAAGTAGGAAGGGTTTAGAAGGATATGGGGCAAATGCTGGTAAATGGGACTAGATCAATTTGGGATGGCTGGTTAGCATGGGTGAGATAGACCGAAGGGTCTGTTTCTGTGCTGTACAACTTGATGATTCAATGACTCCCAGTTCTAACTTCTCCCATAAGAGGGAATATCAACTCTATATTCACCCTGTCAATATCACATCCGATATTATATATTTCAATCAACTTACCTCTTACTGTTCTACATCCCAGCATATGAAAGCCAGACCAGTCCAACCTTTTGTCACCCTACCCATTTGAGGTATTAGGTGAGAGGTCAAACGTAGGAGACCCAAATTTGAGGTCATTGTTGGAAGGATTAGAGGGGAAATGAGGAAAAAAATCTTTGTTTCCCACCCAGTCTGGGTTTGGGACCTGGAACTCTCTTCCTGAAAGGGTGTCAAAGGTAAAAAGTCTCGCCACAGGAAAAATAAAGTTGGATGTCTACTCTGAAGTAGGTGAACCACCTGTGTCCAGTGTGAAGTTGCTGGTGTTTCAGCAGGATGAATAAAGTTGTGAATACCTTCACACACTCTCAGAGCATGTGTACGGTCTCTCCCCAGTGTGAACCTGCTGGTGCACAGTGAGGTTAGATGACTTTCTGAACCCACTCTCTCAGTCAGAGCACCTGATCGGTGCCTCGTCAGTGTGAGCTCACTGGAATTCTTAAAGTGCTTTTCACTATCTGGACACTGAAAGGGTCCCTTCCCCCGTGTAAACTCACCGGTGTCTGAACAAGCTGGAGAGACAAGTGAATCGCTTCCCACAGTCTGTGCAGCTGAACGGCCTCTCTCCAGTGTGGACAAACTGGTGTACAGTTAGATCAGATGGTTGTCTGAACCCAGTCCTACAGTCAGAGCATCTAAACTGTGTCTCTCATCAGTGTGAACCCGTCTGTGTTGTTTCAGTTCCTGGGAAATTTTAAAGCACTTCCCGCAGCCTGAACATTTTAAAAAGGTCTTTCGTCAGTGTGAACCCACTGGTGCTGGCTGACAGAGTGAATCCTCTCCAGCAATCGCAGCAAATGAATGGCCTCTTCCCCAGTGTGAATTCGCTGATGAGTTTCCAGCTCAGGTGGATAATTGAATCCCTTCCCACAGTCCACACATTTCCATGGTTTCTCTTCACTTTGACTGTGTTTATGTTTAGTCAGCTCAGATGATTGACTGAAGCTTTGACAATCTGTTCAGTCCATCCCCTCTGTGAACAGTACATTTTCCTACAGTGTTCAAAGGCTGATCTCATTCGGGCACCAATGAATCAAGAATGTCTGTCTGGTTGTTGTGGTTCTGTTCGCCGAGCTGGGAGTTTGTGTTGCAAACGTTTTGTCCCCTGTCTAGGTGACATCCTCAGTGCTTGGGAGCCTCCTGTGAAGCGCTTCTGTGATGTTTCCTCCGGCATGTCTCTGCTGTGGCAAATCTTCTCCCAAACTTTGAATGTCTGTCTGGTTTAGACGTGGCATTGGTTTGATCTTCATTCCTGAAAATCCTCCCTTTTCAATACCCTAGAGCGGTATGGTGACTCAGTGGTTAGTACTGCTGCCTCACAGCGCCAGAGTCCCAGGTTCGATTCCAGTCTCGGGCGACTGTCTGTGTGGAGTTTGCACATTTTCCCTGTGTCTGTGTGGGTTTCCTCTGGGTGCTCCAGTTTCCTCCCACAGTCCAAAGATGTGCAGGTTAGGTGAATTGGCCATGCTAAATTGCCTGTAGTGTTAGGTGCATTAGTCAGAGGGAAATGGGTCTGGGTGGGTTACTCTTCGGAGGGTCGGTGTGAACTTGTTGGGCCGAAGGGCTTGTCTCCACACTGCAGGGAATCGACTCTCAAAACCTAATAAAGTGGATTATTAAAAACCCAACTGAATTCACAAATAGCCTTCAGGGAAGGGAACCTGTCATATAGTCTGAGCCTTCACAAGTCTCTGCTGTCTCCAGGAGACAGGAGGTGGTGAAGAAGGGAGATAGGAAATAGACTTCATGTATTTGCGAGTGTGGTGCTGGGAAAGCACAGCAGGTCAGGCAGCATCCGAGGAGCAGGAGAATCGACGTTTTTGGGCAGACGCCTTTCATTCATTCCCGATGACTGACTAGTTTACGGTTGAAATGTCGATTCTCCTGCTCCTCGGATGCTCCCTGACCACCTCTGCTTTTCCAGCACCACACTCTCGACTCTGAAGCACTGCATCTGCAGTCCTCACTTTCTCCTCCTCCGTGAATTTGCAACTCAAGTGAACGTTGACAATCTCCTAAACTCACCATGCGCCAGCTAATGGAAGAACAGCAACCAGTACCTGGCAAAATCCCACCCCATAACCACAGACCAGGGAGCAGGTTGATATGCACAGATGTGGGAAGGCCATTTTGATAGAGTAGGTTGCAAAATATATAGGTCTTTGAAAAACACTGACCCTTAAAAGGGTCTTTTCGCACAGGTGAGGGAGTTCAATGCTAGATAGCACAGGTTAGGGTGACAGAGGAAAGATTTAAACAGGCACTTAAGGGGCAACTTTTTCAGATAGGGGATGGTGCCTATATGGAATGAGCTGCCAGAGGAAGTGGTGGAGGCTGGTACAATTGCAACATTTAGAAGGCATCTGGATGGGTAAAAGAATAGGAACGCTTTAGAGAGATAAGGACCAAATGATGACAAATGGGCCTGGATTTATTTTGGCAATCTGGTCAGCATGGATGAAGTGGACAAATGGATCTTTTTCCATGTTGTACAGCCCTATAGAGCTAAGTCTTGCCCTTTGTTTGTTTTTGCATTTGTCCAAATTAAACACCGTCTGCCACTGCTTAGCCCATTGACCCAATTGATCAAGAACTCTGTGATCTTAGATCAGTTGGACAGAAAAATGGCAAGTGGAGTTTAATGCAGACAAGTACAAGGCAGTGTATTTTAGGAGATCAAATGCAAGAGAAGAACCTTAAGAGCATTGATATACAGAGGTATCTTTGAGGGAGCTATGGGCTTGTACCCAAAGTGGCAACACAAGTGGATTAAAGTGGTAAAGAAAGCATGTTGCTTCCTTTAATCAGTGAGGGCACAGTGTAAACGTTGGTAAGATAGGTTGTAGCTGCATAAAACTTTAGTCAGGCCACTTTTGGAGTATTGTGTACAGTTCTGATCATCACACTATATAAGAAGCATGTGTCACCTTTGGAGGGGGTTCAAGAGGATGACCAGGGTGTTGGCTGCATTGAAGTGTGTTAGCTATAAGGAGAGATTGGAAAAACTTGAAGGATTGTTTCTGCTAGAGCAGCTGAATCTGAGGGGTGACCCTAATGCTATGAGGCATGGATACTCAGAATCATTCTCCCAGGTGGAAATGTTAAATACTATGGGCATATGTTTGAAGTGAGAGAAGGAAAGTTTAAATGAGATGTGCAAAATAATTTTTTTAAACCGAGGATGACGGGTCATAGAGATGTACAGAACGGAAACAGACCCTTCATTCCAATGTGTCCTTGCTGACCAGCTATCCTGACCTAAATCAGTCCCATTAGCCAGAACTTGGCCTACATCCTTCTAAACCCTACTCATGCACCCATCCTGATGCCTTTCAAATGCTGCAATTGTACCAGTCTCCACCACTTCTGTGGTAGCTCATTCCATACATGCACCACCCTCTGCACGAAAAAGTTGCCCTTTTTTTTTAATTTTTACCCTCTCACCTTAAACCTAGGCCCTCTAATTCTGGACTCCGCCACCCCAGGGAAAAGATCTTGTCTATTTTCCCTGTCCATGCTCCTCATGATTTTGTAAACCTCTATAAGGTCACCCCTCAGCCTCTGACGCTCCACGGAAAATAGCTCCAGCCTATTCAGCCTCTCCCTATAGCTCAAACCCTCCAACTCTGGCAACTTGACACTTCAGAACCAGGTGGATACTCTCAAGAAAGGCAGAGATCGAAGAACATTAAGACACCCAATGCACCAACTGTAGACAACCGTTTGGCTTCTTGCATTGGTTTTACCACTTCCATTCACCCAACACAATTCCATATCCTTTTTTGCCCTTAATTGAACAGAAATAAATTAATATTTAAATGATTATTTGAGCTAACATTCCTTTTTTTCCAAAGATAATCCCACAATTCTATTACTCTTTGCTTGTAACGCTTTGTAACTTCCCTCAGGAATGGTATGGCTGAGACCTTTAAAGGTTCTCGTTATCCTGGACACTCATGCCTGTAGAAAAATGCTCCCTGTCAGGTTAACTTAACCTTTTCAAGATCCTAGGAAAATCTCCAGCAATATTACCCCCAATCTTGTTGAATGTGGTCTGTGTTTGGTTAAAATTTCAAAGGGTTAGGTTACATTCTCATGAGTCTACACAGCATGCATTCCAAAACCAAACTATCAAACAAGGAGACACACAGACCGGATGCCTACTCTGGCTGTGGGTTCCTCTAACCAGGAGCCTGAGGCAGAAGCTCCATATCTTTCTGATGTTAACCCTTTAGTTGAAAACTTTGCATTCCATTCACACTGGCCTTTTTTGTGTGAGACTGTGACATTTTAGTGATCTATGGACAACTCAATCCTACAATAATGTTTTACAAGGAGCTCTTTCAAAGTACTAAAGTCCCCTTTCTGTGCTCTCGTAAGTTGGAGGGGTGCAATCTCACCCATGTTACATCTGACCAGGAATGCACTGCCAGGGGAGATGGCAAATGTAGATATGACAGCAACGTTTAAGAGAAATTCAGACAGATGCATGAACAGGCAGTGCATATAGACAATGTGCAGGCAGAAGGGATTAGTTTAGAATGATATCGACATCACCATCAGTGCACATTGTGGCTGACAGAACAGTACAGCACAATGGAATGGCGAAGCAGTCTCGATGGACTGAATGGGCTGCTTGTTGTCTTCCGGCTGCCGCACATTGCCCCTATAAACATGGCGGCTCCGTGTGAACGTCACCCCCAATAAAAGACAGTTACCTCGGTTTGTCGCCATACGAAGCCGGCAGCCGTTTGCTGCGAACGGGACTGGGACGTTGATGGGCCAGTGGAAACTCAGTCCACGCCGTCTCCATTTCACCCCACTCTCCGTAACAAGTGAGATGTGGTTTATGAACATCAGCAAAAACAGACCTCAATGAACACTGCTCAGTCATGGATGGGATTGACAGCGAATTAAGTCACTGTAGTTGATCATGTACCTGCCAGTGTGTCAGCAGGTAGGTGGCCCAAGTGGATCCCTTCCCACCTCCGATCAGGAGAATGGCCTGTGGATGTGGTGGTGTAGAGTGACGTCGTACAATCACCTGAACCCAGTCCCATAGTGGGTGTACCTGAAAGGTATCTCCGCAGTGTGAGCTCGTTGATGAGACACTAAGTCCCCAGAAAGTTTTATAACCGTTTCCGTGATATGGATGTTTAGAGGGTGTCTTGTCAATGTGAACTTGTGTTTCAACTGATTGGAAAACTCAGTGAATCCTTTCTCACACTTGGAGAAGGCGAATGGTATGTCCTCAGTGTAAACTCACTAGTGTCTCAGCAAAGTAGATAATGAAGTGAAAGCCTTCTGTTACTTGGAGCAACTGAATAGCTTCTCCCCAGTGTGTCAGTGAGTTTCCAGCTCAGATGGGGATCTGTATCCCTTTCCACAGTTTCCCCATTTCCACGGTTTCTCCCCACTGTGATGACAATTATGTCTCAACAGGTCAGATGATTGAATTCCTGTGCACACGCAGTGAATGTGTGCACTTCCTTCCCACTCTGAATGGTGTTTTTCCTTTTCTGTTCAAAATCCAATGACGTTCAGATTATGGTCAGATTCTGATGTAATCCCATTGCTATAAATCTTCCCATTCTGATACCCTGTGATATTGATTTGAAATAGACCAAAAAAAATGAGAGAGAACCCATAAAAACATAGTGACAGATTCTGAAATGAATTAATCTAATAATTGTGGGACTGGCACTATGTAAAAGTGACCAGGAAATGTTCTAGGTTGTCACAAAATCTCACTTGATGTCCTTCAGGAACGGGAACTTGCCACTCAGTCTGGGCTCACACAAGACTCCATTCTCTGTGGGAGGAGTCAGAGAGATAGATAGGAGGGAGGGATTATACGCACCTACAAGTTGAGTAGAATTTTGACAAAACCTCCCAAGCTCCATCAGCGAGGTCACACACTTTCCTAACTTGTCTGACATCTGTTTGTGGATGAGCAGAAGTTTCCTTCGTTTAAATATTGGGAAGATTGTCTTCAGTCCTCCCTGCAAACCTCTATTCCTGACCACAAACTCCATTCCAATCTCTGGGAATTGTCTGAGGCTGAATCAGGCTTTGCATAACCCTGGTGAAATACCCTATCCCAAGATGAGTGGCAGGGTGGCTCAGTGGTTAGCACTGCTGCCTCACAGTGCCTGGGACACAGGTTTGATTCCATCTTCAGGCGGCTGTGCAAATTCCACACACGTTCTCCCTGTGTCTGCATGAGGTTCCTCCCACAGTCAAAGATGTACAGGTTAGGTGGATTGGCCATGTTAAATTGCTTATAGTGTCTAAGCATGTGCAGGCTGGGTGGATTAGCCACGGGAAATATAGTGTTACAGGAATGGGGTAGAGGGGTGGGTCTGGGTGGGATGCTGTTCATAGGGTCAGTGCAGACTGAAGTATGAACCATGGGCTGAATGGCCTTCTGCCATACTGTAGGGATTCTGTCTTAATAACTTTTTAAAAAAAAAATTCCCTACAGCGTGGAAACAGGCCCTTCGGCCCAACCAGTCCACACTGAGCCTCCGAAGAGTAACCCACCCAGACCCAATTCCCTCTGACTAATGCGCCTAACACTGAGTAACTTAGCATAGCCAATTCACCCTAACCTGCATCTTTGGACTGGGAGAGGAAACCCATGCAAACATGGGGAGAATGTGCAAACTCCACGCAAACAGTCACCCGAGGCTGGAATTGAACCCACTATAACATTATCTAACTCCCACCCTGGACTCGGCTCATCTGCTGCTGAAACTCTCAACCGCTCTGTTGCTACCTCTAGACTTACCTATCGGAAGACGCTGCCGGCCAGCCTCACACATTCAACATCCCTGTCATGCCGAGCTCATCCAAAACTCTGCCACCTGAGTGCAGACCAGCCCCAAGTCTTGTTTACCCAGCGCCGCTCTATAATTCGCATGAGACAATGAGCTATCCGGTGAAATTAAGCACAGAAGCATAAAGAGGTGACAGGTTTGCTAAATTGGATTAAATTTTAAAAAAACTTCCCCAACATAGGGTAAGGTGTAGAGAATAAGACAGAGATGGAAGATTCTGTTCACCTTGTCTTGTTATGCACCAGATTTGAGAGATCAAGATCAGCAACTTTCAACACTTTAACAAAGGATACTCTATTCTATTATTAAGGAATAGAAGCTGAGCAGATTTGCTGTCTTCTACCATACCCTGTACTGTTCCATCAATCAGAGTACACATTGCTAGGCCCGTTTGTCTAGTCACTTAACCTGGCTCAGCTGCTGGCTGTATGTATCCGAGGGTGACCTGAATTTGATCTAATTCTATTAGTTTTAAAATAGCTATGGGTATGAGGATCGGTCTGGTCAAGTTCTAAATTGGGGCAAGGCCAATTCTGATGGTCTGAGACCAGATAATAGTCCAACAGGTTTATTTGGATGTACTAGCTTTCGGAGCACTGCTCTTTCATCAGGTAGCGGTGGAGCAGGACCATAAGACAAAAGTTTGCAGTGTCATGCAACTGGAACAATATATTGAACAAATCTAGATTGCTGTTAAGTCTTTCATCTTTTAGAATGGGTTGCAGGTTTCGGTTCATTAATATGTAAATCCCAGAACTACTTTTAAGTCACATTCTTGAGATAACTTAATTCTTTAATAAAAAAAAGTTAACATCTCGGCTCTGACAATGCATTAAATGCGTGAGGTTAGACTCTGTGTGTATCCCAATCTTGAGTCAGACTGGTTCTATTTCCAAAATAGAAATTTAAAAAATGTTACATGGATTGATGACCTGCATTAATTGCCTGCAGATTGTGTGCTTTTTGAGCATAATAGAATGTATCTGCAAATGGAAATTCACCCATAGACGTGTGGGTGCATGAGAGAGATTGTGTGTGTGTGTGTGTGTGTGTGTGTTTGAGTGTGTTTGAGTGTGACAGAGTTTAAGCATGTGATAGGAGAATCAGCCTGCAAAGATTAGATTAGATTACTTAGTGCGCAAACAGGCCCTTCGGCCCAACAAGTCCACACCAACCTGCCGAAGCGCGACCCACCCATACCCCTACATTTACCCCTACCTAACACTACGGGCAATTTAGCACAGCCAATTCACCTGACCCGCACATCTTTGTGACTGTGGGAGGAAACCGGAGCACCCGGAGGAAACCCACGCAGACCCGGGGAGAACGTGCAAACTCCACACAGTCAGTCGCCTGAGTTGGGAATTGAACCTGGGTCTCAGGTGCTGTGAGGCAGCAGTGCTAACCACAGTGCGACCGTGCCGCCCATCCACGGTGGGTGAGAGTAATAGCCTGAACAATGCATCAGACCAGCAATGTTATGAGTATCTGGGAAGTATTTCAGGTTCATAAAGAATTGGACATTAGCAATAGAGTTGTTAAATCTGTTGGACTATAACCTGAGATTTTGAATTTTTGAGATGAGAGAGACACAAGAGACAATTCTGCCTGGGGGAGGGAGGGGGGTGGGGGTGTGGTGGCGCAAGTCCTTGCAAGATCCAAGCCCAGACGATTGAAACTAGAGAGGCACCAGAACACCTCAGGAAGTGTGAAAGGGTGATTCAAGTCTTCCTGACAAACAACAGTAGGTGCATGGGGCAGACTTGCCTTAGTAAGACAAAAGTCCAGGTGGATACAGCACTCTGGGATAAACCAAGATTTGTAGACCCCAAGAGCAGACGCATCAAAGGGGTCGCTGTTAAGCAAGCCATCGAGCCTTTAGCAGCATTTTAAGGTGAAAAAGCCAATTAATTTGAGTTTAATTTAAATAAATGTGAGGTGCTGAATTTTGGGAAAGCAAATCTTGGCAGGACTTATACACTTAATATTAAGGTCCTAGGGAGTGTTGCTGAGCAGAGAGACCTTGGACAGTAGGTTCATAGCTCCTTGAAAGTAGAATAGCAGATAGATAGGTTAGTGAAGGAGATGTTTGGTATGCTTTCCTTTATTGGTCAGTGCATTGAGTACAGGAGTTGAGAGGTCTGTACAGGACATTGGTTAGACCACTTTTGGAGTATTGCTTGCAAATCTGGTCTTCCTATTGGAAAGATGTAGTGAAACGTGAAAGGATTCAGAAAAGATTTACAAGGAGGTTGTCAGGGTTGGAGGATTTGAGCTATAGGGAGAGGTTGAATAGGCTGGGGCTATTTTCCCTGGAGCGTCAGAGTCTGAGGGGGTGACCTGATAGAGGTTTATAAAATCATGAAGGGCATGGATAGGATAAATAGACAAAGTGGGCATAGGTTTAGATAAACTAGTGGGCATAGGTTTAGGGAGAGAGCGGAAAGATATAAAAGAGACCTGAGGGACAACCTTTTCACACAGAGGGTGGGGTGTGTATGGAATGAGCTGCCAGAGGAAGTGGTGGTGGCTGGTATAATTACAGCATTTTAAAAGGTGTCTGGATGGATATATAAATAGGAAGGGATTAGAGGAACATGGGCCAAATGCTGGCAAATGGGACTAGATTCGGTTGGGATATCTGATCGGCATGAACGAGTTGGACAGAAGGGTCAGTTTCTGTGCGGTACATCTCTATGACCTCAGGTCCTTGGAAAGTTCTGGAAGGTAACCAGGAGGTTATAAGTACCCAGCCCGGCAGGACTCAGGTTATTCCCCCACTCTCCAGCCTACCTAGAGTACGTCTGGATTCAGCAGTGACCACAGCAACTCGCCCTCTGACCGGAGAGGAAGAGAGAGTCAACCCATGAAGAGAGGAGCAGCTTGAACAATTCGTCAGATCAGCAACATTACGAGTATCTGGGAAGTATTTCAGGTTTCCAAAGAATTGGATAGTTAGCAATAGAGTTGTTAAAAGTGTAAAATTTAACTCTTAACCTTTGTTGTCATCTCCTCCACTTCCCGCTCCTCCGCCCTTGAGCCCCGCTCCTCCAACCGCCACCAAGACAGAACCCCACTGGTTCTCACCTACCACCCCACCAACCTGCGCATACAACGTATTATCCGCCGCCATTTCCGCCACCTCCAAACGGACCCCACCACCAAGGATATATTTCCCTCCCCTCCCCTATCAGCGTTCCGCAAGGACCACTCCCTTCGTGACTCCCTTGTCAGATCCACACCCCCCACCAACCCAACCTCCACCCCCGGCACCTTCCCCTGCAACCGCAGGAAATGTAAAACTTGCGCCCACACCTCCACACTCACTTCCCTCCAAGGCCCCAAGGGATCCTTCCATATCCGCCACAAGTTCACCTGTACCTCCACACACATCATCTATTGCATCCGCTGCACCCGATGTGGCCTCCTCTATATTGGTGAGACAGGCCGCTTACTTGCGGAACGCTTCAGAGAACACCTCTGGGCCGCCCGAACCAACCAACCCAATCACCCCGTGGCTCAACACTTTAACTCCCCCTCCCACTCCACCGAGGACATGCAGGTCCTTGGACTCCTCCACCGGCAGAACACAACTACACGACGGCTGGAGGAGGAGCGCCTCATCTTCCACCTGGGAACCCTCCAACCACAAGGTATGAATTCAGATTTCTCCAGCTTCCTCATTTCCCCTCCCCCCACCTTGTCTCAGTCGGTTCCCTCAACTCAGCACCGCCCTCCTAACCTGCAATCCTCTTCCTGACCTCTCCGCCCCCACCCCACTCCGGCCGATCACCCTCACCTTGACCTCCTTCCACCTATCCCACCTCCATCGCCCCTCCCCCTAGTCCCTCCTCCCTACCTTTTATCTCAGCCTGCTTGGCTCTCTCTCTCTTATTCCTGATGAAGGGCTTATGCTCGAAACGTCGAATTCTCTATTCCTGAGATGCTGCCTAACCTGCTGTGCTTTGACCAGCAACACATTTGCAGCTGTGATCTCCAGCATCTGCAGACCTCATTTTTTATTCAAATAAATTGCCACCTGGTTCACTGACTGCAGGCTCGTATTGTGTCGTCCTTTCCTGGGTCAGGCTGGGGTGCCTGGGTAAATTAACATTATATAATCATAGAATCCCTACAGTGTGGAAACAGGCTATTTGGCCCCACAAGTCCACACCGACCTCCCAAGAGAAACCCACCCAGAGCCATTCTTCTACCCTTTTTAATCTACATTTACCCCTGACCTAACCTGCACATCCCTGAACACGAGAATCCAAAGATATTCTAATGAAGGGCAAAAGAATAACGAGGGAGAGAATAGGGCCTCTTTAAGGTCAGCAATGTCATCTACGCGCACAGCCACAGGATGGGATCTGAAATGAATATGTTCTGATCTGTATTAAATGTCCAGGAAATTAAGGGGAATAAATAGTGATGTCTTGAACAGTGTCCACATTACAGAAGAGGAGATGCTGGAAGTGTTAGAACACATTAAGGTAGATAAGTCCCCCAGGACTTAATGAAGTGTATTCCAGGACTTTGTGAGAGTCAAAGGAGAAAATTGAGTGTGGTTGACTGGTGATATTTGCACTATCGACAGTCATGGGTGAAGTGCCCCAAAGAACAGAGAGTGGCTAACATTGTGCCACAATATTAGGAAGGCTGCAGGGCAGTGCCTGGGGAACTGCAGACTGTTGAGCCTAACAGCCGTGGGGTTAAGACTTTAGACGGAATTCTGAGAGACAGAACCTTCAGGCATTTGGAGAGGCAAGGACACATTTGGGACAGGGTGAATGTGAGGACTACAGATGCTGGAGATCAGAGTCAAGATTAGAATGGTGCTGGAAAAGCACAGCAGGTCCGGCAGCATCCGAGGAGCAGGAGAATCGATGTTTCGGGCAAAAGCCCTTCATCAGGATTTCTGTCATCAGGGACAGTTAGCATGGCTCTATGCAAGGGAAATCAAGCCTCAAAAAAGTGATTGAGTTTTTAGAAGAGGTGAGCAAGAAAGTAGGTGAGGACAGAGGGGTGGGTATTGGCTACATGGACTTTTGCAAGGCCTTTGACAAGGTGCTGCATGGTCAGGTTCTTAAGTAAGGTTAAATCTCACAGGATCCAGGGAGTACTAGCCAGTTGGAGACGAAATTGGCTTGATGGTAGAAGACTGAGAGTCGTGGTGGAGGATTGATTTTCAGATGGGGGCCTATAAGTAATGGTGTGCCAGAGGGATCAGTGCTGCGTCTACTGTCATTTGTTATTTATATCAATGATTTGTATGAGAATTTACGGGATGGGTTAGTAAGTTTTTGGAGACACCAAAATTGGTGGTATAGTGTAGAAGGTTATCTGGGATTGCAACGAGATCTTGATCAACTGGGCCAATGGGCTGAGGAATGACAGACGGAGTTTAATTTAGATAAACGCAAGATGGTGCATTTTCATAAGGCAAACCAGGGCAGGAAGGACACAGTCAATGGGTGGAGAGTATTACAGAATAAAGAGATCTAGGGGTACAGGTTCATAGCTGCTTGAAAATGGAGTCACAGGGAGAGTGGGCAGTGAAGAAGGCTTTTGGCATGTTTGCTTTTCTTGGCTAGAGAATTGAGTATAGGAGTTGGGATGTCTTGCTGCAGCTGTACAATGCATTGGTGAGGTCACATCTGCAGAACTGCATGCAGTACAGGTCACCCTCCGATAGAAAAGATATTAATAAACTAGGAAGAGTGCAGAAAAGATTTACTAGGATGCTACCTGCATTGGAAGGTTTGGATTTAAGGACAGGTTGGGTAGGCTGGAGCGTAGGAGACTGAGGGGTGACCTTATAGAGGTCTATAAAATCATGAGAGGCATACATTAGGTAGATAGTCAATAGCTTTTCCCCAGGTTAGGGGAGTCTAAAACTGGAGGGCACAGGTTAAAGGTGAGGGGGGAGAGATACAAAAGGGTCAGGGTCCAGAGGGACAAAAGTTTCACTCAGAGAGTGGTGAGTGTGTGGAACAGGCTGCCAGAGGGAGTAGTGGAAGTGAGTGCAACTTCACCATATAAGAAATATTTAAACAGATACAGGGATGGGATAGGTCTGGAGGAATATGGACCAAACGCAGGCAAATGGGATTAATTAAATTGTGAGAAGTGGTCAGCATGGACAGGTTGGGCCAATTGGGCTGGTTTCCATGCTGTAACCCTCTATTTCCCTATGACTCTATCTCTGGTATCTCCAGTCCCAACTGCCCCCTTCTATCTGTGACCTCTCACATTCATACCCTACAGCCATTGAGCTGTGACCCCTGACCCTTCTTTGTTTTCTCTGCTGGGCGTTGGCA
Source organism: Hemiscyllium ocellatum (assembly GCF_020745735.1). NCBI lineage: Eukaryota > Metazoa > Chordata > Chondrichthyes > Orectolobiformes > Hemiscylliidae > Hemiscyllium > Hemiscyllium ocellatum. The sequence goes on from NC_083427.1 coordinate 4,244,225, forward strand.
GGAGGTGAAGAAAAGACAGCTGGAATTTCTCTGATCTGTGATTCACAAGGACACACTCCCTGCTGCCCCCAGCAGTTATTTTCCTTCAGTCATTTTCTCACTAACCCTAAACTCTTCTGTTTGCTCTTAATTCTGGTGTTTCTGTCACTTTCACAATTATAGACATAAACGTCACACATTAGAATTAAATCTATTCTGTCATTCTGTCTGAATGAAGTTGGTATTGTGGTTAATAACAGACAAACTATCCTTTTCCCTGGAGTTTCCAATGAAGTGCAGTGGACAGTCTTACCAGTGTTGCCATGGCAACCTAACCCCAGGGAGCTGCATGTTTGAGATTCCAGCTCAGATTAAACCCCTCTGTCCCCCTAACACACACTGTGTCAGACATTTCACCTCAATGTGTCCCAGGTAGGTGTTCTCTAAAACCAACAGGAACCTCAGACACACAAACCTTTAAACGTGGGTGGAAAAGGTGATGCACTGTTTACAATACCAACTGGATGCAAAGTTTTAAAGTGCAGGTGTGTATTCCGAAAGGTCCTTTTAAATGCGTTAGTCACTGGTTGTGCTGCAGTTAAAGCAATAGGCCGGAAGTGTGCTGGAAGAGTATTTTTTTAGCGAGGGTATCTCAGAAACGATTGGACTGAAAATGCATAGAATATGAATTGAATCAAATTCAGATTGACCATTTTTATTTTGACTATCTGGAGCTTCCGTACTGGAGACTGAAGGCAGTGACACCAGATAAATATTCAACAGTGAAGTCAAAATGAAACAAAAGCGTCGGAGGCTGTGGGGTGACCTTATAGAGGTTTATAAAATCATGAGGGGCATGGATAGGATAAATAGACAGACTTTTCCCTGGGGTGTGGGAGTTCAGAACTAGAGGGTATAGGTTTTGGGTGAGAGGGGAAAGATATAAAAGAGACCTAAGGGGGCAACCTTTTCACACACAGGGTGGTACGTGTATGGAATGAGCTGCCAGAGGATGTGGTGGAGGCTGGTACAATTGTAACATTTGAAAGGCATCTGGATGGGTATACGAATAGGAAGGGTTTGAAGGGATAGGCCAGATGTTGGCAGGTGGGACTAGATTGGGTTGGGATATCTGGTCGGCATAGACGGGTTGGACTGAAAGGTCTGTTTCCGTGCTATACATCTCTATGACTCTGAGTCTAATGGACATGATGGAAACCACTTTGTCCAGCAGTGAGAGATGGCACTGGAGCGTGGCAAATCTGATGTTGGTCGGCCCAGTGCAGAACTGGATGTAGTGGCGCTGGCATAGACAGCAGCTCTGGTATCAGCCCTGGTTCAAAGGCTTGCAACTCTTGCACTTTTTGAGGAAGGCTGGGGACTCAAATGATTCGAAGAGATGGTGGTGATGTTGATGGGGTGTGCCCAGTGGTGAGTGATGGTGCCAGAAGGTGGTATCGTTAATATTTGATCTGGAGCAGACAGCAGTGAGGCACAGGACTTGAGCTGGTGGCATTGGTGGTGCTGTTGATGTGGCACCATGGCATTGGTGGGCTTGGCTCAAGATTCACGGTGGCAGCAAGGGTGATTTGGCCATGTACTTTTCTTTATATTTTCTGCTCTTGTTTTAAATTCTAAATATTATACAATCCGTACAGTTTGGAAACAGGCCCTTCAGCCCAACAAGTCCACACTGATCCTACAAAAAGCACCCCCCCAAACCCACTCCCTCTTACACTACATTTACCAGTGACTAACGCCTGTAGCCGACACATTCCTGAACACTGGGCAATTTAGCATGGCCAATTCACCTAACCTGCACATTTTTGGACTGTGGGAGGAAACCAAGCACCCGGAGGAAACCCACAAAAAGACGGGGAGAATGTACAAACTCCACACCAACAGTCGCCCGAGACAGGAATCGAATCCAGGTCCCTGGTGCTGTGAGGCAGCGGTGCTAACCACTGAGCCCTCGTGCCACCCTTTTTAAGGTGGTACCGACTCTACTCTTTTCACTGTACCCTCGTACTCGGGTACTTGTCAATAAATAAAATGCAATCTAATAAAAAATTAAAATCTAAACTGTGAGGACCTCAATTCTTCCTATTCTACATTTTATGAACAACTTAATAAGGGGGAGTACAGACTGATACGACATGAAGACTCTCAAAATTAAGAATAAATATCAGATTCCCAGACATTGTTGGCACAAAATCACCATCATGCCTCTGGTGATAACTCTTCTCAGACACATCAATTGCAGGTGACACTGAAAATTGGTGGTCTACTGGACAGCAAAGAGTGTTATCTCAGAGTACAATGGGAGCTTTGAGACATATAAGATAATCAGAGGGTTAGATAGGGCGGACAGTGAGAGACTTCCTCAGATGGTGATGGCTGGCACAAGGGGGCATAGCTTTAAATTGAGGGGTGATAGATACAGGACAGATGTCAGAGGTAGTTTCTTTACTCAGAGAGTAGTAAGGGTGTGGAATGCACTGCCTGCAACAGTAGTGGACTCACCAACTTCAAGGGCATTTAAATGGTCATTGGATAGGCATATGGATGAGAATGGAATAGAGTTTTGGATTCATTTCACAGGTCGGTGCAGCATCGAGGTCTGAAGGGCCTGTACTGCGCTGTAATGTTCTATGGTCTTGATCAGATAGACCGATGGACACAGGAGTGGCAGATGGAGTTTAATTTAGATAAATGTGAGATGCTTCATTTTGGTAAGGCAAGATAGGGCAGGAATTATACACTTAATTGTAAGGTCCTCGGGAGTGTTGCTGAACAAAGAGACGTTGGAGTGCAGATTTATAGTTCCTTGAAAGTAGAATCACAGGTAGGTAGGATAGTGAGGAAGGCATTTGGTAATGTTTCCGTTACTGGTTAGAGCACTGAGTACAGGAGTTGGTTGGTCATGTTATGGCTGTAGAGGACATTGGTGAGATGATTTTTGGAATACTGTTCAACTCTGGCCTCCCTGCTTGGGAAAGATGCTGTTAAACTTGACAGGGTTCAGATTAAAAAATGTCAAGGATGTTGCCGGGGTTGGAGGGTTAGAGCTGCAGGGAGGGGCTGAATAGGCTGGGGCTGTTTTTCCTGGAGCATCAGAGGCTGAGGGCTAACTTCACAAAGGTTTATAAAATCATGAGGGGCATGGATAGGGTGAACAGCAAAGGTCTTTTATCTGGGTAGGGGAGTCCAAAGCGAGAGGACATAGAATCTCGACAGTAAGGAAGCTGGCCAATTGGCCCATCACGCTCACACACAGCCCCTCTGTAGAGCATCCCACCCAGACCTACCTCCCTGCCCTATCTCTGTTTGCCGGCATTTCCATGGCTAATCCACCTAGTCCACACATCTTTACACAACTTATCAATGGCCAATCCACCTAAGCCGCACATGTTTGGACGGTGGGAGGAAACCAGATCACCTTGAGGAAACCCTCACACAGAGATCGCAAAAATATGCAAACTCCACACAGACAGGTGCCTGAGAGTGGAACTGAACCTGGACCCCTGGCACTGTGAGGTCATAGGGCGAACCACTGAGCCACTGTGCCATCTACTTTAAGGTGAGGGGGAAAGATTTAAAAGAGATCTAACAGGCAACGTTTTCATGCAGAGGGTGGTACGTGTATGGAATGAGCTATCAGAGGACGTGGTGGAAGCTGGTACACTTAGAGCATTGAAAAGGTGTCTGCATGAATAGGAAGGGTTATATAAGCACTGGGATAGACAGGCACAAGTCTGGAAGAACACAGCAGGCCAGGCAGCATCAGGAGGTGCAGCAGTTGATGCTTCGGGTGTAACCCTTCTTCAGGACTCGGGGTGGGTATAAGGGGAAGCTGCAGATAAACAGGTTGGTCAGTGGGAGGAGTGAATTCGGTTTTTTAGATTAGATTCCCTACAGTGTGGAAACAGGCCCTTTGGCCCAACAAATATACACCGACCCTCCGAAGAGTCACCCACCCAGACCCATTTCCCTCTAACTAATGTACCTAACACTTTGGGCAATTTAGCGTGGCCAATTCACCTGACCTGCACATCTTTGGACTGTGGGAGGAAACCGGATCACCTGGGGGAAACCCACACAGACAGGGGGAGAATGTGCAAACTGCACACAGTTGCCTGAGGCTGGAATCGAACCTGGGACCCTGGTGCTGTGAGCCAGCAGTGCTAACCACTGAGCCACCGTGTTGATGGCAGGGAGCGGTGGTGGTGGTGGTGGGGGGGCAAGGGCTGGGAAGAGAGTCGGGGGATGGGTCGGGAATTTATTTGGAAGTGGAGAACTGGATGTTGAGTCCTTTGGGCTGTAGGGTGCTCAGGCGGCAAATAAGGTGTGTTCCTCCGAGAGGAGCTGTGGTTTATTGTGGCAATGGAGGAGGCCAGGGTTGATAATGTTGGAAAGGGAGCAGTCGGAGGAATTGAAATGGGCAGTGACTGGGAGGTCCAGTTGGTCTCTGCGGGCCCGGTTTCAATGCTCGGTGAGCCATTCCCTGAGCATGCGCTCGGTTTCCCGGATGTAGAGAAGACCACATCGGGAGCACCGGATGCAGTAAACTAGGTTGGAAGAGAGGCAGGTGAACGACTGTCTCACCTGGAAGGACTGTTTGGGGCCCTGGATGGAAGTGAGGGGGCTGGGGTACCAGCAGGTTTCAATTCCCCGAAGGACCCCCCCCCCCCGTCACCTCCCATTTCAATGCAAAATCTTCCTCTCTTCATGGATGTGGCCTGATTCGCTATGAGTTCCACCATTTTTTTTTGGTTCAGATTTCAGCATCTGCAGTGACTTCCCTTTGCTGTCATTGAGTTATAGAGGTGTACAGCACGGAAACAGACCCTTTGGTCCAACACGTCCATGCCGACCAGATATCCCAACCCAATCTAGTCCCACCTGCCAGCACCCGGCCCATATCCCTCCAAACCCTTCCTATTCATATACCCATCCAGATGCCTCTTAAACGTTGCAATTGTACCAGCCTCCACCACTTCCTCTGGCAGCTCCATTCCATACACATACCACCCTCTGCGTGTGAAAAAGTTGCCCCTTAGGTCTCTTTTATATCTTTCCCCTCTCACCCTAAACCTATGCGCTCTAGTTCTGGACTCTCCCAGGGAAAAGAGTTTGCCTATTCACCCTATCCATGCCCCTCATAATCTTGTAAACCTCTATAAGGTCACCCCTCAGCTTCTGAAGCTCCATTGAAAACAGCCCCAGCTTGTTCAGCCTCTCCCTATAGCTCAAATCCTCCAACCCTGGCAACATCCTTGTAAATCTTTCACAACATCTTTCTGATAGGAAGGAGATCAGAATTGCACACAATATTCCAACAGTGGCCTAACCAATATCCTGTACAGCTGCAACATGACCTCCCAATTCCTGTACTCAATATTCTGACCAATAAAGGAAAGCATACCAAACGCCTTCTTCACTATCCTATCTACCTGTGACTCCACTTTCAAGGAGCTATGAACCTGCACTCCAAGGTCTCTTTGTTCAGCAACGCTTCCTAGGACCTTACCATTAAGTATATAAGTCCTGCTAAGATTTGCTTTCCCAAAATGCAGCACCTCGCATTTATCTGAATTAAACTCCATCTGCCACTTCTCAGCCCATTGGCCCATCTGGTCCAGATCCTGTTGTAATCTGAGGTAACCCTTTTCGCTGTCCACTACACCTCCAATTTTGGTGTCATCTTCAAACTTACTAATTGTACCTCTTATGCTTGCATCCAAATCATTTATGTAAATGACAAACAGTAGTGGACCCAGCACCAATGCTTGTGGCAATGCTTGTCACAGGCCTCCAGTCTGAAAAACAACCCTCCACCACCACCGTCTGTCTTCTATCTTTGAGCCAGTTCTGTATCCAAATGGCTAGTTCTCCCTGTATTCCATAAGATCTAACCTTGCTAATCAGTCTCCCATGGGGAGCCTTGTCGAATGCTTTCCTGAAGTCCATATAGATCACATCTACTGCTCTGCCCTCATCAATTCTCTTGGTTACTTCTTCAAAAAATTCAATCCATGATTTCCCACGCACAAAGCCATGTTGGTTATCCCGAATCAGTCCTTGCCTTTCCAAATACACGTATATCTGTCACTCAGGATTCCCTCCAACAACTTGCCCACCACTGAGGTCAGGCTCACTGGTCTGTAGTTCCTTGGCTTGTCTTTACCACCATTCTTAAACAGTTCTTGCCATCTTGTGTTTAGTTTATTTATTCTTGCTTCAGAAATTCTACTTTGATGCATTACCAGGCCCTGCACTCAGAGCACGCGCAGATCAAGTGGAGAGGTCTTCTCGGACATCTTCAACCTCTCCCTGCAGCAGGCCACTGTCTCTGCCAGTTTCAAGAGGGTCAACATCATCCCTGTGCCTAAGAAGACTCATGCAGCAAATCTCAATGACTACCGCCCAGTGGCCCTAACTTCGGTGGTCATGAAGTGCTTTGAAGGGCTGGTCAAGGCATTAATCAACTCCAACCTCCCCAGTACTCTTGGCCCACTCCACCATCCCTATTGGACCAACAGATTCATGTCAGATGCTGTACCACTGTCCCCTCACTCCTCCCTAGAACATCTTAACATCAAAAACAGCAACATAAGAATCCTACTCATTGGCTACAGTTCAGCCTTCAACACTATTATCCCCTCGAGACTGATCACTAAACTTAGTGATCTCAGACTAAGCCCCACTCTCTGCAACTGGATCCTCAGTTTCCTGACCCACATGCCACAATCAGTGAAGATTTAGGAACATTATTTCATCCTCACTAACACTCAACGTTGGACCCCCCCGGGGAGGGGGGAGCGCGGGTGGGGGTATACTCATCCCTCTACTGTACTCACCATATACCCATGACTGTGTTGTCAAATACCAGACTAACGCCATTTACAAGTTTGCTAATGACACCACCATAGTCAGTTGAATCTCAGTTAGATGAATTGACCATGCTACATTGCCCATAGTGTTAGGTGAAGGGGTAAATGTAGGGGAATGGGTCTGGGTGGGTTGCGCTTCGGCAGGTCGGTATGGATTTGTTGGGTCGAACTGTTTCCACACTGTAATTAATCTAATCTAATCAAGGCTACGAAACAGACTACAGACAGGAGGTGGAAGACCTGGAAAAATGGTGCACTGAGAACAACCGAGCTCTCAATGCCGGCAACGCCAAGGAACTCATTGTTGACTTTCGGCGGGATGCCCCCCTACACATTAACAGCATGGAGGTGGAAAGAGTGGAGAGTGTCAAGCTCCTGGGAGTGGTCATCCACAACAAGTTTTCTTGGACTCTTCATGTGGACACCCTGGTTACAAAGGCCCAACAATGTCTCTTCTTCCTCAGGCAGCTGAGGAAATTTGGCAAGACGGCGAAGACCCTTGCCAACTTTTATAGGTGCACCATCGAGAGCATTCCGTCTGGATGTATCACTCCCTGGTATGGCAACAGTACCAATCAAGATTGGAGACGGTTACAGAGAGTGGTGAACTCAGCCCGGACAATCACAAAGGCCAACCTCCCATCTATAGAATCCATCTACCAGGCCTGCTGTCAAGGAAAGGCCGCCAGCATTCTCAATGATCCATCCCACCCTGGCAATGTTTTTCTACAACCTCTACCATTAGGGAGAAGGTACAGAAGCCTGAACACACACACCAGCTGGTTTTGCAACAGTTTCTCCCCCACTGTTGTTAGAATACTGAATGGTCTCTCAAACTCAACATTCGCCTGTACTTGCGTTTTTGTTTTTGCTGCTGTTTCCCTATTATTTACTTATCTGTGCTACTTAACTCTGTGATCTGCCTGTATTGCTCGCAAAACAAAGCTTTTCACTGTGCCTTGGTACACACGACAATAAATTCAATTATTACCCTGACTGCCTCAAGTGCTTGGTTGTACCAAATGAGTCAGCTCAGTGAGACCCGGAAAAATTGTGGATTTCGGAGACACATTTGAATCGGTTAAATATACCAGTGGCCCGAACATTTATAGCTCCTCGCTCACGTTATTTGTCTGATTGCTGTTTTACTTTGCACAGACTGCTGGCGGGAAAACAGGAGCAACTTGCATTTTCAGAAAACCTTTAACGTGAAATGTCCCTTCACATGCTTCAGAGGAGCTTTGCAGCTTTTGGGAGATTACCTAACCTGGTCTTCTCCCAAAGATTTTAAATAGCCTGAAGTTTTACAGCACAGCAAGAGGCCCTTCAGCCCATTGTGTCTGCACCAGCCGAGAACCTAACCATTCTAATCCTGGGGGTTAGCACAGTGGCTCAGTGGTAAGCACTGCTGCCTCCCAGTGACAGGGACCCGGATTCGATTCCAGCCTCGGGTGAGTCTGTGTGCAGTTTGCACATTCTCCCTCTTGACTGCATGGGTTTGCTCCGGTTTCCTCCCACAATCCAAAGACGTGCAGGTTAGGGTGAATTGGCTGCGCTAAATTGCCCCATAGTATTCAGGGATGCCTAAAGTGAGGTACGTTAGTCAGGGGCAAATGTAGAGTAATAGGGTGGGGAATGGGTCTGGGTGGATTGCTCGGTGTGGACTTGTTGGGCCAAAGGGCCTGTTTTCACACTGCAGGGATTCTATAATTCTATTTTCCAGAACATCACCTGCACCCTTGTACGCTACGGAGCTTCCGGTGATCATCTAAGTACTTACGAGTCATAGAGTCCCACTCTGACCTCTCTGTCCTTAGCCTCCTGCGTGGAGAAAGTGGGGACTGCAGAAGCTGGAGATCAGAGTCAAAACGTGTGGGGCTGGGAAAAGCACAGCCAGTCAGGCAGCATCCGAGGAGCAGGAGAGTTGATGTTTCGAGCGTAAGGTCTTCATCAGGAATGCCTGTTGGAGAGTTTCTGCTCGAAACGTCGACTCTCCTGCCCCTCGGATGCTGCCTGACCGGCTGTGCTTTTCCGGCGCCACACGTTTTGTCTCAGCCTCCTGCACTGTTTCCATCCAGCTCAACGGGAGCTCGAGGAACAGCAACTCACCTGTTGATTAGCCTCATAGCGTTTCCAAAAGTTGAGAGGTGCTGGCACCAACTGGAAGGTCCGGGGAATGGCGGGTGAGGGAGGAGACGTCCTGCGGAAGCAGTAACAACACCAAGACGGGCCCAGCACGGGCTCTCCCCAGCTCGTAGTCTCCTGGCGAAGTGAGAAGCAGGTCGCACAGGCTAGGCCGAGGCTCCAAGTCCACTGCTAGGCCCGAAGGAGGAGAAGTGGCAGTCTCCCGGTGTGGTGGTCCTGTTCCGGTACCCATGATTGGGGGGGGGGGGGGGGGGGGCGGGGGGGTGGTGCCCGGTGTTGGACTGGGGTGGAGAAAGTTAAACATCACACATCACCAGGTTACGGTCCAACAGGTTTATTTGGAAGCATTAGCTTTCAGAGTGCTGCTGCTTCATCAGGCGGTTGTGGAACCATACCCTGAGACACAGAATTTATAGCAAAAGGATTCCAGTGTCAGGGGGATGTGAGACAGTAAAACGAAGGAGTAGCGCTCCGAAAGCTGGTGCTTCCATATAAACCTGTTGGACTACAACCTGGAGTTAGGTGATGTTTTAATTTGTACCGGTATGGCAGCTTTGTTCCAGCTTAAGACAACTTGTCCCTGTGTAGAGGTGCTCTTCAGCTTCCAGGTCGGCCAGTGGCCCGGCAGCCATCTCACCCAGGAGTGGCAATCTCGGCCCGGCAAGGCAGTCTTCTTGAGTGGAGGCTTCCGGCCCCGTATTCCAGCAGCCTGGCATGGCGGTCTCATCCCAGAATGCCACTCTCATCCCGGCTGCATCTTCCATTGTTCCTTAATCAGCTTTCTCTCCACCCCCATTTCCCGCTCAGGAACCGTTAACTGAACTCTGCTGAACTTTTGTCCCAATTTGACATTTTTCGTATTATCATGTATGAAAACATAGCATCCCTACAGTGCAGAAACAGGCCATTCGGCCCAACAAGTCCATACTGAACCTCCGAAGAGTAACCCAACCAGACCCATTCCCCTACCAATGCACCTAACCTACACACCCCTGAACACTATGGGCAATTTAGCACGGCCAATTCACCATAACCTGCACATCTTTGATTGTAGCAGGAAACCCACGCAGACACGGGAGGGGAGAATGTACAAACTCCATACAGACAGTCACCTGAGGCGGGAATCGAACCTGGGTCCTTGGTGCTTTGAGGCAGCAGTGCTAACCACTGAGCTACCATGCTGTCCCCCACTCCCAAAGTAAACATCAGAATCTTGAATGTGCCCAGGTCTTCCACAAGGAACTGCCTGGGGGCATATCACCTGGACCTGTGGTAACGGTGGGACTTGAACTCACGAGTTGATAGAGCAGCTTAAACCCAGCTTAAGGTAGGAAGCAAAGTCCATTCCCTACTTGCCCTCAACTGTCGAGCAGAGTCAGTAGGATTCGAACCTGCGTAGGGAAACCCCAATGGACTGCAAAGTCCATTGCCTTAACCACTCAGCCCCAACTACAAAACCACAGAAAGGGTTTTGTTTCTTCCTGTAGAACCTTTAAAGTGCAGATACTGGCCATTTGGGTCCGCACTGATCCTCCAAAGAGCATCCGTCCTATCCCAAGATTTCCTGTGGTCAATCCACCTAAGCCTGCACATCTTTGAATTGTTGGAGGAAACCAGAACACTTGGAGGACATGGGGAGAATGTGCAAACTCCACACAGACAGTTGCCCTGAGGCTGGAATCGAACCTGGGTCCCTGGCGCCATGAGGCAGGTGTGCTAACCACTGAGCCACCATTCCAATTGTCAATGACTTCTGTCATTGTTGTAGGTGCCATGTTAGAGTGACTTACATGACTTTTCATTGCATTTTTCCTGTAACAGTAACAGTACGTGTGACAATAAATTTCTATTCTGTTCTAAAAACCCTATGGAAACTCCACACGGACAGTCATAGAGACGTATAGCATGGAAACAGGCCCTTTGGTCCAACTTGGACATGCTGATCTGATATCTTAACCTAATCTAGTCCCATTTGCCAGCACTTGGCCCATATTCCCTCGAGTCACCTGAGGCCGGAATCAAAACCAGGTCCCTGGCGCTGTGAGGCAGCAGTGCTAACCACTGAGCCATCATGATGAACAGGGATTTAGGAGGTGACAAAACTTCGGAGAGGAATGGGATATTTGAGACAGGGTAGTTGGTTGCAGAGATGATAGAGGCAAGGATATGCTTTTTGCCAGAGAGGTGATAATGCCTCAGTTGAGGGACGTGGTGGAAGAGAGCGAGAGAGAAAGAGAGAGAGAGAGAGAGAGATAAAGAGAGAGAGAGAGAGAGAGATAAAGAGAGAAAGAGACACACACACACCAGCATCAACCAATTCAGTGAATGGGTGGAGGTTGTGTGACCACTTACTGGCCATAGGGTTGAGGAAGCAGGAGGTGGGTTCCATGGACAAGTTGTGCAAGAAGGGAATATACAAGAAGGCGGGTGAGAAACTGAATGAAGGTGTGGGTTCAAATCTTGACAAAAGGCGGTTTCGAGGCAATTTTGCCCAAAGGGCTAGTTCAGACAAAGGGAAGCAACAGAGACAGCTGATCAGATTGTCTCACTCTTAGAAGCAAGCATGAGCTCCTTGCATTTCCTGTCACGGTGAGAATGGAGAAGGTAGGGGGCCAGGAAAAACCTTTCAAAAAGAACTGTCTTGTAATCCAGACTTCACGTTCTGCGTGTTTAACACAAAGCTAATTTATTTAACTTCTTTTCAGCACAATAATGGATGTGAAACTTGATTGAGGTTCATCACCATTATGTGAATCAGAGCCCACTGAACCGGGCTCACTCATAGATCTCGCAGAATCCCTACAGTGTGGGAGCAGGCTATTCGGCCCATCAAGTCCACCCTGACCCTCCGACAGTATTGCGCCCAGACCCACCCCACCTACTCTATCCCAGTAATCCTGCATTTCCCATGGCTAATCCACCTCGCCTGCCCATCCCTGGTCACTACGGGCCATTTAGCATGGCCAATCCACCTGACCTGCACGTCTCTCTGGAGGTTGGCAGAAGCACCCAGAGGAAACCCATGAAGACAAGGGGAGAGAATGTGCTAAATCCAAACAGGTACTTCCCCGAGGGTGGAATTGAACCCAGGCCCTGGCACTGATTGGGTGGGGGGGGGGGGGGGGGGCAGCAGTGCTAACCACTGAGCTACCACATTGCATTTTATTGTTAACCACATCAATGGCAATGACACTAGTTCCTTATGAACTCACTGAAGGTTCAGCAGGCTGGATGACTGAGTAAGTCTCTGCTCGCACTCACAGCCCAAGTGAATGGCGTCCCTTACTGTGACTGTTTAGAAAGTGTGAACAATGTCTTGAACCCAGTGCTGCAGTGATTTCTTGCCACTATGAACACGGTAATGACTGCTCCGTTCCTCAGAACATTTTAAAGCACTTTGCACCCTCTGAGCATTTCAAAGATTTCTCAGCAGGGTGCTGCCTCAGCAGATGAGCATGACCAATGAATCTCTTTTCACACTCAAAGCAAGTGAATGGCCCCTACCCTGTGTGGATTCGCTTGCATATCAGCCGGTTGGATGACCGAATGAATCCTTCCCCACCCTCAGAATATCTGAAAGGCATTCCCCAGCGTGAAATCGCTGATGTAGCACAAAAGTGGATAACTGAGAGAATGCCTTCCCCCGCTCCGGCCAGATGAATGGCTTCTCCCCAGCGTGAACCCACTGATGTACAGTGAGTTCACATGATCGCTTAAACCTGCGACCTGCAGCGACAACCCTCGAACGGTTTCTCATCAGTGTGACAGAATTTGATGGGTTGTCAATTGCTGCTGTCTGCCCATTTAAATATTCTCTCCCCAGTGTGAACTCGTTTATATGTCAGCAACTGGTGTGATTTAGTGAAAAACGTCTCACACTCAGTCCAGCTGAACTGCTTCTCCCTAGTGTGAACTCACTGGTGTTCATCAGTGATGTCAGATCCTCGCTTTAAGTCAGTCCCACTGAGACGTTAAGGGGTTAATTTGCTCTGCTGACCTTCAAGAAATTGGTGCCCCGGGGTGGGGTGGGTATGTTTCTCAGTTTTGCAGATAGAATGTAAAAAAAAATTATATTGTCAGCTCCTACTATTCGGAGTAAATCTATATTTTCATCTCCTGCTTTTTGGAGTAAATCTATATTCATCTCCTGCTGTTCAGAGTAAATTTACATTGTCATCTCCTGCTATTCAGAGTAAATTTACATTGTCATCCCCTGCTATTCAGAGTAAATCTATATTGTTGTCATTTGTCATCTGCTATTCGGAGTAAATTTACAGTGACCTCTCTTGCTATTCAGAGTAAATCTATTTTGTCGTCATCTGCCATTCAGAGTAAATCTACATTGTCATCTCCTGGTATTCAGAGTCAATTTACATTATCATCTCCTGCTATTCAGAATCAATAAGACCATTGCAGTTAAAATTCTGAACACACCCTGCAATAAAAACTGATTTACATTAAATCTTGCCATTAAGGGATGATTTATATCTCATTGTTTCTGGAAATAAGCAAATCACTACATTGTGTTTTGAGTGGCTTGTGACTATGGGGAAGTGGCTGGGGGTTGTCCTGTGGGCGTTACTGACTTGTGATGTAAAAGGGAGGACTGTCCCCTTATTCAGGGAGATCTCTTCACATGGCTTCGCAAGCATTGCAAAGATATTAAGAGTTCCCCCAAAGCTTGTACTTGCTGAAGATATTTTGGTTTTTCACAGAAGTTAGCAGTTGCATCAAGTGTGTAAGAATCTTAAAAAAAGAACCTAACACCACAGTGACAGCATCTGAAAGGTCTCTCACTGGTGTGAACATGCTGACTGGACATTCATTCTTCTGAGTGCTTATTGCACTCTCCACAGTCTGGACATCGAAACACTCTCTCCCCAGAGTGCATTGTCTGGTGTATCAGTAGCTTGGTTGACTGGGTGATTCCCTTTCCAAAATCAGGGCAAGTGAGAGGTCTCCCTCGTGTGAAGTTGCCCGTGAGCAGTGGGCTTAGATGAACGTCTCCGCCCTTTTCTGCAGTGTCTGGTCTCTCAGCATGAACATAGAGTCACACAGCTTGGAAACTGACCCTTTGGTCTTACCAGTCCACGCTGGACATTATCCCTAAATAAACCAGTCCCACCTGGCCTGCTCCTGGCCCATATCCCTTCAAACATTTCCTATTCATGGACTTATCCAAGTGTCTTTTAAATATTTTAACTATGTCCACATCCACACTTCCTCAGAACGCTCATTCCACACGCGAATCATTCTTTGTTTAAAACAAAATACCCTTATGTCTTTTTTTATATTTCTCTCCTGTCACCTTAAAAATATGCCCCGTATTTTTGAACTCCTTCATCCAAGGCAAAAGACATTAACCCAATTGATACCCCTCATGATTTTGTAAACCTCTGTAAGTCACCCCTCAACCACCTGATCTCCAGTGAGAAAGGCTTTCTGTACAACTCATACTCAGTAACATCCTGATAAATCTCTCCTGAACCCTCTCCAGCTTAATAATATTCTTCTGAGAACAGCCACAGTATGCGAGAAGAGGACTCATCAATGTTCTGTGCAAACTCAACATGACTTCCCAACTCTTATACTCAAAGGATTGGTTTATGAATGCAAGCATGCATTCCCTTTTTAACCACCCTGTCTATGTGACCCAAACCTCAAAGCATTATGTACCTAAGACCATAAGACATAGGAGTGGAAGTAAGGCCATTCGGCCCATCGAGACCACTCCGCCATTCAATCATGGATGATGGGCATTTCAACTCCACTTACCCACATTCTCCCTGTAGCCCTTAATTCCTTGTGACATCAAGAATTTGTCAATTTCTGCCTTGAAGTCATTTAGTGTCCTGGCCTCCATTGCACTCTGCGGCAATGAATTCCACAGGCCCCACCACTCTCTGGCTGAAGAAATGTCTCTGCATTTCTGTTCTGAATTGACCCCCTCTAATTCTAAGGCTGTGTCCACGGGTCCTAGTCTCCTCGCCTAAAGGAAACAATTTCCTAGCGTCCACCCTTTCCAAGCCATGTATTATCTTGTAAGTTTCTATTAGAGCTCCCCTTAATCTTCTAAACGCCAATGAATACAATCCCAGGATCCTCAGCCGTTCCTCGTATGTCAGACCTACCATTCCAGGGATCATCCGTGTGAATCTCTGCTGGACACGCTCCAGTGCCAGTATGTCCTTCCTGAGGTGGGGGGACCAAAACTGGACACAGTACTCCAAATGGGGCCTAACCAGAGCTTTATAAAGTCTCAGTAGCACAATGGTGCTTTTATATTCCAACCCTCTTGAAATAAATGACAATTAGGTCCCTCTGTTCTACAAGAGTAGCCAAGACTCGGCAATAATTGTGTTGATGGGAAAGCAGTTCCCATGAATTTTTAGAGGCGTGTTTAAAAGTTAGTGTGAACATGTTGGTGTCTTAGCAGCATGGAAGAAGAAGTGAAGCCCTTCTTACACTCAGAGCAGGATCCTCCCCAGTTATGATGATGGTGACGTGTTTCCAGTTTAGTCAGGCATATGAATCCAACCCCACAGTCTCCACATTTCTACAGTTTCTCCCCACCCGGTGAATGTGTTTATGTCTTGACAAGCCAGATGATTGGCCAAATTCTTGTCCACAAAGCAGAACACGTGTACGGTTTCCGCCCAGTGTGAACAAAGAACAAAGAAAACTTACAGCCCAGGAACCGGCCCTTCGGCCCACCATGCCTCAGCCGATCCAAATCCACTGTCTAAACCTATCACCATCCACTGACAAGAGGAGCCAGGGTGATAGGTTTATGTGAGAAGTCACCTCTCATCCTGCCTTGTCTGACATCCAGCACTGGATGAGCTGAAATTGCCTCCATGTTAAATATTGGGAAGGCTGACATTATTCTCCTCAGTTCCCCACTACAATGTGCGCTCTCTCGTCACCCACTCCATTCCTCTCCTTGGTAATTCTGAGTCTGAACCAGACTGTTCACAAACAAGGTGAACTACTTCACCACAAGATGACCTTCCAACCACACATCCCCGGTCACAAAGCTGGTTCTTTTTTCTAAAAGCCGTTCCTTTTCCCAAGGACACTGTGTCCTTGGCTTTTTTTCGGAGAGTTCGTAAAAAAATTCTCCGGGCTCCGAATTGGCTGGGTTTGGTACAGAGACGAAAGGGTATTGGGAGGCCTTTTTGTTTATACAATAACAGATGAGCTTTTATGCTTTAGAAGTGAACTATATAATGAAAGGGGAGTGGTCAATCCTAGAAGCTGAAGTTAAGTTAGAGTCAGTTCAGCAGTGGGCTTTATACAAACAGGCTGCTAGATTCTCTCTCCTTATGCCCCTCTAATTTCAACCTGTAAGTTTTGTTTCATTCTTTGCTCTGTGTTTAAGGGGTTTGTTTATTGGGACCGTTGTCTATATTTGGAACAGCATAATTAAGTCTAGTTTGAGGTAGACTGAGTTCTGCAGGTTTTCTATATTTCATTCTATAATTATGTGAATTTTCTTTTCTGTTTTAAAACCTGGTAGTCAACTGAGCTAACTTACTGTGGTTAGTTTTCACTGTACATTTACTGAAAGAAATTGCAAAGTTATGGTCTGGCCTAGTCCATAACACCCCATCATCAGCAAGACTGTCTAAGGCCACCCCAGGAACATTATCCAATTCCTCCTGAGTTTCAATATATCTGCTGCTGAAACGTTTATCCATTTCTTTGTCACCTCTAGACTTGACTATCCTAGCCATACTCCTGCTCTGTAGTCTTGAGGTCATTCAAACCTCTGCTGCCTGTGTAGTGTAGATGAGCAGACAGATCTTGGTGTCCATGTACATAGATCCCTGAAAGTTGCCACTCAGGTTAATAGGGTTGTTAAGAAGGCATACAGTGTGTTAGCTTTTATTGGTGGAGGGATTGCGTTTTGGAGCCAAAAGGTCATGCTGCAGCTGTACAACATTGTGGTGTGGTCACACTTGGAGTATTGTGAACGGTTCTGGTCCCTGCATTATAGGAAGCATGTGGAAGCACTGGAAAGGGTGCAGAGGAGATTTACCAGGATGTTGCCTGGTCTGGAGGGAAGGCCTAATGGGGAAAGGCTGAGGGAACTGAGGCTGTTTCCATTAGAGAGAAGGTTGAGAGGTGACTTTCAAGAGACATATAAGATTATCAGAGGATTAGACAGGGTGGACAGTGAAAGCCTTTTCCCTTGGATGGCAATGGCTAGCATGAGGGGACATAGCTTTAAATTGAGGGGTGATAGCTATAGGACAGATGTTAGAGATAGCTTCTTTACTCAGAGCTATGAGGGCATTGAATGCCTTGCCTGCAACAGTAGACTCGCCAACTTTAAGGGCATTTAAATGGTCCTTGGATTGGCATATGGATGAGAATGGAATAGCGTAGGTTAGATGGCCTTCGGGTTGGGCTCACAGGTTAGTGCAACATCAAGGGCTCCAGGGAAAACAGCCTATTCAGCCTCTCGCTATAGCTCACTGGGCGGCACGGTGGCACAGTGGTTAGCACTGCTGCCTCACAGCGCCAGGGACCTGGGTTCAATTCCTGCCTCAGGCGACTGACTGTGTGGAGTTTGCACGTTCTCCCCGTGTCTGCGTGGGTTTCCTCCGGGTGCTCCGGTTTCCTCCCACAGTCCAAAGATGTGCGGGTCAGGTGAATTGGCCATGCTAAATTGCCTGTAGTGTTAGGTAAGGGGTATATGTAGGGGTGGGTTGCGCTTCGGCGGGTCGGTGTGGGCTTGTTGGGCCGAAGGGCCTGTTTCCACACTGTAAGTAATCTAATCTAATCTCAAACCCTGGCAACATCTGTGCACAATTTAGCTTAGCGGATCCACCTAAGTTGCAGATATTTAGACTATGGGACGAAACCAGAGCACTGGGAGGGAACCCACGCAGAACATGTGAACTCCACACAGATGGTCACCCGAGGCTGGTATTGTGAGGCAGCAGTGCTAACCACTGAGCCACCGTGCCACATGTAGCTACGCTGGGATCCACGGTGACTTGGCTGCATGGATTCAGAATTGGCTTGTGAGAAGAAGGCAGAGGGTAGTGGTGGAAGGGTGTTTTTCTAACTGGATGTCCATGACTGGTGATGTTCTGCAAGGATCCATACTGGGACCTCTATTGTTTGTGATATATATAAATGACACAGATATGTATGTAGATGGCAGTTAGTAAATTTGCAGTCGATACAAATACCCGATGAAGGAGCGTCACTCCGAAAGCTAGTGCTTCCAAATAAACCTGTTGGACTATAACCTGGTGTTGTGTGATTTTTAACTTTGTCTACCCCAGTCCAACACTAGCACCTCCAAATCATCAATGCAAATATTGGTGGAGTTGTGGATAGTGTTGAAAGTTATCACAGGATGCAGCGGGGTATGGATCAGTTGCAGATATGGGTGGAGAAATGGCAGATGCAGTTTAATCCGGGTAATTGTAAGGTGCTGTACTTTGAGATCAAATGTTAAAGAAAAGTATGCAGATAATGGCAGGACTCTGAACAGCATTGATGTACAGAGGGATCTTGGGGTTCAAGCCCATAGTTCCCTGAAAGTGGCTACAGAATTAGACAGGGTGGTAAAGGTGGCATGTGGCATGCTTGCTTTTGTTGTTCGGGAATAGAATACAAGGGTCAGGATGCCATATTGCAGTTTTATAAAACTTTAGTTGGGCCACACCTAGAATATTGCATTCAATTCTGGTCGCCACATTACAGGAAGGATGTGGAGAGTTTAGAGTCATTGAGATATACAGCACGGAAACAGACCCTTCGGTCCAACCTGTCCATGCCAACCAGATATCCCAACCCAATCTAGTCCCACTTGCCAGCACCTGGCCCATATCCCTCCAAACCCTTTCTATTCATATACCCATCCAAATGCCTCTTAAATGTTGCAATTGTACCAGCCTCCACCACTTCCTCTGGCAGCTCATTCCATGCATGTACCACCCTCTGCATGAAAAAGGTGCCCCTCGATCTCTTTTATATCTTTCCCCTCTCACCCTAAACCTATGCCCTCTAGTTCCAGACTCCCCCAACCCAGGGAAAAGACCTTGTCTATTTACCTCATCCATGCCTCTCATGATATTTGTGATCCACTCCTAATGCATTCTAACTCTTGGAAAGAATGATTAGCTTCATCTCAGCCTCTTACCACCTTGCATTATGGAGGGAAAGGACTTATTGAGATTGCTGATGCAGGAAGTGCTAATAATCTAATGGTCAGAACCAGGCTAGTGCCCAACATTGTATAACTAAAATAAAAAAGTGCTTATGATCGTTAAGAGGAGAGGGTTTAGCAAGATGCTGGCTGGAAGAGAGAATAAGAGGTAAAACAGGGGCTGGAAAAACTCTGGTTGTTTTGTCTGGAGCAGTGGAGGCTGACGGGAGACTTGATAAAAGTCTATAAAATTATGAGATGCATAGATAGGGTTGACGATCAGACTCATTTTTCCAGAGTTGAAATATCTAAGACTAGAGTGCATGCATTTAAGGTGAGAGGGGGACAGTTCAAATGGATGCGAAGGTATGCACCTCCTGACACCCAAAGTCTATCCACCATCTACAAGGCACAAGTCAGGAGTAGGGTGGAACACTCCCACTTGCCTGGATGGGTGCAGCCATTCAATCTCTCCACCACCGACACTCAGTAGCGGCAGTGTGTACTATCTACAACATGCACTGCTAAAATTCACTTAAGATCCTTAGACAGCCCCTTCCAAACCCACGACCACTTCCATCTAGAAGGGCAAGGGCAGCAGATACTTGGGAACACCACCACCTGCAAGTTCCTCTCCCAAGCCACTCGCCATCCTGACTTGGAAATATACCTTCACAGTCGGGTCAAAATCCTGGAATTCCTTCCCTACCAGCATTGTGGGTCAACTCACAGTTCAGTGGACTGCAGTGATTCAAGAAGGCAGCTCACCACCACCTTCTCAAGGGCAAATAGGGATGGGCTATCAATGTTAGCCCGCCAGCAACACCCATGTCTCACAAATAAATAAAACAAATGTGAGGGGCAAGTTTTTTACATAAAGAGTGGTTGATGCCTGGAATGCGCTGCGGGGGTGAAGGCAGGTATGATAGGGGCATTTAAGGGTCTTTTAGATAACCACATGAACGTGCAGCAAATAGAATGATATCCCATCGGAAAGATGTTGTGAAACTTGAAAGTGTTCGGAAAAGATTTACAAGGATGTTGCCAGGTTTGGAAGGTTTGAGCTACAGGGAGAGGCTGAGCAGGCTGGGGCTGTTTTCCCTGGAGTGTCGAAGGCTGAGGGGGTGACCTTATAGAGGTTTATAAAATCATGAGGGGCATGGATAGGGTAAATAGACAAAGTCTTTTCCCTGGGGTGGGGGAATCCAGAATGAAAGGGCATAGATTGAGGGTGAGAGGAAAAAGATATAAAAGGGACCTAAGGGGCAACGTTTGCACGCAGAGAGTGGTGCACATATAAAATGAGTTGCCAGAGGAAATGGTGGAGGCTGGTGCAATTGCAACATCTAAAAGGCATCTGGATGGGTATATGACTAGGAATGGTTGAGAGGGATATGGGCCAAGTGCTGGCGAATGGGACTAGATTAGGTTAGGATATCTGGTCGGCATGGATGAGTTGAACTGAAGGGTCTGTTTCTGAGCTGTACATCTCTATGACTTGATGATTCTATGACCAAGGGCAGGTAGAAAGAATCAATTTATTTTGGCGTCATGTTCACCACTACACCCTGGGCCAAAAGGGCCTGTTCTCGTGCTGTAACTGTTCTATGTTCTCAGTGGGGTAACTAATCCTTTTCTGCATGCAATTAGTGAATGTGATTGGACCCGAGAGTTTCCAATTCACATCAGATTTACAAAGTTAAGATAATAAGTTCCACACTCTCCACATTTCCTGGGTGATCAAAAGGAAATTAGTTGCAGATGCTGGAAACATTAAACAAACACGGAAAATGCTGTCAATACACTATAATTGAGCAACCTTCAGATGAATTAATATTTATTCATTTATATAATTTGGGCATCTCTGACTGGGCAGGCATTTATTGTCAATTTCTAGCTGATAGGTATTCTTGAATCCCTTCACACCTTTCCATGGTTTGTCCCTACTGTGACTGTATTTATGTCCTGACAAACCAGATAGTCTACGGAAGCCTTGATCACACTAATATGGGAATGGTTTCTCCCCACTGTCAATGGTGCTACATCATCCATGATCAAAATATGATTATATTCAGGTTATCATTAATTGTTTGACTCCATCAGATGCTAATGTGATGTTTGGTTTCAGTTTCCCAACTGTAAATCATCCCTCTCCCCAATACCCTTTGAAATCAACGTTAAAAAGAAATCAATAGAGTGACAAAGAATAAAATATAAAGTATTGTGAAATTGTGTGAAATTGAAGTGATAACTTGCAGGGCAGGAATGAGGAAATAGTGACCCTGAAAACTGCTGAATTGTCATAAAACTGGTTATCCATCAGGGAAGAGAACCTGCTCCCTGGTCTGGACAAACACAAGACTCTGGTGGGAGAACAGAGAAAGAGACAGGGGTGAAGGAGAAAGATGTTATCTATCTCCAACTTGAATAGAATTCTGACAGAATCTCTGAAACTCCCAACCTCCACCACCGTGAAGGGCCAGGTTGGCAGGTGGAGGTGTACACCATCACCTCCAACTTCCTTCCCAGTCACACACCATCCTGGCTTCTCAGATATCTATTACAGGATGTACACAAACTTCTTCCATTTAAGTGTTGGTTTATAAAATCATGAGGGGAATAGATAATGTTAATAACAAAGGTCTATTCCTCAGGGTAGGAGAGTCCAAAACTAAAGGGCACATGTTTAAGGTGAGAGGAGAAAGGTTTAAAAGGAACTTGAGGGACAACTTTTTCAGAGAGGGTGTGGTGGAGGTGGGTACAATTACAACACTTAAAAGACATCGAGTTGGGTACATGGATAGGAAAGGTTTAGAAGGATGTGGGCAAATCAGACTAGTTTAGTTTGGGAAACCTGGTCAGCATGAATAAGTTGGGCTGAAGGGTCTGTTTCCATGCTGTGTCTCGATTGAGGAGATTGAAGCCATTTTGTTAAGTTCCTTCTACAAACTCCACTCCCTCCAAGGAATGAGGAAGTTTGATTGTGAGGGAAGGTCACTGAAACTGGGGCTTGTTCTCTTATTGAACAATTAATGACAGTGTGAAATAACCAGTGCAGCTACAACACCAGCCACAATTAAATCAATGTAACAGTGCTACCTGACTCTTGCCCCCATTCCTGCCCTCCATTGAAGTCTGGACAAAGCAGCTGAACTTGGCATCATAGCTTTCAGGTCAGTGTGTACAGATGTGACTTCAGATCAACAGTGAAGGAGATACAGCAACTCCAGAACCATGGAACTTCTCACAAATTCAGGGATGTTTTGTTGCCTGTCCCCACTGCACTCCCCATTCCTTCTTTCCAAATAACCACAGAGCGGCCCCTGACATACCTTGATTGAACCTGCCTCCACCAAATCCTAAGTCCGTTCATTCCAAGTACATACCAGTCGCTATTTAAAAATATTCTCCCCCTATCATTTTTGTTCCTTTTACAACTTACTTAAATTCTTGAGCTGTTGTTCTCAATTGTCTCATGATTGGGGACATGTGCTCCCTATTGTTTCTGTTCAGCTCTCTCGTGATTTTGAATCGGATCTACTCTTGCCTTTCTTGCCTCCATTGCAAACAGTCTTAACTTCTCCAATCTGTCTTCAAAAGTGAAATTCTTTATCGCTGAGCCAGTTCACTAAACATTCTCTGTCCTTTCACCACTCCCATCACAACCGTCCGAAGGTGTGGTGCTCAGAACTGGAAATAGAACTTCGGCTGATAGCAAACGTCTGTCTTCAGCACCACCTCCTTGCTCTTGCCACTAATAATAACACCTCAGATATTTTATATTTTATTAACGCTGCTCCTTTAAAGTTGTACCCTTTACCTGCATGTTCATCCCCCCAATATTTATGACCTGATACTTCTCCACATCAAACTTCATCTACTTCTGATCCATTCGCCTGACTACCCTAGCTGGTTGCTTTTTTTTAAATAAAATCCCTACCATGTGGAAATTGGCCATTTGCCCAAGTCAAAACCGACACTCTGAAGAGTATTCCATCCAAACGCATTCCCCTATCCTCTATTTCTCCTGACTACTACACACTGGGCCTCTTGCTGAGATATTTGTATCATCGATAGTCACAGGTGCGGTGCCGGAAGACTTCAGGTTGGCAAATGTGGTGCCACTGTTTAAAAAAGGTGGTAAGGACAAGCCAGGGAACTATAGACCGGTGAGCCTGACCTCAGTGGTGGGCAAGTTGTTGGAGGGAATCCTGAGGGACAGGATGTACATGTATTTGGAAAGGCAAGGACTGATTAGGGATAGTCAACATAGCTTTGTGCATCGGAAATCATGTCTCTCAAACTCTATTGAGTTTTTTGAAAAAGTAACAAAGAGAATTGATGAAGGCAGGGCAATAGATGTGATCTATATGGACTTCAGTAAGGCGTTGGACAACATGGGAGACTGGTTAGCAAGGTTAGATCTCATTGAATACAGGGAAAACTAGCCATTTGGACACAGAACTGGTTCAAAGGTAGAAGACAGAGGGTGGTGGTGGAGGGTTGTTTTTCACACTGGAGGCCTGTGATCAGTGGAGTGCTACAAGGATCGGTGCTGGGCCCTCTACTTTTTGTCATTTACATAAATGATTTGGATACGAGCATAAGAGGTACAGTTAGTAAGTTTGCAGATGACACCAAAATTGGAGGTGTAGTGGACATCGAAGAGGGTTACCTCAGATTACAACAGGATCTTGAACAAATGGGCCAATGGGTTGAGAAGTGGCAGATGGAGTTTAATTCAGATAAATGCGAGGAGCTGCATTTTGGGAAAGCAAATCTTAGCAGGACTTACACAGGTCCTAGAGAGTGTTGTGAAACAAAGAGACCTTGGAGTGCAGGTTCATAGCACCTTGAAAGTGGAGTCGCAGGTAGATAGGATAGTGAAGAAGGCGTTTGGTATGCTTTCCTTTATTGGTCAGTATACTGAGTACAGGAGTTGGGAGTTCATGTTGTGGTTGTGCAGGACATTGGTTAGGCCACTGTTGGAATATTGTGTGCAGTTCTGGTCTCCTTCCTATCGGAAAGATGTTGTGAAACTTGAAAGGGTTCGGAAAAGATTTACAAGGATGTTGCCAGGGTTGGAGGATTTGAGCTATAGGGAGAGGCTGAACAGGCTGGGGCTGTTTTTCCTGGAGCATCGGAGGCTGAGGGATGACCTTATAGAGGTTTACAAAATTATAAGGTGCATGGATAGGGTAAATAGGCAAAGTCTTTTCCCTGGGGTCAGGGAGTCCAGAACTAGAGGACATAGGTTTAGGGTGAGAGGGGAAAGATATAGAAGAATCCTAAGGAGCAACATTTTCACACAGAGCGTGGTACGTGTATGGAATGAGCTGCCAGAGGATGTGGTGGAGGCTGGTATAATTGCAACATTTAAGAAGCATTTGGATGGGTATATGAATAGGAAGGGTTTGGAGGGATATGGGCTGGGTGCTGGCAGGTGGGACTAGATTGGATTGGGATATCTGGTCGGCATGGACGGGTTGGACCGAAGGGTCTGTTTCCATGCTGTACATCTCTATGACCTAACCTACATTTCCCTGAACGCTATGGGCAGTTTAGCTTGGCCAATTCACCTTAACCTGCACATCTTTGGACTGCGAGAGGAAACCGGAGCACCCAGAGGAAACCAACACAGACACTGGGAGAATGTGCAAACTCTACACAGACAGTCGCCCAAAGCTGGAATCAAACTCAGGTCCCTATTGCTGTTAGGCAGCACTGAGCCACCATATCACCAATGAAGTTTCTATATTATCCTCATAAACTACTTTGCTTCATATAATCCATGTATTTTAAAATTGGCTCCTTATGCCAATGTTTATATCATTAATATTGTGAAAATCAAAATTCCCAGGAATGAAACCAACACAACTCCCGCTAGATCCCATTCGTCAACCAGAAATTTATCTATGAGCCAGTACTCTGTTTCCTTTCACTCAGCCATTCTATACTTTTTCCCCCAATGAACTTAAACTTTGGTCGCAGGTCTGTTGTGGGACACTGGGTTGCAAGCTTTTTGGAAGCCTTGGTCCACATCAACAACCCAACCCCCTGTGCTCAAACCCCCTCAGATATGGAGACGTCGGTGTTGGACTGGGGTGGTCAAAGTTAAACATTCCACAACACCAGGTTAGAGTCCAACAGGTTTATTTGGGAGCACTGTTCCTGCTAGCTGCCTGACAAAAGAGCAAGTGCTGTGAAAGCTAATAATTCCAAATAAACCTATTGGACTATAACCTGGTGTTGTGTAATTTCAGCTTGGCCAACCCCCTCAGGCTCAACTGCTTATACTGCTCTTATTTAAGCAACTGTGAATGGTCCATACACTTTGCTTGCTATTTATGGATTCAGTCATTCTATGCCTTGGTCTCACACCATGATTCTTAATGGGAGGGAGGAGAAAAAGATGTTGTTTTGTTTTATGATTTGGAGGTGCTGGTTTTGGAATGAGGTGAACAAAGTTACAAATTACACAACACCAGGTTATAATCCAACAGGTTTATTTGGCAGAACTGGCTTTCAGAGCGCTGCTTCTTCATCAGGTAACTATTAAGGCAGGATCGTAAGACACAGAATGTATAGCAGAAAGATCACAGTGCATCATTTTAGTTGCATGACACTATGATCTTGTGCTATAAATTCTGTGCCTTATGACCCTGCCCCACTAGTTACCTGATGAACGAGCTCTGAAAACTCATGCTTCCAAATAAACCTGTCGCACTATAACCTGATGTTGTGTGATTTTTAACTTTGGTCACCCCAGTCCAACACCTCCACATTGACAAATCAAGCCAAACTGAGTTGTGTTTTGTGGAATTCTGTCCCAGACTGACAGCGATGAGCCAACAGGGTGGTGGAAGCAGAGGATGGATGGACCAGAAACTCAAAGCAAACATAACATCAACGTCTGTGAGAATCACTCAATGCATCAGGACCTGAATCTGAACGCCGAAGGAAACAGATTTTGTTGTTCTGTCTGTGGGAGAAGATGTGCCGTAACAGTGTGACTGCACTGAAATACCACAAAGTCTGGTCAAAGCATGTCTGGAGAATTGTGTTCTGTTCTGAGGTGACTCAGTGGTTAGCACTGCTGCCTCACAGCGCTAGGGAGGCAGGTTCGATTCCAGCCTCGGGTGACTGTCTGTATGGAGTTTGCACATCCTTTCCAAGTCTCCATGGGTTTCCTGCGGATGTGCCAATTTCCTCCCACAATGCAAAGATTGTGCAGGTTAGGGCCATGCTAAATTGCCCATAGTGTTCAGATGTGCAGGTTAGGGGCATTAGTCAGGAGTAAACGTAGGGTTGGGGAATGGGTCTGGATGGGTTACCATTTCAGAAGGTCAGTGTGGACTTGCTGTATCAATAGTCCATTTCCACACTGCAGGGATTCTATGAAAGCTAAGGACTGATTTGATGCCCTTGCAGTGAATGCAGCACAAATTTCCCTGAGTGTAAACTGAACTCCAATGTTTAGTTTATGACACAAGATCACACAAGAATGACAATGCAACAAAGGGAGCTATTCAACCCAATGAATCCAGACGAGCTCTCTATAGCAATCCAGTGACACCCATTCCCTTGTGTTCTCCCTGTATGCTTGCTTTATATTTTTCTCAATTGCTGATTTCAAAGTGGAACTTAACCAATCACTGTTCACATTCACTTCCCTCAGAGTTCCAGGGCATCACCACTTGCTGTGGATATATTTTCTCATCACATCTCTGTCTGTCGGTTACTCAGAGACTTTAATCTTTCCTCATTCCGTGCACAATCAGCTTTCGGGAAATGATTGTCTTTCGCTAACTTTAATCAGTTTATAAATCTTGTCTGTCTGTGAAATCTTCTGTCACTCCCCTTTACTGAGTCCATTCTGATAAATTACCCTCTGCATGCCATGTAGGGCACTGACACCTTTTGTTAAGCTGTGACCAGAATTAGACACAACGCTTGAATTGTGGCTCAATGAGAGCTTTAGAAATGTTCACCGTTACGTTTTTTACTTTTGATCTCAATAGCAATATTAATGCAGCTCAAGATCCAATTTGTTGCTGAACGAATATATCTCACGACCTTCAAAGACCTGTGTACATGAAACACTCATCTTCCAGTACCTGCACTCTCTATAAAATTGTCCCATTTGTTATATACTATCTTTTCCGACTGCTTCTGCTAAAATACGCCATCACATTCTGAAAGAGGTATTCAATGGAATTCAACGTTAGACTGTTTTTCAGATGTGATTGGTGTCTGATAGGGGAGTTAGACAAACTCTTTCCAGTGAGTTGGAAATCAAGGATGAGCAGGCCTCGTCTCAACATAGCACTTTTCCACGGTAAGTGTTTGTGATCCTGACAACTCTCTGTTGGTGCAGAAACAGCTGAACTCCATGAGGCAATTGGAAGGTTCACCAACTGAAAGGTGTTCCTTGACCTCCCATTGAGCTTCACTGGAGCAGTGTAGAAGGCTGAGTACAGTGTGGGAGTGGAGCAGAGTGAATAGATATTGCTCTGTGGTGTAATCACACAACCTGTGCTTGCTGTTCCCAGAGTGGAGGAGATCACATTGTGAGCTGTGGGCAAGTAATTAAATTGGGGAAAATATAATTGAATCATTGTTTAGCTTTCACCTTTAAACTTTTTGAGGACAGCTGAAGAATTATAAATTATAAAATGCAGTAAACTGATTGCCAGAATCCTAAATCCCATCCCAGCTGTAGATAAAATAAACCCCAATGTCAGACTGAACATGGGGGTTCAATCCTGGAGGTGATTAACTGCAAAGTTCAACTCCTGCAGCAACTTCTGGTCTCACTGGGTCAAATGGCCGACTCCTGCTCCCACGTTTCTACAGTTCATGATATTTCTCAGCAGATTGAACAACAGATGAAATGCCTTCTGAAACATGGAGGGGGGTGAATCATCTCTCTCCAGCTGCTGCTGAGTATCCTGGAAGTGATGGTTTTCCTGTACAGGAGCTGCTCTAGTCCTTCTAGTTTGGTGAGTTTGAGAGGTTCTGTCAACATTCTGGTCAAACTGCGGAGAGATGAAGCCGTCTCCTTTCCCACTCCTCCATCTTTGTTCTCTGACACAGTTGTCCAGACTGGGTGATGGATTCCCTTTCCTGAAGGATATTACTGAAGTAGTTGGGGTTTCACAAAAATCCAGCAGCTTTCTTGATCACATTATCCTCTTCCCAACCCTGCAAATTAACAGATTTATTCGGCTGATTTGTTCCATCCTTCTGTTGTTTTTGTGAGTTCTTAGTCACATTTCCATATTTCTGAATTTGAACTGAATTTCAAACAGAGTGCACGCAGAGGTTCAGCAGGACATCCCAGTTGCTGTCACACCGGCGAATCCACACTGGGGAGAGACCCGTCACCTGCTCGGAGTGTGGGAAGGCATTCATCAGATCATCCCACCTGTTTCCTGATGAAAGGCGTTTGCCCGAAACGTCGATTTTCCTGCTCTTCGGATGCTGCCTGACCTGCTGTGCTTTTCCAGCACCTCTCTGATCGAAACTCCGGTTTCCAGCATCTGCAGTCCTCACTTTTGCCTAGATCATCCCACCTGTTATCCCACCAGTGAATCCAAACTGGGGAGTAACCCTTCACCTGCTCCAAATGTGGAAAGGGTCATCCAACATCCTAACGCACCAAAGAGTTCACTAGTAACAGCAGCGATTGAATTTTGCAGTGAATCATATTTGGAAGTGAACCTATTCCATTGGTAAGTCTTTCTGCTGATGTTAATGAACTGCACTTCAGATATAGGTTTCAGCTTTCTGGATAAACGTCAGCTTTGGATTAAACATAAAATATGTGAAGATTTTTAAAATATCTGTAACATATGTACATTACTATTGAAGGGTTCTCCCTCTCCCCTGCCTCCTCCACTCTGACCTCCAACAGCATTGGTGAGGAGTTCATGAAGCTTCCTTGTCTCAGTCTCAGTGACAATGTGATCAGCTGCCTCTGCTGTGTCCTTCGTGTCCACAGGCTCACCAGGCCAAACACCCTCACAATTTCCTCCTTGCATTAGTTAGGAACTTCCATCTCACTCCAGTTTTCTCTTGTCAGGACCTACCAGAGCTCATCGTGACCTATTCTCACTGAACTATCGACCGTCTAACTCTTCTGTGTTCACTGATGTTGTTAGTGGATTTGTCTGTCTCTCTCCTGGTTCTCCTCGTCTTCTTTAAACCCATCATCATGCAACCTAAGAGAAAGCAAACTTTGACTCAACCATCCTTACAAACCCTTGCCCTGTCTGCATTGTCCCTTTCCTCTCTGAAGACACCTTTGGTGTACCCCCAAAGGATCTATCCTTGCCCCCCCACCTACATGCTGCCATGAGGTGACACCATCCAAAAGCGCCGTGTTTAGGTTTACATGTGTATGCTGACAATGCCTCGCTCTAACTCACTACTGTCTCTCTCCATTCCTCCAGCGCTGCTATATTTTCAATTTCCATACCCCACATCCAGGAGGCCATGTCTTCAGTCGTCATTATAAGTTCCATCCCCTAATTAACACTCTTCACAATCTTGCTCTCACATCTGACCCAGGATGAAGTTCCACCACATATCCACACAATCTCTATCCTTATCATTTGCCTCCTTATCTGCTGCTGAATCCCTCATCTCTGTGTATGTTATCTTCGACTTGATAAATTCCAATACCACACTTAACAGGAAGCGAATTCCAGATTCCCATTGCCCTCAGGTTCAAAATCAAGTTCCCCACGTCCCCTCTAAAACTCTCAGTCTCTCAAATGTTCACGCAGCCCAGATCTGGAATCATGAGACCAACCAAAACTGTGCAGCTGGGCAGCATGTAGGTGGGGGGCATCTCACACAAGACCCCTTCACCCATCACCTCTGTGCTCACTGATCAACTATAATTTATATCCCTGTTATTAACACTTACTGTGGCCTTGTTCAGCTCTATCACTGACACTTGCAATTGCATCAACCTCCAAAGGACCTGTCCTCGTCTCATGTTGACCTCTTTAGCCCCCCTGATTTTAATTTTTTCAGTAGTGGTGTCTACGCGTGTGTGTGAAACTCTGAAATCTCTTTGTGGCTGTACAGGATCTTGGTATGGCCACTTTTGCAATACCGCGTTCAGTCTCCCTGCGATAGGAAAAACACTGTTAAACTTGAAAGGATGCAGAAAAGGTTTACAAGGATGTTGCTAGCTATGAGCTGTTGAGAGCAGCTGAGTAGGATGGGGCTGTTTTCCCTGAAGTGTCGGAAGCTGAAAGATGACCTTATCGGGATTTATGAAATCATGCGGGGCTTGGATAGGGTGAATAGCCAAGGTCTTTTTCCCAGGGTAGGGGAGTCCAAAAAATAGAGGGCATAGGTTTAAGATGAAAGGCAAAAGATTTAAAAGGGACCTAGGGGCAATGTTTTTACACACAAGGTTATGGAATGAGCTGCCAGAGTGGAGGCTACAATTGCATTTAGAAGGCATCTGGATGGGTGTATGAATCTGAAGTGTTGAGAAAGATATGGGCCAAATGCTGCGAAATGGGACAAGATTAATTTAGATATCTGGGCGGCATGGACGAGTTGGACCAAATGTTGAGTTTCCATGCTGTGCAACTCTATGACTCTCTCTTAAATAAGGATACTTGCTGAAAATGGCATTGCCAATAAGCATCTTTCTAATGTCACTTTCATTGACTCGGTGTCAAATGTTTCTACTCTGAAGCTTGGGAAATTTTGTTGCAGTTTTGAGATGTGTAAAATTTTGAGGTGCATAGACAGGGTTGAAGGAAAAAAGCTTTATCCACCAAATGGAGGAATCAATGATGACAGTCAAGGGGCAAGAGTTTTAGAGGGGACGTGAGGAACTTGATTTTGAACCTGAGGGCCATGGGAATCTGGAACTCACTTCCAGATAGTGGTAGAGGCAGAACATTTAAGAACTATTCAAATGTACAGCTGCAATGTCAATGCATGCAAGGTGATGTGCCAAGAGCAAGACAATTAGATTAAAGTAGCTAATTAGATTAGATTCCCTACAGTGTGAAAACAGGCCCTTCAGCCCAACCCAACCCTCCAAAGAGAAACCCACTTTCCCTCTGACTAATGCACCTAGCACTGTGGGCAATTTAGCACAGCCAATTCACCTGACCTGCACATCTTCAGATTGTGGGAGAAAACCCCACACAGAAACGGGAAGAATGTGCAAACTCCACACAGACAGTTGCCCACCACTGGAATTGAACCTGAGACGCTGGTGCTGTGAGGCAGCAGTGCTAACCACTGAGCCACCATGAAGATGTGAGTTTACTGCACCTTTAAGAGAATGAAAAGCTAACAGAACTACGTGACAGCACCAAGCATTCTGAACAAGATATCATATAACATTTTGGTCCAGCAGCTCATGGAGCTGGTTGCCTGGAGACAAAAATAAATTCGAATTTGGCCAATCACTTTAAATTATGTCCCCCCCAAAAAATACCAAACTCCAATCAAGTTTGAATTCAGCATATTGACAATATTAAAACCAAGGACACAATCTGATGCTTTGGGAGTAGAAGCTCAGGAAGAATTAAACACAGAACTCTGTGAAAGGTACCTGTCCAGAGAGTTTGCACAGAGGAAAAAGAATGTCACTTACCTGGAGAGCAAATCTACTGAGGAAGATGCAATAGGTAGCTGGTTTTAAACTTTGAATTTTGGTAAATCTTAATCAGGGGTTTTATCGGACTACTATTGCAGAAGAGGAAAGTAAAAGATAGGTTAGAGAACGGAGTTTGGAATAGTTGTTAGTTATTATTATCTGTGATACTTTAAGAAATAATGTTGTTAATTTTTACTTTAAATAGTTCTTGGCTTCTCAAATTTTCACAGATTACTGCACCTTTTCTGTTTTGCCGGTTGAAATTAAGCAGAAGGATTTACCCCGTGACGTAACGTGAAGTGATTGTTTTTTAACTGTTGCAGACTCGACAGGCCGCCTCAGTGTCTTACCAGTTCATCTAAACCATTTCCTAGTCACCACATGTTTCTGGACACTCCTCACTGTGACACTCTTTGTGTCTGGATGGTCAACTGAAATCTCATGCTCTAGCTATGGTTTCATCCTACTGTGAACAGTGATGTTTTCTTCCATGTTCAACATCTGATGGAATTTCAATTATGATAAATCTGACAACTCGGCCTGATCCTGTTCTGATGTTTAGTTTCAGTTTCCCCGAATACAAATCTTTTTTTTCAGCGTCTGATTTAATTGAATGAAAATAGCAGAAAGGTGAGAGAGGCACATAAAATTCCAAAGGTAGGTTGTGGAATTTGGCCGATTGATTCTGTAAATTTTGGGAGGGGGGTGAGAGAGAAAAGACAACCCCTGGGATGTCGAAATTAGGTTTTGCTTCCTTGTCTTTCCTTCTATTATACTGTCACTCTGCCTCATTAATCAGGATATTGGTAATGAAAGGCGAATGCAGCTTGATGGACAAGTTTTCTTCATTCTGAACAATGGCGGAAAGCTCCTCCCATCTTTCCAAACATGGCTGCCTCCAGAAATGGTGGCCGCACATGAATAATTTTTGCCCTGTGCCCCCAATAAAGATGGTGACCAATCCCCAGGCCCTGTCTCTGGGGAGGAAACCTGGAGTCGTTGTCCCATTTCACTGCAAGCAGAGGACCGAATGGGGTTTGTGGGTGACAGAAAATATTTTGAAAGCCAGTCCGCCATCCATTGGCTGATCCATTGCTTACTCCGATCCCCCTCATTCTCAGCCTCTGTGGAGTTGAAGAACTGACCACTGGTGAAGGATTAGGATGACGTACGTGCTTCACGGTAACTAGTAGTGGACAGGAACTATGCATGCTCCAACTCACAAAAGGGATGAATGGAATAGATTTAATGTCATGTGTGCACATGAGTACAGTGAAACGTTGACAAGTTACCACTTACAGAGCCATACTAGGTAACAGGGTACCTAGGTGCAGATTGTCCAGTACAGATTCACAGGGGAAAGAAATAGAAAGTCCCACATTATAGATCTTCAAAATTACAAAATGATTGAAATAAATTAGAAAACTAAAGAAATAAAATGTTCAGAAGAAACGTCTTCCCATGATCATTCAATAAAGAACAAGGATCCATTCTGATTGAGGGCGGCTCCACATCAATAGGAAGAGAGGTGGCAGAAGTGGGTGACCACTTGGGAGTAGCTGGTACTCAACCAATAAAAACTAATGAGGGGCAGGGCTGAAGGACAGTGTGAGTGTGGCTGGTCATCCAATCACGGGGGGAGTGAATAAGCAGCAGGACCAATCATTCCTTTACCTTTTCTGCCCTGAGGAGAATGACCTCACCTGATCTTTCTTGTTCCCCAGTATGATGTGGGTTGGACCAGCGTTTATTGCCCATCTCTCTAGTTGCCCTTGAGAAGGTGGCAGTGAGCTGCCTTCTGGAACCGCTGCAGTCCATGTTCTGTAACTAGATTTATAATGCCCTGAGAGAGGGAATTCTAGGATTTTGACCCAGCGATAATGAAGGAATGGAAACAACTTTCTAATTCAGGATGGGGAGTGGTTCAGATGGGAACTTGTGGGTGGTTGTGTTCTCATATCTGCCAGCCTTGTATTTTGAGACAAAAAGTGCTCAGGACTTGGATGGCGCTGTCTTCGGATTTTTGGTAAATTTCTACAGTGCATCTTGTAGATAGTATGTACTATTGCTACTCAGTATTGGTGGTGGAGGGAGTGGATACTTGTGCATGCGGTGCCAATGAAGTCGGCTGCTTTGTCCTGGATGGTGTCAGGTGTCTTGAGCATTATTGGTTACTTTTCCAGGCAAGTAGGGCATTTTCCACCACACTCTGATCTGTACCTTGTAGATGGTGGACATTTCCTGCCTACTTTCAAGTCATCAACAAATGTAGCACCGATATTGTCATTCTATTTGTTGAAGTTATTGATATAAATTGCAAGAAAATTGAGGTCCCAGTACTGAACCCTATGTCACTTCACTGCTGACCAACATGAAAATCATCCAGCTATCTCTACTCTCTGCTCCCTGTTATCTAATCAATCCTGTATTCAGATTAATATCACGCCCTTCCTTAGAAGCTTTTTGTGTCATCACCTTTTAAAATGTCACGTAGAAATCTCACACATTTGCGAGGTACATTTTGCCCATATTGATTCCTCAAGGATCACTAATAAATTTCTCAATTGCTATTTCCCTTAGTAAAACCTTAGACCCTGCCGATTGCATTTTGATTTTCTAAGCGTCCTTCTCTAACTTCCTGAATAGATTCTAACAACCTCTCTGAAATACATGTCAGGTTCAGAAGACTGTTGATTGCTGCTTGCTGTCTCTTGAATACAGGAATTATATTTGTGATTTTCAAAATTGATGGGATCTTCACGGAATTGTGAATATTTTGGAAAATTAGAACTAGGGCACGTAGAATCTCCAGCTATCATGTCTCAGATCCCAAGATGCAGGCTCTCAGGTTCTGGGTACATGTCAACCTTTAGTCCTAATCATGATCTCGGTATCCTTTCATTGATGATTGTGATTCTTTCAACTTTCACTCTCCCTTTCATGCCTCGATTTGCTGTTATGTTTGTGATGTTATTTATATACAATGCAGACACCTAAAATTATCTGCTCAACATTTCTGTCAATTCTTTAATACCCAATATTCATTCCCAAACTCATTCCGTAGAAGAATAATACACTTTTCATTTTAGAACACTAGCAGAACCTCGATTTTCATAGTTCTAGCTGGTTTATCTCATACACCCACATCAATTATTTTTTAATTTGATCTAAATTTTTGTTAAATTCATTCTTATCTTCATACGGTTATAACTTTTAAAAAAATTTTAATGCGTTTTTCATGTTCTTAGTTTGGTACAGATGTGCAGTATTCTCCTAGAAACTCTCTTTTACACCAGAAAGTAACTTTGCAGGATGCAATGAAATATCTTGGGGTGTGGCTTAGCGGTTAGCACCGTTGCCTCACAGCACCAGGGTCCCAGGTTCAATTCCAGCCTTGGGTGACTGTCCACGCGGACTTCCTCCCAGTCACAAAGATGTGCAGGCCAGGTGAATTGGCTATGCTAAATTGCCCAAAGTGTTAGTTGCATTAAGCAGAGGGAAATAGGTCTGGGTGGTTTACTCTTCAAAGGGTCGGTGTGGACTAGTTGGGCCGAATGGCCTGTTTCCACACTATAGGGAATCTAATCTTCTTAAACGTTTGACACTATGTCTCATTCAGTCACCTAGGAAATTCCTTCTGCAGTTCAGTTTAATCACTTATGTCTTCATACCCTGGTCCTCACCTTTGACTTCCCAAATCTAGTCTTAGACTGACTTTTCTCTCCCTAATCATGAATGGGAAATTCTATCTTGCAGTGATGATTGTTACTGAGAGGCTGCTTCATTATGAAGACATTAAGTCAAGTCACGCTTGGACAGAAAAATCCAATCACTGCATTTACTTGTGAACTTGCTGCATCTCAATGGGGGGGACAACTGACAGAACTCCTTCCCACACGCAAAGCAGGTGCTGTGTGAACATGCTGATGTGTCAGCAGACAGACTAACACAGTGCGTCCCTCACACACTCTGGACAGGTTAATGGTGGTTTGTGAGCATGCTGATGTGTCAGCAGAGTGGCTAACAGAGTGAATTCTTTGCCACACTCGGGGCAGGTGAAAGGCCCCTTCCCAGTTTGAACGTCCTGGTCTGTTAGCAGCTTGGATGAATGAGTAAATTCCTTCCCACACTTGGAACATATGAACAGTCTCTCCCCAGCGTGAACCCGCTGGTGACTCAGCAGGGAGAATAACTCAGCGAATCCCTTCCCACACTCAGGGCAGGCCAGTTGTTTCGGCTGAGTGTGAATTTTCTGGTGTTGCAGCAATCTGGATCCCCGAGTGAATTCTTTCCCACAGTTGGAGCAGGAGAATGTTTCCCCAGTATGAGTTCGCTGGTGTACAGAGAGATGGGACGATCGCCTGAAACGACTCCCACAGTGAGAACACCTGAATGGCCTTTCATCAGTGTGAACACGTTGATGGGACAGCAGGTTCCCAGAACTTTTAAAGCACATCCCACAGTCTGGACACTTAAAAGGTCTCTCATCAGTGTGAACCCGCTGGTGTCTCAGTAGGTCAGATGACAGGGCAAATCTCTTCCCACAAACTGAGCAAAAGAACGGCTTCTCTCCAGTGTGAGTACGTCGGTGGGTTTCCAGCTGAGATGGATATCTGAATCCTATTTTGCAGTCCACACATTTCCATGGTTTGTCCCCAGTGAGCTTATCAACACTGTTTTCTCCATCCATACTCCAGATTCTTATCAGGCTATGGTAAATTCAGCAACTTTGTCAGCTCTGATGTGACGTTTGCGTTGTAAATCCTCCGTCTTAAAATGTTCTGTGAAATTGAATTAAAGCATAAAAAAGGAACTGAGAGAGAACTCTTGAGAGAACACAGGCAGGTCGTGCAATTAACTGAATGAATGTAGTAACTTGTGGGGCCAGTACATTGAACTCTCCTGAAGTGTTGAGACATCCAAAACTTTGCTGCTTATGGACTATCACCAAGTCTTGTTCACCCAGCACCCTGATTGTCAAAGGTGATTAGTAAGTACCAAAACTTAAAATTGCTCATCCTAGCTTTCCTTCATAGTTGTCATCATCCTATCTCTGTAATCTTTGCACTGGAGTACCTTTGTGCTCATCAAGTTCAGGCCATTTCAGCATTCCCAGTTTTAATTGCAACTTACTTGGTGGCTTTTCCAGGCCTCAAGCCCTGGAATTTCCTTCCTAAACCTCTCCAAGTCTAACTCAAATTTCTCTTAAGATATTTATTAATGTTACCTCTTTGATTAAGCTTTTAGTCACTTGCTCTGACATTTCCTAATGTGGCTCAGTATTAAGTTCTGCTGTATAACGTGTGTGTAAAATTCCTTGGATTGTTTTATTATTTGAAAAGCACTGTACAAGAACATATCATTGTTGCTGACTTGAACATACAATAATGATTCTTCATCATTACTGGGAAAATGGCTGGTAAATCCTTTATATGCAG
Source organism: Hemiscyllium ocellatum (assembly GCF_020745735.1). Classification (NCBI taxonomy): domain Eukaryota; kingdom Metazoa; phylum Chordata; class Chondrichthyes; order Orectolobiformes; family Hemiscylliidae; genus Hemiscyllium; species Hemiscyllium ocellatum. The sequence goes on from NC_083427.1 coordinate 4,281,488, forward strand.
CATTGTGGGAACACCTTCACCACACCTTAATTGAATAAAGATCAACTTCTCCAGAGCCAACTGGGAACTGAAAATATTTTCTACCTTGCTCATGATGTACAAATGTAAAGAATAACCTTTAAAGATATATCTACATAAAATGGGTTAAAAACATTTACAAGAAATATCTGGCTGAGTCAAGCATTCACTGATCACGAGAAAGTTACAAAACAGAGATTTATGTTTATGGGTAAGAAGGTGTGAGGAAGAAATTTTATGAGTGCTAATATCTTTGAACTTAATGCAGGTACTTACGTTCAAAAGCCGATAAGACTCAGGTTGACTGATACTGGCAGCATTCGATGTGATGCCTGTTTGAAATTTCCTGCCCTCAAAAATCCTCTTTCAATATTCTGTGAAAGTAAATTGCAAAATTATCACTGTCAGTCCAGGATAAGAAATGTGAAGAGCCAAACACTTGAATCAATGAATCCCTTTAGTGCAGTTGAGGCCACTTGGTCCATTGAGTCTTTGCACAGACTCTCCAAAGTCTCATCTCAGCCAATCCCCGTAATCCAGAATTTGCCGTGGCTAATCCACCTAGCCGACACATCTGTGGACTGTTGCAAGAAACTGGTGCATCCAGCGGCAACTCATGCAGAGATGCGTAGAACATATGAATTCCACACAGACAGTCCCTGCTGCTATGAAGGGAGCACTTCCCCTAGTTTGCTGTGTGCAAATCGTACCATTCTCATCCCCTGTAAGACGGCATTCCAAAATGTATTCCAGTAGGAATTCATAACAATCCCTCCTCCTGACGCAGGATGGCCCCACGTGTTGCCAGCTGCACGCTATCCTCATTGCAGGAATCACCTGCATTCAGCATTGTAAATCTCTGTGCTGGACCTTCATGCGACTGAATAAAGCCTTTGGACTCATGGTGCAGGACGAACCATGAGGTAGCAGGAAAGCAGAATTTGCTTCCTTTTGTGCAACCGCACCGCCTTCCCAATCAGACATTGGGCTCATGCAGCTTCATGGACAAGTTGTCAACCCATTCTGAACAATGGGCAGCAAACCCCGCCCACTGTTGCCCCAGAGCACGAGCGGCCGCACATGCGCCCTGCTGCCCAGCTCCCCCACCCCCACAAAGAAGGCTGACGTCACCACGCGGGATAAAATTAAGAGCTGGGACCCAGTTCCCTGCAAACGGCGAGACCGTTTCGGACTTGTAATTCACGGAAGACGCTGACGAAGTCTCTCTCCCCCTGCCGGTCGCTTCCTCCGTCCCGTCTGAACCTCACCCTTTGCGGGACCGACACAAACACAGTCCGCCCTCCGCGGGACCCCATTCCGCGCATGCTCTATACGCTGCAGGGTACGACGCTTGCGTCTCGCTCTGTTTTGTGACCAGGTTGCATTCACCGCCGCACGGAATGCTGGGTTAACAGCTCGCCATTTTATATGCCAATCTAGGTCTAGACTATTTTTTCAGTTTGAAATTCTTGAAAATTATGGATTGAAGTTTAAAATTTTAAGTCTTCAATTTTAAATGTTCTAGATGCTAAATAAAAACGTTCAGAAGCGGCGTTTACAGCGATAATCATTTGAGGCAGAGACTGATGCAATAATAGACACAACATCTTATGTGTTAAGGATCATTGATGTAAGTCGTAGAGTTATACAGCGCGGATACTGCACATTTGAATAAAAAGTATGGATGTCAATATAGGAGAAATCGTTAGTAAATTTGCAGATGACACCAGAACTGGTAGTGTGGTGCACTGTGCAGAAGGTCATGTCAGAGTAGAACGTGACCTCGACTAAGGAGTATCAGATGGAATTTAGTTTAGATAAATGGGAGATGTTGCATTTTGGTAAGGCAAATCAGGGCAGGATTTAAACATTTAATGCCATGGTCCTGGGGAGTGTTGCCGAAGAAAGAGATGATAGTAGGTGCAGGTTTATGGTTCCTTGAAGGTAGACAGGTCACAGGTTGACAGCTAGTGAAGAAGGTTTAGTACAATTGCCTTTATTGGTCAGTGCATAGAGAACAGGAGTTGGTCTCCTTCCTGTCAGCACAACATCGAGGACCAAAGGACCTGTACTGCGCTGCAATGTTCTATGTTCTATGAAGGGTGTTGTTAAATTTGAAAGAATGTAGAAAAGATTAAAAGGATATTACTGGTTCAAAGTTTGTGCGAAGATTTGTAGCTCGGGTGCTTGTTGTAGTGGTTCTGTTTGCTGAGCTGGAAGTTTTTGTTGCAAACGTTTCGTCCCCTGGCTAGGAGACATCATCAGTGCTCTGGAGTCTCCTGCGAAGCGCTTCTTTGATGTTTCTTCCGGTATTTATAGTGATCTGTCCTTGCCGCTTCCGGGTGTCAGTTTCAGCTGTCCGCTGTAGTGCATTCATCCACAAACTCCATCAACAAACACATCGACCTGGACCCAATATACCAACCACTACAGTGGACAGCTGAAACTGACACCCGGAAGCGGCAAGGACAGACCACTATAAATACCGGAAGAAACATCAAAGAAGCGCTTCGCAGGAGGCTCCAGAGCACTGATGATGTCTCCTAGCCAGGGGACGAAACGTCTGCAACAAAAACTTCCAGCTCGGCGAACAGAACCACTACAGGATATTACTGGGTTTGGAAGGTTTGAGCTAGAGGGAGAAGCTGAACAAGCTGGGGCTATTTTCCCTGAAGTGTCAGAGGTTGAGGGGTGATCTTGTAGAGGTTTGTAAAATCATGAGAGGAGTGGATATGTGAATAGCTAATGTCTTTTTTCCAGGGTATGAGTGCCAAAACTAGTGGGCATAGGTGAGAGGCAAACATTTACAAAGACCTAAGGGGCAACATTGTCATCTTGAAGGTTGTACGTGAATGGAATGAGCTGCCAGATGAAGTGGTATATGCTGGCACAACTTGTTTAAAAGACATCTTCATGGGCTTATGAATAGGAATAGCATAGATGGATTTGGGTCAAATGCTGGGAAATGGGGCTAGATTAATTTTGGATATCTGGTCAGCATGGAAGGATTTGACTGAAGGATCTGTCACCACACTGTATCACTCTCTAAGTGACAAAAAGCAGTGAACCCAGCACTGTTCCTTACATCAGACAGATGGACTCAGGCTTCCAGTCTGAAAAACAACTTTCAACATCACCCTCTGCGGCCTAGCACCACAGCCATTTTGTATCCAAAGGCTTGCTCTCCCTGAATACTATGGGGTCGAACCTTGCTAGCCAGTTTACCAAGTGAAACCTTGTAAAATGCTTTGCTGATATCCATACAGACAATACATTGCTCAGCATTCACCATTATTCTTTGTCACTTCTTCAAAAATTTCAGTCAAGTTAATGAGACAGGATTTTCGATGCCCAAAGATATGTTGGCTATCCCTAAACATTCCTTACCTTTTCAAATGGGTGTACAGACCCAGTCCCTCAGAATTTGCTCCAGAAATGTTCTCACCACTGACTTCAGGCTCATCGATCTATTGTTACCTGGCTTTTCCTTACCACCTTTCTTAAAGCATGGTCACTGGCCAGTCGTCCAGCGTCTCATCAGTGACTATTGTTGATACAAATATCTCAACAACAGGCCAAGCAACCACTTTCCTAGATTCTCAAAGAGTTCTAGAATGAACCTAACCAGGTCTAGAGGATTTATCCACCAATAAGCATTTCAAGACATCCAAACCTCCTCCTCTTTGTTTTGGACACTTGTCATTATAAAATTATAAAACACCCATGCCATCTGTTGCATCTGCCCGGTTCTCCAAATTACCATGTGATTTGATTTATTTCCCTGACCTTCTTTTCATACCGTTGCACATTTTTCATGTTCAACTAAACATGTAATTCCCTTTTGGATGCCTCAAGTAAATTTGCCTGCACCAGATTCCTGGGTTGTGCTTTCTATATCCCAACCATGTGCTCTGCCTGAAAAAGTGTTTTTTAACTTGTGTATGTTTAGACTGTTTTACTAATTACTTTCATCTTGCCCTCTAATACCCAATCCATTCATGAGAAGGAACATTTTCCCCTTATTTATTCTATCCAAACTCCTAGGAGTTTGAATGTTTTACTCAGATCTCCTCTTGACTTCTCTCCTCCAGGAAAACAGCCCTAACTTCTCTAATCTATCTTCATGTTTCAAATTCTTCATCCATGGAACTATTATTTTATATCTTCTTATCTCCAATGCTTTTAGTTTCTTCCTAAAATGTGGCATCAGAAACGTATGCAATATTCTACCTGAAGTCAGGTTGGTGCTTCCTTTCAGTTCAACATAATCTGCTTGCTGTCATACTCTATAGCATTTATTAATACATCTTAGGACATTGCAAGCTTGATTGAAAGCTGTCACACTATCACTGATTAAATATAGTCACTCTGGTCCTGCACCTCCTTTACATTTAAGTCCTATAATCTGTATTTTCTTTGCATGCTCATTGAATGAAAACATATCAGCACACACCTCCCCGATGCACAAATGCATCCACCGACTAATTTGTTTAAGTTCCTTTGAAATTCTATAGCATTCAAACCATAGCTTACCAACAACCACTATTGTCTGTCTCCTATCCGTTTCAGAATCCAGTAAGATATTTTGTCATTTCCAGCATGGAATTTGAAAGCAGATTCGTAGAACTTCTGTCTACTTTTAGCTAAAGCCTTTTATGTACCTTCTTGCAGGGCATAGAGATGCTGCTGAACAATATAATATTATCCCAGTTCCACTTTCTTCAGCTTTAAAGTAATGATTGAAATAATCACTTCTACAATTTAAAATAAAATGCACACAACTAGGGGGACTGGAATAGAATAATATGCAGTGTGCACATTGTACAACTAGTATATTGTACAATCAGGATGATAGATCTCACCGTACGTTACACTGCCATCTGTAAGCTTATCATTCTGGAATGCCTTACATTCCTTCTCTTTGATTTACAGGTAAGGTTGGATTTGCGATCAGGCTACGTTATGACGAGCAGTCTGGTACCAGGAAGAGCAGAGGGAGCTTGGAACAAGGCTAGGCAGAAGCTGTAAGAGAATAAGACAGTCAATAAAAATTTATCAAGAATTGCAATGGGAAGAACACCAAAGTAGAAAGTTACGTTCAACTTATAAATTCTGGACAAGTACTGAAGAAGGGTCACTAGACCTGAAATGTTAACTGCTTTCTTTCCATCAATGCTGCCAGACCTACTGAGCCTTTTTCACCAAATTCTGATTTTGTATGAGACTATAAGATGCAGGAATAATAATTCATCCCATCAACTGTATTCTCCGATTTCTCAATGACTGATCTGATGACACTCAACTCCACTTTCCTGTCTCATCCCCATAACTCTTGATTTGCTTAATTATTAAAAAAAACTAGTTATCTCACTGTTGAATGTACTTATCGACAGAGCCCCCAACCGCCCTTTATAATACAGAAGTATCACTCCTGAGAGAGAAGAAAAGACAGCATGTAAACAAACTTGTCCATGCTGACCAAATTGTCCATCCATTCCAACCCCATTTCCCTGCAGCTGGCCCATGTCCTTCTAATCCTATCCTATCTGTGCATTTGTCCACCTCCACCATTTCCATTGGCAGCTCATTCCATATGTGTACCACCCTCTGTAAAAAAGCTGACCTTCAGGTTCCATTTGATCATTTCTCCTCTAACCTTAAACTGATGGCCTCTCGTCCTCTAGATTCCCCAACCCTAGGAAAACCATTGAGTGCCTTCACCTTATCCTTGCCTTCCATGATTTTATACATTTCTATGAGATCCCCTCAGTCTCCTACACTCTCAGAAAAAAAGTCCTATCTTGTCCAACTTCTCCCTGTAACTCAGACTTTGAGCCCCGGCAACATCCTTATAAATTTCTTCCGCACTCTTTCCAGTTTAATAACATCCTTCCGATAGCAAGGTGACCAAAAGTGAACACAATACTCCAACTGCGGCCTCAACACCCCGTATAACTGCAGCATAACTTCCCCAACTTCTGTATTCAATGCCCTGAACGATGAAAGCCAGTGTGCCAAAAGTCTTCTTCACAGCCCTGTCTACCTGTGTCTCCACTTTCAGAGAACCGTGCACCTGAACTCCAAGGTCCCTTTCTCCACTGCATTCGTTAAGGTCCTACTTTTCACCATGCACTCCTATCTTGACTTGACTATCCAAAATGCCAGATCTTACAGCAGGTGGCACAATGCTGCCCCCCAGCGCCAGAGACCCGGGTTCAATTCCTGCCTCAGGCAACTGTCTGAGTCGAGTTTGCACATTCTCCGTGTCAGTGTGGTTTCCTCCTATAGTCCAAAAATGTGCAGGTTAGGGTGAATTGGCCGTGCTCAATTGCCCATAGTGTTAGGTGCATTAATCAGAGGTAAATGGGTCTGGGGGGTTGCTCTTTGGAAGGTCGGTGTGGACTTGTTGGGCTGAAGGGCCTGTTTCCACACTGTAAGTAATCCAAATCATATCATCTAAGTAAACTCCATTTGCCATATTTTGGCCCACTTCCCCAGCTGCAATTTTCAATAACCTTCCTTGCTGACAACGATACCACTTATTTTAGTGTGTTCTGCAAACTTACGAATCATTGATAGAGATAACAAACATCAATGGGGCAAATAGTAAACCCTGAGACACTCCACTAGTCACAGGCCTCCAGTCCGAAAAGCATCCTATTTCTCTCTGCTTCCTACCATCAACCTAATTGTGTATCTAGTTTGCCAGCTCCCCCGATTTCATGTGACCTAATCTTCCAGAGAAGCGTTCCACTTGGCACCTTATCAACACCCTTACTAAAATCCACCATCTTGCCTTCATTAACCTTCCTTGCTATTTCATCAAAGAACTCTCACAAATTTGCGAGGAATGGTCTCCCATGCACAAAGCCATGTTAACTACTCCTAATCAAACCCCATCTTTCTAAATGCATGAAGAGCTTATCAGTTGCACTGATAGCTGAAATCTCCTTCAACTGAAAGCACAGTCAAACCTTAATCATTTCACGTTTAGATGCTCATGTTATTCAGGCCCTGATGTCTCTGTCTGATTTTGATTTAATGTTTGAATTGAGTTTCCTGTCTTTCAATGCTTTGCATTCACTGCCCTAAAAGTTTACAAAACCCATTGCTATCACCAGGGACAAACCTTTCTCTTGGTTTAAGTTTGCTGACTATAAATCCTGCCACCTAACCATCTCAGAAAGGAAGATCATTTGCACTCTTCTCCACCTCACTCCACATTATGTGCATGCACCTGGTGGAATGTTGCCCCCTATAAAGATGTGGCAATAACCCATGCCTGACCTAAAGAAAAAAAAATCATGTATTCTGGACTGTTTGCGACATGTGCGGTATCAGTAGATTCAGATTCAGAATCTGCAGTTACTCTGAATGTTAATGAAGTTTCCCTGACCTATTTGCAGACTTCTTGCCCACTCAGTTTCTCAGTGTCTCACTCATTAAACTTTTCAACAAATGTGACAATCAAGCTAATTTTAATTTTAATTCTAATTCATCAGTAAGCTTACATGGTGAGGAAGGACAGCGACACAGCCGTGAGTATATAGTTCAGGGAATTTGCTGGCAATGTGGCATTCGATGCAAACAGGAAGAGGTACTTTTTGCTTGCTTTTTTATGCTCATATTTTTGTAAGATTTTCTGAACAACATAAATTGAAACCCAGAATCAGGGTTCCAGCAAAAAGAAAATGGAGTGATATGAAAGCATAGTTTCATTGTTTGTTGACAGCTACTAATTTGATTATATGGTACAGGTTACTTTCAGATTGAAGGTAAGTAGGGGAAATATTTGTGGAAGGGTACAATATTTCTGAAAACCAATGTAAGGACAAAATAATTAAAAGAGAGATGCAAGGCTAAGAAACATGTTGTAACTACATGGTATGGGAACTGGAACTCCATTCTGGTTCATAGTGACCAAGTCTTGGAAGCCAGTCAAAACTGCAAATACTATAAATCTGAAACAAATACACAAATAGCTAGAAAATCTCAGAAGATCTGGCAGCAGCTGTGGAGAGAGACCAGAGCTTACATTTCCGATCGAATGATCCTTACTCAGAACTGATAGCTCTGATTTCTCTCCACAGCTGCTGGCAGACCTGCTGAGATTCTGTAGCAAGTCTTGGTGCTTGGGAGTTGATGAACCGGAGTCTGAGCTCCGAATACTGCGACACACTAGGGAGGTAGAGTGTTACCTGCATGCTGAGTTTCAGGAGGTAGTCATACTGCCTAGATTAACAAACTCGATTCAGTCAGGGACAGGAGGGTGCGAGTATGAGCGAGGCATGAATATGGTGATGTTCAGGTCAGTTGTGACCTCAGAATCATGGAGTTGTACAGCACAGAAACCGACCCTGCTGTCCAACTCGTCCATGCAATATCCTAAATTAGTCTAGTCCCACTTGCCAGTATATTGCCCATAACCATCTAAACACTTGGTTTTCATGTAAGATGCCTTATAAGTATTGTAATTGTACCAGTCTCCACCACTTCCTCTTGTAGGTCATTCGCCTCTTCCCATTTCCTGGGAAAAAGCCCTTGGCTATTTGCCCTATCCATGCCCTTCATGATTTAAAAACCTCTGATACTTCAGGGGAAAAAAAACCCTTCCTATTCCACATCTCCCTGTAAACCAAATGCTCCATCCCTGGCAACAGCCTTGTAAATCTTTTCTGCACCCTTTCAAGTTGATCAACATATTGTCTATAGCACAGAGATTTGAAAGCAGTATTCCAAAAGCGACCTTGTCAAACGGCTGAGCAGAATCAAAGAGATGAATGGCATATTCCAGACTCTTATTCAGATGTTCATGCGCATGGTCATACTGAAGCTTTCCACTCAGATGTAAGCATGGAAAGTAGACCTATAAGTAAAGGGTTAGACTTTGGACTGAATTCAGTGCGGCCTGTGAGCAACACTTGTTAAAAAAAAACTTTACCAAATGGCTGCTTATGAGGTGAATCAGTGTCACCAACAGAACCAGAGCTTAAGTTAGAAAAACAATTGACTTCAACTCATTTCAAAGGGAGAGAAATGAAAAATGAAGAACTGGAGAAACTGGAGATGAATGGGGAGGATGTGGTATAGGACACAGACCCCAAATAAATCCTCCCTAGGCCGGTCTTTGTAGCTGGGATCACTGCAGGTTTGCAGCTGCCATCCTTGCTTCTTGGGGTTCACAATGCATGCCCAATTGTCTCGGTTGCTTATCTATTGCTTCTTGTTGTCATCATAATTGACAAAGAAACACTTACATGCTTTTGGAAATGCTGGAATGATGCCTTGCTAACCAAGGCCAAAGATGTTAATGTTTATCAGCAAAACATGTGGAATTCCTGAAATAGCCCTGCTCGAGTCCAAACATAACTATTAATGATGACTACATTAGGTCATTTATTCAGGTCAAACATTTCATGTCAATGTTGTGACTGTCACTTTTATTTCATTAACGCCATGATTTTCTCACCAGACTGTTATGGAACAATTTATTAAATCATTTTCTCCATGTTCATTGTAGCAATACTATTACCAACATTCTAAAGACCTCAACCAAAAATAAAAAGGTCACAGAAAATCTTGGAGATGATTATCTCTCAATAAATCTGGGCAAGCTTTCCTGAATTAACAAACAATTGTCAGAATGCCTGTTAACTGTTTACCAAATTGCTATTTTTCAACCATTTCCTCCTGCTGAGGTTAAACTAACCAGCATTCGATGCTGCTGTTAATCTTTCTCTGATGGTGAGTGTAGATTTGATATTATTTGTCAGGAACTGTGATGTACATTAGTGAATGATTAAGTCGCAACTACTGTACAATTTAAGGACATCTGATAAAGAACTTGATAATTAAATTTCACACGATAAGTGACCAATCGCAAATGGAGATTTATAAGTGAATTACTAATGCAGACCAGTCAGTTCTATGGGTATTTCATAGAATCCCTACAGTGTGGAAACAGGCCAGTTGGCCCAAGAAATACACAACAAACCTATGAAGAATAACTCACCCAAACTTAGAACATAGAACATAGAAAAATACAGCACAGTACAGGCCCTTCGGCCCTCGATGTTGCGCCAATCCAAGCTCACCTAACCTACACTAGCCCACTTTCCTCCATCTGCCTATCCAATGCCCGTTTAAATGCCCATAAAGAGGGAGAGCTGCAAATGTGTTGCTGGTCAAAGCACAGCAGGTTAGGCAGCATCTCAGGAATAGAGAATTCGACGTTTCGAGCATAAGCCCTTCATCAGGAATAAGAGAGAGAGAGCCAAGCAGGCTGAGATAAAAGGTAGGGAGGAGGGACTAGGGGGAGGGGCGATGGAGGTGGGATAGGTGGAAGGAGGTCAAGGTGAGGGTGATAGGCCGGAGTGGGGTGGGGGCGGAGAGGTCAGGAAGAGGATTGCAGGTTAGGAGGGCGGTGCTGAGTTGAGGGAACCGACTGAGACAAGGTGGGGGGAGGGGAAATGAGGAAGCTGGAGAAATCTGAATTCATACCTTGTGGTTGGAGGGTTCCCAGGCGGAAGATGAGGCGCTCCTCCTCCAGCCGTCGTGTAGTTGTGTTCTGCCGGTGGAGGAGTCCAAGGACCTGCATGTCCTCGGTGGAGTGGGAGGGGGAGTTAAAGTGTTGAGCCACGGCGTGATTGGGTTGGTTGGTTCGGGCGGCCCAGAGGTGTTCTCTGAAGCGTTCCGCAAGTAAGCGGCCCATCTCCCCAATATAGAGGAGGCCACATCGGGTGCAGCGGATGCAATAGATGATGTGTGTGGAGGTACAGGTGAACTTGTGACGGATATGGAAGGATCCCTTGGGGCCTTGGAGGGAAGTGAGTGTGGAGGTGTGGGCGCAAGTTTTACATTTCCTGCGGTTGCAGGGGAAGGTGCCGGGGGTGGAGGTTGGGTTGGTGGGGGGTGTGGATCTGACAAGGGAGTCACGAAGGGAGTGGTCCTTGCGGAACGCTGATAGGGGAGGGGAGGGAAATATATCCTTGGTGGTGGGGTCCGTTTGGAGGTGGCGGAAATGGCGGCGGATAATACGTTGTATGCGCAGGTTGGTGGGGTGGTAGGTGAGAACCAGTGGGGTTCTGTCTTGGTGGCGGTTGGAGGAGCGGGGCTCAAGGGCGGAGGAGCGGGAAGTGGAGGAGATGCGGTGGAGGGCATCGTCGATCACGTCTGGGGGGAATCTGCGGTCCTTGAAGAAGGAGGCCATCTGGGCTGTGCGGTGTTGGAATTGGTCCTCCTGGGAGCAGATGCGGCGGAGACGAAGGAATTGGGAATATGGGATGGCGTTTTTACAGGGGGCAGGGTGGGAGGCGGTGTAGTCCAGGTAGCTGTGGGAGGGAGAGTCCACCACTGCTACTGGCAGGGCATTCCATGAACTCACGACTCACTGAGTAAAGAATCTACCCCTAACATCTGTCCTATACCTACCACCCCTTAATTTAAAGCTATGCCCCCTCGTAATAGCTGATTCCATATGTGGAAAAAGGTTCTCATGGTCAACCCTATCTAAACCCCTAATCATCTTGTACACCTCTATCAAGTCACCCCTAAACCTTCTTTTCTCCAATGAAAACAGCCCCAAGTGCCTCAGCCTTTCCTCATACGATCTTCCTACCATACCAGGCAACATCCTGGTAAACCTCCTCTGCACCCGTTCCAGTGCCTCCACATCCTTCCTATAGGATGGCGACCAAAACTGTTCCCTTCCCCTACATGTCCCCTGACTAATGCATCTAACCAATGCATCCCTGCACACTATTGGCAATTCAGCATGGTCAATTCACCTAGTCTGCACATCTTTTGATGGTAGGAAGAAATGGGAGTATCTGGAGGAAACCCATGCAGACATGTGGAGAATGTACAAAGTCCACACACAATTGCCTGAGTTGGATTTGAACCAGGGTTTAACATTGAAATTAGCATCAATCAACATTCAAGGAAAAGAGTTTCAGTACTCCACTACTACAGATTTCTAGCATCTCTTGTGAATGGCCTGGCACTAATTCTCAGATTGTATTCCCAGTTCCAGAATCTCCCATCAATGGAAATAGTTTACCTTTATTTAACCTGTTTTTCACTGTTAATATCTCAAATACCTTGATTGGATCACACCATAACATTACAAATCATAAGAAATAAATGTCTAATTTGTCTAACCTGTTCTCATAACTTGACCCCTGAAATGCAGGTATTATTCTTGCAAGCCTGCATTGAGTACCATCCTCCCGAGAGTGTGGTGCCCAGACTGGTTTCCAGCTTTCTAAGTGGGATCTAAACACGATTTTGTATAACTGCTGCATAACATTTGCATCATCCCTTTTCTTCAGCCCATTGGATATGAAAACCAGCATTCTATTAGCCTGCTTGACGAATTTCTGCACATATTGATGGCATTTTAAGGAACCATGCACCAGAACCCCCCAAATCGCTTTGGACATCCATTGAATTTAATATTTTGCCTTCTATAAAACATCCAGATCTGCGCAGAAACTAGGAATAAATGCTTTATAAAAGGCAGGTTCCCTGAAAGGGTGAGGTCACAGGAAATCTGTCACATGACATTCTTTATATCTCAAGTGATGGACATTATGTGATGCTTTGAGATGCAATAACACATTAAAATTAAATCTTCATTAAACAAAACAGTTCAGTATTAAATTATCCAGTTAAGACAGCATTCAGTACATTATCATCCATTACATTTCCCTCCAGTTAGTAGCTTCTCCATTCTAGTGGACCTGGGCTACAGATTTCACATCCATATGCATGGAGTTAATTACCGACGTTTTGCTGGTTCCCATTTCCTATTTGAGGGGTATGAGAATGCTCTCTTTGCTGAGCAACCCCTCTCCAGCTTTACAACCTTCCCAGCTTTTGCAGCCCAAGTTCCCTCCTCTGTAACTCCTGCCTCACATTGCATTCACATTTCCAACGTTGTGGTTTACACATTTCTGCTCCAATTACAGGCTGTTTGTTCCACATGTTCGCTGTTGATAGGCTCGCCAGAACTTCTGTCCAATCTCCTACCTTTCTCTGATTGGGTGTCACAATGATCGAATTTTCTTAAAATGTCCATGGGTTTCAGAGATAAATTTGCATTCTGCCATGTGTTTGACTGTTGCAGATCAGTTGGAATAATAGGGTGACTTTTTAAATCCTGCTGGTTGATCTTTGGTCACTTTGATTGTCATATTGATTGTCATAACCTATGATCCTCTGCACTTTTGGAATCACATAATTAATCTGAAGAGCCTCTTCTTCCGATTGGCTGAATCAGTTGAAAATTAAGCATAAATGGCTTTCCTACAAAACGTTGCATCGCTCATGTGGGAAACGTCCATGTGCGTAACAGACTATGAAGTCTTAGAGGAGACACCTGCAGATCTCTGAAAGAACTCAGAAGCAATTAAAAAAAGCATCACTGATGTGAACTTAACTCCAATCTGGTCAACTGTCCATGATGTCTTCCTCCAGGTATCAGCAGATTTGTGTACAAACATTCAAATAAGTCTGAGCCTCCTGAGACAGAGTTGCTGAGACATATCCAGAAAGCTGATCCTCAATCATGTATATTATGCTGGGGGATATTACCTTCAGTAAGTTCGAGCTGTGTTCATATCCCTCCTTGGTGAGCAATGATGCTAGTAATTTTGATGTCAGTCTTGCTCAACTAGTTGTTAATCAGAAGTCCACATGAGAACTGCAGAAGGTGCTCCCATGCCTCCGAGAAGTACAGGTAAAGTAAAACAAAGTTCCAAATTGACACTGGAGATTTTAAAGTAAACTCTAAAGCAATTAAATTAACCCACTGAACAAGACCTGTGAGCAAAATGTCTGAACTAGTTTCAATATTTCGAAAGCTTCCTAACCTGAATTCCAAACCCACTTGATGCATGTACAGCGCATCCCCGTGGTGACCCTGGTGAGTTTCAGATACACCTGTACCAAAGCACTTTGACCCAGAATGCAGTTTATTGGTTCAGTTGATTGCCCTTTGTCATCCCAATTCAAATATGCCGACATCATTCAACTGGCAGCCCTTAAAACGTACATTAGTTAATGATTTTTGTCAGAATGTCGACAGGCTGCAACTTTACCTTGTTGAACTCCTAACACCTACCATTCTGTTACCTACTATTATAAATTGTTGTCTCCACATTTATAATGAAACTGACCACGTTGACTTGTTTTTTTTTAACATTAGATTACTTACAGTGTGGAAACAGCCCCTTCGGCCCATCAAGTCCACCTCCGAAGAGCAACCCATCCAGACCAATTCCTCTACATTTACCCCTTCACCTAACTCTAGGTAATTTAGCAAGGCCAATTCACCAAACCTGCATGTTTTTGGACTGTGGGAGGAAACCGGAGCAAACCCACGCAGACACGGGGAGAATGTGCAAACTCCACGCAGATAGTTGTCTGAGGCAGGAATTGAACCCATATCTTTAGTGCTGTGAGGCAGCAGTGTTACCCACTGTGCCACCCACACTGCAAGTACGTACTGCTTCCACCTGGAGGCACTGCTGAACCTTAGTTTTCCTTCAAACAAAGACAGAATTCATCCAGAAAAGTGATCATTCTTCAATAATAAGTTATACATTACCGAGCTCATCTGCTTGTGCAGCATAAAACATTAACTAAGAACTTCGCTAATTAATTTTGTGATGTTGTACAGTTTTCACTGTACTCTTGTACCCTTACTTGACTACACATGACAATTAGGCCTACATCTAAATGCAGATATTTCTATAGACGCATGGAAGTAAAATTAAGTCAAAAATGTGACCATAAGGTCGGAATTAATGACTTTGAAACGTAGTGAAATATATCTGCATTAAAGATGCAGTTATCCCCATTGGCTTCAACTGCAGACTGGAGTTGTTTTTTACTCCAGGTATGCAATGGCATATTAGCTAATAAAAATGTACAACTTTGCACTACAAGTAACATTAAAGGAACCGTGGAAGTCTGAGAAAGAAGAAAGGAACAGTCAGAGGAACAATGGGACCAATTTGGTACGAAAATAATTTGATGAAAACATTAGACATAAGTCAGCAACTGGAGTAGACTCAAAGCGTCAGGGGCCGAGCTTGACTCCATCCTCTGATGTCTGCGTGGAGTTTGCATGTTCACTCTGCATCTGCACGAGTTTCCGCTGGCTGCCAACTTTCCCTCCAATCGTTCAAAATTGTGCAGGTCAGGTGGATTAACCATCAGGAATGCAGGGTTAAAGGGATATTGAAGTGGGTCTGGTTGGGATGCTTTCCAGAGAGTTTGTGTGGACCCGATGGGCCGAATGCCATGCTTCCACAGTGTAGGAATTCTATGAATTGAATGAACACTCTGGCTCTGTGTTCGTGAATTAAAAACGTTGGTAACCTTAAAATAAAGAAGTAGCTTCTAATACAGACAAATTGGATAATAAGAAAGTATATAAGAATAAATAAATGATTGATACAGCTGAAAGTAGTCAGATAGATACAGCTAGTTTGATGAGTAGAAGCAAGGATAGAAATATGAGAGTCGAGTTACAATCTTTCAACTCTCCTTCAATCCTGGTGTCGTGACAGATGATTGGAGCATTGAATACATCATATATTTGAAGATAAAATGAAGCAATAAAATAAGGAATAATGGGCCAATCTCCAAAATGCCACAATTGGGGGGGGGTGGAGGTTGGGGTCTGTGGGTTGGGGGTAGGTATGGAAAACATGATCATGATAGAAATAATTTTCACTCAGAAAATCATGAGGTAATAAATGGCAGCTTACCTGGCTTTGTTAAAGACAAAACCTAGCAAAATTTGATTGAGTTGATGAGTCAAATGAACAAAGAAGGCACTCCTGTTTATATTATATATGTGGATTTAATAAGATGTCTCTTACCACTCTTACATTTAGCAAAATTGAAGCCCATTAGATTAACAAGTCCTGGCAGTCACAGTGTTGATACAAAATTGGCTACGGGACAGAAAAGAGAAAATGATGGTGAAGGGACAATTTACAGATTGAAGGGACGTATGTTGTGGTGTCCTTTGGGTATTCAGATGCTCTTTTAACATGGGTGCAATTTCAAAGTTTGCAGGTGACGCACACTGTACAAATATAGGAAACGGTGGGATAGATAATAGCAAACTTCAGAAGGACATAAACGGCAGAAATTTGCAGGTATACAACAAGTCTGAGAAGCATGGAAATGCATTTTGAAAAGAAGACTGAGAACAGGTGATTTAAACTAAACGGTGCACTATGTTTGCCTTAAATGCTATTACCTTAATAAAAACCGCACAAATTTTGAGAGAATTGAATCATTTGATTTTGTAATCATGTAGGTTCTTGGGTAATGTTGCAGAACAGGAGCTCAGGTGCATAATTCTTTGAAATTTGCCTTCTAGGTCGACAGGGTGGTTAAGCAGGCATTTACCATGCTGGTATTCATTGCTCAGAAATTTTGAGTATAGGAGTTGAGGCGTCATGTTGAGGTTTACAGGGTGTTGGTGAGTTGTCTTGTGGAACACTGTGTGTGGTTCTGGTCGCTTTCTTATAAGAAGAATATTATTAAACTGCAGAGGCTTCAGAAGAGATTGTTCAGGACGTTGCTAGGAATGAAGGGTTTGATTATAAAGAGAGGCTGGATTGGCGGGGACATTTTCACGGTAGTAAATGCGGTTGAGAGGTTTATATAATCGTGAAGGACATAGATAAGGTAAATAGTGGATTTCTTTTCCCTACAGCCATCGAGTCATCTAGATTTAGAGCACAGAAACTGACCCTTTTGACCAACTCGTCCGTGCAGAGCACATATCGAAAATTAATCGAGTCTGATTTACCAGCATTTGGCCCATATTCCTCTAAAACCTTCCTCTTCATTTTCCCATCCAGATGCCTTTTAAATTATAATTGTACTGCCCTCCACCACTTACTCTGGCAGCTGATTCCATACACACACCACCCTCTCGTGAAAAGATTGCCGTTAGGTCCCTTCTAAAGCTTTTCCCTCTCAACTTCAACCTCTGCTCTCAGTTTTAAACTCTCCTGATCCGGGAAAAGGATCCTAAAGTATGGGAGTGCAAAGCAAGGGAGCAGATGTCAAAAATGAGAATAGAAAGTTTTAAGAAGGACGAGGAGCAAATTTCGCTGGCAGAGAAATTGATTAGTGTGCTGTTAAATTGAAATCCCACCAACCACCATGGTGGAAAGTGACTGAGGAAACCGAAAACATCACCCGGGTCTCTATAGATTGCAACACCACTCAAGAAATCTTTCGTTCTCAGCCTGGTGCAACAACGTGTCCGAGAAGTTCAGGCGATTGACTGCTAACTTAGCACATTATTTGCACGTTGGTTCAAATAGCACTTTCGTCACTATTTCATTGAATGTATAACTCAATGTTATTGCGGTGTGTTTGCGTAGCTTTTGAAAGAGCTAGAAGCTTCTTGTTGACTTATCACACTGGAGCTGCAAATGTGTCGCTGGTCAAAGCACAGCAGGCCAGGCAGCATCCCAGGAACACCTTCCATCCCGACCTGAAATTCACCTGGACCATCTCAGACTCCTCCCTCCCCTTCCTAGACCTCTCCATTTCTATCTCGGGTGACCGACTCAACACAGACATCTATTATAAACCGACTGACTCCCACAGCTACCTGGACTACACCTCCTCCCACCCTGCCCCCTGTAAAAATGCCATCCCATATTCCCAATTCCTTCGTCTCCGCCGCATCTGCTCCCAGGAGGACCAATTCCAACACCGCACAGCCCAGATGGCCTCCTTCTTCAAGGACCGCAGATTCCCCCCAGACGTGATCGACGATGCCCTCCACCGCATCTCCTCCACTTCCCGCTCCTCCGCCCTTGAGCCCCGCTCCTCCAACCGCCACCAAGACAGAACCCCACTGGTTCTCACCTACCACCCCACCAACCTCCGCATACAACGTATCATCCGCCGCCATTTCCGCCACCTCCAAACGGACCCCACCACCAGGGATATATTTCCCTCCCCTCCCCTATCAGCGTTCCGCAAGGACCACTCCCTTCGTGACTCCCTCGTCAGATCCACACCCCCCACCAACCCAACCTCCACCCCCGGCACCTTCCCCTGCAACCGCAGGAAATGTAAAACTTGCGCCCACACCTCCACACTCACTTCCCTCCAAGGCCCCAAGGGATCCTTCCATATCCGCCACAAGTTCACCTGTACCTCCACACACATCATCTATTGCATCCGCTGCACCCGATGTGGCCTCCTCTATATTGGTGAAACAGGCCGCTTACTTGCGGAACGCTTCAGAGAACACCTCTGGGCCGCCCGAACCAACCAACCCAATCACCCCGTGGCTCAACACTTTAACTCTCCCTCCCACTCCACCGAGGACATGCAGGTCCTTGGACTCCTCCACCGGCAGAACACAACAACACGACGGCTGGAGGAGGAGCGCCTCATCTTCCGCCTGGGAACCCTCCAACCACAAGGTATGAATTCAGATTTCTCCAGTTTCCTCATTTCCCGTCCCCCCACCTTGTCTCAGTCGGTTCCCTCAACTCAGCACCGCCCTCCTAACCTGCAATCCTCTTCCTGACCTCTCCGCCCCCACCCCACTCCGGCCTATCACCCTCACCTTGACGTCCTTCCACCTATCCCACCTCCATCGCCCCTCCCCCTAGTCCATCCTCCCTACCCTTTATCTTAGCCTGCTTGGCTCTCTCTCTCTCTTATTCCTGATGAAGGGCTTATGCTCGAAACGTCGAGTTCTCTGTTCCTGGGATGCTGCCTGGCCTGCTGTGCTTTGACCAGCGACACATTTGCAGCTGTGATCTCCAGCATCTGCAGACCTCATTTTTTACTATCACACTGGAGAGCGTGTTCTTCAGTGAAAAATCGAACGAAGATTGGAAACCATGTTCTAAACTTTAATGAAAAGTGGATTCAATTATAGTAATGAAAGGCAACAAGAATCTTTCTCTTTCCCTGTCTACCTTCTACGATTGGGTTCTGCACAATCCAATGCAAGATCACCAAGAACGACCAGGAACTAGAGAGCAGAAGCAAAGATTTATCATGTGGGCAGGGGAGTTTTTTCAGAATGGATTCAGCAAAGCAGGTTGAGAGATTTGACTGTGTCACAAATTTTACAATATACTTAAATGAGGCAGAGAAATGCAAAGCATTCCCATGAACTGATTGTGCAGAAATTATGGATAAATTGACATTTTTCAGAAAGAAACAGAGGGGAGATGGGATAAGAACATTTTCACGTGGTGATGTTCTTGAACTTGCAGGCTCTGACGGTGTTTGCAAAAGGTCACAGTAATTGTTTTGAAAACGATCAGCATTTGAGAGGAAGATCACGCAAAGATAGAACAGATGAATGTGTGTGACCTGATTGCTGCAGTTAAAGACACAGAACACCAGGTTATATGCCGACAGGTGCTTTCAAATGAAATGTTGACCTGTATCCTGGTGTTGTGTGATTTTTAACTTTGTTCTCCCCAGTCAAGCACCAGCTCCTCCACATTCTTATTGTTGTAGATAGCAAGCATGAAGTCAATGGGTTGAATGGCCTACTCTGTTCCGTCAGGACTCTGACTCTTTGGTATCACATCTCCTTGTATTCTAAACCTTGGAATTCAATTGTCACTCATTCCAAGGCTATTGGATCATTTATTTTATTTGTCAGAATTGAATACAGCTCTGCAATCGTAATGTCAGTATAGTTTGGTCATCTTGGTGCATTTCTATTCTCACTGATAGCTGAAACTTTCTCCCACCAAAAGAACAAATGAACCTTAATCCTTCATATTTAGATGGTGATGACGTTGAGGCCCTAATGAATCGAATGCCTTCTGATGTAATGTTTGATCTGAGTTTCCTGTGTGTTAATGCTCTGCTGTCACTGTCCCACAAGTTTATGAAATTCCATCAATGTCGGCCCCTGACAGAAATTCAGAAGAGACAAACATTTCTCCTGGTTTGCCTTTGCTGACAAGGAATCCTCTCCTTCTAACACTTTGAAAAATAATGTTCACATACTGTCTCCTTCTTGCAGGCAAATGTTGGAATGAATGTGAAGCAGCGTCAGAGAGCCAGCATGGACTGAAACCCAAGAGTTGTATTGAGGAATAGTAGGGTGCCCTTTCATAAGATTCAGTGTTACTGAGAACATTGGGAATCATGCTAGTCACTTTTTTTTAAACAATTCTCATATCCCAGATCATCAAAATGTTTTGAGGTGCGATTATTCACAAGATTGACGTGCTGAGACCAGACATCGCTTGGTTTTCACCATATTTTCCTGCTTGAATCACTTTTTGCCCCTTTAATTCCACGTGTCTGTACAGCAAGTGTTGGTTCATCTTCAGGGACTGCTGATCACCATACATTAGATAAAGCAGGAAAATTCAAGAGCACAGCCTAATCGAAATGACATACATATGACTTTGAAAAGTGATGTACAATCTACATTGCTGAACTCAAATTGCATTTTACTGTGATCACGACTTAAATCAATTAAACACTACTGACAGGGGAAATTTGAACAATTTCTTCAGTTGCTGCCTGAATTTATTCTGGGTTCCTGCATAAATAAATGGGTTGATGCAGGAACTCAAAAGCTGAAGTATAAACCCACCTTCCTCAAGAATAAAATTTGAATCATTGTAATTCGAACCTGAGAAATACCTAACGTTCAAAATTTGAACATTGAGGAAAGTCAGGAGAACCAACAAATACGAGAGGAGGAAACTGCCCGAAATGGTGAAGAGCAAAACAATGGACTTCTTCCGTTTTTCCATCTCTGGGTCACTCTGATTCTCTCCATTGCGCCTGGCCCGGAGTCTCCTGCGGGCTCTACTGGCCAATAAAATGTGCCTGACAGTGAGGGCATTCAGTAGCAAAATCATAATGAATGGAAGACAAGGGTTTAATATTGCTATTATCCAGTCGAATGCAACCCAACTGGGTGAGGTATAATATATTGATTTGGTGTTGCAATACCAAGGTATATTGTTCATGATAAAGGAAGGCTCATAAGTAAAGTACAAAGGGATGTTTCTAATGCAGCTCAGAGTGCAGACAGTTGCTATAATCACAGCTGCAACCTTTTCAGTGCAATATTTTCTTTTCAGTTTCTGGCAACAAATGGCAATGAATCGATCCAAAGTGAAAGCGACAGTTACCCAGACAGAAGAATCTCTGACTCCATAAAGTAATGCAAGAGTGGCACTGCAGACTGGGGTGATGGACAGGAACGGCATTGTGAAATAAATGCGCACAAGCCGGTTTAATATCACAGCTGTGATAATGACTAGGAGATCCGTCACCGCCATGGACACCAGGTAATATGCAATGCATTTGGAAAGGCCACAACTCTCTCTTGACAGGATAACAATCACTGAAATGTTAGCTATAAAAAAGAGATATAATGAGTGAATGTATGATATTGATCAATGTAGATGTAGCCAAAGGAAGACACAAACTAACATTTGGAAATGCACAACTTCCTGGAAACAATTACAAAACAGAAATTGGTCCATACTTTGCACTGAAACTGTTTCTATTCATCATCTGTAATTGGCAGCGAACTGTCAGTAGTGTGTAATATGGGCAATATTATCAGTTTTGACATTTTCTCTTTACAATTCAGTCGCAGGAAATGCAGTCTGTTCTGCCCTTGGAATATTTATACAGAGGAACAAAAGCAAAAGTAATCCAAAGCATTGGCAGATTGAAGAAGCAGCATTAGTATATGTCCACCAAGAAAATGGCCATAAAGAAACAGACGACATTGAATGTAAAGAAATCATAAGACTTTCACATTGGTGCAGATAAACAGGAAGAGGTCACTCTAAGAGAAATGAAGACTCACTTCAAAACAGAAGGAAACTCGAGATTGTACTCGGTAATGATCTCCAGCTAATGCAACATTCTTTAGTGACAGACCCTAAAGCAATAGAATAGATGAAGACCAGGTGTAGCTCTGTTGGAAATGTTCTTTCTTTTTATACGAATGATTTTGGCTTCAAATCCGACTTCAAGACATCAGTACTGTTTGAGTATTGCAGTGCTCAGGGTGTTGTGTTTGTGCCAACCCAATAAATGGAAGATGTGAGGAATAAGCATCAAATAGAAAATCTAACTGAACTATTAAGAAGCTGCTGTTAGTATTCCATCAGATGCACTAAGCAGTGCACCACAGTAAAACTCAGCAACCTCATTACCTGTGCAGGCTGATAAAAACAATTTTGCCGTGTGATAAATAATTGACAGTTATAATGCTCAAAACACAATCGAAGTGCAATTAAATAGTCGTACCATTGAGATAATTCATGCAGATTAGGAACACAACAATGCACCATTTCTGAGTTTTGATGCTAACAAAAACCCATAAAAAGTAGGTTGGGCGGGAATTGATTCTGCTCAAAGAAAAGGATTGCACGATCAATGTAAACAAGTTATGCAATTGAAAATGACGCTGTTAATGAAGAGAAAATAAGATAGAAATTCATTGGACACATTTTGTTGGTGAAATGGAACATTAATGCCCTTGAAAGGACGGGAGACATTCTAACCCAACGAATGTAAAATAGCCATACCCCTATTGGACCATAGGGTTGTTCTTTCAATAGAGAGAGAGACGACTCATAATGATTTAACCTGAAGGTCATTAGTCTAAAGGCAACAAAAAAAGGCTGAGAAGGAGTCCTCCATGGTACACCCAGCCAGCGCAGGTACTGAAGTGAAAACCCACCGTCCAGCCAACTGCGTTAACTGACTCTGTCAAAGTTGCGTACCCCAAATTGACAATTCCACAGATTATCACCAAAGTGCTGGACTAAATACCAAATAGACTATTAGTTTATTGGAACTGCAGTATTGATAACTGAGAGAATGTATTAAAAATCCTATTTAATAACTGAAGAATATCCTTTACCTGGAACTCCAATAGTTGCTAGGATTGCATAGTAAATAGCAAACACCAGCCCTTTCGGTAATCCATGCATTTCTGTCTCAATCTGCAGAAGTGTTTATCCCTACAGTGATAGATAACCGCATTTATACCTGATGCCAAGCTCCAGGGACACAATCAAATGCATTGGGTGTTTGCAATGATTACTCCAATTGAAAGAATCAGATTAGAGATTCTTGTTCCAAGCTCATCTTCAATTTTGATGGATACAAATTTTGGGCACTGATACTGCTCCAAAGCACTACAGGATGTAATCTCCCTAATGGGAAAAAAAAGAAACAGGCTGTTACAAATGTACAGGAGGACCTTTTGCGTGAAATACCCTTGTCTGTGAAAAAGATATCTTTGACCTGAGATACTTTATTTGATTGGAATATGCTGCCATGTTTCCTCTCATGATCATTATTCAGTCCATGCAATTAGTGGTTAGGGTACAAGGCGGGTTCAAGTACTTCTGAAAATCTATAAGTACATCAAAGCAACAGTCTATGCACGGATTATGGGCATGTCCGTTATATTTCACGATGCGTTCAGAATGTCAGTTAGCTTTTGCAGTGCAGACTGGACCACGTGGGAATCGTTATCTTATATTCTGACACGTCAAGAACATCCTGTTTGGATTGAATTCAACATGAGCCGGTTTAAATCAGCAGTTATATCAGAACTGATATTTCCTGCTTTCTGCCTGTTCATTCATAGTGAGTAAAATCTGTTCAGTGTGATTATATTTAACTTAAATTGTTCCAGTGCATACTTTTGCAATCTGTCCGCATAGGACCGTGTCATTATAGTTATCTTCACCCAGGGAGTGGCGTGGGGCATGGTGAGTTTAAATCTATTCATTGAAGAGGCAGGAACTGGTCCAGTTTCATAAGGTTAAATTGAGCATAGACAGGCTCAATCAAAACGCTCCAATTGGAAAAGGACAGATCCATGTCCTCCGCAGGGTGCATTTAGACAGCGCTGAAACATGCAGATGAGCACAATTCATCTCATTGTAGAAAAAAGCGTATCAAAAATTAATGTCTTTGTGAAATTGTCCAAGTCAATTTGGCTATTAGCATAGTGAAAGCAGCTAGTTGTGAATATTTACATTCAGTGATGAAAATTCCTATTACGTTCTCAACGTAGTATCCCTAGTCTCTGAACCGTTCTTGTAGTCACTGTGTATATGTGGTGAGTCCAGTTGAGTTTCTGTGTTGACAGTGGGAGATTCAGTGATGGTAATACCATTGAATGAAAAGGGGCGGTTGTTAGAGTGTCTCTTATTGGTGATGGTCTTTGCCTGGCATTTGTGTGGCGTGCATGTTACTTGCCACTTGTAGGGATATTGTCCAGATCTTGTTGCATTTGAACACGACTGCTTCAGTATCTGAGGATTCACAAATGGTGCTGAACACTGTGCAATCATTAGCGAACATTATGACATTATGATACGTCATTGATGAAACAGCTGAAGATTGTTGGTTCTGGACAATACCCTGAGGGACTGCTGCAGAGATGTCCTGGAGCTGAGACGATTGACCCTCCACAACCACAGCCACCGTCCTTTGTGCCCGATATTATTCTAACCAGTGGAGTGTTTGCCTCCGATATCCATAGGTTTCAGTTTTACCAGGGCTCCTTGATGTCATACTTGGTCAACTGAGTTCTTCATGTCAAGGGCTGTCACTCCCACTTCACCTCTGGAATTCCACTCTTTTGTCTATGTTTGCACCAAGGCTATAATGAGATCAGGAGCTGAGTGACCCTGGTGAAACTCAAACTGGGCGTCACTGAGCAAGTTTTTGCCGAGCAAGTTGTTGCTGAGCAGGTGGTATTTAATAACACTGTTGATGACGCCTTGCATCCCTATAAATAAATCCACTGAGTGCTGCACAATTCAATGTAATCATGGTTGATCTGAGTATTCTTAACGCCAATCTCCTGCCTTTTGTACAGAACCCTTGATTCTCTTACAAACTAAAAATCGATCTCAGCTTGAATATGCTTCGTGGCATTGTCTCTGCATGTCTCTGTGGTAATGAACTCTACAAATTCATAACCCTCTGACAGAAGAAATTCTTACTTGTTTCCATCTTAAATGTGGAACGTCTTACTCCGAGAGTATACCCTCAAAGTGAAACTACCTCTCAGTATCTACCCCGTCAAGCCCTCTATGAAACGTATATGTACCAATACGGCCGCCTTTCATTCTTCTAAACTCCAATGTTTACATCCCTACCTACTTGACCTCTCTTCATGAAAAAAGTCCTCTATGCGTGGGATCAGTGAATCCTCTCAAGACTGTCTCCGATGTCATAATATCTTAGCTTTGATAAGGGAACAAAAACCCTTCATTTCATTCTCGGTGTGATCTAAATAATACCTTGTATTGTTTTCACAAGACATCCCTATTTCTACATTTTATTCCGTGAGATAAAGATTAATATTCTAGTTACCTTCCTTATTATGTACTGACCCTCTTTTCATTTATGCACGAAGACCTTCACATGCATTTGTGCTGCAGCATCTTGTAGTCTTTTTAGATTATATCACAGCTATTCCTCCACAAAACCTCATTTTCTACACTATATTCCCTCTACCAAATTTTTGACACTTACTTAACCTGTCTACATTTCTCTGCAATTGTTTTGTGTCATCCTGACCAGTCATGTTCTCACTAGTTTTTCTGATTACACATTCAATTGCCTCATTTATGGCATAAATATATATTGAAAGTAATTGTCGTCGCAGTACTGATCGCTGTGACACTCCACTAATTGCGGATTGCCATCTGAAAAATATCCCTCCTTACCTGACCCCGTCTTCTATTCACTACCAATTCTCCAACAATAAAAATATACGAACCACCTCTGGAGGGTCTTGTGAAGTATTGCTTTATTCATGACCTTATCAGACACCTTTTGGAAAGTTGGATATATTGCACCTATTGCTTCCCTTTTATCATCCTACTTGATGAATCTTCAAGAAATTATAATAAATTTGACGGTCATGGTTTGTACTTTGATAAAACCACGTTGAATCAACTTGATTAAATATTGCATTTCTAAATATTCTGCTATTTCATCAATTGTAACAGACTCTAAGATTTCTCTAATGGCAATCTATAATCTAACTGACCATTTTGGTTTGTCTCCCATTGCGTTTTCCTATCCTTTGGTACATTTCAAGGAGCTAACGAGTTTTGGAAGTTTGCTGTCATTAATCCATTGTCTCTTTACTTACATCCTCTGACATCCTCAGACACAATGCACAAAGTGCAGGAGACCTATAGGATTTTAGCCCCAATAATTTTCCTAATAAGTTTTCGAGTGTTAATTATTGCATTTATTTCCTCCCCTTCTGTTACCTCTGGTGTATTTAGTACTTTAGAAATTCGCTTCGTGGTTAATTCCATGCAAAGCTGAATTACAACCCTCACTGTACCTCACCCAACACCAGGCCTCTTAGAGTCATAGGTAAGTACAGCATGGAAACAGACCCTTCGGTCCAACTCATCCATGCTGACCAGATATCCGAACCTAATCTAGTCCCATTTGCCAGCACTTGGCCATATCCCTCTAAACCTTCTTGTTCATGCATCCATCAAGATGCCTTTTCAATGCTGTAATTGTACCAGCCTCCACCACTTTTCTGACAGCACATTCTATACATGCACGACCTGCTGCGTGAAAAATTGCCCTTAGGTCCCTTTTATATTTCGCCCCCCTCACTCTAAATCTATGCCCTCTTGCTCTGGACTCCCTGATCCCAGGAAAAAGATCTTGTCTATTTATCCTATCCATGCACCTCATGATCTTATGAACCTCGCTAAAGGTCACCCTCAGCCTCCGATACTCCAGGGAAAACAGTCCCTGCTTATTTAGCCTCTCACCCGAGTTCAAATCCTCCAAATCTGGCAACCCTTACAAGCTTCTACCGACAGGAAGGAGACCAGAATTGCTCACAATATTCCAAAAGTGGCCTAAACAATGTCCTGTACAGCCGCAACATGACCTCCCAACTCCTGTACACAATACTCTGACCAATAAAGGAAAGAATACCAAACGCCTTCTTCACTACACTTTCTACCTTCTTCACTATCCTAACTACCTTGCGAAATATGATTAATTATCGAGTATACTATCGATTCTCATTTAACTGTAATTGGAATTACATTTGTGGGCAGGATGTGGTAACACTGGGTTAAGCCAAACACCCCAAATAAATCCTCGTTGGGCTTGTGTTTGCAACTCCAGGATATTTTCTTTTTCCCTGGGATCATACAGGTTGGAACCTGCCATCGTTGCTTCATTAGGTTCAAAATGTGCCTCGGTATACGTGACAATAAATTCAATTCAATGCATGCTCAATTGTCTCGGTTGTCGATTGTTATTCTTACCATAATTCACAAAGAAAGACTTTAAAGCTTTTTGAAATGTTCATATGGTGCCTTGTGCATCAAGGTCAAAGTCGGTAATGTACATCAGGAACAACCTGTGGACATCCCGAAGTAACACTCCTCTAGTCTAAAATATAATTATTAAGGACGCCTATGTTATGCCAATCAGATATTTCAAACAGTTCACGTCAATGTTGCTATTGTCACTTCTATTTCATTAACTCAGTGGTTTGCTCACCAGACCATTATGGAGCAATTTATTACATCATTTTCTTCATGTTGATTGCATCAATACAGTTATCAACATTGTGATGTTATTTTTTCGTTGATGATGAGCGAAGTTTTAATATTATTTGTCAGGAACTGTGATGTAAATTAGTGAAATGATTAAGCTACAACTTCAATTAAATGACAACTGACAATGAACTTGATAATTAATTAAATTTCAGAAGATATAAACGACCAATCACGAATGGAGATCTTTACATGAATTACTAATGCAGCCAGTCAGTTCTGTTGGTATTTCATAGAATCCCTACAGAGTGGGAACAGGTCACTTGGCCCAGCAAGTCCACATCAACTGTTGGAGGAGTAACCTCCCAGACGCGTTCCCTTACCGACATGTCTCCTGATGAATACATTCAATTTACACATCACTGTCCACTATGCACAATTTAGCGTGACCAATTCAACTAACCTGCACATCTTTCAATGGTGAGAGGAAACCGGAGTAAACTCATACACGGGGAGAATATACAAACTCCTCACACACCGTCGCCCGAGGCTGGGTTTGAACCTACATCCCTGGTGCCATGAGGCATCAGTTCTAACCAGTGACCCACCATACCGCTTTATATGGAAATTGTTTTGTAGAACTGAAAACACCGTGGATGTCTAAAATTTGGAATATGAGAAGGAAATTCTGGAGGCGCTCAAATGTGCTAACAGATTCCATGGAGACAGAAATTGGTTCAAGTTTCACATCTTTGAGCAAGTAAGAATGACAAAGAAGTTGATATGGGGCAGATGTGGGAAGATGAACAAAAGGAGCACTCTATAGTGGTTGTGAAATCAATGTCAACAGTCAAGATACAGAAGATGAGGTGTAAATTGAAATCGCAAATGCAAAGATGATCATAGAGGACAAGAACAGAAAACAAAGTCAGAAATCAAATCACACAATCCTTCAATTTCTACACTTGAAGGCTGCATATTGCCTCCTATTACTCCTCAGTTCAGATGAAAGGCGACAGACCCGCTGACTTTGCTTATTCCCTCTACAGCCATGCAGCTTAGATCAGGAGATTACGTCCCCACACTCCACTCTCTGGCTCCACAGAGACTGACGTTTGACTCTCCCACTGCTGGGGAGCGCTGGGTAAAGAGTCTGGAACCTGCTAGCTCGTTGTAAGTTTCTACGCATCAAGTACTAGATGACATACAAATCAGGGATGTGATGTGAGTGGAAGTTTTGGCATTTACACATGCTTGCAATGCTTGTCTATCTAAATGGTTAGGGTGAAGCTATGCGGACTTTGTCCAACTCTGGTCCAGTTATATTTATATTAAATCCTTCATCCCTGCCTCTTCCTCACCACTCCATCTTCTTCCGTTGGTTGCAAGTACTGACTGGTTCCCTTCCCTGAAGGACATCAATGAACTCGTTTAATGCATAATGACAATTCAGCTGCTTCGATGGTCGCTTTGCTCCTCTCAGTGTCAGCTCCACGATTTGACAACTAGACTCTGTTTTAGTACATTTTGCCTGTCATTCTAATTTTTTTCTTCAGTAATATATCAGGTTCACAGCAAATTAGAGGCAGTGGATTTGCCGTCAGGAAACTCGATGAAGATATTAAGGCACAGCAGAATGACTGTCTCACTTTCTCTTTCATGCAGAAAAGTGTTGGAATGAATTGAAGGGAGCAGTGCAAAGTCAGTATGGCCTGCAGGCTAAGAGTTAAAGGAAAATAGGAACCTCTTTCAAGACATTTAGTGTCACTGAGATCTTTAGGAATCGTCAAAAAGCCATATTTTGTACTATTCTCAAATCCCAGATCATTATAATATTTTGACGTGAGAGTATATCCAATGTTGAGATGGTGAGACAGGACGTATCTTCCTTTTCACCACATTATCCTTCTTGAATCACTTCTTGCCCTTATAATTCCATATGTTTGTGCAAACAATTAGCGGTGTATCTCTGGCGACTGCCAATCACATTACAGAAGATAAAAAGGTGAATTCAACCACATAGCTAAATCAAGATGACGTAAAAATGAGCATAAGAAGGGTAGATAATAATGTTGAATTCACATATAGATCACATCCTACGCTCTGCTCTCATCAATCCTCTTTGTTACTTCCTCAAAGAACTCAGTCAAGTTTGTGAGACATGATTTCCCACGCACAAAAACTATGTTGACTATCCCTAATATGTCATTGCCTTTACAAATATATGTATATCCTGTCCCTCAGGATTCCCTCCAACAACTTGCCCACCACCAACGTCAGGCTCACTGGCTTGTCCTCACCAACCTTCTGAAACAGTGGCACCACGATAGCCAACCTCCAGTCTTCCGCTACCTCACCTGTGATTATCGATGATACAAATATCTCAACAGGAGGCCCAGCAATCCCTTCTCTAGCTTCCCACAGAGTTCTAGGGTACACCTGATCAGGTCCTGGGCATTTCGCCACTTTTATCCGTTTCAAGACATCCAGCATTTCCTCCTCTGAAAGTGGACATTTTGCAAGATGTCACCATCTATTTCCCTACAGTCTATATCTTCCGTATCATTTCCCACAGCAAATACTGATGCAAACTACTCGCTTAGTATCTCCCTCATTTTCTGTGGCTCCACACAAAGGCCGACTTGCTAATCTTTGAAGGGCCTTATTCTCTCTCTAGTTACCTTTTTGTCCTTAATGTATTTGTAAAAACCCTTTGGATTCTCCTTAACCCTATCTGACAAAGCTATCTCATGTCCTCCTTTTGCCCTCCTGATTTCCCTCTTAAGTGTACTCCTATTTCCTTTATACTCTTCTAAGGATTCACTCGATCTATCCTGTCTATACCTTACATATGCTTCCTTGTATTTCTGAACCAAACCCTCAATTTCTTTAGTCACCAGCATTCCCTATACCGGAATGTTTTTACCTAGCATTCCCTATACCTACCAGCCTTTCCTTTCACCTGAACAGGAATATATTTTCTCCGGATTCTGAAGTCATTTCTGAAGTCTTCCCATTTTCCAGCCGTCACTTTAACTGCGAAAATCTGCCCCCAATCAGCTTTCAAAAGTTCTTGCCCAATACCATCAAAATTGGAATTTGTCCAATTTAGGTCTTCAGCTTTTAGATCTGGTCTATCATTTTCCATCATTATTTTAAATATAATAGAATATGGTCGCTGGCCACAAAGTGCTCCCCCACTGATACCTCCGTCACCTGCCCTGCCTTAATTCCCAGAGTAGGTCAGATTTTGCACCTTCGCTCTTAGGTACATACTGAATCAGAAAATTGTCTTGTACACCCTTAGCAAATTCCTCTCCATCTAAACCCTTCGCACTATGGCAGTCCCAGTCTATGTTTGGAAAGTTAAAACCCCCTCCTATAACCACCCTATTTTTCTAACAGATAGCTGAGTAGCACGGTGGCACAGTGGTTAGCACTGCTGCCTCGCAGCGCCTGTAGACCCGGGTTCAATTCCCGACTCAGGCGACTGACTGTGTGGAGTTTGCACGTTCTCCCCGTGTCTGCGTGGGTGTGCTCCGGTTTCCTCCCACAGTCACAAAGATGTGCGGGTCAGGTGAATTGGCCATGCTAAATTGCCCCTAGTGTTAGGTAAGGGGTAAATGTATGGGTGGATTGTGCGTCGGTGTGGACTTGTTGGGCCGAAGGGCCTGTTTCCACATTGTAAGTCTAATCTAATCTCCTTTCAAGTTTGTTTCTCAATTTCCCTCTGACATTAGGGGGTCTATAATACAATCCCAATAAGGTGATCATCCCTTTCGTGTTTCTCAGTTCCACCCAAATAACTTCCCTGGATGTATTTCTGGGAATATCCTCCATCAGCACAGCTGTAATGCCACTCCCCATCCTCTCTTGCCTCCCTTTCAATCCTTCCTGTCGCATTTGTATTCTGGAACATTAAGCTGCCAGTCCTGCCCAATCCCTGAGCCATGTTTCTGTAATTGTTATGACATCCCAGTCCCATGCTCCTAACCATGCCGTGAGTTCATCTGCCTTCCCTGTTAGGCCGCTTGCATTGATATAAACGTAGTTTAATTTATTAGTCCTACCTTGTCGCTGCCTGCCCTAACTGTTTGACTCGCTTGTGTTCTCAACTGTACCAGTCTCAGATTGATCTCTTTCCTCACTATCTCCCTGGGTCTCACTCCCCCACCTTGCTAGTTTAAAATTCTAGAGCAGCTCTAGCAAATTTCCCTGCCAGTATATTCGTCCCCTTTCAATCTAGATGTAAGCCATTCTTCTTGTGCAAGTAACTTCTACCCCAAAAGAGATTCCAATGATCCAAAAATGTGAATCCTTCCCCCATACACCAGCTCCTCAGCCATGCATTCATCTGCTCTATCCTGCTATTCCTGCCCTCACTAGCTCGTAGCACTGGTAGTAATCCAGATATTACTACCCTTGAGGACCTCCTTTTTAAATTCCTGCCTAACGCTCTGTAATCCCCCTTCAGAATCTCAATCTTTTCCCATCGTATGTCTTTGGTTCCAATGTGGACAATGACCTCTTGCTGGCCTCTCTCCCCCGCAAGAGCATTCTGTACCTTCTCTGAGATGTCCTTGATCCTGGCACCAGGGAAGCAACACACCATTCTGATTTTTTGCTACTGGCCGCAGAAACACCAGAGTCCAGAACTAGTGGGCATAGGTTTAGGGTGAGAGGGGAAAGATATAAAAGAGACCTACGGGGCAACGTTTTCACACAGAGGGTGGTACGTGTATGGAATGAGCTGCCAGAGAAAGTAGTGGAGGCTGGTACAACTACAACATTTAGACAATAGATAAAGACAATAGACAATAGGTGCAGGAGTAGGCCATTATGCCCTTCGAGCCTGCGCCACCATTCAATATGATCATGGCTGATCATCCTGAATCAGTATCCTGTTCCTGCTTTATTTCCATAACCCTTCATTCCACTACCCTTGAGAGCTCTATCCAACTCTTCTTTAAAATGAATCCAGAGAGTGGGCCTCCACTGCCCTCTGGGGAAGAGCATTCCACACAGCCACCACTCTCTGGGTGAAGAAGTTTCTCTTCATCTTTGTCCTTAATGGTCTACCCCGTATTTTTATGCTGTGTCCTCTGGTTTGGCACTCATCCATCAGCTGAAACATGTTTCCTGCCTCCAGAGTGTCCAATCCTTTAATAATCTTATATGTCTCAATCAGATCCCCTCTCAGTCTTCGAAACTCAAGGGTATACAAGCCCAGTTACTCCAATCTTTCAACATAAGATAGTCACACCATTCCAGGAATTGACTTTGTGAACCTCCTCTGAACTCCCTCAATAGCCAGAATGTTTATCCTCAAATATGGAGACCAGAACTGCACACAGTACGCCAGATGTGGTCTCACCAGGGCCCTGTACAGCTGCAGAAGGTCCTCTTTGCTTCGACACTCAATCCCTGTTGTTATGAAGGCCAGCATAATATTAGCTTTCTTCACTACCTGCTGTACCTGCATGCTTAAAAGGCATCTGGATGGGTATATGAATAGAAAAGGTTTGGAGGTATATGGGCTGGGTGCTGGCAGGTGGGACTAGATTGGGTTGGGATATCTGCACGGATTAGACTGAAAGTCTGTTTCCATGCTGTACATCTCTATGACCCTAAGCTGCATTTTATTATGATTGATGTGGTTTTTGTATGATCACAATTCAATTTTTTTAAACACTAGTTTCAGGGGAAGTTTTACCAATTCCTGTAAATGCTCTCTGAATTTACTTTGGGTCCCTACATAAGTGAATGTATTGATGTGTGAAATAAAGCTGAAGCATATACACGTATTCATCAAGAATGCAATTTGATTCGCTGTATTTTGAATCTGAGAAGAAAGTGACATTCGCAGTTTGAACATAGAGGAATGTCAGGAGAAGCAAACTACGACAGGAGGAAACTGTTTGTGATGCTGAAGAGTAAAACAATGGACTCCCTCCGTTTCTCCTTTCCTGTGTCACTCTGTTCTGTCCCTATCTCCTGACATGGAGTCTCCCGAGGGCTCCACTTGTCATTACAATGTGTCTGTCATTTAAGGCATTGAATTGAAAGTTAGAGTGAATGGAATAAAAGGATATGAAATTGCAATTATACAGGCAAGCACAAATCAACAGGGTGAGGTATTATATATTGGTTTGAGGCTGCAATACCAAGGTACATTGTCAGTTTAAAATGAAGTCTCATACACAATGTATAGGGATGTTTCTGATACAGCTCAGTCGCCTGAACCACTGGTGCTCGTTTCTTGGCGCAATATTTCATTTTCTTCTTCTGGCAACAAATGGCAATGAATGGATCAAAGGTGAAACTGATAGCTACCCAGACAAAAGAATCTCTGACTGCATAAGTTAATGCAAGACTGGCACTACGGTGCAGAGTGATGGACAGGAATGTCATTGTGGAGTAAACACGCATAATCCAGTTTAATATCACAGCTGTGATAATAATCAAGAAACCTATCACCGCCATGGATACCAGACAATACACGATCCATTTGAAATACTGCACTTTTCCCACCACAGCATCACAATCACTGAAGAGATATCTTTGAACAAGCAATATTTAAGATTGATAACGTGATATCGACAAATGAAGATGCAGCCAATGAAAGATAAAAATAGACATTTAGTTCTGCTCAATTTTCTGGAAGCCATGACAAAGATGGAAAATAGTCCAAATTTTATACTGAAAATATTTTTCTTCAACTGCAGAAAACAATCTTTAATTGCCATTATGTTATAGTTGCAATAGGAGGTTGCACGAAAGATATTGTTAGCTTTGCAGCTAACGTTGATGTTCCTTTCTGAGGATTCGCTTGCAGGAAATGCACTCTTTTCTTCTCTTAGCAATTTGTACAGAAGAAAAGCCGCAAAAATAGTGTCAAACTTTGACAATATTAAGGAAAGAATAGCATTATATGGACCAATGAAACGGGTGCAAAGAAGCTACATCACAAAGGCATTTGGAGATAGTAGTGCAAAAATAATCAAACAACTGGTATACATATTCAACAAACAAAATGGAAGGAAACTGGGATACTAGTCTTTATCTCAGGAAACGGAGTCTAGAAACAGGGACATCTTGCATAAACTGTACAAGGCATCAATTAGACCTCACCTAGAATAATGTGAACAGTTGTGGCCTCCATATCTATGGAAAGACAGTATCCCTCTAAAGGCTGTCGAAAGAAGGTTCGTTGATCCCAGCTGTGGAGGCATATTCTGATGAGATGTGGTCAAGTTGCGTTGTAAACATTGGAGTTTAAAAGAATGAGAAGCGATCTTATTGGAACATGTATAAATGTGGAGAGTTTGACAAGGTATATGCTGAGTATTTGTTTTTCCTTGGGATGAGAGGGTATAATCTCAGCATAAAAGGTTGCGACTTTAGGACAGACACAAGGAGGAATTTATTCTGTCAGAGAGTTGTAAACTTGTGGCTTTCATTTCCGCAGAGAGCTTGTACAGGCTGTGTCAGTAAATGTGTTCAATGGCTGAGATAGATTTTTCTGGATCAGTAAGAGAGTCAAGGGGTTCCCGGAGAAGGCAGGAAAATGAGGCTGAGGGTTATCAGGTCACCCGTGATCTCACTGAACGGTGGAGGAGGCAGTGGGTTTCTATATGGAATACAATTTATCTTAGTCCTTGCCAGATATGATTCGAAAAAGATCGTCAAAATCCTTAATAATCACTATTGCTCAATTGACCCTAAATCTAATGTACAGAAGGGCGAGAGTTGGAGGAGCGTTGGAGGCATGAATTTGGTGCAACATTTAAATTGGCTCAAGAGAACAGGCATAGAGTCATAGAGATGTACAACATGGAAACAGACCCTTCGGTCCAACCCGTCCGACTCGTCCATGCAGACCAGATATCCAAAATTAATGTGGTCCGAATTGCTAGCATTTGACATGTATTCCTCGAGACCCTTCCTATCCATTTCCCCATCCAGGTGCCTTTTAAATTGTCAGTGCACCAGCCTCTAGTACCTGCTCTACCAGCTCATCCCATACATGCACCACCTTCTCGTGAAAAGGTTGCAGTCATGTCCCTTTTAAATCTTTTCCCCTCAACTTCAACCTATGTGCTGTGTTTTCAACTTTTCTGCCCTAGGAAAACGACCCTAAAGAATTGGAGTATAAAGCTAGGGAGGATATGTTTAAAGTGAGATGAGAAACTTTTACGGAGGACCTGAGGAGCCAAGTATTTTTTTAAAGATATTTTTATTAGAAATTTAACATTTTTGCAAGTTTACAAAAATAAACAAAACTCTCAAATACAAACATTGATATACAATTAAATCAAATATACAATAGTCAAAATTTAACAAAGGGAAAAAAAATACCGAATTAGAAAAAAAAACAAAACTCAACTTTTTTTTAGATTAGACTTACAGTGTGGAAACAGGCCCTTCGGCCCAACAAGTCCACACCGACCCGCCGAAGCGCAACCCACCCATACCCCTACATTTACCCCTTACCTAACACTAGGGGCAATTTAGCATGGCCAATTCACCTGACCCGCACATATTTGGACTGTGGGAGGAAACCGGAGCACCCGGAGGAAACCCACGCAGACACGGGGAGAACGTGCAAACTCCACACAGTCAGTCGCCTGAGTCGGGAATTGAACCCGGGTCTCAGGCGCTGTGAGGCAGCAGTGCTAACCACTGTGCCACCGTGCCGCCCACAACTTTCTACTAATCTAACCTACAACTAACCAGAGTGTATACTTAAGTCTCTTACATGCTCGGAATGTATTAACATCAAATGTAATAAAACCCGTATTCGTGCGGGATTCCTCTCCTAAGGGACCCCGGAGCAGCCAGGTTTGTAATCTCCATTAAATAAAAGCCCTTGTTAGGATGGCCGAAATATCTGCATTTATGTATTTCAGGAAGGGCTGCCATATTTTATAAAATAATTCAGTCTTTCGGTGCACCATATTTGTAAGGAAGTCAAGGGGAATCCATTCCATAATTAACCTGTGCCAATTTGAAAGTCCAGGGGGGCCCTCAGCCACCCAGTTCACCAAAATATTTTTCCTTGCACAGAAAGAGAGAATAGAAAGTAATCTCTTCCCGTGCGTATCCAGGGAGGAAAAGTTCGAAAAGCCCAAAAGAAGAGATATAGGGTCCACTCTAATTTCCGTTCCTAAAATTTCTATCAGGGTACTTGCTACTTTCGTCCAATATCTACGGATCTTATGACAAGTCCATAGGCAATGTACAAGAGTGCCCACCTCTATTTTGCATTTGGGACACATTGCAGATGCTCCTGCCTTAAATTTTGCCAATCGAGCCGGTGCTATATGGGCCCTATGAAGTATCTTCAGCTGGATAGCCTGGGTTCTGTTACAGATAGTAATTCTTCGAGCATTTTCCCAAATATCATTCCACATTTCTATAGATATTTCTCGTCCCAAATCCTGATCCCATGTTTTAAGCAGATTGCCCATATCTCCCGATACTTCATCATGTAGTAATTGATAAATAGTGCTGACGGAGATACCCCCACTGGTCGTAGGACATTACATTCCCTATCTGATTTATAAAGACTATCTAATAACCTAGTCTTCTTCTGTATATAATCTCGAATTTGGAAGTATCGAAAGAGGTCTCCATTAGGTAATCCGAATTTCTGACGCAGCTGTTCAAAAGACATCAGGACCCCATCTTTAAACAGGTCCCCTAAACATGAGATACCCCTGGATCTCCAGAGTTTAAAAGTGGCATCTGTAAACCCCGGTTGGAATCCCCATGCTCCTACTATCGGTGCATAGGGGGATGTTTTATGTACATTACCCTCATTATGCCGCATTATGTTCCAAGTCTAAATTGTGCTTAGTATTATGGGGTTTTTACAGTGATCTGTGATGATTTTCCTCTTGTCTGAAAATAAGAGGTTAATAAGTGGGTATTTTACTTGAGAGGCCTCGATGTCCAGCCAGATTGATTGTGGATCAGACAAGACCCAATCAGCTATGTAACTTAATCGGGAACTTAACTGATATTTCCTAAAGTCTGGGAAGTCCAGTCCTCCCCTTGTCTGTGGAAGCTGTAGCTTCTTCAGCCTAATTAGGGGCCGTCTATGATTCCAAATAAAGGAACCCAGCCAGCCATATAGTTTACGTAGAGCCATCCTCGGCAGCATCACCGGGAGCATTCTCATAGGATATAGGAGACGGGGCAGAACATTCATTTAATTAGTGCTATTCTACCCAACCAGGAAATTGGAAGGTCTCCCCATCGCTGGAGGTCCTGCCTTATCCTTTCCAGTAATTGCACAAAATTAGCCTTATACAACTGACCAAATACTGGAGTAATAAAAGTACCTAAATATAAGAAACCCTCCAGGTACCAACGAAAGGGAAAAAGGGATCCGTCCACTAAGTGGGGTGTCATAGCCAGGCCACCCATTGGCATAGCCTCCGATTTTGAAAAATTAATTTTATAGCCTGAGAATGCACTAAATGTATTGATAACTTGGATTAGACGAGGTACGGATATCGGAGGATTACTGCGAAAAAAAAGAACATCATCTGCATAAAGGGTAATTTTATGTTTACCTGTACCAATCCTCGGGTCCGTTATATTAGGATCAGTCCGTGTAACTTCTGCTAGTGGTTCAATTATTAGCGTAAATAACAATGGCGAGAGAGGACATCCTTGACGGCAGCCTCTACCCACACTGAAGCTATCCGAACCTAATGCATTGGTAACCACAACTGCTTTGGGATCACTATAAAATGTTGAGACCAAATTGGTGAACACCTGTCCAACGCCGAGGAGCCAAGTTTATTGACAGAGAAATTGGTTAGTATGCTATTAAATTGAAATCCCAACAATCACCATGGAGGGACGTGAATGAGGAACCCGAAAACATCACCTGGGTCTCTGCAGATTGCAACACCACTTACGAAATGTTTCGCCCCCAGCCTGGTGCAACAACGTGTCCGAGAGTTTAAGATGATTGATTGCTAATTTAGTATATTATTCGCATGTTGGTTCAAATCGAACTGTCGTCAGTCAATGTATAACGCAATGTTATTGCTGTCGACCTTCCAAGCTTTTGTAAGAGCTAGAAGCGTCTTGTCAATTTCTCACACTGGAGAGCACGCACTTCAGTAAAAACTCGTACAAGGATTTGAAACCCTGTTCCAAACTTTCAGGCAAAGTGGATTCAATTATCATAATGAAGAGGAACAAGTAATCCTTTCTTTCCATGTTTGTCATCTACGAGTACATTCTGTACAATCCAATGCAAAATAAGCATGAACGACCAAGGACAAGAAAGCAGAAGCATTGGTTTGTCATGGAGAATATATTCATTTGCCTATTTTCAAAGAGGAGATGAGTGATAATTAGGATCCTAAGAAGCTGCATTTACTTGGATTGTGGAAAAGGCCAGAGCACTAGGAAACCCATATGGACATTAGCAAACACATGGAAACTCCATTCCTAAGGTTAGATTGGAATATGGGTCCCTGGCGCAGTAGAACTAACTACTGTATCACTCATCCCATGTTTCATTCAACGTGCTGTAAAGCCAGTAAGGTCAGAGACTTTGCTGATAATCACATCTCGGCCTGAAATGTTTTCATTCCGACAGTTGTGATTGGTGTTAATCTAGAGCTGGGGTGCGATTTAATGATTGGCAATCGGGTTGCTGCATTTTATAACCTTCATGCAAATGAACTGCCTTTATTCAGGTTTTCCTTATGGAGGTGAAAGTAAACAATAATTCATTTACACTTTTACATTTTAATTACTGTCCTCAGTGTTCAGAAAGGTGTCTGTGCTACTTTGGGAGTGCAAACTTGGATTTGGTAATCATTTTGTGGAACAATGTAAAATTGAGTCTGAAAACTGGACATTGAGCTTCTGGTGATTTATGAGTATAATTTTGTGCCCACTCCCACTCTGACCTTGACCTCCTGTAAAATTCTCCAAGGAAACTGAATAGGAGCTCGAGGAACAGCAACTTATTTTGTGCAATTCAGCACTCTCCAAGCTTCCAGACTCAACAAGGATTTGAGCAGTTTCTGCATCACAGGATTGCTGTGAGGACGGAGACCACTTGCCCTGAAAAGAAGCTGGAACCTGATGCTATGTTTAGATTGTGCCTACTATGTTTAGACTGTATCTGCTCTTATTTCCATTGAAATAGCTGTTATCTTACTCCGCTATCAGTTATCAATCAATGTCAAAATCGTTGATCAAAGCCACCACTTGAATTTTGACTTCCAGGGAATATCCCCCACATTACCTGGTGATGTATTTTTAATAGAAGGTATAGCGAGGCAATATGGAATTAATGGTACAATTCGAAAGTGTATGCAACTAATAAGGGCATGTTTGATGTGCACACATCCTTGGAGATAGTGGATGTATTCGTCTTCAGTAAAGCTAATTCGATCTCGAACTTCAGAAATATTAATATTTTCAACAAATATCGGGCAAGTAATGTTGTCCATTTATAAAGCTCTCAGGAGACCTCGAATTTTCTGTCCACTTGTGCTCATCACCTTTTGCTGCGAGGGTGCTCGGGAGCGTGCAGAGGACATGTATCAAAATGGATTCAGCAAAGCAGGTTGAGACAACACTTACAACATATTTAAATAAGACGGAGAAATGCAAAGCATTCCTGTTAACTGATTAGGAACAGATTGACGCTTCTCAGAATGAAACTGAGGGGAAATGGGACAAGAATATTTTTACATGGTGATGTTCTGGTACTTGCTGACTCTGATGATGGTTGGAAAATGACACAGTAATTGGTTTGAAAACGAAATTGTTCAGTTTTTGATGATTAGTTCGTACAAAGGTCGAACTGGGGAATGGAAGTGACCTGATTGTTGCAGTTAAAAATCACACAACACCAAGTTGCAGTCCAACAGGTGCCTCCAAATAAACCTGTTGGACTATATCCTGATGTAGTGTCATTTTAAACTTTGCTCATCGCAATCCAATACCGGCTTCTCCATATCCTGATTGTTTTAGATAGCAAGTGTTGAGTCAAATGGCCTACTCTATTGCATAAGCAGTCTGCCTCTTTGGTGTAACCTCCCCTTCCATTTTAAGCCCTGGAATTCAATTGTCATTCTTTCCAACTCTATTGGATCATTTATTTGGGTGCAGCTCAGAACAGAATGCAGCTCTGCAAGCAGAATGTCAGCATAGTTTGGTTATCTTGGTGCATTTCTGGTCTCACTGCCAACGGAAATTTTCAACCACTGAAAGAACCAATGAGCCTTCATCCTTCACATTAAGATGGTTATGTTATTCGGGACGCCATGAATCAAAACCCTCCTGATGCATTGTTTGATTTGTGTTTCCTGCGTGTTAAAGCTTTGCTGTCACTGTCCCACAAGTTTACGAAATCCACCAATGTCTGCTCCTGACAGAAATTCAGAAGAGACAAATATTTCTCTTGGTTTGCCTTTGCTTACTATGAATACTTCCTGTCTGACATTTTGATAAAGGACGTTCACATACTCTGTCCATCTTGCAGGAAAATATTGGAATTAATTTAAGGGAGCATTACAGAGCCAGTATGGGCTGCAACCCAACAGTTGTATTGAGGGATAGTAAAATCCCATTTCATAAGATTTTGTACCACTGAGAACTTTGGAAATCATGATAATTTCCTGTTTTTTCAATGTAGTTTTCATATCCCAAATCATCATAATATTTTGACGCGCGATTATGCGCAAGATTGAAGTGGTGAGACAAGATTTACCTTGGCTTTCACCATATTTTCCTTCTTGAATCACTTTTTTGCCCCTTTAATTCCACTTGCTTGCACGGACAAGTCCTGGTTTATCTCGAGAGACTGCTGATCACGATACAGAAGATAATGCAGAAAAATTGAAGAGCACAGCCGATTCAAAATAAACATAAAACGATGTATAATCTATACTGCTGAACTCAAATTATGTTTTACGGTGATCACGACTCACAGCATTTAAACACTAGTGACAGGGGAAATTTGAACAATTTCTTCAGTTGCTGTCTGAATTTATTCTGGGTTCCTGCATAAATAAATGGGTTGACGCAGGAACTCAAAAGCTGAAGCATAAACCCACCTTCCTCTAGAATAAAATTTGATTCATTGTAATTCGAACCCGAGAAATACCCAACTTTCAAAATTTGAACATTGAGGAAAGTCAGTAGAACCAACAAATAGGAGAGGAGGAAGCTGCCCGAAATGGTGAAGAGTAAAACAATGGACTTCTTCCGTTTTTCCATCTCTGGATCACTCTGATTCTGTCCATTGTTGCTGTTGCGGAGTCTCCTGCGCGCTCTGCTGGCCAATACAATGTGCCTGACAGTGAGGGCATTCAGTAGCAAAATCATCATGAATGGAAGACAAGGGTTTAAAACTGCTATTATCCAGTCGAATGCAACCCAACTGGGTGAGGTATAGTATATTGGTTTGGCGCTGCAATACCAAGGTACATTGTACATGATAAAGGAGGGCTCATAAGCAAAGTACAAAGGGATGTTTCTTATACAGCTCAGCGTGCAGACAGTTGCTATAATCCCAGCCGCCACTTTTTCAGTGCAATATTTTCTTTTTAGCTTCTGGCAACAAATGGCAATGAATCGATCCAGAGTGAAAGCAACAGTTACCCAGACAGAGGAATCTCTGACTCCATAAAGTAATGCAAGACTGGCACTGCAGACTGGGGTGATAGACAGGAATGTCATTGTGAAATAAAGGCCCACAAGCCGGTTTAATATCACAGCTGTTATAATGACTAGGAGATCCGTCACCGCCATGGAAACCAGGTAATATGCAATGCATTTGGAAAGACCACACTTCTCTCTTGACAGGATTACAATTACTGTGAGGTTAGCTATGAGTAAGGGAGAGAATGAATGAATACATGA
Source organism: Hemiscyllium ocellatum (assembly GCF_020745735.1). Taxonomy (NCBI): domain Eukaryota; kingdom Metazoa; phylum Chordata; class Chondrichthyes; order Orectolobiformes; family Hemiscylliidae; genus Hemiscyllium; species Hemiscyllium ocellatum. The sequence continues at coordinate 4,324,000 of NC_083427.1, forward strand.
TATTGACCAAATTAGGTGTAGCCAAAAAAAAAACCACATACAGGCATTTGGAAATGCACAACTTCCTGGAAATAGTTAGAAAAGAGAAAGAAGTCTTTCTTTTGTACTGAAATATTTCTACGTAACTGCAGAAAAAAAATCTCTCATTGGCAGCGAACTGTCAGTAGTATTAAATAGTGGCAATGTGGATATATTATCAGTTTTGGCATTTTTTCTTTAAGATTTAGTTCCAGGAAATGCAGTCTATTCAGCTGTTGGGAAATTTGCACAGAGGAACAAAAGCAGAAGTAATCTGAAGCATTGTTAGATTGAAGATGCAGTAACATTCACCAAGGCAATAGTCATAAAGAAACAGACGACATTGAATGTTAGGAAATCACAAACGTTTGACATTGACACATATATCTAGGAAGCGATCACTTAAATAGAAATGAAAACTCACTTCTAAACAGAAAGAAACCCGACATTGCACCTGATAATGATCTTAAGCTTATGCAAGATAGTTTTGTGGCAAATAATAAATAACAGAATAGACGAAGTCGAGGTGTAACTCTGTTGGCAATGTTCTCTCTTTTGATCAGAATAATTTTGCCTTCAAATTCTACTGCAGAATATCAGTGTTGACTGAGTATTGCACTGCTGAGGGTGTTGCATTTGTGCCAAGCCAATAAATGGAGGATGTGAGGATTAAGAGTCGAATAGAAAACCTAACTGAACTATTAAGAAGCTCCTGTTGGTATTCCATCAGATGCACCGAGCAGCGCACCATAATAAAACTGAGCAACCTCACCACCTGTGCAGACTAAAAAAAAAGTTTGCAGTATGGTAATTAGTTGACAGTTACAGTGTCGAAGTATAATTAAATATTCGTGCCAACAGAGCAGCCGAAGGAAACCCACGCATTCCTATTTAATGACTACCGAATATCATTTACCTGGAGCCCCAATACTTGCTAAGATTGTATAGTAAATAGCAAACACGAGCCCATTTGGTAATCCATGCATTTTGTTTCAAGTTGCGGTTGCGTTTATCACACAGTGAATGTTAACCATGTTTATACCTGAGGCCAGGCTCCAGGGATACAATTAAATGCTTTGGGTGATTGCACTCATTACTCCAATTAAAACAATCAGATTAGAGATTGTTGCTCCGAGTTTATCTTGAATTTTGATGGATGGGAGTGCTATTCCTGGGCACTGGCACTTCCCCAAGTGAAGTACGGCAGGACGTCATCTCCCTGATGGACAAAAATTGAACTATGAAACGGGCCGTTGAAAATGTGCACGAAATTTTGCATGAAATACCCTTATTTGTGAAAAAAGACTTTGACCTGAGATAATCTATTTTATTGGATCTTGCTGCCATGTTTTCTCTCCCGATTATGATGCATTCCATGCAATCAATGATTTGGTCCACGGTGGATTCATGTCCCTCTGAAACTCTATAAGCACCTGAAAGTATATGCACGGATTCTGGGCATGTCCATTATATTTCATGTTGCGTTCAGTGTCAGTTATTTTTGCAGAACAGACTGGACCATTGGGAACAATTGTATTATATTCCAACGCATCAAGAAAACATCTTGATCAAATTCAGTTCAACATGAGCATGTTAAATTCAGCATTTATATCAGAATTGATATATGCAGCCTTCCGCCTATGCATTTATAAAAGGTAAAGTCTGTTCAGTGTGATTACGTTCAGCATGAACTATGTTCATTATAAACTTGCCCAGTGCATACTATTGCAACCTGTCCGCACAGGACCATGTCACTGTCATTGTCTTTACCCAGGAACTTCCGTGGGGCAGGGTGGGGTTAAATCTATTCATTAAACAGACAGGGAGTGGTCCAGTTTCCCCAGGTTAAATTAAGCAAAGACAGCCTCATTCAGTACTCTCTGATTCCAAAAGACAGATCCATGTCCTCCACTGGGTGCATATAGTCAGGGCTGAAACATGCAGATGATCACAATTCATCTCGTAGAGAGAAGCATATCATGAATTAATGTCTTTGTGGAATTGTCCAAATGAATTTGGTTATTAGCACAGTAAAAACAACTAATTGTGAACGTTTACATTCAGAGATGAAAATCCCCATTCCGTCATGAACACAGTTACATTCACTGTACACAGGTTCAGTTTAGCAGTTATATTCCACGTACATAGGATCGATCGAGGACACTCGTCTTCGTTGTGCTGGTTCTATGTCATCAGCGTGACCTTCGGCTTTTGAACAAGAACTATTGCATGGTCAGGAGCAGGTGAGCCCACTGAGCTTCAAATGATGAGGCGAAATGTGTTAACATGGCAAGGGTTGTTTTTTCTGTCTTTGTGATAAGCCGTTGCTTCTGTTGAGTGCCTGGTAACTGGTAAAAAACCTGAGGAGAGAGCTCGCAAAGGGTGGAAATATCTAGTAATCTATAGATAAACCCACTGAGTGCTGCAATATTCAATGCGATCTTGGTTGATCTGAATATTCTTAACTCCATTCTCCTGCCTTTTGCATAGAACCCTTGACTGTCTTAGTAATTAAAAATCTATCCCAGCCTTGAATATTGTTATGACACGGCGTAAACTCTCCTGCTCAATTTAAGCCAGCAACACAGAAAAGGTTTATCCCATGCAGTAATCTGTTAAAATTCGATAGACCAAAAACCTATAGAGTCTATTAAAATTAAAACTCTATTTCTTAAAGTATAACAGAGAATAATTATATAAAAAATATCTACAACTCCTTTCTCGAAACTTTCTTTTACATTCCCTTCCATAGTACTAGTCCGATAAAACCTCCTATTAAGATTTACAAAACAAAGCTTCGTATTTCAAAAAAACCAGGCAGCTTTGAGTTCTCTGTATTCCTATCTCAATTTTTTCTTCTTGGGGATTCTGCTTCACAGGTACCTTGAAGAGAGATATTTTCGGTCAGTCTTTCCATGCGGGGAGCTTGGCACTTATGGTGTCAACTGTCTCATCCTCGCCGGTCTTATACCCCAAAAGCATTGGATTTTAAGAGTGTCAATATACTCAGTTCTAACTTGATTGGAATTTGGTATGTCTTTTGGGGGTATAATTTAAACTGATTGGCCTAATTCGAATCTGTTGTTGTCTCCAGGCAACGAGCTATCTTAACTGCTGGACCAAAAGTTTACATTATATCTTTGTTCAGAAGACTTGTTGCTGTGAGATAGTTCTGTTGCTTTTAACTCTTAAAGTTACAGAACAACCACATCTTTATGACATCTCCCCCCCTTAAGAAAAAATTAAGCATCATAACGAAAAGATGGCTTCATTTGGTGTTCTTTTTCAAAAACATATTTCCCTAATATACAGATAAATAAGCTCACCTTACCTTCTTCCTATATCTCTTTCTCTCTGTATGACATTAAATAAATGCAAATCTCACTTGAACTTTATGAGTTAAATCGGCGATGACGCATCTGTGATTACATTCTTATGACCAGAAATATGCATTATTTTTAAATTAAAAGTCTGAAATATAAGACTCCAACGAAATAGTCTCATATTCCTGTTTTTAAAACGTTCTAAGAACGTAAGCGGGTTGTGATCCGTGTACACAACCGTCTCCAACACATTGCTTGTGACATTCACTTTAAAATATTGTAAGGCCAGTGCTCAAACTCAATTGTCAATTCCTCTAGTTGATGTTGATCTTCTTCGGAAAGTAACCGACTGGCAGTTTAATCCCATCCTTATCTTCCTGTAGGAGTACAGCTCCAACTCCCTACGTCATTAGCATCAATGTGACTTCAAAAGATTTTGAAAGTTTGGTGTAGCTAAAACTGATTTGATTGTTAATATCGATTTCAAATGGTCGAATGTCTCTTGGCATGGTTCAATACTGCAAAACTTTGTGTTGTTCGGTTAATGGTGCCACTACACTGCTGATTCGATTACTTACAGTGGGGAAGCAGGCCCTTCGGCCCAACAAGTCCACACCGACCCTCCAAAGAGCAACCCACCAAGACCCATTCCCCTACATTTACCACTTCACCTAACACTACCGGCAATTTAGCATGGCCAATACACCTAACCTGCACATCTCTAGACTGTGGGAGGAAACTGGAGCAAACCCACGCAGACACGGGGAGAACGTGCAAACTCCACACAGCCAGTTGCCCGAGGTGGGATTTGCACCGGGTCTCTGGTCCTGTACTGCAGCAGTGCTAGCCACTGTGCCATCCAATATTTGGAACAAACTTCTAATAGAATCTGATGAGTCCTAAGGATCAAAGTACCTCTTTCTTCGAGGTTGATCATGGAATTCCTCGATGGCCTTCATCTTTGTAGTCCATGGCGTCAACCTTCCATGACCGATGTTATGTCCCAAGAACATCATCTCTGCTTTCGTAAATTCAGTTTTATTTAAATTTATCACCAGTTTTGCTTCTCGTAATCATTCAAGGAGCTCTGCCACTGTACCATGTGATCTTTCCAGGATTTACTAAAGATCACTACATCGTCCAAGTAGGCTGCACAGTTTGTTAATCCAGCCACAACTCTGTTCATGAGTCTTTGGAATGTGGCGGGTGTGTTCTTCATTTAAACTGATATAGCCCTTTTGGGGTTAAAAATGCAGAAATTTCTTTCGCCATTTCTTTCGCCATCTCTGATCAAGGTAACTGCCAGTAACCACACATTATGTCCAACTTGGCGAAGTAACTGGCTTGTCCGACTTTCCCAACACAGTCCTCCAATATAGCAATTGGGTATGAGTCTGAATTTGTAATGGCATTAACCTTCCAATATTCCATGCAGAATTGTTGAGTCCCAACCGGTTTGGGAATAAGATGATCAACGAACTCCACTCACTCTGGCTTGTTTGAATGATGTCCCTTTCACGCATGTCCTCCACCTCCACCTGGAACTGTCTGGTTTAAAAACGATTAGGCTGATAGGGTGCTGTCTTAGCGAAGCAGTATTCCCTAAGTCTACTTCATGCACAATAGCATTAGTCCTCCTCATCTGATTCTTAAATATGTCCTTATACTGCAGGAACAAATCTATCAACTGCGTTCTATGCTCCTGAGGCAGAGAGCTTACTATCCTATCCGAGTCCTGAAGGATGTCTTCATTTTAAAATTTATTTTGAGGCACATCAAAATCCACATTACGTGGATTTGATTCCTCACTCAGTGAGGCAGTAATTAATTCCTGTTTGTCCTATTCTTTCTCTCTGGATAATGTGGTTTCAATATGTTTACATGACATACTCGGTACCTTTTTTTTGCTATCTGGGATCCTTACTAAATAGTTAACCTGACTCAACTTTTTCTCAATTTGTTAGGGACCACGACACCTGGCTTTGAAGGGATCTCCTATCACTGGTAACAGTATTAACACAGTTTCCCCTTGGGAAAACGTCCCATTCTCAGAGCATTCACCTGTTTCATTCTATACTGTGCCATCTGTAGGTGCTGTTGAGCTAACTGACCCACTCTATTTAATCTCTCCCTCACGTCCGATGTAATGTCTAAGTGTGAGATCTTTGACTTTGGTCCTGTTCAATTTTCTTTAATTAATATCAAAGGGCCTCTCACTTCATTACCGAATATTAACTCAAAGGGAGCAAACTGAGTAGAGACATTTGGGGCATATATCATGGCAAATAATACGAACAGGATACCTTTATCCCAATCGTTTGGGTAATCCTGACAGTATGCTCTTACCATGATCTTCAATGTCTGATGCCATCTTTCTAAAGCTTCCTGGAATTCAGGATGGTAGGCACTGGATTTAAAGTGCTGTATATATAAAGTATCCATAGCCTCCTTGAACAGCCTAGCAGTAAAATTTGAACCTTGGTTCCTACTGAATCTCTCTGGGTATCCCATATCGTGTGACGAATGCTACTAAGTCCTCTGCTACATGTTTTGCCCTTAGTACTCTGTCATGGAATTCTCTCTGGAAATCTGAGGGACTCATCCATTATAGTTAACAAATACTGGTTCGCATTTTTAGTTTTTGGCTTGGAACCTACACAACCAATTATAACCCACGTGAAAGGTTCTCCTATTGCGGGAATTGGCAAGAAAAGTGCTGGTTTTACTACTGCCTGTGGCTTACTAACCAATTGGCTTGTGTGACACGCACGGTAAAAGTTGACCACATCCTTGTGTATTCCAGAACAAATAAAAACGTTTTTGTGCCTTGGCCTGTGTCTTTCGTACCCCTAGGCCACCTCCTAGAGACAGTTCATGTGCTACCTGTAACACCTCCTGTCTCTATGCTACTGGTAACACAATCCAGTGCACATCAGCCCATTTCTCATCTGCGCTAACCTGCTGCAGTGTCCATTTCCGCCTTAGGATTCTATCTTTCGAATAAAAACCCTTCAGAATATTCTTTTCCTCCTTGTCAGAGTACGCATTCACATATCTACCTTTTATTGTCCTGTCTTGCTCTTGCATTCCTTTAGCCATTCGGCACGAAATAGTTCAATCTGACCCTCTGCCTGTTCATGTTTTTCCTGCACCATTTCCTCAAACAGGGTATCAGCTAACTGATTCTCAAATCCTTCATCGTTCTTTTTACTTTTTGCTTCGTGCTGTGACTTCTGATATTGGGATCTGGTGACCACACAGCCTGGGAAAATACGAGGATGTTTCTGTTTTAATGTCTCAGTTTCTTTGTCTTCCTTGGCCTTCTCCACAGCAAGGGGTGTCACTCCCAACTTGGATCCTGCCAAATCATCCCCAAGAACAAACTGAATTCCTGGAAATGACACTCTGTCAGCCACTCCCACTGTAATATCCCCAGTCTTGGCTTGGCACTCTAAACTGATCTTACATAGGGTAACGCTACGTTTCTGTCCATCTATCCCACAAATTACCACACTCTCGGTAGCAGATCAGAGAGAGCGCATATTCGCTCATTTCCCGCTATCAGCGACTGTTCAGATCCTGTATTTCTCAAAATTATAAGTTCTTGTCCATCCCCCCCCCCCCCCGCTCTTTATGAGTAAACTTTACCCTCAGAAGCTAATTCTTCGTGGAGATCAGGTACTCCATACCCAGCCACTGCTTCAGCTGTGCAAAAGCCTGCAGCTCCTAAGTCCTTCTTGGGGTCTCCTTTACTACCTTCATTAATGCTTTGATTTTATTACCACATCTTTTCCCACTGCGCCTTTCTTCAGTGACCAGTACTGTGAGTTTCATGTGCAACTTTTTCACAGTGGAAACACCTGAGGCCTTTTACCTTCTTTCCACCCTCTTGGGCTTCTTCTTTATCCTGTGGTAAATTCTGACCAGTGCTCTCTCCTCTTTGTTTCGGAGTGTAGAATCTCCCATTCTGCCAACTTATATCCCTCACAGGACGACATTCTAGCCGGAAGCTTGTCTTAAGCACCAAGATGTACTCATCTGCTAATTTTGCTGCTCTTCTCACTTCCTGAACTTCTTGTTCCTCCATGTGAATTCTTCCCATCTCTGGAAGTGAGTTTTTATACTCCTCCAACAGAATAATCTTGCTTAGAGCCTCAAATATATTATCTATTTTCAAAGCACGCACCCATCGATTAAAATGACTCTGTTTAAATCTTTCGAACTCAACATAAGTCTGACCTGGTTCCTTCTTTGTGTTTCTGAACGGCTGTCTATATGTTTCTGGTACCAATTCATTAGCACTTAAAATAGCCTGTTTGACCTCTTCATAATCTCTTGACAGCTGCTGAAAATGTTTTACTGGAAAAGCGCAGCAGGTCAGGCAGCATCTAAGGAACAGGACATTTGACGTTTCAGGCATAAGTCATTCATCAGGAATGAGGAATGAGGAATGAGGAATCAGGAATGACACACTTTACTCATTCCTGATGAAGGGCTTATGCCCGATACGTCGACTCTCCTGTTCCTTGGATTCTGCCTGACCTGCTGCGCTTTTCCAGCAACACATTTTCAGCTCTGATCTCCAGCATCTGCAGACTTCCCTTTCTCCTCCATTATCCCTTGACACCTCATCTGATTGTGCGGCAAATACCTCACTGGCTCAGTTTACCAGTTTAGTCTGAACTAACATTACCCATAAATCCTCGGGTCAGTCCATCTGGCTAGCCAATGTTTCAATTTGAATAAATAAAAGTTCAACATCTTTCTCATCAAAATGTGGCAGAGTTTTGACATATTTATGTCAACCACTAATATCTGTTCTAATCGCTATCCTGTTAACTTGACTTTGCTGACCAAGTCGCAACTTCGGACGTTGAAATTCTCTCTCTTTTTGTCTCTGCCTCTCTTCCTTCACTCTTTGCTCAGCTAAGAACCTTCTCTCTCTCTTCCCTCACTCATTCCCTTTCTCTCTCCCTCTGTGTCTATTTATTTTCTAAATCCATTTTCCTCAATTCTTATGTAAGTTATACTACCTCGACTGCACTTGTCTACTTCTCTGACATACCTGAGTATTTGAGTAACTGCCTTATAATTTCAGCTTCACTTTTGTCTTTGATCAAACCCAAATCTAACTTATTTTGTTAATTCTAAAAGTATGGTGTTTTTCTTTTCTTCTAAACGTTCTTGGCAAATCTGAGAATTATCTTCAGTCCCAGAACCTCTTTCGCAATTTTAAGAGCCACTTCTCTCACTTTTAATTTAATCAACTACATGCCACAGAAACTAAACACGTTGTCTCATGTAAGTTTTATTTAAAGGTCCAGGACACTAACCTGCAAGTGTTTAAATCTGCTGGGATTTTTATACTCCCAAATCTATTCCAATCTGTCTAAGCCAGTACAAATCATGGACCCGAACCAAACTGTTATGACCCGGGTAAGCCCTCCTGCTGAATTTAACCCAGTAACACAGAAAAGGTTCATCCCGTGCAGTAATGTGTGAAAATTCGAAAGGTCAAGAAGTAGTTAAAATATACACTTTCTTTTTTAAGATATAACAGAGAATAATCAACCAGCAGGTATTTACAATTCCTTCAATGAATCTAACTTTTACGTGGGTGGCATGGTGGCTCAGTGGTTGGCACTGCTGCCTCCCAACGCCAGGAACCTGTGTTCGATTCCAGCCTCGGGCAACTGTTTGTGTGGAGTTTGCACATTCTCCCTATGTCTGCGTGGGTTTCCTCTGGGTGTTCCGGTTTCCTCCCACAATCCAAAGGTGAATTGGCCATATTAAATTGCCCATAGTGTTAGGAGCATCAGTCAGGGTAAATGTGGGAATGGGTCTGGGTGGGTTACTCTTCGGAGGGTTGGTGTGCACTTGCTGAGCCGAAGGGCCCGTTCCTATACTGTAGGTAACGTAATCTAATCAAATCTTCCCTTCTATAAGATTCGTTTGATAAAACGCCTGATTAAAATTTACAAAACAAAACTTCTTATCATAAAAAAAATCAGGTTGCTTTCAATTCTTCGCTGTGCTCCTATCTTCTTTGCTTCTTCTTGGGGATTCTGTTTCACGGATTACTTTGAAGAGAGGTATTTTTCAGGCAGTCTTTACGTGCTGGTAGCTTGGCAGTTCACCTCTCAACTGTCCAATATTCCCCGATCGTATACCTACAAAGCATCGGAATGTGTCATCGGCTTTTAAAATTCAATATACTCAATTCAAACTCGATTGGAATTTGCAATGCTTTTTGGGTATAAATTAAACTGATTGAGCTAACTCGAATGTGTTTTTGTCTTCAGCAACGATCTACCCTAACTGCTAGACCAAAAGGTTACATTATACCTGTTTTTCAGAACACTTGTTGCTGTTGGGAGATTTGTTGCTTTTAACTCTCTTAAAGCTACAGTACACCCACACCTGCATGGCAATATGCTCAGTGGCATGTCCTCGAACAGCTCTCTGCTGTAATGAACTCCACAAATTCGTAACCCATGACAGAAGAAATTCTTACTTGTTTCTGTCTTAAATGTGGAACATTTTTCTCTGAAATTATGCTCTCAAAGCGAAACAAACTCCCAGCATCAACCCTGGCAAGCCAACTGCGAAACCTGCATGTGCCAATACGGTCGCCTTTCGTTCTTCTAAACTGTAATGTTTACAACTCAATCTACTTGACCTCTCCCCATGAAAAACTCCTCCGTGCCTGGAATCGGTGAATCCTCTCTAGACTGTCTCCATTGGCATTGTATCATATCTTAGGTAGGGGTAATCAAAATTATTCATTTTGTTCATGGTGTTGTGTAAGTAATACCTTGTATAGTGTTCAGAAGACGCCCCTATTTCTATATTACATTCCCTGAGATAAAGATTAATATTTCAGTTACCTTCCTTATTATGTTCTGAGCCTCTTTTTCATTTATGCACGGAGACCTCCACATGCATTTGTGCTGCAGCTTCCTGGAGTCCTTTTAGATGATAGCACCTCCATAAAACCTCATTTTCTACACTATATTGCCTCTCCCGAATTTTTGGTCCTCCCTTAATCTGTCTATATTTCTCTGCATTTGTTTTGTGTCATCCTGACCAGATACCTTCTCACTAGTTTTTCTGACTACACATTCACGTGCCTCATTTATGGCATAACCATATATTATAAATAATTGCAGCCGCTGTACTCCACTAGTTGCGGATTGCCATCTGGAAAACATCTCTACTTACCTAACCCCGTCTTCTAATCACTACCCAATTCTCAAACAAAGGAAATATACAACCCACCCACGATGGGGTCTTGTGAAATAATGCTTTGTTCATGACCTAATCAAACACCTCTTGGAAATTCAGATGTGTTACATTTATTGGGTTCCCCTTTATTGTCCTGTTTGCTAGCTCTCCAAAGAAGTATAACAGATTTGACCGGCTATTTTGATAAAGCCACATTGAATCAACATGATCAGATAACACAGTTCAAAAAAAAGGTATTGTATCATTTGTAACAGACTCGAAGGTTTATCTAACGCAAATTATAATCTAACTGAACGTATTTTATATCTCCCGTTGTGTTTTCCTATCCTTTGGGACTTTAGCAGCAACTAACGAGCCTTGAAAGTTTGCTGCCATGCATCCATTGTCTCTTTGGTTAATTTCTTTGACATCCTAGGACACAACCCATCAGGTGCAGGTGACTTATCGCATTTTAACGGCAATTCTTTTCCTAGTAAGTTTTTGAGTGATAATTCTGCATTTATTTTCTCCCCTCCTATTGCCCCTAGAGTATTTAGTACGTTAGGAATTCACTTCGTGGTTAATTCAATGCAAAGCTCAATTCCAACCAACACCTTGCCTCACCCAAAACAAGGCCTCTTGGAGACATAGAGACATAGATTTGCACAGCACTGAAACAGACCCTTTGGTCCAACTCATCCATGCCAACCAGATATCCGAACCTAACCTAGTCCCATTTGCCAGCACTTGGCCCATATCGCTCTAAAGCTTCTTGTTCATATGTCCATCCAGATGCCTTTTCAATGCTGCAAATGTACCTGTCTCCAACACTTTTCTGGCAACTCATTCCATACATGCAGCACCCTCTGCGTGAAAGAATTGCCCGTTAGGTCCCTTTTATACTTCTCCCCTGTCACACCAGACCTATGCCCTCTCGTTCTGAACGCTTGACCCCAGGGATACGGGGAAATGACCTTGTCTATTTATGTCTATCCATCCCCCTCATGATTATATAAACCACCCCGCAGCCTTCAATGCTCCAATCGGAAAGCAGTCCCAGCCTATTCAGCCTCTCCCCAGAGCTCAACACCCCAACTCTGGCAACCCTTTCATGTTTCACAACATTCTCCCGACAAGAAGGAGACCGGAATTGCACACAATATTCCAAAAGTGGCCTAATCTATATCCTGTATAGCTGTAACATGACCTCCCAAGTGCTATACTCAATGCTCTGACAAATAAAGGAAAGGATACGAAGCGCCTCCTTCACTATCCTATCTACCTTCTTCACTAAATCTATCTATACTCTCTATCTTAAGAAACATGATTATTTATCAATGTCTTCTCCGATTCTCATTTCACTGTAATTGGAATTACATCTGTGGGGAGGATGTGGCAACTCTGGATTAGGCCACAAATTCTCAATAAATCATCACTGGGCCTGTGTTTGCAGCTCCAAGATGCTTTCTTTTTCCCTGGGATCATTGCAGGTTTGCAGCTGCCATCATTGCTTCATAGGGTTCACAATGTATGCCCAATTGTCTCAGTTGTAAATCTATTTCTTGTTGTTCTCATCATAATTCACAAAGAAAGACTACCAAGTTTTTGGAAATGTTGGGATGGTGCCTTGTTCATCAAGGTCAAAGTTGGTCATGCACATCGGGAACAACCTGCAGACATCCTGAAGTTACCGTCCTCTAGTCCAAAATATAACTGTTAATGATGCCCATGTTATGCCAATCATTTCAAACACTTCGCATCAATGTTGCTACTGTCACTTTTATTTCATTAACTCCAGTGCTTTGCCAGACCGTTATGGAACAAATTATTAAATAATTTCCTACACGTTGATTACATCAATATGGTTATCAACATTCTGATGTTAAGTTTTCATTGATGGTGAGTGAAGTTTTAATATCATTTGTCAGAAACTATAGTGTAAATTAGTGAAGTGATTATGTTGCAACTACAATTAAATGACAACTGACAATGAACTTGATAATCAATTAAATTTCAGAAGATATAAACGACCAACCAATGGAGGCCTCTACATGAATTACAAATGCAGACCAGTCAGCTCATTTGGTATTTCATAGAATTCCTACAGTGTGGAAACAGGCCAGTTGGTCCAACAAGTACACAGCAATCCTATGAAGAATAACTCACCCAAACTCTTTCCTTTCCCCTACATGTCCCCTGATTAATGCAACCATCCGACACATCCCTGTACACTATGCGCAATTTAGAATGGCCAATTCACCCAACCTGCACATCTTTGGACAGTGAGAGGAGACCAGAGCACCCGGAGTAAAACCACGCATACATGGGGAGAATATGCAAACTCCACACACACAGTCGCCCTAGGCTGGATTTGAACCTGCATCCCCTGAGTCGTGAGGCAGCAGTTCTAACCACTGACCCACTACGCTGCCGTATATGGAAACTGTATTATAAAACTGAAATACACAGTGAAAAAACTAAAATTTGGAATATGGGGAGGAAATTCTGGAGGCGAAAAATTGCGCTAACAGATTCCATGGAGACAGAAATTGGTTCAAGTTTCACGTATGTGAACAAGTAAGAGGGGACAAGAAGTGATGTGGGGCAGAAGTGGGAAGATGAACGAAAGGAACAGTCTACAGAGTTGTGAAATCAATGACAACAGTCAAGGCACAGAAGATGTACCTGTATGAGGTGCAAATAGAAGCCTCGAATGCAAAAAAAATCATAGAAGATCAAGAACAGAAAACAATGTCAGAAATCAAATCACGCATTCCTTCAACTTCTACATCTGAAGGCTGAATGCTGCCTCACATTACTCCTCAGTTCAGACGAAAAACCATAGACCTTATTTATTCCCTCTCCAGCCGTGCAGCATGGATGAAGAGATTATGTCCCCACAATCGACTCCCCAGCTCCACGGAGACTCACATTGGACAATCCCACTTCTGGGCAGCGCTGGGTAAAGAGTCAGGGTGAGGTATTATATATTGATTTGAGGCTGCAATACCAAGGTACATTGTCGGTTTAGAAGGAAGTCTCATAAGCAAAGACGAAGGGCATGTCTCTGATACAGCTCAGTGCGGGCAGTCACCATAACCACAGCTGCTACTTTCTTGGTGCAATATGTCATTTTCTGCTTCTGGGAACAAATAACATTGGATCGATCAAAGATGAAACTGAAAGTTACCCAGACAAAAGAATATCTGACTGCATCAGTTCACACAGCACTGGCACTACAGATCAGAGTGATGGACAGCAATGTTATTGTGAAATAAGCACTCATAATCCAGTTTAATATCACAGCTATGATAATAATCAAGACAGCTGGCGCCGCCATGGATAGCAGATAATACACGATCCATTTAGAAACACAACACTTTTCCCATCAGAGGATAACAATCACCGAAAGTTTATTTTTGCAAAAGAGATATTTAAGAGTTAATACATAATATCGACAAGTGAAGATATAGCCAAACTAAGATGAAAGCAAACATTTGGTCATGCTCAATTTTCTGTAAACAATTACGAAGAGGGAAAATAGTCTAAATTTTAGACTGAAAATATTTCTCTTAAACTGCAGAAAACAACATTTAATTCGTGTTATGTTATAGCTGCAATGGAAAGATATTCTCAGCTTTGCAGTCAACGTTGATGTTCTTTCGCTCGGATACACTTGCAGAAAATCCACTTAGTTTTGCTCTTGGCAACTTGTACAGAAGAAAAGCAGTAAAAATAATCTCAAACCCTGATAAATTATGGAAACCATAATATTTCATGTATCAATGAAACGGGTATAAAGAAACTTTATCACAAAGGCATTTGGGGATCTTTTTTCAGAAAGCACTAAAAACTAGTATCCTGGTTCAACAGATAATAAGGAAGGAAACTGGGGAATCTCAGGGAATAGAGTCTGGAAATGGGTACGTCTTGTGAAAACTACATAATGCATCAATTAGATTTCACCTAGAATAATATGAACAGTTTTGGCCACCATCTGTGTGAGGACTCTCTGGAGAAGATTCGCTGATCCCAGGTGTGGAGGGACTTTCTGACGAGATGAGGTTAAGTTACATTGTAATCATTGGAGATTAAAAGAATGAGAAGTGACTTTATTGGAACATTTATAGTATAGAGGGCTTGACAAGGTATATGCCGAGCGTTTGTTTCTCTTTGTGGGAGAATCTGGGACGAGAGGTTGCGATTTTAAGACATTGACACAAGGAGGAATTTCTTCTGTTCTAGTTTTGTGAATTTATGGAGTTCATTTCCACAGAGAAGTTGTAGAGGCTGTTTCAGTAAGTATTTCAAGGCTGAGATAGATATTTCTGAATCAGTAAGAAATCGAAAGGTTCCAGGAGAAGGCAGGAAAATGAAGCTGAGGATTATCAGCTTACCCGTGATCTCACTGAACGGTGGAGCAGGCAATGGGTTTCTGTATGGAATATTATTTATGTTTGTCCTTCCCAGATATGATTCGAAAAAAATCATCAAAGTCTTTAATAATCATTACTGGTCCATTGACCTTAAGTCTAAAATAAAGAAGAGGGGCATGAATTTGGTGTGGCATGTAAATTGGCACTTGAGAACAGGCATAGGATAAGGAGTAGGTCATTGAGCCCCTCGAGACTGCTCCAATATTCTATAAGATCATGCTTCATCTGTCAGGTAATTCAACATATCTGCCTCGGACCGATATTTCTTAATGTTGTTGTTTAATAAAAATTTGTCTATCTCAGATTAAACCTTAACATTGCAATTGGCACCAAACACCATTCGAGGAAAGGAGTTTCAAAAACTCCATTGCGAGTGATTTCTAACGTATCTCGTGAATGACCTGGCCCTAATTCTCAGATTATGTCCCCAGTTCTATAATCTTCAACCAGTGGAAATAGTTTACCTTTCCCTCACCTACCTTTTCCTATTAATATCTTCAATACTTTGATTAGATCACTCCACAAGCTCTATGCATACACCAGATTTGCTCAGTTTAGGAGGAACGTGACGGACACCTGGAAGTACTGAAGGATGCCCTCACAAGAACGGGGTACAATGTCCAACTCATTGACTGTCAGTTCAGACGTGCCACGGCAAGGATCCGTAATGACCTCCTCAGGAGACAGACACGTGCTGCAACCGACAGTTGTCGTTCAGTATTTCCCAGGAGCTGAAACATTACCCCATGTTCTTCGAGACCTGCAACACATTATCAATGAGGGTGAGCACCTCACCAAGACCTTCCCCACACCTCCACTACTTGCCTTTAAACAACCGCCAAACCTCAAACAGGTCATTGTTCGTAGCAAGCTGCCCGGCTCTCAGGACAACTCCATGCAATCCTGACACGGTAGACGCTGCAAGACGGGTCAGAGTGTGGACATAGATGCCACCATTACGCGTGGGGACACCTCCCACCTTGTACATGGCAGGTACCCATGTGATTCAGCCAACGTTGTCTATCTTATACGTTGCAGGCAAGGCTGCATGGAGGCATGGTACATTGGGGAAACCGAACAAAGTCTACAACAATGGATGAATGGGCACCGCACATCAATCAACAGACAGGAAGGTTCCCTCGCAGTTGGGGAACACTTCAGTGATTCAGGAAATTAAGCATCGGACCTTCGGGAGACCATCCTCCAAGGTGGACTTCGGGACAGGCAGCAGAGAAAAGTGGCCGAGCAGAGGCTGATAGCTAAGTTCAGTACCCACAGGGAGGGCCTCAACCGGGACCTTGGGTTCATGTCACATTACAGGTGACCACCATTGCACTACACACACACACACACACACACACACACACACACACACACACACACACACACACACACACACACACACACACACACACACACACACACACACACCCTTACAGACAGACACACTCCCACATTCACACATGCACCCCCTCACAGACTTAAGACACTCTGCACTCACTACACACACGTACACTTTCTCACACTCACAACCCCCAACCCAGACAGACAGACAGACAGACAGACACACACACATACACACACACACACACCTACACACAGGCAAAGACTCACATGTACACATATTTTGTGGGGTGAATTTGTATTTGCAGGGTTACATTGTACTTTGCTCAAAAACTGCATGCATTCATGTAGAACACTGAGCTCAAAAACTGCATGAATGTATGTAAAGCTTCGTTATCTTACTTTTTAGAGTAGAATCAATCTAAACATCATAGCATAGACAGAGAGCACAGGGGCCAACACCTTCAACCTATTGTCTAACTATCACCATTGTTAACAGCTAACCCGAGAATGCAACTCTTAAAAAAAGGTTTTGTGATTTACACATAAAAGAAGTTAACCAACACTGTATTCTAACAGATGAAAGGTTGAAAAGACAATCAATTTTTCAATGTTTAATTTCAGTTACATCACACTGTAAATTTTTGCTATAAATTCTGTGTTAGGATTGAGCCCTCCACTATCACCTGATGAAGGAGGGTCGCTCCGAAAGCTAGCGCGCTTCCAATTAAACTTGTTGGATTATAACCTGGTGTTGTTTGATTTTTAACTTTGTACACTCCAGTCCAACACCGGCATCTCAAAACCCATAAAATTACACATTGTAGGAATAAACGCTTTGTCTAATCTGTTCGTTTAACTTAACCCCTGAAGTGCAGGTATCGTCCTCGAAAACCTGCATTGAGCACCCTCCAGGGCTAAAACATTCTCCTGGGAGTGTACTGCCTAGACCTGTTCCCAGCATTTTAAGTGGGATCTAAACAGGATTTTGTATAATTGCAGCATAATATTTGCATCCCGATATTGCAGCCCTTTAGATATGAAAGTTATCATTCCGTGAGCCTTCTTGACGATTTCTTGCACGTATTCATGGCATTTTAAATATCTATGCACCTGAACCTCCAAGTCACTTTGGACATCAATCACATTTAATATTTTACCTTCGGTAAATTATCCAGATCCATGCAAATGTTAGGAATAAATGCTTTATGTAAAGAAAACTAATAAAAAAGTAATCACTCTGTGCACATGTTCCCTGAAAGGGTGAGGTCCTAGTTAATCTGTCACTTGACCTTCATTACATCTCAAGTGATAGACATTATGTGATGCTTTGAGATGTAATAGCACATTAAATGATATCTTCGTTAAAGTAAACAGTTCAGTATTAAATTATCCAGTGAAGACAGCATTCATTACATGAGCATCCATTACAATTCTCTCCACATAGTAGCTTCCATCTCCAGTAGCTCTGGGCTACAGATTCCACATTCATATGCGAGGAAGTCAATACCGACGTTTTGCTGACTCCCATTTCGCTTTTGAGGGGTCTGAAAATATCTCTTCGCTGCGCAGCCCCTCTCCAGCTTTACAACCTTCCCGCCTTTTGCAGCCCAGCGATCATTGCAGGTTCTCTGTAACTCCTGTCTCCAATTGCGTTCACTTTCCCAACATTGTGAGTTTTGATCCTCCTGGCTTGCTGGCCTCCCTTTCGCCTTGCAGCCCAGCGACCTTTGCAGGTTGAATCCCTACCAGCCTGCAGCCTTCATAACGTTTGCATGTCAGCTATACACTGCTGCTCCAATTGGAGGTTGCTTGTTCCACATGTTTGCTGTTGATAGGCTCGTCAAAGATTATGTCCATTCTACTACCTTTCTTTGCTTGGTTGTCACAATGACTGAATTTTCTTGGGGTTTTAGCGACGAAATTGCATACTACTGCTTTGCGTTTGAGTGTTGCAGACTAGTTGTAATAATAAGATTCTTGTTAAACGCTGCTGGTTGATCTTTGATCAGTTTGCTTAACATATTGACGGAACCTATGACATCCTAGACTTTTGGAATCACATCGTTACCGTTACTCTGAAGAGTGTCTTGTTCTGAATTGCTTCATCAGTTGAACATTAGACATAAATGGCTTTCTTACAAAACGTGTCATCCCTCATGTGGGAAAAGATTATGAAGTCTTACAGGAGACACACACAGATCCCTGACAGGATGCAGAAATAATGAAATGCAGCGCTGTTGTGATGTTTACCACAATGTGGTCAACTATGTACGATGTCTTCTTACAGGTGACAGCAAATTTGAAGGCAAACATTCAATAAAGTCTGAGTCTCCAAAGGCAAGGTTGCCTCGACACATTCAAAGAACTGATCGTCATTCAGTGTAGATTGTGTTGGGGGATTGTCTTCAGTGAGTTCGAGCTCTGTGTTCGTGTCCTTCCTTGTCGATCAATGATGCTGGTAATTTTGGTGTCTGTGCTGCTCAACTAGCTCCTAATCAGATGTCCACACCAGGACTGCAGAAGTCGCTCCCATGCCTCTGAGAAGGCCAACAGCTGTGAAATACAGGTAAAGTAAAACAACGTTCCAAATTGACAACTAAGATTTTTTTTACCTGCAGTCATAGTGTCATCTGGATCTATAGTGCAGGAACATGGTGCGACTCATCCATGCAGACCAGACATCCAAACTTCATCTAGTCCCATTTCCCAGCATTTGGCCTGTATCCCTGTTCATTTCCCCATCCAGATGTCTTTTAAATTGTCATTGTACCAACCTCCACGACTTGCTCTGGCCGCTCATTCCATACACGCAGCAATCTCTCGTAAAAAGGTTGTGGTTAGGTCCCCTGTAAATCTTTTCCCTCTCAGCTTCAACTTACGTCATTAGTTTTAGACTCTCCCTTCCCGGGAAAGGGACCCTAAAGAATGGGAATGCAAAGCTAGGAAGGATTTGTTTAAACTGAGATGAGAAAGTTTTAAAGAGGACATGAGGAGCAACTTGGGTTGACAGAGAAAGCGGTTAGTATGCTAATAAATTGAAATCCCACTAATCACCATGGGGGGACGTGACTGGGAAACCCGAAAACATCACCTGGGTCTGTGTAGATTGCAACTCCACTTAAGAAACTTTTCGTCCTCAGCCTGATGCAACAACGTCCGCAAGAGTTTAAGGTGATTGACTACTAACTTAGTATATTATTTACGCTTTGGTTTAAATTGGACTCTCGTCATCATTTCAGTAAATGTATAACTCAATGCTATTGCTGTACACTTGTCTAGCTTTTGAAAGTGCTAAAAGCTTCTGGTCAATTTATCACACTGGAGAGCACGCACTTCAGTGAAAGATTGTACAAGGATTTGCATATTTCAAACTTTCATGCAAAGTGGATTCATTTATCATAACGAAGAGAAACAAGAATGTCTGTCTTTCCATGTTTGTCATCTACGATTGCATTCTGTACAAGCCAATGCAAGATAAATATGAACGACCAGGAACAAGAGAGAAGACGCATCCGTTTATCATGTAGAATGTATTTATTTGTTTATTTTCAAAGAGTATATGAGTGAGAAATAGGATCCACCAAAGCTGCATATCCTTGGATAGTGGGAAAAAAACAGCACCAGGAAATCCATGCAGACATAAGCGAGCACATGCAAACTCCACTCCTGAGGTTAGAATAGAACCTGGGCCCCAAGCTCAGTAGAGCTAACTACTGTGTCCCTTACCTCAGGTTTCATTCAACGTGTGGCAAAGCCAGTGAGATCAGAGACTTTGCTGCTTATCACATCTCTGCCTGAAATGTTTTCATTCTGGCAGTTGTGATTGGTTTAAATCTATAGCTGGGATATGATTTAACGTTTGGCAATCGGTTTTGTGCATTTTATAACCTACCTCCAAATGAAATGTCTTTCTTCAGATTGTCCTCATGGTTTTGTGAGATGAAAATAAACAATAATTTATTTACACTTTTAACATTTTAATTACTGTGCCCAATGTTCAACAAGGGGTCTGCACTACATTTGGAGTGCAAACATCGATTTGGTAATCAATTTATGGAACAATATAAAATTTAGTCTGAAAACTGGACCCTGACCTTACGCTGATTTATCAGTTTAATTCTGTGCCCATTTCCACCTCTTGTAAATTGCCCCAAGGAAACTGAATGGGAGCTCGAGGAACAGCAGTTTGTTTTTCAATTCAACACTCTTCAAGCTTCCAGACTCAACAAGGATTTGAGCAGTTTCTGCATCCCAGGATTGCGTGAGGACGGAGACCACCATGCCCTGAAAAGAAACTGGAGCTTGGTGCTCTGCTTTGAGTGTGCCTCCCATGTTTAGACTTTGCCTGCTCTTATTGCAATTCCATTCCATTGGAAATAGCCATTATCTTACTCCCCTAACAGTGACCAATCAATGTCAAAATCGTTGATCAAAGCCACCACTTAAATTTTGAATTGCAGGGAATATCTTCCTCATTATATGGTGATGTATTTTTAGCAGAAGGAATAGGGAGGCAATACGGAATTAAAAGTATAATTCTGAAGTGTATGCAAGGATTAAGGGCATATTCGATGTGCACACATCTTAGAGGATAATTGATGTATTTGTCATCAGTAAAGCAAATTCGATCTCGACCTTCAGTAATAGTAGTATTGTCAACAAAATGGGGAAAGTAATGTACATTTATAAAGCTCTCAGGAGACCACGTGCTTTCTATCCACTTCTGATCATCACCTTTTGTAAAGACTGCGAGGGTGCTCGGAAGCGTGTCGAGGATATTTATCAAAATAGATTCAGCAAAGCAGGTTGAGACGAGATTTGACTGAGTCACAAACTTTACAACACATTAAAATAAGATAGAGAAATACAAAGCATTCCCGTTAACTGATTGTGTAGTGATTAGGAACTGATTGACGTTTCTCAGAATGAAACAGAGGGGGATGGGATAAGAACATTTTCACATGGTGATGTTCTGGAACATGCTGACTCAGATGATGGTTGGAAAATGATACAGTAACTGGTTTGTAAAGGAAATTGTTCAGCATTTGAGCGTTAGTTCATACAAAGGTACAACTGGGGAATGGATGTGACCTGATTATTGCAGTTGAAAATCACACAACACCAAGTTATAGTCCAACAGGTGCTTCCAAATAAACCTATTGTACTATAACCTGGTGTTGTGTGATTTTTAGCTTTGTTCATCCTAATCCAACACCGGCTTCTCCACATTCTGATTATTGTAAGTAGCATGCTCGGAGTCAATGGGTCGAATGGCGTACTCTGTTGCATAAGTAGTCTGCCTCTTTGGTGTAACCTCCCCTTCTATTCTCAACCTTTGAATTCAGTTGTCACTAAATTCAAGGCTATTTGATCAGTTATTTGTGTGCAGTCCAGAACTGAATGCAGCTCTGCAAGCATAATGTAAGCATAGTTTGGTTAGCTTGGTGCATTTCTAGTCTCACTGACAGCTGAAATTTCCTCCCACTGAAAGAGCAAATGAACCTCAATCTTTCACATTTAGATGGTTATGTTACTCAGGGCCTCATGAATCGATAGCCTCCTGATGCAGTGTTTGACGTGAGTTTCCTGTGTGTTCATGCTCTGCTGTCGCTGTCCCACATGTTTACGATATCTACCAACGTCAGCCCATTACAGTAATTCACACGAGACAAATATATGTATTGGTTTGCCTTTGCTAACTATAAGTCGTCCCAGTCTGACAATTTGTAAAAGGACATTCGCGTGTTCTCTCCTTCTTGCAGGAAAATATTGGAATGAATTTAAGGGAGCATTACAGAGCCAGCATGGGCTGAAACACAAGCGTTGTAGTGAGTGAGAGTAGAATCCCCTTTCATGAGATTTAGTTTCACTGAGAACATTGGGAAGCATGATGACTTTCTGTTTTTTTTACAACTCTCATGTCTCAAATAATCATAAAAATTTGGGCACGCGTTTATGTACAAGATTGAGATGGTGAGATCAGACATATTTTGGTTTTCACCATATTTTTCTTCTTGAATAACTTTTTGCCCATTTAATTCCACGTGTTTGTATGAACGAGTACTGGTTCATCTCCAGAAACTGCTGATCACGTTACATAAGATAAAGCAGGAGAATTGAAGAGCATGACCTAATCAATATGACGTATAAGTGAACATGAAAAGCAATGTATAATCTATATTGCTGAACTCACATTGCATTTTACTGTGATCACGATTTAAAACATTTAAACACTAGTGACAGGGGAAATTTGAACAATTTCTTCAATTGCTGTCTGAATTTATTCTGGGTCCCTGCATAAATAAATGGATTGGTGCAGGAGCTCAAAAGCTGAAGCATAAAACCACCTTCCTCTAGAATAAAATTTGATTCGTTGTAATTCGAACCTGAGAAATACCCGACGTTCAAAATTTGAACATTGAGGAAAGTCAGTAGAACCAACAAATAGGAGAGGAGGAAACTGCCCGAAATTGTGAAGAGCAAAACAATGGACTTCTTCCGTTTTTCCATCTCTGGATCACTCTGATTCTCTCCATTGCTCCTGGCCCGAAGTCTCCTGCGGGCTCTACTGGCCAATACAATGTGCCTGACAGTGAGGGCATTTAGCAGCAAAATCATAATGAATGGAAGACAAGGATTTAAAATTGCTATTATCCAGTCAAATGCAACCCAACTGGGTGAGGTATAGTATATTGGTTTGGTATTGCAATACCAAGGTACATTGTTCATGATGAAGGAAGGATCATAAGCAAAGTACAAGGGGATGTTTCTGATACTGCTCAATGTGCAGGCGGTTGTTATAACCACAGTTGCAACTTTTTCATTGCAATATTTTCTTTTCAGTTTCTGGCAACAAATGGCAATGTATCGATCCAAAGTGAAAGCGACAGTTACCCAGACAGAGGAATCTCTGACTCCATAAAGTAATGCAAGAGTGGCACTACAGACTGGGGTGATGGACAGGAATGTCATTGTGAAATAAATGCGCATAAGCCGGTTTAATATCACAGCTGTGATAATGACCAGGAGATCCGTCACCGCCATGGAAACCAGGTAAGAAGCAATGCATTTGGAAAGACCGCACCTCTGTCTTGACAGGATAACAATCACTGAAAGGTTCGCTATGAGAAAGGGATACATGAGATCATCTAAGATTGATGTAGACGAGGAATACACAAACTAACATTTGGAAATGCACAACTTTTTCGAAACAATTACAAAACAGAAAGAAGTCCATTTTTTGCACAGAAAATGTTTCGGTTCAACTGCAGAAAAAAACATCTTTAACTGGCAGCGAGCAGTCAATTTGTCGGTGTGGCAATACGGACATAGTATCAGTTTTGACATTCTTTCCGATTCAGTTGCAGTAAAGGCAGTCTATTCTGCTTTTGGGAAATCTTCACGGAAAAACGAAAGCAAACATATTCGACAGCATTGGTGGTTTGGAGAAGCAGTATTATTATATTCACCAAGGAAATGGCCATAAAGAAACAGACGACACTGAATGTGAATAAGTTACAAGAGTTTCACATTGACGCAGATATCCAGAAACAGATCACTTAAATAGAAATGGAAACTCGCTTCTGAACAGAAAGAAACCCGACATTGCACCTGCTAATGGTCTTAAGCTAATTCAACGTTGTTTTGTGACAGGCACTCAGGAATAGACAAAGTTCAGGTTTAACACTGTTGGCAATGTTCTTTCTTTTTGTTCGACAGATTTTGGCTTCTAATCCTACAGCAAGATATCCGTACTGACCGAGTATTGTACTGCTTAAGGTGTTGCATTTTTGCCAAACCAATAAATGGAAGATGTGAAAAATAAGAAACGATTAGAAAATCTAACCGAACTATCAAGAGACTGCTCTTCATATTCCATCAGATGAACCAAGCAATGCATCAGAGTAAAAGTGAGCAACGTCAGTATCTGTGAAGACTAAAGAAAGCTTGCCATGTGACAATTAATTGAAAGTTATATTGCTCAAACCCCAAGTGAAGTGCAATTAAAGTGTCACTGAGATAATTCACGCGCGGTAACGGCATTAGGAACACAACAATAGAACATTTCTTAGTTCTGGTGATAATAGTAAACCATAAAAGCAGGTGGGGTGTGGAGCTGAGCGGGAATTGATGCTGTTCCATGAAAATCATTGCACTAGCAATGTAAACAAGCTATGCATTTGAAAAGGAGAAATAACACTGTTAAAGTGCAGAAAATAAGATAAAAATTAATTGGAAACATTTTGTTGGTGAAATGTAATATTAATGCCATTGAAAGGAAGGGAGACATTCTAACACAATGAATGTAAAATAGCAATACACTTGCCTGACCATTGGGCTGTTCTTTCAATAGAGAGAGAGAGAGAGACGACTTATAATAATTTAACCTGAAGGTCATTACACTTTAGGCAACAAGCAATGTTGAGAAGGACAGTCCTTCTTGGTAAACGGCAGCCAGTGCAGGTACTGAAGTAAAAACACGCGGTCCAGCCAACTGAGCTAACTGACTCTTTCAAAATTGCATTCCCGAAATAGACAATTCCAAAGAATTTCACCAAATAGACTGAGTTTATTGGAATTACAGTATGGATAACTGAGAGAAGGGTTAAACTGAGTTTACTAAATTACAGATGAATATCATTTACCTGGAACCCCAATAGCTGCTAGGATTGAATAGTAAATAGAAAACACGATCCCTTTCGGTAATCCATGCATTTCTGTATAAAGCTGCGGTTGCGTTTATCACTAAGCAAATTGTAACCACATTTATAACTGATTCCAGGCTCCAGGGACACAATTAAATGCATTGCATGTTTGTAATAATTACTCCAATTGAAACAATCAGATTAGCGTGTCTTACTCTGAGCTCATCTTCAATTTTTATGAGTAGAAATTTTATTCCTGGGCTCTGGCACTGCTTCAAAGTCAAGTACTACAAGATGTCATCTCCCTGATGCAAAGAAAATATAATACAAGGCAGGCCATTGCAAATGCCCACGAGGATACCTTGCGTGAAATGCCCTTGTCTTTAAAAAATATATCTTTGACCTGAGATAGTCTATTTTGTAGGAATAAGCAGTCACGTTTCCTCTCCTGATCATTATTCAGTCCATGCAATCAGTGATTCGTTCAAGTCCCTCTGAAAGGCTATAAGCACGCTAAAGCAAAGTGTATGCATGGATTATGGGCACACCCATTATATTTCATGCTGCGTTCAAATTATCAGTTATTTTTGCAGTGACCACTTGGGAACTGTACCTGGTAAAAATCTGAGGAGAGAGATGTGAAGGATGGAAATAATAACTGTTATATTATAGGCATCATAGGTATATTCCTGATGAAGGGCTTTTCCTGAAACGTCGATTTTCCTGCTCCTCGGATGCTGCCTGACCTGCAGTGCTTTTCTAGCACCACTCTAATCCAAAAACTTATATTATATTCCGTCGTGTCAAGAACATCTTGGTTGGATTCAATTCAGCATGAGCAGGTTAAATTCAGCAGTTGTATCAGAATTGATATTTCTTGCTTTCTGCCTATGCACTTATAGTGGTAAAGGCTGTTCAATGTGATTACATTTAACATAAACTGGTCCAATGCATCTATTGCAATCTGTCTGCACAGGCTCATGTCACTGTGGTTGTCTTCATTCAGGGAGTTGCGTGGAGCATGGGGTGGGTTAAAATTAATCTTTTAACAGCCAGAGGCTGGTTCAGTTTCATAAGGCTAAACTTAGCATAAATAGGCTCATTCAGTAATCTCTTTTTGCAAAAGGACAGATCCACATCCTCCACAGAGTGCATTTAGTCAGGGCTGAAACATACAGATGAGCACAACTAATCTCAACGTCGACAGAAGCGGATCCACCAATGAATGTCATTGTGACACTATCCAAGTGAAATTGGTTATTAGCATAGTCAAAGCAACTAATAGTGAATATTTACATTCAGTGACGAAAATTCCAATTCAGTTCTGAAAACAGTTGTATTTGGTGGACACAGGTTCAGTTCAGCATAGCTATATTCTGTGCACATAGGGTCAATCGAGTGCACTGTCCTTCATTGTGCTGGATCCACGTCATCAACGTGACCTTTGGCTTTTGAACAAGGTCGATAGCACGGTCAGGAACAGGTGTGAGCACTGAGTTTCAAATGATGAGGTGAAATATAGAGAATTCGCAAGGGTTGCATTTTCAACATTTGCAATATGGTGTTTCATTTGCGTGCCTGAAATGTACCTGGTAAAGATCTGAGGAGAGAGATTGAAGGATGGAAATAATAATGTTTTATAATTCGTTTGTGATACTTGGGAATAGCTGGATGGCCAGCATTGATAGCCCATCCTTATTTGCTGTTGAGAAGGTACTGTTGAGCTTCCTTCTTGAATCGCTACAATCCACTTGCTGTGTGTTGACCCACAAGGCCAGTGGGGGGGGGGGGGGGGGGGGCGGGAGAGATGGGTGGGAATGGAAATTCCAGGATTTTGAGCCAACGGCTGTGAAGGAACGGTAGTATATTTCTAGTTCAGGGTGGTGAGTGGTTTTGAGGGGAAACTGCAGTTGGTGGTGTTCACACGTAGCTGCTGCCCTTGTCCTTCTAGGTGGAAGTGTTCCTGGGTTTGGAAGGTGCTATGTAAGGAACTTTGGTAAATTTCTGCAGTGCACCTTGTAGGTAGTACACACTGCTGCTACTGAGAACCGATGGTGGAGGGATTGAATATTTGTAGATGCGGTGCCAGTCAAGTGGTTTGCTTTGTCGTGCATGGTGTCGAGCTTCTTGGGTGCTGTTGGAGCTGCACCTATCCAGGAAAGTGGGGAGTATTCCATCATACTCCTGACATGTGCTTTGTAGATGCTGGATAGACTTTGGAGTGTCAGGAGATGAGTTACTCGCCACAGTATCCCGAGTTTCTGACCTGCTCTTGTCGCCACTGTGTTTATGTGGTGAGTCCAGTTGAGTTTCTGGTCAATGGTAACCCCAAGGATGTTGACCATGGAGCATTCAATGATGGTAATACTGTTGAATGCCAAGACACAGTGTTTAGACTGTGTCTTATTGGTGATGGTCATTGACTAACATTTGTGTGGCACGAATGTTACTTGCCACACGTTGGCCCAAGCCTGGATCTTGTCTAAAAATTGTTGCATTTGCGCATGGACTGTTTCAGTAGCTGAGGAGTTGCGAATGGTGCTAAATATTGTGCAATCATCAGTGAACATCCCTACTTCTGACCCTGACAGAGTGAAGGTAATTGATGAAGCAGCTGAAAATGGTTGTGCCTGGGACACTACCCTGAGGAATTCTTGCAGAGATGTCCTGGAGCTGAGATGGCTGACCCTCCACAACCGCAACCATCTTCTTATGTGCCAGGTCTGACTTCAACCAGCTGAGCGTTATCCTCCATTGCCCGTCGATTCCAGATTTGCTAGGTCTCCTTGGTGCCGGACTTGGTCAAATGTGGTCTTGATGTCAAGAGTTGCCACTCTCAACTCTCCTCTGGAATTCATCTCTTTTGTCCATGCTTGAAACAAATCTGTATTGAGATCACAAGCTGAGTGACCCTGGTGAAACTCAAACTGGGCGTCAATGAGCAGTTTTCTGCTGAGCAGTTGCTGCTTAATAGCACTTTTGATGACTCCTTCCAATCGCTTTAAGTAAATCCACTGAGTGCTACACAATTCAGTGCAATCACGATTGATCTGAGCATTCTTATCTTCATTATCCTGCCTTTTGCCCAGAACCCTTGAGCCTCTTACCAATTAAAAATCTATCTCAGCCTTGAATATGCTGAGTGACACTCCCTCTGCAGCTCTCTGCGGTAATGAACACCACAAACTCATCACCCTCTGACAGAAGAAGTTCTTACTTGTTTCTGTCTGAAATGTGGAGTATCTTACGCTGAGATTATGTCCTCAAAGGGAAACAGCTTCACAACATTTATTCTGTCAATCCCTCCACGAAAAATACATGTGCTAACACGTTTGTCTTTCATGCTTCTAAACTCCAATGCTTACAGTCCAACCCACTTGACTCTCCTCATGAAACAATTTCGCTCTGCCTGGAGTCATTGAGTTCTCTCTGGACTGCCTCCAATGGTATTATATCTTACCTTAGATAAATGGACCAAAACTATTCATTTTATTCTTGGTGCAGTTTAACTAATATCTTATATAGTTTTCACAAGACATCCTTATTTCAACATGCCATTCCCTGAGATAAAAAAAAAATTCCAGTTACCTTCCTTATTATGTGCTGAGCCTTTTTTCGATTTTTGCCCGGAGACCCACAAATGCATTTGTGCTCCAGCTTCCTGGAGTCTTTTTAGATAACAACATCTCTATTTCTTTGCAAAATTTTCCCTCCACCTAATTTTTGTCACTCATGTAACCACTTTGTATTTCTCTGCAGATGTTTTACGTCAACCCATCGCAAGTTATTTTCTCACAAATTTTCCTGATAACACTTGCCTCGTTTATAAATACACATTGTAAATAATTGCAGTCGTAATACTGCTCGCTGTGATACTCCACTAGGTGTGGATTGCCATCTGGAAAATGTTTCTCCTTATCTAACTCCGTGTTCTATTAACTAGCCAGTTCTCCAACAATATAAATATCCGATCCGCCCACGATGGGCTCTTCTGAAATCATGCTATGCTCATGACCATATCAAACACTTTTTGGAAAATTCAGAAACATTACATATATTGGGACCCCTTTATCTTCCTGCTTGCTGCCTCCTTAAAGAATTATAATACATTTGATGGGCATGGTATCTATTTTGAAAAAGCCACGTTGAATCAACTTGATTAGATTATGCATTTCTAAATATTATGCTATTGCATCATTTGTAACAGACTTTAAGATTTACCTAATGACAAATTTTAAGCTAACTGACCTTTTTTCTTTGTCTCCCGTTGTGTTTTCCTCTCCAAGGAGTCTTGAAAGTTTGCTGCCATGCATCTATTGCCTCTTTAGTTACGCCTTTGAGTTCCTTGATTACAACCCATAAGTTGCAGGGGTCCTATCGGATTTCAGCCCCAATAACCTTTATAGTAACTTTTTTCTGGTGTTAATTATTGCATTTATTTCCTTCACTCCTATTCTCCCTGATGTATTTAGTACTTCAGGAATTCGGTTCGTGGTTAATTACAGGCAAAGGTGAATTCCCGCCCCCCCACCCCCACACACACACAACCGTACACGAGGTCTCTTTGTGTCATTGAGTCATAGACAGGTTCAGCACGGAAACAGAAACTTCGGTCCAAATTGTCCATGCCGACTAGATATTTTAACCTAATGTAATCCCATTTACCAACACTTGGCCCATATCCCTCTAAACGTTCATGCTAATATATCCATCCAGATACCTTTTAAATGCTATAATTATGACAGCGTCCATCACTTCCTCTGGCAGCTCAATCCATACACGCACCACCTCTGCATGAAAACGTTGCACCTTAGTTCCCTTTTATATCTTTCCTCTCACACCATAAACAATGCCTTCTAGTTCTGGACTCTCCCAATCCAGGGGAAAAGTCTTGTCTGTTTACCTTATCCATGCCCCTTATGATTCTATATACCTCTATAAGGTAAACCCTCAGCCTCCGATGCTCCAGGGAAAAAAGCCCCTGCCTATTCAGCCTCTCCAAATAGCTCAAGTCCTCCAACTCTGGCAACATCTTTGTAAATCTTTCCTGAACCATTTCAATTTTCACAACATCCCTCCGATAGGGAGGAGATTACAATTGCACACGACATTCAAAAAGTAACCTAACCATAGTACTGCACAGCTGCAATGTGACCTCCTAACCCCGACACTCAGTGCACTGACCAATACTGGAAAGCATACCACACGCCTTCTTGACCAACCTATCTACCTTTGACTCTATAGTCATAGACTCATAGAGATGTTCTACGTTTTCAGAAGACCCCTTTTCATTCTCACCACTCCTTCACTTGATGAGACATTATTGTAGTAATAATATACCTGCATTTGTATTACCAAAAGAACAAGTTGGACTCTTGCAAAGGCATGATTATAAAAAACAACACATCAAAATCCTTAATAATGATCAATATTCTGTTGACATTAAATGTGAAATAGAGAAGGCGAGCATTAATTCTTTGCAGTCTTTAAAGCAGCACAAGTGAACAGGCAAATAGATCATTTAACCCCTCGAGCCTTTTCGACCATTCAATGAGATCATGTTTGAACTTCATGCCTGCATATCTAACTTCATATGCCTGCCTTTGGCCAATATGTCTAAATATTATCGGCGAATAAAAAAAATGTCCATCTCAGATGTAAATCCCACAATGAAATTAGCATTGAACACCATTTTGAGGAAGAGAGTTCCAATATCACTGCTACTCCTTGCATGTAGAAGTGCTTTTTGGCATCTGTCGTGAATGGTCTGGCCTTATTTCTCATCGCTTAGTTCGAGAGTCTTCAAACAGAGTGAATAGCTTATCTTTATTTATTGTGTCTTTCCCTGTAAATATCTTGGAAACCCTGATGAGATCAGTCCTTAACCTTCTACATTTTATGGAATGAAGGCCTAATTTGATTGATGTCTGATCTTAACTGCTGAAGTCTAGGTATCATCTTTGTATACCTACAATGAACGCCGTTCAAGCCCGAAATAGCCTTCCTAAGGCGTGGTGCCCAGATCTGCATGTACAGTACCCCAAGTGGGGTCAAACTAGGGTTTTGTATAACTGTATCGTAACATCTGAACATCTGTAGCAATTCAGACATGAAAGCTCATATTCTATTGGCGTTTTCGCTATTTTCTGCACCTGTGCATGGGATTATCAGAGCTATGCCCTTAAAGCCCTAAATGTCAATGGTTATCCACTGCATTCATTTTTGTGCCTTGTGAAAGATATCCTGATCTATTCAAAAGTCAGAAATAAATCCGTTTTATAAAGAAAACTAACACATACTTCTATCGAGAAAACGTCATCACCCCAAACAGAGGTTCCATGAAGCATGAGGTCATAAGTAATCTGTTCTGTGTTTGTCTCCAACTGTCATTGCATCTCACGTGATAGGTATTATGTGTGATCCGTTGAGATATTGTATTAACACATTAATTGATATCTTAATGAATAAAACTGTTCAAGACTAAATAATTCAGTTAACACAGCATTCGCTATCCATTATCCATGTAATTTTCCTCCACAGAGTAACTTGTGCACTTATGCCTTCAGCTACAGATTTCTCGTTCACATGCAAGTAAGTTATGACCCAGGTTTTGCTAGGTACCATGTGGCTGTTGAGGAATATCAAAATGTTATCTTCTCTCAGCAACCTCTCTCTCACTTTTCAGCATTTCCAACCTTTGCAGCCCAGCTTCCCTCCTTTGTAATTCCTGCATCAGTTTGTTCTGACTTGCTAAATATTTTGGCTTTCCTGCCAGATCTGTTTCTCATTCTACACCAGCTATCTGTCCGCTCGACAATCTCTAACTTTCCAGACTGTTGCTCCTTATCTTCTCACTTCAGCTCCAATTGCAGGCTGCTTATTTCTCACTTTTTCTGCTGATAAATTCCGGGCAATTTAGCATGGCCCGCACATTTTTGTGACTGGGAGGAAACCGGAGCACCCGGAGAAAACCCACGCAGACACGGGGAGAACGTGCAAATTCCACACAGTCAGTCGCCTGAGTCGGGAATTGAACCCAGGTCTCAGGCGCTGTGAGGCAGCAGTACTAACCACTGCGCCACCGTGCCGCCCACTATTCCAACCCTCTTGAGATAAGTGACAACATTGCATTCGCTTTCTTAATCACGGACTCAACCTGCATGTTTACCTTTAGAGAATCCTCGACTAGCACTCCCAGATCCCTTTGTACTTTGGCTTTACGAATTTTCTTACCGTTTAGAAAGTAGCCTATGCTTTTATTCTTTTTTCCAAAGTGCAAGACTTCGCATTTGCTCACGTTGAATTCCATCAGCCATTTGCTGGACCACTCTCCCAAACTGTCTAGATCCTTCTGTAGCCTCCCCACTTCCTCAGTACTACCTGCCTGTCCACCTAACTTCGTACCATCGACAAACTTCGCTAGAATGCCCCCAGTCCCTTTATCCAGATCATTAATATATAATGCGAACTGCTGTGGCCCCAACACTGAACCCTGGGGGAGAGCGCTTGTCACCGGCTGCCATTCTGAAAAAGAACCTTTTATCCCAACTCTCTGCCTTCTGTCAGACAGTAGCTCACGTCGAACGCCATGGGCCCTCACCTTGCCCGTAGCGTTAGGTAAAGGGGTAAATGTAGGGGAATGGGTGGGTTGCGCTTCGGCGGGTCAGTGTGGACTTGTTGGGCCGAAGGGCCTGTTTCCACACTGTAAGTAATCTAATCATAAAAGCACCGTAGTGCTACTGAGACTTTATAAAGCTCTGGTTCGGCCCCATTTGGAGTACTGTGCCCAGTTTTAGTCCCCACACCTCAGGAAGGACATACTGGCACTGGAACGTGTCCAGTGGAGATTCACACGGATGATCCCTGGAATGGTTGGTCTAACATACGAGGAACGGCTGAGGATCCTGGGATAGTATTCATTGGAGTTTGGAAGATTAAGGGGAGATCTAATAGAAACTTACAAGATAATACATGGCTTGGAAAGGGTGGACGCTAGGAAAGTTTTTCCGTTAGGTGAGGAGACTAGAACCCGTGTGGCAGCTTATAAAAGGCCTTTTGGAAGTCTAGATAGACCACATCCAACTGGGTTTCCCTGGTCTAACCAACTTGTCACCTCTTCAAAGAATTCCACCAGGTTTGTCAGGCATGGCCACCCCTTACTAAATCCATGTTGACTTGTTCTAATCAGACTCTGTTCTACCAAGAATTTAGAAACCTCATCCTTAATGATGGATTCTAGAATTTTACCAACAACCGAAGTTAGGCTAATTGGCCTATAATTTTCCATCTTTTGTCTTGATCCTTTCTTGAACAAGGGGATTACAACAGCGATCTTCCAATCATCCTGGACTTTCTCTGATTTCAGTGACTCTTGAAAGATCTCAAACAATGCCGCCACTATTTCCTCAGCTACCTCTCTCAGAACTCCAGGATGTATCCCATCGGGGCCAGGAGATTTATCAATTTTAAGACCTTTTAGCTTTTCTAGCACTTTCTCTTTTGTAATGGCAACCATACTCAACTCATCCCCCTGACTCCCTGTAATTGTTGGGATATTACTCGTGTCTTCCATTGTGAAAACTGACGCAAAGTACTTGTTACGTTCTCCTGCTATTTCCTAATCTCCCATCACGAGGCTTCTAGCATCAGTTTGAAGTGGCCCAATGTCTACTTTTGCCTGTCGTTTGTTTCTTATGTATTGAAAGAAACTTTTACTATCATTTCTAATATTATTGGCTAGCCTACCCTCATATTTGATCCTCTCCTTTCTGATTACTCTCTTTGTTATCCTCTGTTTGTTTTTGTAGCCTTCCCAATCTTTTGATTTCCCACTGATCTTGGCCACTTTGTAGGATCTCTCTTTTTCTTAAATACATTTCCTGACATTCTTTGTCAGCCATGGCTGTCTAATCCCTCTCCGGATAATCTTTCTTTTCTTGGGGATGAACCTCTGTACAGTATCCTCAATTATACCCACAAACTCCTGCCATTTTTGCTCTACTGTCTTTCCCGGTAGGCTCTGCTTCCAGTCTATTTTTGTCAGTTCCTCTCTCATGCCCTCATAATTACCTTTATTTAACTGTAACACCATTACATCCGATTTTGCCTTCTCTCTTTCAAACTGCAGACTGAACTCTACCCTATTATGATCGCTGCTTCCTAAGGGTTCCCTTACTTTAAGATCTTTTATAAAGTTCATTGCAAAGCACTAGTCCAGAATAGCCTACTCAATTGTGGGCTCCATGACAAGCTGTTCCAAAAAGCCATCCTGTAAGCATTCCATGAATTCCCTTTCTTTGTCGTTCTGGTCGCCCTGTTTATAAGAAGGATATTATTAATATTACCACGATGCTACCAGACGTAGAATGTTTGAGTGTTAGGAAAATCTGGATATGGAGAACAAAAGACAATTCAGCACCGAAATTGGTCCTTTAGCTCTCCATGCCTCAGCAGACACATTTTCAACTTCAATACTAAAACTGTATTTACTCATAGCATCCTTATCAAGCGGTTCCCTTTCTGTTAGAATCATAGAATCCTGGAACACGGAGAAAGCTCCTTTAGCCCAACCTGGTCCATACCAATCAAAATATCATGAACGTAAGCATGAATGATTTTCTATACATGTAGTCGTCTACATGCCTTCTAAATATTGTTAATGTATCCACCTCTCGCACTCTGGCAGCTCATTTCACATTCCAGCCTTGGTGAGAAAAAAAGCTGCCCACAGTGTTCCCTTTTATTCTTTCCCCATCAACCTCAAAGTGATGCCCTCCGGTCCTGGATTCCATGCATCTATCTATCTTATTCACTTCTATATGATCCTCCCTCTGTCTCCTACACTCTGAAGAATAAAATTACCTAACTTCTGCAACTACTCCCTCTAACTCAGAGCCTTGAGTCCGGGCAGCATCCTTGTGAATTTGTTTTATACACTTTCCAGTTTAATAACATCCTTCCAATAGTAAGGTGACCAAAACTGAATACAATACTCCTAGTGCGGCCTCACTAACGTCCTGTACAACTGCAACATAGCTTGACAACTTCTATACTCAATGCCCTGACGGATAAAGGCCAGTGTGCCAAAAGCCTTTTTTACTGCCCTATGCACCTGTGACTCCACTTTCAGACAACTGCGCAGCTGATCTCCAACGCTCCTGGTTTCCAATTCATTCTTTAGAACCATAACATTCACAAGAAAAATCCTGCCTTGACTTTACCCTCCAAAATGTAGGACCTCACGCATACAGGGTCCATATCCCTGGATTCATTTTCTATTCATGCAGTTGTCAAACTGCTTCTTGAATGCTTCTACTGTGCCTGCTTCCACCACCTACTCTGCCAGCGCGTTCTATGCATTCATCACACTGCGTGAAAACCTTGCTTCGCACATCTCCTTCAAAAGTTCACCCCTGCATCTTGAACCTGCGTCCCTAGGAATTGATCCCTCCACTCTACGAAAAGGCTTCATGCTTTCTACGTTATTCCATGCCATTGATTATCTTATATACTTCGATCAGGTCACCCCTTCACCTCCTGGGTTCCAATGAATGCAAACACAGTCTATCCAACCTTTCGTCATCGCTAAAATTCCCTTATGGCACACAATATCTTATTAATCCTTTTCTGCACCTTCGGGTAGTATGATGATCAGAACAGTACCCAACATTCCAAGTGTGGCTGCACTAAAGTTTGGTTAGATTAGATTCTCCACAGTGTGGAAACAGGCCCTTCGGGCCAACAAGCCCTCACCGACCCTCCGAAGAGTAACCCACTGATGCACCTAACACTATGGACAATTTAGCATGGCCAATTCACCTGACCGGCACATCTTTGGACTGTGGGAGGAGACCGGACCACCCGGAGGAAAGCAACGCAGACACGGGGAGAACGTGCAAACTCCACACAGACAGTCGTCCAAGGCTGGAATCGATCCTGAGACCCTAGCGCTGTGAGACAGCAGTGCTAACCACTGAGCCACCGTGCCGCCCCAAGAACTGGCATGACCTTTTCCTCAATGCCCTTCCAATGAAGGCAAACATGCCATAAGCGTTTTCCACCACATTATCTATCTGTTATGCCCACCTTCAGTGATCTGTGACCTGCACACCCAGATCGCTCTGCATATCTATCCTCCTAAGCTTTCTGCCATTCACTATACAATTTCCACATGCACTTGACTTTTCAAAACGCATCACCTCACATGTGTTTGGATTGAATTTTACCTGCCATCTTTCTGCTCATGCCTCTAACTGATCTCTATCCTGCTGTAGTTTGACTTTCCTCCGCTCTATCCGCAACTCCATCAATCATTGTATCATCTGCAAACTTACTAATGAGACAGTTACATTTTCCTCCAAATAATTTGTGTAGAACACGAACAGCCGAGGTGCCAGCACTGATCCCTGTTGTACACCACTCGTCGCAATCCTCCATTCCGCAAAGCATGCTTCCTTTGCTACCCACTGTGTCGGACGACAAAGCCAACTCTATATCCATCTTACCAGCTCACCCGTGATATCATGGAACTTCACCTTTTTGTACCAGGCTGCCACGAGGGAACTTGTGAAAGACGTTGATGAAGTCTAGGTAGACAACATCAACTATTTCTCCATCATCAGTCATATTCGTTGCCTCCTCAAAAAACTCACTGAAGTCAGTGGGTCACGACCTTCCGTGCACAAAACCATTCTATCTATCGCTAATAAGCTCATTTGCTTCTAAAAGCGTGTAGATATTATTCATGAGGATCTTTTCCAAATCAGATCTCTACCATTGGGATAATCTGGGACATTTTTCCCTGGACTGTAGGTACTTGAGGTGTGACCTTGTACCTTGTAGACGTGTATAAAATCATGAGGTGCGTAGGTAAGGTCAACAATAGAGCTCTTTTCCTGAAAAAGAGGGAGTTCAAAACTGGGGACGTTGTTTTTATTGCGAGACGAGAAAGGTTTTAAAAGGACATGGGGGCAGTATTTTTACAGAGCGTGTGTGGAATGAACTGCCAAAGGAAGTGGTGGATGCAGGTTCAGTTATAACTTCTACAACAGTTGGATAGGTGCATTGGAAATGTTTGGACGCATTTGGGAATAATGCAGGCAGGTGGAATTAGCTTAGTTTGGGAACATGATCAGTGTGACCTAGTTTGACTGAATGGCTTGTTTCCATGCTGTATGATTCTTTGTGACAAAGGGCAAACGTTTGCATATATCTCAGACACATGTACGTACCAGCATCCGTACTTCCAATTGGTAGAAATCAGTTTAGTTCAGACAGAAATTCTTCAATGAGTTTGTAAGTTCGGAGAGGAGCAAAAGAGCGGTAAGTCTGAAGCAAACATTGACTGAGCTTTAAGTTTTGCATGTCTTTTTGGAAGTACAATATACATACTGCATGAAAGAACGAATTGACAACGTTTAAGAAGCTCTAATATTCCACTATAACGCTGTAATTCCATCACAATTAACTAGATGAGAAAGAATCTGGCACCTGAGTCACTTCCATTTCTTTTGTTGTTGAATTAAGGAGAAAGAAGGTGTTTCACCAGAGCTGCATATGCCTCACTTTATTTGTCTCCCTGTTTAGAATTTCCTGCTGGTCTATTATAGAAATAAACAAAAAGGATTCAAAGTGATTTAATAGCTTTTCTGTCATTTTCACAGTTGCAGTTAAAGTTTCGCTTGCGTCTATCTTTTGGAGCACACATTAATTTCAGTGACTCCATAAGAGACCTAAACACTCGGTTGATCTGCGTTTGTAAATCTGTTCAATCCTGTTTTTGACTGGATGAGCTACGGATGGGTCCGGCCGCTTTAAAACGCAAATGTATTGCATTTGAAGATGAAAGCAGCTCCTTTTCAAATCATTGTTTAAAGTGAGCAACTAAATTTGAAGAAAGATGTATAATTCAAGCTTTTTTTTAGTAAACTAACTGAATGTACTTTCATACAGACACATGGCATTTGTTTCTCTTCGTGTGTCAAAAGTCATTCAGGTGATTTTTTTTGGCTTTTTGATCTGTTGGGAAAATTGATGTTGGGCGTGGGGATCCCCAATCACTGTTTTATATGGTTGAATGAGATCGAAGGTCTATTGCTTCCTCATGAGGTCTATTGCTGCGCCTTGACTCATACTATACTGTTGTATCAATGCCGGTGGCAGCCATCATTTATTACTTATTTTATTAGTTCTCAGGACATCCCTGGCTCGGTCAGGTTTTTGTAGCCCATTTAAAAGCAATTGCTGTGCGTTTGGTGTCACTTGTAGAACAGACCAAATAAAAACAGCAGTTAACGTCCCAGAAGGATATGAATGAATAGGCTTTTTGCCCCGACAAATATTTCGTCGTTATCTTCAACTCTTGATTCCAGGTTTGTTATGAAATTGAAATACAAACAACCACCATGGGAGGACTTGAACGAGGAACCCGAGAACATCGTCTGGGTCTCTGCAAATTGCAACACTACTTTGGAAAGTTTTCACTCGTAGGCTGTTGCAACGATGTCTCCCAGAGTTTAAGGCGATGGACTTCTAATCTAGTATGCTATGCACACGTTGGCTGAAATCACACTCTCGTCGCCATTTCAGTAAATGTTAAATTGCATATACTTGTGGTCAGCTTGTCGGAATTTTGTGGGAGCTGGAAGCGTCTCATTGCCAATTAATCATAAAGGAGAGCGTATAGTTCAGTGAAAAATAAAATGTGGAATGTGGATTCAATTACAATAATGAGAAGGAACGAGAAATTCCCTCTTTCCCTTCCTTCTATCATTACCCACTGTGGTATTGAATGCAATGCAAAATAAACAAGCACGACAAGGAACGAGAGAGCAGAAACATGCATTTATCTTTTTTTTGCCTTTTTATCAAGGTCGAGATGCGTGAGTAATTCGATTCCTGCAGTGTAGGGACTGGCAGGGCCATACTGGCGCTTCAAGGCGCATCCCACCCAGATCATCTGTCTGACTCCATCCTGTTACCATGTATTTCCCATGACCAATCCAGTTAATCTGCACTTATTCTGACTGTGGGAGGAAGCCGGAGCACCCGGATGAACCCCATACGGACATGGGGTGAACATGAAAACTTCGTGTAGACAATCTGCTGAAGAAAAAATCGAGCCCAGATCCCTGGCACTGTGAGGCAGTAGTGCTCATCACTGTGCCCCTCCTCTGAGAAGCCAGTGAAATCAGAAGGATTACAGTGATTAGCGTTCACTGTTAATCACACCCAGAACTAAACAGCATTTATCCCGACAGTTGGGATTGATTCTAACTTATAACTGGGATAGAGTATAATATTTTGGCAATTGGTTTGTTGCATTTTAAAACCGAGCTACAAATGAAGTGCATTCCTTCAGATTGTTCTCAAGCTTGTATGAGATGAAAATAAACAATGATTCCTTTGTATTTTCTGCATTTTAATGACTGATAATGGTGCCGATTCTACTTTTAGAATTGGAAACACAGGTTGGGTGATAACTTTGTGGAACAATATAAGATTCAGTGTGCAAAATGGATTCTGGGATTCTGGTCATTTATCTTTTTAATTTTCTGTCTCAATCCCACTCTGATCGTGGCCTCCTGCAATGCTCCAATCAAACTGAAAGGGAGGTGAATGAGCAGCTTTCAATTTCAGCACATTCCAAGCTCCAGCCTGAACATGAAATGCCGGACTTCCTGCACCGCTGGGCGGTTGTCGGGACCTAGAACACTTACAC
Organism: Hemiscyllium ocellatum; assembly: GCF_020745735.1. Lineage (NCBI taxonomy): Eukaryota > Metazoa > Chordata > Chondrichthyes > Orectolobiformes > Hemiscylliidae > Hemiscyllium > Hemiscyllium ocellatum. The sequence continues at coordinate 4,363,712 of NC_083427.1, forward strand.
TGAAGAGCTGATTGAATCTGATTGAGTGTTGAGATTGTGTCTGCTCATCGTTCATTTCCCGCTCAGTAAAAATAGTGCCTGTCGCACTGTCCTATCAGTTACCAATCAATCTCAAAATCTTTGATCAAGATCACCACTTAATTTTTGAATTCTGTAGAATGCCACCTTAAGAGCATAAAGGGGCGGCACGGGATCTCAGTGGTCAGCAGGGCTGCTGCACAGCGCCAGGGAACAGGGTTAGCTTCAAGTCTCAGCTGACTGTATGGAGTTCGTACGTTCTCCCTGAGTCTGCATGCATTTCCTCCAGGCTCTCCAGTTATTCCCCGCATTCCAAAGAAGTGTAGGTTATGTGATTTGGCCATGTTAAATTGCGCATAGTGAGAAGGGATGTGAAGGGAACTGCATTAGTTAGGGAAAATGTAGGGTAATAGAGCAGGATAATGGGACTTGGTGGGGTCAGCTGCGGAGGGTCAGTGTGCAGTTTTTGGGCCAAATGGCCTCCTTCCACACTGTAGAGATTCTATGATTCTCTGACTGGCATGGTGATGTATTTTAGTAGAATGGATAGAGAGATGTAACATTTCATTAGTGAGACAGCCACAAACTGCACGAACGGATTAAATGACTTCCATTCCATGTGTCTTTGAAGGTAGTGGGATATATTCATATTCAGCAAAGCAAATTGGATCTCAAGCTTCATAAATATTGATATTGAGAACAAAATGGCAGCAAGAAATGTTGCACAATTATAAAGTTAAGGTACAACGCTAGCTCTGTGTGCTCTTCTGTGCACCAGTTTTTAGAAAGATAGTGAAGGCTCTTGGGAACATGCAGAGGTGATTTTGCAGAATGGATTCAGCAAAGCAGGTTATGAAAAAATTTGAATGATTTACAAGATTTACAACAGGTTTAAATTAGATAGAAAAAAACCTATACATTCCCATTAGTTTATTGCACACAAATTAGCGACAGGTTGACGTTTCTGAGAAAGAAATAAAGAGCGATGTAAGAAGGGCGTTTTCACACAATTGATGGCGATATTCTGGACCCTGGTGCCTCTGATGATGCACGGAAACGAACACAGTGATTGATTTCAAAACGACATTGAATCAGCATTTGAGAGAAAGACTTTGCACGAATAGAACTTTAGAATGAGTGTGACTGGAGTGTTGTAGACAGCAAGCATGGAGTCAATAAGCTATTGCTTAAGGACTCTGACTCTTTGGTGTAACCTTCCATTGTATTCTAAACCTTGGAATTCAATTGTCACTCAATCCACGACTATTGGATCATTCATGTGGGTGCAGTCCAGAATTAAATGCAACTCTGTAAGCTTAATGTAATCGCAGTTTGGTTACTTTGGTGCACTGCTACTCTCATTGATAGCTAAACTCTTCTCCCACCATAAGAACAGACGAATATTAACCCTTCCACATTTGGATTCTCATCTTATTCAGGCCCCAGTGAATCGAATGCCTGTGTCAGGTCTTGATGTAATGTTTGGTTTGAGCTTCCTGTCTATCAATCCTCTGCTTTCACTGCCCTATAACTTAAAAAAAGTCCACAACTCACGATTCGGCACAGAAACTCAGAAGAAAATCAATATTTGTGTTGACATGAGTTTGCTGAGTATAAATCCTTGCCATCTGACCTTTTGAGAAAGGGAGGTCATGCACGTGCTCTGCTGTACCTTTCCCCGCATTATGTCCATATATCTCCCGGAATGTTATTCTGCGTGACGATGACGGCAGTAAACTGAGTGCTACTGAAGAGAAAGAATCAGTGATGATGGACCGTTCGCTGGAAAAATGGGATCTGTAATTGCGACCTCGAATTTGATGGTGCTCTCGGTCCTTATGGAGATTCCCTGCTCACTTTGCTGATTTCCCGTGCACTCAGTTTCTCACTACCTTACTCATTAAACTTTTCATTATACTAACGTGAGTACATGGTGATAATAATGCTAATTGTCATTCATGAGTAAGCTTCCTTGCTCAGGAAGGACCGTGGCACAGCTGTGAGCAGGTATTTCAGGGAATTTGGAGGCACTGTGGAAGTTCAATGTCGAGTGCTTGGTTTTTAAGCTCATAACTTACAAAGTTTCTAAACGGAATAAGTTGATGCCTCAGAGTCTTAGCTCAAAAGAGTGACGTCAATGCTAACTGATCATTTCACTGTCTGTTGACGGCTACTAATTTGATTATGTAGTAAAAGTTACTTTCAGATTGAAGGCATGTCACTGAAATATTTGAGGATGTGTATGAAATCTCCAAAAATGAATATAAGGACTAAATAATTAAAAGAGAAATGCCAGGTCGGGTGATATGTTGCAACTGCATGATATTGGAACCAATGGATACCATCTCGTTAATAGTGACCATTGCTGATACAAGGAAAACCAAAACAATGACGTTGCTGTTAATGAGACAAAAAATGTTGGAAAAGCTCACCAGGTCTGGCAGCATTTGCTGTTAATGAGACAAAAAAATTGCTAGAAAAGCTCACCAGGTCTGGCAGCATTTGTGGAGGGTTAATGTTTCTTTGGGGAAACGGTCACTGGTCCGAAATGTTTAGTTTGATTTCTCTGCAGATGCTGCCAGATGTGCTGAGATTCTGTACCAAGTCTTGATTGCTTGTGTCATTCTGTCTCAGAATTGATGAGCTGGAGTTGAAGCACTGAACACTGTGACGTATCAACGGCATGGAGAGTTTCCTGGTTACTGAGCTTCATGTGGTAGTCATACTCCTGAGATTAATTACCTTGAACTTAATCAGGGTATGCTTCTCAACGAGACAGGTAGAGGGATCCGGGGTGGTGTTGAAAGAAAGAAAACCCATGTGTTTCTCCCTTAGTATGGGACCTAAAATTCCTCTTGTGACGATCTCCACGTTTTCAACACTCTCAGGCGAGTAAACAGAGGTACTGTCAAACTGATATAAACCATGCTGGAAAATCCAGTCAATTTCTGTGTAGAAACATACTGGATATTATGTCAACCTGATACACAATTCTGGAACATACATCCAACTTCTGTAGAAGGAGAAACATATTTTACATGAATTGAGACCACCTTTTCAGTACACAGAGCTGAAACGTTTACTCTGTTTCTCATTCACAGATATTGTGAGTCGTATTTGCCAGTGTGTAAATGCTGAAACGATGCTTACAGAGACCCCAGAACTCTGAAGACACTGTTTAAATATAAGGAGATTCCCACTTAATTTATGGACGAAAGAAATAAAGTGGAGGGAGAATCATTGAATAGTTGCTTATGGTACAGTTTGATATTTTCCTGATTAACTAGAGAGTCAATAATTGTTGTGACAGTATGAATACGAAGTTGATGTCCGAGTCAGGTCAGTCGTGATCTTAGAGTCATAGAGTAGTATAGAACCGAGACAGACCTTCAGGTCCGACACGTCCATGCTGATCAGATATCCTAAATTAATTTTATCCCAATTACTGCCATTTGGCCTATGTCTATCGGAAAAACTGTACCCATTCAGATTTCTCTGAGATTTGTAATTGTACCAGCCTACATCATTTCGTTTTGCAGCTTGATCCATACACACGCCACGGCCTGCGTGAAATAGCTTTAGATTAGATTACTTACAATGTGGAAACAGGCTCTTCAGCCCAACAAATCCACACCAACCCGCAGAAGCGCAATCCACCCAGACTTATTACCCTACATCTTACCCCTTCACCTAACACTACGGACAATTTAGCATAGCCAATTCACCTAACCTGCACATTTTTTGGATTGTGGGAGGAAACCGGAGCACCGGGAGGAAACCCACGCAGACACGGGGAGAATGTGCAAACTCCACACAGAGAGTCCCCTGAGGTGGGAATTGAACCCGGGTCTCTGGCGCTGTGAGGCAGCAGTGCTAACAACTGTGCCACCATGCCACCCTTAAGTTGCTCTTAAGTCCCTTTTAAATCTTTCCCCCTCACTTTAAATCCATGCCCTCTAAGTTTTCTCTCGCCGACCCTGGGAAAAGGACCTGCGCTATTTATACTCTCTATGCTTCTCAAGATTTGATAACTCTTTATAAGGTTACCAGTCAGGCTCCAATGCTCCAGGGAAAACAGCTCCAGTCTATTCAACCTCTCCAGATAAGCTTAAACCCTTGCAACATCGGCAACATCCTTGCAAATCTTCTGTGAACCCTTCCTAGTATCCTTCTTAAAGCAGACAGACCAGAAATGAGAAACCAGTCTTCTAAAACTAGCCAAGCCAATCTTGTTCAATACCTGAACACCCTCATAAAGCAGAGTGGTTGGAGTTCTTGGTCGGTTCGCTGAGTTGGTTCATTTTTTTGCAAACATTTCGTCCCCTCTACAGGGTGATGTCTTCAGTGCTGTGTAGCCTCCGGATGGAGCACTGTTGTTGTGATCTGTCATATAGTGATCCGTCTGTCATGGTGGTGGTTCTATTTTCGGTTTTAAACTGTATTGGGGAGTGGTCTGTAGATGGGATCTATTTCAACATGTTTGTTTATTGTGCCAGTAGATGAATACACGGTTTTCCAGGAATTCCCGAGCTTATTTTTTTCCCCTCTGTCCCAAGGTCGTAACATTGGCCCAGCTGAATTGGTGTCATTCATTGTCACTCTGTCTTAACACGAGGAAGCCCGTTTGTCCTACGTAATGTGTCTTGAACTTGCTCTGTAGTATTTATTGATACATGGACACCATTCAAACAATGCTTGTATATGGTGGGTGGTGGTCCAGATATAGGCATAGTAAATCCTTCATTCTACCTCTCTCACCACCCAATTTTCTTTATTCCCTTAATTGCAAGCGCTGACTGGTTCCCTTCCCGCAATCACATCAGTGAAATAATTCGCTTTTTAATGACAATCCAGCAGCTTTTATGGCCATTTTGATCCTTATATTATCACACATTACCAGATTCGTTACCACGCTTTCACAATTAGACTGCGTTTTAGTGGATTCTCTGACATTGATTGCTTTCTTCTGTAATAATTCAGATTTAGAGCAAACCAGAGGGGTGATTATGCTGTCAGGAAACTGGTCATAAACGCTGTGGCAGAATCACTGGCATATACTTACTTTCTTGCAGGATAATGTTAGCATGACCTTAAGGGAGCAGTCCAGGACCAGCATGACCTGCAACCTCAGTGTTGTATTTTGCGATAATACAGATCATCGTCGTGACATTTGGTGTCGCTAAGAACGTTTGAAATCCTCATAATGACTGATTTTATACAAATCCCAGATCACAGATCATCATAATCTTTAAACGTGAGATTATATGCAAGATTGAGATGGCGAGACAAGACAAGCTTTGTTTGCGCCACATTTGACGGCTTTAGCAACTCTTCACCTTTTACTTCCTTTTTTTACGAGCAAGAGCTGGTGCATTTCCAGGGACTGCTGAGCAAATTTCAGACGGGAAAGCAGGAGAACTCAAGAGCACAGCCCAATCAAGATGACGTGTGAATGAATGAACAAGTAACGGATAGACAATAAATTTGAACTCAGTTGCATTTTACTGTGAATTATGTGATTTTAATGCGTTCACTGTTAAATAGTTTAAACACGAGCGTCGGGGGGAAATTTCATCACTTTCCTTAAGTGTTCCCTGAATTTAATCTATGTCCCTGCGCAAATAAATGGATCGATCAGGAATTGAAAAGCACAAGCTTAGATCAGGTTTCCTCACAAATAAAATTTGATTTGTTCTAACTTGAAACTATGAAATAAATGATATTTGCAATTTGATCACAGAGGAACGTCAACAGAACAAATAGACTTGATTGGAGGAAACTGCCCGAGATGGACAATGGACTGCCTCCGTTTTTCCACCTGTCGATCACTCTGGTTCTCTCCATTTCTTGATAGCGAGGAGATTGAGCAGCAATATCGGAATGAATGGAAAACCAGAGTCGAAAATTACTATTATCCAGTCAAATACTGCGCAATAGGGTAAAGTACCATATACTGATTTGAGGTTGCAATACCAAGGTACGTTGTTAGCCATAAAGGAAGGCTCATAGGCGAAGTACAAGGCGATGATTCTAATAGAACTCAGGAAATTGGTATAACAATAGTTGCTGCTTTCTCAGTATAACAGTCCATTTTCAGATTCTGGCAACAAATGGCAATGAATCGATCAAAGTTGAAGGTGACATTTACCCAGGCAGAAGAATCCCTGACTCCATCAATTAACACAAGGCTCAAACTACAGCCTTGGGCGACGTACAGGAATGCCATCAGGAAATAAATACGCACAACCCGGTTCAACATTACAGCTGTGACAACGACGAGGACATCTGTCACCACCATGAATACCTTGTAATACATGATGCATTTGTAAAGACCCGTATCTTTCCCTTGACAAAATAATAATCATTAAATGGATGGGTATAAAAAAAAATACAAAAGAGTGAATATGTGATATTGCCAGAGGTATATGTAGTCATAGAAAGGCAAAATAAAAACAGGCATTTGGTAATGCTGAAGTTTTTGGGAGATATTGCAAATGGCAAAAGAATCCCCATTTTGCACTACATTTCTTTTCACATGCAGAGAAAACTCTCTAATTGGAATCGAACTCTTAGGATTGTATAATAGTGGCAGTAGGGACATATTCTCAATTTTGCAGACAGCATTGACAGTGTTTGTTTTTGATTCCCTTGCAGGAAATCCACTCTTTTCTGCACTTTGGCAGATTTTTTTCAGAGAAACAGAAACAAAAGTAGCCTGAAACATAGAAATTTATGAAGGAGTTTTTTTTTTATCAATCAAGGAAATGATCATAAAGGCGCAGTTGAGATTGAATGTAAAGAAATCCTAAGAACGTCACTTTAAAACAAACATCCAGGAAGAGGTCACCTAAAGAGAAATGGAAAATCACCTCTAAACTGAAAGCGTTCTGCGATCTGATAATGATTTTAAGCTAAAGCGTTTTGTGACATGCATCAAAGCAACAGAACAGATGAAGGCCGGGTATATCTCCATCAGCAATGATCTCTCTTTTGAATGCAATGACTCTGGCTTCAATTACTACTGCAAGGTTTCGGAATTGACTGAGTATTGCACTGCATAGGGTGTTGTATTTGTGCCAAATAGAAGATGTGAGGCCTAATAATATAATAATAAATCTACCTGAACTATCAAGAAGCTACTGTTAAAATTCTGTCACAAGCAATAAGTCGTACCACATGGCAAAACTGAAGTGCATCAGAAGTTGTGCAGATCATAAAAATTGGTAGATTTGGAGCTTGACAGTTAATTGGCCCTTCTGGTGTTCAAAACGCAATCGAAGTACAATTAAATCGTAATCATAATGTGATGGGTTACGTGCAGTAATGGCAGAAATATAACAGAACAGCATTTTTTTGATTTCTCCCGAAAACAATAAACCAGAAAAAGGGGAGAAAATGATATAATTCAAGGAAAAACGGTGTAATAACAATGTAAACAAACCATGAAAATGAGAAAGTACCATGGCAGCGTTGAAGTGGTGAAAATAAGATATATATTCATTGACAACCTTTTGTTGGCAAAATGGAACATTAATATCTTTAAAAGGATCGTGAGAATTTTAAACCAGCGAAGGTGTAGTTGTTGTACTTTGACTGGACAATAGGGATGCTCTCTCGTGAGAGAGAAACCTTTTTTGATAGTTTACCTGACGGTAACTATGCTTCAGGTGCGGTGAAACTTGAAAAGGACAGCACTTCATGGTAATCTCAGCCAGTGCATTAATTGAACCAAAACAAAAACTGCCATTCAGCCAACTGAGCTAACTGACCCTGTGTATCCCAAAGAGGCAATCCCATTTGCAACTAAACCTAAAAAGGCTATGGGTACATTGGGACTGCAGTCTTGGCAACTGACAGAAGGGATAAACTGAGATAAAAAATTAAAGGTATTAAAATCTCTCATCATTAAAACCTACTGAAAATCCTTTACGTTGAACAACGACAGCTGCTAGGATTGGATAGTGTTACATCACGGAGTAAACCCTTCTGCTGAATTTAAAACCAGCAACACAGAAAATATTTTTTTCTGTGCAGTAATCTGCAAAAATCCGAGTGACCAAGAACTATTTAAAGAAAAAAGTCACAACTTTATTCCTTAAAGTATAACGGAGAATAATTAACTAACCACTATTTACAATTTCTTTGTCTAACATATCTTTTAGATTCCCTTCTATAATATTAGTCCGATAAAACTCCCAGTTAAAATTTACAAATCAACACTTCTTAACTCAAAACCAGACACTGTAGGTTCATGTCTTTGGATCTTCCTGTGTCTTCCTTTCCCCTTGTTAGGAAGTTGTGTGTTACAGGTTACTGATCGAAAAGGTACTTTTCAGAGAGATGTTTTTGCAAGCAGTCTACATGCTAGGCTTGGAAGTTCTCCACTCAACTGTTCAATTCTCCACTGGTCTTATATCCTAGATAATCAGATTGTGTCATTGGCTTTTAACATTATCAATATCTCAATTCAATTTTGATTGGAGTTTGATTTGTTTCAGGTATAATTTAAATTGATTGGCCGAATTTGAATTTGCTTCTGTCTCCAAGCGACTCAGCGAGTGCAATTTGTTCTTAGACAAAATGTAATTTTTCACATTCTCCAGCACTCAGTGTACTTGCCAAGTTTTTCGCTCTTGTAAAGGTACACCAACATCTTCATAACAATAATACGTAGCAGGCATGGCGCTGTTTGTTAATCTATGCACTTCAGTCTCAAGCTGCGATTGGGTTTGGTACAACATTTGGATGGCGCTCACATTTGTACCTGATGCCAGGTTACAGGTACAGAATCTGATACTATGGGCTTTTCCAGTCATTACTCTAACTGAAATAATTAATTTAGAAATGCTTCTTCCAGGCTTATCACCTTTGCACGGTGTAGAATTTTATTCCTGGGCACTGGCACTACTCCAAATTGAAGTGCTTTCAGGGTGTGATCTGCTTGTTTAAAAAAAAAGACACAGACAGTTGCAAATGTGCATAGATGTGTTTTGCATGAAGTATCCTTGCCTGTGACGAAATATCTCTGATGATATGGACCAGACCAGAACACATCAAATCACTTCAAGGAAGTAGTGCATACCAAGGTTTGCTAGTTGTCTTAAGCAGGTGCATGGTGGATATTCCAGGATGTAGCTGGCTCTACTACATTGACTATGTCGTCTTCGAGCATGCGTTCCTTTCCTTTTGAACCTGTGCCAACTTTAGAGTGTAATGCCTATCAGGATGTTGCTAAATCGGAATATCATCTCCTATATCTATCTCATGCACAATTAGGATAATACTTGCCAGCTTATTACAACAAAACTCTCCATGTGATGGTAATAACTTATTTCGATTTTCCTCTGGAAGATAATTCAATAGCTCATCCCAAATTATTGACAACTTCTTCATTGTCCAAATTAAGCTGAGGAATTCCCAGTTCAGAATCCTCTGGACTTGGTTCTTTACTATGTGTTGCAATCAATAACATTGTCTCCTTTCGGCTTTTCTTCCCTGTCAAAATCCCTTTTGAGCATATTGACATGGCACAATCTGCGAAATTTCTTTCTGGCTGGAGTCCTTATCAAATGGTTCACCTCAGTCAATTTCCTTTCGACTCGATAACATCCACTAAACCCTACTTTTAAAGGTTCACGTATCACTTGAAATAACGCGATCAACTTATCCCCATTCGTGAAATTGTGGAGTTTGACTTCTTTTCTGCTCCCTGTTTCATTGTTTGCTGTGATACTTTGAAATTTGTTTAGCCAACTCGCGGAGTCTATTTAATTGTTGCTAAAGATTTAGCAAATAGTCCAAATATTTGGCCTCTGAATTACGACTTACCAATTTCTCTTCAATCAATTTTAGTGGTCCTCTCACTTCAAGGCCAAAATGTAAATCAAATGGATTGGATTCGGGTCGAATCGTTTGGTGCATCTCTGATTGCAAAAAATGCAAACGGAATTCCTTTATCCCAATCCTCTGGATGGTCTTGACTATAGGAGTTCAATATTATCTTCCATGTCTAATGTCACCTTTCTGGCTCTCCCAGCGACTCTGGATGGTACAGAGTAGAATTAAATTGTTTTATTCTTAAGGAGTGCATAACTTCCTGAAATAATTTCGATGTGAAATTTGACTGTAGATCAAATTGTATCTTTGTGGGTGATTCGTAGCTGGTGAAATAGTTGAGAAACTCCTCAACACTCCTTTAAGCTGTGATATTGCCTAATGTAATGTCCTTTGATAGTCTAGTGGATACATCCATTACTGTTCACAAATACTGATTCCCACTTTTTCTTTTTGGTAGGAGTCCTACACAATCATTTAAGACTCTTGTGAAAGGTTCATCAAATACAGGAATTGCTTTTAAATGTGTGGGTTTCATTATTGCCCGTAGTTTTCCAATTATCGGACATCACTGACATCTCTAGCAAGATTCATGTGCATTCTTGTGCTGCTCAGGCCAGGAGAAACGTTTTTATATTTTGGCTGAGTGTTTCCTTACCCCTAAATGATCCCCTACTTTTATATTTAATTTTGCTTGATCTCTCGTCTTTCAACTGGTGACTTTGTGAACTCGTTACCAGACAATCCTGAAAAATCCCAGGATATATGTCCTGCTATAGTTCAGTTCCCGGAATTTCTGCTGGTTTTTCAACCACAGTAGTGTGCACTCCCACCTGTTATTCAGTTATATCGTTAGCAAGGACAAATTGTATTTCTGGAACTGAGAGTTTGTTCACTACCATGACTTCTCCACTCTCCACTGGCCATTCTAACCTCACTCGACATAACTAAATGCTGCTTGTCTTATCGTGAATTCCAGTTACTTGTACCTTTTCCTTCAATAGTCTTGCAGAGGTATAAATCTTCTCATCTTTAAAAAAAAATTGAGACGATCCTGTCTCTCTTAGTATTGTAACCTATTTACCTGCTGCTCCTGGTCTATGTGAGTAAACTTTACCTTCACTGGCATATGGTTTAGGAAGATCTGGAACTTCGTCCTTAACCAACCTCCGAGGAGATTTCCATCTGGTTCAGCTTTCCAGTCTCCACTGTGCATTCCTTTTCCATCCCAAAAAAACTCAGTGGTTTATCCTACTTTCTTGCATCTTAATTCCCAGTGCTTTTCCTAATCCACCAAGACTGTGCTTTCATGTGGCCTACTTTATTGCAATGTAAACATCAGAGCTTTTTAACTTCCCTTTCCCCTGCAAGGGTTTCATTTTTACGCTGTTGTAATTAATTCTGATGATCTTCACTGAGATCAACATTTGCATTTTCACGTGAGAATTTCTCTTTTGCCCAATTTCTGTCCCTCACAGATTGAAATTGATATCGAAAGCCAGACTTTGATTTATGGACCAGCTCATAATGGTCAACCATTTCACTTGCTAATCTTGCCGTTTTTACTCGTTGCTATTATAAATAAATTCTCACTAGTTTAGGAAGTGAAGATTTGAAGTTCTTCAAAATAATTGTCGCTCTAAGAACTGCATAGGATTTCTCGAATGTAATGCCCTTATCCACCTGTCAAAATTACGTTGTTTAATACTTTCAAACTCAATGGAGGTTTGACCAGGGTCCCCGCTTTGGTTCATGAAACGTTATCAGTAGGCTTCTGGCCCAAACTCATATTGACTTAATATATCCTCCTTCACCTCCTCAGACACCATAGATACATCCTCTGATAGGGATGCGAATACCTCATTTGCTGTACCTCCTGGTTCTGTTTGGATCAGTAGAACCTACATGGTCACTGCCCACCGCATTTGTTTACTCACCTTTTCAAATGTGATGAAAAAGGTTTCCACATCCGTCTCATCAAATTTAGGAAATGCTTGAATATATTTAGAGAGTTTCTTACTAGGCCTTTGGCTACCTTGGGTTTCCCCATACTCTGTGTCTTCCTCACAAAGCTGACCTTCAGCCTTTTAAGCCGTCTTTTACTGCCTAAATGTCAAGTCATGAAGTTCAAACTCTACCTCTTTTTTCCTTTCCTCTCTCTCCTTTTCTCTTTCTTCGCTCTCCCTTCGCTCTCCTTTTCATTTTCTTCTGCTGAAGCGACTCGCTCTCTTCCTCTGCTTTTAATAGTAATTCAAACAGTTTGATTTCTTTGACACTTTCCTTGCCTTTTGCCTCCAACTCAAGCTGCTTTATTTTCAATTGCATTTTAGCTATCTCTGAAGATTCTGATGGCGTTTCCAGCAAATGTAAATGCTGAGAGATTGCTATAATTATCTCTCATTTTCTCACGGAAGAAGGAAACTTCAACTCCAAATTGTCCACTAATTCCGGCAGATTGACATTATTCACGTTTTGCAAAGCTCTCGCATTTACTTCTTCCACCTCCAGAAAACTCTTGGTGACCGAAAGAGCCATTGATAACTCAAGCATAGTAAGGTCTGAGCGAGTGTTCTGAACAAAGAGACCTTGGAGTGCAGGTTCGTAGCTCCTTGAAAATAGAGTCGCAGGAAGATGGGATAATGACGAAGGCGTTTTGTATGCATTCCTTTAATGATCTGAGTATTTTTATAGGAGTTGGGAGGTCACGTTGCAACTGTACGACACTATGGTTATGTCACTTTTGGAATATGGTGTGCAGCTTTGGTCTCCTTCCTATCGGAAGGATATTGTGAAACTTGAAAGGGTTCTGAAAAGATTTACAAGCATGTTGCCAGGGTTTGAGGATTTTAACTATAGCGACAGGTTGAATAGGCTGGGGCTGTTTTCACTGCAGAGTCAGAGGTTGATAGGATAAATAGAGAAGATCTTTTCACTGGGGTGGGGGAGTCCAGAACTAGAGAGCATAGGTTTAGAGTGAGAGGGGAAAAGTATAAAGGAGGTACGCACCCAGTTGTGGTGCGTGTATGGATGAACTGCCAGATCACGTGGTGGAGGTTGGGACAATTATAACATTGAAAAGGCCTCTGGATGGGTATATGAATGGGAAAGTTTTGGAGGGATATGGCCAACTGGTATGACCAAGGTTAGGTTGAGATATTTGGTCAGCATGGACAAGTTGGACTGAAGATTCTGTTTCCGTGCTGTACATCTCTGTGATTCTATGACTCTATAAGTGTAGACAGGGTCATTCAGTACTCTCGTATTACAAAAGAACAGATACAGGTCCTCCTGTGCGTGCATTTACTCAAATTAGAAACGAGAAGATGAGCACAATTCATCTCACCATCAGGAGATTTGGATCAATACATTAATGTCGTTGCGAAGCTGTACTAGTAAATTTGGTTATTATTTGGTTCACTCGTTGTGAACATTTGCAGTCAGTGTTGAAAATACCCATTCGATTCAGTACAGTTACGTCCTGTGACACAGGATCAATTTAGGGCAACTGTTTTCTTTGTGCCAGGTCCACGTCAAAATTTTACCTTCGGCTTTTGATCAAGACTGTAACAAGTTTTGGAACACGTGAGCACACAGACTTTCAAATGGTGTGGTGGAATTAGATAAAGTGGCAAAGGTTGTATTTCCCAACATTTGCAAGATATCATCGGAAAGGAAACTGCTGTTTCAGGTGAGTGCGTGAAATGTAGCAGAATAAAGATCTGAGGAGAGAGTACCGAGGAAAGATTGGAATAATTAGCATTCCACATAGAAGCCCATTAATTGCTCCACTGTTCAATGACACAATGGCTGATCTGAGAATCCTTAATTCCATTTTCCAGCCTTTTGCCTCGAACCCATGACTCTCTTACTGATTAAAATCTCCCCATTTCCTCCATGAATATACTTAGCGACAGACCTGGTGCAGCTGTCTGTGGTAATGAACACCACAAATTACTTTGAGATTATACCCTGTAGTCATAGAAATGAACACAAAGACAATCAATCTCTGAGCATCTACCATGTCAAGCCGTCTATGAAATATATATGTGAAAATAAGGTAGCTTCTCATTCTTCAAAGCTTTGACAAAGGGTCAGTTAGACTCGAAACGTCAGCTCTTTCCTCTCCTTACAGGTGCTTCCAGACCTGCTGAGATTTTCCAGTATTTTCTCTTTTGATTTCAGATTCCAGCATCCGCAGTAATTTGCTTTCAAACTTCACTGCAGATGTTTTGTGCCATCCTTTGTCTCTTAGCTTACCACTTCTTTTGTTCGCACACTCATTTGACTCTAATATGTCACACATATGTGTTGTAAATAATTCTAGTCACAGCACTACTCCCTACGGTACTGCACTGCTTGACGTCTAGAAGATGTCCTTCTTATCCTAACAATATTTTCAATTGACTAACTTATTCTCCATCCACGCAAATTTACGACTGACACACAATTGGCTCTTATTAAGTAGCCTTATGTGCAGTAGTTTATCGGACACCATTTGGATATTCAGATGTGTGACATGTATTGGTTCTACTATATTGTGCTTTTTGCTACCTCCTCAAAGAAGTGTATGGTTTCCATTTTGATGAAGCTATGTTGATTCAACTTCACTCAATTGTGTGCTTTTAAATATTATGCAATTACATCATTTACAACAGATTCGAAAACTTTCCTGCTAACAGATTTAAAGTCAACTGACATTTTCCTGCCCCCTTTTATTTTGCAATCCGCTGGGAATTTTCAGCAGCTAAGGATTCTGGTTTCTACCATACATTCATTTCCTGTTTAGCTAATTCCTTTGAAAGGTTAGGATACTACCAATCGGTTCCAGGCAGCATATTAGATTTCAGCCCAATAGTTTTCCTCAGTAATGCTTCTGTATCGATATTCATTGTACTTAGTTTCTCCCCCTACTAATATCGTTTCTCTACTAAGTATTTTAGCAATTCTGTTTGTAGTTGTTTACAGGGAAGGATCAATTTACACTCTTCCTCCCCCTCTAGGCCTCTTTTTGAGATTTTCTAGGGGTCTTCTTCTTGGTTTTCAGAAGACCCTTTTGCAGTCTCACCACTCCTTCACGAGTTGACACAGTTTTGTAGTAGTAATAATGGAGAATCGGAGACAGAGGGGTGACTTATAGAAGTTTATCAAAGCATGAAAGGCATGGAGGTGGTGAGTGGGCAAAATATTTTCCCAAGGGGAAGTGAATCCAAAACTAGAGGGAATAGATTTGAACGGAAAAGATTTGAAAGGAGAATAAAAGGTAATGTTTTCATGTAGTGGGTGATGCGTGGATGGAGTTAACTGGCAGAGGAACTGATGGAGCTGATACAATTATGAAATGTAAATATCTTCTCGAACATGACCACGAAGGCTTTAGAGGGAAATAGGCCAAACTTATCAAATAGGACTAGATCACTTTAGGGTATCTGGTCAGCAAGTTTGGTCAGCTTCCGGTCGTTTATCATTTTAATATTCTGCACCTCTCCCACTCTGACCTTCGCCTCCAGCAATGCTCTAAGCAAACTGAATAAGAGGTCGAGGAACATCAACTTGTCTTTCAATTCAGCAGTTTCTAAGCTTCCAGACTCAACGTGAATTTCTGCAGGTTCTGCACCACAGGACAGTTGCCAGGATCTGGAATATTTACCCTGAAAAGGCGCTGGAATCTGATGCTAAGTTTAGATTCGACCTGCTTATCCTTCATTTCACACCAGAAGGAAAGAGTTCACGTCTTCTTCCCTATCAGACAATCACAAATTCCTTCATCAAAACCACCGCTTATATTTCGAATTCCAGCGAATGTATCCCTCATAGTATTGTGATATATTGTAGCAGAAGGGATAGAGAGAAGGAATATATAATCAATGGTACAACGGAAAGTGTATGCTGGAATCAAGGGATTTCTATTTCATGTGCACACGTCTTTTAAGGTTGTGGGATCTATTTGTCATCAGCAAAGCAAATTTCATCTCAAGCGTCACAAATGCTGTATTTGTTAATAAAATGAGGCAAATAATATTGTACAGTTATAAATTTCTTGTTAGGTAGCAATTCGAGTTTTCTGTCTACTTCTATAAGTTTTTATAACAGTTGTGCGGGTCCTCGGCAGTGTTCAGAAGAGATTCATGAGAATGTGTTATGAAGTCGAAGGTGTGTACTGGACCTTTAAAAGACAGTGGAGGCTAGTTTGCACTGACAGCTGGCAGGCACATATCATGTGACTGAGTAGCATTCTTAGAGTGTACTGGAAAATAGAAAATACGCAAAATTTGGCTGTGAAACAAATACCTGACTTTTTGTTGCTATGTTTTCACAACAATGCGAATTTAAGCAATCAGTTTAAATTATGCCCCAGGATACGAAAACCTAATCGAATTTGAATTGTGACAATGCCAAACCAATGAGAATATCGGATGTTTGGAGTATAAACAAACCGGCATTTTGAGAGTTAGCCAGAGTGAGCGACCAACTGCCATCGTCAGAGTTACTGCGAGCCAACCAATCCTTGTCAAAGGTACCTTTTTCATATGAAACCATTTTGCTGTAAAAGACAGAAGATGACCCAGGGAAATCTGCAGCACAAGAATACCGACCCCAGTGATGACAGCTGCCGTCTGATTTTGAAATGTTTGTTGACATAGTTTTAATCGGGGCTTTTATTGGATCATTATATTGTCATAGAGTAACTGGTAGATAACAAGCAATTGAGGGAAAGGACGTTTTCAGTTGTAAGTAGTTGTTGAATCCTTACTTTTAGAGTTAAAGAATAACATTGATATTTTTACTTTAAATAGTGGAATGTGGGGAGTTCTCTAGAGCACTCATAGTGTAACAGATTACGAGGCGAAGTGAGCTTTTTTGTGTGTTTGGTTTAATTATCAGAAGTGTTTACCGCCGTGTCATAACAGTTTGGGGACTCGGTTTCGTGATTTGGACAGGTCTAAACAGATCCAGTCTGACATTTGGACAGATTTGATCAGATTTGAGATACGAAAGATCACAGCAGATATAAACACTTGCTGATTCGTGTCCTAGATCTTTAAGTAACACATAGGTGAGACAATATGTTTAA
The DNA here is from genome assembly GCF_020745735.1 of Hemiscyllium ocellatum. Taxonomy (NCBI): domain Eukaryota; kingdom Metazoa; phylum Chordata; class Chondrichthyes; order Orectolobiformes; family Hemiscylliidae; genus Hemiscyllium; species Hemiscyllium ocellatum. Next base: position 4,380,636 of record NC_083427.1, read on the forward strand.
TTTCTGTTGGTTGTGGTTGGCGAAAAGAAAGTGAGAGAAATGGTTCTTAAGATTGTTAAAGAGGTTCTGAGGTTTGCAGATAATTCCCAAATTTGCCAAGAAAATTTAGAAGGACAGAAAGAGACCATATTTTTAGACTCAGCAAAAAGGCTTTAACCAAGGAGAAAGGGAATGCTGAAATTGTCAGAGAAACAAGTACAGTAGAGTCAGAAAAACTTAAAATTACAATTGTGGAAAATGGCGTTAGAGAATAAACAAAGGGAGAAAGAAAGAGAAACACAGAGAGAAGAAAGAGAGGTGAAGGATAATGAAGAGAAAGAGGGAAAAGAGGCAGAGAGAGGAAAAAGAAATAAAGAGAAGGTTCTTAGCTGAGCAAAGAGAGAGAGAGACAATAAAGTGTAAGAGAGAGAATGGACAGAGAAGAAAGGGAGAGTTGCAACATGGTCAGGAAAGTCAAGTTAACAGGATGGAGATGAAGAGAGAAGGTAGTGATTTCTATAAATATGTTAAAACACTGCCACATTTTGATGAGAAAGAAGTCAAAGCTTTCTTTATTTAATGTGAAAAAAAGGCTAGGCAGATAGAGTTGTCAGAGGACTTGTGCGTAATGCTGGTTCACACCAAACTGGTTGGCAAAGCTCATGAGATATTTGCAGCGCTGTCAGCTGAGGGGTCAAGAGATTATGAAGATGTTAAACAGGGTATTTTTAATGCTAATGAATTGGTATCAGAAACATAAAGACAGCAGTTCAGAAGCATAAAGAAGAAACCGGATCAGACTTATGTTGAGTTCTAAAGAAATAAGCTTAGTAATTTTGGCTGATGGGTGCTGGCCTTAAAAATATTTAAAACATATGAGGCTCTAAGAGAGATTATTCCGCCGGAAGAGCTTAGAAACTAATTTCCAGAGATGATGAGAATTCATGTAGACAAACACAAAGTTCAAGAAGCGAGAAGAGCAGCGAAGATTGCAGTTGAATACGTATTGGTTGCATAAGGCAATGTTTAGTTTCCGGCAAGAATTTCATCTTGTGAAGGATGGAAATTGTGAGAAGGGGAGGTTCTACACTACAAAACAAGGAGTAGAGGACACTGGTAATTGTTTACCACTGGTTAAAAAAGAAGCCCACAAGGGTGCAAAGGAGATGAAAGGCATCAGGTCGTTAAAGAAAGGCACTGTGGGAAAAGATGTAGTAAAGCAAGCTGATCCAGTGACATTAGTGGAAGTAGGAAAGGAAAACCCAAGAAAAGTCGAGGAACTGCAGCAGACTGCACAGCCTAGGCAGGGATTGGGTATGAATTTAATGCCTGATGTCTATAATGGTTTTGCCTCTGTGGGTAAAGTTTACTGAGGAAGAACGGGGAAGAAGGGAAAGAGGTTATAAATTTGACAGATACAGGTTCTAGCTGAAAATGTGTTGCTGGAAAAGCGCAGCAGGTCAGGCAGCATCCAAGGAACAGGAGATTCGACGTTTCGGGCATAAGCCCTTCTTCAGGAATGAGGAAAGGGCTTATGCCCGAAACGTCGAATCTCCTGTTCCTTGGATGCTGCCTGACCTGCTGCGCTTTTCCAGCAACACATTTTCAGCTCTGATCTCCAGCATCTGCAGTCCTCATTTTCTCCTCGAAGATATAGGTTCTAACCTGCCTCTAATAGTAAGAGATGAACTTATTTGCACTCTTTATGACCTGCCACTCGAGAGATTGGTAATCTGTGGGATAGATGGAATAGTGGGATAGAAACTTAGCGTTCCCCTATGCAATATTAGGTTGGAGTGCCAACTTAAATCTGGGAAGGACACAGTGGGAGTGATTGACATAGCGTCAGTTCCAGGAATGCAGTTTGTTTTCGGGAACGATGTAGTAGCATCCGCAGTGACAGTGGCACCCCTTGTTGTGGAGAAGCCCAAAGAAGACCTGGGAACTGAGGACTTAAAAGAAGAATACTCAGAATCCTCACAGACTGTGTAGTAACAAGATCCCACTATCATTAGCCACTGCACGAAGCAAAAATAAAAGAGAAGGATGAAGGAGTTGAGGTCCAATTAGTGGACACCATGTTTGATGTAATGGTGCAGGAAAATATCTGAACAGGCAGAGGGTTAGGCAGAATTACTTAGTTCGAAAAATCTAATGGGCTGACAAAAGGAAGACGAGACAATAATATATATACATGTTGATGTATACACAGAAGATGAAGCAGGGAATATTCCTGAGGGTTATTATTTTAAAGGTAGAATCCTAAGACTGAAATGGAGACCATGGTATGTTAGTGCAGAGGAGAAATGGGCAGGACTGCACGATTGTTTTGCCGATAGCAATCAGACGGGAAATGTTATGGGTAGCACATGAGCCACTAAAGGAGTTTACTTCGGTGTACAGAAGACTTAGGCGAAGATATAAAAGCAATTGTATTGACCTGGACTACACAAGGGTGTGCTTAACTTCTGCCATACATTTCACGTGCCAATTGGTAGGTAAGCTACAGGCAGTAATAAAACCATCACCTCCCCGCCCGGATCGGATTTCACATTGCACCCAGGATCCATTACCTCTTGCAGGAGCATGTGCCCCACAATCTTAGCTGCTTCTGGAATTTTTGTTTGGCCTCTTCCGGGACTTAAAATGGTGGACATGTACTGATTGCTGCGGCACACCGTCCATCTCTTCTCCCTTACACACTGTCTTGGCATGCCCATTTATCACCGGATGGTGCGGAAACACAGCAGAGGGGTCTGCATGCAGGAGTCCTCCTCCTTTCCCTGGGGTTCTGGGGTGGCGGGTGTTGCACGCTGCAGTGTCCTGCAACTTCAGATTGCAGTGGTTCATGGAATCGCAGCCCAACTTTGTTCCTTGGTGCTGTGGATCCACGAACCATGTATGTATTGACTTGTACGTCTGTATGTGCATTTTGATCTTCTTTAAGGCCTTCTTTTCTGGTTTTGGTTGCACTTCAGCCCCACACTCTTGATCCTTGGTTACACGGCGTGGGTGGTGGGGGGTGGTGGTGGGAGGGTAGTTAAGACGATCACCTCGCGGTCTGCTTCTGGGCCTGGTCAAGCGGTCGGTGGAGAGGGTCGTTATGGCTGATTGTCTGCCCCTTTTTCACAGCTACGTTCTGACCAGGATGTCTCTGAAGAAGGAGCACACGGTGTCGACCAACATCCTCGAGCATTTCAGGGAGAGGTGGGCACAGTGAGGTATGGAGTGTTTTATTTCCCCTTCTGTATCTATTTTGATTAAATTCCTGCCCCCTTTCCATTTTTGCTCCCTTTGCATCGGTCTTTGAGAAGAACACTGCTTTTCACTGGCCACGCAGGTGTTTTGTTTTTTGCCCAGTGGTGGATTATGAATAGAACTTTAAGCATTCATTGTTCTCCATTGTCTCCACACCTGCACACACACAACATGGGTGATGGGGAAAAGTTATCCGAACTGCTGCTTCAATAAAGCGTTTTTAATTTTAAAAAAAGCAGCCAGGACATTTATAAAAAAAAGAAAAAGAAAGCACCTTTGTTTCCAACTCACACCTTCGAAGAGCCTTTCATGCGAGTTATGATTTATCGTGTAAGCCGCCACCTGAAAACTAAATGTGGGAACCAGCACTTGCTAACCATAGTGGATGTGTCTCCCAGATTCTGGGGGCAATTCCAATACGGAGAATTCAAACAAAAAGGATGATTGAGGAGTTATTAGCTTTCTTCACGTAGTATGGGCTACCCAGAGCGATTCAGACACACGAAGGGTCTAATTTTAATGCTAGACTGTTTAAGGAATGGCTAGATTACGAATACACTATTTTAAGTCAAGTGTGTATCAGCCTGAAGATCATATTGCCAGCATACTGCCAGGATTACCTGAAAGATTGAATCAGAGAATAGAATAGTATCATAGAATCCCTACAGTATTGAAACAGACCCTCCAGCCCAACAAGGACGCACCGACCCTCCGAAGTGTATCCCACCCAAACCCATTCCCCTACTCCATTATTCTAATTTACCCCTGACTAATGCACCAATTTTTCACATTCCTGAACACTATGGGCAATTTAGCACTACCAATTCACGTAACCTTCACATCTTCGGATTGTGGAAGGAAACCGGAGCACCCAGAGGAAACCTGTGCAAACACGGAAGGATTGTGCAAACTCCATACAGACAGTCGCCTAAGGCTGGAATGGAACCCGAGTCCTTGTCGCTACGAGGCATCAATGCTGATTATGGAGCCATCTGCCGCCATTAATGTGGTAGCCCATTAATACGACACGATAAGAGTATCCCATTAGTATTGTCTGCCATCAGAACTGCACCAAACAAATCTAGTCAGTTTCCTCCCTTTGGGTTAATATCTGCACATGAGAGGCCTTTAGAAATTAACTAAAGAGGAATTGACAGGACCGAAGTCGAATATATCACACTTGGATTATGTATCGAAGATGAAGGAGAGATTAAATCGGGTAGGAGAGTTAGCCGAACAACATCTAAAGAAGGCACAGCATAGAATGAAGCAGGCGGCAGATATAAACTGAAATTCGGACCTCTTCCTGTGGGGATGGCGTATTAGTAATGTTGTCAGTGGTAGTAGATCCCTTCAAAACCAGGTTTAGTGGTCATAGAGTCATAGAGATGTACAGCATGGAAACAGACCCTTCGGTCCAACCCAGTCATGCCGACCAGATATCCGAAACTAATCTTGTCCCACCCGCCAGCACGCGGCCCATGTCCCTCCAAACCCTTCCTATCCATATAACCAACCAAATGCCTCTTAAATGTTGCAATTGTACGAGCCTCCACCAAATCCTTTGACAGCTCATTCTATACACGTACCACCATCTGCTTGAAAAAGTTGACCCTTACGTCTCTTTCATATCTTTCCCTCTCACCCTAAACCTATGTCCTCTAGTTCTGGACTCCCCGACCCCAGGGAAAAGACTTTGTCTCAAATTAAGAAAAGATAAACTCAGGTAAACAACCTGGGGTTAACATGACGATAACAATAAAATCTGTATTGGGTATGTCATGCGAAAACGTTTTAACCTTATTATAGTAGAGAGAAGGAACAGTAAAAACAGCATTTAGCTACTGCCCGGCAGAGTTAGGAATCAAATCCAGACCTTATGGATTTTGATGTACCTCAAAATACATTGACCAATGAGGATGTCCTTGAGAAATGGAATAGGTTGGTGAACTATATTTCTCAGGAGCAAAGAACATCGTTGAAAGGTCTGTTGCAGCAATATGAGGACATATGCAGGAATAAGGTGGGGAGGGCTAATGATATTCTGCATGAGGTAGAAGTAGGGAATGCTGTTTTGATAAAGCAACACCCCTACAGGCTTAATCCTTTCAATACCACACAGATCAGGAAGGAAGTGGATGTGATGCTCAACAAAAATGTTGACTTCGCTGATCGTGTTAGTTCCCAAACCTGATGAGGCTAAGCGATTTTGTGTGGACTATCAGAAGCTGAAAATGTGTTGCTGGTTAACGCACAGCAGGTTAGGCAGCATCCTGGGAATAGGATGCTGCCTAACCTGCTGTGCTTTAACCAGCAACACATTTTCAGCTCTGATCTCCAGCATCTGCAGACCTCACTTTTTACTGGACTATCGGAAGGTCAACGTCATTACAAAATCAGACTCATACTCAACACAAGATTGGGGGACTGCATAGAGAAATTTGGAACAGCCAGTTACATCAGAAAATTGGACTTGCTGCGTGGTTAATGGCAGGTACCTTCATGAGAGAAAGTGAAATAAGTTTCTGCGTTTGTAACCCCAAATGATCTATATCAATGCAAAGTGATGCCTTTTCGAATGAAGAACGCATCAACCACATTTCAAAGACTCATGAACAGAATTGTGGCTGGGTTAGCAAACTGTGCCGTCTATCTGGACGATGTAATGACCTTTAGTCAGTCATGCAAAGATCACAAGGTGCAGTTGGGAGATCTCTTTAAACGATGAAGAGAAGGAAAACTGGTATTAATATTAAAGAAAACAGAATTTGCGAAGGCAGAGTTCTTGGGAAGTAACATCGATTATGAACGGTTGACCCCAAGGAACGCAGACACGGAGACCATCGAGAAACTTGCCCGACCAATTTCAAAAAAAGAGGTCCTTCAATTTGTGGAACTAAGCGGATTCTACTGGAAGTTTGTTGCAAACTTCTGTGGGGTTTTGGCACCGTGAACAGATTTGCTGAAGAAGAATACAGCATTTCGGTAAACAGAACAATACCAGGATGCATTTCTCAGTTTAAAGCAGTATTAACCACTGCACCACCTTTGGCCACACCAAACCTTTTGAAATCCTTCGAAGTTGAAATCGATGCGAGCGATTCAGGAGTTGGAACTGAACTGCCTGTTGGTTACTTTTCAAATAGACTTAGCAACCAGCAGAGAAAATATTCCACCATCGAAAAGCAATTATTGTGATTGGTGCCAGCCTTCCAATGTTTATGTAACGAGCAATAAATCACTGACAGTTGTGTATACGGATCACAGTCCTCTTACATTCTTGGAACGATTTAAAGACAAGAATAAGAGACTATTTCATTGGAGTCTTATGCGACAGACTTACAGGCTTCTAATTTACAAATCGTACATCTTGCTTATTGTAAGAATGTGATAGCAGATGTGTTATCATAGATGAATTGGACAAAGAATAGATACATTGAAGAGATACCAATATTTTATATATATATACATGCACTTCATTGTAATGTGCTATGAATGAAAAAAGAGACCACGTTTTCATTATGATGGTTCATTTTCTTTCTTAAGGGGATCATGTTATGAGATTGAAGGTGTGTTCTATACATTTAAGAGAGAGAGAAGGCTGTTTGGAATGAGAGCTTGTCGGCAGATGTCATGTCACTCACTGGCTGTCTCAGAGTGTACTGGAAAATTGAAAGTATGTAACATTTGGCTGTGAAAACAAATACCTGACTTTGGTTGCTCGGTTCTCACAATAGTTCGAATTTAATCAATCAAATTAAATAAGTTCTGACGTTTAGGCATAAAAAAGCCAGCATTTTGAGGGTTAGCCAGAGCGAGTGAACAACTGCCATCATCAGAGCTATTGGTAAGCAAACACTCTATCAATGGTAACTTTTTAAATGAATCATCTTTGCCGCAAAAGTCTGAAGATGACCCAGAGAGATCTTCAGCAGAAGAAGACCAGCAATGATGACAGCCGCGGTCTTGTTTTGAAAATTCAGTTGATGTCGTTTTCAAAGGGGCTTTTCTTGGATCAGTATAAGCGAAACTGAATTGTTAAAAAGATCAGCCATGATCTTATTACATTGTGGAGCAGGCTCAGTGGGCCAGAAGGCCTACTCCTGCTCCTATTTCTTATGTTTTAAGGGAGCAGGGAAGAAACAATATGGCCTGCAACATAGGAATTGCATTGAGGGATAGAAAGAACTGTCATGCTTTTCAATATCACTGAGAAGTCAGGGAATCGTCATAACATCCTGTTTTATACAATTCTCATTTCCCAGGTCATGACAATTTTTGACGTGAATTTATATGCAAGATTGAAATGATCAGACCATACATATCTTGCAATGTACCACGTTTTACTTCTTGAATTGCTTCTTCTCCTTTTCATTCCATGAGTTTGACTGAACAAGTACTATTGTACCTCTTGAGACTGGCAATCAGAATACAGAAGATAAAGTAGGATAGTTCAAGAGCACGGCTTAATCACGGTTACATGTGTAAATGTACATAAAAAGTAATGGACAGACTGTAATATTGAACTCAATTGCGTTTTACTGTGATTTATGTGATTTTACTGTGATCACTATTTCATTCACTTTGATAGCAATATCAGGGGAAACTTTATCAATTTCTTTACCTGCTCTCTAAATTTACTCTGTGTCCCTGCATAAATAAATGGATTGATGCAGGAACTCAAAAGCTGAAGCATAAAACCGCCTTCCTCAAGAATAAAATTTGATTCGTTGTAATTTGAACCTGAGAAATAACTTACATTTGCAATTTGAACACAGAGGAAAGTCAGGAGAACCAACAAATACGACAGGAGGAAACTGCCTGAGATGGCAAAGAGTAGAACTATGGATTTTCTCCGTTTTTCCATCTCTGGGTCACTCTTGTTCTCTCCATTCTTCCTGGTCAGGATTCTCCTGCGCGCTCTACTGGCCAATACAATGTCCCTGACAGTGAGGACATTTAGCAGCAAAATCAGAATGAATGGAAGACAAGAGTTTAAAATTACTATTATCCAGTCGAATGCAATCCAAAAGGGTGAGGTATAGTATATTGATTTGAGACTGCAATACCAAGGTACATTGTTCATGATAAAGGAAGGCTCATAAATAAAGTACAAGGGTATGTTTCTGAGACAGCTTAGAATGCTGGCCGTTGATATAACCACAGCTGCTACTTTCTCTGTGCAATATTTCATTTTTAGCTTCTGGCAGCAAATGGCAATGAATCGATCCAAGGTGAAAGCGACAGTTACCCAAACAGAAGAATCCCTGACTCCATAAAGTAACATAAGATTGGCTGTACAGACTGGGGTGATTGACAGGAACGTCATTGTGAAATAAATACCCACAATCCGGTTTAATATCACAGCTGTGATAATGACCAGGACATCCGTTATCGCCATTGATACCAGGTAATGTGCAATACATTTCGAAAGACCACATCTTTCCCGTGTCAAGATAACAATCACTGAAAGGTTAGCTATGAAAATGAGACACAATGAGTGAATATACGTCATTGATAAATGAGGATGCAGCCAAAGAAAGACAAAAATAGATATTTGTTACTGCTCAACTGTCTGGAAGCAATTGCAAAAGGAGAAAAAGTTCACATTTTGAACTGAAATTATTTCTATTCAATTGTGGAATAAATCTCTGATCGGCAGCAAACTCACAGCATTATGTAATAGTCGAAATAGGGATATATTTCGACTTTGACATTCTTTCTCGATAATTCAGTTGCAGGAAATTCGTTGTATTCTGCTCTCAGGCATTTTGTTATTGAAGAACAGAATCATTGCATTCTGAAATATTCATAAACTGAAGAAGTAATAATATTATTGCGAACAAGGAAATGCGAAAAAGACATAGATGACATTGAATTTAAAGGAACCCTAGAGGTTTTACATTGACACAGTTATCCAGGAAGACGTCACTTAAAGGCAAAAGAAAACTCACGCATGAAAGTAATGAAACCTGGGATTGCATCTGATAATGACATGAAGCTAAAGCAACATTGTTTTATGACGGAGAATAAAGCAACCAAATAGATGAAGTCCAGATATATCCATGTTGGCAGTCCTCTCTGTTTTGAGTCCAATGACTTTTGTTTCAAATTTTACTGCAAAATATCAGTCCTGACTGAGCACTGCTTAGAGTGTTGCATTCGTGCCAAACCAAAACACTGAAGATGTGAGGAATAAGATTCGAATAGAAACTCTGACTGAACTTTCAAGAAGTTACTGTTAATATTCCATCAATAAATAATAAGAAGTGCAGCATAGTAAAATTAATGGACATCACTAGCTGTGCAGTTAAAAAAGTGATGCATTTGCAACGTGATAATTAATTGACAGGTATAGTGTACAAAACATTATCGAGGTGCAATTAAGTAACCATTCCATTGAGGCAATTCACGTGAAGAAATGGCATTAGGAACACAACAGACCAACATTCCTGACTTCTGATGATATTAATTAACTAGAAGAACGGGGAGGAAATGATACTGCTCAAGGAAAAAACGTATCCTAACCACGTAAAGAAGCTATGCAATTGAAATGATGAAATGACAGTGTTAATGTGGAGAAAAAAGACAGAAATTCACTGAAAACGTTTTATTGCTAAAAAATGGAAAATTAATTACTTTAAAAGAAAGTGATATGTTCTAACTCTACAAAAGTAAATTTTCTTATACTCTCACTGAAACTTTGGCTGCTCTCTCGTGTGTGAGAGAGAGATAATTCATGAACGTTTCACCTGAAGGTCACTGCGCCTCAGGTGAGGTGACAGATTGAGGAGAGCCCTTCATGCCAAAATTATCCAGTGCAGGAACTGAAAATCAAAACCTGCCATCCAGTTAAATGAACTAAATGACTCCCTCAAAATTGCATCGCCAGAAAAGACAATCCTATTGAATCGGACCACTAAATACCAGAAAGTCAATCAGTCCATAGACAGCAGTATTGATAGATGAAAGAAAGGGCAAACTGAGAATAGAAACTGAAAGAAGCTATTAAAATCCTATTTAATAACTAACGAATATCCTTCACCTGGAATCCCAATAGTTGCTATGATTGGATAGTAAATAGCAAACACGAGCCCTTTTGGTATTCCATGCATTTCTGTCTCTAGCTCCGATTGCGTTTGGCACTACGGTGGATGATAGTCGCATTTATACCTGATACCAGTCACCAGGGACACTGGATGTCTCGGGCTTTTGCAATAATTACTCTAATTGAAGTGAATGCATTACAGATGCTTGTTTTTGGCTTGTCTTCAATTTTGTCTTCGATTTTATTCGGGGCACCAATGTGAAGTCTTCACAGAATGTGGTCGCCCTCATAAAAAAAGATGAAATGCAAAACACACTCTTGTAAATGTACACAAGGTTGCTTTGCATGAAGTATCATTGTATGTGAATAAGATATGTCTGACCCGAGATACTCTATTTTATTGGAATATGTGCAATGTTTCTTCTCCTGCTCATTATTCTGTCAGTTCGTTAGCTGATGAGATTAAACTCTCTCTGAAATTGTATAACCACTTTAAAGCAGCAGACTGGTATACAGATTATGGGCATGTTCAGTATATTTTATGTTGCATTCCACAGCGCCATTTTGTCTTTATGATTACTTCCAGTGCAGATAGGATCACGTTATATTATATATTGACACGCTAAGTGCATCTTAATCGTACTCAACTCAGCACGCACAAGTCCAATTCAGCAATTACACAGGAATTGACATTTGTTGCTTTTTTGCTGATGCATTTACAGTGGATAAAGCGTGTTCAGTGTACACTGGTCAATTGCATGCTATCGCATTCCGTTTGCACAGGACCATGTCACTGTGGTTGTCTTCACTACAGAGTTTCGTGAAGTAGGGAGGGGTTAAATTCATTCATTGAACAGGTAGGGACTGGTCCAGTTCGATCAGGTTAACTTAAGTGAAGACAGGCTCATTCACGACTCTCTGATAACAAAAGGACAGAACCATGTTCTCCTCATTATGCATTTAGTCAGGGCAGAAAAGTAGAGAGCAACGCATCAACAAGTTAATGTCATTGTGGAACTGCCCAAGTTAAGTTAATAATGAGTACAGTAAAAACAGTTAGTTGTGAATATTTATATCCTGTGTTGAAAATTCCCATTCTGCTCCAAGCACAATTACATTCAGTGCATGTCTGTTCAGCACAGTTACTTTCCGAATAGACAGATTCAGCTGTACCGGGGTCAATTAAGGACAGTTGCATTTATTTTGCCAGTTCCAGGTCAGCAGCATGACCTTCAGTTTTTGACCAAGACCGTAAAATATTCAGGAGTAGGTGAGTACAATGAGTTTCGAATGGTGAGACAGTATGAGGCAAAATAGCAAGCGTTGCATTTCCAGCATTTGTTAGATGTCCTCGTAGAGGAACCTGTTGTTTCAAGTGAGTGCATGAAACGTAGAAGGAAAATATGTAAGGAGAGAGAGGGAAGGACTGAATTAAAGAATATTTCGCTGAGAACTGCATTGATGATTCCACTGTTCAGTGAAGTCATGGCTGATATGATAATCTCACTTTCATTTTCCTGCCCTTTGCGTCGAACTATCACTCTCTTCCTGATTAAAAGTTCAATCTCGCCCAGCATTGGATATAAATAGTGACACAACCTGTACAGCTCGCAATGGTAATAAATTCCCACAAATTCACAACTCTCTGAGCAATGAAATTCCTCCTTGTTTCCATCTTAAATGTAAAACTGCTTACTCTGAGATTATGTACTCTAGTCCTAGACGCTCCTACAAAGAGAAAAACACTCGCAGCATCTATCCTGTCAAGCCCTCTGCGTAGTATAGATGTTTTACTAAAATCACTTCGCATTCTTTTCGACTGCAATGTTTACAGCCCAACCTACTTCACCACTCCCCATGAGAAAATTCCGCCATGACTGGGATCAGTGAATCTGTTCGAGACTGCCTCCAATGGCATTGTATCTTATCTTAAGTAAGGGGACCAGAACCGTCCACATTTTTCTTGGTGAAGTATAAGCAGTGCCTTTATAATTTTCACAAGGCTCCCGTATTTCTGGAATGCATTCCCCGAGACACGCTAATATTCCAGTTTGCTTTCGTGTTATACAAATTTTATAAGCAAATGTATTAAGTCATATGGGCCCAAGTCAGGCATATGGAATTCGGCTACATCTCAAGCATGATCGCATTGAGGGGTGGAGCTAGTGCAAGGGACTGAATGACCTTCTCCTGTTCTGATATGTGTGTTTTTGTAACGATTTGAAAGGGAATTAATGCTAGCTTTCTGTATTTCAATTAAGATCAAGGGAGCAATAATGATTATGACTGAATTTATTTTTTTTTCTAATCATTCTTCTGTGTGGGTCCAAATTGCCCATTCTGTAACAGAAATGCAGAAATATTATTCCTGTTGTACTGTACCATCTAATGAAGAGTGTTGAGAATGAAAACAAACGGTCGTGTGAAACCTAAAAGGAGCCCAATGTGACCCCCAAAATCTCAAGATGATGTGCAGAGAAAGAGAAGAGGTTATTTCATGTTTGCTTTTTTTTGGCTCATATTTTGTAAAGTTTCTTAACAATATAATTTGAAGCACACGATCAGGGTCTCAGCATTAAAGAGTGACACCATGCTAACTCATTGTTTTATTGTAAGTGTCAGCAATAAATTCGATTATATAGTATCAGGTGCTTTCAGGTTGAAGGTAAGTCAAAGAAATACTTACAGACTGGAATGAAATGTCTGAAAATCGAAAGAAGGTCAAAGTTCTTGAAAGAGAGATGCCAGACCGGGTGATATGTTGTAACTGTATGATGTTGAGAAATGGTAGGCACCATTCTGCTTCATAGTGAGTGAGCAAAAACTGAAAGACAGGTCATACCGCAAATCAGACGCTAAAACAGAAGCTACTGGAAAAGCTCAGAAGATCTGGCAGCATCTGTGCAGACAAATCAGAATAATCTTTTCAAGTTGAATGTACCTTTCTCCGAGGAAACATCAACTGAGTATGGATGCCATAGAATCATACAGACGTACAGTATAGAAACAGGCTCTTCATTCCAATTCGTCCATACTGACCAGATATCCTAAATTAATCTGGCCCCATTTTTCAGCACTTGGCGCACATCTTGCTAAACCTGTCCAATTCATTTACCCATATAGATGCCTTCTAAATGTTATTGCTGTACCACTTCCTCTGGCAGTTCATTTCATATATGCAGCATCCGCTGCTTGGAAAAGTTGCCTCTTAGTTCTCTGAAATTTTTCCACTCTGGGTCTCAACCTATGCCCTCTAGTTCCAGTCTCCCCCATCCTGGGAAAAAAAGACTTTGTCTATTTATCCTGTCCTTGTTCCTCACGATTTTATAAACCATGACACAGTCATCCCTCATTCTGGTACACTCCAGGAAAACAACCCCAGCCCCAGCCCCAATCCATTCAGCCTCTCTCTCCAGTTCAAACGACACAACCCTAGTAACATCCTTGTAACTGTTTTCTGATGCCTTACAAGTTTCACAAGAACCTTAATATAGGAGCGAGACCAGAATTGCACACAATATTCCAAAACCAATATCCTGTACATCCAGAACACGTGCTGGACCAAAGTGTCTGTTACCATACTGTACATCCATGACTCTGTTTCCGCAGTTGTGTTACCAAACAGACAATTTGGACTCACACAAAAGCATGATCAGACAAACTGATCAAAATGCTTGTTGCTCTATTGACCTAAATCAAAAATACAGAAAGTGAGCGTTTATTCGGTGTGTCATTTAAGTTGGCAAAAGAGAACAGGCGTAGGAATGGAATAGGTCATTCAGCCCATCGAGCCTATTCCCTTATTCAATAATAAAAACCTTGGTCTATGACCTAAATTCTTGTGTATTTTTGTTCCCGTATCCACTTATACTGTATTGAGTACAGGATTTAGGAGGTCATGTTGCGGCTGTACAGGACATTGGTCAAGCCACTTGTTGGAAAATTGTGTGCAATTCTGGTCTCCATCCTATCGGAAAGATGTTGTGAAACTTGAAATGATTCAGAAAATATTTACAAGGATGTTGCCAGGGTTGGAGGATCTGAGCTCCAGGGAGAGGCTGAACAGGCTGGGGCTGTTTTTCCTGGAGCGTCGGAGGCTGAGTGTTGACCTTAAGAGGTTTACAAAGTTATGAGGGGCATGACAAGGATAAATAGACAAAATCTATTCCCTGGAGTGGGAGAGTCCAGAACTAGCGGGCATAGGTTTAGGGTGAGAGGGGAAAGATATAAAAGAGACCTAAGGAGCAACGTTTTTAAACAGAGGGTGGTACGTGTATGGGATGAACTGTCAGAGGATGTGGTGGAGGCTGGTACAATTGCAACATTTAAGAGGTATTTGGATCGGTATATGAATAGGAAGGGTTTGGAGGGATATGGGTCGAGTGCTGGCAGGTGAGATTAGATTGGGTTGGGATATCTGGTCGGCATGGAAGAGTTGGACCGAAGGGTCCGTTTCCATGCTGGGCATCTCTCCAACTCTATGACTCTATAAATTAGAAAAAAGCCTTGTCTGTCTCTGATTTAAATTTCGCAATTGATTTAGCATCGACCATCGTTTGAGGATGCCTCCACTACACGTGCTTTCTGACAATTGTTCAGGACGACCTGTCTCTAATTGTCAGGCCATGTCCCTTAGTTCTAGAATCTTCACCCAGTAGAAATACATTATCTTCATCTCCCTTGGTTTTCTCTCCTAATAATTTTCGAATCTTGATTAGATTTCCCTTAACCCTTTACATTGTAGGAATTAAGGCCTAATTTGTTCAATCTGTCCCCATAACTTTAGCTCCAAATCGTGTTATCAGCCTTGTAAACGCAAATTGAACGCTCTCCATGACCAAAACAACATCCCGGGTTGTAGTGCCCATATCTGATCAATGTTATCCAATTGGGGTCAAACCAGGGTTTTGTGTAGCGGCAGCATTACATTTATGTCCTTACACTGCAGTCGATTAGATTTGAACTCTAGCATTCCATTGGCCACGTTCATTGTTTTCTGCACCTATCCATGGCATTTTGAAGGGTGATGCAGGTGAACCCCCAAATCTGATTGGCCATCCACTTCATTTAATTCTCTGTCTTCGCAAAAATATAAATGCTTTTTTGAAAAAAAATGAAATGAACGCTCACCTCTATCGAAAAAAGAATATCACCCTAAGCAGTTTTTGTGAACGTTTTAAGCTGTTTCATGTTTGTCTCGAATACCCATTACATCAGAAGTGATAGACATGATGAACGTTGCTTTGAGATGTAATAACATAGTAACTGAAACCTTCATGAAATAAAAGTTCAATATTACGTTATCCAGTTAACCCAACATTCATTACAATGCCAGCCACTACATTTTGTTCCATCTATTTCCTTTAGACTTAGGCTGAAGACATCACATTCATATACAAGGAATTGTTCCATGAGTTTTATTGGTTGTCATTTTTCTTTGAGAAGTATGAAAATGCTCTCTTTTTTTTAGCAATCCGTCTTCAGCTTTGCAGGCTCTTCTAAACATCTTCACTCCTTTGTAACTCCTGCCTCGCTTGGCATCCAATTGCCCAATGTTCCATCCTCCTGGTCTCCAACCGTGTTTCATATCCCACGACAGCTACTTTTGGATCTTGATTGCCCCACTACTTCAAGCCTTACTGAATGATGTTCCTTATCTCGCCACTGCTATTTCAATTGCAGGCTGCTTCAGTCACTTGTTTCCTGCTCATCGGATCATCAACGATTCTGTCCACTCTACTGCTTTTCTGTGATTGGTTGTCGCTCTGATTGAATTTTAATGAAGGTTTTACTGGCTTTCAGAGATGAATTTACCCAACTCTGCCATGTTTCACACGTGAAAATGGGACGAATTCTTAAATCCTGCTACGTGATCTTTGGTCACTTTGATTGTCACGTTGATATAATCTATTACCTCCTGCACCTTTTGAGGCTTTCAGCATTGCTACTACATTAAAACGTGAGTGAAGGCGCAGCAATATCTTTGATCTTGTTCCACCTTTTAATTTGATGGTAGGGCACCTGCATCGCCAAGGTCATTTTCCACAAGATCTCAAAATCCAAAACAAGGATGGTATACTCATGCAATGTGAGACAAGGTGAGCAAAAAAATTGTACATGCATCGGTGACAATGTACACTCGTTGATAGTTAGTAAAGAAAGCATGAACTGCACATGCTTTCTCAAATGTAGCTGCATTCTTTAAACAATGATTCAAAACGGAGTAATTTGACCTTCAAATGAACACGTTTGCATTTTTGAGCTTACGGACACATGAGTAGCCCGTCCAGTCAACAACAGGATTGAACCGATTTGCAAACACAGATGAACTGACTGTCTTGATCTCTCATAAAGTCACTAATATTGACGTGTGCTCTGAAAGACGGAGTCAAGTGCTCCTGCAACTGAAGCTGAGAAAACTTAATCACTTTGTATCTTTCTTTCACTAAATAGGGGAACAGGAATATCTAAACAGGGATGCCATGAAAACGGAGGCACGTGCAGCTCTGTTGAAATACCTTTCTCTTTCAGTCAGCAACAAGAGACATGAAGGTGATTCAGGAACAAAATTCTTTCTCAGATACTTTATGGAGCTGGTTGTTTTCAGGGATTACAGTTTGACAGAGAAATCTAAGAGCTTCCAAAGGTCCGTCTACGCAATCTGAACATCTTTGGGCCGTGTGTCGAAGCTGGAGCACCTGGAAGACTCCAGCACAGAGACGTGGAGAAATTGCAACCTCCATGTGGCCAATCTGCTAAGGTTGGAATCAAACCCTGAGGTTTCATGGCACTGTGAGAAAGCAGTGAAAACTACGAGACTCCTTATCCTAGGTTTCATCCACCCTGCTGAGAATCCAGCGAGATCAAAGGAGCTACAGTGATTGGAGTTTGGTGTTAATCACATCTAGGACTAAGTTGTATACATTCTGACAGTTGCGACTGATTATAATCTACAGATGGGATATGATTCAATATTGTGACAACCGGTTTGTTGCATTTAACAATATAAAATTCAGTCTACAAACTGAACCTTGAATTTCCGATCGTTGATCATTTTGTTTTTCATCCCCACCCCTACTCTGACCTTGGCCTCCTGCAATGCTCCTGGAAAACTGAATGGGAGCTCGATGAACCTTTCAATTCAGCACTTTACAAACTTTCAGATACAACATGGAGTTCACGAATTTCTGCTCCACGGGATAGTTTTCAACATCTGGAACACTTGCCCTGAAAAGACGCTGGTACCTAATGCTTTGTTTATAGATTGTGCTCGCTTATCCTTCATTTCACACTCAACAGAAACAGCTCATGTCTCACTCCCCTATGAATCATCGATCACTTTCAAATGGCTTGATACAAGCCTCCACTTAAATTTTGAATTCAAGAGAATATCTCCCTCATAGTATGGTGATGCATTTTAGCAAAGGGGATTGAGACAGGGAATATGTAATTAATTCTATAGTACCTTACAATATGCGGGGATTAAGGGATTTCTGTTTCATCTGCACACATCTTTGAAGATAGTGGGATATATTCATAGTCAGCAAAGCAAATTGGACCTCGAAATTCAAAAGTATTGGGATTGAGAGCAAAAAGGAAGCAAGTCATATTGTAAGTTAATAAAGCTTTCATTAGGTCACGCTTCACGTTCTGTGTCCACTTTTGGTCATCACGTTCTGTCAAGGTTGAGGGTTTCCGTGAGCACTCAGAGGAAATTTATCAGAATGATAAACAGGTTGAAAATAAATTTGATAGGGTCACAAAATCTATAATATGGTTAAATACGGTAGGGAATGGCAATACATTCCTTTCAATTGACTGGACACCGATGAGGCATAGATCGAAGTTTCTGAGAAAGACAGATGGGGGAAATTATAAGAATATTTTTACACAATTGATGTTGATGTTCTGGGTCTTGCTGCATCTGATGACGTTCGTAAAAGGCACAGTTATTGTTTTAGAAATGGAAATGAAACAGTATTTGAGAGGACTTTCAGACAAGTATAAAATTGTCGACTCAGTGTGACCGAATTTTTGCAGACAGCAGGTATGAAGTGAATGGGCTGCTGTGTTGCTTCAGTTCTCTGATTCCCTGGTATCATCTTCCATTGTATTCCATAGCTTGAAAATAAGGTGTCACTTGTTCCAATACTTTTGGGTCATTCATGTAAGTGCAGCCCAGAAGTGAATACTGCTCGCTCAGCACAGTTTAGTTATCCTGGTGCATTGCCAGTCTCACTGATCGCTGAAATCTTCTCCCACCGAAAGACCAGACAAACCTAATCCTTCCAAATTTAGATGCTCATCTTATTCTGGCCCTGATAAGTCGGGCGCCTCGCTCAGATCTTGATGCAATGTTTGGTTTGAGCTTCCTGACTGTCATTCCTCTGCTTACACTATCTTACAGAGTGGAAAATCCAGTCCGGGTCAAAAATCATAGGAGGCAAAGATTTGCGCTGATACGAGTTTACTGAATATAAATCCTCCCCAAGTGACACTTTGAGCAATTAAAGATGCACATGATGTGCATGTGTTCCATGGAACCTTGCCTCAAATAAGGATTTTCGAATTTGGTGTCTGCGGTTCCTCTTTATTAATAATCTGTGACGCTTCCTTGCCTACTTTGTCGACTTCCCAATCAGTTTTTCATTATCCGAGTCATTAATCTTTTCACTGTACTAATTTTAGTATCTGTGACAATAACGGAATCCTAATTTTAATTAATTAGTAAGCTTTGCATTGTGCAGAAGGAGAGAGAGAGAGACACACACACTCTGAATGAAGAAATAGTTTGGTGAACTTGGAAGCAGTATGTGACTTATTTTGGGACATCGTTGGTAAGGTCCTTTAATTGAAACCCAGCGTCAGTAGAAAAAAACTGACATTGATGCGACCACGTACGTTCACTGATGACATATGATAGGTTGCTTGAAGATTGAAGGTAAATAGGGGAAAATATTTGCAGACTGCTATGAAATTTATAAAAATCAAAATCTGGACTAAATAGTTAAAATAAAGATGACAGGGTGGGCGATATATGATTATCACATGATGTGGCAGGTGGTGCACCACATTCTGTGGCAAGCGTTAGTCTTTTTAGGCCTTGTGGCTGGTCGAGTTCGAGTTTGAGCTTCAATCACTGTGACGCATCAGGGATGTGGCGAGTTACTTGGATGTTGACTTTCAGGAGGCAGTCATACCCCTTGGATTAGTGACCTTGAATTTGGTCAGGGGTTTTCTCTGGAGGTGTGGAGGTTAACAGGTGACCTTATAAAGTTTATAAAATCATGAGGGGCGAGATAGCGTTAATAGTAGTTTTCTTTTCCTCATCATGGAGTAATTTTAAGACAAGTGGTGATATCTGTAAGTTCAGAGAAGAGAGATTTAGGAAAGGACGAGGAGCAATCTTTTAAATGAAGGGCGTGGTTCTTGTGTACATAAACCTCCAGAGGAAGCGGTTCATGCAAAAGAAATTAGAATGTTTAAAAGACACGCAGATATGTACACAAGTAAGAATGGTTTGGAAGGATATGGGTCAGGGGAAGGCCGGTGGAAGTGGTTTAGTCTGAGATTGTGTTCGGCGTGGAATAATTCAACCAAAAGGTCTGTTTCCATGCTGTATGACTCGATGACATTATATGAAAATTGAGTGACTATTAATGAGGCAGGGGGAGAGATCCGGGAGTGGTTGCTGTTGGGAAGAAAACACATTTGTTTCCTGCTTAGTCTAGGGTCTCAAACTCTCCTTGTGATGAATTCCATATTTTCAGCCCTCCCTGTTTAACACATACAAGTGCTGTCAAAATGAACAAACTGCTGGAATATGCAACCAACGTCTTTGGAGGGAGATGCATTTTACATTACATGACGTTGCTGTTTCAGTCCCCAGATCTGAAACGTTGGCTTCGTTTCACATCTATAGACATAAGCATTCACATTTGCTAGGATGGATGCCGAAACAATGCTCGCAGACAGACGAGACCTCTGAGAGACCATTTAAATATGCTCCTATTTCAGTTGAGGTTGAAAGAAATAAATGGTGATAGGGTCATTGAACACTTTTGTATCTTGTGACAGTGATGTGCATTTGAAAGGTTAATTTGTCCTTTTCTTTTAAGAAAATTTGAATGAAAGGTGGAGAGCGATGTGTAAGAAAGTAAACACCATGCATGTCCTTGCGTTGTATTGCAGTTTGAACAATGGAAGCAGCCTGGCTGGGTGGGCCTAAAATCCAGAGAAGGCTTTTTTTTTTAGTTTTTAGTTTTATCCAGAAGCTATCTTTTCCTGTTCTATTACCGCTGGAAGGTAGAGTTTCTGTCTGTGCCTGATTTACCTGTGAGACAAATCTATTTCCCTGAATTTTCCTTTCTGCCAAGGGGTGTGTTTCTGGGATCTTCCTATTGTGGAATAGTTAATTAGTAATAATTGCTGCATCTATTATTGTGGTACGTTTTCCAACAGAGTTCTTATTCTAAGTTCTCCTTTCTTTCGTTTGTGTTCTGACACTAGTGTTTAAATAAACTGTGTTTTGCTCAACGTCAAGTATTTTGATCAATTGCATTGCATCTGGAATACAGCACTTCACATTTGCCTTAAAATAAAATAAAAACGATCCAGGCGACCTTCTTAAATATTTTGTAGAATGTCTGGTGTCGCCCATAACAACGGTACAATGAAGGTAAGTTTCTGGTTAACAAGGGAATTAACAATTGTTGTGTAGGCTTGAATGAATATTAAAACGAGTCACAACCTTAGAGTCATAAAGTTAGAGTCTTCAAGCACAGAAACAGACAGTTCAGTCATGTACGTTCATGGCGACCAGACATCCGAAATTAATCTAATCCCATTTCTGATATTCCAAACTCTTCCTATTCATGAACCTATCCTGCTGTCATTTAAATGGTGTAATTGTACCAGCTTATGCCACATCCTCTGCCAGCTCACTTCATACACACAGTGCTTTTTGCATGAATAAGTTGCCTCACAGTTCCCTTAAAATGTTATTCCTTCTGCCTTAATCTATATCTTCTTGTTTTGGACTCCATTGCCCGCTGGAGGAAAAAAGATCTTCGCTTTTCACACTAATACTTTTCCTAATGATTTTATAACCTCTCTCAGCTTACTTCTCAACTTCCGACCCTCCAGTGAAAATAGCCCCAGGTATTCATTCTCTCCCGATCTCAAACATACCAACTCTGTCAACATCATTGTAAATCTTTCCTGCTTTCATGTTTAGCAACGTATTTTTTTTCCAGTAGGGTGACCAGAATTGAACATAGTATTCCAAATGTAGCCTGACCAGTCTTGTTGAACAGCACATTCCAGATCTGTATTCTAATGTTTATATTCATGGTCATATTGGAGCTAGCCACTCGGCTGTGAGCAGATAAATTTGACATTGAAATTAAACATTACACTTTGGACTGAAGTCAGTGAGGTGTTCGATTTGTGCTTGAGAAAACGTGACCAAATTTCTCCTTGTAAGCAACTCAGTGCCAGGAAGAGAGTCAGAGAATACGCGAGAAAAGTGATTGAGTTCAAGTTAGTTCAAGTGAGGGATAAAGAAGAGTTGCAGGTATAGAGAAACTGGAGGTGGGATTTGAAGATGTGGCAATATCGGTTTAAGCTGAAAACCCACAATTAAATCCTACCTGGACCTATGTTTCTTGTCCAGGATTATTTCTTCCTGGCATTCCTCAAGCTCCTAATGCTGCTGTTAATCTTTCGTTGACGGTTAGTGAAGATTTAATATTATTTGCTAGGAACACAGATGAAAATGATTGAAGTGATTAAATTGAAATTACAATTAAATTCCAACAGATAAAGAACTTGATAATTAATGACATTTCTGAAAACACGAATGCCTGATCACAAATGGAAATCCATAATTGACTTAAGAATGAAGATCAGTCAGTGTGTTGTGATTGCAAAACCGAAAAACAGCATGGGTGTTTAAGAATTGAAATACTTGCAGTAAATGATGGAGACGCTCAATGTCATCGATTGAATCAGCTGAGAAAGAAATTGGTTGATGATTTAGGTCTGTGAGCATGTGAAAGTGGGCATGGAGTGGGTGTGGGCTGGAGGTGTGAAGGTGAGCAAAAGGGAAAGTCTGAGGTAGGGTGGATTGGCAGAGAAATCAAGTGACGGAAGGTTTCACGTTGTGACACCAATGGGAGCAGTAAAGACACAAAAGGTGTGTCTGCATGAGGTGTGAATAGACACTTCAATGTGAAGAAAATCATAGAAAAACGAGAACAGAAAACAAAGTCAGAGAGAATCACCAGATAAAACGAGCCAGAAATCAAATCACACAATTCTTGAACTTAGAAACTACAAGGCTGAAAAGTGCCTCCCGTTACCCCCAATTTCAGATGAAAGGTCACACATCCACCAACTTTATTTATTCCCTCTCCAGGACGACAGCTTGGCTCGGAAAGAGACTTCTTCCCACTCGCCTCCCTGGTGAGACAGATTGACTTTGGACTGTTCCAACTCTATGCAGCGCTGGGTGAAGAGTTCAGAAGCTGCTAGCTGTTAGTCTGTATGTTTCTACCAATTCATTACTGCATGACAGTCAAATCAGAGTGTCATGTGATTTGGAACTTTTGTCATTCGCATACGCCTCCTATGCTTGTCCTTCTACATGGTAGGGGTGAGGGATGTTGGGGGTGAGAATTTCGGGAATCTGTCCAACTCTGGTCCAGGTATAGGCCATTCTTGCCTTTCACAACTCACCATCTCATCCCATTGTTTGCAAGTGCTGACTGGTTCCATCCTTGAAAGACATTCTTGAATTTGTTTCTTACGTTATGACAATCCAACAGCTTGTCCTCTCGTGGCTTCTCCAAACATAACCAGATTCATTACCCTCGATTTAGCAGCTAGCTTGTATTTTAATGGGTTCTCTGTCACTGATTTTGTTTCCTTCCATAAGATGTCAGGTTCACAGGAAATTCGAGAGGGTGGACTTTCCGTCAGGAAATTCGTTGCAAACGTTGTGTCACAGCAGAATCACTTGTCGATTCTCTGTTTATTGGAGTAAAATGTTGTAATGTAAGGGAATCACCAAAAATAATGCCATTGTTCAATTTTTTACTGGAGTGATAATCATTTTATTTATTTCCTCCGCCACTATTGCCCCTTCATTTTTTAGAACGTTAGGAATGTTGTTCGTGGTTATCTACACGTAAGGAACAATTCTCTGAATGGCCCCTCCCACCAATCAGAGGTGTGTTTTTGAGATTTTCTGAACGACTACTTTTAGGCTTTCTCAAAACCTTTTTTTCATTCTCATCACAGTTTCATTAGGCGATGCATTATTTTAGTAATAAAAACGGGAGGTTTGGAGTCTGAGGCGTGAGATTATGCACATAAATTCATGAAGGGAAAGGATTAGGTGAATAACTAATTCTTTTCTCCCTCAGTGTCGGAGAGAACAAAACTCGAGGGTACAGGTTTAAGGTGGGCGGGGAAAACTCAAAAGGCCCCTAAGTTGCCACATTTGCACGGAGAGATTGGTGCGTGGAATGGGCTGCTGGAGGAAGTTATGGGGGCTGGTCCAATTATAACGTTGTAAAGGTATCTGGTTGGGTATATGAATAAGAAGAAAAAGATTTTGTTCAATGATTCTTCAGATCATCACAGAGATAGATTCCAACGTGATTATCAATGCACAAAATATAATAAAAGCTTCAGGAAAAGACATTCAAACTTGGATATAAAAGTTAAATAGCCCCGTGAAACCATTTCTTTTCATTTATGGGATGCCTGGAAAATCCTGTAAGAAACAAATTCCTCGCAACTCATTAGCTAAAGAGAGTTAACTGTACAAGCAGCTGTAAAACGTAACATGTAACTAACTTTATAAAGCAAGTAATATTGCGACTCTCACAGCAGTCAGCTAGAACCAACTATCTTTTGTATTTTTTATACATCATTAGGATAGCAGAACATATGAGGAGTATCAGAATTAGATAGAGATACCAAATGAATACTTTGGGTAACAGGATTCAAGCAGTCCTTAGAGGAAGGAAGTCGAAGACATGTTCGAAAGAGTGCAGTCAGTAACGTTGGAATGCAAATTAATAGGATGCATAGAAAGATCTCAAGGGTGGGCGATTGAAATGTCTGTTAACCACTTGAGATATTGGAACTTCGAACTGTCCATAGTAGTGTCCATCAGTGATTCGGTTTTTCACAGGATTGAATGCGTAGAATAAAGGGAAGGTAACAATGACCACGTTGTATATGATTATTGTAAAAGAAAACGCATATAAATGCTGCATCTGACTTCAAAAATCAGATCTTCATCGATCTCACTTCAGTTCTGAGCTGAAAACTGGGGCAACAGTTGTTTTTTCACGCCGAGGCCAGAAGTTGGGGGAATTCTTCTACCTCTTCCTGCATGAACTGGTTATTACTACTTGAAGAATAAAGACTGCCATGTGCCTGAATCCTTCCTGCCTTCTGGTTCCCTGCTGTGGGTTTCACTCCTGTAGGTAACATGAAGGAAATTGATTGATCTAGCAGGCATACCTTAGCAACTGAATGAGCATCCTTGCTCTGAACTCAATAAAAGGAAGCTTGGTATGCTACAGAAATTGGATAGAAGGGGAATATATCAAAATAAATACTTGATTGTTGTGCCTAATCATGAGGCAGTCACTAAAATGTCAGTCTTGGGCGAGAAATTATAGAAACCATGACTGAACTTTTCTTGATTAGAAAATCATGAGTTAAAAAGTGACAATCTACATGGCTTTGTTAAAGACAAAGCCTGGCATATATGATTAAGTTGATGAAATTGGATGAGTGATGATGGTCGTCCTGTTGGTTTGAAATACGCAGATTCAATAAGATGACACATGTCAATTTTACATGTTAACAATGTTGAACCCCATTGGATTAACAAGCCCTGGCAGTCACAGTGTTTATACAAAATTGCCTATCTATCGGACAGAAAACAGGAAGTGGTGGCGAATTAATTTTATACAGAATGAAAGGACTTTTATTGTGCTTTAACTTTGGTATTCAGATCACTGCTCTTTTAATAGCTATTAAAATATGAGGCTAATTTCATAGTTTGCAGATGATATATAAGCAAGTATAGTACAAAGTGTAAATGAATTGCGAATTTCATGAAGTCATAGATTGCAGAAAATAGCAGTTACAAAACATGTTTGAGACAGGTGGAAATGCATTTTGGAAGTATGAATGGTAATAGGCAACTTAAACTAAAAGGGACACTGGGCTTACCTTCAGTGCTACTACCTTACCAAAAAAAAGTGCAACTTTTGAGGGAATTTAGTTATTTTATTCTGTTATCGTCTGGGCACTGGGTCGTGTTGAGAACAGAGAGACCGAGGGGCTCAAGTCCCTATTTCTTTCAAATTTGCGTCACAGATAGTTAGTGTGTTTAGAAGGTGTTTCATACAATTGCCTTCATTACTCAGACCTTTGAGTACAGTGGTTGGGACGTCATGTTAAGGTTGCACTGGAAGGTGGTGCGCCCTCTTCTCGATTACTGCGTGCATTTCCAGCTCCCCTATTATACGATGGATATTATTAAGTTGGACAGGGTACAGAAGATATTTGCCATCATGTTGCGGGGAAGGAAGGGTTTGCATTACACAAATAGGCTGGATAGACTGGGATTTTATGTCACGAGAGCTTATGTTTTCATTCCTGATGAAGGGCTTTTCCTCGAAACGTTGATTTTCCTGCTCTTCGAATGCTGCCTGACCTGCGGAGCTTTTCCAGCACCATTCTCTTGACCTTATGTTTTCATTGACGAGATGAATGAGAAATAGAATCCCTGCCGTGAAATCCCATCAAGACCACACCGACCCTTCAAAGATAATCCGACCCACACCACCCTCCATAACCCTGCATTTCCGAAGTCCATTGACCTGAAATTCACATCTTTTAATTGTGGGAGGGACATGTGCACCGACATGAAACCCACTTGGACAAGTGGAGAACTTGCAAACTCCACGCAGGTATCATGTGAGGATAAAATCGAACCCAAATCCCTGGCGCTGCAAAGCAGCATTGCTAACCACTGTGCCTGTATTCCAGCTTTCATTCATCCTGCTGAGGGATGAGTGAGATCGGAGGGAGTACAGTGATTCAATTTTGCTGTTACTCACATCCAGGACTGAACTTATTCTTTTCGACAGTTGAGACTGAGTCTCACCTATAGTTGGAATAAGATTTAATATTTTGGCAATCTGTTTGCTGTCTTTGAAATGTCTTTATTCAGAAGCTGGAAAATCTCAGCAGGTCTGGCAGCATCTGTGAGGAGAGAAAAGAGCTGATGTTTCGAGTCTAACGTTGGATTCGAAACGTCAGCTCTTTTCTCTCCTTAAAAATGTTGCCAGACCTGCTGAGATTTTCAAGCATTTTCTCTTTTGGTTTCATATTCCAGCATCCGCAGTAATTTGCTTTTATGTCTTTATTCAGGTTGTCCTCAAACTTTCGCATGACGAAAATAAACAATGATTCATTTGTACTTTCTGCATTTTAATTACTGTCTGCAATGCTTACAGTGGGGTCTGCGCTACGTTGGAAAATGTGAAAAGAGTTTCGGTAATTACGTTGTGGAACAATTTAATATTCAGTCTGCAAACTGGACCCGAGTTTTAACTTACTTATCATTACAATTTTCTCCCCGAATTCCACGCTGATTTTCTCCTCCTGAAATGCTCAGAGGCAACTGAAACAGAGCTAAAGGAGCAGTTTTCAATTCAGCACTTTCCAAACTTCCAGACTCGACATGCAGTTATGTAGTGTCTACATCACAGAATATTGGTGAAGACCTGGTACAATTGCCTCCAAAAGGTGCCGGAACCTAGTGCTGTGTTAGGGTAGTGGCTGCTCGTGCTTCATGTCCTACCCAACAGAAATAGTTCTTGTCTCACTCCTAAGCAACCTCAAAATCGTTGATCAAGGCCATCACTCAGTTTTTAAATTCTACGGAAAATCTCAAAGTATGGTGAGGTATTTTTAGCAGAAAGCATAGAGAGGAGGAATATATAATAAGTTGAGGAATTCTAAAGAGAATGCATGGGTCAAGGTATTTCTGTTTCATGTGCACACATCTTAGGAAGGAATGGGATATATTAGTCGTCAGCAAAACAAATTCAATCTCGAGTTTCATAAATACACGCACAAAAAGAATGAACGTAATACTGTATTTTTATCAAGCTCTTGTTAGACACCAACTCGAGTTTTGTGTCAACTTCTGGTTGCGACTTTCAATGAAGTTTATACGTGTCTTCAGGAGTACGCACAGGAGATTTAGCATAAAGTACTCAGCAAAACAGGTTGAGAAGAGATTTGATTAGATTACAATAGTAACAACTGTTTAAATAAAGTCGAGAAAGACAATATATTCCAATTAGCTGCTCGTGCACAGAATCGGGACAGATTGACGTTGCGGAAATGAAACAGAAGTGGTGATGTCATAAGAAAATTTTCGCATAGTTGTTGGTGAGATTCTGGAACTTGTTGCCTCTGATATTTGTTAAGAAGGACATAGTGATTGAATTGAAAATGAAATTGAATCAGCATTTGAGAGAAAGATCATGCAATAATAGAGCAGGGGAATGGGGTGACTGAATTGTCGTGAACAGCAAACTTGAAGTCAATAGGCTGATTGGCCCATTCAGTACTTTAAGGACTCTGACTTTGGTATAATTGCCCGTGGTATTCTAATCCTTGGAAATCAGTTGTCAGTGATTCAAAGGCTATTGAATTATTCATATAGGTGCGGCCAAGAACTGAATATAGATCTGCAAGTTTGATCTAACAACAACTTTTTTTCAACTCTGTCCATTTTTAGTTTCACCATTGGCTGAAATCTTTTCCAACGGAAAGCACAGACGAATCTTAGTCCTTCCCCATTTAGATGCTCATGTTATTGAGTCCCTGATGAATCGAGGGTCTGCCTCTCCTATTGATGTCATGCTTAATTTGCGTTTCCTTTCTCTCAATGTTCTGCTTCCACCGCCTCAAAAATTTACACATCCATCACTGTTATCAGGGACAGAAATTCAGAAGAGACAATTTCCCCTGCCCACTTTGCCGCATTCCTGTGCACTTACTTGATTACATAGGAGAATAAAGCTCATAATAATTTTAATTGGAATTCTTCAGCAACAGCTGTATTACAGCCATGGCGGAAACGTGGCTAATAGAGGGACAGGACGAGCTGTTTAATTTAACAGTTTAAATGCCCTTTAGGCGGGACAGATGTGTTGGTAAGAGGGGAGGGACAGTCGCATTTTTATTTAGGACGTGCATCACAATCGTAACAGATGAGCTGATGGAAGGAACCGTTTTGATGGAGACTTTGTGTGTGGAGCAAAGAAAGAAGAAGTGGATGGTGACATTACTGGGGCTGCACTGTAGGCCTCCAAGCAGTCAAAGGGAAAAAAAGGAACAAATATGCATGCAGGTGAGGGAGACTTGCTGGAGCAATAAGTTTGACATAGTAGGGGATTTTAATTTTCCTTACATAGATTGGTACTGCCACGGTGTTAAAGGCTTAGATAGCGTAGAATTTGTTCAGTGTATTCAGGTACGTTTGTTCAGGAGTTCAGTAAGGCGTTCGACAAGGTTCCCCATGGGAGACTGGTTAGCAAGTTTAGATCTCATACAGGGAGAACTAGCCATTTGTGAACATAATTGGCTCAAAGGTAGAAAATAGAGGGTGGTGGAGGGTTGTGTTTCAGACTGGAGGCCTGTGACCAGTGGAGTGCCACAAGGATCAATGCTGGGTTCATTACTTTTCGTCATTGATATAAATGATT
The DNA here is from genome assembly GCF_020745735.1 of Hemiscyllium ocellatum. NCBI lineage: Eukaryota > Metazoa > Chordata > Chondrichthyes > Orectolobiformes > Hemiscylliidae > Hemiscyllium > Hemiscyllium ocellatum. Next base: position 4,409,736 of record NC_083427.1, read on the forward strand.
TGGATGTGAGTACAAGAGGTATAATTGGAAATTTGCAGACAGCACCAAAATTGGTGGTGCAGTGGACAGCGAAGAAGGTTATCTCAGATTATAACGGTATCTTGATCAGATTGGCCAATGGACTGAGAAGTGTCAGATGGAGTTTAATTTAGTTAAGTGTAAGGTACTGCATTTTGGGAAAGCAAATCTTAGCAGGAGTTGTAGTAAGGTCCGAGGGAGTGTGTCTGAACAAAGAGGTTTAGAAGTGCAGGTTCATAGTTCCTTGAAAGTAGAGTCACAGGTAGATAGGATAGTGGAGATGGCGTTTGATATGCTTTCCTTCATTGGTTAGAGAATTGAGTTCCGGAGTTGGAAGGTCATGTTGCGGGTGTACAGGACATTGGTTAGACCAATTTTGAAATATTTGCTGCAATTCTGGTCTCCTTCCTATCGGATGGATGTTGTGAAACTTGAAAAGGTTCAGAAAAGATTGAAAAGGATGTTGCCAGGGTTGGAGGATGTTAGCTATAGGGAGAGGTGGAATAACCTGGAGCTGTTTTCCCTGGAATGTTGGAGGGTGAAGGGTGACCTTATAGAGGTATATAAAATCATTAGGAGCATGGATGTGATGAACAGACAAAGCCTCTTCCCTGCAACAAGAGAGTCCAGAACTAGATGGCATAGGTTTTGCCGGAGAAGGGAAAGATATAAAAGAGACTTATGGGGCAACTTTTTCACGCAGAAGGTTGTGTGCGTACGGAATGAGCTGCCAGACGAAGTGGTGGAGACAAATACAATTGCAACATTTGAAAGGCATCTGGATGGGTATATGAATAGGAAAGGTTTGGAGGGATTTGGGGCGGGTGCTAGCAGGTGGGAATAAATTTGTTTGGAATATCTGGTCGGAGTTGAACTGAAGGGTCTGTCTCTGTGCTGTACACTTGTATGAATCTATGACTGTCTATAGGAGTCCTATTCGGGATGGGGCTAAACTCAACCTACTCTTGGTAAATAGGGCAGGACAGGTGACTGAAGTGACACTGGGGCAGCACTTTGGAACCAGTGACCATAGTTCTATTAATTTTGAAACAGCTATGCAGAAAGACAAAAGTGATCAACAGTTCAAGTTCTAAATTGGGGCAAGGCAAATTTTGTTGAAATTATACAGGAGCTTGCAGCAGTTGATAAGAGTAGCTTCTTGCGTGGAACCTCCCACAAGTCGGAGACCTTTTAAAGTGAAACTTCTGGAGTTCAAGATCTAGATGTTTCAGTGAGGGTGAAGAGTATGTTTGTCAGGAATAGAGATCCCTGGATGACACGTGATATTGAGGTTTTGACCAGAACAAAAAATGAGGTATGGCTCAAATGCAGTCTGCTGGGATTCGGGGATTTGCATAGGGGATGTGGGAGTTTACTGAAGAAGGAGATCAGCAGGGAGAAAAGGTGCACGAGATAACATTGACCAAAAAGTTTTTGTTGAATCCAAAGAGATTCTTTAAGTATTTTAATGGGTAAAGAATAAGTATAGAGAGGATAGGACCGCTCAAATGATTTGAAGATTTGAAGACTTGTGAAGTTAGTGATGACACCTTGGTGACATCCATATTACATTAGAGGAGGTGCAGAATGTATTAGAATGTATGAATTTGGATAAATTTCCGGCTCCTGACTAAATAAATCCAAAACCCTGCATCAGTTTAGCAAAAAGAAACGTGCGGTTGCCCTGGCTGATATTTTTGCATCATCATTAACCACAAGTGAGGTCCTGGAAGACTGGAGGTTAGCGAAAGCTCTGCCCTTATCCAAGAAGAGTTGCAAAATAAAACCTCAGAACGACAGACTACTAAGGGTAACAACTGTGGTAGATAAGTTACTTGAGAACATTCTGAGAGAAAAGAAACATATCCATTTAGAAAGAGATGGTTTGATTCAAAGTCATCAGCTAGGCTTTGTGCATGAAAGATCATGCCTCACAAATTTCTTAAACTTCTTTGATGAAATGATGAAAGGGCCGTGAGGTAGATGTAGTCTCTACGTATTTTAGTAAGGCCTCTGAAAAGTTTCGACATGGTAGGTAGCTCTGGAAGAGTACATCCCATGGAATCCAAGGCAAGGTGAATAATTAGTTCCACAATTGTCTTGATGGTAGGAAATAGGTAATAATAATGGAAAGACATTTGTCAGACTGGAGGCCTGTGGCTAGTGGAGTGCCTCAGGGGTTCAGTGCCGGGCCCATTGCTGTTTACTACATATATCAATGATTTGGATGAGAATGTAGAAGACATGATTAGTAAGTTTGCAGCTGACACTAAAGTAGGTGATCACGTGGACATTGAGCAAGATTATGAGAAATTAAAGCAGGATTTTGTTCAGCTAGGGAATTGGTCCGAGAAATGGTAAATATCGTTTCACACAGGTAAGTATGAGGTATTACATGTTGGAAAGTCAAATCAACGTAGGAGATTCGTGGTGAATGAGACAGCCTTTACGAGTATAGTGGAGCATACGGACTTTGGAGTTCATGTGCAGAGTTATCTGAAAGTGGAATCACAGTTTGACAGTGAAGTGAAGAAGGCTTTTGGCACGGTGACCTTCACCAGCCAGGACATTGAGTATCAGAGTTGAGAAGTTATGTTGCAGTTGTATAGGACATTGGTAAGGCTGCACTTGGAGCAATGTGTTCAGTTTTGGTCACCTTGCTATCGGAAGGAAGTTATTAAATTGTAAAGAGTGCAGAAGAAATTTACAAGGATAATTCCAGTGCTGAAGGGTCCGAGTTATTGCGAGATGTTAGACAACCTAGAAGTTTGTCATTTAGTGTGTAGAAGACTGAGGGGGTGTTATGGAAGTTTATAACATCATGAGACACATGGATAGGGTAAATGCATCAACCTTTTCTCGCAGTGTTGGATAATTGAGGAGAAGAGGGCACCAGTTTAAGATTAGAGTGGAAAGAATGAAAGGGAACCGATTTTGGCAACTTTTTTGCATGAAGTGGGTGTGACTATATTTGAGGCACTCCCACCCATATCTGATGAGCTCCACTCTGAACCCTGAACACTGCAACACATCAGGAACGTGGAGAGTTACCTGGACACCAAATTTTAAGAGGTGGTCATACCCTCTAGATTAACTGCGTTGCATTCGATCATGGACAGGAGGGTGTGACTATGAGCGTGATCGGTAGAGGGATCCAGGAAGCAGTGTGCTGAAGGAAAGAAAAGCCACGTATTTCTGACGTAATTTTAGTTCTGATACATTGTGATAAGTTCCACACTTTAACAACTCTTCAGTTAAAAAATGCAAGGGCTATCAATCTGAATAAAAAAATGCCAGACTATTAAGCAAACTTCTGTAGGGGGAGAATTATATTTCACATTGTGTGACATCACTCTTTCTGTGCACAGAGTTATGTCTCATCCAGAAATATTAGCACTCGTACTTGCCAATGTGGATGCTGAAAATATGATTGACAGAAGATGAGAACCCGAGATGCTGCTTAAATATAAGTGGGCTCCCATTTAATAGGGTGATGAAGGACATAAAGCGGATGCATTTAGCTGTTCATGGTACAGCTAAATAATTCCTTGGTGAGCAGGGAGTTAACAATTCTTGGAATAGGCTTGAATGTGGTGTTCATGTTCTCCTCAGGTAAGTCGTAACCTCAGCTTCATTGAGTTGTCGAGCACGGGAAACAGAACCTCAGTCTAACTCGTCCATGCTGATGAGATAACCTAAATTAACCTACTCCCATTTTCCAACATTTTGCCCATACGCAAAGGCCTTGTAAATATTGTAACTCTACCAGCCTCCGTGACTTTATCTTGCAGTTCATTTCGCACATGGATCACTCGCTCTGTGAAATAAGTGCCTGTTAGGTCCCTTCCACATCTTGCCGCTACCTCCGTCTTTAGTTTTGGACTCCCCTACCCTGGTAAAAAAAAACCTTGGCTATTTATCCTATCTATGACATTCATGATTGTATTAACCACTGTAAGGTCACCTCTGAGACTTCGACGCTCCGGGGAAAATAACTCCAGCCTGTTCACCCTCTCCCTTTAACTAAAACCCTCCAGCCTTGGCAACATTCATGTAAATTATTTCTACCAGCTTTGAAGTTTAATAACGTTTTACCTAGTGCAAAGAGGTTCCAACACACTGTTGCAAAAGAGGCATGCTCAGTTGTGTTAATGGCTGAGCGGGCTCACAGAAATGATTGGCATATTCCAGTTCCTTTTCATATGTCTGTATGCATTGTCATAAATACCCTACGTATTGGGTGCAAACATAAAAAGTAGACCTTGAAATTGAATTCAATAAGGACATTTAGTTTTGCTTGCTGAAAAAAATACCAAATCAATCCTTGTAATGGGCTTAGCTACAACAAGAGGGCCAGAGGATTAGCAGGAGAAGTAATGGTTTCAACTTATGCCAGAAAGGGAGAGAAATAAAGAATTAAACCTTGCGAGATCTGGAGAAGTTGGAGATGTGTGGGGAGGATGTAGTAACAGTGGACTATACTGTAAACCGCAATTAAATTCTCCCTGGACCTCTGTTTTAGCTGGAAGCTATTTTCCCTTGCGAACTTTCCAGAATTACAGTTGCCATCTTTGCTCCATAAGGATGAAAACTCATGACCAACCTTCTCCGTGGCTGGTCTATTTCTTGGTGTCCACATCATAATTGACAAAAGCATTTCCAAACATCTGGAAATGTCAGTATGATGTCTTGGTAATCGATGGCAAAGTCGTGAGTGTATACAGTGTGTATCAGGAACGAATCTTGAACTATTATGGAATTCCAGAAGTAACCTTCCTCTTGTCCAAAAGATAGTTTTTATTGATGTCTACTTCATGACAATCAGACAATTCCATGTCAATGTTGTCACTGTCAACTTTATTTCATTAGCTGCAGTGATTTTCTTATCAGACCTTTCCGAAACAATTTATTAAATCACTGTCACCATGTTCACCTCATCAGTTAAATCACCCTCATAAAATTTCTGTTAACTGAATAAGAAATGACAGTAGAAGTCCTGGGAGATGATTTCCACTCAACAAATCTCGACAAGCTTTCCTGAATTAATAACCATTTATCCGAATGACGTTAACTATGTAGCAAAGTGCTGCTACCGAGTGGAAATGATGTGACCTCCAACGGGGCTGTTAACGTTTCATTGATGGTGTATGAAGGTTTCATATTATTTGCCTGAAACACTTCACTTTTGCTCTAGTGAAGTGGATAATTTGCAATTACAATTAAATGATAAAGAACCCCATCAATGATCAAATTACACAGGACAAAAACTACCAATGACAAATGGAGGTCTATAAATGAATTACTAGTAAAGATCTGTCAATTCCGTACGTACTGTAGGACCGAAAATCACCGAAAAATTTTAAAATTTGGAATATGAGCAACGAACACTGGAGACACTAAATATCTTTCAAAGTTCATTGCAGACAGAAATTGATTCACATTTCAGTTCTATGTGGATGTGGAGAGGGGCAGAGCTGGGAAGATGAACAAGAGAAAGTTCTGAAATCAATGAGAACAGTCAAGATTTGTGAACAGCTGAATCGAAGCCTTGAATGTAAAGGAAATAGAAGACGAGAACGGAAAAGAAAATCAGGGAGAAACACCAATTAAAATGGGATAGAAATCCAGTCATAGAGTTCTGGCACTTTCACACCTGAATATTGCCTTAAATTACTGTTTAGGTCACATGCAAAATCACAGACCTGCTCAATATTATTATTCTCGCTGCAGTCTACTCGTCAGATCAGGAGGTTACTTGTCCCCAACTCCAACTTTTTCTGAGTCCAGAGAAACTGACGTTGGTTATTACAATTCTGGGGCGCACTGGGCAAAAACATAGCAAACTGCCAGCTGGTAGCTTGTAGGTTTCTCCTCATTCAGTCCTGTATGATAGACAAATCAGCGTGACATGTTACTTAGAAACGCTGACATTCACATATAGCTGTAATGCTTGTCCTTCAACATGGTGGGGGTGAACATTTGTGGAATCTAGTGGATTCTGCTCCAGTAATGGATAGGTTGAATCCTTAATACCTGCTTCTCTATCCTCTCCACATCCTTCTACCGCTTGCAAATGCTGACTGATTCCTTTCCATGAAGGACATCAGTGCAATAGTTTGGTTTACAATGAAAATCCAACAGCTTTCATGGTCATTTGTTCCTAGCAATATCGGCTGCACACATGACCACATTAGCGACCTCGATTAAAAAACTAATCTGCGTTTTAGTGGATTTACATCTCATTTTTTAAATTTTGTCCTGCGAGAGATCAGGCCCTCAGGGAATTAGAAGGTGTTGATTTGGATTGAGGAATCTCAAGGGAAACATTGTGCCACAGCAGGATCACTAGCATACTCTCTCTTTCTTGCAGGAAAATGTTGAAATGAACTTAAAGGAACAGCGCTGAACCAGCGTGGCCTGCAAACTGAGAGTGCATTGAAGGATTTTAGAAACCGTTTCATGACATTCAGCCTGACTGAGAACTTAGGGAATCGCCACAATGTCCTGTGTATACAATTATCAGATCCTAGATCATCATCATATTTTGCTGTGAGATCATATGAAATATTGAGATGGTGGAGAACAGACTCAACTTCGTTTTCACCACATCATTCTTTTTGATTCAGTTCTTGCCCTTTTAATTCAATGTGCTTATACGAACAAGAAATGCAGTATACCTCCCATGACTGCTGATTGCAAGACAGAGATAAAGCAAAATAATTCAACAGCACAGACGAATCAGGATGCCATAAAAATGAACATACATGCGAAGTAAGGACTCTAATATTGTGTGAAATTGCATTTTGCTGTGATTTATGTGAATTTTACATGATCACGACTTAAACCATTTTAAGAACAATATCAGTGGAAATGTAATCAATTTCTTTAACTGCTCTCTGAACTTCCTCTGCGTCCCTGCATAAATAAAAGGGTTGACGCAGGAACTCAAAAGCTGAAGCATATACCCGCCTTCATTAAGAATAAAATTTGATTGACTGTAATTTGAACCTGAGAAATAACTGGCATTTGCAATTTGAACATAGAGGAATGCCAGGAGAGCCAGCAAATACGACAGGAGGAAACTGCCTGAGATGGCGAAAAGTAAAACAATGGACCTCCTCCGTTTTTCCAACTCTGGGTCACTCCGATTCTCTCCATTGCCCCTGGTCCGGAGTCTCCTGCGAGCTCTACTGGTCAATACAATGTGCTTGACAGTGAGGGTATTGAGCAGTACAATCAGAATGAATGGAAGACAAGGATTTAAAATTACTGTTATCCAATCGAATGCAACCCAATAGAGTGCGATATAATATATTGCTTTGAGGCTGCAATACCAAGGCACATTGTTAGTGATAAAGGAAGGTTCATACGCGAAGTACAAGGGGATGTGTCTGATACAGCTCAGAATGCAGGCTGCTGCTTTGACCACTGTCGCTACTTTCTCGGTGCAATATTTCATTTTCAGCTTCTGGCAACAAATAGCAATGAATCGATCAAAGGTGAAAGTGACAGTTACCCAGACCGAAGAATCTCGGAAGCCATTAATTAACATAAGTTTGGCACTACAGATTGGGGTGATAGACAAAAATGTCATTGGGAAATAAATAGGTATAATTCGATTTAATATCACAGCTGTGATAATGACTAAGGCATCCGTTACAGCCATCGATACCAGGAAATGCACGACACATTTGGAAAGTCCACACCTTTCCCATGACAGGATAACAATCACCAAAAGGTTAGCTTTGAAAGAACGATATGTTGCAGTGAATACATGATACCGACAAATGTAGATGTACCAAAGGAAACACAAAACAGAAATCTGGACATGCTGAACTTCCTGGAAGCAATTGCAAAGAGAGAAAAGAGTCCCAACTTTGCACTAAAAATGTTTTATTCAACAGCAGGAAATATCTCTAACTGGTCGCCGACTCTCATTATTGTGCCATGTGACAATATTCGCTGTCTTACATTCAAAACTGATGTTCTTCATTTATGATCTAGTTGCACGAAATTTACTTAATTCTGCTCTTGAGCGATTGTAAGCAGGGAACAGTAGCAAAGCTAGACTGAAATATTGGCAAATTGAAGGAGCAGTAGTGTCATTTTGACCAATGAAGCATACGTGATAAAAAGTAAAGAAACCCTGAGAGTTTCATATTAAATCAGATATTCAGGAAGAGGTCGCTGAAACAGAAAATAAACCTTATCTCTGAATTGAAAGAGATCTGCAATTACATTGCATAACGATATTAAGCTAAGGCAGCAACGTTTTGTGACAGAACATAAAGCAACATAATAAGTGTTTCTCTTCTGCCAACGTCCTCTCCATTGAGTCCAATGATTTAGCCTTAAAATCCGACTGCAAGAATTCAGTATTGATTGAGTATTGCATTACACAGGGTTTTTCATTTGTGTAAAATGAACAAATGGAAGATGCGAGAAACAATAGTAGAATATAAAATCTAACAGAATTATCAATAAGCGGCTGTTTATGTTCCATCAGAAGCAAAAAGTGGTATACCATGGAAATATTGATTTCCCTCAGTAGCTGCGCAGATCGAAAGGAAAATATACATTTGCAGTGTGATAATTAATTGATAAAACTGCTCAATGCAATCGACATGCACTCAAATAATAATCCCAGTTAAATAATTCATCTGCAGCATTGGTATTAGAAACACAATAGAACAACATTTCCCACTTCTGGGGCTAACAACAAACCAGACGAAAGGAGGAAAATGGTACTGCACAATGAAAAGAAAACAGCGTATTATAAAGCAATGCAATTGAAAAGGAGAATTAGCAATTTTAAAGTGGAGAAGGAAAGATAAAAATTAATTGAAATCATTTTGTTCATAAATTTAATATTGATGCCTTAAAAGAATTGGAAGCAGTAGCTTTCGGAACTCCGTTCCTTCATCAGATGATGAAGGAGCGGCGCTCCAAAAGCGAACGCTTCCAATTAAACCTGTTGTACTATAACCTGGCGTTGCGTGTTTGTTAACTTTACACAAGCCAGTCCAACACAAGCATCTCAAATTCATGCCTTAAAAGTAATGTGAGACGTTCCAGCCCAAGTCTGTTAAAGTTGCGTGTTCTGACTGGACCAGAGAACTGCTCTCTGGTTAGACAGAAAGTAACAGAAGACCACTACAACTCAGGCTCAATGAGAGGTTGAAAAGAAGAGTCGTTCGTTGTAACGTCAGATAGTGCTGGAATTGAACCAAAAAAAAGCTCTCCAACCATCTTCAAAAATACGCACCCTAAAAAGAAAGTCCTATTGAAAATGACCAAATTGCCGAACTGAATGTCAAAAAAAAATAATTGGAGTACAGTACTGATCGCCTCGACAACAGGTAAACTGGGATGAGAAAATTAACGAAGTTGCTAAAAATTATTCCTATTTAGTACTGATGAAAATTCTTTACCTGGAAAGCCTATAGTTGCTAGGATTGGATAGTAAATAGCAAATACGAGCCCTTTTGGTGTTCCATGCATTTCCGTCTCAAGTTGCAGCTATGTTTGGCATGACAGTGGATGATAATTACATTTATACTTGCTGTCACGCACCAGGGACAGAATTGAATGCACTGTTCCTTTGCACTAATTAATCTAATTAGAGCAACCATGCTCGGTTGGTCTTCAATTTTGATGGATTAGCAATTTATTCGTGGGCGATGGCATTGCTCCAGAATGAAGTACTTCCAGGGTGTGGATTAATGAATGAAAAAGTTGAAATACGAATCAGGCCATTGAAAATATGTATATAGCTGAACCCGCATGAGGTACTCATGTCAATGAATATGATATCTCTGACCTGTGTTGGAAGGTGCAGTCCCTTTTCCTCTCCTGATCATTATTCCGTCTGTATGTTAACTGATAAGGATCAAGTATCTCCAAAACTGTACAATTCCTTCAAAGCAAAAATCTGTGCATAGTTTATGGGCATGTCTATTTTCTTTCATGTTGCGTTCTCAGGGCCACTTTATTATTACATTACTTACTGTGCAGACTGGAGCAGGTATGAGTCATTGTATGGCGGTCCGAGAGGTAGAAGGCATCTTGATCAGACTGACTTCAACATGCACAGGTCCAATTCAGCAGGTATATTAGAATTGATATTGGCTGCTTTCTGGCAATGCATGTAATGTGGGGAAAGCCTATTCAGTGTGATTACATTTAGCATGATGTGGAAGTGCCAGTATTGGTCTGGGAGAACAAAGTCAGAAGTCTTCACATTACGAAGGTGATGCTCTCTAAACGCTTGTCATTCTAAACAAACCTGTTAGACTGTAACCTGGTGTCACGTGACTTTTGACAACATTCAGCAGAAACTGGTCCAGTGCATACTGTTCAATTCTGTCCACATACAACCATATCACTGTGGTAGTCTTTACGACGGAGTTGCATGGGACAGGCTGGGGTTACATCGATTCATTGAACAGAAAGGGACTAGTCCAGTTTCACAAGGTTAAATCAAGCGTAGAGCGTCTCAATCAATACTCTGCAATTGCAAAAGGAGAAAATGAAGACTGCAGATGTGGGAGATCACAGTCGAGAGTGTGGTGCTGCAAAAGCACAGTCGGTCAAGCCGTTTCTGTGGAGCGGGAAAATCACCCAGAAGTCCTTCATCAGGAAGAAGCCTCATTCCTAATGAAGGGCTTTTGCCCGAAACGTCGATTCTCCTGTCCTCGGATGTTGCCTGATCTGCTGTACTTTTTGAGCACCACATTCTCGACTGCAATTTCTGAAGGTTCGACCTGTAATCCCTGAGGTTGCGTTCAGTCAAGCAGAAACGAGCAGCTGAGCACAATTCATCTGAAATGATGGAGAATGGTCTCAACAAGTTAATGACCCTGTGAAACTGTCCAAGTACATTTGCTTATTATTTCAGTGAAAGGAACTAGATGTGAATATTTATATTCAGTTTTGAAAATTCCCATCCAGTTCTGAGCACACGAAATTATTTCTGCACAGTTGCATTCATCATGCACAGGATCAATTCAGGACAGTTTCCTTGATTGGACCTGAGCAAGGTCGTCAGCTTGACATTCGGCTTTTGACCAAGACTGGAACACGGAGATGAGGGCATTGAGTTGTGAATAATGACGTGAAGTGCAGTAAAATAGGCCAGGTTGCATTTCCTGTATTTGAAAGATGTCTGCCTAAAGGAAGCAGTTGTTTAAGGTGAGTGCATGAAATGTATTTTAAAATGTCTGAGGAGGAAGCGCCTGGGGAGAACAGAAATAAATAATATTGCATTGAGAAAACTACTACTTCCTTCACTATTCAATTAGATGATGGATGATCTCATCACCTTCAACTTTATTTTCCTGCCTGTTACCTAGAGTCCTACTTCTAACTTATTAAAATAAAATCTCAGTACTTCGTGACCCAGCATCTTCTGATCACTGTGGTAATGAATTGCACAAATTCACAACCCTCCGACGGAAGAACTTCCTCCTTGTTCCTCTCTTAAGTGTGCAACGTCCTACTCTGAGATTACACTCTCGAGTCTGAGACTTACCCATAACGAGAAACAAACTTCTCAGCATCCAACTTGTCAAACCCTCTACTAAATATACATGTGTCAAGAGGGTAGCCTTTCATTCTGCTAACCCCTTTGTTTACAATCCAACCTACTTGATCTCTCTTTGTGAGAAAATTCCCTCCATGCCTGCATCAGCGCCTGTGTTTCAGACACCCTCCAATGGCATTGTATCAAACGTGAGATAAGGGATAAAAAATTCCCAGTATTCGAGGTGTCATCTATGTACGTTTTGAAGTTTTCAGAAAGCTTCCCTAATTCTATGCTACATTCCCTGAGATAGACCAATAAGCCTGTTAGCTACCTTATGATCTGGTGAACCTGTATGGTAGTTGTTTTATATCTTATGCACTAGGATACACAAATGCCCTTGTGATGCAGTTTTCTGCAGTCGACTGAAAAACAATCTGTCATTCTTCTGCAAAACCGTTATATTCCATCTACGAAAACTTGGATCACTAACTTAGCGTGTGTATAATTCTCTGGAGATGTTTTGCATCATCCTTGCCACGCAGCTTCCAACCAGTTTGTCTGCGACCACACATACTTGCCTTATTAATTTGTTAAATATGTATTCAAATAATTTTAATTTCAGCACGCTTTCCTGTGCTACTCCGCAAGTTGCATATTCCCATCTGGAAAATTATCCTCTTTACCGATATCTGTCTTCTATTAACTCAACAATTCTCTGTCGATGCGAGTGTATGACCAATCCATAAATAACTCTTATTATGTAACCTTCTGTACTGCACCTGATCCCACATAGACATTTAGATGTTTCACATCGGTTGGTTCTCCTTTAAAACCCTGCCTGTTACCTCCTCAATGAATTAATATATATTTGTGGAAACTCTTTGCGACATTTCCAAACTTAACAAATTCTTGAAATGTTCCGAAACATGCATCCCCTGCCTCTTTGCATACTTAATTTAATATCCCAGGACTCAACTCATCAGTTACAGGGGCCTTACCTGCTTTTAGGCCAAATAGTTTCACTCGTAGTTTCTGTCTCTTGTTAATAATATTCTTTATTTCCTCCTGCACATTTGCTCACTGACAACATAATACTTTAGGAATGCTGTTAGTAGTTATTTGCACTCCTCACCCACTCAAACTCCGAACCAGGTTGCTTTTTGAAACTGCCTGGAAGGTTACTTCTAAGTTTCCATCCTTTTTCATTTTAGACACGCCTTCGTTACGTGAACAGTAGTGTAGTCATTATATTTCTGCATTTCTATTACCAAGTGTGCAAGTTGGTTCACTTCATATCATGATTGGAAAAAAGCATCAAAATCCACAATAATTATCACTGCTCCATTGACCTGAAATCTCAAATACAGAAGGCGAACATGAATTCATAGCGGCATTGAAGTAGGCACAAGAATACAGACATAGGATAAGGAGTAAGCCACTCATCCCTCACGCCCGCTCCACCGTTCAATATGCTTGATCTGCAGCCTAAATCCATGTACTTGCCTTTGGCCCATATAACTCAGTACTTTTGTCTTTAAATATTGTCTCGCTCAGATTTATATATTATAATTAAACTATCATGAACCACCATTTGAGGAAAGAGTTCCAACTCTCCATTAGTAGCTATTTCTAATGTCACTCTTGAATTGCGTTTTCTAATTTTCAGACTGTGGACCCATTTGGAGAATATTCAAACACTGGAAATAGTTTGGCTTTATCTAATCCAATATTTTGAAATCGCTGATTAGACCACCGCTTAGCCTTTTAAATTCTCCAGAATGAAGGCATAATTTATCTAAGCTCTCTATATAACTGAACTCCAGTTGTCATCCTTGCAGTGAACGTCTTCCGGAGCCAAAACGTCCTCCAAAAGCTAGTTGCCCGGATCTGCTCACAATATTGTAACCAGGGTTTTGTATAATTGCAGCCTAACATCTGCATCCTTCCCCTACAGTCCTTTAGGTATGAAGGCCAACAGTCTATTAGCGTTCTTGAATATTTTCTGCATCTTTTCATTACGTTTAAAAGCGCTATGCACATCAGCGACTAAATCCCTTTGGAAATGCACTGAATGTAAGTTTGTGCATTGTATAACATATACAGATCTATGCAAAAATTAGGAATGAATACTTTTTGAGAAGAAAACTACCGCTCACTTCAATCGTCAAAACGTCATCAATCCAAATACAGCTTTCCTCACAGGGTGAGTTCACTTAATGTGCTACACGTTTGCTTTTCAAGTTTCAAGTGTTGGCATGATGTGTGATTCTTTGAAATGTAACTCTTTTAATCAGGTTAATGTGAAATAAAAGTGTTCAATATTATTTTCCAGTTGATACCGTGTATATTACGTTAGGATCCATTGCATTTCCCTCCAACTGATAACTTCTGATCTCACGCAGTGTGAGGTGACAGATTTCACATTCTTATGGTCAAAATACATTACTGACTTGTTGCTGGTTCCTATCTGCCTTTTGAGAAGGATGGAAAGTGCTCTCTCTCCTTAGCAACCACTCTCTGGTTTTACAGTTGTCCTATCCTTTGTAGCCCATCTTGCTGGCTTGTGTAACTCCGATCCACTTTTTCATTCTGTTTGACAACGATGTGGCTTTCCATGCTTCTGGCCCGAGAGTACTGTTGCCCCAGATAAAGATAGCGACACAGTCGTGGGCATGTAGTTCAGGAAATTTGTGAAGAATGTGGAATTACGTGCTGAGTGAAAGCGGTACTTTTTGTTTCTTTTAAGCTCTTACTTTGTAGGGTTTTGCAACAGGGTAAATTGAAGCTCAGGATCAGAGTTCCAGCACAGAAGAATATCATGAAAGTGATGTAATAATCTCATAGGTTTTTAACAGCTGCCAATTTGAATATAGAGTAAACGTTCATTTTAATGTAATGCCTAAGCAATTAAAAGAGAGTTTCCAGGCTAAGTGATACGTTGTAACAGCATGATGTGTGTGCGTTTGGACTCCCTTCTGGTTGATAACGACCATATCTCACCTGAAGGTACTGCGGATGGTATAAATCAGAACCAAAATAAAAATAGCTAGATAAACACTGCCTTTCTGGAAGAAGGTGTGGTGAGAAATCAGAGTTAACATTGCATATAGTGATCATTCTTCAGAACTGATTTCTCTGACTTTTGTTCACACCTGTTGCCAGACCTTCATAGTGACTTGAATAAATGTTGCTTGATTGAGATCCTCCGACTCAGAGTTGATCAGCTCGAGTCAGCTCCGAACACTGCAATACGTCATGGACGTGGAGATTCAGTTGGATGCTGAGTTTCAAGAAGTGATCGTATCCCATTGATTAACTACTTCTAATTCAATCAGAGTGTAACTCGGACCGATGCAGTGCTGAAGGAAAGAAAACTCATGTGTTTCTAGCTTTGTGTTTGGTCTCAAAGTCCTTTTGTGATGATTTTTACATTTTAAACCACTTTTGGTTAACAAAAGCAGGTGCCATCAACCTGAAAAAGAAAAGAGTTCTGGAACATTGAGCCAACATTTGTTGTAGGAGGAACACGGCGTGACATCTTTGTTTCCACATGGAAAGCTGGTTCTCATCCACAGATATTAGAAGTCATATTTTCTAATGTGAATGATGAACATACGTTGGTTGGAGAGAAGAGAAACCTTAGGCACCTTTTAGATAAAAGTGGGCTCCCATGTAAATGGGGATGAAAGAAACAAAGCGGTGGCAGCGTCATTGAATGTTTATTTACGGTACAGCTATGTATATCCCTGGTTAACAATAAATAAAAGAAGTTTTTGGGTATGTATGAATGTGAAATTAATGTTCTACTAAAGTCACCAATGAGCTTAGAATCATAGAGTCGATTAGCACAGACGCAGACCCTTAGTTCCAACACGTCCATACTGAATCATATCCTAAATGAATCTAGTCATATTTGCCAGCAATTGACGTGTATCCATTTAAATCCCTCTAATTTGTCGACGCGCCTGAATGCCTTTCAAATGTTGGAACTGTATCAGACTCCACCACTTCCTCTGGCAACTCATTCCATACGTGCACTACCATTTGCACGAAGAAGTTGCACTTCAGGTCCCTTTGAAATTTTTACACTCTCTCCTTAAACTGATACGCTCTTGGTATGGACTGGCCTACCCCGAATATAAAGTACTTTGGCTGAAATCAGAGCACATCCACGCAGACACGGGGAGAATGTGCAAACTCCACACGGACAGACGCCCGAGGCTGGAATCGAACCTGGTGCTCTGGGGCAGCAGTACTAACCCCTGAGCCACCGTGCCACCCCATGTTTACCCGCACTATCATATTGATGCTTTCCATTCTGATATATTTATAAGCATTTCACATTTAAATGAAAGGTTTATCTTTGGAATGCATTCATTTAGTCTTTGACCACTGCATGGCAAATTTACAAACAATTGGCTCCTTATGTGGAGCTGAGGGCGACCTAGAGAGTCTGTGGATACGTAGAAATAATAATTGAATTCAACGCAGATCGGAGAGGAAGAGAAATGAAGAATAAAGCCTGGAGAGATCGGAAGAAATTGGAGATGAGTGGTTCAGATATGGTAACATTGGTTTAAGTTTAAAACCGCCAACAAATCTTCCCTACTCCTGTGCTGATAAAGACTGTCCCGCGTCTTGGCAGCAATAGGAAATAGTCTGGAAGCTGCTAGCTGGGTAGTCTTGAACTGGAATTTGTGTTCACTTCTGCTCATCACTATTAATACAGCTTGTAAGGGTTTTCTGGAGTGGGCACACCAGTTTTATCGGAATTAATCAAGCAAAGCAGGTTGAGAAAAGATTTGATGATGTTGCAAGGTAAACAGCATGTTCAAATAAGGTAGAAAAGACAATATATTTTCATTAGCTGATGATTTACAGATTCGGAACAGATTGACATTGCTGAGAAAGGAACAGAAGAGGTGATGAGATAAGAAAATCTTCACACAATTGATAGTGATTCTTGGGACTTGCGGCCTCTGATGGTGGTTGAAAAAGATACAGTGAGTGATTTGAAAACTAAATTGAAGCAGCATTTGAGAGAAAGATCATGCAATGATAGACCTTGGTTAATGGACGTCTGCAAAGACGTTCAAGTTTTAGGTCTGTGAGCAAGTGAAAAGGGTCAGGAAGTGGATTTGAGTCGGAGGTGGGAAGATGAACAAAAGGAACGTATGTTAAAATTTTTGAAAACAATGAAAACAGTCAAGACGTGGAAGGTTTGTCTGCATGAGGTGTGAACCGGTGAATAGAAGCCTTGAATGTATGAAAATAATAGAAGAGCGACAACAGAAATCAAAGTCAGAGAAAAACAAACAGAGAAAATTGACACAAATCAAATCACACAATTCATGTACCTTGACATCTGAATGTTGATTTCCATTAATGCCCAATCCAAATTAAATCTCACAGACCTGTTAACATTGGTTATTCCCTCCGCAGTAGTACAGTTCATAACAGGACGTTATTAGTACTCACATCTTCGCAGGTTCGGTGTGGACTTGTTGGGCCGAAGGGCTTGTTTCTGTAGAGAATCTAATATATTATCCATCTTGCATCACTTCTTGCCATTTTAACTACATGTGTTTGCACGAACAAGTGCTGGTGTATCTTCAGCGACTGCTGATCGCAGTATAGAGCTAAAGCAAGGGAATTCAACTGCACAGGCTAAACAAGATGACATGTAAATGAGCATAAAAAACAATGGATGGAATGCAATGTTGATGTGAAATCGCATTTTATTGCAATTTGTGTGCATTTCATATGTTCACTATTGAAAACTTTTAAACACTAGTGTCAGAGGAAATTTCATCAACTTACTTAACTGCTTTCTGAACTTCCTTTGGGTCCCTGCATATATAAATGGGTTGATACACGAACTCAAAAGCTGGAGCATATACCCGCCTTCATCAAGAATAAAATTCGATTGATTGTAATTTGATCCTGAGAAATAAGTGACATTTGCAATTTGAACGTAGAGGAAAGTCAGGAGAACCAACAAATATGACAGGAGGAAACTGCCCGAGATGGCGAAGAGTAAAACAATGGACATTCTCCGTTTTTCCATCTCTGTGTCAATCTGATTCTCTCCTTTGCTCGTGGTCTGGAGTCTCCTGCGAGCTCTACTGGCCAATGCAATGTGCTTAACAGTGAGGGTATTGAGCAGCAAAATCAGAATGAATGGAAGACACGGGTTCAAAATTACTATTGTCCAATCGTATGCAACCCAATAGGGTGAAGTATAATATATTGATTTGATGCTGCAATACCAAGATACATTGTTAGTGATAAAGGAAGGCTCATACACAAAGTACAAGGGGATGTTCCTGATACAGCTCAGAGTGCAGGCTGTTGCTATGGCCACAGTTGCTACTTTCTCAGTGCAATATTTCATTTTGAGTTTCTGGCAACAAATTGCAATGAATCGATCAAAGGTGAACATAACAGTAACCCAGACTGAAGAATCTCGGAATCCATTAATTAACATAAGACTGGCACGACAGACTGGGGTGATAGACAGGAATGACATTGGGAAAAAAATGCCCATAATCCGATTCAATACGACAGCTGTGATAATCACCAGGACATCCGTTAGCGCCATCGATACCAGGTAATGCACAACGCATTTGGAAAGTCCACACCTTTCCCATGACAGGATAACAATCACCAAAAGGTTAGCTTTGAAAAAGAGATATGCAACACTGAACACATGATCTCGATAAGGATCTAATGCAAGAAAAAGCATTAATTTTGACATGAGCAACTTTCTGAATGCAATTTCAAAGAGAATAATGAGTCCCAGTTTTGCATTAAACTATTTGACTGCAGAAAGACAATCTCTAACCTGGCAGCCAACTTTCGTTATAATGCCATCGTTGTAATAACAACAGCTTTCCATCAACACTGATACTCTTTATTTATGATTTAGTTGCAGGAAATTCATTATACTTTGCCCTTGGGCGATTAGTACATGGAAACATCAACAAAAGTTGCTTGAAACATTGGCAATTTGATGAATCAGTCGTATTGTATCGACTAAGGACATGGCCATATAAAAACTGGACGAGATAGAATGTAAAGAAATCCTAAGCGTTTCATATTCAAGCAAATATCCAGGAAGAGGTCACGTAAACAGAAAAAGAGAACTCATCTCTGAGTTGGAAGAGATCTGGGATTACATTTGATAACGATTTTAATCTAAGGCAACAACATTTTGTGGCGGACAATGATTCAACAGAATAGGTATATCTCTTTTGTCATTATTCTCTCTTTTACTCCAATAATTTTATCTTCAAATCTTACAGCAACATTGACTGAATATTGCATTACCCAAGGTATTCCATTTGGGGAAAAACCAATAAATGGAAGATGTGGGTAACAATAGTTGAATATAAAATGCAACAGAACTGTCAAGAAGTGGCTGTTAATATTCCTTCGGAAGCAGCAAATAGTACACCATGGTAATATTGATTTCCCTCGGTAGCTGTGCAGATATAAAAACATATGATATAATTGCATTGAGATAAGTAACTGTCAGTTAAATTGCTCGAAACAATTTACGTGCAATTAAATAATAATTTCGTGAAATAATTCACGTGCAATATTGGCGTTAGAAACACAACAGAACAACATTTCCTACTTCTGAGATTAACAATAAACCAAAGGGGGAATATGATACTTCGCAAGGAAAAAAACAGTACACTAACAATGTAAGCAAGCTATTTAATTGAAAGGCAGAATTGACATTTTCAAGTCGAGAAGATAAGGTACAAATGATTTAATATCATTTTATTCGTAAATGGAACATGTTGCCTTTAAAAGAATGCTAGACATTCTGTCCCAACGAAGTGAAAGTTGCCAAGGTCAACCTGCTCTCTGGTTAGAGAGAGAGAGGATCCATAATGATTTAACCAGACGACCATTAAGACTCAGGCGAGGCGAGAGATTAGAAAGTGGAAACCGTCATGGCAACATCGGTGAGTGCAGGAATTGAAGCAATAAAGAAACTGCCATTCAACCAACTGAGTAAATGACTTCCTCAAAATTATGTACCCAAATAGACAATCCATTGCATCCGACCAGATGGCCAGACTGAATGCCACCAAAATCTATGAATTCATTGGGACTACAGTATTGATAACTGAGACAAGGTGCAAACCGAAATAAAATTTAAGAAGCTGTTAAATTTATTCCTATTTCGCATCAACGAGAAATCCTTTACCTGGAATGCCTATAGTTGCTAGGATTGGATAGTAAATAGCAAACACAAGCCCTTTCGGTATTCCATGCATTTCGGTCTCAAGCTGCAGTTGCGTTTGGCATGACAGTGGTTGGTAATTACATTTATATCTCCTACCATGCTCCAGGGACACAATTGAATGTATTGTTATTTGAAATAATTAATCTAATGGGAGTAATCAGATTGCAGACACTTCTGCTCTGCTCATCTTCAATTTTGGTGGAATAGAAATGTATTCATGGGTGCAGGTATTGCTCCAAAGTGAAGTTCTTACAGGGTGTGGTCTTCCTGATTCAAAAAAAGTGAAATACGAAACAGACCGTTGCAAATATGCAAATTGATGAATCTGCATGAAGTATCCGTGTATATTAATAAGACATCTCTGTCCTGAGACATTCTGTTTTATTGGTCACTTTTCCACTCGTGATCATTATTCCATTCTTATGATCACTGATTAGGGTTAGATCTGTGTGAAACTGTATAACCCCTTCAAAGCAAAAGTCTGTGCTCGGTTTATGGGCATGTCCATTTTATTTAATGCTGCGTTCTCAGGGCCACTTTATTTTAATTTTTTTCAAATCGGACTGTACATGTGTGAACTATTACATTGCAGTCTGACACATCAAGCACATGTTGATCAGATTGAATTCAACATGCACAAATCCAATGTCGCAGGTATATTAGAATTGATATCGACTGCTTTGTGGCTATTCATGTAATGCGGGAATAATCTATTCATTGTGATTACATTTCGCATGATGTCGACGTGCCAGTGTTGACAGAGTGGACAAAGTCCGAAGTCGTCATCTGACAATGGGGCAGCACTCCAACCACTTGCGATTCCAAATAAACCTGTTGGACGAAAACCTGGCGTTGTGTGATTCTGTCTTCTTTCAGCATAAACTGGTCCAGTGCATACTGTTTCATTCTGTCTGCATTGAACCATATCACTGTGCTTGTCTTTGCGACGGAGTTGAGTGGGGCAGGATATAGTTTAATCAATTCATTGAAAACACAGGGACTAGTCCAGTTTCACAAGCTTAAATTAAGTGGAGAGAGTCTCATTCAGAACTCGCCAACTGCGAAAGAACAGATCCATGCTCCCGTAGTATGTGTTTAGTCAGAGCAGAAACGTGCAGTTGAGCACAATTCATCTCAAAGTGGGGAGAAGCTTCTCAAGAAGTGAACGTCATTGTGAAACTATACAAGTGAATTTGGTCATTAGTCCAGTGATCAGAACTAAATGCGAATATGTGTACTCTGTTGCAAATTCCCATCCAGTTCTGAGCACAGCTGAATTCAGTACATTCAGGTTTAGTAACATTCATCACACAGGAGCAATTCATGACGTTTACCTTCATTGCACCGGCTCAGGTCATCAGCTTGACCTTAGGTTTTTGACCAAGGCTGTAACATTTTCAGAAACAGAGCGCGTTGAGTTCGGAATAATGAGCTGGAATACAATGAAGTGGCACGGGTTGCATTTCCTGTGTTTGCAAGACGTCCTCGGAAAGGAAGCTATTGTTTCAGGTGAGTGCATGAAATGTGCTGGAAAAAGTCTGAGGAGAAAGCGCCTGGGAAAATAGAAATATGTAATATTCTGTGCAGAAACCCACTGCCTGCTCCACGATTCAATTAGATTGCGGGTGTTCTCACAATCCTCCACTTCATTTTCCTGCCTATTTTCTAGAATTTTGAATCTCTTATTTATTAAAAAAAAACCTATCCCAGCCTTGAATACACTTAGTGACTTACACTTGGTCTTCCTATCTCTGTGATTATTATCTCTCCAAATTAACAACCCTCTGACAGAAGAAATTCCTCCTTGTTGCTGTCTTAAATGTGCAATGCCTTACTGGATGTAGGTTTCCTCGCTCAGCTGGCAGGTCCATTTTCAGGGGTTTCGTCACACTACTAGGTAACATCTTCAGTGAGCCTCCAGATTTACTCTTACTCTTAGAATATACTCTCTAGTCCGAGACATACCAATGAGAAACAAACCTCGCAGCATCAACCCTTTCAAGCCCTCTACCTTTCATTCTTCTAAACTCTTATGTTTACAATCCAACCTACTTGACCTCTCATCGTGAGAAAATCCCTCCATGCCTTCCATCATTGAATCCTCTCTCGACTGCCTCCAATGGCATATATATTATCTGAGATAAGGAGACCAAGTATGTTCACATTATTCTAGGTGACAACTATATACGTTGTATGGTTTTCACAAGACTTCCCTCTTTCTATATGACATTCCCTGAGATAGGCGAATAATCCAGTTAAATTACTTATTATCTGGTAAACCTGTATGCTAATTGTTTTCTGATTTATGTACTAGGATACCCAAATGTCTTTGTGAGTTCTTCAGTCTCAAAATCCTCAATAATTATCACTGCTCCATTGACCTAAAGTCTAAAACACAGCAGATGAGCATGAATTCAGTGTGGCAGTGAAACAGGCACAAGAGGTCAGACATAGGATAATGAGTAGGCCACTCAAACCCTCAAGCCTGCCACATCACTCAATACTCTCATGCCTGTTCTGCCGTCTAATTCCATATGCCTGCCTTGGGCTCATATGCCTTCACACTTTTGCCAATACAACATTATCACTCTCATTTTTAAATTTTAAAACTTAATTATTATCAACCAACATTAGAGGAAGCGAACTCCAAACCTCCACTACTAGCGGTTTCTAATGTTCTCGTGAATTGCCTGGCCCGTGGGCGACAGGGTGGCACAGTGTTGGCCACACGGTAACGCAGTGTTTAGCACTGCTGCCTCACAGCGCCAGAGACTCAGGTTCAATTCCCGCCTGTGTGGAATTTGCACATTCTCCCCGTGTTTGCGTGGGTTTCCTCCGGGTGCTCCAGTTTCCTCCCACAGTCCAGAAATATGCGGGTCTGGTGGATTGGACATGCTAAATTGCCTGTAGTGTTAGGTGAAGCGGTCAATGTAGCGGAATGGGTCTGGGCGGGTTGTTCTTCAGCGGGTCAGTGTCGACTTGTTGGGCCGAAGGTCCTGTTTCCACACTGTAAGCAATCAAATATAATATAAGTAATCTAATCTAATTCTCAGAATATGTATCCTTGTTCTTACATCTTCATGCGATGGAAATACTTTGTCTCTATGTCAACTGCATTTCCCTGTTAATATCCTGAAAACCTTTTAAATTCTAGGGAATGAAGCATAAATTTGTCTAATCTCTCCACATCAGTGAACCACTGAAGTCCAGGTATCATCCTTGTAAACCTACAGTCAACGTCCTCCAGGTCCAAAACATCCTCCGAAACCGATTTGTCGGTATCTGCTCACAGCAATCTAAATGGAGTATAACCTGGGTGTTGTACAATTTCAGCCCAACATCTGCATCCTTGCCCTTCATTCCTTTATTTATGAAGGCCAACATTTCGTTCGCATCCTTGACTATTCTCTGCACCTGCTCATGACATTTCAAGGAGCTATGCACCTCTTAGGACATGCACTGAATTTAATTATTTGTCTTCGATAAAATATCTATATCTATGCAAAAGTTTGGAGTAAATGCTTTTTGAAAAGAAAACTACCACTCACTTCTTTCGATAAAAAGTAATTATTCCAAAACACAGATTCCCTGACAGGGCGAGGTCACAGTTAATTTGCTATACGTTTGCCTCCAGCAGTCATTACATTTCAAGTGTTCGACATTATGTGTGATACTTTGAAATGTAACCCTTTTAATGTCGGCCTCGTGAACGAAAACTCTTCAATATTGAATTTTCCAGTTAACATCGCAATCGTTACATTAGAATCCATTGCACTTTCCTTGAACTAGTAGCTTCTGATCTCCTGTAGTGTTTGGTGACAGATTTCACATTCATATGCACAGAATTCATGATCGACGTTTTGCGAGTTTCTATCTGCCTTTTGAGATGTATGGAAATGTTCTCTCCTCTTACCAACCCCTTTTCAGCTTGACAGTTCTCCTGTCCTTTGTCGACAATCTTCTGCAATTTGTAACTGTTTTCAACGTTTGCATTCTCTTTTACAATGATGTTGATTTCCATGCTTCTCGCCTGTACTGTTTTATATCGCATTCTACGAACTCTGGATCCTGACTGGGCCGCTAACTCAAGCCTTCCTGGTGCTTCTTATCATCTCACTGTTGCTCCAATTTCAGCCTGCTTCTTTCAAATGTTTGTTGTTGATTGGCTCTTTAAAGATTCTGTCCACGCTACTGCCTTTCTATGATTGGTTATTACTGTGATTGTATTTTCATGGGTATTTTGGTGGCTTTCAGCAATGAATTTGCCAACCCCTGACATGTTTTGTGATTGTTGCATAACACTTTTAGTAATTGATGAATTCTTCAATCATACTGGTTGATCTGTGGTCACCTTAAATGCCTAATTGACGTACTCTATAACTTCCTGGACTTTTGGATTCAAATCTCAATAGGAAATCAAAAGTTTTCTTCGTCAGTTGCAAATTGAACATAAATGGGTTCCCTAAAAAATACTTATTGCTCATATGGGAAATATCCATATGGACAGCAGATTATGAAATCTTACAGAAGACACTTGCAAATCCCTGAAAAGATACAGAAGCAAATAAATGCAGGACTGTTGTAATCTTTACCACAATCTGGCCAACTTAGCACGATATGTGGTATCAGTTGTCAGCAGATTTTAGCACAAAGTTTCAAGAAAACGTGAGCCTTCAGTAATGTAGTTGTTACACTTATTCATAAAATTGATACTCAATCAGTGTATATTGTTTGGGGTATATTGCCTTCAGTGGTTTTGATATCTGTGTTCGTCTTTCCTCTAAGTGAACAATTATGGTAGTGATTTTGGTTTCGAAACTGCTCAATTAGTTACTCATCAGAAATCCACCTGACAACTGCAGAAGTTGGTCTCATACTGCTGAGAAGGTCACCAGTTGGGAAGCACAGCTAAAGTAACTTAACAGTCTGAATTGATCTTTAGGCTCTTGTAAGTTATCTCTGAAGCAATGATATAACGTTGCGTAAGACTATGAGCAATGTCTTTGTACTTGTTTCAATATATGAAGGTTTTCAAGTCTGAATTTCATTGCCCCATCGATCCCTACAGTGCACTCATCTTGGTGACCCTAGTGAGTTCCAGATAGTCTTCGAAATATCCGTACAAGTGCACTTTGACGCAGAATGCAGGTTTATAGCTTAGTTGTTGTTTTATCACATTGTTATTTAAATCTAACTCTCTCACTGAGATAGAAGGCCTTGAAATCTGCATCAGTTAATAAGTGCATGTCAAAATATTGACGTGCTGCATCTGTGCCTTCTTTTCCTCCTGGCAACTACCGTTTCTGTTGGCTGTTAAAATAAATTATTGTACCACAGTTATATTGGATTTTTTTGGAAACTTGTAACACACTGTTACAACTCAGAGCGCTAATCCCTCTGTTAATTGAAACCAAACGCACAGAAAAGCTCATTTCACCTCGTCATCTGTTCAAATGTGAGTGAGAGTGAACTGCTAATTTCCACTAATTAAAGGAAAATAGCATTTTATTTTCCTAACTCTAACAACAACCTCTGTGATTAGAAGCAAGAAGAGCATGGAGCAGAGGGCGACTGAGAGGGATAGGCATCTCTTCTGCGCATACATAACAGCCTGAAAGCAATCACCTGCACTAAAGAGCATGTCGATCTGCAAC